>NW_020194552.1:0-1499231 GCF_002865645.1 Hyaloscypha bicolor E | reverse complement strand
CCTAACCCTAACCCTAACCCTAACCCTAACCCTAACCCTAACCCTAACCCTAACCCTAACCCTAACCCTAACCCTAACCCTAACCCTAACCCTAAATAAGAAGAATAAGACTATCTTACTACTACTTGTAGGTAATATAATAATTAATATATATATCTTATAAGCTAGCTAATATACTAGTTCTAGTACTACTACTTATTCTTTAGACTAGGATTATATAATAGGGCCATATATTTACTAGAGCCCTTTAAGTACTTATTATTTAGTAATAATAATAGTAGTAACTATATTACTTAAATTCTAACTACTTCTCTTATACTTTACTCGAGCTAGCTAGAGTTATTAACTTACTTCCCAGCTATACTTAGTTTACTTTACTACTATTACTACCTCCTAGTCTAGTTAGACCTTAAAGAATATATACTATATCCTTAATATTTATATATATATATTAACTAAGTCTAGCCTCAGGAAATTTATAAATACTCTATTAATAATATAGTACCTCTATATTATATCTTATCTATAGGCTAATTACTAGACTAGAATATAATTAAGTATATTTAATTTTATCTTTATATTATTCTTATTCTTTATAAACTCATTACTTTCTCTTATATCTTCTTCCTAATCCTATATCTTAATTACTTTACTAAAATACTTATTAGTAATAATAATAGTAACCTAATACTATATATAAATAATTAAATATACTTTAAGATACTTTACTATTACTATTACTAATACTATATTTAACTAATAACCCGCCTATAGCCTATACTTATCTATAAATAAGTAATTCTATTTCTTTTATCTAATAACCTATAAGAATAGGCATATATAGATTAGATACTATACTAGAATCTGACTTAATAGTAATAGTAAATAATATAATATATATTCTACTATACTATACTATTTCTATAACTTATTATACTTAGTTAGAAATACTATCCGGCTATTAATTATATATATATTTCATATAGAAAAGATATTATTAATAACCTTAATTAAGCCGAGCTCTAGCCCTTATATAAACTAGCTACTAGTAATATATATTATTACTATTAAGAGCTATAAGAATTACTATTTATAATTGAGATATACCGACTTTCATATATTAATTTATTCTTATTAATTATTATAACTACTATTACTACTACTACTATTATTATAGTTACCTATAAGTCTTTATTCGGGGATATTTATAAGTATTTACTAGTATAAGAACTACTAGTTCCTCTTATAGATCTCCTAATTCTCGAGATAATTAATAAAGCTAAGATTATTCTATTAAGAGTTTTATACTAAACCTATATAATTAATTACTAGTAATAGTAATATATCTAGTATATACTAGTAGAAAAGTAGCTTAAATAAGATCTTTTCTAATTCCCGGGTCACCTCTTACTATATAGTTCGAATCTTTACTATTATTACTTTTATACTCTAATAATATATAATCTAGTAATTATTAGACTAAAAGATATTTAATAGAGAATAATAAAGCTTATTAATAGCCTTTCTATAAGCAAGTTAAGTTAGAATACTTAATACTAGTAAGAATAACCCTTTATATAAATACTACTAATAGATCTCTACTATTTATACTTATACTAACTCGACCTCTATATAACTATATAATTCAAGCTCCGGCTATACTTATAGTAATAATATAACTTCAAATAATAATAGTTATATTATCTAAAGAACTTATATAAGAATTAGTATATAATTAAATACTAGCCGGAATACTTTTATTAATAGGTTAATACTATATATAGCCAAGAAATATATTAATAATAACTTATATAATAGAACCCGACTTATATCTTATATTATAATACTTATAATTAAGCCTATAATAGCTATATCGAGTTCTAAATTAGTATTATTTACTATTATTATTACTACTACTAATATTACTACTACTTCTTACTTTTCTCTTTCTTTAAGTAAATTATATAGATTATCTATATACTACTACTATTTCTTAATATATCTTATTCCTATCTTAGTCTTATTTTCCTAATTATTCTCGGGTAATATCCGTATTATATAATATAAGAATAACTATTACTATTAGCTATACCTAACTAGTATCTAGTTATTTGGTCTCTTAAATAAGTTCTGGCTTATAGCTTTATTTTTTAGTAATACCTATTACTTGAGAATATTCTTATAATTAATAGCCTAGAGTATACTAAAATAGTAGTTAAGAATCCGGTTCTATAATCCTAATACCTAAACTAACTATTACTTTTTTAAGTTAGGTAGTTTTATAAATTTAGTAATAGTAATAAAACTATATTTAGACTATAAGAAACTAGTATTCTAATTTATATATTATAATTATAGGTCAAGTTCTATTATTACTAGCTTTTAGTTTAAAACTAGTTATTATTCTTTAATTTCCTTATTTTATTCTATAACTTCTTTCTTGATTTCCTTATCTTTATCTATATTACTATTACTACTACTACTACTACTACTACTTTTATTTCTATTATTTACTATATATTATAAGATTAGAGAATATATACCTAACTTCTTTATTCTTGTCTATAATCTAATATTATATCCTTTTCTTTCTTATCTATATTTGGAGTTATATAAGATTAAAGATCTCTATATCCTTTATATATTTCTTATTATATTCCTTATTTATATATTTATATATAGCTTTCCGATTTCGAATTAAAAAGTTATAGTCTTAATACTAGTATCTATTAATAACTAGGAGAACTAGTTATAGAATAGATCTAGCTAGTAGTAGTAATATGCTTTAATAGTTATATAGCTATTATTACTACTTAATATATTTCTTAACTTGCTTTTAAAGCTCCCTTTTTACCTAATACTTATTATATAAATAGTAGCTTACTATTTCTAGACTAAGTACTTACTAATAGCTAGTACTATAATAAATAAGTATATAATACTTATTATTTAATATAAGCTATAGCTTTAGTACTTTAGATAATAGAAGTAGTAATTATATTAGTTAGTTTAGTATTTTGATTTTATTTAAATAAGTTAAATTCTAGTATATTTTAAACTAATTTAATTTTATAATACTAGTATTACTACTACTATAATTAGTTAGTATCTAATAATATATTTACTACTCTTATTACTACTATAATTAGTTAATATCTAATAATAATATATTTACTATTCTTATTACTACTACTTTATTTTTTCTTATCTAATTTACTTCTTGGATTTAATTTACTTCCTAGATTTCTTATATATTTACTAAAGCCTCTATTATTCCCTTATATATCCTATTTCTACTACTAATATTTCTTTCTATAAGATAACCTCGACTTTTCCTTTTACTCTTACTATTACTATTTCTTTAACCTTTATAATTATAACTTCTTTTATCTCTACTATTACTACTACTTTTATATTTCTTATATATATATAAGTTACTTTCTCTACTTCTTATTTCCTTTCTACTACTATTTATATTTAAATTATTATATTACTTTTAGATTATTATATTTCTTTTATATTACTTCTTACTTTTATATTATTACCTTTTCTTTAGATTATTATATTTCCTTCCTATTACTACTTTACTACTTATCTTTAAGTTATTATATTTCTATTCTATTACTACTTATATTTATATTATTATATTTTAGTTAGATTATTTATTATATTTTATATTTTCTTTCTATTACTATTTATATTTATATTAATATATTTTATTCGGATTACTTATTATATTTCCTTCCTACTACTACTTACTTTTAATTAAGTATTTGCTACTAATACTATTACTTACTAGTATATTAAATTAAGTAGCTATTACTATTCCTTTATTATATTAAACCCTAATAATCTTAGTAGCTTTATTTAATTACTTATACTAATAGATTTTGCCCCTGAATCTATTTTACTATTACCAGATTTTAACTACCTTATTATCCTTGGCCTCAATTCTACTAATAGTAATATAATTACTACTAATAATATTAAAAAGGCAAAGAAGTATACTACTAAGTATTAATATAAAGCTATACTTATCCGCTTCCCTGCTACTACTACTACCTTTCCCAGTATAGATCAAGTTAATATAGCTTATAACTATCTTCTTAATAGTATTACTAATATTTACTCTATTACTTATACTTAGTAAAACTAGTATTATAATATCTTCTTCCCGGAATATACTCCTAGTAATCCGCAAGTCTTCTAGCCAGCCCCTACTACTTCCTCTATTACTTCCGGATCTGGCTCCTTTACTACTCCCGGATCTAATATATTTACTACTTCCAGATCTGGCCTATCTACTATTACTAGATCTAGCCTATCTACTACTACTAGATTTTCTCGCCCTGCCTCTACCTCTACTAGCTAGACTACTTACCCTGCCAGCTATAAATACTATACTTATTTTATATTTCGTACTACTAATAGCAAACCTACTACTAGTAGTCCTTATCCCTTCTATTACTAGTACTACTAATATAATAACTATTCTACTAGTTCCTCCGGCCCCCCTCTCTATTATCCTACTATCTCTATTATTACCGGATCTGGATTTTCCCCTACTAGTAGTATTTATAAAGAACTAATTAAATTAAGCTCTAGTTCTAGTAGTAATAATAGTAATAAACCTATAAGTTTTGACTTTAATAATAAGAGTTATAGTAATAATAATAATAAGGAGGAGAATAATCCATTACTAATACTATCTCGAGAGCCTTATCTATATAGTAGTACCTTGTCTAGTAGCTCTTATAGTACTTGCGGCGGTAGTAGCTCTTATAGTATTTATAGTAGTAGCTCTTATAGTTATTATAGTAATAGCGGTAGTACTTAATATAATAATAAAATATACTATATATCTATTTCTAATTCCATTACTAATAATAGAATTATTATTAGTATATAGTATAATACTACTAGTAATTCTCCTAATACTATTACTACCGGTTTCGATTACTATGGCTATATCTTTTATTATATTACTAACTATAACCTTATTAGAAATAGTATTACTATATCTAATACTATTACTACTAACTTTTAAGATATTAATTTCCGTAGCCTATACCGGAATATAGATATAGTATAACTTTGCTTAGTAGTCGACCGGGACTTGTACTTACCTATATATTAGCGTCTATAAGCAAATAGTACTAGTACTAGTATTAGTGGGTTTTCTTTAGAGGTTTTTTTTTTCGGATTAGCCTTTTTTTTAGAGAGTGGTTTAGGTAGTAGTTTGGGCAATTTGGGTAGTTTAGAAAGTACTTATAAGTTGGGTTTTCGGGTTTTGGGAGGTATTAGTAATATTAGGAGATACCCTAGTTATTACTACTAGTAAGCCTTATTTTAGAAATAGTAAAAGTAAAATTTGAAGACTTTTCTATACTTCTTTTGCCACTACTAGTAATATAAACAAGTACTAGCAGTAATTGAATTAGTACTAGTAATACTATTATATATTAATTATTTATATACTTATATAATTTTACTCTTATATTTTAGGTATATATCTCTTAATATAGACTCGGCTAGTACTATACGATTATATCTATAGCTAGAGTATAGTACCTACTAAATATAATATTTAATATAATATATAGTATATATACTAGTAATAGTAGTAATAGTAGTAGTTTACTATATTCTAATATATTTATAGTACCGAAATTAGGTACTTTTTAACTCCTATAAAAATTTAAAAGTTCTCTATTATATAGTAATAGAGATAGTAGTAGTATAGACTACTTTGCTTATATTAGCCCATATAAAAAAACTCTATTACTATATAATAGAGCACTAAATAATATTAGGGCTTATATTCTTTAAGCTTGGCTATATTCCTCAGGTTATAACTACTAAGGAACTATATAGTTGCCTTAAACTCGTCTCCTAAGAGTTAGTATAACTATATTTATAGGTACTACTCTTAATTATATATCCCTAAAATAATATAGGACTTATAAATATAGTAAATAATAATTCTATAAATCGGATTATATAAGAATATAATAAGTATATATTTTAAGACAAGGAAATACTTATTTAAAGAGGGGTAAAAAGTAATAGGAAAGGTATTCTTTTACTAAAATTCCTTTTACCGGAAAATATATTAGTTAGTAGTATATATACTAATTAGTATACTAGTATTCTTATCTTTTACTAAAAAAGAAGCCTTATATAAGAGATAGATTTAGATTTAGAATTTAAATCTAAGAAATATTTATAAAAAGCTTTAAATTCTTTATTTTTTCTTTATAAGAAAAAGAACTTATATTAGAATTCGAATTTTAGCTTTTTAATTTCAAATTTATTTTTTTATAAAAGAATATATTATTAGTTAATTATTTTTCTAAATATAAAAACTTGTTTTTATATTTCGAAAAGCTTTTTTTTATATTAGAAATACTTTTTTATTATTATAAAAATAGTAGTTTATATCTTATAATATTAGAATTATATAATATAAGAAAAAAATAAAATAGAAAAAAATATAATTAAAGAAATATAATATAAAAAAAGAAAAGAAAATAAGAAATCTTTTATTTATTATTTAAAAGAACTATATTTTAGGAACTAGAACTATAAAATTATATTTTAGAACTATATTTATATTTACCTAAATCCCTAAAAAAGTTCTATTATTTCTATAATAATAGCTTCTAATAGGCTAGTAAAATATCTGCTATTTCTACTAGTTAGTTTTATAGAATTATTAAAGAACTATATCTTAGAACTATATTTTATATCTATTTAAATTTTTAAAGAAATAGAAAAGACTAGGAAACTATATTTTAAAAAGAAACTAAAGAACTATATTCTAGAATTATATCTAAGTCTATTTAAATCCCCGAAAGGATTTCCCCTAATAAATTCAGAAATCGGACTAAATTAGAAGATTTAATATATAAAATTTTTATATAACTTATTTAATAAAAATAGAAGACTTTATTAATATTTCGATTTCCTTAGAATACTTCTAATAAAAAGTTATAAAGTTCTTAGAGAACTTTATAGCAGGGTAGTATAGGCTCTCTAATTATAAGAATTTAATTTCGAAGAATAGTATTATATAGTAGTATATTATAATTAACTAATACCAAGTTATAGCTGGAACTAACCGAAAAATCAGTGAAATCTAAGGTATGAATCATTACTCAGATTTCTCAGATCATTATTCTTGATCCCAAATTGTATTTCTGGATATGATTATCGGCGAGCACAGCAGTACTTCAACTGTCATGCGAGCCCCGGCGGCCAGGGAATTCCCCAACGAACCCCTCCTCGCAAACGCCGACAGCCAATTCCTTCTCGGCAGCACCCCCGTAGTAGCCCCCGATCTCGCGTAAAGTGCAAACATAACTGACGGTGCCTTTCCCGGCTTTGGACATGGAGAAGTCTGGTACGATCGGCATGCCCAATTCCCTGTGGCCGCTTCCTCAGAACAAAATATCACGATCGATGCACCGCTTGGCCACATTCCAGTTTACATCCGTGGTGGAAGCGTGCTGCCTACGTAGCAAGCGGGCATGACAACTAAGGAGTGTAGGAGTAATCCTTGGGGTCTCATTGCGGCAACTAGTTTGGAAAGCACGGCGAGTGGGCAGTTGTATGTTGATGATGGAGAAAGTGTGAACCCTAAAGCTACGCTTTGGGTTGAGGTAAGTCACCGCCCCCCTCTTTTAAATCAAACTTGTTGACTGAAATAATTGCAGTTCTCGCTCACAAACTCAGCGCTGTATGCGTCGGCAAGGGGGAGGTACAAATATTCGAATCCTCTTGCCAACGTCACAGTCTTGGGTGTTGGATCAAGGGTCAGCAGTGTGCCTCTTAATGGGGCGAGTATCTCTAGTGGGTAGACTTATAATGTGACCAGCAAAGTATTGGTAGTCACTGGACTCAGTAATTCAACAAGTGCGGAAGCGTGGGGGAGTGATTGGGTTTTGAAGTGGGCTTGAAGAGAAGATTAATGAGTGAGGAAGAAAGGAGACGAGGAGATGTAAATATTAATGAATGAATAGAATGAATCCAAACGCATACCGTCCTGCTTGAATCCGAGAACGGTCCTCTCCTTGACTCCCTCGGTCCCTGTCCCACTCGAACCTTCTCTATCACCCCGATTCCTAAGGCCACACTCGCAGCAATTCTGACAGCCTGGCTCCGGGAATTCCGCTTCATGTCAAGCATCCGCAGCTCGGTTGCTTCATCTTCTTTACCCGCTTTCTTGGACAATTTCCAGTCCCACAGAACGTATGAACCCACTACTGCGATTGTGAGTGGGATCGACACTGCCCAGTAGATCCAGAAGATGGGGGAGACGGAGGGACTGTTAGAGATACTCGACTGAGGGACTTGGGAGGGTCAGTTATTTGGGCTGTAAGGGAAAGAGGTAGGAATCGGGTCGAAGAAATTCTTAACAAGAGGTTAAACGAGGAAAGCGGTTATAGGCAGAGGTCGGACTGAAAGAGGGAAGTGAAAGTGGAGGGTGGTACGAACCGAAAGGTGTGCTCCCGGGAGAAACGCTGTCCTGACGATTGTGATTGCTTTCTGAGAGACGGCTTCTCTTTTGCTGGAGTGGGCGAGCCTAGTCTGCGCTGAGGCTATCTGGAAGCTGGCTCTGTTGTCGATTTGGCCGCAGCACATTGAGAGCAAACTCCGCTGAACCTCGAGTCTTTGAAGGGTGGTGGACTGGTACTGTTTTTGCCCATGTAACTTCTTCCGATAGAAATTAATGCGAGACGAGAGCATTGAGTGCGTGTGGTGCTGGTTCAGTGGACATGTGGGCCGGGAGACGGTCTTTGAGCGTGCATTTCAAACAGAGACATCGCGTCGTCGAAGCCGTCTAGCACACGGAGATAAGCCGAGGGGCTTTTCTTCAACACCTCAGTGTGACATGTGGCCAATTCCATGATAATTTGATTGAAGTTGATGAGTCCGTACTCGTCTATATAACTATCCTGGGGTCCAGCCGCCGTTCGATCGTGGGTCACAGCCTGTTCAATCCTACGCAACCGCTCTCTTGCAGCTCGTTGCCAAATCTCTACCCGCACAGCGTTAGCAAGGCTGAATAAACCGCTGAATATGATGAGAGGGAAAATCATAGGGTGGGCGATCTGCTCTGCGGCAGCTTTGGTGGTATTCACGCTGTCGAGAATGTATGACTCTGTGGACGCTTTGGAGAACGCGGTCGTCATGTCCGTTTTCAGATTGTACGACAAAAGCAATCCCCAACCTTTGGTGCCTTTTTCCATGGCATCAGTCTTGCGGTAAATTATCTCTGGCGTGGAAATAGTTAGCTATGTGAACGGGCGATATGCTTAGGGACATTCGGCGATTTGCATCCTCATATGACATACGAATGGCTTCAAGTTGCTCATCACAGCCTGTCCAGAAGACTGAGAAGAGTGGCCTGACAGTGGTGGAGCCCTCAATACCCTTGTGAAGGAGACAGAACCCAGTCATCATTCTAGAGTACTTGTCTGGAGGCAGACTGATGACAGAGGGAGAGAAGGTTTTGGGATGGGATGCGTTCTGCTGTAGACTGATTATGAGTCAATAACATCGACCACCAAGTCCAGCACAGTTTTTAACAGACATCATCTTCGATCCAGTGACTTGGGTGACACCGTCGGGAAGGGTCCGCTGTGCGAAGGTGCCCTGTTCATGTCTTAAGACCAAATTCGAGAAAATTCAGAAGCGGACACACTGTCCGGAAGAGAAAGTCGTCAAACTGGTCGAGGGGCAACAAATGCTCCACCACCGTATCATAGCGAGAGCCCTAATTGAAACTGGTCAATCCTGGGCGCGATAACCTCGAATGAGGGCAGAGGACGCACAGATAGGTGTATATCTCTAGATATTAGGTTTCTTCGAAGCCCAGTCGGCACTTCTCGACGAGAAGCTCAAACAAATATATCTAAATCGAAGTGAGTGTATTCGAACCGCTAAAACGAGAGAAACTGAGAATGGACCGAGATAAGGCAAGAACTGCACGTCTGTCTACTTATTCAATTTCGATTTCATATCCACCAGGCGTGACAAGCCTTCGTCGTCCTTGTGGAGATAGAGGCAGAGCATCTTGAGAGCCTCGCCGCAAACGGAGAAGTTCTTCGAAAGACCTTATGCCAACACACGCATGTCCCACCTGGACTCAAGCCAAAGTAGATATAATGATGCTCAGCATGGAGCGGCGGGATGGACAACACATGCTTGCTTCCGTCACTCCTGGAGAAGACAAAGAGCCTGCAAACGTCAGAACTTGCCGGATGCTGGAATTGACTCATTGTGCTGCCGAAAGCATGCGAAATCGAAACAATCATTCGCAGTAATGAGCCCTTCGACTAGGCTCTCAATCAGCTGGAGGATTCGATTCATCGGCATGGGTATTGTATAATGCTTAGAATGATTCACCTCGAATCTCCAACAGATTCTGTTTTTAGCACAAAGCGCGCCGGCTCCCTCTTCAGGCCTAGCGCAGCTAAGTTCGCGTCCCGGGGTCAGCCAGGACCCAGCCAGCGCCCAGCCACATCTCCGGATTTCCCAGCTTCCCTCCTTTCTTCTCCTCCTCCCCCTACACCACCGGTGACACAATAACAACAACCCTTACAGCTATCTAACAGATGCATATCGAACGAAATAACGCGAACATTCTTTCCCTTCTCGGCCCCAACCAGATGCGCACTGAGATCAACCTCCAGAAACTGTTCCGCAACTATCGCTCCCAGATCAGAGTGGATGCTGAAAGACGTCGAGGAGCACCATGAGAAACCCAGCGCCTGCCTTGACAACTGTCCGAGGCTTCCACACTCCTGTCCCCGGGTCAGGAGACGAAGACTCGGACTACGGAACCCACACACCGTCGAGAAGACACAAGATCCACGATGTCGTCAGCGCGAACAGCAGCCCGATGCTGCGCTCCTCGGCCTCGCCAGCACCGGGTGGAATCAGCAAGCTGAAGCTGCAACTCGACACGCTGAACCTCGAGAACGATTCGCGCAGCAACTCGTTCGCGCGCAGCCGCAGCCAGCTGCGATCGCATCCGCAGAGCAGCACGGGCACGAACACGTCCGACGGTTTCAGCGATGATGAAACGTCCGACATCACCAGCTACGAGGTACCGCTTGAGTCCGACTTCGTGAGCGAGAGTCTGCGCGACAAACCACTGTATGGCGCGATCGAGGGTGGCTTGGTGCAGGACACGATCGCGCGGAAGATGACAGCCTCGGATTTTGAGCCTCTGCGCTGCCTGGGAAAGGGAACATTTGGCACAGTGCTTCTGGTTAAGCAACAGGCGACTGGGCGGCTGTACGCGCAGAAGCAGTTCAAGAAGGCGTCGTTGACTGTGCATAAGCGGCTGATCGAGCAGACGAAGACCGAGCGATCGATTCTCGAGAGCGTGAACAGACATCCTTTTGTCGTGAAGCTTTTCTATGCGTTCCAGGACCATGAGAAGCTGTACTTGATTCTCGAGTATGCGCAAGGCGGGGAATTATTTACACACCTGGCGCAGGAGCGCATGTTCACCGAGGAGGTCGCGTCCTTCTACATGGCGGAAATGGTTCTGGCGCTCGAACATCTCCATCGCAATCTGGGCGTCATCTACCGCGATCTCAAGCCCGAGAACTGCCTGCTGGACTCTGAGGGACACCTCCTCCTCACAGATTTTGGGCTGTCGAAAGTCGCAGTCGATGAGAACGACAAATGCAACAGCCTCCTCGGCACGGTCGAGTACATGGCCCCAGAGGTCATCCTGGGACAGAAATACGGCATGGCAGTTGACTGGTGGTCTTTCGGTGCCCTTGGCTTCGACTTACTGACTGGCAGTCCTCCATTCCAAGGTCAAAACCACGCAAAGATACAAGAGAAAATCTGCAAGCAGAAACTCGCCATGCCCTATTTTCTCGGTCCGGACGCCAAGGATCTCCTTACCCGTCTCCTGCGAAAGGAAACCCATAAGCGTCTGGGTTCAAACATGCCAAAAGACCTTCAAACGATGAAGAAGCATCGCTTTTTCCGCAAGATCGACTGGAAGAAACTCGCGAAGAGGGAGATCGAGGCCCCGATTCAGCCAGTGATTACCGACCCAGAACTTGCAGAGAATTTCTCAGATGAGTTTACGGATTTGGCGCTCAGCCCCGTATTGATAAGTAGTAAGGCGCCCTGGTCGAGTACCGCAACAGGACCGAATGGGGCGGAGAATCCGTTTGGTGGGTTCAGTTATGTGGCTAGTCAGAGCTTGTTAGATGGGAATGGGTTTGCTGGAATGGAGGTCGGTGCTGAGGCTGGCGTGGCTGCCTAGATAGCATTCCTCCTGATCATGACTATTGGATACACGGTACACATGGGATAGAAAAGACCAGACAAAGAGACAAATTTGTTCTTGAGGTGGGATGGGAGGCGTAATAGACAACTGTACTTTGGGACAGGGAATCTTCTTTTTGGCGTTCTGTCTGCTTTATTGTTATCGAGGGAGAGAATGGACATATTCGCACTCGCAACATCTCTATAATTTCTGAACCTCCGCTAGTGTGGACTCCGTCGAAGGCAACTTTTAAGGCTTATGCACAAAAGCAGACATCTTACAATATCTGCAGGTCTCTCACATTGTGCACCCTCATCTTTGATATGAACGCAATCTTGAAGTTCAGAATACGCTGCTGTATCAGTACTGCAGTCCATGCTGAGACTGAACTCTACCACCCCACCACTCTCTTCTCTCAACGGCTTGGCGATGGACAAAGCGGGGTAAACAATCGTGCACTAGTCACATTGGCCCCCTGATAAATTTAGGTCTAAGTTCCACTGCCGAGGAGAATGTTGCAGATGGTGATCGTGCCTATCCAAGAACCGGGCCGGCAAGTTCTCATTGCACATGAGTTTAAACTTCTTAACTCCTTCCTCTCTAGATTGCTAAGTTTAGGACTTGAATTGGTCCCCTCACTTGGAATAAATACCTCCATCTCATAGGTTCTCGGCGTCACCTATCAATTAAACAAGCATGAAATCGTCATCATGCCCAGGCGCGAAAAGCCCTTCGTACGAGGTGATACAGAGGAACACATGTGGCCGGTGGAATGATGAGGCTTCCTAAATTCGACCTTCCCAAAGGCTGGTCCCCCTCTTCGCACGCCACTCAATTGATTTCCTTTCAAGATGCTGGGACCCATTTCTCTAGTCTTACTTACACTGGCAGCTGGAGCACTTGGCTCACCAGTCAAAACAAATTTCGTACCTCAGAAATGGAGACAAGCTGGGAAGGCTGCTGGAGGCCATGTGCTTCATTTAAACATCGGGTTGAAACAGAGCAATTTCAATGAGCTTGAGCGTCACCTGTACGATGGTCTGATTGCCTCCCTTTCCGAAGTACCATCTCCTTCTAACTTGAGCTGACTTGAAATTCTCTAGGATCCGACCCAGATCATGATCGATACGATCAGCACTTGAGCATGGAGGACGTGAATGACATTGTCACACCCACAGCCAAAACCTCGGGCCTTGTGCACGAGTGGCTAAGTCAGAACGAGATCATGGGCCTCACCTGTAGCACATCCCAAAACTGGATCTCAGTTGCGCTGCCGATTGAAGTGGCCGAGCGGCTTTTGACCACCGAATATCACATCTATGAGCATGAAGATGGTGACCGCCTTATGAGAACCCCAGAATGGCCGCTTCCCTCTGTGTGCACGAACATAACGATGCGATCCAACCCACAACATCCTTCATGCGAACCTCAGCACAGAAGATCGAATTCCTTCTTTCTCCACCACAGACCTCTCCCGGATACACACTGCCCTCAAACGCCTCTATCTCAAAGGCCTGCAACGTCAGCTCCGTCACCCCAAAACACTTCATGAACCTCTACTCAACTCTCGTCTACGACCCCAAAGTCCCAGGACTGACCCAAGTCGGCTTCAACAAGTCCTTGGGCGAGATCCCAATCCGACCCGACACTGCCAAGTTCTTTGCGGAGTACCGTCCCCCGGCTGTTGATGCAGCATACAACTTCAAGCAGATCTCGATAGCCAATGGTCTAGTCTAGGGCGGTCCGCTGAATATTTCTAGGCAGCCGAAGGCACCTCTCGAGAAGTGAACCCCGATGCCCAAGCAATTACAGGAATCAGTGATCCGACTCCCGTCATCTCGTACTCAACTGGCGGCTCATCTCCTTTCACCTCGGATATCAATACACCGGATAACACGAACGAACCGTATCTAGTCTGGCTGAACTACGCCCTCAGCCAAGCAAACGTTCCTCAACTGATCAGCAGATCCTACGGATATGATGTGCAGACAGTCCCACAAGAATATGCTCAGCGAGTATGCAAACAAATGGCTCCCGGTGCTCGAGGCGTGTCAATCCTCTTCGCGTCCGGTGATCGAGGGGTATGAGTCAACAACACATGCCTTAGCAATGATGGGAAGAACACAACTATGTTCATTCCTTCTTTTCCACTAGGGTGTCCATATGTCACAACAGTAGGCGCCACGCACTAGTTCGAGTCCGAGTTTGTAGTTTTCAGGCCTGGGTATCTTGGCGCTGATGGGAATTATCAGGAGATCTACTCTAGTGGTGGAAGGTCCAGTAATTATTTCAAACGACTACTGTATCAGGAGAAGGTTGTAAGTGCGCATGTGCAAAACTTGGATGGGCTATACGACGGGTGGTATAACAGAGGTACGTTTCCCTCCCCATCCATGAGCTTAAAACTGGCGAGTGCAGATGGACGTACATACCCTGATATATCAGCGCAAGGGTAATACTTTGCCTGCTTGTGGAACGGAACCGAAGGCGTCATCAGCGGAAAAAGCGCTTCTACTCCTCTGATGTCGGGTATTATCGCACTTGTGAACGACGGGTTGCTTTCGTGTGGCAAACGATAAACCTCTTCTTGGATTCCTGAATCCGTTTATTTATCAGAAAGGATACAAGGGATTTACTGATATCACGAGTGGATGCGCGACTGGCTGTGGAGTTGATGGCTTTAACGCGACGGAGGGGTGAGACCCGGTTACTGGCTTTGGGACGCCCATCTCCCTTGTATTAGTGGGGTTCGCAAAAGTTTTGGGGAGGAGCGGAAGAAGTAAATGAACTGGACGGTCGAGGAAGTGACGGCCATGAGAACATAATTCAAGTTTAATAAATGTATGAATTCATGTTCGAACATCTGAAATGTGATTTCTACCTACTATCTACCTTTGAATATTATTCCGAGCAGCTGACTTCTCTCCATCTCAGCTATCGATAGGAAAACTGTCAACAAATTTGAACGCCGCCAACTCATCTTCAAATTACTTGACAAAGCTGGACATGTCACCGGACATTACCCCATTACTCACATACACCCCCGGCGTCGCGATACTCGCAATTTTAATCACAACAGAAGAACCAGGAACTGGCTTTTCCAACCTATATCCATCAACCAGGATTTGCAGTAGCCGATTAGCTGGGAAGAATGTCGAAGAGCTCCTACTTATGAACAGACTTTCGGCTCCGGTAGCAACGATAATACCACCAAATTCAGTAGGACCTGCCGCACTATAGGTCTGGTTTATAGCACCTTGTTGGACCTTACTACCTACTATCACGTTGACGCCCTGGGACGCAAAAGCCCTCGTGAAGGAAGAAGTTTGGACGAGTGAGCCAGACGAGTTGACAGGCGCAAGGGCACCAACATTCAAGCCCGCAACAGACAGGAAGTATGGAAACTAATTTCGTCGAATCGTTGTTGCATAATGTTGGATCTGGGTCTAGAGCTGTCACTCCCACGACTTCAGCAACGTGTTTCGCGAGGTCGTGCTCACGCGGTTGAGCTGGACGATTACGCTTGACTTAAAGATTGTGGATTTCAAGTGGGAGACTACGAAAGGTATTGCGTTAATGAGGAGTTGTTGCCCGGTGGGGACGAGGCGGTCGAAGAAGGGGCGGGGTTGCAATAGGCGTCTGCAAAGGTAGAGGATATAGAGCGGACGAGGTTCCCCATGACAATTCGGCCTGAGGTTATGAAGAACTCGTTTCCGACAGTTTGGTTGGCTTGTTTGGAATTCCGTTCTTGAGGTTATTTGGGGAGTATGCTGTTGTGTTTAGGTGGATGAAGTTTTGGGCTGCAAAGTCTCGGTTGTTCTGGACGTTGACGAAGGGCCGGTTGATGGGAGGATGCTCAAAGTTTGGTCCACCTCGAATGTTCAGTTGAGTGTCCAAGTGCAAGTAAATTCGGCCTTATTCGAGGGGGTCGTTACTGAAGTCGTGTCTTAGAACAATGTGGTCACGTCGGAACTGCAGGAAATCAGCTGAAATTCAATGAACCACAAAGAGTTGCTGCTTACTGTAATCTGCTCTATTTCGGCAATATAATTGGTCGGATTGGTGTCTATTCCACCGTTTCGGGTGGCGTGGCAGGAACAAGTTCTTCTGGGACGTACCTAGTTGGGTCTGGGGTATCAAAGCAGAAAGCAAAGGCCTGGCTTTCATCCACGATCTGCACACTAAGCTCCCACTCAAGCCCATTGCCAGAGGTAATTGCATCCCAAAGATCCTATCTGTAAAAATTGGCATTCTTCCAAGCCAAGACTTGAGCTTCTTCCCAAACTAGACTTGCCTTGCCCTGCTGCGGTTTCCAGTCCCATTTCGCAAATTTCAATTTGCCATTATCCATTAAAAATCGGGAGGCATGTACACCAAAGGCATCCCTGTATCTGTATGATCTCAGCATTTCGTTCCCTGCCATAGCCCAAACAGAGTATGGAGCTCGCTGGGCTGCTGGCTGAAAGAGTTCCAGGTAGAATCATGGGTGGCTGCAGCTTGTGGGATTTCTCGATCCGGTGCGTGCTTGACAACGTGAATGGGGTCAGCGAAGAGAATGGGGCATCTGGGATAAAGAAGGCGGGATGTTGTTTTCAACAATACAAGAGGCAGGTAAGATTACAATCAGCTTCCATGCTGCGTACAGCGTGAAATTTAACTCGAGGGCCTAGTTTGGTATGGACCCATGGTTGCATGTGACGATCTCGTGCAGCTATTGCCTCTTTATGTACAAGACCACTATCAAGGCTTGGTCAAAAGTCTGAAAAATCGACATACGAAGTCTATGCTGGGATTTTGTGAATTAAGATGGTCTGGCGCCGAATCAGACGAATTGTACGCTATTAAATATCTCGTGCTGACTCGAAGGCTACTCTTGTTTAGTCTCAATGAAAGCAACTCCTGCGGAGTTAAGCGAAGCCGCTGAATAGGGGCTTAAGCGAGAATACCTTGAGATATGATCATAATCTTCTCGCATTATTCGGTAGCAAGCAGAATAGTACGAGGTCACACAATGTCCCTTATTATAAGTATTTGGGCAATTGAATTTGAGAACTGTTGCCCTTTCCATTTTAATAGTACTCCAAACCGCCGGTATGCGTGTTACGCTGTGCGGGAGAAAATTCGCTTGAGCCTCAGGCACACATTTCGCTTAATTATGGCGCTAAGGAGTATTTAGCCTCTCTCCAAGCTTCTACGAGCTTTACGCTTCTCTTCTAGAATTCATCGCTGTTCTAGAAATCTCTTGTGTTCCTATGTAACGTGAATTTGACCTGGTAATTCATTAACCTGGTACTTGGTTCACTTCTGCCTATCTCTTCTGAGGATCTTCATTTCGCTGAAATTAGCGCAATCACGCTAAAAATTCACAACCCCCACTTTTGAGAGTTCCCCATGTTCCACATAATCAAGGAATATCCGTTTAGGGAAAAAGGCAGTGAGTAATTAAAGTGCCCGTCCCCCTTTTATTTTCTTTTGTGTGTCTAAGTTTGGGTCAACGGCCTTTGGAAGCTTGCTGGGGGCCACGACTAAGACATCGGGAGAGCTCGAGCTTCAGAGGACATGGATGCACTATAAGCGGCAGGTGATCTTTTGAACAAATTTGCTGCACTGACATCCAATCGCAGAATCAAAGTCTGACTGGTTTCGATATGGCGGATCGTTATGGCAATGCTGGTATATGAGTCGTGCCATATATTACTAGCTCTCACTTGGGGAATGCTGAATTGGTATAGAGCTGGACATTTAGTATATCAAAGGAATACTCAGACTACTTGAATTACTTAAGTATATACTCACTAAGTATTAAGTAGAATATAAGTAGCCTCTTTATAACTAAGCTTAAGTAGTTTAATTACTTATTACGTGGTTTATTCTACAAATATCTCTTATATTATAAATATTATTAAATATTTCACTTTATTATCTTTTGTATTACTTAAAATTTCTCTAATACTACTTATTATACTAGTAATATTTATTATAATAATTATATACTGTTTTATATATATAACTTTTAAATAATAAGTCTAAGAGAAAAGTAATATATAAGGCTTATTTGACTTCTTCTTGCTCTTAGATATAATATAGCTTTTTAAAGTAAGTTTAAAACTAATAATTAAGTCGGGGAACTTGCCTATTATAATATATACTTATACGTGACTCACTACTTAAGTTACTTAAGTATATACTTAATGAGTATTGAGTAGCGTATAAGTAGGATATATTTTGGCTGAGTAGAGTATGAGTAGGACCCACTACTCTACTCTACTGTACTCTACTCTTTTGACACACTTCGACATTGGTAACCACAACGCGAATGACCGATTCAGATGGTCTCCTAACGGCATTCACCAAGTAGTGACATCGGTCTCGAGTAAAACGATTTGAGAATGTGGTAAGGACAGTTGATCTTGCGTTCGAGAGATTGGGGCAATCCAGAATGACTCTGTCACACTGTAAGTTGAAACCGGAGAGCATGTTCAGTTGCCGAATGCTGACAAAAGGCCACAGTATTCCACCAACACCTGTGTTCTCAACCTACGTGCTCGAGCTGCAACGTCAATAACTGCTGATCGCATATACTGGAAAGACATACTGAAAGGCTCGTATATGACTGAGACTGTCTTTCGCCAGCGATCGAATTATAGTCGAGGAACTGATACACCAACTGCTTTGAAGCACGTTGTCAGTATCTCGTCGCTGCCGCTGAAGATATCGCACGGTCAATAGTAATCAAAGCGACCTGTTGAATAGTTCTGGCTAGATGGATGGTTGAATCGGACATCGTCTTCGGGAACGCCATCAGTGGGCGTAATGCAGCGTTGTCCTTGGTGTCGAGAGCATCATCGGGTCATGCTTTAATTTAACACCAGTGAGGGTCAATATTCAGGATGACTGGGCTATCCTTGAACTCCCCCGCTGTATTCAATGCCAGCGGGTTACCGCCATGCCTTATGAGTCGCTAAGATTCCGAGAAATCATCAAACATTGAATCTAGTGGCCGGATCGGACCAGCATCTCCACGGTATGGCAACAGCAAAATATTGAACGCCAGAAAAAATCCGGATTAGCGGAAATGTATACACACTCGGAGCTGTTGCATCTCAAGAAGACTTTCCCTACTTGGCCGTTCTTTCTACCCCTCAACAAGATGATCGAATGGAGATTAGCAGGCTTGGCGATATTCCACCCTGGAACGTTCCACGGAACGTTCCGGCCGGTATCGACAGGTATTAGGTAATATCGGTAATGGAACGTTCCAATCGTTCCAAAATGGCAGGGGTAGGGCAAAAATAACAGGGGTAGGTTTACCCCACCTACCTCGCCTCAACTTCCTTCTCGTTTCTTTATTAATACCACTACTTGTACGAGAGCCTCTTTGCGGACCCTTCCAAGCCTTACTTCTACCCGTAAAGCTTTTTCTCTCCTCCCGCAAACCCTCCCAAGCCTCACTTCTACCCGCAAAGATCTCTTCCCCTCGCGAGCCCTCCCAAGCCTTATTCTCACCCGGAAACCCCCCCAGCCGTTCTATAGGCCCGTAAAGCTCCCTTCCTTATCCGTTAAGCCTTTCCAGCTCTCCTCCCGGTCCGTATTCCCTTGCAAGCCCTCTACTAAGCTCTCCTCCCTTTACAAACCCTCTCTTCCTACATATACCCGTAGAGCCCTCTCTTTCCTCCTATAGGCCCTCTTTATTTATCCAGCCCTCCCAAGCCTCACTCGTATAAGTAGAGTATATAAGTGAAGTATATAAGTAGGGAGCGTGTAAGTAGGGAGCGTATAAGTAGGGAGTATGTAGAGAGCTTTGGTATTTCCGGAGCGAGTAATATATAGGGGCTTGGGCTCAAGTTTTTAGCCTCTTAATAGTATAATTAATAGAAATCTTTGCAAAATAACGAGAATCTACAGGGATTAGCTTGCTTAGGAACGATTGGAACGTTCTATTACCGCCCGTTCCAGACCCCTGGAACGAATCGGCAGAAACCGATTGGTCCGGAATATCGCCAAGCCTGTGAGATTAGTTTGATCTTTACCTCTAGCAGTGGCATCACTACTCTTTTCATTGCAGAGGAGATGTTTGAAGCTCTCATACATACTACAATTCAATTTTCAACCAACCCCAATAATCCCCTTCAGGCACCTGAGTACCTCCTGGCCATGGAGCGTAAAACTTTGGATGAAGGGGATATACAAGTGGATCGAGAGCTGTCATCGAATGTGCAAGGGCTTTGCCGTGAAGGCCTTGTTTATTTTGATGTGCTCACCTGATAATGAGAGAAGATTCTTCGGGACGAGACCGAAGCCGCCATCATTGATCCGGACACCTCCTTCTATTGACCTGGTGGAGATATTATTGTCCTTGCCCAGGTGTTATCTTTGCTGGGGCAGAAGGCTACAAGCTGCGAGTCTAGGACTAGGTGGATCATCCGATTATGATTGAACAGCTTGCTCTCCCGGCCGTGGATAAGAAGGAGGAGATAATACTGGGGGCAGTTGGAGGCAAGGCCCGGTGGCTTAAGGAATCCATACAAATTATAGGCTAGTTGTGATTTTTATTTGTTCTTGTAACGGCTGGCGTAAGGGCATGATCTGCCAAGGACAGGATATCGGAAACAGGCACAAAACGAAGCTAAGCCGGAATTGCTTGGACGGAATAATACTAAAGGTCAAGACATTCTCTCTACTTTATTCTATAGCTTAGTATTTTCTAATATATAAGATTCTTTGAACTTTGAGCCTTTGACTATTATATTAATTCTGCTATTATATAATACTAAGCTTATTTGACTCGGCCTATAAAGGCAATATAATACTACTAGTAAAGGACTTATATTTGTCTTTAGAAAGTAAAGATAAAATACTGCTTTTAATATTTAATAACCTCTTTAAACTATATAGAACTAGAGAGCTTAACTGGAAATATAATATCTTCTATAATCTAGTTAATTTCGGAGCCTAATTTTTAATTAGAACAGATAATATTTCTTTTCTAGTAATTGGTTCTTTACTAATATAAAAGAAGAAAGATATTATTCTCTATAATCTAGTTAATTTCAGAGCCTAACTTTTAACTAGAATAAATAATATTACTTTAATATTAATAAAAGTAAAAGAACTAGTTTCTTTTTCTAGTATAAGAAGAATTAGTAATAGTTTACTAATTTAAAATAAGAAAAGATAATAGTTAGTTTTAGTCTGCTAATTTAAAACTAGATAAAATATTAATTAGTTATAGTTTACTAATATTAAATAAGAAGAACTTATTTAATATTAACTTTTATAACTAATATCTTTTTTAAAGCTATTATAAATAATCTAAAACTAAATATTATTACTATAGATATATTAGATAAAAGGCTCTAATATAATAAAATAAAGAAGCTAGACTTTAATATTATAAATCTATATTACTAGAAAAGTTATTATAATACTATTTTAAAAAAATATATTAAGAAATAGCTAATTAATTTAAAACTTAAAATTAATATAAATACTTTAAAAATAGATAAAATCTAATAGAGATTATTTATATAAAATAACTTTATTAATAAATATTACTAGAAATTCTATTTATATATTAATTAACTTATTAAAAAAGTTAATAAGCTAGAAGTAATTACTAATTAAGTTTATATAAAAGAAAAACTAATATAAAAAAAAGCAATAAAATAGAGATTTAAATAAATAAATATTTAGAAATATTATAGATCTTTATTAGAAGAACTATTTAATAACTAATACTAAAGCTTTCTTTTACTTTTAGTCTATAGTAATTAATTATAATTTATTAGAATTAAGGATTTTATTCTATTTATAAATAAAAATAATTACTAGATTAATAATTACTAGATTAATAATTAGATATTTAATATAAGAAATAAACTAATATAGAACTTTTCTAAATTTAATAATAAACTACTAAAAATTATTTATATAATATAACTAGTTACTAGAGATATTTATAATTTTATTTATAATTAATTAGAACCTAAATTAGTTAAATAAATCTCGATTACTAAATAGATCTTTAAAATTCTTTAAAAAGCTTATAATAAAAGTAAAGAAATAGAATACTAGAAAATAAAAGAGATATACTAGTATTTAAAATAAAGAAATAAGCTATTTCTAGTATTTTAGATAAAGTTTATCTATTTAATAATAAAACTAAAGAAGTTACCAAATAGCTAATATAATAATTTAATAAATAAAATAAATCTCGAGCTATTTAAAAGCTTAAGTAATAAGAAGTTTAATACTTTTAAGAACTTTACTAAATAATATATAAAATAAAATAATAGACTTTTTTTAATTAAAAATTAGTAATTCTAGAAGAAATAACTAGTAGAAACTATTTACTATTAAATACTACTTTAAACTAGAAAGCTTACTAGAATCTAAAGAACTATAATAACTTTATATTTAATAGATTAATCTTAATAGCTAGTATTTTTATAACTAAAGAAAATAGTTTATTAAGAATTTAAAAAAAGATTAGACTAGCCAAAAAGTCTTTATTATTATAGCTATAAAAAGCCTAAATATATAAAAAGTATCTATTATAACTTTAATAAAATTATATTTATTAAAGAGAATTATTTAGAGAAAGCTAATAATTTAGAAATAAATAATAAGAATATTAATTTTTATTTATTATCTAATAAGAAATATAATATTAATAAGTTAGAAAAAGTTTAGTTCTAGATATAAAAATAGTATTTCTAGAATAAGAACTTTATTAAAAACTTTAGGATTTTATTTAGCTAATTAGTAGAAACTAGTTTTTTATTAATTATAAAATAAACTAAAAAAATAAAATTATAACTTTTTAGTATTTAGTAAATACTAGAATAAATATATATATTCTAATTAACTAAAAATATATTTACTCTTTAATAAAAATATTATAAATACTTTTATATAAATTTAAAATCTCTGTTTTTTTATAAGATTTTAATAAATAATTTAGTAAAGCTATTTAATATCTAGCTATTATAGATCTAGCTATTAATTAGTATTTCTAAACTTAATAAAATCTATTTATTACTAATTTTAGCTCTTATAATATAATTCTAGAAAGAAAATAGCTAGTAAAATATAATATTTTACTAAACTATTAATAAAATTAACTTTATTAATTAGAAAACTATAAGATAAATTAGCTAGATTTTATTTAGAAAATCCGATATTTTAATAAAAAATATTAAAAAAATAACTATTCTAAAAATACTCTAATTAGAATTTTAAAAGAAACTAGTAAAGCTAGATTTAAAAAATAAAAGAATATATTTCTTATTTCTCTATAAAACTTTTTTATAAAAAAAGCTAAATATTAAATAAGAAAGAAAAGCTAGATCTTTATACTTTTGAAATAGTTAAGCTATTAGACTATTTCTACTATTTTATTAGAATAGTTATTTTCTAATTAAATACTAAAAACTCTAATAACTTAATTAGATTAGTTATTATTAATAAGATTAATTATATATTTAAGAAATAGAATTATAAACTAAAAAAATATCTATTATTATTTACTAAATATTATATTTAAACTAGTAATCTAATATATTTCCTAAATATAAATAAATCTAATATCTTTAATAATATATTATTTTTTAATTTTAAAAAACTTTAAAAGCTTTATATATCTCTTTTTATATAACTATATAATATAATTAGAATATTTTTTAAGAAAGTAGTAAATAAGTTTCTTTAGTCTTAATTCTTTAATTATAAGCTCTATTTTAATAAACTAGATTCTTTAATAAAAATAGTCTATTTCTATAAAATAAGCTTTAGTAAACTCGAAAAAATAAGAAAGTATTTTATTAAAAACTTAAAAAAGAATTTTATTAAATTATTCGAACTTTTTTATTTTATTACTAGTTTTATTTATTAAAAAGAAAAATAATAGTTTATAATTTTATATTAATTATTAATAGCTAAATTATATAATAAAAAAGAACTATTATTTTCTATTATTTATTATTAAAACTTTTAATTAATTAGCTAAATTATTAGTATTTACTAAATTAAATATTTAATATATCTTTAATTAAATTTAAATAAAACTAGCTTTTAGAATAAAATATAGATTCTTTAAACTAGTAATTCTATTATTTGAACTTTATAATAATCTAGTAACTTTTTAGTAATATATTAATATTATTTTAATAAACTATTTAGATAACTTTTATTGAGTTTATATTAATAATATACTAATCTTTTCTAAAAATAAAAATAAATACTAATAATATATTAGAACGGTTTTGTAAAAGCTCTAGAATATTGGATTATAAATTAATATCTATAAATATAAATTTAAAGTCTCTAAAATAATATTTTTAAAATTTATTATTTTAGATTAAAATATATAAATAAACTTTACTAAAACCTCTATTATCTAAAACTAGTACTAATTTATAATAAAAGAAAATAGTTATTTTTAGACTTTTATAACTTATATTATAAATTTATTTAAATTTATAAATTTATTTTTTATTCTTTAAATTATCTAACTAAAAAGAATACTTTACTAAAGTTTATATTTAATAAAATCTAATTAGATATCTTTAATTAATTTAAAGATTTATTTCTCTTTATTTTTATATTTCTTTATTTTAAATATAATAGAAAAACTTATCTAAATACTAATTATTTAGATCTAGCTATTATAAATATATTCTTTTAAAAAAGTCTAGAAAATAAATAATAATACTCGGTTTTATTTTATTTTAAAGCTTTTTAAAAAGCTAAAAGCTATTATAAAGTTTATAATAAAGAACTTTTTATTATTATTTAAAAACTTCAAAAATAGTAAATAGAAGTAATTAACTTATTTAATTTTCTAATTATTACTAATTATAAAGCTCTTAAGTATTTTAGTATTAAAAAGCTCTTAAATAAATAATAAATCTAATAAATAAGTTTCTTATTATAATTTTATTACTAGATTATCTATTAGCTAGATAAAAATAATACTATTATTAATATTTTATTTTAAAAAAAATAAGCTTATACTAATATAGAAATAGACTAAAAAAGCTAAAAGAACTAAATAAGTTATTTTATTAGATCTAATTTTTACTTTTACTAAAATAATAAATATAGCTATTTATTAGCTAATTCTCATTTTATTTAAACCGATTTACTATATTTATTAGTTATGGTAACTCTAATATATTATTAACTTTAATATTTTATATAATTAATTAAATATTAATATAATTATATAAGATATTATAATAAAAAATTTATATTATTATAAAGCTTAATTAGTCTATTAAAATAATATAATATAAGTCTTATATAACCCGTTTTAGCTTTTATAATATAGAAATAACAATTAATTTTTAGAATTAAATTATTATATTATATTTACTTTTATTATATATTAAGAATTAAATATAGAAATTATTTTCTATTTTATATAGTATTAGTTCCTTTAGTCTTCTATTAATATTATATACTAGTTTATATACTAGTTTCTATATTTTAGATATTAATAGTATTAATTTTATATTTTCTTTTTTTAAACTTCTTTTCTTAAATAAATAACTTCTATTTTCTAGCTTTCTTTACTTTTTCTTCTATTCTCTTTCTTTTATTTCTTTTAGTTCTCTCTTATTCTCTTCTTATAGTTTTTTTAAGCTTCTTTTATCTCTTATAAGTAATATTCTCTTTTCTTTTTCTCTATTTTTTAATTCTATTAAATTTCGTTTAATAGTAATATTTAGTTTTTTTAAGCTCTTTTCGAGCTTTAATTAAAATATTTTTCTTTTTCTGCTTTTTATAAGCCTTTATTTAATATAAACTATCTTTAGATAAAATAACTCAATCTTTTTCTAATAGCTTTATATATTTTTAAAGATTCTCTTTATTTATAAAAAAAAAATCTTAGTTTATATACTTTTTTTATTCTTTTTAATAAGATTCTTATATATAATTATATCTAAATTAGCTTTAATCTGGGCTTCTTTCTTAAACTTATAATTAGATAATTATCTAGAAAATAAGAATATTTTATTTTTATATTTTTCTAAAAAAATAGTATATTTATATATATTTTTTATTTTATAAAATATCTAGAAAAAGAAAGTTTTAGTATATTACTAATTATCTAGTCTATAAATTTTTGAGTTCTTCTTATTATAATTAATAAGTCTAGCTTTAGAAAAGAGTTCTATTAGATTATTTATAGTATTTCTAATTTTATTTTCGATTTCTAAAGTTTTAGAAAATAATAGAAGCTTTAAATTATCTTTATTATTCTTATTAAGCTTATTTCAAAGTTTAGAAGTATTATATAATTCGAGTTATTACTTTTATATTATTAATCTTTTATACTTTATTTAAAGTTATAGTTTATTAGATAAAAATATATAAATTTCAGGTAATAAATTAGTTTTACTATAGTTATAAATATATTTTCTAGTACTTTTATTATCTAATTTCTTAGCTATTTATTTCTTAAAAGCTTTTAAAACTATATTAGAATTAAATAAATAAATACTAGTTTATATAGAAGCCGAATATATATTCTTTTTAATAAAAGCTAGAGCTCTAATCTACTTATAATATTATAAGAAAGTTATTTTTATAAAGTTATTTTTATTTTTATAAACTTTATTTTTAATTACTTTAAAATATTAGTATTTTTATTATTAGAAATATATAATATTTAATAGTTAATATAGATATATAAAGTATATAATTAGATAGAAATAGATAATATCTAAAGACTTTATAACTTAAATAAATTTATATATTATATAGCTTTTATATCTATTATATATTAGAAAATAATATCTGTTTTTAACTTATAATTTAGTTTAGTAATAGAAATACTATAGCTATTTATAAACTAGTTTATTATTTATATATTTATTTTTAAAGATTATAATTTTAATATTTAAAACTAGATTATTATTAAAATACTTCTATATAAATATATTATCTAATATAATAATAAATAGATTAAGCTTTTAAAAACTAATAGATATATATTCTATAGTTATAATTAGTTCTTTTTATATAAAATTCTTTATAAATACCTGAATTTAATTAATATAATTATATTTTTAAAGATATTTTTAATAAAATAGTTTTTTATTTATATATTTTATATTTTTATAAATAATTATAATAGTACTTTATATATATTCTATTCGAAATTCAATTTTATTTATATTATATTAATTACTTTTATAAATATTATACTTTTCTTTTATAGCTTTTAGATTATTAAAGTACTTTATAATAATTTCGAGAATAAAAATATTCTTTCTTTTATAATCTATAGACTTAATATAAACTATATAATACTGGCTTAATTTCTTTTATTTTTCTATTTAATAAAAGGCCTATATATTTCTAATTTAGTCTATAAAAGAAAATATTTAATCTATAGTTTTTAAAATTAATATAACTATTATAATAATTATATTATATTATAAAGAATAATTTCTTTTAATATATATATCTATATATTATATTAAGCTTATTTTTTAGACTTTATTTAATTATATATTATATTTTCTATTTTCTAAAAGAGGCTTAAACTCCTTATATTAATTAAAATATATTAAATAAAGTATATTAAATATAAAGATAAAGGTTTATAGATTTGTAATTTCAGTTTCTATAAAGTTCTTTTAAATATATATAGCTTTCTTTATTTATTTCTCCTATATTATATACTAAACTATCTTATATTATAAGAGTTTTTTAAGCTTTTAAATTATTTCTTTATTTTTCTCTTTTATTATATAATATATAGCTTTAGATATAATAGTATTAAGAAGTAAATTATATATAATTTTTATATATAAAGTTATATTAAAGCTATTTAATAAGCTTTAATAATTTATTTAATTAATTATTATTATAACCGAATATACTTTAATTAAAAAATACTTTATTAGGTAATTACTAGTCTAAATAAAGGTTATAATTATATAAAAAAATTATTTTAATTAGATATATAGTTATTTTATAATATAATAAAAATAACTAAAAATTAATATTAGAATTATTATAATATTAGACTTACTATAACTAGTAAGCTTAATAAGCTAGCCTGAACTAAATATAGAAATACTTATAAGTAATATTTCTATTAAAATAAGAGAAATAAATAAACTATTTATTATAATTAAAGTTCTATAAACTAATTAAATAAACTTAGCTTTAAAAAACAAATATTAAAAAGTTTCGAAAAATATAGATCTATAGAAAATATTAAATAGCTATATATTATATAATAAAAGACTTATTATATTAGATAAATATAATAATTTATAAGTTAAATTTCTATAATAAATTTATAATATAATAATTATTATATATTCTAGTTTAGAAACTTTACTAGTAGTTTACTTTTTCTATAAATATTAATTACTTTATAATAAACTATTATAAATATTAAAGGTCTTATAAGCTAAGAAATAAAATACTAGGCCTATTATATTTATTACTAGTTTCTTTAAATATATAAAATAATTTATTTATAAATTTCTATATTTTTAGCTTTATAAATAAAAGATATAATAATATATTTATTATAATTAATTAATTATCTAAATAATATATAAGCTTATTAATAACTAAAAATACTATAGCTAGAACTATTACTAATCTATTCTATTACTATATTTAGTAATTCCGAGAATTTTCTTTTATTATTATAAATAATTAAAAACTCTAATTTATTTCAGACTTTATAAATAAACTATTAAGATTAACTAAAACTAAACTAAAGCTTTTAATTATAAAATATATTTAAACTAATAAATAAACAGAAATTATTAATTAGATTATTAATATCTAACTTTATTTCTTTATTAATTACTTTTAAAATAATTAAATAAATTTAGTTTTAGTATTTAATATTATAAGTATTATCTATTTATATAAATTAACTAACTTATCTCTCTTAATAATTAATTATAAATATAAACTTAGACTAAACTTTAACTAGATATTATTAATAATAGTATTTAAAATATTAAAAGAGAGACTTAATTAGAAAGAAATATAATAGTAAGCTAAAAGAATTAATACTATTATTAATTATATCCGAAGATATATAATAGTAGTTTAAAAGTATTAAATTAAATAAACTAATAAGAAATAGTAAAAACTAGACTTTAGTTTAGAAAATATAATTTATATAATTAAAAAAATATAGAAAACGAATTATTTATCTAATAAATTAAATTATTTTTTTATTAAATTATTTAAAATTAATAAAATAGTCGGTTATTTATATTAATTAGATCTTTTTCTATTATATTGAATTTAGCTAATTTTTTATATAAATAGACTTTATAAGAATTCTATTAATCTATTATTTAACTAAACTAATAAAGAGTCTAGTTCTATTAAAATTAATAGTAAACTTAAATAGAAAGTTAAAAAGATTCTTTTTTTTAAAATACTTTATAATAAGCTTTATTATAAAATTAAATAAAAGAAATAGAATATAAATAATAAATAATACTTTATATTAAATTTTAAAAATTTAGTATTTAAACTATATAAATTCTATAAGTAGAACTTTAGTAAAATAAGACCTTTTATCTAGTTAAATAAATGAATTTAATATACTAAAAAAAATAAGTTTAATAAAAATAATTTAAATAATAATAAAGTCTTTATAACTAAAAAAGAAAAAGAAAAATCTAGATATTTTCCGAGTTTTATCTAAATTCTAATATATTTCCTTTATTTTACTATATTAATACTTACTTTTTTTTTGAAATCTAAATAAAATATCTTTTTTTATTATACTAAATCATTTTTTACTATCTAAATAAATTATAGAAAAAAGTAAATTTTTAAAGCTAAATTAAAAATAAATACTTGCTTATATTAATTTAAAATATTATTAAAAATTAAAGGAAATTTTCCTAATTACTTTAACCTTTATAATCTTAATTATTTATATTACTATTATTATTTTAATAGAACTATTAATAAAGATAAAACAAATAAGAAATTCCGGTAATATATTATTTATAGCTAGACTAAATAAAGCTATTTATTAGATCCTAAATAACTTAAATAATAGTAATAATATCTTAAATTTAATAGCTATTACTATTATTAATATAACTATTAGTTAAATTATTTTTATAGATAAAAACAATAATTTCCTTATTTAAAAATAGATTAATATATAAAATATAGCTTATATTATTTTTAAAAATATATCTGAAATTACTATAAAGAATATTTTAGTAAAATATTTTAAAAATAATAAAATAAAAGTTTTAGCTATTAGTAATAATAAGTCTAATAGTCTAATAAGTAAAATAAATAATACTAATAAAGGCTATCTTATTAACTTTATAAAGCTAAATATTAAAAAAGTTAAAAAAAGTAAAGCTAACTTATTTAAAAAAAAATATAAGATATTAGATAATAGTAAGAATTCTAATAATAAAAAAACTAGAATAGAAAAACTTCTAGTAATAAAAAAGACTTTAATTATAATAAAGATAACTAAACTAGTATTAAGATATTTATTATAACTAGAAAATATATAATACTAAATAGTAGTTATTATATAAAGTATTAGTCTGAAACTAAAAGCTAGTAAATAATTCTAAAAACTGAATTAAAGAAGTAATACTTTATAGATATTAATAAATTAGTATATAATACTATTTAGGAAATCAGAAAACCCTTTAGAAGCTCTTATAAAACTAAAATTATATAGCTTAAGGCCTGAGAATTTAATAATAAAATAACTTAAATAATTGCCTTTAATATATAAGTCTTTACTATAGAAAAGTAACTTGAGAATATATATTAAGCTTAAAAAGGCTTAGAAGTTAATTAAATAGCTTAGAAATAATATAATTAAACTAAATATTACTATTTTAATTAAGAAAAAAAGCAAATAAGCTATTATATTAAAGCCTATATTAACGAATGAATTTAATCTACTACTTCTATTTAAAGACTGCCCGATAATAACTATTCTAATATTAGCTATAGCTTATATAGTATTTTTAGACTATATTATTAATATAGGTATAAATATAATATAAGTAATAAATATTAAGAGCTAGCCGAAATATACTAGAAACTGGATTATTCTAGTAAAGTTAAAACTATATTTCGATTATAAGTAAGTTATAGAGATTAGATAGAATGAAATAAATAACTATTATTTCCTCTTTTTTCTTTTTTATATTATAGCTAAATAATTCCCTAAATGAGGGCATTTAGACTTCTCTTTAATATAACGGCTGGTATAAGGGTATAATCTGCTAAGGACAGGATATTAGAAACAGGTATAAAACGAAGCTAAGCCGGAATTATTTGGACGGAATAATACTAAAGGTTAAGGCATCCTCTCTACTTTGTTCTAGAGCTTAGTATTTTCTAATATATGAGATTCTTTGAACTTTAAGCCTTTAACTATTGCATTAATTCCGCCGTTATAGTTCTTATTAGTATTAATATACTCTTATATCGTATTTTGAGTTTGTTAATACTAAATAAAAGTATCCGCGCATCTTGTTCACAGCCTAGCGTTCCAACATCGCGCCTCTTGTTTCTGTAGCCTCCAGAGGCATTACACGCAACTATTATAGATGCTTCGTCGCTCTATTCAGCCTCTCAAGAAGTTACATGTTCATGTATTTCTTGAGTGACTCCCCATACCTGTCGCCACAAACATTAATCTCCCCCAGGATCTTCTCTAACGCGTTCAAATCGGTCTCATCCAGTTCAACGCTTGTCAGATTCTCCTTAACCCTATCCACACTCTTGCATCCGGGTATGGGAACCACGATTGGTCCCCCCCGGATTTTCCCCTTCCCAATAGCAATAACCCATGCAAGTGCCACCTGTGGAAGGCTACATCCCTTCCTCCTCGCCACGTTCTCAATCGCTTGTACCAGCTTAAGATTCCCTCCAAAAGCATCCGGATGGAATCTCGGATAGAGTCTGCCGAAATTCTGCGGGATATCATCAAGATGATTAATTTGTCCAGTCAACCAACCTCTACTGAAAGGAGAGTATGCGACAACAGGAATGTTCAATTCTGCGCAGGTATCCAGGATGCCGTTTGTAAGTGGCTCGATTGTGAAGAGTGATAACTCGATTTCGACAGCTGAGAGTGGATGAACGGCATGTGCGCGACGAATCGTTGTGGTGTTTACTTCACTGAGACCGATTCCGCCTATCTTTCCTGCTTTCACGTACTCGGAGAGTGTCTCCATCGTATCCTCGACAGGGACATTTGGGTCAAGTCTCGCAGGCTCGAAAATATCGATACAAACCTTGCCGCCGAGAACCTCGAGACATTTTTCGATGCTGGTTTTGATTCCTTTCGGAGAGCAGTCTGGTCCGGGTGGTCCCTCTGAGATGTAGGTTGGGTGGTTGAAACACCCCTTCATGCTGAGGACTACCCTTTTGGCGTCGGATGGATGGAGCGTGAAGTAGTGGTTGAGGAGCTGGAGGGAGCTGGCGTTTTGGGGGCCGTAGAATTGGCCGCCGTTCCGGAGGTTAGCACCTTTCTCTAGAGCTATTTTCAGGACTTTGCAGGCTTCATCGTAAGGGGTCGGAGGTGATTTGGCTGTGAGACCTTTGTCGACGATATCAGTTTCTAGTCTTGACCTAGGGGGGAGTGCATTGTTTTGAGCTATACTTGCTAGGCCGAAACCGATTGGTCCAACTTCTTTGCCAGCGATGAAGGTCGACATTCTGGTTGTTCGTCCTGTTTTAGGGGTAGAGAGTGAGAACCATCTGTGCGAGAGGGACACAGCTCTGCAACGCGCTGACTCAGCATCGGAAAAAGTGCACGAGGCGTTAGAGGTGCGGGGTAACAAGCGACGCGCCTACGTCGATAATGGCTCTCTCTGTGAGTATAGGGTCTCGCAGTAGCAGGAGACACTGGCAGTGCAGGCTTTATATTGAGTATATCATGTATGATTAACCCTAATTAGAAAAAGGAGATCATCTAACGCTTTGATAGTGTGGCAGCACGTACGAGTATAGACACGGATACGTCAGGTGAGACGCACGGGATATCGTAGGAGAATGCCTTCATTCGAGGATCTATAGCTGAGGAGAGGAAAAGAGAGAGCGAGAGAGCTAAACTCTGGGGTATATATATAGGATCCTATGGCGTTTAGCGCTAGCAGCCCTATGTAGTGCTCAGGTGAAGTTTACTTGACAGTGAGAACGATCACAAATAAACTTGTAATTTTTATACACTCATGCTTCTGGTTTGCGGCCGTATACGACGTATCTAAGATTGGCTGGTCTGCGTATACAACCTTACCACGATACGGGAAGCTGGAATGAATTATTGCTTACATCTCATAACAAGGATGTGATTTGCGATCAAAGAGCGCTGATCGCAGTTTCGCAATGTACATCTGCACCTCCTTATACACCCACTGCGTATCATGAGCGTGGCACGCGTCCAAAAACCAGGGAAATACTCACACCCATCACTCTGTTTAATAGATATAAGCATATTCCCTCGATGCCCTGCTGGAAATATAACGCGTTCCATCGTCCAAGTTCCTTCGTCTTTGGATCGCTGCTCCGGCCTCTTACTGGCATCTTGTACTTCTTCTCAACCAGATCCACGAATCCCGCCTTTATCATGTTCTCCTTGGTAACCTGCGCATTCACAAAGGTCTTACCAATTTTCTTTGCAGCCTCGATAGAAATCCGCGACCATTCATTAAGTAAGTGGTCATCGGTGATGGTGCCGTCCTCAGACTTCCACATTATAGACATTTCCATATCCTGGATCCAGCCGCCTGGTTTGATACACCTAATTAAGTCAGTTGCCAGGCACGGCCACTTCGCCAATTTCAACTTACTTTAAGGCCTGTGAATATACTGCTGGCCAGTCACCAATGCTGCCTTGAAGCGTCCGCATGTGAACAAAATCGAACGAGTTTGGCTGGTACGTCCATTCAAGTTGCGCGTCATCAAGCTCAAACTTGAGGTTTGGTGGAACCCAGGATGGCTGGATGGCAGACAAATCTGTGCCTATAACTTGGGCTGAGGGGAATTGATCTGCAAAGTCTCTAAGAGGAAGTTAGTAGTGGTTGGAAAAAGGTGACTCGAATACTTGCATTGCCCAAATTCCAGTACCTGTACTAATGTCTATAACCGACTATAAAATCATTAGTATATCGTATACTGTAGTCACAGGGTGACCTGCCTGAGGATTTGAGCCAATGTGTGCCAAGAAGAGCTTTCCATCAAGCAGTACAGTCATCATTTAGTGCCTGCGAAGTAATCAGATAAACTTCATCTATACAGTTGATTTATCCCTGACCCAATATCTCTTCAGTGTCAGCCCTCGAGACCGAAACTAAAGTCCCTTGGAATCTTACCAAGCTGTTCATTTTGTTGCTCATCATTAGGCGCCCTTCACGTTTCTGTGAGCTTCGAACTGCATAAATATTGCATCCGCATACCAGTATTCGGGCGTCTTGAAATTCTGAAACGTCCTCCCATGCACTTCTCGATACTGTCGGATGCTCTCTGATACCGAGGCGGTTGAGCCACTGACGCTGCGTCAGATCAGGCATCGTAAATATAAGAAGACATGAGTTGTCCACCTTTCGTCGCCATATGATGAATCGCCGTCATCCTCAGCTTGGAACTGATCCTACAACGCCGTGTCAATTCGAGGATATTACAAACGAAGAAAGAGGCGTGAGCTTACAATAGGGATTGCAGCCGCGGGAACAGCGGCGCCGTCATTGCTAGTGGACATGACCAGCGGTGGGGAACAGATACTGTAAAATACAACTAGCCAGGGGACTAATTCTGGGAGTTCTAAGTCTTATTTCTATTACTTAAGGCAAATTTTTTTTTTGGAGCGAAGTAAATCGCGTATTTCTAGAGGGCTTTCTCTAATGAATAAGACTCTAGAGTATAGCCTGGAGCATTATATAAAGTATTATTTATATTTGTCTTTGCCTTATAATTTTATTAAATATCCAGATATCTAAATATCTTTTAGATATATATAATACAGCTATTTTATTAAAAAAAATAAACTTGAAATATACTAGAGATATTTGAAAGGCTAAGCTCTTTTAAAACTAGTATATTATAAAATATATACACTTTTTTATAGCTTTTTATATTCTAGTTTTCTTCTTTTTAGCTTTGAATTATTTTTACAAAAAACTTTATTTTATTTCTTAACCCTAAATACTATATTTATAATAAAAGACTTCTAGCCAAATATATAAATCGGGTTTTGGTCCGTTATATTATTACTTATATATTATTATTTATATTTTATTACTTTTAATTATATAATTATATATATAATATAGCTATTTTATTAAAGAAATATATTTGAAATATATTAAAGATATTTAAAAAGCGAAGTCTCTTATAAGCTAAATCTCTTATAAAACATATATATTTCCTTATAGTTTCTTATATTCCGGATTTCTCTTTTTTAGCTTTGAATTATTTTACTTTTTAAGCCCTAAATACTATATTTATAATAATAATTAAGTTTATATTCTTTAATATAATAAATATATTATTTTATTTTAAATATTAAATATAAAAAAGCTAAGTTTAATTATAAGAATTAAAATATGAGAATTCTGTAAAGAAATACTTTATTAAATGTTTCTAATTTGAAAACTTCGTTTTTTAATAAAGAAATTAACTTTTATAATAAAAGACTTAATAAAATAATAAATTTATTAAAGCTAAGTTTAGGCGAAAGCAATAGCTGCTCGGGTTCAAAAACAGAAATTGAAAATGGTCCCATTAACATTCCGATATGAGACTGGCTGTTCCGAAACTCGTTCGTATCTTTTTACTCCTGCCTCTATCGCAATCCGCCGCTCCTCAACTCACACCAGTTGCACTGACAGGTGGCCCACTAGTTATCGTCGTCCATGGTCCACTTGTTGCAATGCAAACGAATACTCCAGCTTGAAGACCTCCACATCCGCTTCCAACTGCAGGATTATAAGAATAAAAATTCGTGAGACTAATACCCGCGTCAAGTGCGATTTCTAGGCAGTTGTTACCGCTTTCGACGTAGTAGAAGCGGACACAGGAGGATACCATACCCGTTTCTGGCAAATAATGGGAGCTTAGTCTCAAGAATAAAGCTGGAAAGAGAAGGAGTAGGCAAAAAGTAGACGGGATAATGTAACGATTCAACTTACGTATAGGAGAAGGTGTCGGTCCATATGGCGTGCCAGAAGTGATGGTAACAGGAGGCCCCGAAATCCCAATACACACATAATACCCAGCCTGCAGAGTGCCACACGAGGACCCGACGCCCGGATTATAAGAGTAAAAGGTGGTGAGACTGATACCAGCATCAAGTGCAATATCAAAACAGTCATTTCCAGATTTTACCAAGTAGAAACGCTCACAACCCGCACTCATTCCAGGCTAATTGGCGGTGTTAGTTCAAGTAAAATATTGCAGCAATGAAAAAATCAAATAGAAGAGCGTACCTGAGTAGGAGTTGGGGTTGCAACTGAGACAGATACTGCCGAGGATGTCTTGGAGGAGGTCGTCGGTGTGGTCGACAAAGGACCGGAAGTGGTTATGGTTGGTTTCGAACCAGTGCCAGTGCCATTTGATGTTGCATCTACACAGATGTAGTAGTTTGGTAGCAGACCAACACAACCGTCCCCTAAAGCAGGGTTCCAAGCTTCAAGTTCGGCCTCGGAGACTCCATTAGCGATGGCGATTGTGGTACAGTTATCTGTCCTGGTTCGATTGAGTAGTGGTCTTCGAAAAGAAGTTCGAGAGCCTTACGTTGAAACTAACCAAAAGGTGGAACAAGTGCTTGTGATTCCCGGCTGTTCAGGCTGGGGCCCTACGCCATTTGTTGGAAGAGGTGATTGTGTTTTTATTGTTGTAGCCGAAGTTGGGGTCCCCGGAACTATTTTCCAAGGTCAGCTCAGAACACCACTTGTGTAAAATTCTCACAATTCTACGAACCTGCCACACAGTAGTAATCTCCGACCACCAAACCACCACAAGTTGTCCCACCAACAGCAGGATTCCAAGATATGAAATCACTTTCAGAAAAAGTGCCAAAATATTGTGGTATCAAACTGCAAGTATCGCCAGACGTTGCTAGATACCATGCCTTACAACTCGGAGTAATTCCCGATTGTACAGGAGAGGGCAGTATGGAAACGGTGGAGGGGAGTGGAAGAGCGGATCCGTAATTGGCCACGCAGTAGTAATCTCCAACTGTAATATCCCTACAGTCTACACCAGAATTCCAATTTTGAAACTCAGAAGCACCCAAATATCCTAGCATAGACGTGATGCTATCACATGTATCACCCTTCCGGGTTATTAGCATATACAAATTATGAATTCTTTGGACCACACACCTGTTCTGCAAGGTACCATGATTGGCAATCAAAAGGAGCGCCAACTGCTGTTGGTTCAGGCAGAAATGTCGAATTCAATGGTTGAGGGGCAATGTGGGTCCAGGCTGGGAGAATTTGCGAAGTAGCGTTGGGGAGAATTGACTGATCCAATGGAACATCCACGCAGTAAAAATAATTTACATATAGCCCACTGCAGTCGGATCTCACGGCAGGATTCCAGGTGAGGCTGTAGGATTAATTAAAAGACTCAATAGAGGCTGGAATTTGGAACTTACAAATCATCCATCGTGATGAGATGGGAGTAAAGGTTGACGATACCAGTACAATTTTGGCCAGCTTTTGCTTGATAATATCTCAAACCTAGGCAGAGAGTCAAACCGAGTAATGTGTGATGTATGGGGCACGTACATGGAGAAACAATGCCAGGTTGTGTTGGTGTTGGAGGCCAACCAGTTGCTGTAGGAATGGGTGCCAAGCTGGCTGACAACTCACTCCCTATAATTGAGTACGTCCCAACAGCTGTTGAGGAAGCTGTTGCAGCTGTACTTGAACATTTGGCGGTACTCACTCCCACACAGTACGAAAAGCCAGCATCGAAGCCGATAGTGCAGTCATCGCTCACGGAAGGATTCCATGTTAAAAACTCCGCCGGTGTGATCCCATACTTTCCTTCGATTACAAAACATGAGTCACCAGATACTACATCGTAGTAAAGATTGCAGTTGCAAGGTATTCCGCTTAATGTCGGCTTGCTTGGAGCAGTTTCGACCGTTGAAGCACCGGACTTTGTGGTAGAAGTGCTGGGTTTTGCCGTAGTACTGCTGGTCCTGGCTGTGCTCGAGGAAATCCCAACACAATATGAATCACCGACCCAGAAATTGGTAACACAATCTGAGCTCACAGCAGGATTCCAAGCTAGAAACTGCGCATTGGTTATGCCAAACGCAGCTTCAACCTTTGCACAGGTATCTCCCGACACTACATCGTACCATTTGTTGCCTTTCATAAGTCAGCTACTGAGAATGAAGAGTTAGGATTTACCTGCATGTGGATATTGTGCCAGTTTGTTGAGGTTCATTGGGTGATGTCAAAGTTGTGACTCTTCGATTGACCCCCCCGCGAGGGTAGATATCATGAAAGCTCGCCCAGGCAAGAAATACACATAATGCAATAAGCAAGAATATTGAGTGCAATGAGGCCATCGTTGATGAAGGTTTGAAGCTTCGTGGGTTCGAAGAAAAAAATAGCTTCCGAGTAATCGTCCCCGAAGACCTCGGAACTTCAAATCTTGTTTTGTTTGACTTCCAGACCCATCTTATTTCCGAGAATAAAGCCAGAGAGGGCTCAATTTGTTCCTCGTATGTCGTCTGACCGTTAAAGGCACTAACTGAGAGGAGAAAGTAGGGTAGGCGTCAGCTTTGGGTCATACCCTGCTCACATTTTGCGCTTAACAATACTTCTGCTAGTTCACCAGTTGTTTTCCCTCTCCACGGCATCTCCGTGAAGGGGAAGACTCCCCAAATGTCCCTTAGCTCTTCTGCTTTAGTTCAAAGTCGGGAAGAGTTTGCCACTCCGTGATGACGGCAGTATGCTGACATTGATAATGAATAGGAAGAAGGGTGCGCTCTACTCAATACGTTAATAAATTTACGAGGGATTGCCTATTATACTCCAAAATAACTAGTAGTTATTGCCGATTGAACAATTAACTACTTAAGCGAAATTCTGTTTACAAATCTAAAGTTAAAAATAATTTAAAATTTAAGAAAAAAGTAAACTTTTAAAAGAATGTATTTAAAAATTCGTAATAATAAAACGTATTTAATATAGTTTAATATATTATATTAATAAGATCTTTTTATAATAACTTTATATTTAATCTTAAAAGATATTAGATATAAAATTATAGAATTATATAAACTTGCTAATTTATTTAAAAAGAAAATTTAAAAGAAATATTTTTAAGATATTTATTTACTTGATTTTAAATATTAATACTTTTGATTTAATGAACCTTTATTCTAGTCTGCTTTTTCGCAAGTAATATATTATTTTAAAATAAGTTTTTTATTAGCAAACAAGAGGCGTAATTAGTCAATTACTTATATTAGCGAGTAGCGGATTTGGAACTAATGTTGTGTTAAGGGTAAGTTGGTAATTGTAATGTTACGGCGGCCGCTGGTGGAACTCGCCAGGGTACTGATATCGCGGTATAAAGTCATGCGACTTCGGGGCATGCCTGGCCGAGATATACTATTTGTCCACTACAGGCTCAGATTATAGTGGAGGCAGACGCTAGAAGTCCCTGTAAATATAGACTCAAGCCCTGTAAGGCGTTTAAGAGATTAAAATATATTTCTAGAGTATGCTCCTGTAAGTAAGTTTACAGGGACTTGGTCGCTAAAGTGCCCTATAAAACCTCCAAGTTCCAGTATCTAAGCGCTATAGCTACAGGGCACATATACTGAAGGCGCACGACTTTATGCCGCAATATCCGTACAACATTGCTGACGTTCCTAATAATTTACAAGTTGACAATGCTAATCTCGGGTGTTGGCTTGGTGCATTATTACTTGACTGCCGTTGACCTACCATCCTAAAACTAGCCGTAAGACAATCTCCCGTAAGAACCTCGAGCGGGTCGAGCCTTCCTTAACCGCAGTATTGCGATTAGTTAAAGGAACCCCGGAGATTTGAAGTAAGCCCGCTGCTTTTTGCAAAGTAGCAGCGGCCGAACTTGGCCAGAGAAATAAAATTAGGAGCGGGCTATTTAGTGATCCAAACAATTCAGGCACTATTAGAAGGCCTAGCGTTGGAGAGAATAACAAGGAAAGGGAAAGAGAGTGGGGCCAAATGCCGACCAGTCTTGTTGAGAGGGGAAATACGAAGATTGCGGCGGCATAAAGTGACGGGATTACAGGGCATTTACGCTCGCGTAGGGGTCTCAGCGGGCTCCAGGGTGTGGCTTAAGGTACTGCGCCCGCTATAAGCCTTGTAACTCTAGGCCTGAACCCTTAAAACAAGGGCTGTAAGACATTTACAAGGTAGTGGAAGATCTTCAAGGGTTATGGTGCTGCTAGCGGAGCAACCGTAGCGCTCGGACGCTGTGAGAGAGCTATTATAGGACCTTTTAGCGACTTTGCCCCTGTAAGTACAGGGGATATGCCTTCTAAAGATGTGGTACCCCTTGTTTATAATTTACAGCGTGCTTACAGGAGAGTAGCCTGGAGATATAGGGGGCTTTAGTGGGTGAGTGTGGTAGAAAGTGGCCTGAAAGTCGACTTGCGGTACAAATGCCCTGTAATCGCGTCACTTTATGCCGCAATCTTCGTACAGAGTAGAATTGCATTGCTAAAAATCTTCACCCCTCAAACAATGGGAATACCAAGGTCTTGACTTTCACCTCTTCAAATTGTATATGAGAACCTCTAACCCTGCTTGAGTTTATCCAACAAAGCTCGTAGAAGCCACAATAGGTTGTATAACAAGCCTTGATATGGGATTCACCAGAAATTCTGTCTACGAAGGCGGGCGGCATTAAAAATCGTCCAATTTGCTAAGCGAGGGCGGGCATAACGTTGACTCTCACAATATAAAAATTGTCGTAATTCCGTATTATATTTAATTATTGAGAAAATTTCTCAAAAGTTAGATATGCTTCTTTTCTACCTCACAAAGCTATTTTAAAGAGTTTTAGGGGCTGCATTGAGATTTGGTGTGATTTTCCAAAGGTAGCGATTTTGGTGTTCCTCGCTTTTTAGCGGATGGACGATTTTTAATGCCGCCCGCCTTCGTAACACTCCAGATCTGTCACTTTGATCACGAACATTTCCTTTTGATTCTTCCAATTTAGCTAGATACAGCATGATTAGACAGACATATCATTCTTCCGACCCCTTAATAATCCAACAATGTCCAGATTAGTTCCCTAAATGAACAAATCCTTTCATTGCTTACCTGCGGCAGCCCACCACCTGATTAAACATGTGTTGAAAGGGACTGCAAGCTTGGAAGGCAAAACAGGGAGTTGTCTGTGGTGCAGTTGCTGGATAGAGTGACTTCATGTTCTTTACGTCGAATTGGCTGGGGACAAATCTTGGTAGAATCTCGGTGCCGTCCCACAAAGTGTAGACGAGTCTGCCTGTTGCAGGGGTGGTCCCAGGATTGATTCCACCAGCTCTGGACGGGTATATCATGATTGATTTCAAGTCCAGAGGTCCACCAGCCACACCGCTTTCATCCCTCGGTTCCGGTAGAAAATGAGAGGCGGAAAACTCAAACTCAATGGCCTTGCTGTATGATTGACACGCTTCGCCCGCGGATTTTGCTCCCCTAGTTGCTTCCAAAGCAGCAAAATCTTTAAGATTTTGGCAATTGAAGAAAAAGCTTGGCGTCACGGCTGTTCCGCCATACTCTGCTGTCCATACATCGGGACGCTGATGCTCGTGGAGGAGTCCGAAAGCACTACAACAGTTATTAGAACTATCAAGTGCGAGGGCGTAATCAAACTTACTGCCCTATTTCATGTGCATAATTTGCGATTTTATCCCCCATACCTACGTCGTTTCTAGGAATCAACACCATTACTGAACCGTCCGAGTATCTTCCATAGTTTGAGTGCATTGTGCCATCAGAAGAAATTTCAACAGTGAGAGCCCCATTTCCTGGGGAGGAGCAGTCCCCAACCGTCCCTTCTCTGAAATCCTGGACATTTGGGTCAATTCCTGCATCAACCCAGAGTTTCCACGCGGCCTGAAGGCTCAGACGCATGTCGGTACGGTCTGCAGCTCCAGTGATTGAAGCACCCATGCAATAAATTATTGTGCCTCCTGGCCAAAGATCTCCGTACCCAAATCTTCCGGGAACCATCTGCATCCATCTTTTGTCGTGACTTGATTCATTGCGTAAGGTCAATGGTTTGGAAGCTCCTCCTATAATCTTCCCATCGGGAAGTCTTAGAGCCTCCCAAGGATCAGGACATGCGAGTGAGGTGGTGAGGAGAATGAAAACAAGAGTAAGGCGTGATATTTTCAAATACGACTGCCACATAATTGCAATGCTTCTTTGCCAGAAGCTCACCAATTTGGGGATAGAGAAGTGAAGTATTTTGCAAGGTCGTGTTGTCAAAACAATAGGTCCTGATACTGGGACGAAGAAGTCATACTAGTAGGGAAAGTCACTTATTGCGAGCCGTCGGCCGCGATCTCTACGATCTAAGCCGAATCTAGGCCTGGAACAGGCAGGGTACGAATCTGCATCAAGGGGGGCTTGCAGCATACAGGCTTACTTCGGATGATAGTGGGGTCGAGGCCAAGGAACCTAAGGGTACCCAAAGTCTATTAAATTAAATCGACGCTGGGCACCCCTAGCGCATGCCGACCAGACGGACCTCTAGACTATGATGATAGTCCATAAGCACCAGAACCCTTTTTGCATTGTTCCTTCTGTAGTGGAATATCTTAAGATTTGGGTAGGTGAGGCAGGAAATCGCCGCCGGAGATGGTATTACATTTCACTTCCTCGATAAACATCCGCTCTATTCACGGAAAAGCTTTAAGTGCTTATTAGAGCAGTCCATAACTCAAAATGAATTTATATAATCAAAATTATCAAATACATGATTCTGAATGAGTCCATTAAGATTTACTATTGGACTGTGCTGAGTCTTTGAAGGGTTGCGTACTAACAATGTGAACTATTGCCTCCCAGCGGGATGTGATGGACTGTCTCTGGGGACCTTCAAATCGGAATATCATTACTCAACAACACAGCCTGAGAGCTTGTTTTGAAACCCTGTATAACAAGAAGAAATACACCGCTTCCTCCATGTTTCCTTAGCTCCTCCTCACTCTGGACCGCCTTGATGTTTTTGCATCGAGGGCAGCTTGAGCATTGCCAGTGAATCCTGAGGTCTTGAAAGTCCCCAAGTCTGGCCCGGTGTCTGAGTGATCCAGAGCTGGAAATACAGTACGTGGGGCCAATCCAAGGGCTGCCCCTAAAGCGTTGATAGCGCTTCCAGTCTGGTCATCCAAATCTGCAGCCCAGACAAGCACACTGAAGATTATGGTCAGAGGAAGACGATACAACCAGAGAATTCTTACATACCCTCCAATACATTTCCCGTTAGCATATTCCATCTTCATCTTCAGAGTTTGAGTGTCATCGTAAGAGACCCATTGGTTTGTGTCCCAGGTCACGATTTCGATTGCAGCTACGGGATCTAATGTTACGGTTGCGCCAGCAGCAATTATTTGTTCAATCTCTTGATAAGAAAGAATGCCAGCAGAAGCGGTACAAGGCCCAGGATTCTAATGAAAATTAGCTATGCCTTCGGAGGGCTGCTTCGAAAACGTACTCCGCCGCCGGAGAAAGGACATCCGGCTTTCAAGCAAGATGGATCACTCATTGTGAAGCCTGCGACAAGATCAATTCGAGTCTCTATAAATCGAACTGGAACTTACTTCTTCCGTAGAATCCAATGCCCATGTTTACACGAGCTGGGTTGATATTATTTCTCCATAACAGGTCCATCGTCTGATTAATTTCTGTCAGATTTGTGTGTGCAAGCGCTACAGCGCCAATGTAAGGATCCGTTCCATCCCACGTCCCGTGAAGGTCGTACGTCATTATATTAAACCAATCTACAATAGGATCTATTGAGACAATGTCGAAATTCCGCATGTACCAGTAGGACGAGGGCTGGATTTGTTAGTCTGTTGTACTAGATCATTTTTGAACAGTCCGCGTCCTTGGACCTACCAAAGTAATTGATAATCCAAACAAAAATCCGCTCGAATTAAGGGCATTTCGAAGATTCCGCAGGAATGTTGGTAAATTGGCGAAATCTGCCTCGTTGCCTCCTCTTTCGGGGGCCACGGGATATTCCCAGTCAAGGTCAACCCCGTCAAACCCGTAATTTGACATGAAGGAAATCAGGGAAGCAAAGAATTCATTTTGAGCCTCGATAGATGATGCCAGAGTCGAGAAAGTATTAGCTGTTGGTCCTGGATCATTGAAAGACCATCCACCAATACTGATCCAAATCTTCAGGCCTGGATCTTTGCCTTTTAGGGCGATAATCTGGGGATATAGAGTTCCTGTAAAGGAATCCATGGCAACAACTTGAAAGCTTGAGGGATCAATTGATGCAAAGGCATAATTAATGTGGGTGTATATTCCCAGTGGGATTTGATCCGGCGTAAAGGCTAGGTTGGTCAACTTATCTGTTCAAAGTTGGCAGGTATTTTCACATACTTTCACAGGTGTTTTCTTCGCTCCAGCCCTCATAGTAACCAACAATCCTCCCAGCAGCGCTATTTCCGTCACAAAAAGGCTCTGGAACCTGGGAACTTCCACAAAATTCCTCTGTTGTACCCTGAAAACTTGCTTAGCAATTAAGCTTCATATAGACGCCCATAACGTACACAAAATCCAAATCTACTGCAACAAACTTTGAGAGGACAGGAGGACGCATTAACATAAATGGGATCCCATCCTCCTGGATTACACTCAGCTTTGTAGTCACAGTTTGCAACACAGCTAGTTCCGCAAAAATCTGGGCCTGAAAATGTGAACATTGTGAAGATAGATTTCTGGGCATGCATACCTGTTCCACAAATGAAACTGTTTCCAACCGTTAGTACAATTCAAAGATGCAGCGCTCCTTGGTATGCCAACTTACGGATTATTTGCTAAACCCCCATTGCCGCAACAACCCACCGAACAAGGGTTCGATGGACTACAACTAGTGCTTTGAGCTGTTGCGAAGGAAACACACAATAGAAAAGCAGCAGCTATTTTCAAGTGACTGCGCACCATTGCTTCCTAAGTTGGTCGCGAGGAAGAGAATACACAGTATGGTGACAGTGAACACTTCGTCGCACAACCAGGAAACTCAGAATTATCGACAAGAAGATGTGTTGAGTTGAGGAAAATGATAATCCTCTAGAATTTTACAAAGGCAGCTTGAATATCCTGCTGATGGACTTGATAATCTTGCGGCGGTCCTGCCAAGCTTGTCTGCACGTACCTTACCAAACTAGTGCATCTTCCGTGCAGTTACAGAAGAGTATCGGCCGACGAACGGAGGCCTCCAAAGGCAAGGGATCAAGCTCTAGTTAACTCCTCCAATGCTTACTCCGTAATTTATCTACTCGTACCCAAATAGCCGTAGCGAGACTTGAGGCGGAAAAAGGGTGTTCAAACCGATTCCGGTGATTTTCTTGCCCGTGCCTGCCCGGACACCCCCTGCCTCGTTACGGCTGTTTGGGTTGTTAATAAGTAAATTGTGCAGCTCTGGGTGAGCCTGCGGCCGCCAATAGTTGCACCTGCATGCATATTGATCGAAGCTCGATCGCGGCCCTGAGCTAAATCAGCACAAAAAAGAGCTTCACAAGCATTCGCACAGCTATAAAACTAAGCTTATCAACAAAGGTGGCGGGCTGGCTGGGGTTTCAAATTAGTAGTCGTCCGATCTCTTGCCCTACCCTGACATGCTACATGCATGAACACCGCACCTCGGATGTTCTCCTTGTTCGGGTGGTATTAGGGGGGGAAACATGGTGGGTAAGCAGTAAAACAACATGATTATGATGAAATAGTGTAGAGAAAAACATCGTGAGCATGTGAGCAACGATTTTGGTGTTAGCGCTTACTGAAGCTCTATCTAGACTATGATCCTGCGGAAAGCACGGGGGCGTGGATGAGTGTCTCTCCGTTCTGTTTCGGTCCTTGCAATGCTTCTTGTTGGGAATTTGGAATTGGCTTTCCCCCCTGGGAGTAGGGATGTTTGAGTAAAACTACTTTCTCATTTCGGAGCGGTATGTTGGATGCTCGCAGAAACTCCTGAAAGTCAGCTTATTTTATTTGCAACTTATCTCAACTTATTCATGTTGTTCCAGTCCCCTCATCCCTTCGCGCTGCACTTCCATTTTCAATCTGTCAATCGTACGCTTGCTTACGTAGCTGTCGACGATGTTATTCATTCTCTTACTCTCGTTGCTTCATGTTGTATTTTTTCGTCTGGTTTCTGCACAAGCATACGATGACTTCTCATGGGTGAAGAGCTTTGCTGCGATTGGAGATTCCTTCACAGCTGGAATTGGCTCGGGGAGCCTATATAGCGATGCTCAATCGGACGTCGACTGTTCCAGATACGACTATTCGTATCCAATTCTCATGCACAGATTTCTTCCCAATGTTCAGAACTTCCAATACTTAGCATGTTCTGGGGATACGTCTGCGGATATCATGGGCCAGATTGACGCAATGAACCCAGGACAAGATTTGGTTGTTTTGACTGCTGGAGGAAATGACTTGTGCTTGGTGAGTTTGCCATGTTCATTCTCCTCTATCCACGCGTTGAAGGAGTTACAAGAAACTGATCGGAGTGCCAGTCAAGCATCATTACAACATGCATTGTAAACAGATTCTCCTCGGAAAGCGCTTGCCAAAATATAATGTCCCAAGCGACCCAAAATGCCAATTCGTTTTTAGGAACCAATATCGAAGCTCTTATTCAAGCAATCGATACGAAAATGAATAAAAATGGAGTAATTGTACTTAGCACTTACGCGCCGTAAGACTTTCTCCCCTGCCATTTTGAAAGAGTGTCCAGTGCCGTGACATGGGAATCACCAGAGGGCAAAAAGAGCGAGAGCTGACGTCTTAACTACCAAGTTATTTCAACGCAGAAACCACAGCCTGCGGAACCACAGAGAACTGGGGATGGCCATTCGGCGGCCTGAAATTGACCACAGACCACCGTTCCCAATTCAACAACCTTGTCAGCCTCACAAACTTCTTCCTCTCAGATGCAGCCATATTCGTAAAAGTCAGCAATGCCAAAGTAATGGTATCAGATTGGAGTCCGTGGCCGCAACTGATGAACGGGCAATTCTGCGAGCCCGGGGCTTCTCCAAACCCGAACCATCCTTCCAATGCTGGTGTTATGTTCTTCAAATGGGATACTACACCGGCCAACCTGGATCAGGTTCCCGTTGGACCTTTACGCATCAGAGGAAATGATTCATCCTCTGGGGAAGTAGAACTTGACGCAATGAGGATGGAACAGCTGGATTATATGCACGCCATTGAACTGGGAGCTTGGATGGAAGAATCAATCTTAGAAAAACAGAGGGAGAAGGAAGCGAAAAGAGACCTCCACGCACTCGCTAAACGGGGGATCACGGCTCCGAACTGCCCCACCAGCGGCACCCTATCCAATGTTGTCCAGTACTTTCTCACTGATGAGACCGGGAAAATCTTCCATCCCAACAAACTTGGACACGAAGCTATGGCCGGCTTTGCAATTGACCAGGTTCGGATTGCTCGTGCTGACATTCTAGGAATCTCGCCGCCTGGCTGCGCTGCAAGCGCCTTGACATGGTAGGTTTTTCTCGAATCTCTCAAAGCCGTCCCTTCTTTGGCGGGCCTAGACAGAATTTCAAGCATTCGGTACTAAGTTTGCAACAGCTTCCAGACTCTCAGTTCCAAAGCATACGCAAGCGCCTACTCACTCTACTCCAACACAGCCGACTTCTGCAGTTCCGTCGCCTCAGGCCACCCCACCAACGTAGCCAACTGGCCCTACAGCAAGCCCTACAATGTCGGTACACCAGACGAAAGCGTATGGCTCCTGCAACTCAGCAACGGCGCCAGCAGCTTCGACGAAAATCAATGCAACATGGCCATGAACCAAATTCTTGACGGCTGCGATGGCTCCAGCTCAAATCCGATGAACTGGAAGTTTGGGGGAAGTAATGTGCTCGGAAGTTATACATATAGTATCAGCCCTAAGCGGACGAATAGACCGTTCCCGCCGCCGACAGCTCCAAAGCAGTCTTGCAAGAGTTGGTATAAACTTGTTTTGGATGCATATGATATCTACGGTGCTGGGGTAAATCATCCACTTCTTTTTTTAAACATCACGACCGAGGGCAATTGCGCTAAATTATCTTTAGTGGGCATCTTGGGACTGGGGCCAACAGTCTCTCCGTCCCAACTCAACTTCATGCTTCGGTCTTGGTATCACCAATTGGAATTTCCAGTACTTCGATGAGCCAGACGAGAATGGGTATGAATGGCATGCGTGGTTCAACTCACCAATCTGGACGAGATCGCGATGTTTCAACAATAATAAAGTGCAGAACGCAGCTGGTGGCGGCGACCAAGGCGGATGTGGTGGTAATGGATAATTTGTCACTAAATTAGCTGTGTTTAATATCACTACGATCGGCGCCGCAACTGGACATCTCCAAAACCGAGTCCTTTCTTTAGACTTGAGCAGTCGCTGGTCTAACCTGAGCTGACGCCTGAGCCATTTGCCTCACGTCTTGCTTATCGCGGTTTTCAAAGAGCTGATTGGGCCGCATTTTGCGAGCTGTATTGAAATGGGATCAATATATTAATACAAAAGCGATATATTGAAGGTTAACGATGCGTAGAATAACTAGATACAGTAGAGTAAAGATAAAAACAGTAGAGAAAGTGTCCAAAGAGTCTTTATTCCCATTATTCATTAGCAATATAAATAATGCCAAGTCTACTTTTTCCGATATATTATAAATTAGCTAATAAAGCAAATAACTAAATTAATAATATATAGTAAGCTTAGTAAGATTTACAAATAACGAATTACAAATAGAAGTAAAAAGTACTAAATTAATAATTAAGTCTAATATTAAAAAAAGTAGTAAGCTAGTTAAGATATTATATTACTAATTTAATATATTTCTTTATAATTAAAGCTTAATATTAATAAAACTAATAAGCTTTTAGTTTTAATTATAATAATTCGAAAGCTAGTTCAAAATTTAATTTAATAAAAATATTAGCTATTATTTCTTTTATAATTATATACTTGAAATTAATTTCTTTATTATTAATATTGTTTTTAATAAAATAATAGTTAATATTAATATCCTTATTTTTTTCTTTCTTTTAAAAATAGGGCATTTATACTAAATTTAAAATATTTTAAATATTTGATTTTAATTTAATTTAGCTTTAGTTATAAGGCTTTCTTAATTACTAGTATTAAAGTAATATATTTAATTATAATAATAACTATAATAAAAAGTTTTACTTAATATTAGTTTAGCTAATAAAATTATTAAAAATAAAATAAAAACTATATTAGAATTTAATTTTTAATTTTATAAATTACTTTTATTTTTTAATATATATTTTCTTTAAAATAAATTCAAGTAATTAACTTAAAATTTATTTAGTATTATAATAATAATATAATAATATAAGCGAGAAATTATAATAAAACAAAAATTAATATAAAATATATTAGAATATAAGATATAATTTAATAATAAAAATATAAATATAAATAATAAAATATAAATAATAAAATATAAATAATAAAATATAAATAATAAAATATAAATAATAAAATATAAATAATAAATATAAATAATAAAATATAAATAATAAAATATAAATAATAAAATATAAATAATAAAATATAAATAATAAAATATAAATAATAAAATATAAATAATAAAATATAAATAATAAAATATAAAGAATATATATATATATCTAGAATTATAAAAAAAGCTATCTTCCTTATATAATTTCAATAAGTTATATATAAATGACTCTACTTTTTATTATAGAATTAAAACTAGAAAACTATTAAAATAATGCGATTTTTATAACATATAAATTACTACTATATTATACTAATTTTTATACTTTAAATAATACCTATAATATCTACTAGTTCTATATAGAAATTCTTTAATATTTCTATAAAATTTACAAAATCATTTTTAAATAATTATAAAGAAAATAATATAAAATTATAAAATTATAAGATCTTAAAGCTATAAATCGCGAATAAGAGGTTTTATTCTTTTAAGGCTTATTTCTTGGTCTTATAAAAGCTCTCTTACTAAATGGCCTTATAGCAATTACTATTATAGTATCTAAGTACTATAATTGCTTTACTAATAGCGCTATAACCCTTAATAATCTTCCGGAACCTTGCAAATGTTTTATAGCATCTCACAATATAGATTTAGGGTTAATTGCCTGGAGTTATAAGGCCTTGAAGCGGGCACAGCTCCCTAATTTGCGCGCTATAAGGAAAGGAGGGTCAAAATGCCCTGAAATCCCGTTACTTGATGCCGTGATCTCCGTATCGTGACTCATTAAAATTAAAATTATATTTTCAGTATAAGTGGGCACCGGCTCGGCAAGTGAAAATAAAGGCCCCGATGGTGGTACAAGCGACTTCCGAGACTCAGATTGATTACGGCCAGCGAATCAGGCGCTGATGGCGGGTTTCGCTGATCATCCCAATCTCCCAAAAACCGTATTTGGCATGCCCCCTTCACGCCCGCAAATCAAGGATGTTTCCGTTATTTCGGTTTCTTCGGATATCATGTTCTGGAATCCGCTGGGACCACTAAGGATTCCTGCCCTGACTCGAGTCGCGGATTAATATGAGTAAAACAAGCTCCAGGGCTTCGCCCTCAAACTCTCTTCTTTGTTCATAATGACCTACAGCCTAAAATAAGGCTAATCACCAGTAAAGTTACATAGTCTCTTTAATCTATTGGTATTTGAGGGGCATTAGCTTTTTGGGGGATGAGTATTGTATATATCTTGAACTCCTTTTCTCATGCATTGAATCATCGCTGTTCTTCGTCGACACTTGTACTCCCTTTTTATAAGCTTAGTATAGTCATTCATTTCTACTACTGCTGTTTCACACGATCTCGCGATTATCACAATGCATTGCACTTCGATCCTTTCTCTTTTTTTGTCGGTTGGCTTTGCCATTGCGAGTCCAACTGCGTCAGGCTCTCCTAGTTACACGTGTGCAAAGAGTGCCGGTATGCGCGCAGTTGGTTATTTTGGAAACTGGGTATGTGAAAAAGATTCAAGTCACGGTCTAATCCCAAAATTTATGTGTTTCCCAGGACATCTATGCCCGAAATTTCAAAGTCACAGACATCCAGGCTACCCAACTCACGCACGTCGCCTACTCTTTCATGAACATCAATACCACAACTGGCGAAGTGTAATCGACCCCTTTAACTAGTAGAAGATCCTATCTAATGGAATACTAGTTTCCTGTCCGACGAATGGGCAGACCTCCAAATATCTTACCCAGGCGACAACACCTCCGAGAACGGAACCAACGTGTACGGCGGAATAAAGCAACTTTACCTCCTCAAAAAAGCCAATCGCTCCCTTAAAACCTTGATGGTAATAGGCGGCGCCACTTACTCACCAAACATCATTCCTGTCCTGGCCTCCGACTCCCTCCGCGCCAATTTCGCCAAGACAGCTATCTCACTCATGACCGACCTCGGCTTCGACGGAATAGACGTGGACTACGAATACGTGACTGACTCGACCCAAGCCGCACAAATGGTCGATCTCCTGAAGAAGCTGCGAGAGGGGATGGACGCCTACTCTATCCGCACTTGCTCTCCATCCTTTTTGCTCTCCTACGCCTCACCCGCCGGACCAGACAAGTACAAACAGCTCGACTTCAAGGGCATGGATCAATATCTCGATTTCTGGAACTACATGGGTTTCGATTACGTCGGTTCTTGGGATAAGATCGCTGGGCATCAGGCCAATGTTTTCCAGGATTTGCAGATCCCAGCTGCGACACCGTTTAATACTACTTCGGCGATGGCGTATTATACTCTGGTTGGCGGTATCTGTCCCTCGAAAATCAATCTGGGTTCTCCACTATACGGACGCGCGTTTGCAGGTACCGGCGGCCCTGGGAAGCCATTCAATGGGACTGGCACAACGGGGAGTTTCGGCCTTGCTGGGGTGTGGGATTACAAGGCTTTGCCTGCACCAGGATATAATTCTAAAGTAATTAGTCTCGACAAGGTTGGAGCATCGTATAGCTATGATTCTGCGAAGAAGTATATGGTTAGCTATGATACCCCCGAGATCGCGAAGGTAAAGGCGCAGTTTGTGAAGGGGATGGGGCTAGGAGGGAGTTCGTGGTGGGAGGTTAGCATGGATAAAAGCGGTGTAGATAGTTTGATTGGGACTACGATCAAGACGTTTGGGGGGGTTAAGGGGCTGGAGAATAGTTTGAATTATTTGAGCTATCCAGAGAGTAAGTACGATAATTTGAGGAACGGGATGTAAACTTAGCCCTAAGGCTTAAATGGGCTTTAAGCCTTTAAGTATAGGTTTTAATTAGAAAACCTAAGTTACAATTATTACATATTTCCAATATTCTTTTCGAGAGGCTGTCATGGTAGTAGAGTGAGGAGATGTTGAATACCCGGCCGACATTCTCGACGTATTGCGAGATCGATTCATGACCTACAGCAGCAGCGCTCCAATAAACTGGGCCTTGAAGTTTCGAGCATATGGAAAGAAGATCCGAGATACTACGGCAAGCCTAGGCCATATCATTTGATCTGAAGATGGGAAGACTTTGTCTTACAAAGACACGGAACTTGAAATGACGAAGTTTCAAGATTTTATTCGAAATCAGGTTAACCTTGCCTAATACGAACTCGAGGACCTGCTTCTCATACATACCTACGAGGCTAGAGGACATTGTCCCTACACTTGTTTTTCGAGACCTTAAGGATGACCCAACAAATAATAAACGGGGTTGGAGCTTCCAAGATGACCCACTGAACCAAATGTAACGCAGCAAAGAGCGCTGGCTGCTTAATCGGGTGCTTGACCACGACTGGGTTCAGGGGGAGTTCTTTCAAAAGCGGGAATCGGGGAGATAGCATAGGCCAGTAGCTGCGCTATATCATCGCCGCATTAACCGCTTCTTAGAGCGGCCTCTACTCCTTTTTCATATTACATCTGGCCCGCCTGCAATAGGGACTGAGCTACCGGCCTCCGGCTATGGAATACCCTGTACGGTATACGGCCGAATATCTTTATTAAGGACGGCTTTATCAGTTTCGTAACCTTATATTATAAAGGATATAGTATTTGCAGGTCAATAAAGATGTTCCACTATTACCTTTTACGTGAGGTTAGTAAGCTTTTTGTTTACTATACCTGGCTTGTACGACTGTTCTATAACCAGCCCGGTCTACTAGTCTTCAACACTGCAATGCTACAGTCTTCGTTCTTGTGGGCTCGGAGGGATACGGAGAATAAGAACTGGGACAGTGTCCAGCTTAGCCATATATTAGCTAGTCAATTCGAAGAGAGCCTAGGAACTTCCATAAATATTATAATCTGGCGGCACGTTGCAGTTGCCGCTTCTAGAAGAGGCCCCTGGTCCTGGAGCGTCGGCTCGTCAGCAGTATCGGATTATGAGCCGGGAGTAGCGCACTTTTCTCGGATTCAACGCTTACTGAGGTGCTCGAACATGCGGCCTTCATCACTTCTCTGAACGGCCACTGAATACTGGAACCTCTGCTATATTAGAAGGTAGCCGCAAACGCACATTCGTAGAGGATAGGAATGGGAACCAGGAGCCAGATGCGATAATAAACCGGATATCAAATGAACTTGAGATTCAAGAGCGAGCAAGGAAGGAGATTACTCGTTCGAATAACGTAAGCATGCGGAGAACGAAACGTAGCTGGCATTAATAGCAAAAGGAATAAACGGACTAATAGGTCTCTTTGTTTTCACTAGATGTAATGTGAATTTGGGAAGAGGACAAGGGAATGTACTTATCTAGTAGGCTTTAGACAAACGGACTCCTTACTTAATAATATATAAAGACTTGTAAGTGAAATATGAAACTATCTTCTACCTCTTATAAAGCAACTATAATGCTTACCTTTATATTAATATTCGGAAATGGCTATAGTATAAGGAGGTTTTAAAGAGCTTTATAATGAAATAAATATTCTAATTAGTTAATATTGAGGTTATAACCCCCAGAATTAAAGGAGAGAGGCATGTCTAAACACCGTTCTAGAGCTTGTAGTACTAACTAATTATAATAATTGGGAGCTTCTTTGCCATATTTAGGAGTTCTTTGAGTCTATTACTCAAACTACCGAAGCTTTAAAGTCCAATTTATCTGCCCTTAATAATGTCTTCCCTGTAATAGACTGTATTCAAAGTAAATCTGAGGAGGGGGAGACGTAATTTAAGGATTACCTATAGCCTAGCAAGATGTTTAACTCTGGGCGGAGCAAGCTTGACAAATACTACCAGATGACTAAAGATACCTCTGTATATGTGGCCGCTTCAGTATTAAATCCATAGGATAAATGGTTTTGGCAAGTTCGGGAACTCGATGCATTAACTAAATTACTAAGCGTTATATAAACAGATCTCTATACTAATACTACCGCAGCGACCATTCCTCTGACCTTGCTAAGCGAGTACGTGAAAGTTGCACATGACTCACTACTTACTTGACTCACTCTATACATTCGTACTAGCCTCTAGGCTTCTAACCCCCGTTTAATAAATGGGCATATATTAATAAGAATTGGGCAATAAAGAAGGCGTGAAGTATAAGGGCGAAAAGAATAGTACAGGACCTTTGGGAGATCTATATACCAGAGGATACTGATCTTATACTAAGTGGGCCCGAACTTATTACGGATCACTAATTCCTCCTATTTCTAGAAGAGCAAGGCGGCAATCAGGAGTTTATTGTGGACAAAGACGCCCATTACTGCACTTAGCCGATTCTCAAGGTCAAAACCCTTGATACACGTGATTAGTGGCTCTGAACAACCCAGTAACAAGTATATCTTCATTTAAGAAAGCTAGCTCTTGAGATGCCATCGATTCCGCTATACTAGCAGAGCCGGAACACCTCTTCTCGGCCACAAAGTTAAAGTTTCAAACTAACTAGTTCACTTATTTGAAAACGGCAAACGGACTGGCAAAGGATGAAAAGTACAGTTTTTGAACTAGTTTAAACTATCAATTACACTAATCTGTCCTCACCTGTTCTCCGGCCCTCTCGCATACCTTAGCCGTTAGCGGGAGTAAGATGCACGCCCCGGGGCCTAAGGTACCGAGGCCTCTAACTCTTGTACTGCCAAAACCCCGATTTTTAATTACATTCGACATTAGCACTTCGCACATAGTGCATTCGCACTTTGCGCAGTGTATTGGTATATTGCACTTGACTTTTAGTATTACTTTAGGTATTAGAAATACTGTATTTAATTAGGGCTGGACCCTGGAACTAATAGTATTAAGGTTCAATTACAAATCGAGAATTAATTATATATATTACTCGCTATTATTATTAGTAATAAATACACTTCAATATCAACTATTTATTATTCGTAAAGTTTGAGGGAATTAATGCACTAAAAATTGCTCGGTTACTATAATAATTTAGCGCTTTTTAGTAAGCCTTACCTAATTTTAATTGCTTCCAGAAATCGTGATTTTATACTTTCCTTATTAATAATACTACAAAAATTATTAAAACTATTAAAATATCTATAACCTTCTATAAATCTATTAAGATACATTACTTAAGAATAGATCTAGACCTAATCCGAGCTTATATTATTAGCTGGATATAGGCCGACTATATAACTAAAGAAATCGCCTAAAATATTAAAACTATTTTTAGCTAAATAGTCTCAGAAAGAATAATTTATTAATAACTACAATTCTGGGATATTTACAGATATATAATTACTTAAAATATACTAAATCTATATATTCAGATTATTATACTATTCAGGATAAGCTATACTAATAATAAGATAGTTATTAAGCTTTAATATTATAGATATAATATTAATAAATTTCAAATAATATATCTATAGAAGAAGATTAGACTTCTATAATAAATAGATATATTTAAGAGAAAAGAAAGAAATATTTAGCTATTTGAAATCCTATAGAAAGAGTTTAATAATAGCCGAATTAAAGGCTATAGATAAAGGCTTTTATATAACTATTTCTGAAAAAATAGCTATTTAGTTACTTAATATCTTCTTTTTCTCTTATTTTTAATTAATTTCTTATAATCTCAGTTTATAAATATATAGTTTAATTAATTAGATTCTATATAAAGATATTTTATTTGTAATATTATATATTCTCAATTTTAAAGCTATTATTTAATAAATAAGAAAAATATAATTAAATAAAAGAGAATATATTATATTTAGTCTGAACTATATTTAGTTAATTAATAGATATAATAAGCTATCTCTATTTAGTATTAATATTTATATATATATTAATATCTATTCTCGAGCTATTATTTGGGTTTATATTAGTATATTAAATTATATATCTTATTTAGTAATATAGTAATATCTTATAACTTATATTTAATTAGGCTATATTTCTATATTTTTTCGGGCTAATAAAGGTAATAAGCTTTCTCTTATTATAGAAATATACTTTTATTTCTCTTGTTTTATAGATTCTTCTATTCTTTATATTTAAGACTATTTCTATTTCAAGAAAAGTACTAAGAATTAGTATATTAAATTCTAGTAATAGAAGCTAGAGATTTTCTAATTATTTTAGTAATATATAAGTTAGGCTTTCTTATATTATTTATTATATTACTTTTTTTAGTTAAAGCTATTCGGAATCTTATTTTAGTATATATATATAATCTAGCTAATATTTATTTATAGAATTACTTTATAGAACTAGTAAATAAAGAATAGTATAATTCTCAGAACTTATAGAATTGAATTATATTATTAGTATTTTATATATCTAGAATTAGAAATAAGGTTTTTAAATATACTAATTTATAGAATATATATATAATTAGAATAGATCCTATATACTAAAATTATATTTCGGGAAGGCCTTTTTTCCTTTATTAGTATCTGAAATAAAGGACTAAATAATATAGTTAATTTATAAATATAAATCTCTATAATAGAATTCTTGAGAATTATAAGTATTAGAATAAGATTTATATATTTTTTTTAGTTATTTAGCTTATTCTATATACTAATTTTTATAGATCTTAATAAATACTAGTAATATTTAATTAGTACTACTAGATTCTACTTTCTTATAGTATTAACTTTAATACTTTAAAGCTTTCGAATATTAAAATAAATAATAATACTTTTTTATATATTTATATATATAATATACTTCAAGCTATAATTTATAATTATATATATATTATAATACTTCTAGTTCTAGTTAAATTAGTTATTTTATATAGGAAATATAAAGCAGCTATTATAAAAGAAGATATTCTAAGTAAAATCTTCTAGTCTAATCTTAATTTCCGAGTTCAGATACTATAAAGTAATTAGACTTTCTAATCTATAGTACTACTAATCTTTTCGGAAAGCTTTCTTTATATTAGAGATAATAGCTTGAATTATAGATAGTTTTAGAAAGAGTTAATTAGTTTAAATATATAAGATATATATTTCTCTTTCTAACTTCTTTATTATTTATTTATAGAAATTATTTTCTAGTTATTTATATAACTAATTCTATATTTTAAATCTTTTAACTTCTCTTAAAATTTCAATTATAATATCTAAACTAACTTTAATTAATCTTTCGAAACATATAACTCTATAATAAGATATTTACTTAAATATAGCCTGAAATTCTAAAAAGCGCTTTTATAGGTTTACTATTAAATTCTGTAATTAGTATTATATTTATAGACTTAATAATATTGAATCTAGTCTATAAATATCTATTTCTATTACTTATTTTACTATTTCTATATAACCTAATATTAGCTAGCTTCCTATAATATCTAGTAGTATTTTAGCTTCTTTTTTTTTTCTTAGCTAGCTCATTTCTAGTACCTATATCTTTTAATAGCTGCCTTCTAGATCTATTTTAATAGGCAGTTTTTAGTAAGTTCTAATATCTTATTTATTTTGTTTTTTCTTTTTTAGATTTTATACTTTTAGAAATAAAGCTAATTCTACTAATAATAGCCTTTATAGTATAATAGAATTTTAAGTAATTCAGAATACTAGATATCGAGATAATCTAATTATTATAGTATATAATTCTTTTTATATTAGATAACTTTCTATTTTTTAATATATAAATAACTTTATAAAGCTATTTTCTACTATTTCTATAACCTTAATATAGCTAATAAGTAACTCTAATAGGAAAAGAAAAAAGAATAAGATATAATTAGTATTAGAAAAGTTTCTAATATATTAAATTATATATAAATTCAAATATATATTACTAGATACCTATTAGAAAAATACTAAAATATAATTAAAATATAGAAAAGCTAGTAAATATATCTTTTTCTTTTATATTATATAATTACTAATATTTATAGCTAAATATATTTATTATTTCTAAAACTATATAATTTCCTCTATTAAGAAGTTTATATTAGAATATATTTAGCTAATATTTAAAGAATACTAGTTTTATAATTATTTATAATATAATAACTATATTACTTTCTAGTTTCAAAAAAAGTAATTTAAGCTTTATTCTAGTAATAAAAAGAACTTTAAGTTCTATAATATTACTTTATTAATAATTTAATTAGTTAAGAAATATATCTATAGCTTTAAGCTACTATTTACTAATATCTAGAAATTTAAAGCAAGTATTATTATATAGATACTAAATAATATATCCGACTATAATACTTTTAGAATATTTAATTATACTAAATATAAAGAACTAATTCGGCTTAGTTATATTCTTAATTCTAATAATCTCTTTATTATAAATTCTAGAGTATAATTAGTTATTCCGAGAAATGAAACTTCTAAAGTAACTTTTAAGATAAATAAACTAAAATATAAAACTTCTAGTTCTTCTATTATTATTAACTCTTGAATAGAGTTTAAAATAATTATATAAATCTATTTTCTCTTTTATTCTTTTTTCTAATATATATTTATCTAGAATTTCGATTTACTAGTAAACTCTAATCTAATTATAAATTAATCTGTCTTAAAAGAGCTTATTATAGATTTATCTAATTACTTAATTTCTATATCTTTATTAGAATCTAATATATCTATATTAGAAGAGCTATTTTCTAGACCTTCTAATTTCTTTCTAAAGCCTAATAACTATTTACTACCTTTAATTTAACCTTCTATTTCTACTTCTACTACTAATACTAAATATCGGAAAATAATTGCTTTTTACTAGTATCTAGAGATAGTTAAATCTATTTCTCTTAAGTAATTCTATTATATAACTTATATAAAACATATTACTAAGTCTATTAATTATAAGAAATAATTGGATCTTTTATTATAATTAAATCCAAGCTATATTTAGTTAGAACTTATTTATTTACTTAGCTCTTAACTAGGTATTTCTAGAGTTTTAGTTTATCTTATAAAATTGAAACTAGATAATTAAATTCTATATATAAAAGCTATATATAAAAGCTATACTTTTAGGTATTTTTAAATATATAAAATTCCTTTATTTATTATATAACCAGGCTTTATTTATTAAGTCTTTTTTCTATTAGCTAGTTTATAGTTAACTAGCTTTATAGTTTTTTTTTCTCTTACTATTTTATACTCTTTCTTTAGTAGTTCCTCTATATACCTAAACTTATATTTATTTATATCTCTTACTTTATAATTAGTTCTCTTATTTTACCTTTTATAGTTACTATATATACTATTATAATAACTCTCTAATTTAATATAGCTTATAAAGATTTCTTACTTATTTATATACTTTTTATATAGATTAGTAGTTTATAAAACTCTATTAAACCTAATTAGAAAAGTCTTATAGTTAGACTAGCTAAATAACTTACTAGTATTAAATTAGAATAGCTTCAAAAACTCAATAATTATATAGTACTTTACTAATTAGAAAAGTATTTATATAGTTTATATTATAGTTCTAAAATTTAAAAAGTCTTTTAAATACTTAATTAATACTAATAATCTCATTCTATTTTACTATTATTTTATAAGCCTAAAGCTAATTATATTAGTCTTATATATTATCTTATAAGAGAAGTAGCTTATCCGGATAATAGTAACTTGAAGTTTGCCTTTATTATTAACTAGAAAGTTATCTTAATTCATATAAATAACTATAATAATTATATTAAAAGAGGATATTAAAGTATTAAAGAGATAGAAGATAAAAGTAGCTAGTATAGGCCTTAAATCTGAATTGTTTTTTAATAGATTATTTCTATTTGAAATATACTAAAAGCTTATATAAAAGTTATATAATAATAAGAAAATAGTTATAAGAAAGAAAAGTCAGATAGTATAAAAGAGTCTTTAAATAATCGAAGTAAAGAAATAATTAATATAAAGTAAATATTATATAACTTATTCTATATTTCTATAACTCTTCTATTATTATAATTACTTATTTATTTATATATATATATTTCTTTTCTTTTTTCTTTCTATTTCTTTTTTTAATATATAAAATACTAAACTAGAAGCCCTATAATAGAAAGACTATTATTAACTACTTTTACTAATATAGATATAGCTAAAACCTTTATTTTTTATATTAATTTTATATATATTTTTATATTATTAAATAGAATTAGTAGTATTATATTCTTAATCTTTATAAAAAATCCAGATATAATAATAATAGGCTATATAATAGTAAATAAGATAGTTCTTTTATCTAGATATTTAAATAGAGAAATATATATATATTTCTATTTAAATAAGCTAAAAAATAGAATAATCTTTTACTATTATATATATTTTTACTATTAATATTATCTTAAAATTCATTTTCTAAATTTATACTATTATAAAGTATTAAAGGTTAGTATTTTAGTATTAGAAAAATAAGGCTAATTAATATAAATAAACTTAATTTCTAGACTATATATAATCTATATTATATACTAACTCTAATACTCTTATTATATAGCTAGTTAATAAATATTATAGAGATTTCAAGTTTCTAGTAATTAATAGTATTTTTATATTAATTAGAATAAAGTGAAATAGAATAAGAAATATTAAAAATTACAGGAAAATTATCTGAAAATTAGTAATTATAATATATAATAACTACTTCTTCTAAAAATAGATATTTCTCTCTTTTTCTCTTACTCTTTTATTCTCTTTATTTATATTTTGGTATATAAATAGAAAGCTTATAAAGTAAAGTATAATAGAGTGAAATATAATAGAATAAAGTAAGAAATACTCGAAAATCGCTTGAAAATCGCCGAAAATTAGTACTTCTAATATATAATAACTACTTCTTTAAATCTATATATATATCTTCTTTTTCTTCTCTTTCTTTCTTTCTCTTTCTCTATATTTCAGTATAAGAATAGAAAACCTATAGAGAAGCTAGAAATAATAAGATTAATAATAAATAAAGAATTAACTATTATCTTGATTTTCTATATTAATTTTATATATATATTAGTACTATAAAGTGAGATTAGTAGCATTTTATTCTCAATATATTTTAACTAATTAGATTTGATAGTAAATATTTATTAATAGTAAATAAACTAGTACTTCTATTCGAATATCTATAGTTTAGAAATATATATATTTCTAAGGCTTAAAAAGATATATAAATAGGAAGAATTATTTACTGTTATATACATCTCTATTATCAATTTAATATTAGATAAATCTGTTAGATTTCCAGTACTGCGAGGTATTAGAGAGAGGAGGTAAGTCACGTGAATAACAGGCTTCACACTCCTATAATCTATTAACTTGAATTATTCTTAAAATCAATACTATCTGCTTTATCCAATTAGCCCAAAATAACTTAAATATATCCAATAAGGCTTGGATATTACGTATTAGTAATAGAATCATTAATTATTAAATTTTGATTTTCTAGTATCGAGTGCAATATACGCAAATGCATTATGCAATGTCATTTCGGGGTTTTGGCAGGAGCATCGCTATCGGCCTCGGTATAAGGTTTCATATTCGTACTTGTACTTACTTTACATGCGTATGCAGACATGCCCCGGATAACTTCTGAGCCTATAGGTGGCCGCTTGATTGAGAAAGTGGTCTGAGTATGGTGTGATACCTATCTTAAAGATAACAAGCCTACCTATAGAAGAATTATTCTCATGAACAAGGAGGAGAGGAGACCTTTTTTATTAGCAGAATATTCAGCGAGTCTGACCAAAGCTGTCCACGCATTTTCCTTTCGCCCGGCTACGGAGGGAGGCTCCTTGCGCGGCCAACCAAAACCACGCACGTGTATTAGTTAAAAAAGCGCTACCGAAACCATTCGAAGACTAATGGTTCAAGTTGGCCAGTAAAAGAATTCCCGCATGTAAGCCTCTACTAGAGGGGAAAGGTCGCAGCCAATACTTGGATAAGGCGCCTGCTGGGTCGGCTCGCTGCCATCCAGCTAATCTTTATAGATCCCTGAGGCGTAGATAAGAAAGGAATATAGAGGCACGGGCGGTTTGAGTGATAACCAACCCATTACTATAACTTTCGATGGAATCAGTTACTATGTTGTCAAATATGCGGCTGGTTAGCTGGAGACTTGATATAGCGTAGAAGGGGTCTTGATCCCTTAGAGAAAGCGGCGCTCGGGCGCCTTAATTAATATAGGCTTGCTATCTAATTATTTACCTTTATTATAATAATAATTAAATTAGGGAATTTAATTCTAATATTATATTAAAACCCAGTCTTATTTACTATAATAGGAATTTTATTTAATATATAAAAAGAAGCTATAAAGTAAAATAACTTATATATATTCTTATATTCTTATTATTTATTATTATTATCTTTTATTTGCTCTTTTTTAAAAAAATTATATTTATTAACTTTATAAATAAAAGAAAGAAATTACTTGTTTTACTTGTTTTACTTGTTTTACTTTTGCTTTATATAACTTTCTTTTATTAATAAGAAATCTTATACTTTTTATAACTTTAATATATTTATTTATAATTATTAATTTCACTTTTATTATTAGATTTATTAAATATATCTTATTTAAGGGCCTTATATAAAAGTATATATTATGTTTTCTATTTAGCTTTATTAGTAAATTTAATTAATAATATAAATAAATTTTAAAACTTTTATTATTTTAACTAATTTTATAAATAATAAATAATATTATATAAAATTTTAAAAGAAAAATATTACCTTTATATTTAAATTTGTTTAATATTTAAAATAGTTTTTAAGTTATTATAAAAAAGAAATAATTTCTTATTAATAAATAAGTTTTAATATAGCTATTTTATGTTTGCCTTTGATTTCCCATATCAAATCAGCGAGAGCTGTTTATTGGTACTGAAGTCGGTATAAAGTTCGTGACACGTTGTCTTGCAGATCTTCTGGCGCGAATGAGCGTGAATAGATGGAGATCATTATTACTAGACTGTAATATAGCCATTCAGAATCCAGCGTTCAATTGCCGGTTGCCAGGCGATGTATAATTATTCTTAATTTAGCAAGTGGCGTCAATATTGGCTTCCCAGCTTGCCACGACAATCAAGCTTTCAACAACTGTTGAGTCTCGAGCAAAGTGGCCCATGCATTTATTACACCTTCTCTGAATTTTCACTAAAAACGATCTTCACCGTCACCAAGCGATCTCATATCTGGCTCCTCATTCCTCACTCGCAACATGTACCCGCTGCTCATATTCTTCCCAGTGGCCAAAGGCCTTCCATTACTGCAGAATATCACGATCCCCCTGCCAAACGGCAGTTCAGATCATGAAAATCCGGGTTTGCTCTGTACGCCCACCAAGTGGAGTGATATTATAATCTTCTATCTGGCCAACTATGCGGCGCACGCCGCAACGACTCGCTCTCTACCCGGCGAAAAGACTCGGGGGATTATAATGGTTGTTCTAACCGCCCTGTTCTTTCCAGCTGCTGGCGCGTTTCGTGGCATTCTGGGAATTACAAGCTTAGCGATTTGGGCGAAGACAGACCTGGAGATGGCTGCCAAAGCTGGTGCTCTTTGCATGGTCGTTAGGGGGCCCGACTGGGAACCGCGGGATGGGGACACTCTGGAGAACACAATTCTTTGCCTGTCTGTGCAACAGACAAAGGGTGGCAACAGCTCTCTTGAAAATCCTTTGCCCATAGCTTCCTCCCAGGAAAATGCCATTCTAGGGATTAACACAGGAAAGCCAGAGGGAAGGAATTTCCGTTTTGTGATGTATGACCCGCCGTGGAATTTTACGGATTTCATATATGGGGATGATCTGAGCCAGTCCGAATATCAGATCCATGGTAATCATCATCTCCCCCCCGGCTATTGTATTTCACTTGTTCCACGAAATGCAACCTTCATCGAACCACCTCTTAAAAGGACTACCCTTTCGTATAATTATAACTGGGTCAAAGTTCTGGTCTCGCTTGGTCAAGCAATATACACTATATTTACGCTATACCAGGCTCGAGGGGACCAAATTGAGCGATTTGGCTACGCGGCTTTTGGCCTCACGGTTGCTCCATACGCAGTTGTCTCCGTGTTGAATCTCTTAGGGTCAGGCCTGTGCCCAGAATTTGCAGCTCTATATATGGTCGAATCTTCGATAATGAAGGAAGCTGTGAAAAGAGGCGAAGGATGTTTCTTCATGGGAACGGTCGGAGAGCTGGGTGAGGATATTTTCCGCCGGAACCCCAGTGCCGAGCAGGGGGCTACACTACAGTCACCCCAATGGACTCTTGAATCTGTCTTTATTAGTAAGGACTCTGAGGAGGATTCCAAATATCTAAAAGTCAAGAGCGCATACTGGATCGAAGCCTCGAGGGTTACACTTGCCAGTGATCAAGGTCGAGATTCAACAGCGGCAAAAGAATCGAACAACGATGCCACGGGGAACAAAGTTCGCCCGAAAAGACACGCGACCTCCGTTCTATTATCACTGGCGCAGATTTTGTTTTTGTCTTCATTTGCGGAGACTCTCATCAAGAAGACGGGCATTGGTCTAACCCCCCCCCCCCCCCCCCCCCCACCGATATCCAGAGCGGGCGCTGACGCTGTTCAAGTTCAACTAGCGGTCACCGAGCCCCTTGGATCTTCCTCTAACCTATCTGAGAACGTTATTCTGATCCCGTACATGAATCCCATAAAACGGAAGAACGGAACCCGGAAGATGGATTCTTATAAACTCTCTAGCGCAGACCCGGGACGCAAATCCACGGATCCTTGGACGGTCACTATGGCTCCCACTGCGGGCGCGTTAAGAAGGGTGTTTGAGGACTCCGTGGGTCTCAGAAACTTCTTCGTGGCCTTCTTGTTTTCGTTCTTGGCTACTTTGGTCCCAGTGGCCATCATCGGTGGTCTCTCTAAATTCCACCGAGGGCATAGCACACATGCCCAACGTGTCTGGATCATGACCTGGCTCAGCTTTGGAGCAATTGGGCCTTTCATCTTGATTATCATATCATTGATTAAACTAGACCGCAAGAAAGGGGAAAGTTGGATTACAGTAATAATAGGGAGTGCTTATATTATCTTGTTTTATGCAGCGCCAGCCATTGGGGGGTTTGTAGTTATAGGACAGATGTTGAGATCATTTGGGACTTGTATTACTATTTCTTAATTAATAATATTCCTCGTTAATAATCAAATAAATTTAATTTCAATAATTGAGTTAAACTAATATAATAATATGAATTTAGATGTCTTGTTATTTTCAAGTTCTTTAATAATTAAATAATCTTATAATAATTACTTTAAGTAATATTCTCTTTATTTATAATATTTATTATAAAAATATTAAGAAATTAAATACCCTAAAGTTTTATAATATATTAGATTATTTGAAATATTATTTCCTTTTTTGTTATTATTTATAAATATATAAATACATTTTATATATTTAAATAATTTTAATTCAAGTTTATTTAATTATTTAATTATTAATTCTTCTATTAAATATTTTTAAAGAATATCTTATATATATAATTAAGCAAGCTATTATTATTAATTAAAATTAATATATTTAATTAAATGATTTTTTTTTTAAATATATAAAGAATATTTAAAGAGAAGAATTAAATTTAAGCTTTTATATAAAATTATTAATATAATAATATAAGTATCTTGAATTTTGAAATATTAATTCTTTTAATAAAGAGCACTATATATACTTGCACTCCTTTTATGGCCTCAGCGAAGGCTTGGATTCTTGAACTCTGGCAAAGGAAAGGATCCCTCGCGATTTCAATTAGACATGTTTTGGAAAGTGCTGTATATTTATAAGCCATGTAATCTCTCAGCCTCGCCGTGAGAAAAAGAAAAATGGGGCTTCTCGCCAGGCATTCGTGTTTCGGCCTGGCCATAACTGCTGCCTTGCTGGAAGCAACAAAGACAGACTTCCGCTCTCACAGATTTCAGATTCGAGTTCTCAAAGCACAATTTCAGTCAACAAAAAATAAGTTCAATACACCAAGTCGTCCTCCAAACAAACACGAGTTCTGCCCTCAACGTGCTCCGCAAGTGAGGCAGCGCCCTACGAGGACCCACAATGCCGCTTGGCAAGATTACGAACGCTCTTTTCTCTGGCAGCAACGAGAACACTCTCCAACTAGCAAGCTTGAATGTCGACATATCTCTGCTCAAGTTCGAGGCCCCGAGGGAATTCAAAGGATTAGGCTCCGCATTATCTCTCCGTCGTCGGGCTGATGCAGAGGATGGGCCTCTCCATCAGACCGCTCGCAAGCTTGGAGCCTTGTTTGAGCCGATCATCCCAAGTTACCCCAAACTTGTGAAAGCCTACGGTATGCGAGCGTCCGCTATATTCGAGAGTCCCGGAGTGAATCCGAAGGGCTCACGGAAGGACGGGGCCTTCGAGACCTTCGTCGGAGCAGATGGTACTTCTCTCTGGGCAGCAGCTACGTCCGGGCATGCTTCAATTGCAGTTCACCTGTTAGCGTGTATGTTAGCTCGTTCCTGGGAGGCCAAAAGTGCCACAGCCATATGGGTTGAGCTCATTTTAGAACGAAAACGAGAGTTACATTCAGCCGTTGAAAGCGGGAGCGTTACGTCCATGACCCTTATCATGACCCTGGGGGAAGATATTCCGAGAGAACAAATAAGGTTATGGGATGCTAGCGCGAGGTCGTGGTTGCAGAGTGCTGATCAAGAGAAGATATCGGAGCAGAAGAGGCTCGATCTCATTCTCAAGAACATCAGCCTCTTAGTCTCCGGTGGGGCCACAACGTATGAAAGTGTCACATCTGCTTGGATTCAAGCAATGGAGGGTTTGGAGAAGCTGCTGTCAGGAACACCCCAACAGATTTGTGACGGATCAATATTGCTGGCACTCTCAGCGTGGCATATATTCCCCAATCTCCTCGTTCTTGGCCCCAAAACTGTCAATGTTGCTTTCAACGACCCACTGGTTCCCAAAGCTGGTGTTGTTACCATTGGGCTGCAAAATTCGGAGCGTAATCAAGGGGAAGGCATCGGGTGGTCGCTAGCACTGTCTCATTTACGCTACTACGGAGACCCGGTTCCAGTGGCGAATGAAGATATCAAAGGCAGAGTCGCGATTCGGGAACTGCACCTAGTTGCCCTGGGGGCTCTCTTGCGGCAGTGGAGTATGGGTATTGAGGATGCTCCTCTTGTATGCAGGTGGCTTACTTCATTTTGGCAACTTCTCAGTTCAGCACCTAGGAACCAGCCGATCGGCTCATCTGATGTCAATGTCATTCTAGAACTCAACGACGAGTTCTGCTGGTTGGAGGTACTCGTTCTAGCCGCCGATCGCATTGTCCATTCTAATGGTGAAGAGCTGGACACTGCGATGATGCTCGTCTCCTATGGACTTCGCCGCGGGGAAACCTTTCTAGGGCGTTACAACCAAAAATGTCGAACAAGGCGAATCCCGTTCTACGGCCTCTGTAACCATGTCATGCTGTCTTCCCTTGCTCAGGAGTCAGTGGTAGATTGCGGGATTCAATACTTCCGAGGAGTAGCACAAAACTTGGGACTTGAGGACTGTGATGCTATAATCTCGTACACTCACAGAGATACCATCCCATTCTACGAGTTTGCCAGCGCAGTCCCCCACCAAGCTCATTCACATGCCCACTGCAAACGGTTGATAAGTGGGGAATTGAAGCAAAAGCAGGTCCATTCGCGGTCGTTCAATCATTTCAGAAATGCGCGAAAATGGAGTTGTTCTTGTAAAACCGATTGTATGAAGGACTGTCCATGTAAAAAGGAAAACATACAATGTACATGGACTTGCCATGGCGGTGGAAGTGTTCAAGTCGCTGAACTTGGTTGCACAAACTTTGGATTTGGTCTCTTGGAAAGAGTTGAAGTCATCGCTTCGCGAGGAGAATATTCCGCTATGACGGGGCATGGACTGCAAAAGCCGGTCAAAGGAAGTGATGGGTTTCCGAGGCACGATCAAGAAAAAAATTGGGCAATTTCTATGACATGGGAAGATCCTCCACTTCTCTACAGTGGCCTTCAACGCTCGGGGGAGCTGTATTGTGCTTCGGAATCAAGAACGACTTCTGTCTCTCACCCATGCTCATGTTTTGACAGGTGTTCACTCTATGTCGACCACTACCTGTACCAATGGGCAACCAACCAGACGAAGCACAGAATTTCAGACTGGGAAATCGCATCTGAGCAAACGAAACACATTGCTACAAAATTTGACCTCATAGCTGGGGACTACGGTCCTGGTCAACATGCCCTCTGGTTAAGACGCAAGGAGACGCTAGATGGACGACCATCTTGTGATAGTATTGGTGGAATAGAGATCAAAGATGATAGCAACAACAGCGAACAAAGCGAAGTCAGCCGCTCAGAGCAAGATCAACATCCACGTCGGGGAGATCTGAGGAATTATGCGGCAAGGGGTCATTGGACCCCCGACGCATCAATGTTGAATGATATTGAGGGCCTGGTCGAAGGTCTGAGCCTTCTGAATCCTGTCAGGGTTGCACAATTTCTGGCTGCAATCACGGACACTGACTGTCAACCTTCATCAGCCATTTTCCTCCTCGCTCACCCTCACCTTCTGCCTAAAAGCCAGTGGAGGGCACTCGACGCTCTAGGCATTGCTTCTCGGCTTTATGATACTATTCCTGGCGCGACGGTGCCACTTACTATTGTGTTTATGGATCTGTCAACCGCTCGCTGGCACATGCCACAGGAATCCAAGTGTCCAGATGATCCCGACGATAGATCTGATGAGTCTAGCCTCCCAGAAAGCACCAACTTTGATCGCTTGCTCTACTCTGAGCTCTCGCGACCCCAAGTATTTGCGTGTCTCTTGATGTTTGAGACAGGCTCAGCGAACATAGATGTCTGTTCTCTCTCATCCGTAGTGGCGATGTCCTCGGGAAACTCGATCTATGTTGCAAGCAGACTTCTCTCAGATCCAGCGAATCTTGTCTCAGCATGCCACATTAAACGAATCGTTGGAAATATTGGCATGCCTGGTATTTCCATGATGGTGGCACCGCAAAATCCGCGGCTTAGAGAACTCACCGACGACTGGCGCCAAGTTCGACACGCGAAGTACGACTCCAAGAGAGAAGACAACTTCAAAGGCACAACATTGCATTTTTCATTTACGGACTGGAAATTGCCCCTTGAACCTAATTCTTCTGGAACGGTTGACAAAGATATATTCCTTATCGAATCAATTGTTTCCGTTCACGATAGTGGAGAGTGGGTAGCGGATCTTAACCTCTTACGCTTTATGCCTTCAGAACATCACATTCTAGATTGCATATGTAAGAATGAGGGATCCCAAGCTACTACACGAGAAGTCAATCACCTGGTTTCTATAGACAATTGGGATGAGTTGATCGATGGTCCACATGACGTTGGCATTTTCCGAGCGAGGGGCAATTGGGCAGCTCGGCTTGCTGCGTCCTCGATCTTGAGTCGGAAGTGCCAAGAAAAAGGAGAGATGTTCTATATATGCTCGTCTCTTCCATGCTTGAAGTGCGCCAGGCGGCTTAGTGGCAAGGTGAAAATCTTGATAGACTGAATTTTACATTACAGTAGCATAATTACCTTTGCCTTTGAACAAAGTTACTGAGGCCCAGACATGGCTAGCAGACAAAACCAAGAAGCGAAAAGTGATTTTCTGATTTTTTGATTTTCGCACTGCCCCCTGCCTTTACAAAGGCAGAATTCCTAATTAGAGGGTATAACACGCACACGTGACTTGTGGCTTAGATAATATAATAATGGTAAAGCTAATTAATTATCTAATAAATGAAGTAAGAGCTTATATTATTATATAAAATCGTACTAAAATCGAACTAAATAATATAATATAAAATTTAATTTATATTATAAATTATTATAATTAAATAATTATATTATTAAAGAAATATACTTGAAATATATTAAAAATATTAAAAATATTAAGTCTTTTATAAACTAATATATTATGAAATATATATTTATTTTCTTATAAATTTCATATTCTAGTTTTTTCTTTTTTAGCTTTAAATTATTTTTATAAGAAATCTTTTATTTCGATTTTTAAGCTTTAAATATTATACTTGTAATAATTACTTTAATTTCTTAATACTAGTTTTTAATAATATTAATTTCTTATAATATTAGTTAAATATAATAATATAATTTTAAAGTTTTAATTCTTTTAAGAAATAATACTTTTATTAATAGTAATAAATATATTGCCTTAAAACTATATAAATAACTTAGAGCTTAAGTTACGAAAAAAATAAAGTAAATTTAAAATAATTATATATAGGTTAAATAAAAATAATTTCAGATTTATATATATTTTAAAAAGAGGCTAATAAGATAATTAAAAAGTACTAAATTAAATAAAGTATCTAAAATAATAAGCAAAATTATTATATTATAAAATAATAAAGGTATAAATATAAGGTTTTATATTTATTTAATTAGTTTATTTATTAGTTATTAAAAGAATACAAACAAATCTAAAAAAGATTACTCTAGTATGTCTATAAAGAGAAATAGAGCAAGTTAGAAATATATAGGCTCTGTAAACAAGTAGCCTAATAGATTGAATAATTAATTAAAAGGTTACAGGGGTTCTTTATTCTAATGCTCTTCTCCTAGCTACTGCTGACTATTGGCAGTTGTTGTTTGACTACGTGTCCGTTATGGCCGTTCCCCTGGCTATTCTTAGATGAAGTAGTAGATAGAGTGGCACGACCTAGATCCCTGGTTGAACATGGTGTGCTGGTCGTCCTTGAAACCCGCGTACGCCCGGAACTGGTTACCACCGTCGCTATGGTCCCTTGATGTTAGTCGCCGAGCTTGGCCGCGCTGGATAGCTTCGCAAGACTTACCCAATATGCTGGAAGTTAGGTTTCGACTGTGCGTCGGAGTCGATGAACCAAGCAAAACGAACGCCAGTAGGGAATGTGCAAGCCTGAGCCGCTCCCTCCCAGGTGAAGAGGAAGTTGCTTGACATGGTGCAGCTGTTGTCTGAGTTGGGCACATGTTTGCAGTCGCTATCGACCGGGCAGAACTACTAACGCGATATGGTTATTTGGAAATCCTCAACAAGAGCTAGAGGATCACGGTGGCAAACGTACAACGACGTAGGAACTCGCGGGCAAAATTGTGCCCTCGCCTCCAAAGCGATCACAGTTCACAAGGTGTACTCCCGTACCATCACTACGCTTCCCAAGGAGATGAGTGCGGCCTGCCACTGCCACATCCGTGGCAGGAGCAGCAGCCGCAAGCTGGAGGAGAGGCGCGAGAAGAGCGAGGAACAGCATTTTCTCCCTATTGTCGTGGACTGGGGACTCTTCGGTGTTGGTAGACTAAGTTCTTGGGTTGCCGTAGGAAGGGAAGGGCCTTGGGAGCCTTTATAGAAACGATCCTCGCAACAATGGGTTCATCGATGCTAACCAAATTTAAAGGCTTATGACTTGCCACATCTCACTGTTACATCTCGGTCAGCTCGGAACCCCTAGTTGGAAAGGCGAGCTCGCCCGAAGCTGTGACATTCGCAACCAGAGCAGCATAGTATACGCGGTTAGATGCTCGAGGATACCAAACATACGAGCTGACCTGTTAATAGTGCTTATGGCTTCCTATAATAGACAAGGGCGTTTTTTCAGGAGCTAACATACGAGCTGGATATTCGGAATGATTATCAGAGTGGCCAAATTATCATTATTCGCCTAGTTAAATGGGTGGTGACGGATTTGATTATTAAGCTGCGCATATCCTTAGTCAAAGTGCCGGTCATGGAGAGGGTTTACTGTATTCATTCGAAGAAACCTTGTCGCTGCGACGCCGGCGCCCCACCTCTGCATACATGGTACGGCGCGTCAAGCACAAGGGACAGTAAACTAGGGTTGCTAGCGGTCCTTCGGTGACCCCTCGACGTGTGTGCTAGATGCTATTCACCCTTCACTTTTCAGTGTATTTTTGGCGACGCCCATCACTTGAGGTCCGCCGGCAAGAGTAAGGGTCAAGCATGTATACCTTGTATGGGTTAGAGGGCGTGTCTAGTGTCATTGCCTACACTATGTTTCTTCATTTGTTAGACATTAAAACCCCCGGACTGTGTTGGTCTGTACCAAAGTTCTTTACTGAGAATTGTAATTGGCTGCCATTTACGTGCGGAAGCTTGCTTAAGATCAGTAAACAAACCTAAGTTAGTTACTGCAGGGCTGAGAACTGTATGCAGTCACAGCATCGCTGGCATAAATCGTATAGTGCAGCAACGATCCCCGCTTCCTGGCAGCCGATTCTTCGGCTGACGGCGTCCGAGTGGTCGGCTCGCACAGCTATCAATTTATTTATCAAGTTACAAACGGTAAGTAGTGCTTACGGCTTACTATAATAGACAAGGTGGTGGTGGTGGTGGTTTTCATTTACCCTGACCTCTCCCCTGTCTGGGATATGCAGGCTACCACTACTTGGTCTCTCTTTGTGTTTCTATCGTACATTGACCAGTTGCCTAGAGTTACGGAAAGGAAAATAGAAAGGTAAGGAAAGAATGGTTTTGATTTGCCCGTTTCACTGTTTCTGGGCCTTCTTTAATTCCTGCCCTGTGCTCCCGTCTGCTGTCCATGGGCCCCGGCTTGGGCCTTTTCCCCTCTCGCTTGGAATCTGTGGGAGGCCCCGGCGAAGTCCAGGACTGCGTCAAGTACTTCCCTGTTGAGTGTTCTTCTCTTGGGGTTTCCCCGGGTGTCGTTGGTTTGCCCTCCAAGCATCGCTGGCGTGTTGTTGAGGGCATCCCCGATCTTGCTGCGTAATTGCAGTCTCAGGTCTCGTAGTTTTGGGCAGTCGACTAGGGCGTGTACCACCCTCTCTCGTGCTCCGCATTCGCACTTGTCTTCGCCCTACGGTCTATTTCCTTACCGTGACTTGCCAACCAGCAATGCTCCGATCTGAGTTGCATCAGGAGGTAGCTTCGGTTCCTTGGGAGCGGGTTGTAGAGGCGCCGTGTGTGTGTCGAGGGGAGCCCTTTGTCGATTCTGCGTAGATGTTTGCCCTTTTCGGAGGATCGCCATTCCCTTTCCCATTCGTCGTATATTCGTTCTCTGTTCACTTTTTTCTGGGCTGAGACGAGGTGTTGGAATTGGTGGCATTATTCCGGGCTGACTGCGTCTTTGGTGAGCTTGTCTGCTGCGTCGTTTCCGGCGTTTCCGCTGTGTCCTGGTATCCATTGGAGCCCGAGCCTTCGTCGGTGTTCTCTTTTCGGGTTTTCCACTAGTTCATAAATGCTGCGCACTACAGTAGGTGCTGGCCGGGCCTCCTGCACGGGATAGATACAAAAACAGTGTGCCCCTGCCAATCCCTGCAACATCCCTGTTTTGCTCGCGTAGCATTCCTAAAACATGGGTGTACGCCCAAAGGGGAAATGACAGGAGGCCAACTCTGATTAGAATGCATAAGCACCCTCTCTGGGTAAATCCTAGAACGGGTGCTTATGCAATTGAGAATTGGATTCCCTTCTAGCCTCCTTCCCCCGTACTTTGCAAGCTAATTTTTATAATTTTATCGTAAAGTAAGGCTTTCTTTTTCGGCTATTCTTTAGCCCCTGGTACGCGTACCAAAGGCAGGCAAGAAGCATATCCCTTCCTTACCCTTTAATAATTGCTTAAAAAGTATATCCTCAAGATATATATATATACTTAAGGGATGCGTACATACTTAAGAGATATATATATACTTAAGGAATATATATATACTTAAGGGATATATATATATTTAAGGGATATACCTATATTTAAGGGATATATATATATTTAAAGGATATATATATATTTAAGGAATATATATATATATTTAAGGGATATATCTATATTTAAGGGATATATATATATTTAAGAGATATATATATACTTAAAAGATATATATATATATTTAAGGAATATATATATACTTAAGAGATATATATATATTTAAGGAATATATATATATTTAAGAGATATATATATACTTAAAAGATATATATATATTTAAAGGATATATATATATTTAAGAAATATATATATACTTAAGGAATATATATATATTAAAGAAATATATATATATTTAAGAGATATATATATATTTAAGAGATATATATATATTTAAGAGATATATATATATTTAAGAAATATATATAAATAATTAAACTTATATTTTTTATAAATTAAATTATTTATTAAATCTTAAATTATAATAAAAATATCTTATTTTAATATTATTACTTTAATATTATTACTTTTAAATTTATATTTAAAAGCTTTTAATAATTATATAAAAACTTATTAAAATTATTAAATTAAATCTTAAATTAAGAAATTAATTCTTTTTTAAAATATATATATTTATAAAAATTCTAAATTCTAAAATTATTTTATATATTATTATTATTATTATTATTATTATTATTATTTATTAAATATAAAAAATATTTTTAAATAAAGCTAAAAAGTTTAAAAATTAATTTAATATATATAAAAATAAAACTAATTAATATAAGAAATAATAAGTAATAAGATTTAAAAATCTATTTATATTTTTAATTAAAGAATTCCTTTTTTAAAATATTATAAGTTATAATTATATATATATTATTTTTAAATATATAATATATTATAGTAATATATTAAAAATTCAAATATTTATATTTATATTATATAATTAAATTATAAATTAAAAATATTATATAAAGAACTTAAAAGCTTATATATTTCTTATTTATAATTACTTTTATAATAGCTTATTTAAAATATTAATATAAGTATTAAACTTATTTAGTTTCTTAATAAGAAATATATTATTAAAAAAAAACCTAAATTTTATAATTAATTTATATTATAAATTAAATAGCTAGTTTTAAATATATATATATAAAGCTAAAAAATAATAATAAAATGAATTTAATAAAAAAAAGCCTTATAAACTTATAAAGGATTTAAAAAAGTTTATAAATAAATATAAACTTATTTTAAGTTTTAAAACTTAATTTAAAACTATAAATAATATATATTTATAAGTTTTTTTAAAAATAAATTCTTATATATAAGTTTTATAAATAAAAATAAAGCTTAAAAAAAACATAAAAATATAAGTAAAACTTAAGAAAATAAGCTTATAAAAAAAAGCTTTATATATATAAATAAAAGCTTAATAAAAGATATAAATAAATATATAAGTTTTAATAATAAATTTATAAATTAATATTATTTTGCTTATATTTAAAAAAGCTTTTTATAAATTTTAATATTATTTTTTATATATAATATATATTAAAAAGTATTTAATTTAATATATAAAATAAAAGGCTAATTATTTAAATACAAATCTTTAAATTATAAGTTATTATATATTTTAATTTATAAATATAATATAATTATATTTAATAAAAAAAGCTTTATAAATAAAAATAAAGTTTAAAAAAGTATTATAAATAATAATAAGATTTAAAATAGCTTCTAAAATAAAACTATAGTTTAAAGAAACTTATAAAAAGAGAGAAAAATTATATAAATATAATTAAAAGCTATAATAATTTATAAAATAAAAAGTTTTTTAAATATAAATAAAACTTATATAAATAAAAAAAAGCTTTATAAATAAAGTTTAAGCTAAAATATTATATATAAAATAAAATAAATATAAGTAATATAAATATAACTTTAATATAAAAAAGAAAAAGTATATTTATTTTAAATTAAACTTAAAATTTCTAGAATTAGATTAATATTTTAATATTTTATATATAAATAAATAAAAATAAAAATTAATATTATTTATATATTAAATTTTATAATTAAATAAAGTTATTTATAAAAGAATCTCTAAAAAGAATTAATATAAATAAAATTTAAAGGAATTATTTTTTAAATTTTTTTCTTTATATATATTTATATTTATATTATTAATTATAATATAAATTTTAGTTTTATATATATCTAAATATAAAATAAAATATTTAAAAGAAATTAATTTATAAAATAAGAAATAATAATTAATTCAAATTATATATTACTTTTATATTTTTTCTTTATATATTATTTAAAAACTATTAAATCTTATAATTAATTTATATAATAAATTATTATTTAATATTTAAATATTAACTAATTTATATTATATATTAAAGATTAAATATTAAGGAAGAAATATATATATAATTAAAATAAAAGCTAAAAGAGTTTAATAAATAAATAAATAATTTTTATAAAAAGAAATAAAATAAATAAGTTATTTTTATAAAAGGAAATAAAAAAAAATAAAAAAATAAAAAGATATTTAAAATATATAGTTTAAACTTTAGTTTTTATATAAAAAAATAAGTTTTATAAATAAAACTAAAGTTTAAAAAAAGATATAAATTTAAATAATATTTTAAAGAGCTTATAAAAAGAAAAGAATAATTTAATAAAAAAAACCTTATAATAAAATTATAAAAATAATTAAAACTTTATAAATTTTATATAATAAAAAAAAGATTTATATATAAATATAAACTTAATAAAAGATATAAATAAGATTATAAATTAATATTTAATAATTTTAATAAAAGAGCTTTAAATTATAAGTTCTTATATATTTATAATTAAATTAATATAAGCTTATAAATATAATATAATTATATTTTAGAAAAAAGAATTTTATATATATAATTTAAAGTTTATAAGAAATAATAAAACTTAAAATAGCTTATAAAAATAAATTAAATATATAAATTAAATAAAAACTTAAAGAAAACTTATAAATATAACTTTATATTTATATAATTAAAAATAATAATAATTTATAAAAAATTAATATTATATAAATAAATATTAAACTAAAAGAACTTTTATAAAATATTTAAAATATTTATAAATATAAATATAAATAAAAATAAAAAGAACTTTAAGTTATAATAAAATTATTATTAACTTTAATACTTATATAAAATTATTAATAGAAAATTTATAAAAGAGTAAATTATTATATTTAATATTTAATATATAAAAATTATAATAAAAATAAATTAGTTCTTATAACTTAAATAATTTAAAATCTAATTTAAATATAATTCTTTTTATATTTTATAAATAACTTTCTTATAAATACTTATAATTATTTATAAATATAATATTATAAGATTTAATTTTAATTTTAATTCTTTTTTAAAAAAAGCTTTAATTTAAAAAATATTAAATTAATAAAAAAAAGTATATAGATATTATAGTAAGAAATCAAGAAATAGTTATATAGCTAAGTTATATACTTTCAGCTATTTATTACTCTATATATAATACTCTTTTTTCTTTCTTTCTTTCTTTCTTTCTTTTCTTCTTATTAAAATAGCTTTTTAAATACTTAAATTCTTATATATATATTTATTATTTCCTTTATATGTTTTTCTTTAGTATATATATATAATAAGTAAATAATAAATAAATATATATATTATTAAAATATATTTAAATTTTATAATTAATTTATATAATAAATTAAAAGGCCGGTTTTAAAAGAAAAATATATATATAAAAAGCTAAAAAAAAAAGCTAAAAAAAAAGCTTAATATATAGAAAAAAGAGCTTTATATATTTAATAAATAGCTTATAAAAATATTATTTTTCTTTAAAAATTAAATAAACCTATTACTTTATAAAAAAAATTTATAAAAAAATTTTTTTTTTAAAAAAAAAGAATTTTTATATATAAGTTTTATAAATAAAAATAAAGCTTATAAAAAAGAACTTTATATATATAAATAAGAATTTAATAAAAGCTATAAAAAGCTTTTATAATCTTTTATAATCTTTTTATATATAATATATATTAAAAAGTTTTTATATATTTATAATTATATAAATATAAGTTTATAAATATAATATATTTATATTTAATAAAAAAAGAATTTATAAATAAGAAAAAAACAGCTATATATAAAAATAAGCCTTAAAATAATTTATAAATAAAAGTAATAAGTTTTTTTAAATATAAATATAAATATAAATATAAATATATAAATAGCTTTACTATAAAAAGAAGAAAAGTATACCTGCCTTATATAAAGCTTAGAACTCCCAGAATTAGTTCTCTGGCTAGTTTCTAGTATATTAAATAATTTAGCTTAATATAATTATTACCTCTAAATCAAATCAAATCAAGTCAAAATCTACTTAATTAATTTATAATTAACTATAATTAACTATAGTTAATTATAGTTAATTATTTAGTCACGTGACCGTATACGTATATTCAGAGATTAGAAAAGCGAGATAAGGCTAAAATAAGGCTTAGGCTAGCCTATATCCGGTATTACTTAAGGTACTCCTTACTAAATCGGATATTATACTACTTAGTAAGCAAAGTAGTACGAGCCAAAAGTACTAAAACCTTCTCGATTTTCTAGTAATTTCTCGCTATTTTATAAATCTTATTATTATAAGTAAAATAGCTAAAAATAGGCCCTCTTATAAGTAAGTGCTTTAATATTAGGAGATTATATCTAATTAGATATTTATTAAAGAATTATCTAGATTCTAGAGATTTTATATATAAATAAGTAATTTTCCTCAAGTTACTCTCTTTTCCTCTAATTTTATATATAAATATCTCAATAACTACAGCTCTAATTAAGAAGCTTTTAACTATAAACTTATTTATTTTTACTTAATATATTCGAAATTATCTTAATAATCCTTAATTAACCTTAATATCTCTTAAAATAAGGAGGAATAAAAAAGCAGAAAATAAGAATAAAAGATAAAGAAGAGATTTCTAAGGAGAATAACTATTTTTATACCCGATTTAGACTAGCTTTATACCCTTATATATTTTTTATAAGTTTTATTAATATCTTATTAATATAGCTATTAGTTATTTAATAATCTTTTAAGTTATTTGAGAAATTCAAGTTTTCTTATATTATGTAATAATTATAGTTAATTATAATTAATTATAATTATAATCAAATCAAATCAAGTCAAAATCTACTGAATCAAATTATAATCAACTATAATTAACTATAGTGAATTATAATTAACTAGCCTTGATTTTTTTTTGACACACTGCTAGTTTCCAATCGCTTGAAGTGCAGATTTGCAGTCGCTGACTATGGCAAAAGTGCGCGGTTGTGTCCTGCCATGTTTGTTCCCTTCTATCTGTACTTCCTGGGCTATCGTGATCGCGAAGTAGATTGCAATCAGCTCGGCCGCGTGGGCGGACCAGTGCTTTGCCGGACTAATGTTGACTTGCTTGAATTTCTTGATGCTGCTGTTCTCGTCGAGAAGGACTGCCGCTGCGCCGAGGTTAGTGTCCTTGGCTGAGGCGTCAGTGTAGACTGTGTCACATTGTGTTATCCCTTCGTCCGGTGAGACATTGCCACATCAGCGGCCGCATATGAATATCCCTAATTCGGCAGACACATAATCCGAAGTAGGGATATTTATGTGAGGCCGCTAGTGTGGCAATGTCTCACCGGACGAAGGGATAGGGGGGGTTGGGGGGCAGGTCTCACTCGGTGCAAACTACAAATTTTACTAATGAGCTATACTGCATGCGCGCCCCCCATTTGGCTGTTTGTGCAACCTCTGGTTCCTTATTTGTCAGATATATCGAGGTGTCAACTAACTTTCGATAATAGTAAGCAAATCTCGGGTTCGCCCACACTCAATTGTCAGCTTATGTGCAAGGGAGTAGATATGAAAACAGTATATCCCTGCCAGTTCCTGCCTTATTCCTGTTTTGCTCGTATACAGGCTTGGCAATATTTCACCCTGGAACGTTCCACGAAACATTCCGGCCGGTATTAACTAGTATTAGGTAATATTAGTAATAGAACCTTCTAATCGTTCTAAGATAACAGGAATAGAGCGAAAATAATAAAGGTAAACAAATCTACTATTAATTCTTTTATTATAGTTTTCTTTTTTACTTTTTATTTATTTATATAATTAATTTACTTTAAATATATTTTTAAAATATTTTGTTTAATTAAACTAAATAATTTTCTTATACTATTTATAATATATATAAAGTTATATATAACTTAAGAATATATAATAAACCTCGGATATAACAAGTATTAATAAAACAGATTAGTAGTTCTTTAATATTATAACTAATTACTATTTATATTATAAGTATTAGACTTATAAATTACTAATTATATATATATTATTAGAGTCTTCTATTTAAAAAAGGCTTTTCTAAATCTTATAAAAGAAATAGAGATTAGTTCTATACTAAATTTAATACTATAGTTTTATAACTTACTAATTTATTTTATTATTTTATTATTTACTAATATATATTTTATAAACTAATCTTTCTATTATTTACTAATATATATTTTATAAACTAATCTTTCTATTTTCAAAAATAATAGTTTAATAAATAATTATATTTCGAAATTTATAAAATATATAATTTTTTATTAAAACTATTTTTATAAAGAAAATTAACTAAATTAATTCTAATATAAATAATAATTAAAACTTATTTAATACTTTTAATAAGGTCTTTTAAGAGTCTTTAAAAGATAGTAATAATAATAAAAATAATTCAAGTAATAATTAAAATATTTTAATTAATACTTAAGTTATTATTATTTAAATTATAAAATAATACTTATATATTAAAATTAAAATACTTTAATAAAAGTAGAAATTAATAAATATAATTAATTAATATATTTTATAATTAGAATAATATAAAAGTATTTTTAGAAATATCTCATAATTTATTATATTTTATAAAAACTTTATTTATAAGTTTATTTTATTTTTCTTAATAGTTTTTATTAAAAAGCTTTCTAAAATAAAATTAGAATTTATTTTCTTTTCTAATATAATAAGCTTTAAAAGTAATTTTAATACTATTTATTAGAAGCTATTATATAATATTTTAAAAATATATTTGAATTAAAAGAAGTTTTTTAAAATTCAAATATCTAATTTATATTATAAAAAGTTTTTTAGAATTAAAGTTCAGAAACAGAAATCGGATTAGAATTAGAGATTTAATTTTACTATTTATATTATTAATAACTAGTTATAATATTAAAAGTTACTATATTTATATTATTAGTCTAATTAATATTCTAGTATTTACTAAATATTATATAGAAATTATATATATATATATATATAGCTCTTATATAGCTAAAGCTATAATTTATATAATAAATTTATATTAAAATTCTATTTTATAATTATTAATAAGAATTATAAATAATTTTAAAAATATTATTATTATTAATTAGATATTAAAATAGTATTATTTATATTTATATTTAATTAATTTAAAGTATTAGAATAAATTTAAAAATTAATAAAATTTCTAATATAATTTTAATTTTTTAATTTTTAATAATATAATTAATTCTAATTTAAAATATAATATAATTTTTTATTTATTTTTTTAAAAATTTATTAATTAAAATATAAAATAAATATTTTAAAATTATTCTTTTAGTTTAATATATTATTTAAAGAAATTATAAAATAAAAAAACATTTTTTATATTATTTAATATAAAGAATTAATTATAATAAAATTAAAACTTATATAAAATATAATAAAATAATAAAAAAATAAAAACAAAAATAAAATATAATTATAAAAGCTTAATTAATTAATATAATAAAGAAATCATTTTTTAAAATTATTAAAAAAACTAGCTTTTTTTATAAAAAAATTTATAAATTATATTTTAACTAAACGATTTCTTTTAAGAGTAGAAGATTTATATTAGTTTTAATATTTTAAAATTAAAATTAGTTAGTTTATATCTAGGAAAATTAAAAATTAAAAAAACTTTCTTATTTTATTAATTTTTAATATTAAAATATTAATATTACTAGTTAGAAAAGAAATTAATATATATAGCAAAAACTCGCTATAGCAATATCAATTTTAGTGCCTTTTTCTAACGATATACCGAGGTATTATTAAATCAAGGATTACGTATATATATAATAAATAAGGAAGAACTAAAGATATATAAAGAACCTCTCAATCCTAATGCCTTACTACTTGTAAAGTACCTCCTAAAAGCTCTAAATAAGCCTGCTTTGCTTTCCCAACCTTTCTTTAGGTAAACGTAGCTTTTAAAGCATTAAGCTTACGTATAATCTCACTTTGTCCATTCTCCTATTACTTCTTATAAAGATTTACCAAATCAAGTATAGCTATTACTTTAGCTAGCTTTACTTCCCTAATCTTTTCCTCCTGCTCCTCCTGCTTCTCCCGCTCTATATCAGACTAATCCCCTAAACCTCCCTGAATATAGCGATTTATAATTATCTCCAGAGTTATATTCTCTTTTTCTATAATTGCCTTGTTAATTAGTATAATAAATTGGCTAATGGGAAGAGGATTATTAAATTGGGTAGTACTCTGAATAGCTAATTAAAGGACTTCGATGGTTTCTTTATCTTTTGCTTATTAAGTAGCCCATTCCTTGTCCAGTTCGCTATAGGTATTAAGATCTTTACTAAGGAAAGGTTTTATAATAAGACTTAATTTATACTAGTAATTAGTAATTATAGAAGCTTTAATGTGGTTATTCCAAGTATATACTGCCCAGTTAATCGTATAGAGAAGAGTAACTATTTTATTGGGATTCTTATTCGCCTCAAATTACTTGATTATATAGCCAACCTATTACTTGCAATAATAAAGCTTGAAGGTATTAATAATACCCTGATCTGCTAGTTACTAATGCGATATTATATTAGGAGGTAGCTATTCTATTTGTATATAAGAAAGAGCTTGTTTTCTACTAACGAGATTAATGCCATATTCATACCCTGAGAAATTATCTATAAAAAGAAGGATATACCGGCCTTAAGTAGAATACTTGCGATTGAGCCAATAGAGGTATTCTATATAGATAATACCAGTTATCTACTTGGAATTATTATACTAATATTATATACCCAAAAGTCGATAATTAATATATTTAAAGTACCGAGGGTTCTCACTCTTTCCAATTAACCAAGGCTCCTACTTATTAGTACCTGTAGCATTAACCGTAAGAGTAAGAGTAATTCGCTCTTTACTTTTTTTGCCCCTATTACTAGCCTCAGTTACTAGTATATGATTTGGTAATATTTTCTAGTATAAACCAGTTTTATCTATATTCAAGACATTCTCAGGAGAGTATATAGCTACCAGATCTCGATTCTCTTATATTTGCTTAATATTCTCAGGACTATTAATATCTGCTATACCGCTTTCGCTATGGTAAACGAACTCCTTAATATGGAAGCGGTTCTTAAAATTGGTCAACCATCTATTAGACCATTTGGGCTCTGGCTACTTGTAATATTAGGGAAGAAGATACCAGATATTATATATCTTCTGCTTTAGAATATCGCCCGTAATTATCGCCTTCTGCCTTTATATCTTCTGCTACTATTTAAAGAGTACCGATTCAAGATCTGGCCAATCAGATTGGCTTGAATACTAACCCGTAAGGCTTATATCTTTTCGTATATCGGTATTAAGGTAATCGAATTAAGCGCTAAGGCAAAGGGAAATAGTAGACTGGTTAATTTTGTAGTAGTACTTGTCCTGGAACTACTTAATAAGATTAGCGTATATAGCTTTAGGATAGGATTACTTATACCTCCGTAGTACTCGGCGATTAGCTTCTGTCATGCCTCTTCGTCTTTTTTTGGGCTGTTTAGGGGCTAGAGAACCAGAGGTAAGATCAAGGGGCTATGATTCGGTAAGATTAAGAGCCTAAGAGGTACCGGAGGGCCCTGGAGTATTAATAAATTAATCCATTTTCAAGCTAAAATAGAATAATAGACTACCAAAAATTAAGGGTTAGGACCGAAAAACCTTACGATAATCGTAATACCAAGGATATTATAAGCCTTAGGCTAAAAAAGTGTGAGACCGTATGGCCGTATTATATTACTAAGGATATCGCTATATCAGGGATTGCTATAGCGAGTTTTTGCTATAGTCTATAATTAGCTAAAACCAGGCTTAGTAATAATTCTAGAACAATTAAAATAATTTAGAATAAAGTATCTTATATAATAAATTTATATAGAAAATACTTTCTAATTAAATAAGTCTTATAAAAACTTAAATTACTTCTTTTTTACTATATTAAAATAAGCTTAAATTTAAATTTCTTATATATAATATAAATAGAAAGCAAGAATTAAATAAAATAATTATATAACTAAAAGTTTTTTTTATATAATTAGTAATTATAAGGTTATTTATAAATCTAAATAGAAATATATTATAAATTCCTTATAATTATAAGTAGTTAAAGGCTTAAAGTATAATTCTACTTAGAAATAGTATAGATTATTCCAGAATTATTACTAAGTCTAGCTAAAACTAAAATATCTAAGAATTAGACTTATATTTTACTTTTTTAGACTAAAAAAACTATAATATTTATTATAAATAAATATATCTAATTATAATTAAATTACTAAAATATAATTAAATAGCAAAATTATAGTTATATAACTTTAAATATATACTAATAGTATATAATATTAAATATTAAATAATTATTTATAGCTAAAAATATTAAAGTTTTTATATTTAGAAAAATATATATAATTTTAATAAAATCTCTATATTCTTTAAATACTTTTTATATAATAAAAACTAATTAAATTTAACTTTTATAAAATATTTATAATAATTAAATATAGAAAGACTTTATAGGAATTTCTTTATTATAAAACTAAAAATTATTTTTATTTTTATTTAAAATATTTAAATATAACCGAATATAAATCTTTTAGATTAGATTTATATATAAAAAAGAAAGCTTAAATATTTAATTCTTATATTTTAGTAATTTTATATTTTTAGTAAATTTTATTATAATTTTTTTTAAAATAAATAAAAATTATTTAGAATTTTATAATAAAATAAATATATTTTTAAAATATATTTTTATAATAATAAAAATAAAAAATAAAATAAGATATAAAGATTTTTAATTTATATCTTATAAAATTTAAAGCTAAAATAAAATAAAGTTAGGTTTTTAATTTATTATTATATCTAAAATAAAAATCTAATATTATAAATATATTTTCAATATAAATAGTTATAAAAATTAGTAAATTAAATTAATTAAATAATTTAATTTTATAAAAATATATCTAATATATATTTAATTAAATACTTTAGTTCTAAATATAATTTCTATTCGATATTTTTAAATCTAAAGTATCTAAACTAAGTTATTATAATAGTTTTAGTACTAATATTATAAAATATATTAGAATTAGTAAATAAAAGAATAAATTAGTAAATAAGAATTAAAGAAGTTATAAGTATTTTATAACTTTTAATATTAGAGTTTATTGAAATATAGTATCTAATTAATAAAATTAACTAAATTTAGTAACTTTTTATAAAATAATTTATTAAGACCTTATATTTAATTTATAAAATTAAAATAAATTTAGTAACTTTTTATAAAGAAATTTATTAAAACCTTATATCTAATTTATAAGATTAAAGTAAATCTAGTAACTTTCTATAAAGAAATTTATTGAAATCTTATATCTAATTTATAAGATTAAAGTAAATCTAGTAACTTTCTATAAAGAAATTTATTAAAATATTTTATATTATTATTATAATAATACTTTATAAAAAAAAATCTATATTCTTTTAATATTTATATAATAAACCCTATATAACTATAATTTGTTTTTAAAACTCTTATATAATATAGAATCTCTATAAAACCGGATTAGTAGAAAAGATATCTAATATAATAATAGTAAAAGAAATACCTAATATAATAATAGTAAAAGAGGTATTTAATATAACTATAGCTCGATTTCTGAAAGTGCTTTTAATAAATAGTAAAGTTATATTCTATTAACTTTTAAGCTATAGTTTAATTTCAAATCTCTTCTTTTACTTATAGTACTAAAATATTTATAATAGTTATATATAGCCTAGATATTCTAATATTATTATAACTAGATAAGCCAGATATAAAATATATGAATATTAGTAAAGTACTAAAGATTATTAGTTATTATTTCTTTATATCCAAATATTAATTAATAAATATAGATATATAATTAAATAGAGATTATATATATTATAACTATTTATTATAGCTATAGAAGATATTAGTATATTTCTCTTAACTTATATGTTTTATATACTAAATAATAAAGTATTCTTTAATTATATTAATTTCTTATTTTTATAAAAATAAATTCTCGAAAAAAACAAAATCTTTTTTTTCTTTAGAAAGTGAAATTAAAGAGTCTAGTATATCTAATAATAATAAAAATATCTTACTAGTTTTTAAAGCTAATTCCTTATTTTAGTTATTAGTTTTAATATTATATAATTCTTTTACTAACTAGTATTCTATTATTCTTATATTTAAAATACTTCTAAAAAAATTATAAAGTATTATTTCTAAGAATTAAGAATTCTTTTTTTTTAATTACTATAAGGATTTAAGTAATTATTTCCTAATATCTATAAAAAAGCTTTAGTATAAAAAATAATAATAATAAATATTTTAGAAAATAAAAGTTAAAATCTAAAAATATACTATATTTTGATTAATATATCTCGGTTTACTTTTATAAAAATGAATTATTTAAATAGCTAAATATTTTAATAAACTTTTTTATAGATATAAAAAACTATTTCTAATAAAGAATAATTTTTCTTATAAAGAAACTAATTTATTAAAATAGAGATATTTATTATATTAATATATTAAAGATTTAAAAAAGTTATATAATTTGTATTATTATTATGAATCTAGCTATATATAATAAAGGTAAATTAGCTAGCCTCTTTTAAATAAAGATTTATAATAATAAAAAAGAAAGAATATTATTTATAAAATAAGAATTCTAATAATATAAAATACTATTAATATATTTAATAATAATTAATAAAGCTAATATTATCTTTACTATTAAACTATAAAGCTATATAATTATATCCTAAATCTCGATAAAGTAATTCTTTTAAGGAAGTTTATTATAGCTATTATATTAAAGTTTTACTAAACTATTACTAGTTAAAATAGAATTAAGAATAAGACTATTAGTAATATCTATAAACTCCAGAATCTATAGTAAGTACTTTATAATAAGGCTATATATAAAGATAAATTTTTAAAAACTATATTATTAAATATTAAAAAAGTAAATTAGAATAGAAAGTTATTTAAAGATTATAAAATACTTATTTAAAAATACTATTATATTATAAAAAGAAAAGAATTCCGTTTCTAAATATAATAGCTATTATAGAAATAGTAGTAATAGTATTATTAATATAATTCTAACTATTTTTATTTAAGCTAAAAATAGAATATAAGAATATCTTTATATTTATATTTAAATAATAATTCTAATTATATTAAAGATAACTATTATTCTAAAAATAGTTAAGAATTATATAATATTTAATTATATTAATAGAAGTATTAAAGCCTTTAATATAGTAATAGAAAATAAGATTATAGATTATATAATAAAGTTTAGTAAGATTAGGCTTAATAAAACAACTTTCTATTTATTACTAATCTATAAAGACTTAGTAAATTATATATAAAAACTATAGTACTTTAAAGTTAAATAATAATTTCTTTATATATATTCTAATAAATAAGTCTATATTACTAGTATTAGAAGTTATATAATTTCTAATAATTACTACTATTTATATAATTACCAGTTTATTTAGAAGTTTATTATAAATAGTATTTACTATATAATAGACTTTATTCTAAGAAAATTCAGTAATTTCTATTATATAGTTCTTTATAACTCGAATATAAGAACTAACTAGCTTCTAAATAAAAGTAGTATATTATTATATAATATTTATAATATAGTAATTATAAAAGTTATAGGAAATTATATCTAGTATAGTAATATATAATAATAGTAAAAGATTTATATTATTATTATTAGAAATAATATTCGGATTTTTATAATTAAATAGAATTGAATTCTTATTATTCGGAAAAGTATTTATTATAAAATTAAGGTTTAAAATATAGCTATTTCTAAACTAATTAAAGGGATTTGAAATACTACTATTATTTTATAAAATAATATTAGTATTAGTATTAGATAATTTAATAAATAATAGAAAACTATTCTAAATAGTAATATTAAAAGTAAATTTAGTTATTTCCTAAATAATAAGCTGCTTTATAATATTATTATTACTAATATAGACCTATTTCGTAATAAGTTAGAAAGCCTAGAAAATATTATATAAGTAATAAATTAAAAAGTTAGAAATATATAATTTTATATAATAAAAGACTTAATAGTTTTATATAAAAAGCTCAGTACTATTAGTATTAGATTAAGGCTTTAGAAGAGATAATAAGTATTAAAGAAGCTAGTAAAATAAGTTTAAAGAGAATATAGAAAAAAAGATAATATAATAACTATAGTTATAGCTATTTATAATAAAATTAATAAAAAGTATAATCTAAAGTCTTAAAACTTTCTTTTATAATACTAATAAAGTCTATTATAGTTTAAAAAAGTTAAAGAAGTTAAAATAAAAGAATAAGTTATTTTATTTAGAAAAAGATTATTTTATTATTTTATTTTATAGAAAAAGAAAGCAGATTACTAAAAATAATATATTTATTTAAAACTATAGATATTTACTATTTACTAAATAATTACTAGTAGTCTATAACTACTTTCTATTATATATATAAAATTATAATATTTAATATTATATTTTAATTTATATATTTATAGAAAAGTATAATAATATTTAACTAATAGTTTTCTATAAACTAATTTATTAAAAATCAAGTTATAAATAAATAATTTCAAACTTGAATATTAATAAAATAATTTAATAAAAACTAATAATTTATAAAATTAAATTCTAAAAACAAATTCTATATTAAAATATTATAGTATTTATTTCTTATTAAAACTTTTTTCTTTTAAGTCTCTAATATATATTTTTCTTAATCTTCTTTATATTTCCGATATATATTCTTTTTAATCTTCTTTATATTTCTAATATATGTCTTTTTTAATCTCTTTTATATTTCTAATATATATCTTTTTTAATTTCTTTTATATTTCTAATATATATCTTTTTTAATTTCTTTTATATCTCTAATATATATCTTTCTTTTTAATATTCTTTCTTATATTTCTAATATATATTATTATAGAAATAGCTTTAAATAGTATAATATTTAGCTAATAAAGGCTGTTTTTTTAAGATTATAGAAATAATATTCGAATTTCTATTTTTAGCTTTTTACTAGCTTAGTTTAGTAAAATAGAAAGATCTCGATTTATCTAATATAGATCTTATAATTATAATAAGTAAATAGTTGCTTTTCTGTCTATAAATTCTTTATTAGTAGTCTTAATTAATTTTTCTAAAATACTATATTAAAGCTTTTCTAAAACTGTATTTAATACTAGAATACAAAATAGTAAGATATTAATAGTTCAGATTTCTTTATATTAACTTCCGGAATAATATTATTACTTTTATTACTTTCTATAATATATAGTTAATAAAGTAAATATTTGATTTCATATATAATTCTATAAATTATATTTAGAATCTAGCTATTAATATTATTTACCTATAGTTATAAAGACATTTAGATACTATTAATCAAGTTTGCTATTTACTAGTATTTTAAAGTTTTATTATTCTAATAGCTATTTCTAGAGATCTTAAAATTAATTGAAATTTCTAAATCTAGTTTAAAAAAGAACTAGATAATTCTTTTCCTATATTTAGTATTAAATCTTTTACTAAAAGCGGCTAGTTATAAGAAGTTAATAAATAAGTATATAAGGTTACTAAAATACTTAAAAACTATTAGACTAATAATATTTAAAGAAAAGAGAAATAGTAATTTAAAAATAATATAAATAGATTTCTATTATATAATAAATCGAATATATTTCTTAATATTAAGAATATAGATAATATTAAGAAGTTCTACTAATATAAATAGAAGTCGGAAAATATTAATAAAAATATAGACTTAATCTAAAATCGGCTTAATTACTAAATAAGGTTTTTCTTATAACTAGATAAGAAATATTAGTATATTAATAAAAATAGCTTATAATATTTTATAATATTTAGGTCTGGTACTAATAAGGCTATAAAATAATATTAGTATTTTAATAAATATAGAATAGTAAATATAAAAAAAAAATTAAAAGATTAGAAAAGTCTATAAATAGAAATATTACTAATATCTAAAATATAAAATAAATAAAAATAGTCTAATAAATAGATTTAATCTTTATATACTATATTATTAATTCTTACTAGATAAGATTTTATATTAAATATATTATATTATATTAGATAATTATCTCTAGAAAATAATCTAGTTAGATATTACTAATATCTTTATTCTAATATTACTATTATTCAAATTATTTATATAAATAAATAGAAATTTAATAACTGATTTTAATAAATAGAATTATTAATATTTGAAATTAGATATTAGTAAAATAATTTATTAAAATATCTAAATTCTACTAGAAAATTAGAACTAATTAACCTATTTTCTTAATTTAAAAAAGCTATTAGAAGAGACTAGAATATAAAATAATAAATAAAGTTATAAGTTCTAGATATTATAAAATATTAAAAATATATTGAATTATTTAATATTTTTATATTAAAAGCTTTTTATAATTGAATTTATTAAAAATATAAAATGTTAAATTAAGAAATTATTAGTATAATTTTAAATTAAAATATAATATTATAACTATTTAGGTTCTAATCTAATAGAAATAAAAGAAATAATAAGCTTTTTATAAATTAATCTTTTAATTTTTTTTAATTTATTTATAATAATATAGACTATATTAGAAACTAATAAAGTATATATAATATTATTTCTTATATTATATAGGTTTAAATATTCTATATAAAATATAGTTAAGATATTTACTAGTTCTATTTTTTTAAATTTTTTTTTAAGCTTTTAAAAAGCAACTTCTATATTAAATTAAAAGCTAATAACTTTCTTATTTAAATATATATCTAGCTTCTATAACTAAAAAATATCTCTATTTATAGAATAGATAATAAGAACTACTAGTAATCTATTACTAATATTTTTAATAATACTATTAATTTTAGGTCTAATTTTATTTAAATAGATCTTTTTATTAAGTTTAAAATTAAATTTCTCTATATTATTAGAACTATAGATTCTATTTTAGTAATATTTGTTTTCAAATATAATATAATATTAATAGAACTTGAATTTAAATATTATACTTTTATATTAAACTAGTCTAATTTCAGTAATATAAATATAATTCAGTTTATATTTTTTAATATTAATTATAAAAAGAAAAAAAAAGAAGTTATAATTCTAGTAGTTTTAAAGAAATTATTAAGAATATATACTAATATAAAATAAAGAATATAATTTTATACTATAATAACTTTCTTTTTAGCTTTATTTAAAAGTATTATATTAGGTTAGTTATAAATAATATAATATAGTTAATAATATATTTATACTAGAAATATTTAAAGAAGTTTTAAAATCTATTAATATTTATATTATAGTTTCTAACTTTATTATAGCCTTAATATTTTCTAATCCGATATATTACTAAATAATCTAATTATTAGAAGAAAATATAATAATATACTAGTATTAAAGTCTTTTAGCCTTATCTAAATTATATATTCTAATTAGATAAGTTTAGTTAAATAATCTTTACTATATATATTTATTTAATTATAAAAATAGATATAGTTTTTATTTAAGAATTAATTAAAGAATAATAAAATAGTATATTAAAGATATTATAAAAGAAATTGAAATAGATCTAATAGAAATATTAGAAGAAAATAATAAGAATAATATTAATTATATTTTCTTTTTATTAGAAGAAAATAATATTATAGTTAATTAAATATTAGAAGATTTAGTTTATTAAAAAGATATTATAGAAGAAGTTAATATAACGGATTTGTAATATTTTTTAATACTTTTTATATATATATTTATTTATTTAAATTCTATATATAATTATATTAGTAATTTAAAATTTCTAAAGAAATTTCAGTTAATAAATTTTAGTAAAATAAATTTTAGGAGAGTTTTTTAATAAACGAATTTATAAAAAGGCTTCTTATAAGCTTATTAGTTTATATAATTATTAATTACTAAGGTAATAAGTAATTATAGATAATATAAATAAATGCTTTTATATTTTTGTTTTTTTAGAAATCTTTCTTATATTCTATAATTTAAATACTATAAATATAAATTACTTTTATTATATCTTTATTATTTCGAAATATAGCCTTTAAATCTAAAACTAATAATTATTATACTAATTTGTATTCTATTATTAAATAGATATATTTTTAATATATTTATTTTCTTTTATTTTTCTTTAATATACTTTTAATATATTTTATAATATAATAACTAATTCTATCTTTTTTAAAATATATATTAAGATAACTAAAGTTATAGAACTGAACTTTTCTAACTATAAACTAAGTTATCTATATTATTAATATAAGTCTTCTCTTCTATTTTCTATATTTTAATATCTTTAGTAATCTTTAGCTAACTTCTAGGCTATAATAATAAGTATATTTATTTTAATAGCTTTAAATTTATTATTTCGGCTTCCGGTATTATTTTAGTTAAGTCTAAAGCCGAGTTCGAATCCGATAATAAATCCGAGTCTAAAGTTTCAGATTCCAAAAAACCGAAAATAAACTATTAAAATATAAATATATAGAAAAAGTAAAGAAGATAATAAAGGTTATTAGCTAGAATATTATTTCCGAGAATAAGATTATTATTAAAAAAAAATAACTTCTAAAATAACTTATAAAGCTAAGAAGTTTAAGCTAGTTAATAACTATTTAGATTTTATTAATATATCTTTGGGAAACAGAAACTATAAATACAAATATAATACTATTAAAGGAACTATTTTAAAAGTTTTAAAATTCAAGTTTAGTAAAAAGAAAAGTAAAATAAATAAGAAGAAAAATAAAACTAGTATAAAGAAATACTAATATAGAATAAGTTCTATTTTATTTTCCTTGAATTTATTTTCTAATTAAAATAGAAATAGAATAATATTAATCTATTTTTCTAAAGTCTTAAGAAATAGATATATAATTAAAGGATTTTAGCTATTTGAATTAATAAATATTGAAAGTATAGAGGTTTTAATTATATTAGAATAGTAAATTTATATAATATATAAATATATTAGATTTTTTCTTTTTAATAATAAAAGCTTTATTATATTTCTTATTTTTAATTTATAAAAATTTAATATTATAAGTTATCTTTTTATTATATTCTATTTATTTATCTATTATATTTCTATATATTTTTCTTTTTTAGAACTAGTATTAGAATATTTCTAATAATAAATATACTTTTAATAGATTTAGTTTTTTAAAAGCTTTTAATAAAATTATTTATTAAAATATAAAGTTAATTTCTTTTAATAATAGAATTTATTAAAATAGATAACTATAATCTATAATTTTAATATTTAAAAGTATTAAGAAAAAAATAATTAATATATTACTAGTTTTAAATCTAGTAAAATATAATATATAAAATTAACTTCTTATCTAAACTATTTTCTTAAACCTTTATAAATATTAGATAATTATAATTTTTTAATTTATTAAAGCTTAGAATTTTCCGGTTTTTATAGCTCTTTTATTTATAAATAAAATAGTTACTATTATAAAAGAATATATATCTAATAAAGTAATATTTAAGCTTCTAAATATCTTCTTAAATAAATAATACAAATTATAAAACTATAAATAGCTTAAACCGGGTTTAGTTATTATTATTTTTGTTTTTATATTTATAAAAATAGTAGAAAATAATTAAAATTAATAGAAAATAGTCAAATATAATATAATAAAACTTTAGTATTTATATATATATCTGACTTTAGATATAAGAATATAGAACTTATTCTATATTTCGAATATAAAAAGATTTAATAATAATATTATCTAATCGGGTATTTCTTTTAATTATTACTATTATATAACTCTAGATTTCTAATATATATAAATTATTAAATAAAAGAGAAATACTATAATAATTTTATATTTATAATTTTATAAATATAAACTAAAATATATTCTAGAGAATATAAATAGTAATACTAAATACTAAATAAAATTCTCTTTTCAGAAATATCTTCTTATTAGTATTAAATAATTTCGAGTCTAGAAAATCCTGTATTAAAATATAAATAATATCTATTATCTACTTTTAAAATATCTTAATAATTTCTTATAATAAGAAAACTATTAGCTTAAGCTATATTAAGATATATATATCTATTTAGTTAATTTAATAATATCTAATATCTAGTTATATAATAGCTAGGAATATTATATTAATAATATATAAATTTATTTAGTTCTAAATTCTAGTCTAATAATAGATCTATTATTTTAAAAAAGTAATAGATATTATATTATTAATTGTATTTTAATTATATTTAATAGATTAAAATAGAATATAGATTAATATTAAAGAAACTATTTATTATTTATTATTTGTTTTTATAAAGTATTTAATCTATTTAATATTTTAGCTATTTCTCGAATATAATCTAGAGAAATACTATATATAAAATAAAATTAGTCTATAAATATTTAAAGAGTTTTATAAAATATTAAATTAATAAAGAGATTTAATAGATCTAGTCTAAATAGAGATTATAATCTTATAAGTAAATATCTAGTTTATTATATAAATAAAAGAATTCGAATTCAAGTATTTATTATAAACCAAAATCAAATATAATTATAATAATATTTTAATAAATATATATATAAAGTCAAAGCTTTACTTTTAGCTACTTTATTTAATTTTCAAGCTAGCTATAATAAAATCAACTAGTATTTTATAAATAGATTATATTATCTTATAGAAATAGAACTAAATATTAATTTTAATAATATTAGAATTTTTTTTTTAAAAAAAAAATTAACTAAGATTTTTTATTTAATTATAAAATAAAAAGTAAAAAATAGGTAATATTTATTTATTTCCGAATTATATAATTATAACTAGTATTTTCGATTTATTTAAATAGTTAAAATTATTACTTTTTAGTCTAACTAAATTATAATCTATTATAATTCTTATATATATTTTTCTTTTATTATAGTTTTATATATTAATTTATATTAATATATAAGTTTTATTATAAAATATATAAAAATAATTATAATATAATAATATAATATTATCTTTTACTTATTTTATATTAATTACTAAACTATTAATAGAAGATATAATAGATTACTAGAATAGACTAATTTTTTATTATATATATAGTAAATAAACCGGCTTCTAGTATAAAAGAGAATTAAAATAATAAATATATAAACTCTTTTAAATTTCTTTTTAGTTATTATTTTTCTTTCTAATAAATACTATTTTTATAATATATATCTTTCTATTTATTTTATTAGAAATCTATTTTCTTTTAAAACAAATATTATTAAAAATGTTCTCTATTTTATATATATTAGATAATAGTTTAGATTATAGTTCTATTTCCGGTTTAGATAGTAAAATTAGATATATTTCAGATCTAAAAATTATAAAAGAAAAGAAGTCTATAAATAAAGTTCTATATATAAAAATAAACTTTAATATATTTAATATATTTAGTATAGATATAAATCTCTTTCTCGGCTATAAAGTAATTATAATAATATTATAGTATATAATACTTTACTATTTTAAAACTAATTTATTTTAGCTTTCTAAAAATACTAATTTTTTTTTATTTCTCTAATAAATTATAGTTACTTATAATTATTTGATTTATAGTAAGGAATTTAGATAAAAAGATATAATAGAAATATAAAGAAAGAAATATATTATTTTATAGCTTTCGAGATTTAATATTAGTAATAAAAGTATTTTCTAGCTATAATAATAAAAATATAATATCTTTTTATTTAATAAAAATATAGCTATAAAATCCTTAATTAATAATAAATCTAATTCAGGTTTTAGATCTTTAGAAAATCTAATTAAGCTCTTTTCTGGTTTCAAGTTAGATAATAATAGTAATATTATTAGATAGATAAAGAAAAGTATTAAAGAAAGATTAATTAGAAATTCTTTTTTTAAAATATCTATTATAGGCTTTTATTAGATATTAGATAAATTTATAAAAATACTATTTAGCTAGAACTAATAATAGAAATATAAATAAGTTATATAGAAAAAACTAAAAGAAAAATAAAAAAATAAACTAAAAAGAAAATCTTAAATATAACTATTTTATAGATAAAGAAATTATTATTAGAACTTAATAAAAATCGAATACTAATATATTAGTTTTATTACTAACTATTAGATAATATATAATAAAAGCTTTCTTTAACTTTTAAGCTATAATTAATTTCTATATAATAAGTTATAATATAAATAAAATTAAAAGACTTTTATTAGTATATATTAATATTTATTTTAATAATATCTTATTATAATATAAGTTTCAGGATATAATTCTATCTAATATTTTAATATATAATTATTTATTTATTAAAAATAGATTTAGTATATTAACTATTTCAAATATATATATATTTTAATTATAAAATCTAAAATTAATAAGTTCTAGAGTTAATATTTAAACTTTTAATAAATTCAGGTATTAATAACTAAAGTCTAAAAAATTCATTTATAGCTTTAAATAAATTCGAGTATTAATAACTAAAGTCTAAAGAATTTATTTATAACTTTAAATAAATTCGGGTATTAATAACTAAAACTTAAAAGATTTATTTATAGCTTTTAATAAATTCGAGTATTAATAACTAAAACCTAAAGAATTTATTTATAACTTTTAATAAATTCGAGTATTAATAACTAAAGCTTAAAGAATTTACTTTTAGTAATTTAGTCTTATCTTTAAATAAATATATAAATTAAAAGCTAAAATCAGATAATATAAGTTTTAGTTATATTTAGCTAATATAATAATTAGTATTTATTTATCTTTTATAAATATTTATTTACTTTTTATATTATAATTTTTTTTCTATAATACTACTTTTTTTTATAAAATAAATAAATACTAAACCTTTATAATTACTATTATCTTCTATAAACTATATCTATTTCCTAAAACAAACTTTTAAAATACTTAATTTAGTTTCTTAATTTATTTCTTATTTGCTTTTTACTATAAGTTCTTATTACTATAATTTACTTTTAATATCTATCTTTAAGTTATATTATCTATAACTTTTACTTACTTTTTTTACTATTAAAGGCCCGTTCTACTATTTATAGAATTGAGTTAACTACCTAAAATTATAAGGCTCTATATAATATAAGTTTATCTAATTTTTAATCTTTAATTATTTATTATTTATTTATTACTTATAGGCTTTTAAAGTTATTATAAATCAAATTACTTCTAATAATAATATAAAAAAAAGCTAATTATTTAGGAAACTACTAAATTTATTTTAGATATTACTAAGATAAATAGTCTTCTATTATTTATTAAATCTTTAGTTATAAATACAAATACTAGTAATAATATTTATAAAAATGTATTTAAAATATTATAATATTAAAAAGACTTTAGTAATTTTATTATTAATAACTTTATAAATAATAACGAAAAATATATTTAGTATATTTAATACTTCTATAACTAAAGGCTTTAAAGTTCTTAATAATATTTAATTACTTTCTCTTTCTAGTAATAATTTCTTTTCTATTAATAATTCCCTTTCTATTATAGTTATAAAGCTATCTTTTATTACTATTCTAATAATAATTCTATTTAGCTATAAATATAATAATATAGCCATTATTATTCTATAATATATTATATTTATATAAAAGCTTATTAGTTTAAAAATTCAGATTATAAAAGACTTTTAGTAGGAAATCTCTAGCTTTATATTAAAAGAGGCTTATTATATAACTAATTTTATCTATTATTAACTTCTTAGTATATTTATAATTAATTATATAGCTATTATTATTACTAAATATATTATATTAAATAAAAGAGGTTTTAATACTTTTACTAGTATTTATATAAAGTAATTAGTATCTAATTCTATTATTTTCGAGCTTTTATATACTATTTATACTACTTTTACTAACTAGTAGTAAATAGAAAGCTATTATATTAAACTGAAACTAATAGATTTCTATTATATTATTACTAATCTTATTTTATATAAATATATTAATATCTTTAATAATTCTAGTAATAGTAATTACTAGACTTTATTAATATACTTTTAATAAAATAACTATTTTATAATTAGCTTTAGCTAGTATTTTACTATTAATATAAAGATTTTCTTTTATTATATTTTTAGTTTATTTAATAATAAATAGTATTTTATTATAAATATAAATATTTTAATTTCTAATATAGCTAATACTTTTAATAATAAGATCTTTATTTTTTTAAAATATAAAAATATCTAAATATAAATATTTTACTATATTTTTATAATATCTTTTTCTAATATTTAAACTTAGTATTAAAACCTATAGTTTTTAAAAGTTTTTTTATATATATAAGATTATCTTTTAATATTTATTATAAATTACTAAACTTACTAGCTTTACTAATAATCTTGTTTTTAAATCTATTTTAACTAGTAATAGTATAGTTTAATTTCGATATAATATAGATATCTAATTATTCTAGAATTACTATTTTATATAAAGTTAGAAATATAATATATAACTTATATATTCTAATTTTATAATAGATAATATTATATATAAATAATTAATATATAGATAATTAGATATATTTAGTAGTAATTAGTATTATTAGTATTATATTTCATAATAATATTTGTTTTTTTAGTAGTATTAGATTTTTTTTTAGAAGCTTAACTTTTAATCTAAATCTTCTTTTTTATTATCTTATTTTAGTTTATAATATAAGTCTATAGATTACTTTTAGATAATTAATAATAATATAATATAAATATTATCTTTTAAATATTATTTTTATATAATTGAATTTTAATAAATTAGTTTCTTAAAAAACAAATATTATTCTCTAATAATAGATCTATTTTAATATTATAAATAGTTGGATTTTAATAAATTAATTTATAGAAATCAAATAGAAGTTTCTATAAATGAATTTATAAAAAAATTAGAAAAAAGAAAATAGAACTAGAAATTATATATTAATTTAAATAAAGTAATCTAATATATAGTAATAGCTAGATTATAGCTCTTCTATTCTTATTATATATAGTAAATAGCTTTAAAAAATATTTTATTAAATATATTAAATCCTAAAAAAAGTATTATTAAATTTATAAATTATAACTAATTTAGTTAATAATTTTTAAACTATTTCTAAAAACGGTTTTTTATATTTCTATAATATATATTAGATTTATAAACTACTATAGATTTTATTTCAGTTTTCGGCTATTATTCTAATATTACTTAAAATATAAGCTATTTTCTTTTAACTAATTCTATATTTGTAAAATAATAATTATAACTAAAAGTAAAAATAAAAATATATTTAAAGTTAAATCTATTTAGAAAAAGTATTATTTTAGTAATATAAAAAAGTTAGTTCTACTAATAGTTAGAAATAGTAGACTAATTCTATTTTTAATTATTTATATTTAATTTATATTATAGTTTCTTTTTCTTTCTCTTCTAATAATCTCTTTAAATATTAATATTATACTAATCTTATTTTTATTTAATTAATATAATATCTAAAACTATATCTATTAACTAATTTCTAGTTTAAACTTTAAATAAATACTAGTATTTATTCTTTTTATATAACTTTCTATAGAAAGTCTAGTACTAATTACTTTTATAGATTTTATTACTAAATATAAAATAGAAATAATATAGCTAACTAATTTCTTATTTCTAACTATCTTACTAAAGTTTATATTTTAAATTAATAGAAATAATAGTTTTTATAAAATTAATATAGTTTTAAATAAGATAAGTATCTATTTATCTAAAAAGAGAATTATACTATTAGATAAAAATAACTTATATATAATAATAAAAAATACTATATTTATATTATTATTTATAGAGTCTTATCTTTTTTATTTATTTTAAATTAATATTCTTTTAGATCGAGATTATATTTAAATAAAAAATAAAAAATAATAAGTAATTCTGGAAATAATATATATAAAATTAAATATATATAGCCCGAAAAAACAAAGTAGTTTATAAGAAATAAAACAAGTATTATTATTAGTAAAAGTTTAATAAACTTATAATATTTGAAATAAAAATTAAAATAGACTATAAAATAAAAACTTTAGAAAAGAAATTTAGTTTTCTAAATTATAGAATTTTACTAATTAAAAATATTCTAAAGAAATAGTATATTTCTATTTAATATTTTAGTATTTCTTTTATATTAGCTAATTTATATTATTTATATTACTATATATATAAATAATATATTAATTCTATATATAATAGATTTCTAATTCTTAAATTAGTATTATAGAAAAGTAATTATTCTAATTCTATTTACTTTATTTAAATATATTAAATATAATAAATACTTTATATACTTTTATAATAAAAACTCTTTTTCTTTTTTATAATATCTCTTTTTTTAATATTTATATATATGAAAATAATAACTAGTCTATTAAATATTTTTCAGGCTATATTAATATTTAATTAATAATTCTAGAAAATAAAAAATACCTATTACTATAAACTCTTTTATAAATATATTATTAATATAATAGGTTATTAACTAGTATTCTATATAAATACTTACTATAATCTTAAAAATATTTATTATAAGTTCTATTTTCAAATAAATCTATATTATTAATTCTTTTAAATTTTTTATTATATATATTTAAATATATTAGAAACTTCTTTTAGTATAGTTTATTACTATTCCGATTTTACTATTAGAATCTTTATAAGTCTTATCTATTAATTTAATTATATATTAGAGTTTTATTATAAACTTTTTTTTATTCTATTTTCTTTTATAAAAGATATCTAAAATATATCTATTATAAGTCTAATATTGAATTTTAAATATTAATTACTATTAGTAAATACTAATAAAGTTTTTTAATATTAAGAACTTTCTATTAAATTTTCTTTAAATTCTAATTATTTTTTTCTATTTATAAATATTCTTTCTAATAATAAATATATTATTAAAAAGTTTATTAAAGTTCTTTATAGGAAATATATTAAAAAAAACTATAAGTCTAGATAATTAGTTAATTTATTATTTAATTTAATTAAATAAATCTCTATTTTTATATTTATTAATTACTATAATAATTTCTACTAGTAATTTTTAAATATAATACTACTAATTATATAAAATCGAATTAAAGAAAATATCCGTTTTAATATTCTAAAAGCTATTTAGATAATAAACTTTTATTTTGAAAATATAATAGATTAGATAGTTTATAATTATATTATAGAAATTATTAATTTCTATTAATTTTTATAAATTTTATTAAGAGAGTTTTAATTTAGTTATAGCTATTTAAATAATAGTTTTAGCTAATATAACTATTATTTCTAATATAATTCGAATATTCTATTATTTCTTTACTAAAAAAAAGAAAAATAATTTAACTAATTTAAGTTATAAAGATTTCCTTAAATATAATACTAGTATTAAAATATAATATAAGTAAAATAAACTCTATTAGTTAGCTAAAATAAAGAATTCTAGTCTCTTTTAGTTTCTTAATAGTTAAAAGCTTTTTATTTTCTAAAATACTAATTATTATACTTTTATTATTAAATATCTAATAATAATATTAGATATCTTTTCTCTAGTTAGTAATTACTAATAAATATATAGTTTTATTATAATAATTAAATATTTTAAGAATATAATTACTTTTCTTTTTTTAAATAATATTTATAAGTTTAGGGCCGCTTTACTAAAATTATTAATTAGCGGCCCTATATAACCTCCGGGGCTAATTAATAATTTTGCCCTAAACTTATCTTAAGTAGGATTAGAATTAAAGGAAATATGTAATTTAGTAAAAGTTTTTATAAATAATATAAAAAGAAGAATAGCCTATAAGTAAGTTAAAAGCTAAATAAGACCCTATAATATTTCTAGGTATATTATATTACTTATATAGTTTATATTAGGGAATAAAAGAATATAAAGCCCTATTTATAAGATTATCTATAAGGCTACTATATAGAACTAGCTATAAGAAAAAACCGGTAACTATAAATCTATTCCTATTACCTTAAATAACTAATCCTATAACTTATTAATAGTTATTATAAAAGATAAAGCAAATAGAAACTATTTATAGAAAAGTATAAAAAATAGTTACTAATTTATTAACTAGAGCTTAATTTATAGAATTATCTGTAATTAGCTATTAAAGTTACTATCTAGTAACTATATATAAATCGAGAATCTCCTAAAGCTATAAATTAATATCTATAACCTATTATAAAGCCCTTCTTATAAATAGAGATTCTATAAGAATATTACGGATATACTAATCTTAAGTTATAGCTTAGAAAGAGATATATCCGGTAAATAGATATTTTATAAGACTTCTAAAAGTAATTCTATAATTTCAGGATCTGCTTTATTTATATTAGCTAAATCTACTATAAAATATATTTATTTCTAGCCAGAAAGTATATCCAGAATTATTTAATTAAGCTTATAGACTATATTATTTAGGATTAATAGAATTACTTATCTACTAAAAGTCTAGTAATTATATAGGGCCTATAAGAGTTATTCTTATAGGTAAATATAATTAATTAGGTCTATAACTAACTAGATATATAGAATAAAAGGCAGAAATATAATCTATTTATTTAAGGACAGGTTATATAGTAAATAACTAATCTAGTCTATAAAATCCTGTTTAGATAGGTTATTATAGACCTATATATTAATCCGTAATAATAACTAATAAAGCTATAGCCAGATCTATATCTACTATAAGTAGGCCTATACTATATTAGCCCGTAAACTATATAGAACTACTAGTAAGATTTAGGTAAAGTCTTTCCCGAGAATTATAAGTACTTCTCTAAAGAGAATATTATCTATAACCGACTATAAATTAACTATTAGCTAGTATATTACCTTAAAATAGTATTTATACTATATAAGTACCTTATTTCAGGTAATTAGGTTCATAGATTATAAGAGAGTCCCGAGCCGGCTTATTTTAGTAATTATACTTATAGATAACTTATTAAGCTCGAGTAAAATCCGGAACTAGAAATAAGATATATATTTGTCTAAAAAAAGGAAAGCTATAATATCTATTAATATTATATATAGAACTACTTTACCTTAGCTATAGTAATAGTAATAGAAAGTCTTATAAAAAAACGTTTTACTAGTTCTATTCGGGCCTTATAAATAAAAGTAGGCAGTCTATAAATTATTCGTAATTACTACTATAATTATCTAAAAGTAAGAATACTAATTTATATTTAGCTAGGCTTATATTATAATTACTAGTAATATTTTATAGATATAATTAATCTATAGATTAGCTATATAATAGCTTATAGTCTAATTAAAGGTATTTTCAGGTAAGGCAATATCTATAAGTATTTACTAGAGATTTATAAGGCTAAGATTAAATAAAAAGAGACCGTAATTATAATAAGAATTAACTAAAGATAGCAGGAAATTAATTAACGGGTTATAGGCTAGCTTATAGGCCAAGTTATTATAGAAATACTTCTTATACTAGTTCCAAATTACTTATATATTTGTAATTAGCTACTAGTAAATACCTATAAGAAAGAGTATCTATAAACTATAGCTAGTTATTAATAAAATAGCTTTATTAAAATACTAGAACTATTTCTAATTATTTTCTATTAAGCTATAGATAATATAGATAATATAGTATATAGGATAATAAATACCCTTAACTAAATAAAGCTTATTAAAGAACTATAAACTATATATAACTATTAGTAAAAGCTATAAATAAAACCGCTTGCCCGAAACTAGACTATAGTAATAAATATAGCTAATATTATATTCTTATTTATAGTATTTCTATATCCGGGTCTTAGTAACCTATATAAAGTACTATAAGAACTCGTAATATAAGTACTAATATTTATTCTTATATATTATATTATATTTAAAGAAAGCTATTAAAATTAAATAAGTATTTATAGCTCGGTCTATAATCTACTTAGGTAAGAAGTTAGCTATAAAATAGACTATATACTATCTAGAAAGGTAAATTATAAGATATTAAACCAGGGGAAACTTCTAATATATTAGGTATTTAAACAGGTACTAAAAAGCCTCTATAGAATTTATATACTAAGCCTAGAAATACTAGATAATCTTATTATCTATTCCCGAGATAGTAATAGTTATATAGTTTATTCCCTTATAAATATACTTATAAATATATTTAATTACTTATATAAATATATAAATCTTAATATTAATATATAAGCGGAATTTCTAGAGAAGATATAGTTTATATAAAATAATTTAGTAATTATTACAAATAATTTCCTGGTCTAGAAAGCCTGATTTATAAACTATAAATATATAGCTATTATTCTAGTACTAGTATTCGGAATATCTATTTTTATAAATAATTATTATAGCTATAAATACTTTAGGGAATCTCTTCTGGTATATAAGTAAGGCTATAAATATCTTATAGACTATATATAGGGCTTTCGGATTATTATTAAGGCTATATAGCCTATAAAATATCTGGCTAGTAACTATAGTTATAAGTTTACTTATAGAATCCTATAATAGGTCTAAAAGCTCGGTATAAATAACCTTATTAACTAAATTAGGGATTAAGAAAACAATATCTCTTTTAAGAAATAAGAGCAGGTATATATATAAAAGGCTATACTTCTAGTATTTAATTATATAAATATAGCCTATATATTATCTAAAAAGGTAGTTCTTAAGGTCTATAAGAAGCTTTTTTACTTTTAGGATAAAGATCTAATAGAAGAAATCCGGATAATTAATTAATTATTATTTATTTAAAAAATAATCTATAATTTCAGACTAGTATAAGTTAGTTATAAAAATAATAAAGAAGCTTGACTTATTAAAGTACTATATAATAGCTATTAAGTCTTAAAAAAGCTATTATATAAAGTAATTACTATTTATAAAGCTTAATAAAATAATAAAATAATAGCTAATATTACTTATATAAATATTCTTATAAATTAGAGTATTTATAAGTCTTATATAAATATTTATACGAATATTTTACTAGTATAAGCAGAGCTAGTTAAGTGAGATAGTTTTATAGATAATATATATATTAATAATATATTACTAAAAGAAATAGCTAGTATAAAAGAGTAAAGAGAAAACTAGATAAATATAAAAATAGTACTAGTAAAAAACCTACTACTTGAGCTATATCTACTAATAGATTCCATTATAGTTCTATAATTATAAACCGTAATACTAGCCCGGGTTATTATATAGGAAAAGTAAGATATAATAGAATAATATATATACTATATATATAATATTAACTATATATATTTACGGATACTTATAGCCTGCCTTATAAACTATAAATACTAGATTATAGTAGCTTATATTTATATACTTATCCGGAATAAAAGCTATAACTTTATTACTTATTAAAAGGTTCTTATAATAATAATTAGTATCTAATTCGAGAATTAAATATATTTATAAGTTAAGTAAAATCCGGAAATTAGTTTACTAGCTTATAAGACGCTTGCGGGCTATTTTATAGATTATAATAAACGAATTATAATTTATAAATATATCTATAAGCTATAAAAGAATTATATAATTTAAGTAAGAAAAGTTAGTAGCCTATATATTAGTTATAAAGAGCAGATTATAAAAGAAGAGCTATATAAAAAAAGGTTTAATATATAAAGCAGGCTATAGTAGGCCTTAGAAGTAGAAAAGCTTATTATAAATCTAAAAATACTAGATTTTATAGAAGAAGTTAATTTATATATTCTTCTTATATTTAACTAATATAAAGGCAAAAGTATAATTATATATCCGGATATTTACCCGAAAGGCCCGGTAAAGCGGATTATTATTTATAAAGAAATAAGAGAGATATAGAAGAGATTTATAAATTAAAGGAAGTACTATATTACTTTTCTTATAATAGGCTTTAAAGTAATTATCTATATAGCCAAAATAGAAGGCTTTATAAGCTATATAGTAACCTATAAGCGGACTAGTTATATATATAAAAGCTAGCCGAAAGCAGAAAAGAAAAATAAGAGGTTATATAATAGATAGGTTAGTAAAAGGGTTTTCTATAATATAAACTAGGGCTATAATAAATAATTAATAAATCTATTACTAGTACTATAGGGCTGGCTTATTTATAGAAATATCTGTAACTAACTATTATTATTACCGGGAAATAAAGAAGGTATTTGGATTAAGTTCTTATAAGATAGGATACTAATTAGTAGTTCGGATATATTACTACTTCTAGAAACTAGTTAAAGAAATTAAGGATAAAGAAGAAAAATACAGACTATATAGGCTATATAGGTCTTATAGATAATACCTATAGGCCTATAAAGAAAAGCTAAAAGTAGTAAGTATCTAGTATATAATAAGTAGGTCTTGGAATTATTTATTATTAAAAGAAAGTAAAAAAAAAAGTAATAAAGAAAAGAAGAAAAAAAAAGTAATATAAGGCCAGATTTCTTTTTAATATATTTAGAGCTAGTAAGAGCCTTAAGAAATCTCTCCTAAGCTTTAAAAAATCGTAATAAAAGCCTTTTATATTTCAGAATTATTCAAATATAGAAAAAGATACTTAAGTTTCTTTTTTCTAATTTCTAGCTAAATATTAAGAATTTAAATATAATTATATTCTAATATATAATTCCCTAGAATAGAGAGATTTTGGTATTTATTATATAAAAGTTTTTTTTAAAAAGCCTCAAGAGCTAACTATTTAGGGTAATTCGAATATAAGATAATATAAAAGAGAATTATAAATATTTTCTTTTTTCTTTTTTATATAATAATTCTAATATAATAATAGATTTATTTAGTTTAATATTTAATAAATAATATATATTTATAGACTTTTTAAAGCTATTATACCCGAGTTTAAAACTTTATATTATAAGCTTAAATTAATATTATATATTTCTATTATCTAGAATATATCTTTTAATTTCTATTTTCTTCTATTTCTTTAATTACTTTTTTAAATATTCTATTTACTATTAGTATTATTAGTATTAGAGTTTAAACCCCCGAATTTAATATTCTAATTAATTAAGATCTAAAAAACTATTAATTTATTATCTTAACTAGATATTATATTATTTTTTTAGAAATATTAAGAATAGTTTTATAATAGAAAATATTAACTTTCGGAATTCTAATATTTGATTTTATTTATTTATTTTTAGATATCTAAAAATTAAATATATATATAATATAATAGCTTAGCTATTATATTATTACTAAATTATATAAAATATATAGAACTAGTTTTTGTTTTAATAATATAATTTATAGAAAGTTATAAAATATATAAAATTAGTTTATATTTTTAATAATACAAGTTATTAAAACTTATTTATTTTTTTAATATAAATATATTTTAAGTTATTTCTAATAATTTTAATATCTTTTAAACTTTATTATATAATAAAAATAATTTAAAGAATTTTTAGACTATTAGCTAATTTATATTATCTAAAATACTTTTTATTTTTAGGCTTTTAGAAATCTTTATAATATAGCTATTTTCTATTTATTTTTAGTATTTATTCTAGTAATTTTTAATTAAACTTTAGCTAATTTTTCGAGTTTTATAGAATTCTTTTTCTTAATAAATAGTTCTTAACTAGCCTTTTACTATTTTATTTCCTTTTTCTCTTTTATATTTATATATAGAATAAATAGTATTTATAATATCTTTTTATTAAATTAAATATTATAGTATAACAGGCTATACTCGTTAAAAATCATATTATTTTAGCGGTTTTGAGGTTTAGGTCATATAGTAAAGGCCACGGCCTTTTATATATAACTTGTAGAAATTATATAAGAAAGCTAGTTTTTCTATAAACTTAGATAAGATCCTTTATAAGTATTTTAATTAATTAAGCTTTTATATACTATATACTATTTATACTTTACTATTTATGCTTTTAATTTATTATTTTGCTATTAAGTTACGTTTTATACTCTAGTATACTTTATATAAGTTTTTGTCTTATTATAGTTTCCCTTCTATAATATACTATTTTTTATTTATTAATAGCTAAAAATTCTATAAACTTATATACTAGATATTTAGTTTTAAAATATAAGCTTTAATATATTATTAAAAAGAAATAATTACTTTTTTTTATATTCTTTTTACTAGAACCTATATTTTCTTTTATTACTTTTTATAATATTATATACTATTATTTATAAAATAGAGCTTCTTTATAAACCCGAATAGTTCTATTACTATTATATTATATTTTATAAGCTTTTTGATTCTTTTTTATAATATTACTACTTTTTCTTTTTAATATAATATTTAATTATATTTAATATAAAGTTCTTCTAAATAGCTAAACTATTATATAATAAAATCTATATATATCTACTTTTTCTTATATAGTAGTTTATAGTTTAGCTTATATAACTTATATAATATATTAGTATCTATTCTTTCTTATATTAGATTAAATATTATTAGTTTATTTATTATTTATTTATTTTCTAATTATATTATTATATATTATATTAATTTTAGTTATATTAAACTTATATTTCTAGTAATCTAAACTAAAATAGAATTCTAAATTATTATAGTTTATAGATAATAATAGTTTAAAGAAAAGATTTACTAATAAATAATTAATAGAAAATAATAGAAAGAAAATAAAGTATTAAAATAGTTAATAATTATATTATTATAGTATTAGAAACTAATAGTTAATTCAGTCTTCTTTATATACTTTACTTATAGTTAGGAAAAGCAAGTATTTCCGAAAAGTAAGTATTTCTAGTTATTTATTTAGAATATCTAATTTATATAGGCATCCTATATAATTTTAATATATTATAATAATTAATTAGGCCGTATTTTTTAGAACTATATAAAATCTGTATTTGCCTAAATAAAATCAAGTAAGCTTATATAAGACTTAATATTAGAAGAATCTATATAATTAGATAGAATAAGGCTTAAATCCAGATACTTTCAAACCTCTTCCTTTTACTATAAAGCTTCTAGTCTAAAAACTATATCTTTATTCTTTTTATTAATTAGTAATTACTTTAATTATATATCTAATTAAATCTCTAGCTCTCTTATAACCTATTAAAGCCCTAGATAGTAATCTTTAATTATAGTTACTTGCTTATATACTAAAGGCTTCTTATTAGGCTTACGAAATCGAATTAGATTAATAGGATCTAAAAGGTTATCTTATTTCTTATATATTACTAGTCTAGTAAGCCTTGCTTTCTTGTTCTTCCGAGCTTATATACCTTTAGTAAGAAGGTTCTTTTTTGCCTTATTAATAGCTTATTAGAGTTTCTTTCTTGCCTTTCTAAGCTTCTTAGTACCCTTACTCTTATTTCTAAACTTCTTCTTCTTATAAAGCTCGTTTATAGAAGAAGCAGGCTCTTTTTTTTTTAAATATTTCTTCTAGAGATATTCTTATATTTACTCTCTATATATAATTTCTCTTAAAGCTAGGTATATTAGAAAGTTATTAAGTAAGCCTTTTAAAGCTATATATTAACTACCTTTATTATATAATAGAAAACTTAAATAAAGAATTCAGAAAACTATATAGAGTTATAATTACCAAGTACTTATATAGTTATAGTAGTATTTCATATCTCTTTAGGGTATATTAGTAAAAGCTTTAGAAGCTCAAGATTATCTTCTCTATCTATATCTGCTATAATTAATTACTTCTTTTAGTATATTCTTATTTTCTTAATTTTTTACTTTATATTTAGTAGCTATATACTAGTATTTTGGAAGGTATTTATAATTATATAATATTTTATAATTTACTATTAAATCAAAGTAAGGTTATATATAAAAGATATAATAGTATATTTGAAATCGAGGCTCCTAAAAGCAGATTGAATTACTAGATTATAGTAATACTTCTATAGCCAAAAGATACTAATATCGAGTAATTAAAAATAATATATTAAATAAGATAGAAAGTAAAAAGGAAATATATAGTTATCTTATATCTTTAATTAAAAGACTTCTATAATATGCGATTTGTAACTATCTAGTAATAAGATCTTCTATTACTTTTCAGAACTAGCTCTTATATATTTAATTAAGTAATTAAGATATTATATAATAATCTCATTATTTATATATTCGGTTAGTATATAGTTTACTTTCTCTTTATTTATAAGCTTTTCTATAATTCAATTATTTATAATCTTCTTTCCTAGAGTAATAATAAATAGAGGAAAAGGTTCTTTTCTATTTACTATAATAGTTTTAATAATAGTTATCGATTTGCGATTCTCAGGGCTAGCTATATATATCTTCTTAACCTCTATTGGGATAATAATATACTTTTCTTTTATATAACCTATTTGTATTTCAGACTCGTCTATATTTAATACGTTTTTGGCCTTTTTAATCCCAAGCTTTTATAGTATATTATAGTACTTTATAAACCAAGCTTCTACCTCTACTTCGGTATAAAAATCGAGCCTAGTATATATAATTGGTTTCGTCTTAATAGTATAGAGGTTTGGGTTATTACAAAGCCATTCTATAAACTAGTAATATGAGAGAGAGGCTTATAGAGGAGATTATACCTATAATTAAGATATTAGTAAATATTAAAGAAGAAGACTATATATTTTACTGCTTATAAGAAATATATAAATATATAAACCATACTATAAGATATACCTAATCCAGCTTCTTACTACTTATAGTAGTACTACCTTATAGCCTCTTCTATTCCCGTATCCATAATCTTATTATTCCCACTATATTAATTATATACTTCCTGATTATTATACTATTTCCTCTATAATTGGCCTACTAATTTATGTAATACTTCCTCCTTAATATAATAAATCCTGGCAGCAATTCTAGGGCTCTAAATAGGGTTTTTAAAGGCCTATAAATGCATATTATTAAAGGCGCGATTATAGTCCTGCTTAGAAACGTATAGGAAGTAATAATAATTCAAAGAAGTATACTCTCTAATTAGCCTTAAGATTCGGGCCATACTAAAGGGTATAGTGAGTGAACTAGTCAATAGAGTAACTTGTGCGTACTACTAAAACTCGTGTTTTTGGGTGTGTTTTTAGTGTTTTTCGCAGCTAACTAGGGATACTTGCTTTCCGGAAACACTTGCTTTCTCCGACTATAAGTGAAGTATATAAAGAAGGCCGAACTAACTATTAGTTATTAATTTATAAAATAAAATATTATATTAAAGATATATTCTTTTTAGTCTATAGCCTAATAGTAATTTATATAATAATCTTTAATCTAGCCTTTAAATATAATATATTTTTAAAACTACTATTTATAAAATATTTAGTAATAAATATATAGCTATAATATAATTAATTTTTAAATATATATTACTTATATAATATCTCTAAATATATAGCTTTTATAAGAAAATCTAATAAATATAAATATTTAAATTAAAAAAATCGCTTTAAGCTTAGAATTTTTATTAATAAAATTATATAATAAGTTATATATTTGAATTATATATAATTAAAACTTTAATATTAAACTTATATAAATTTATAAAATTTAATTATATTTTTTTTAGTATAATTAGTATATTTAAATAAATTTATAAATTTATTATTATATTTTATCTAATATAATTTCTTAGTTAAATATTACTAATTATATTTATAAAAACTTTACTTTTATTTTTTTTTCTTTATTTTTTTTTTCTTTTATAAATATAAAATTAAGAAATTAGTATATTTTATATTTTTATAAGAATACAAATAATATATTTCTCGAAATTCTTATTTATATTTAATATTTATTATATTAAATATAAAAAGTAAATTTGAAAGTAATTATAATAAATTAAAAATAAATATAATATTAATTTATATAATCTAGAAATCCGAACTTTATTTTATTTAATAATTCAATTCTAAAATTTACTATTTACTAATTCTATAATACTTATTCTATTTCTTATAAAGAAATTATTTAAAAAGGCTATAAAGTTTATAAAGAAGAATATTATATATAAACTAATAAGCTTAAAATAGTCTTATTACTTTTAAAGTTAATCTCTCTTTTTTATAATATTAATTATTATTAGAAAAAAATTCTTAGTAAATATAGTCTATTATATATTACTAAAATATATTATATATTTAGCTTTATTTAAATAAATAATTCCTATATAATTAACTATATATTTATTATTATAATTTAACTTAAGTCCTTTATTATAGCTTATATTTAATATTATTATATATTAATAGAATTTATATACCTTTATTTAAAGAACTAAAATCCGGAATATATTTTATCTATATTCTAAAAAAGCTTTTTATAACTATATTTACTATAAAGATCTTTTTAATAAAATATTTAAAAGAGCTCTTTAAATATTCTTTATAACTATATATATATAATACTATTATAATAGTTTATAATAACTATTTTAAATTAAAGTAACTTTAGTTTTTTCTAGCTTTTTATAATATTTTATAGGTTTAAAATATTTAATATTTAAAGAATTATTAGAGAAGTTTCTTAATTTCTATTTTAGTATTTAAATAAAGATAAAACTAGTCGAATTTACTTATTTTTTCGAAAAGAGCTATATTTAGATCTAGTTTAAATACTATTTTATTATTTATTGGCTATTATTTATCTTTAACCTTTATTATAAATATATTAATTATATTAGTAATTAGAATATAAGCTAGTACTTTTCTAATATTTCAATCTTCTATTATAATTTAATTCAGATATACTAAATTAATTATAAAGCTACTAAGGTAATTTTTTATATTAATTAAAATTATTATATATTATAATAAAAGTTATATATTTTAGTTAGATAGATCTATTATTATAATAGTATATATAAATAGAAAATAAAAGTAAAATACTTTTAAAATAAAAATCTATTTAATATATTAAATATAGTAATTTTTTTCTTTTAGTAAAAAATATAAATAATATATATATTATAGCTAAAATTAATCTGCTTTTACTAATACTAAATATCTTTTAACTTTCTATTATATTTCTAACTTAATTATTTTATAAAAGAAATATTATAAAATAATATTTTTAAATATAATATTTACTTTTACTAATAAAAGATAAAGCTTTCTATTAATATTCTAATTAATAATCTGAAATAATAATTCTTCTAGAAAATCTAATATTATTTTAATAGTATTAAGTTCTATATATAAACTAGATATATAAAGAGCTTTTATTCAAGTTTTTATTATAAGAGGCTTATACTAAATACTAAATCTATTACTTTATTATTACTAAAAACTTCTTTTCGGAATATTTGTTTTCTATATAGAAAAAATAGCTTCTTTTATTTCCGAAAAACTCTATTAAAAAGAAGTATTTAATTTAATAAACTAATTATTATTTAAAATCTTAATTAGATTTTATTTATTTTTTCTAATAATTATAATATTTTTTTTTAATATAAATATATTTCTTAATTATATTCTTCTAAAAAATTAATTAAGGCTTATTTGAAAACAGACTTTTATAGCTTATAAATATTTTTATATCTGATTTATAGAACCAGATTCTAAAAGATTATATAATATCTTTTTTAGTTTAAGTATTTATTCTTCTATTTTTCTCTATTCCGAAATAACAAATAATCTCTTATAATTATTATCTTTTATAGAATTAGAAAAAGTTAATAGTTTTCAAAAACTTTACTTATATACTACTAGTTTTATATACTATAGTTTATCTAATAAAGCTAATTACCTTTAATTTCTAGTATTTACTAAAATCTATTTTTAGTATATTAAAAGAATTAAAATTAAGCTATATAAATATTATATTATTATTAAATTCTTTTTTTATTAATATTCGAGAATCTAAAATATTTTAAATAAAGTCTTTTAAATCCGGAATTTAATTCTTTCTAGTTATTTTAAAACTCTTTTCTTTATCTAGATAGAATAAAGATATTATTATAAGTATAGTAGTATTAGAAAAGACAGATTAAAATTCAAATAAAAATCTTAAAATAGAATATAAAGCTATAATATAGCTTTTTTTAAAAAAAAAAAAGAGAAAAAGATAGATTTTATATTTTAGAATTATTAATAAAAGAAAAACAAATTCAGTTTAAAATAAATAGACTAATATAACTATTTAAGTTAGATAGTATAGATACTAGTAATAACTAATAAAGTTAAAGTCTAAATATATCTTATTATAATATATTATAATATAACTTATTATTTTTTATTATTTTTATTATAGTAAAAAATATTAGATATTTCTCTAATATAGCTAAATATTATTATAATCTAGAATATATATATAAAAGAAAATATATATAAACTAGAAATAAATATTTATTTAACTAACTATTTTATTATAGTTATTTTGTTTCTATTAGATAACTAGTCTTTAAAAATATTAGGTTTATTATTTCTTAATAATAATACTTCTAAATACTTCTTTATTATAAGCTTTAGTAATAGTCTAGTTAATATATCTTTCTTACTAGACTCTTCTATTTCCGGACTTATAATAGCTTTAATAGCTAATTTTAGATAAAATACCTATTATAGTAATATTAGTATTTATACTAATAGCTTGACTTTTAAATACTTTTTAGTTATAATTAGTATATAAAGAATCTTTTTTATTATCTTATAAATATCTATAAACTAGAGAATAATCTATTTGAAAAATATATAAACTTTTATTATTTATTAATTATTCTAATAATTTAGTCTAGTAAAGTTAGTACTTTTTAATATATATAGATAAAATAAAAATAAAAAAGATAGAAAAGTAAAAACGAACTTTATACTAGTATTTATTAATAAAAATATTACTATATTATTACTAAATTATTTAATTAAATAGAAAATCCCTTATATTATCTAATAGATATTTTATAGTATATTTATATTATTACTAAAGCCTAATATATTATTTAGATATTAATTAACTAGAAAATATAAATTAATTCCGGATTATATATATAGGCTTTATTTATTTAAAAACTTAATAATATTTGTACTATTTTTTCTAGTAAGCTTATAAAAACTTTATTATTTATTATAAAAGTCTATAGTTAATATTATATATATAAAACTATTATAATTTATATTAGTATTAATTATTAGATAATATATAAAGAAAAAAGAAATATAGAAGAATTTAAAAAACTTTAGTATAGTTTTATTATTAACTAGAAGAGCTATCTATATAATAGTTATTTAGCTAATATTATTAGATATATAATTAGTATTATAGTACTATATAATATTAGCTATTTATATATATATTTCTAGTTTTATAACTTTAATAAAAAAGAAGTTTATAATAATAATAGGTTTAATATTAATAAACTATATAACTATCTTTTAGCTATTTTTATTAATATCGAATTTAAAAGTCTATAGCTATATATAGAACTAGTTTCTTTTTACTATTATATTTTCTACTAAAATTTTATAATTTAATACTAGTTTTAAAGAAATAAGTTTAGTTAGTTCTATCTTTTATTACTTTCTTTACTAGCTTAAACTATCTTCTATTCTAACTAGATTCTCTTCTATTCTAATAGTTATATACTATTTAGTAATAGCTTATACTAGAAATATATCTTACTAATCCGAAATCAAGAATTAGAAATACTTTAGAAATATATATATATTAGTAGATTTATTATTTTTTAGTAATATTAGCTAAAAGCTAGATAAAGCTTTAAAAATAGAATTCTATAAAAGAAAAAACTTTACTAATAGTTATAATAAAATAAATATTTTTATTACTAGACTATTTATTTAGTATTTAATAATACTAATTATTTATATACTATTATCTAGTAGCTAGTAATAAATAATAATATATAATTCTATTAATATCTATAATATAGTTAATATAATAGTTTCTTAAACTATTTATAGATATATTTATTCTTTATAGTTCGAGAATTCCTTTAGTAAAAATCTCGAACTTATAATTAAAAAGCTATTTCCTATATAATAGATAGAATATATATATATATAATAGATTAGTGAGTTTAACTATTTATAATTAGAAATATATATTATATAAGAAAACTTAAAAGAAAAAAAAGAATATAGAATTATAAATTAAATTATAATATTAATATTTATATAATATATATCTAATAAAGTTAATATATAATAAAGCTATTATAATATAGATAAAAATATATCTATTAAAAAGATATATACTATATTAAATATTACTATTTATAATTTTGTTTAGTAAATAAATATTCTTTATAAATATTACTTTTTTATTAATTTCTTTATCTTTTTTTATAACTAGTTATTTTGCTTTTTTCTTTTTATTATTTTTATTTATAATTATTATAACTAGTTATTCTATTATTTTAACTTATATATTTATTTTATTACTTTATTTATCTCTTTCTAACTAATTATTAAAGCCTTTACTACTAGTAATAGTAATATATAGCTTTTTATTACTAGGCTTTTTAGTTATATTACTCTTTATTTAATTTTATCTATTCTATTTAAAGCTCTTTTTATATTACTCTTATATTTTCTTTTAGTAACTTTAGATACTTTTCTTTTATTTAAATATTCTATAGGCTATAAATTCTCTATTAGTTTCTAGATAAAGTTTTATATACTTTTAATTAATATTTTTAGCTCTTTTAAAGTATTTATAAAAGACTTATTTTCAGGTATATTTTATATAGATATAAGCTAATTTGTATTAAGAACTAAATAGTAAATATTAGTAGAAAAAAGCTACTAAATATTTAGATATTTATTTTTTCGAATTATTATTATAATCTTTTAATATAATAAATCTCTCTATATTATAGTCTTTATATTTACTTTTAGCTAACTCTATTAGAGTTAGTATATAATAGTAGAATAGAAGATCTATTATTACTTATATAGCCTATATAATAGCTAGTATTATATAGTTGGTTTTAGGTAAAGAAATTGGTTTCAGCTAAGGTTTTAAGTTATAGTTTAAACTAAGCTTGCTTCTAAAGCTTGGCATTTTAGTAATTTTAACTATTTCTATTTATCTACTACTATACCTTACTTCTATTCTTCTTAGCTTTAAATTCTTAAGATATTAGAAATTATTAATCTTTGAGCCTTGTTTTATTACTCTATTCCTGCTATTATATTATTTAAAGCTCCTATATTCTTAGTAGCAGATATTAGTATTACAAAGTCTATAACCTTCTATTATTATTTATCTATCTCTCTAATTAGTAAAGTACCGCTTCTAATACCTCTATTCTATCTGGCTTAGTAAAGTACTATACTATTCCCAAATACCTATTCTATCTATCTAGCCTACTAGAAAGCACTCCCATTTTTATGATTTTTTAGTACTAACTTTACTTATATTTCCTTGAGAATAGATCCTACCCTCCAATCCCAGGTTTAATACGAGTTCGATAGCCTATACTCTGAAATTACCACTCTATAAGTAGCTCTTGCGAAATCCCAAGCTTTCCGGCCCTGTCTAAAGCTTTCTAATCCTGAGAAGTTTACTGGAAGTATCTATAAATTCAATACTTAGCTCCTATTAGTTAAAGCAAAGCTAGCTATTAATAGTATAGTAATTAGAGATACTATAGCTCAATTCTACTATATCTACCTAAATCTTGATTTGTCTGTCCAATCTATAGTTTTGCTACAGCTCTCTTATATAAAATATACTTAATTATAGGACTACTAAATAATCCTGGATTAGCTTTTACGAATATATAATAATTCAAATAAGTAATCGGAGGCTAAAGACAAGCTCTATACCCTCTGCCAAGGCAACGATTCCCTTTCTGCCTATATTGCCAAGTTTAAATACATCCTATATAAAGTAAATAGCCAAGGCTGGCCAGATATTAATAAAATCTCCAGTTTTCGCAATAGCCTCAACTCCACAATTCACTCTTATTTGGCCCAATAGCTTGTTCTACCCAAGGTTTATACTAATTTCCTATATATAGTTCAGCAGCTCTTATCAAAAACAGCCACTCTGCTATACCAAACTGCTCCCAGAATTGCTAGCAATCCTATAGATATCAGCGAACTAACAATTAGTGCTATTATGTCTATACTAGCTTATCAAGACTATCGGAAATCTGGACAGTACTTTAGATACAGTTCCTACGGCCACCAGGTAAAGAACTGTCTCTGGCCACCTGAAAGCACCTCCTCTGGTTCTGGCAAACAGGTCACAATTACTGCAGTAAATAACAATTACTCTGGTACAGAGAGTAATAACGATTCTGGAGAGGGTTGCAAGCTTCCACCGGGGCTAGACTAGACAAGGCTGATTGCTAGGGAATAGGGTCCTTTTCCTTTATTCTGTCATTTTTACTACACTTGCTTTAGCTTTTCCTTTGTTCTTCCTAGCACTCGGAACAAGCTTCTTTAGAAGAGGGGGGGTAATGTAATAGCTGGTATTATATAGTTGGTTTCAGCTAAAGGGGTTAGTTTCAGTTAAGGTTCCAAGCTATAGTTCAAACCAAGCTTGCTTCTAAAGCTTGGCGTTTTAGTAGTCTTGGCTATTCCTACTTATCCACTACTACACCGCACTCCTGTCCTCCTTAGCTTTAAATTCTTAAGACATTGGAAATTATTAATCTTTAAGCCTTGTTCCATTACTCTATTCCTGCTATTATAGTCTAAATAAAACTAGAAGCTATAAAAGTATTTTCTAAAAATAATAATTTCAAGAAAATAACTATATAAAATACTATATTAATATATAAGTTTCTAGTTAGTCTTAAGAATTTTAACCTTTATATACTATTAAAAGTACTATCTATCCGGTAGAATTATATTTTATAGTATACTTTAGAGCTTTCTTTAATTAATAGATTAGTATAAATTATTTATATATAATAAAGCTAATATATATAGTTTCTTATAATTACTAGAATTATATTTAGAAATATAGCTATTATATTTTCTAGTATTTCTATTACTATAATTATATTTATATATCAGGTATTAATATAAAAGAATAAGGCTATTATTATACGAAAAAAGTATATAATTAGTTAATAATAATTTATGATTTAAAGAATAAAGCTAATTTTATATTCTTATTATATTTTATAATTATAATACAGAACGGTATGAAATTCCTAATAACCTGGCTACTTGTTATACAGGACGGACGGCAGCGAATTACGGCATTACAATTGATATTCTAAAGCGCTTGATAGCTAACTCCCTTGAAATATTTGGGCAAGTTAGCTATCAATAGCATAAATTCCTTCACCTTACTAGAGAGCTATCATTACAGTCATCTCTCAAGAGAAAGGGTACAGCGGATATCAGAGAGCTAATACTATTAAAGCAACCTAAGATTCTACCACTTGAGAAGCCGGATTTGGGAACGGGAAAAGACCAGCTTATCCTGAAAGCTTTGAGGGCAGTTCTGCGGGATAACTATACTTAGTTCCGGATACTATAACAAGAAGAAGCTATATAATTGGCTACTACAATTAAGTCGCTATTAGTTACAATTCTGCCAACTGGTAGGGGGAAGAGCCTGGTTTTCATAGTACCAGCTATACTATCTGGGTCTGGAGTAACGATTATGGTAGTACCGTATACCGAGTTAAAGAGGCAGTTAGTTAGTCGCTATACTAACGCTGGCTTAGACTGCAAGTATTAGCCTAAAGTATGCAATTCCTGGCCCCGGGTAGTACTGGTATTAGCGGAGGCAGCTTCAAGTAATGACTTCTTGCAGTAGGCTACAGATCTTCGTATCCGGGGAGAGCTAGACCGGGTAGTCGTCAACGAGTGCCATCTTACGTTTACTACTACTAACGAGTACCGGAGGAAGCTCCGGGGCCTGGTACTCCTACGCAACCTGGGCTGCCCATTCGTATTCCTGACTAGGACCTTACCGCCACTCTACTAGCGGGAGTTCGAGAAGGCAATATAGCTACAGAATCCCCTCTATATCCGTATGTCTAGCTATTGCATTAATACCCAATATTCCGTACTCCGGGTCCAAAATAGGCAAGGGCTAATAGAAGCTAAGAAACTAGTCAATGCTTGGCTTGGGAGTCTGGCGCCAGGGAAGAAAGGGGTAATCTACTATACTAGCTATACTAAATACAAGGCGCTGGCTCGGTAGCTGGGATATTACTATTACTATAGGAATCCCAAAGATAACAATGCTTACTTTCTTGCTTAGCAAGAAGTCGGTTTCCAGGCTTGGCTCCGGAATGAAAGCCCATATATTATAGCTATAGCTACTCTTGGGACCGGGATCAACGTACCAGGCATTATATATATTATTTACCTCGAAGCCCCGTATAGCATTATTAACTATACTCAAGAAGCTAGTTATACTAGTCGGGCTGGGAAACGTATTACGGCTATAATTATTATCGAGGATAAGGACTGGCCGGCAGAAAACTCGAAGAAGGATAGCTGCCTCGAGCTAAAAACACATAAGGTAAATAGCTTAATCCGGATAAAGGATTATCGGTATAGTATCCTCGGCCGGAGCTTGGACAACGACCTGCGGGACTATAAAAGGATCAATACCGTCTTATATAATAACTGCCAGCGGGAGGAACTACTCTGGAAAAGCAAGCTCTTCTCCCAAGGCTTGATTATATCTCAGGTATATGGACGGAAGGTTGCCCGTAGGCTGGAACGGATAGAAGCCGCACTCGAGGAGGTTAAGGAATTAGGGCAGTAGGGGTACCGGATCTACTAGATATTTAAGGGGCCGGGCTCAGGCTCCCAGTATACGTAGATAGAATGCTCTGAGATCGAGGAATATTTATCTTTCCAAGGCTATATGGAATTCCAGCAGGGAATCAACTACCGGCGGGACCGGCAGGCGCAGTTCCTAAGCTGCTTTTACTACTACGTCTTACAGGAGCTCTACCAGGACGGCTATAAGACCAAGGGGACTACCTGCCAGTAAAAGCACATAGTAATACCAGTGGTATTAGCGGTTTATACAGATAAAGGGCTCTAGAGGCAGGTACAGGAGCTTACTAGGCGAGAACTGCCAGGAGAGAAGGAGTATTATAGTACGGCAGGCCGTACTTGTCGAAAATCGTATTGTTTTGGCGGTTTTGAGGTTTAGGTCACATAGTAAAGGCCGCAGCCTTTTATATATAACTTGCGGGAATCATATAAGAAAGCTGGTTTTTCTATAGACTTAGAGAATAATCCTTTATATATATTTAATTAATTGAGCTTTTATATACTATATACTATTTATATTTTACTATTTATACTTTTAATTTGTTATTTTACTATCAAGTTACGTTTTATACTCTAGTATACTTAATATAGGTTTTTATCTTATTATAGTTTCTCTCCTATATATTTTATAGTAAGTAATATAGGGAGAATAGAAACTTTATAGTTAAGATAATACTCTTATAAAATTCTGAGAGGTATCTATAAAGCAGATTATTAGCTTAATAAGTTAGAGGAAAAAAGAGCTATTATAATACTTTAAGCCTAAAGCCGAAATATTAAGAATATATAAGTATTAATTTTAGTATCTTATATTAATTTTCGATATATCTAGTAACTTGAATATAAGTTAGCTATAAAATATAGCTACTAGTATAATATATAAAAGTAGTAGAAATAAAGGCTAATTATAAAAGAAAAAAAAATAGAGGAAATAAAATAGAAAAAATTATACTAAAATAATATAAATTAGACTTTAGTTAGAAACAGACTTTAGTATTCGGAAATAAAGTTATACTATTAATTTATATATTACTTTTAGTTATAATAAAAACAGAAATAGAGATAGTATTAATTTTAGTAGAAAAACTTATTTCTAAATTCGAAAAAGATATTTAAAAGAGGAAATATTCTCAAATTTAAGTAAAATAGTAAACTGAAATCGGAAATAAGAATTAAAAAGAAATTAGAAATAAGAAATTATATAGATAAACTAGAAAAGTTTCTAGAGAAAGAAAATAATACTAAATAGAAAAAAGAAAAAGAATTCAGAAAAATCAGAAAAATTAGTAAAATTATATTTATTATTTTTATTATTTTTATTATTATTTTTAATAGTATTAATAAATATATCTAGTTTAGTAAAAATAAAAAAAATACTATAAATATTAAACTAATAGAATAGAAAAAAAATATAAATAATAGAAATAAAACTAGAAAAGCTACTATTTTATTACTACTAATATTAAAACTCGAACTTTAATTATATCTATTATTATTAATTGGTTTTTTTTTTAATTCCGGTTCCTAAATTAAAAGATATATTTAAATAGAAAATTAGCTTTTTAGAAATATTATTAATAAAAGTTTCAGGTATAGAAACTCTATAATTAGCTATAGAAGAAATTATTAAGATTAATATAATTAAAAATAAATATATACTAATACTAGATTTGAATCTACTATTTATAGAAGCTTCTAGAATATTATAGTTTCAAGAAAGTAATATTTCTATATTCTTGAAATAATATATAAATATATATAAGAACTATTATATTTCTAATAATACTAAAAAAAAAGAGAATTATTTATTATATTTTATTTATTTATAAAAATTGAATTAAGGCTATATTAGAGTACTATACTAATAATTTAGGAAATTATTAGAAAACCAAGTTTTTTAAAGCTTTATTAAAGGAATTTCGAGAGTATAACTAGAAAATACTTAAAATTAGTTATAACTTTCTTAATTAGATTATTATATAAGTCTAAAATAAAAAGATTTTTTTTAAGTCTTATATTAATATATTTAATAGAATATTAAAGAAATTATTAAAGAGAAAAGAAATAGATAAAATTACTTAGTATTAAGAATTTATAAAAGAATTATTTATTCTAATAAAAGATTATATTTTTAAGAATATAAACTTTAAGCTTATAGATATTTCTATCTATAAATATAATAAAATATATATAAAAACAATAATATTTTATTAGTATAAAGAAAAGAAATATTATTTTAATATTACTAATAATCTAGATATATTTAAACTCAAATAAAAATACTTGAATATAGTAATTTATAATATAGTTTCTAAATCAGAAAATAATTATTCTTTACTAGTTCTTTCTATTATATTTCTTAAAGCTATTATAGATATAAGTAAGAAAAGAATCTAGCTTATAACTAATTATATAAAGCTTACTAAAAGTAGTAAACCTAAAAGAAATAATATTAACTAGTTAGTAAGAAGTCTAGAAAAACTATCTATTACTATTATAACTTAAAAGAACTAATAAAAATAACTTAATATAGCTATTATTATAATTTAAAAAGATATTTATAGCCGGCTTATATAATCTAGTTAACTATAGTAGATATAGCTAATATAATAGTATTAATAGCCTAATAGATATAATTCGGGTTTTTAGAAAAAATATACTAGAATTTATAGTAAAAAATATAAAGAATACTATAATAGCTATAGTAATTAAGCTAGATTAGATAAAGAGTCTAAATAACTATATTCTAGAGAAAGTTAGTTTTAAATATAATTAGAAAATACTACTTAAGTTAATATAGCTTATAATATAGACTTAGAACTAAAGAAAAGAATTTGCTATAAATATTATAATAGAAATAAGAATAATAATATTAATCTAGAATATATTTATATCTTTTAGTTCTATTATTTACTAATAGAAGAATTTATAAATTATAAATATATTTACTAATTTAATAAAAAATAATATAAAAAGCTATTTAAATCTAGATTAAAAAGTATTTCCTTTTTCTTTACTAATAAGTACTAATAATTTAACTAAATTATTTCTTAAATCAGAAAAAGAGAATTTAATTATAATTTAGATATTTAGCCTAAAAATATCTAGAGATTAATAAAGAATATCTAGTTTACTAAATAAAAAAAAGAAAAGAGAAATAGCTAACTGGAATCTATATATAGAAATAAATAAGTTATATCTAAGAAATCTAAATAGCTACTTTATTTTAGAGAAAATTATATTAGAATTACTAATATTTTAGATTCCGGAATTAATAAATAATATTAAAATTTAACTATAAATAGTATTTCTATTAATACTATAATAAATTCTTTATTAAAGAGAAAAGAAAAAGAGATAGAAATAACTAGATAGGTTTTCTAAAAATAAGCTAGAATAGAAGAAAAGCTATTTTATATAAAAGGCTAGAAGAATACTATTTTAAGAAATAATAAATAAAAAGATAGTCTAGCTAAAAATATAAATATTAATAATTCCGGAAATAAATAAAGCAAATTAGAAATCTAGTATATATTTAATTATAATAAATATAGAACTTCTAAAGTTAATAATATTCTAATAAAACTATTAAAGAAAATAATTATTTTATTTCCAAGAACTTAGAAAGAAATAAGAATACTTATTAATACTTTAAAAATACCAGATTTAACTACTATATTTTAGAACTAATAAATTAAAAATAATACTTTCTATTTTACTATTTTATAAATAGGAAATACTATTATATTAAGTCTAATTAGATATATTAGAAAATCTATAAACCTAGTAGCTATAACTTATATAATAGATAGAATATTTAAAGAACTAGAAATACTAGTTTAGATATCTAATACTAATAAAATTATTTGATTTAAAGGTAATAGTATTAATATATAGATATTACTAGCTTATAAATATATTATATAATCTTTATATTTCTAATTTATATTTTATAAACTTTAAAAAAGTATTAAATATAAAGAAATAATTAATACTAGTATTAAAGTTAATATTTTTCCTAAAAAGATCTTTAGAAATATTAGTAAAATAATATATAATACTATAGATTATTAAATATCTACTATTATTAGAACTGAATTTAGATTTACTAAAATAGTAAAGCTTAGAACTAAAGTTATAAATAAAGTAAAATATAAAAATATATTCTTTCTAATTAAAGAAGCTCTAAAGATCCTATTTAATTAACTATTTTGAATAAAAATAAAAATAAAAATTATATATAGAAGTAATAGTTTATAGAATAGAAGATTTACTAACCTTAAAGATAATTAGAATACTTATACTATTATAATTATTTCTCTTTTAAAGAATACCAGAAAATAAAAGAAAATAATAGTTTAAAAATATTAAGCTTCTAGAGTTAAGAAATTAAATAATATAGAATAGAAAACTAAAATAAAAAGAAAAAATAGAGCCTAATATTAGAAGAAAAAAGAAAATACTAGAATTTCTTATAGATTCTTTTATTTTAGGTTTAAGAATTCAGGAAATTAATAATATTTTTAGAGAAACTAAAATAAAAAAGATTCTAATTAAAGTATTATTAAAAGTAGTTCCGGAATTAATAGAAAAAGAAATAAAAAAAATATTAAATAAAGATATTTCTAAAAAAGAAATAAAATAATATCTTCTAATAATAAAGAAATATATTTCTAAAGCTAAAAAATATTAAATTTAAAACTAGAAAGAATTCTAGAATATAGAGAAACCTAAGAAAAATATATTAAAATACTAGATAAAAGGATATTCTCTATATTTAACTAAAAAGAAGCTAAATAGAAAGGTTATAAACTTCGGAAATTAAATAAAAAGAATACTAGAGAAAATAGCTATAGCTTTTAAAGAAAAAAATAATAATTATAATCTATTTCTAGTTATAGAAATATATAAAATAAAGAATAAAAAGATTTAACTAGTAAATACTAATAATAGAACTAGAAAAGGCTCTAGTAAATATCCGAACTAGTTTAAAAGATCTAAAGCTAGAAAATATTTATAGAAATATACTAGAAAATATAAGAACTATTTTTTATTAAAAATATTAGCTATTTTAAGAGATTTATAACTTATTTCGAAATACTTTAAATAATTAGATATTAGTAACTAGCTTTAAAAAAAGAAACTAGCTATATTTCGAGAATTAATAATTAATTAAAAAAATACTATTATATTTAATTAGAAAGAAATAAAAAAAGTTTATAAAAATATTAGTTTTTCTATTTTAATTAAAATTATTAAATATAAAGCCTAGTAAAAGAAAAGTTTCCTGTATTTTAAAGCTCTAATATTAGTAATAATAAAAATACTATTAGAATATTTAGATTATAGAATTCTTAAAAAGTATAATAGACTTTATTAAAATTTATAGTTCTTAATTATAAAAAAGATTACTAGAACTTATAAACTAATTAATACTACTATAAAAATAAATTTAGTAACTTTATAAAATACTAATCTATTTCTGTTTATTAATAAAATCTCAGAGAAATTTATTAGATATATTTATATTTCTCTAATTAATTTCTTTTCTAGATATAATTAACTTATACTAGATACTTATAATAGAAATTTAACTATATTTATAATATTTCTAGAACTATTAAGAATAACTATATTATTTTAGAGAATCTATTTCCTAAAATCGCTATATTATTTATTAATAATATTAGAGTTAAGAGACTTTATATAAATTATAATAAATAGTTTATTTTATCTAAAATTCGATATTTTATATTTAAATACTTTCAAAATCTGGATATAACTTTAGATAGAATTAAATAAGCTAGAATTAGTATTAGAGAAAAATTATAATTCTATTATAATAATATAGTTATTATTAGCTTTATTTATAGAATATTTAGAAAAAGCCTTTTAAGTTCAGGAATTACTAAGATTTTGAAATAGAAATATTATAATAGTATAACTAAAAATAAAGCATTTATTAGAATTAATATTTACTACTATATTTAGATTAAAGGCTTTATAATTATTACTAAATCTATTTACTACTTAATAAGGAAAAGTATAATATAAAACTGAAATAATAAATAAAAGTAAACTATATAAATCCTTTAAAAAAAGCTTACTATTACTCTAATACTTTATAAGCTATACTATAATTTATTAAAAGATTAGGAAATAATTATATTAGTAGTAAATACTAGTCTAAATAGATAAAGTAAAACTCTTAATTAATATAATAATAAAGAGAAAAAGAGAGTTATATAATATAAATCTGAAATCTGAAATAATACTAAATAAAGATATAATATTACTAAAAGAGAATATTAAAAGCTAGTAAAATATCTATAGAAAGTATAGTTCTAGCTATATAGAGTTTATTTTATTCTTGAACTAGATACTAATATACTTATTATATAGCTAAGTAAAGTAACTATAGAATTTTCTAAAACTCTAGTTATTTACTAGCTAGTATAGATTTAACTATTTAACTTTAAAGTTAAATATATTAAAGGAATTAAATATACTACTACTAATAGATTATTAAGATATCTATAATAAAAAGATAATACTAAAGATAATAAGAATATTAATAAATAGTTAGTAATAGAACTTAATACTATTAGAATAATATTTATTAAATAGAAAGTTTAATTAAAGAAAGTAGTTCCAGTTTAATTATATAATATTATTTTAAGAAAGTAGACTTTAAGACTTTTACTAGATATTTAAATAATAGTATTTAGTTACTAGAAATTAATAATTAAAGCTTTACTATATCTAAAAGCAAATTAATAATATTAGAAAATAATAAAATCCGGAACTTATATAATAAAAGCTATAGCCTTTTATATATAACTTCTAATAAAATAGTAGGAAATAATACTAACTTATATATTTTATTTAATAATCTAATTATTTTACTAGATTTCTTAAATAATAGCTATTTTGAATAATACTAGAATATTATATAATATTTTATAATACTTTCTAAATTAGAAGAAATATCTAGAACTGAGTTTCGAAAGCTAAATAAAGAAGCTTTGAATTATAATATAAGAGACTAATTATTCTAGAAAGTTATATCTAAAGTATATCTGTTTTAACTTATTATTAATAATTAAAAGTAAAGAGAAATTATTATTAAAAAGCTATATAATAAAATTAGATATACTAGAAAAGAAAGTATCTTTTATTTAATAACTAGCTATTATTACTAGAAAAGTTACTATAACTATATATAGAAGTATATTAATATTTATAAAGTCTATTAATATAAAAATAAAAGAAAATAAAAAGAAACTCTATATTTAATAAAAGCTATATTCTTTTTCTATTATATTAGAATTAATATAATTAAACTACTAGATTATAAAGAATATAACTTATTAGTTACTACTATAAATAACTTTTTAGAATAGATTAAAGCTAGATCTTTAAAGAATCTAACTAGTAAAAAGATTACTAGGTTTATTTAGAAAGAAATTATATATAGATATAGTTTATTTAGATAATTTAAAATAGATAATAGATCGGAATTTAAAGAAATAGTAATTTAGGAACTTAATAAGCTAGAAATTAATAGAATTATTATTTTAGCCTATAATTTTAAAAGAAATAGTATAATTAAAAGAGAATATTAACTAATTATTTAAGTATTTATTATATTTATAATAAGTAAAAAGAAGCTTTAAATAGATTTACTAATTAAGTTACTATATATAAACTAATTAGATTTACTTTCTTTTATATAGTTTATAATAGAAAAGCTATATTATCTATAGAAATATACTTTCTAATCTAAAGAATATTTAGATAAAATAAAGTTTATAATAGAGAAATACTTCTAGAAATATATATAAAATAAATATAAATAAGAGATAAAAATATTAAAGAAGCTAGAATAAAGAAGAATAGATAATATTAAAAGAGAAAAGAGTAATTTAATATTATTTATTAGATTTATATAAAGCCTATTTCTAAAAAGAATCTAGTTCTTATATATAATATTAAATTAATAAATTAAAATAAGTTAAGAAATATAAAGCTATTATACTATTAGCTTAGCCTATATAAAGTAAAATATATAGATTGACTAAAAGAATACTATATACTAGAAGAGCTTAATAGTATTATATTCTAAAAATATATACTAGAAATTAATTTAAATAATTTATTAAAAGAAATAGATTCTGGTATTTTCCTGAAAATAAAGTTAATAATAAATATATATCTATAAATAAATATTTCAAGACAGATATAGAACTAAAAAAGAAAGTAATTATAGAATATTATAAGTAAAATAATATTTAAGAGATTAAGAAAGCTACTAATATTATTATATATATTTCAGAATTACTAGAATTAGAAAAAATAAAATATATTACTTTTATAAAGAGTTAGGAAAAAGTATCTAATAATAGAAACTCTTTTTAATCTGAAATAAAACTTATTACTTTTAATTTCTTATATATTTTTTGAATTTTTCTTCTAACTATTATTTATAATATTTAGAGAATATTATTATTAGATTATTATTCTAGAAATCGGATAAGCTTTATTATTATTTACTTCTTATTATTATCTAATTATTATTACTAGATAGTATTCTTAATATAAGAATTTCTAATACTAGATCTTAAAAATTAAATATAAAGAATTTCTTTTAGTATAAAAATAAATAAAAGATTAAAAAGTTATCTTATAAACTATTAATTCTGAATTATAGTAATAAATAGTAATTATATTTAGAATTAGAAAAAGAAAAAAAAAGAAATATAGCTTTTTATATATATTTTACTAGAATAGAAATCTTTTAGAAACTTTATTTGTCTTTTTAACTAGCTATTCTTATAGTTTATACTAGTCTAAAACTTAATTATAATATCTATAAATCTTAATTTTAATTTGAACTATTATTATAAGTTTTCTTATAATATTCAAATAAACTTTCTAATTAGAAGTTATATATAGATAGAATAGCTAAACTAGAGGCCTTATAATAAGAAAGGAAAACTTTATTAAACTTAAAAGTTATTTCTGAAAATATTTAATAATATATAATTCTAGAAATCTTTTAGATATTAGATAAACTAGATCTATTTATTTAAAGCCTATTTTATATTAGAAAACCCACTTTTTCTTTAATATAATTATAGTTATATTTAAGGTATATATTATAGCTATTTTAAAAGTATATATTAAAACTTAGTTAATATATTATATATTTCTACTTTTATAGAAAACTTTTCTAATATAGAACCTATTCTCTAATTATAATACTATTTTATTACTAGAAACTAATTACTTTTTTAAAAAGTTAGTATAATTTATTAATTCTTACTATTAATTTATTTCTTACTATTAAATATTATCTAAATAATTTCTATATTTTTAATATTAATTCAGAATATTTAATCTTTTTATATTCTATATTAACTTTAATATTAATTATTCCAAACTTAATAATAGTATTATAAACCTTATTTATATTATCTTATAGTTCTTTTTTCTATAACCTTTAAAGTATTTAATATTATTTTTATAGATATAGATATTACTTTAAAGTTCTAACTAACTAAATAGTTTTATACTATATAAAGCCAACTTTAATAAATACTAAACAAATATAATTAGCTTTTAGAAAAGATATAAATTAGTTTTAGAAAAAGTAATATTTTATTCTAAGTTATTTTTTAATTCTATTATTCTAATTTTCTTTCTATTAATATTTACTTTATATTTTTCTAATATCTTTAATATATTTATCTATTTTACTATTTATATATTTCTTATATTATTTTTCTTCTTTAATATTATTTCTTAAATTAATAAAGATATCTCTAAATAAATAGAAAGTTAAAATATATTTATATTATAAAAATTTTATTATTTTCTTCTATATTTTAATATTTTAGATACTACTATTATATTTATATTTATATTATATTACTTTATTATTTTTCTATTATTATTATTTAATTTAATCTATTTTAATTATTTCTTTAATTATATTTTTTTTAGATATATATATATATATATTTTTTTTATAATAAAAGCCTAATTTTATATTTTACTTTTTATAATTATTTCTAATTTATAATTATATTATCTTAAATATATCTAATTATTATATTTACTTTCTCTATTATATATATTACTATTTTAGCTTTATTTTCTTACTAAAAAGAAAGAAAAACTCAAATATATATAATATTTTTATATAATTCAAGTCTATTTTAATTCATTCTTTATTTTAGAATATATTTAAAAGAAATTCTTATAATCTTAAGAACCTTTAACTCTATAACTAATAACTATTATATTAATAATATTTTTATAATATCTTTAAAAATAATAAAATAGTTAAAAAATAGATTTCTTAAGTTAGTAAAGTATAGTAGCTAGTTCTTATAAGCTATAGTATTATTAAAAGCCTATAAATTAATAGTATTAAAGTTTAGAGTATTAAAGAAGCTTAGACAGTTATAGAAAGCCTATTAATACCTGAAAAAATAGCTATAATTACCGAATTTAATATAAATATTTTAGATAAGCTAAATAATATATATAATAAGTTTTTAAAATAGAAAACCTTTATTAGAGATAGAACTAGACTAGGATTAATTAAGAAGAAACTAAAGAATTACTAAGCTAATAATAGAGAATTCGAGAATATTATTAAAAGCATTTCCAAAAGTAGATAAAAGAAGCTTAATAAAATTAAGACTATAATAAATAGTCTAGAAACTAAAAGTCAGACTAGAATTATATTATATAGTAAAGTTTTTAGCTAATATATTAATAATATTTATAATAACTTTAGTAAGAATATCTATAAGAAATTATATTTTCTTTTTAAAATAAAAGCTTTAATATATAAAGCTATTTAGTTAATTAATAAAACTATTTTAGAATATATTAAAAATAAGAAGTATTAGAATACTAGTATATTTATTAAATTAGATATTACTAAAATACTCAAGTATATTAAAGCTATTTTGAAACTTAAAGAATTAAAGTTTAAGTTATTATTAGCTAATAATTTTAAAACTAAATAATATATCTTTAATACTTCCGGAATTCTAATTAAAGAAGCTTATAATAATAAGCTTTTTTCTGCTTTCCGAAATAAGCCTAAAGAATAGACTTCTATTATAATTTCAGCTTTAATTTAACTAGATCTAGCTAAGAAAAATAGAGCTAATTTAATAAAACCTAATAAGAAAGCTACTAGTAAGACTAGTATAACTAGTATAATTAGATAAGAAGAATCTAGTAAGAAAAAGAAATAAGCTAAGCTTAAAACTTCTAATAAATAGTAGAAATCTAAGTATTAAACTAAGTATAAGATTAGAGAAATAGAGAAAAGTAAGAGAAAGCTCTCTATTCTAAAAGAAAAGATACTATTCAGAAAGATTTCTATATTTATATCTAGAATTAAGAAATAGAAAACTAAAGATATTAAGTTTAGAGAACTTAAAAAAAATATTTAGTATACCTATAAGATATTAGCTAAATAGAAGCTAATATTTACTTAATAGAATAAATATATTTTTAAAGAAGTATATAATAGTATTTTAGAACTTATTTATAAATAAGAATATTATAGAATTACTAATAAATTCCTTAAAGCTCTTTATATAATATATATTTAGTAGTTTACTAATACTTTCTCTATTAATATAAAAGATATTAATAATATTAATAATATTCTAAAGCTAGTTACTAAGATCTATAAAGTTACTAAAAGCAAGGAATATATTTCTATTATTTAAATAAATAAGAAAATACAGAATTTCTTTTTTAAAACTCAGGTAAATAAGAAATATAAATACAAATACTATATTTCTAATTAATTTTATTTAAATCTATAGCTCTAATTTAATACTATAGTTTCTGTTTCTAAATCTAGTATTACTAATCTAGATATAAATAGTTATATTTATAAGAAGAATTACCTAAAATAGATTAAAAAGCTTAGTATTTAAAAACTTTTAATAAAGAAAATAGAAATACTATAGTTCTATTTCTAAAAAAAAAACAATATATTAATATATAAAGATCTTAATAATAGCTATTTTATTTTAGTTTCTTAACTTTTAATAATAGATCTATTAATATAGCTCGGATTTTATAAGATATTAAGTAAGTATCCTATTTATCTAATTATATACTTTTAGCTAGTATAATATTTTACTTCTGGAAATATTAATTATAATTAATATAAAGGCAATACTAAAGATCTGGCTACTATTAAAGCTTTAAATAGCGAATTCTACTTTAGTAAAAAGTATTAGAATATTAGCTATATTTTCTTTATAGACTATAAAAAGGCTACTATCTTTAATAAGAAGTTCTTTAACAATATTAATTACTTCTCTATTTCTAATGAATTTGAACTAGAAGCAGCTAAAGAATTAGATAAGTATTTACTAAAGATAATAGAAGAAAAGATTTCAAGTATAATCTATATAACTAGACAAATAAATACTTTTAGCTAAATAATCTATAAGTTTGAAATTCTGAGAAAGTATTAATTCTCAGATAATATATAAGTTAAAGAATAGCTTAATAATAATTTACTATTTAATAGATCTTTTATTATAGTTCTAATAAGTCTAGTTATTATTAAAGATAAAATATATAAAAATGAAGTTTTCTATAAAGTTATTAATGCCTTTTATCTAGAGCTTTCCTTTTCTATTAAAGGTTAATTTAAGGATATTATAAATAATATAAAATTTAAAGAAGCTATCTATTTAAAATATATTAATATAATTTATAATATAATTTACTATAATAAGCCTTTTTAATATCCTATAATAAAGGCAGAAATTAAGTAATAATTAAAAATAGATACTAATTAATATAAAGAACTATATTAGATTTAGTATAAAAATATAGCTAAGTAGATTCAGATTGCCTTTAAGTAAATTCAGGAATATAAAATAAGACTATTTAAGAATAATAAGTTTTATTTTAGGTATATAAAGAAGAAGTTAAATTAACTAATAGAAGAAGATTCTAAATATTTTATTATTTTGGATTCTAAATAGGATTTTTCTGTTATTTTTGGTATTTAGGAAATAAATATAAATATATAGGAAATCAGATATAATATAATAAGCTATACTTATTAAAAATTATATTATTTTAATAGTTTTAAGGTTTAGGTTATATAGTAAAGGCTATAGCCTTTTATATATAACTTATAGGAATTATATAAGAAAGCTGGTTTTTCTATAGACTTAGAGAATAATCCTTTATATATATTTAATTAATTAAGCTTTTATATACTATATATTATTTATGTTTTACTATTTATACTTTTAATTTATTATTTTACTATTAAGTTACGTTTTATACTCTAGTATACTTTATATAGGTTTTTGTCTTATTATAGTTTCTCTTCTATAATATTTAGAGTAGCTAGAGCAGAAGTATAGTAAGCTGGTTTATAGGTATAAGATAATTAATACTATAGTAGTATTTGACCTAGTAGTTAAATAGTATATTAAAACAGGAATATTTCTATTTATTAAGAAATAAATTAGACTAGGACATTTTATTATATGTTATAGAATATAGAAGCTAGAGTATATTATATAGTTAAAGTAAATAATATTTAGTAATATATAATATCTAAATATAATAATAAGATAATATATATAGATTAGGTTATTTATAATATAGCTATAAAAGAAAAGATTAAAATACATTTAATTACTTCTAAAAAACAAATAAAATAAAAGTATATATAGCTTTATATAATAATAATTTAAGGTCTAAGCTTATTATATATTATTAAAAAAAAGGATATTAATATAAAGATATAATAAAAACAAGAAAAAGTATAAAAGAAATAAAAAGTAATATTTATTATTAAGTAATTCTAAGGAAATATATTAAAATAAGAGTGTTTTTACTTATAAAAAAGTAGGTAAGAAGTTATATTATAAGTTATATAATACAAAGATTAGAATATAAGAACTAGAATATATTATATAACTAGAAGTTAATAGTATTTAATAAAATCTAACAAATTACTTATATAATATATAATAAGATTATAATTAAATAAGAGACATATAGAAGTATATTATTTAATTAAATATAATTCTATTATAGACTAGAATATAAAGAATACAAAAAAGATAAGAAAGAAAATATAAAGTAAGTAGGAGGTACTTTCTTTTATACAAGTCCGAAATACTACTAATATGCCTCTAACCTGGTTTAGGCTAGCCGTACCGGCTATAACGAACTCACGTAATAGTCTAACTATAATAACTTATATTATTTTTAGTAATAATAGAATATTTTAAAGATATAAAAGTATAAACTAATTAAATATAATAGTTTATATAATTATAATATAAAACAAGAAAGTAATAATAATAATATTAAAGTTAAATTAAAATTTTATATAAATATAATAAGAAATTTATAAGTTAAGAATTAAATTATTATTTGAAAGAAATTTTAAATAAATTAAATAAGAAATATAATATTAGATTTATAAGAGAAAAATATTCTAAAGTAAGTATTTAGAGTTAAAGAGCTTAAAATAAAGAGAATAACTTAGGTTTTATTAAAAAGGTTAAGATTTTAATAATTATAAAACTTAAGTTAGTATTATTATATTATATATATAATAATATAAAGATTAAGTATTAAAGAGTATTTTTTGATACATCCTGTATAATATTTTGAAAATACAGCCTGTATACAGCCATATAGCCTGTATTTACTACTATAAAAGTATAGATATTTTTTGTGACTAATCAAACTGTATGTATTTCTCCTCAAGATTTGTACTACGAGTCTCCAGTGGGTTGTCAGCCGATACTCCTTACTAAGACTCCGTAAGCTCGCAGGCAAAATTAGGATACACCATTTTGGGCAACGACCAAGCAAAGAATACCCATACCCAAATGTATCCCAAGACCTCATGCCGAGTCGTCATCCGAGGGGCTTTCAGTTCTTTCCAAAGGCGTGCCTCCACAGCCTCGTAAGCTGTTTGAGCGCAGTCCTCAATCACGATTCCCGCAGCGGCTAAACAATACCAGAGCATCACCGGAGCTGCACCGCACTTCCTTGACTGCAACTTAGCACACCACGAATGCATCAATCCACTCATAACAAACACAAGTACAGTCAAGAGGCCGCGACTGAGCCGCGAACCCCTTTTTATACGCAAGAAATCATGTGTAAGGAGAGACGCATGCGCAACAGTCGCATTACGGTGAAAGCTCTGCCAGAAATGCCCCCAGAACTGGCGCAAGCTTGTCGAATCTGCAAGAGAGCCAAAGAGTGGAGGCCAAGCCGCCGGCTCCTGCCCACAGAGAACGCAGACAACGGAAAGTCCAGAATGGACCGCAGAAAGGTAGTTGTACGTCGGGAGGAAAAACTGAAGTGGAAGATAGAGGCGGATCAAGACTTCCCGCGCATCAACACCAATCAGACGTCGGATGAAACGTTCTCGTTCTAGCGAAAAGTCGCCATCGCGCAAGGAGGGCCAGTAGTAAGTCTCGTCAAATTTACGGAGCGCTGCCGCAAGCTCGACAAAGAAGAAGCAGGTGAGAGTGCGACTAATGAGAAACTCAGTGCGGGATATGGTGTTTGTTGGAGTGCTTCGAGTGAAGCCTGGAAGACGAGAGAAGCGTGGCAGGTGCTTGAGTTCCCGTGACGTGCCTATTCCACGAGGGTTCGAGATCACCCTGTATACCCAAGATACCTTTTGAGTGAACGTTGTCGCGGTCAGTGGGGGAGATTCCGGAGCGAGACACAGAAAGTAGCTGCTGTAGAGGAGGACACACACATGCGAGCATCCGTAGAGGTGGATATTGAAGCTCCGAATTTGGGAAGTATCGGCATATTGGAAAATGGCAAGGGTATACGCCACTATTACCCCAAGAACACCCAGGCGTAGAGGCGGCTTTGGCGGGAGGTAAATCAAGGATAGTGCACCAAGAATGTAGCTTGATGCTAAAAGGCTTAGAGGGTGTTTGGTAACACGATAGAACGTACTGCTATCCATTGCAAGGAAATGGTCTTTTCGCCCCTCAAAATGCTTGGACGTGTCAATGAATGCTGCGTTGCTTGGAACAAAGACGTCTTGTTGGAGCCGTGTGCTCCTTTATGCCCAACCTAGCCCTGTCCATCAGCATCGGTACACATTTAGCTTCGACACTCGGCCCAATTTACTAGCCTACCATAAAAAAAACTTTTATTACCATAAGGTACCACGTGTAAAGTTTTTGATTACTACTATTAGGTTGGCTATTGGACAGTCTACCAGACGTCCGACTGTCGATAGCAAGGTTGACGATCAATTTGATGCTGAGATGGCAGAGTGTATAGACGGTTTTCGCGGGGCCTACTTGCTCGTTAACGAAAGGAAGCTATTAGAGCCAGCGAACTAATGGAGGGCTTCTTTTTTTTTTTTGTGGGGGGGGGCAACAGTACCGGCAATAGCACCGGCACTCAGAGATAGGAATGGATAATTAAATTTAATTACTACCCCATTAAGATATAATTAAATATAATGCTCTTGAGCCGATTAAGCATTAAATTAAGTGGGTTCTGAGGAGGGTTTGAATCCAGCTAATCAGAGGGCTGGAAATCAATACATGTAACAGGCACTTCTTCTACTTTACAGAACGATCCTTCCTATATATTAGTAAATTCACTACTATACTGCCTGTAACTAATACTAATAGTACCTATAGTAATAAGCTCCTTATAGCTCAGTTTGCCTTTATTTATCCCACTTCTAATTACGGATTTATTAGCAAGAAAGCCTAGTATAAGTACTATTCTATTCTACTAAAGTTATAGAATACTACTATAAATCTGGGCCCTTACTTAAAGAAATATAAAGGTTAGAAGCAATATTAAAAGAATTATAGAATTAATTTAATAGTATAGAAGAAGAAATAGCTATCTATATATAATTATTTTAAGGTTAAAAACTCGTTAGCTAAAGAACTATTTATACTTGCTATCTTTACTTAATATATAGTTTCTCTCAATTTAATACTTCTAAATAGAAAGCCTTTTACCTAAAAGTAGGCTTTAAAGCTCCGAATTATAAAACTCTTATAGGAATACTCCTTAACTTCTAGTATAATAAGATTAAATTAAAAGTATAATAGATAGTAGATATAGTATCTTATATTTAAATTATTACTAATAGCTCTTTAAATATTAGTAAGATATATATTAAAAATATATTATTTCTGGTAAATGAGATCTTATACTATTAGAATTCAGTTAGAATTAAAGCTATTAAAGTAGGAGCAAGCTAAATAGTTAAAAATATAATTAAGGAAGTAAATAAGATTATATAGAGTTCTTTAAATTATTAGACTACTTTCTTTTCTAATATCTGTAATATATAAAGAAGAATATAGTCTAATCTTATTGAAAATCCAGATACTTTCTATATTTTCTTAGTACTATATAATTCTTATGAAATTTAACTAATTTTTAAAGACCTTTTCTAGAACTAAATTATTACTATAACTAGTATCTTCTTTAAGAACTTTTCAAATAAAATTATTAGTATATTTTCGAAATCGGATAAGTAATTAATATATTTATAAAAGGCTATAAAGAAATATAGAGGAATTATTGCCTTAATTATAATTATACTAATATACTAGAATACTTAAATATATTAAATTGCCTCTATTAATAGATTGTCTAAAGCTTTAAAAGTATATATTAAATATCTAAATAATAATTCTCGAGAACTAATTATAATTAAGTTAATACTCTATTATAATAATAATAATTAGTAGAAGAATAAGGCCTTAAAGCGGGTTCTAGAGCTTATTTATATATACTAAAAAATGTTTAAATTAAATTATTTAATACTTAGAAAGATATATTTTTATTAGATAGTAATTAATACTTACTTTTAAATATATTAGATATAAGGCAATAAGCTATAATAGAAGCAAGTTAATAATTACTATATATATATTAGTAAAGGAAAATAGACTATATAAATAAAGGTATAGCTTTAATCTATTTATCTAGTAATATATATATTTCTTTTAGAAAACTATAGTATTATTCTTACTAATTTATTTGCTATATAAGTTAATACTTTTATATTAGAAAGGCTTGGAATTCAGGACTTTTATAAGTTCTATTAATATAAGAAGAAGCAAGGGAATTTCTATTCTTTAAACTCTTATTAGACTTATTTTTCTAGTTAAACTAGATCTTTTTAAGAGCTTTTAGTAAGTTACTAATATTCTTATTATTTATATACTAATTATAATAAGTAACTAAATCTCTAGAATTATTAAAACTAGCCCTTAATTCTTTATATACTATTATTAATTTAGTTACTTCCGAATAAGCTTTCTTTATTATAAACTTCCTATAATCGAAAATGCGAAATTAAATACTAGTTAAAACTATAAATAAGCTTTATTTTATATATATTAATTATAGATTAATATATATAGTAATAAAAGAAATAAATAGAAAAGCAAAGCTTTTAGAGAAATTAATAGCAGATTTATTACTAAATCTAAAGAATAATTTAGTAAAGATTAAAGCTATTTAAGATAATAATAAAGAAAAGAACTAGAAAGATATTAGTAATTTTATTAACTAGATACTAGCTTTAAAAAATATAGATATTAGTAAAAGAAAAAAATAAAATATATTTATATAGTTCTTTTTATTATTATATAACCTTTATTTTCATTAATAATTATAAATTATATAATTGTACTAACTTAATTAAATAATAATTAAATAATTAAATATTTTTTATTTTTGCTTAGAAAAGTTAGTAATATAAGTCTAATCTTATATTATATTACTAAAACTTAAGAAAATACTTTCTTTGAGTTTTTGTCGGTTCGAAAAGTCTAGAATTTATATAAATATATATTAGGATAAAGTAAATTAAATTAATTAATCTAATTAAAATTATAGAATTTAGAAGAACTATTATATATAGATATCTAATAGTTTTAGTATATTTTAGCTATTTTATTTATATTATATTACTAAAACTTAAGAAAATGCTTTCTTTAAGTTTTTATTAGTCCAAAAGGTCTAGAATTTATATAAATATATATTATAATAAAGTAAATTAAATTAATTAATCTAATTAAGATTATAGAGTTTCGGAGAAACTATTATATATAGATATCTAATAGTTTTAGTATATTTTGGCTATTTTATTTATATTATATTACTAAAACTTAAGAAAATGCTTTCTTTAAGTTTTTGTCGGTCCGAAAGGTCTAGAATTTATATAAATATATATTACAATAACGTAAATTAAATTAATTAATCTAATTAAGATTATAGAGTTTCGGAGAAACTATTATATATAGGTATCTAATAGTTTTAGTATATTTTAGCTATTTTATTTATATTATATTACTAAAACTTCTGAAATTCCTATATTATAATATATTAACCTATTAATTAATTAATTAATTTAATATATAAGCTTTTTATATAAAGTACTATAAATAGTTATAATTACTCTAGTATTTAGACTTTACTATTCCAGTTTAAGGCATTTCTAGTTTCCTAATTCTTTATTACTACTATTACTATCTAGTAAACTTTCTTCTATATCTTTTTATTTCTCTTATATTATATATCTACTAACCTATTAATAGTCTAATATATTATAGAAAATGCAGTTATAGCCTGTATTATAAGAGAAATAGGAAATAAGAAGTAATTATAATAAGAATAGGCTTTAGATGAATTAATAGAAGAGATATTAAATAATACTAAAGCTACTATAAAGAACTCTAGTCTTCTAAACTCCGTTTTTCAAGTATATAAATAAAGCTTTTCCCGACCTACTTTTTTATATTTCTATATTAAAAGACCTTATATTAAACTATAAAACTTTGTAATACCCGATCTACTATTAATTAGATAAAGTATATTATAAATATTAATCTATTTATCGGTTAATAATATAGTAGTCTGTAATAGTAGAGTTAGAGTTATTATCTAATTAATAGTAGACCGGGTATTATAAAGTTTTATAGTTTAATACAAGGTCTTTTAATATAGAAATATATATAAAAAAGTAGGTTAGAAAAAGCTTTATTTATATGTTTGAGAGATAGAGTTTAGGAGACTAGAGTTCTTTATAGTAGCCTTAGTACTACTTAGTATTTTATAACTAAATCAATTAATTACTTATTATTTTCTGTAATTCTCTCAGAAGTAAGAAACCTCCTTAGACTTTATAAAAACCTAGTATAGTTAATAGTTTTCGGAAAACCTTAGCTGTGACGGCTGGTGTCACATGGTTGGTTTCAGCCAAAGGGGTTGGTTTCAGCTAAGGTTCCAAGCTATGGTTCAAACCAAGCTCGCTTCCAAAGCTCGGCGTTTCAGTGGTCTTGGCCATACCTACTTATCCACTGCCACACCTCACTCCTTCTCTCCTTAGCTTTAGATTCTGTAGGACATTGGAAATCATTGATCTTTGAGCATCGTTCCATTGCTTTGTTCCTGCCGTCACATTAGCTATTAGTAAGGCTAAGCAAACATTTAAGTTAACTTTAAACTAATTTACTAGGAAATATATTATTCAGTTTTCAAAATTTTATCCAGTCTGTTTAAAGTCCCTAAAAAGCGAACTAGTTCAAATTATAGACCATACTATAAAAACCCTCTTTTATTACATTATGATTTGTCCGAAATCGTCTCCGACCCGTAATACTCCGGAGTACTACGAACATGTGCCTTGGAGTGTTCCTCTATATAAGTATATAAACGCATACCCGAGACCTGAATTTCGAAGTTAACTCAAGTACATACCTTCTTTCTCTGCCAATCTCGACTTATACTACAAGATCCAGCGCAACGCTATCCTTCCTGTATATCTCCGAGTTAGTCCACGGCCCGCTTTAAAGAAAATGAACCTGAGCACCCTGATATCTCTCTGTCTGCTCCTTTCTGTCGGCTCCTGCTGCGGTGGAAAAGACACGTTCGACGCTTGTTCACCCCGCATGCTGAGAATTCGCAACCCATTGGGGCCAAGAGAAGTTGATGACAGCGTAGCTCAGCCTGTTGTCTAGATGATTGTCTGGTACGTGGATTCCGAGGCGGTGGAGGTTGCGCTCTTTCTTAGTTTGAGTTTGCGTGAATTCTCTTCCTTATGTTGGGCTAATTGGTTCTTAAAGAGAATCGGCGTTGCTGCCTGCCAGGGGTGGCTGGACTTGAGAGGGACGCAGGCAGTCGTGTTATAATGCGTTAGACTGATCTCATCTCCGGTCATGTAAAACGTCGAGTGCTAGTGTCAGACGCCCAAGATAACAGTTTCTACTAAGGATTACGAAAATGTCTATACAGGAGGGACGAGGTGCTGGAAGGCCGGTTCGCGAAAATCACGGAAAACTACAAAATTCAAATATACTATTTCAATTCACAATACTACATCACGTTCTCTAAATGCGCTATAAATTGTATACAGAATATATAGGATATGCGACACTATTTCACTAAAGTTATAAAGAGTATATCCTCTCTTTTATAGTAGTATATAATATATTTGCTATATAATAGTAGTACTCGCTAATTCTAGTTATACTAGGCCAAAAATTATAACTATCTATATATGTAATTAGGCCACGAATTATAAAGAATATAATATAATAATATAATTTACTATAATAGAGATATCTAAATATATAATAATTAATTTCAGGCACTTTATAATACTATTATAATATATTTAAACTTAATATATTCTAGTTTAGAATAGTAGTTATATATTCTAAATTTTGAAATATTTAATTAGTTAGATAATACTATACTATCTATTATATATTATATACTATAGCTTCTTATTATATAATTCTATTATTTTAAGACTAGAATTAATTATATATTACTAGTAATTGAGATATTATATAACGGCTCTAAATTTTACTAATATATTATTAAGTTATAGATATAATTATTTTAGAAATAAAATTATATAATAGCAGGCTTCTATATTATATATAAGAAAATATAAGAACTTAATAAATAGTAGCTTAAATCTAATACTTCGAGTTATATATTTATTATAATAATAATTATAATAAAATAAAAATTTAGTATAATAATTTCTATTTAGAGATTATAAAGTTATTAAAATATAAAGTTAAAATATAATATAATATTATAATATATAATAGATAGTAGTTAGTAAATACTTATATTAAATATTAATATATAGTAGCCTAAATTATATATTTATTAGAATTATAATTATAATAAAATAAAAATTAAATATATGAAATTAAATATATAAAATCAAATATATAAAATTAAATATATAAAATTAAATATATAAAATTAAATATATAAAATTAAATATATAAAATTAAATATATAAAATTAAATATATAAAATTAAATATATAAAATTATAATTATAAAATAGAAAGTTATTATAATATGAAATTATAGAAGTATTATAGTATTCGAGCCTTATAGTAGTATTTAGCTAGTAATATTAGTAATAATATTATATATTAAGAGAACTTAATATATAATAGTCCGAATTAAATTCTTTAAGTTATATATTTATTATAATTATAATTATAATAAAATAAAAATTTAGTATAAAACGTTATATTTATAGAATATAATATTATAAGTTATTATTTTATTTCGGCTAGTATTATATAATATATAATAGCTAGAACTAAATATTTTAAGTTATTTATTTATTATAATTATAACTATAATAAAATAAAATTATTATAAAAAGTAAATAGATGGCTTTTAGTATATAATATAATATAATAACTAATATTAAGAGAACTTAATATATAATAGCCTGAATTAAATATTTTAAATTATATAATTATTATAATTATAGTTTTAATAAAATAAAAATTTAATATATTAATTTCTATAAAGTAATTATAAAGTTATTATAATATAAAAATTAAGGAAATTATAAGCTAAAAGCTTATTTATCTATAATAGTAGAGAATTTTAGTAAAATAGAAAAATTAAAAAAAACTATTAAAAATTATAAAACTATATTATAAACTTTAAATATATTATAAATTATATATAGAATATATAAAGTCTATTATAACAAAGTTATAATAAGTATATTCTAACTTCTATTATAATATATTATATATTTGCTATATAATAATAGTAATTAATAGCTTATACTATTTTACTATAATATTTTTTAAAAGTATTATAACTTTTTATTAGAAAAGTATTAAGGAAATCGAAAGTTATATAATATCTTCTAAAAGTATTAATAAACTTAATAGAAAATTTTATATATCGAATTTCTTAATTTAAACAGATTTTTAGATCTACTTTTTATAAGAATCGGCCTTATATAAGCTAGATTATTAATAAATAAAACTAGAAAATAATAAAAAATACAAATAATTTTTAGCTTAGACTATTTCTTATATAAAAAGCCCAAAATTTATATATAAGCTCTTATAATAGTATAAAGCTAGACTAGAGGCTAAATAGTCTAAAAATAGATTTATAATATAATAAAAGAAATTTTAGTTTAATTTTTCTAAGACTTTTAAGTTCAAACCTAATAGCTTAATAACTAGAACTTTTCCAAGTAGGTTTTATATTATATTTAGGTTTATTATATATAAAATTAGTTATATATAGATTTTTAGCTAATTCTATTAATAATAAGTCTAAATATTTAAGTAAAAATACTTATATCTTAAATTAAAACTAAAAGCTTAATTTATATATTAGAAGTTTTAAATAAGCTATAATAAAAGTATTACTTTTATATATTATAGAATAAAAACTATTAAAGAAGCTACTTTATATAAGAATCGAATTAATATTTCTTTTTTAACTAATTTTAAAAGAAAATAAAATAAAAGAAGATTTTAGATTCTTTAATAAAATTATAATTATAATATTAAATATAATAAGTTTAAAGTTTATATATAATATATTATATTAAAGAATTTCAAATATAAGCTTTTTATTAAATTCGAATTAGTAATATCTTTTTAACTAAAACTTATATATAATATATTATATATAAGAATTCTAAAAATAATTCTTTTATTAAGTTCGAATAAATAATATCTTTTTAATTAATTTTAACTTAATTAAAATATAAGAAATTTTTAGATTTCTTAATAAGCCTTTAGTTATAATATTAAATATAATAAAACTAAAGCTTATATATAATATAGTATATCTAAGAATTCTAAAAATAAGCTTTTTATTAGAATTAAATTAATAGAACTAAAAGTTATAAGAAACTTATTTGAAATCTTAAAATAAGTTTAACTAGTTTTATTTATATATAATATTTAAGAATATTAAATAAAAACTTCGAAAATTAAAAAAAACTATATATTAAAATAATAAATATAGTTTTATTAATACTAATTATAATAATATAAGTTTCTTATATATATAAGTTTAGAAAATATTTTATATATATATAATATTAATAAATAAAATATATATAAAAAATTAATATCTTATTTTTTAAAAAAAACTAATTAATTACTTAATTAATTAAAAAAATGTAATATTTTATTTTTAAGATTTTATTTAGTTAAAGAAAAAATAATAATTAATATTATAGATTTTAAAGTTCTTTTTAAAGCTTTCTTTAAAATTTCTCGAGAATTATATTTTTATTAATAACTAGACTATTAGTGAAATTAAGTTTTTAAATAGTTTTCAGAACTTTAATTTTAGTTTTAAGCTTTTTATTTTCTTTTAATTATTTAATTAATTAATAATTAATAATTATTTTTAAATATTTTATATAAAATTTAAAAATTAATTTTATTTTTAAAAGCTATATTATATTTTTATTTTATAAGGTAATAGAAATTTAAAAGTTTATATAATAGTAAAAATAAAATAATAAAATAATAACTAATTATAATAATTATAATTTATTTATAAAAAATATAAAAAATAATATTTATAAAAGCTAAATTATAATTCTTAATAAAATAATTCTGGAATTTATTAATTTAATCATAATATTAATATTAGTTTACTAGTAATATATAATATTACTATATAAGTTATAAAATATTATTTATATATAATTAGTAAAGTTATTAGTTAGAAATAGAAATTATAATATTATAATATTAATATATAATTTCTAAATTTACTAAATTTAAAAGAATCTAGTTTATTAATTAAATTACTAATAGAATATAAAATTATATAATTATATTTTATATTTTATATTTTATTATTTATATTTTATTATTTATATTTTATATTTTATATTTTATATTTTATATCTTATAATTATATATATAATTTTTAAAGAAATAGCTATATTAATACTAGAAACTTTCTAAAAAATATAAAAAATAATCTCTTTTTCTAATTATATATAAATTTTCTAATTTAGTCTAATATTAGATTTTTAAATATTTTATATATTTATATTATTTTTAAATCTTTAGTTATATATTAAAGGCTATAGCTTTTTATATATAACTTTTTTTCTTATAATATTTTTCTATTTTATTTATATTTAATTTATTTTTTAATATTTAATTATATAGTATTTATATTAATTAGATATTTAAAAGTATTTATTAGCTTTAATTTTATTATAAAATTAGTATAATTTAATTTTTATTTAATTTTTGTAATTTCTATAACTTCTTATTATTTATATATTTAATAAAAATATATTATATTAATTATTAAATACTTTTTATAAGGAATTTCTAATTTAATGAAATATTTATATAATAACTTTAAATTTATATAAATTACTAATAATAATACTATTTCTAATATTTTATTAATTATAAATTTAATTAAAGTACTTATATTAAAATTATAAACTATATTAGAAAGTTCTAAAACTAGAATACTTTTAGTAATTCTTTTATATTTAATAAAGAATTAGTAAATAATATTAGTATATTTAGTTTTATTTATTAGAATTAAAATATATCTAATTAAGAAAAAGAAATCTCTATTATTTATAAATAAAGTATTTATAAAAATAATTAAATATAAGAATTTTTTTACTAGTTTTATAAATTTTAGTTTTTTAGTAATATTCTTAATTAATTATTAAATATATTTATTAAATATCTTTATATTAGTTTTTAAAAGTTTAAAAATTTAAATAATAATTAATAGATTATATAAAGTTTCTAGTTAATAAACTAATATAATATATATTTCTCTAATATATTAGATAATATATTAGTTTTTAATAAAGAGATCTTAATAAATAGTACTTCTATTATTTATAATAATAATATTTTCTATAGAAATAATTTAGAGGTTTTTATATTAATATTTTTATATAAAAGTAATTTTAGTAATTCTAACTAAATAATTTCTTTTAGAATTAGAAGATTTATATTAGCTTTAATATTTTAAATTTAAAATTAGTTAATATTTATATAAGAAAAATTAAAATAAAACCAATTTTTTTATTTTATTAATTTTTAATATTAAAATATTAATATTACTAGTTATAAAAGAAATTAATATATAATTTATAATTAGCTAAAACTAGATTTAATAATAATTCTAGAATAGTTAGAATAATTTAGAATAAATTACTTTATATAATAAATTTATATAGAAGATATTTCCTAATTAAATAAATTTTATAAAAACTTAAAATATTTCTTTTTATTATATTAAAATAAACTTAAATCTAAATTTCTTATATATAATATAAATAAAAAGTAAGAATTAAATAAAATAATTATATAACTAAAAGTTTTTTTATATAATTAATAGTTATAAAGTTATTTATAAGTCTAAATAAAAGTTTATTATAAGTTTTTTATAATTATAAATAGTTTAAAGCCTAAAATATAATTCTATTTAGAAATAATATAAATTATTCTAGAATTATTATTAAGTTTAATTAAAACTAAAATATTTAAAAATTAGACTTATATTTTATTTTTCTAAACTAAAAAAAACAATAATATTTATTATAAATAAATATATCTAATTATAATTAAATTATTAAGATATAGTTAAATAACTAAATTATAGTTATATAACTTTAAATATATATTAATAATATATAATATTAAATATTAAATAATTATTTATAGCTAAAAATATTAAAGTTTTTATATTTAGAAAAATATATATAATTTTAATAAAATCTCTAATATTTTCTAAATACTTTTTATATAATAAAAACTAACTAAATTTAACTTTTATAAAATATTTATAATAATTAAATATAGAAAGACTTTATAAGAATTTCTTTATTATAAAATTAAAAATTATTTTTATTTTTATTTCAAATATTTAAATATAATTAAATATAAATTCCTTAAATTTAGATTTATATAAAAAAAGAAAAAAGCTTAAATATTTAATTCTTATATTTTAGTAATTTTATATTTTTAGTAAATTTTATTATAATTTTTTTTAAAATAAATAAAAGTTATTTAGAATTTTATAATAAAATAAATATATTTTTAAAATATATTTTTATAATAATAAAAATAAAAAATAAAATAAGATATAAAGATTTTTAATTTATATTTTATAAAATTTAAAGCTAAAATAAAATAAAATTAGAATTTTAATTTATTATTATATCTAAAATAGAAATCTAATATTATAAATCTATTTTTAATATAAATAATTATAAAATTTAATAAATTAAATTAATTAAATAATTAAATTTTATAAAAATATATCTAATATATATTTAATTAAATACTTTAATTCTAAATATAATTTCTATTTAATACTTTTAAATTTAAAATAAATAGTTATAATAGTTTAGATATTAATATTATAAAATATATTAGAATTAGTAAATAAAAAAATAAATTAGTAAATAAAAGTTAAATTATATAAATATTAAAAATTAAGAAGATTATAAATATTTTATAACTTTTAATAATAAAGTTTATTATAATATAATATCTAATTAATAAAATTAATTAAATTTAATAACTTTCTATAAAATAATTTATTAAAACTTTATATCTAATTTATAAAAATAAAAATAATTCTAATAACTTTTTATAAAATAATTTATTAAACCTTTATATTTAATTTATAAAATTAAAATAATTCTAGTAATTTTCTATAAAGAAATTTATTAAAATATTTTATATTATTACTAAAATAATACTTTATAAAAGAAAAACTATATTCTTTTAATATTTATATAATAAAGCTTATATAATTATAATTTATTTTCGAAATCTTTATATAATATAAAACTTTTATAAAGTCTAATTAATAAAAAAAATATCTAATATAATAATAGTAAAAGAAATATTTAATATAACTATAGTTTAATTTTAAATTCTTTCTTTTACTTATAATATTAAAATACTTATAATAGTTATATATAGCTTAAATATTATAATATTATTATAACTAAATAAATCGAATATAAAATATATAAATATTAGTAAAATATTAAAAATTATTAGTTATTACTTTTTTATATTTAGATATTAACTAATAAATATAAATATATAATTAAATAAAGATTATATATATTATAGTTATATATTATAGCTATAGAAAATATTAATATACTTTTTTTAAATTATATATTTTATATATTTTATATATTAAATAATAAAATACTTTTTAATTATATTAATTTCCTTTTTTTATAAATATAAATCTCTAAAAAAATAAGATTTTTTTTCTTTCTAAAAAGTAAAATTAAAAAGTCTAATATATTTAATAATAAGAAAAATATCTTACTAGTTTTTAAAACTAATTCTTTATTTTAGTTATTAGTTCTAATATTATATAATTTCTTTATTAATTAATATTCTATTATTTCTATATTTAAAATATTTCCGAAAAAATTATAAAAAATTATTTCTAAAAACTAGAAATTCCTCTTTTCTAATTACTATAAAAACTTAGATAATTACTTTCTAATATTTATAAAAAAGCTTAAATATAAAAAATAATAATAAAAAGTATTTTAGGAAATTAAAATTAAAATCTAAAAATATATTATATTTTAATTAATATATTTTAATTTGCTTTTATAAAAATAAATTATTTAAATAGCTAAATATTTTAATAAACTTATTTATAAATATAAAAAACTATTTCTAGTAAGAAATAATTTTTTTTATAACGAAACTAATTTATTAAAATAGAAATATTTATTATATTAATATATTAAAAATTTAGAAAAGTTATATAATTTATATTATTATTATTATAAATCTAGTTATATATAATAAAAGTAAATTAATTAGCTTTTCCTAAATAAAAATCTATAATAATAATTAAAAAAACAGTATTATTTATAAAATAAAAACTTTAATAATATAAAATATTATTAATATATTTAATAGTAATTAATTAAGCTAATATTTTCTTTAGTACTAAATTATAAAGCTATATAATTATATTCTAAATCTCGATAAAATATTCTTTTTGAGAAAGTTTATTATATTTATTATATTAAAATTTTATTAAACTATTACTAGTTAGAATAGAATTAAAAATAAAACTATTAGTAATATTTATAAGTTTTAAAATCTATAGTAAATACTTTATAATAAAGCTATATATAAAAATAAATTTTTAAAAACTATATTATTAAATATTAAAAAAATAAGTTAGAATAGAAAACTATTTAAAAATATTATTATATTATAAGAAAAAAAGAACTTTATTTCTAAATATAATAACTATTATAGAAATAGAAATAATAGTATTATTAATATAATTCTAGTTATTTTTATATTTATATTTAAATAATAATTCTAATTATATTAATAATAATTAAAAATTATATAATATTTAATTATATTAATAGAAATATTAAAGCCTCTAATATTATAAGTATAAGATCTAGGGCCTAGAAGGCATAGTTAGACTATCTTTATTTTAATAATTTAAAGCTAAAAAGAAAAAAGGATCTCGAAAAAGCCTCGGATCTAAATAATTACAAGCTATATATGGGTCTATATACTAGCTTAAGCTCGGGGTTATATATAATAATCAGGTAACTATAGATATCTTACTCAGATATTAGATACCTCTCTAGCTCTAGTCTAATCCCTACTAGTACTATATATTATAATAATTATAATATTACCTCTCTTTTTAAAATAAGCTCGTTTTCGAGCTTTAAAAATCCCTATTAAATTTCTAAGTTATAGGTTATATATTAAAGGCCAGGGCCTTTTATATATAACTTTAAAGGATTTTCGTCTATATTATATAGTTCCGGTAATATATTATTCTTAGTATAGTCTAACTAATAGGGGAGATTCTGGAGCGGTCCTGGCTATTTGGGGTTCTTATTATAGAAGCTCTAAAAAGCTAGGATACTATTATTTAATAAGAAAGCGGAATACTATTCCGGATCTGGATTCTATTCTTTCTATTAGACTTGGTACTTTAGCTTTCTATAAAGCAGTTTTACTACTTATATCTCTTGAACTTTATATTCCGTTTTCCTATCTTATAGTTCTAATAGTAGAGGCTCCGGATTTGCTTATCCGGGAAAGGGATTACCTAGATCTTTATATAGCTTTTCTATATAGAATACCGGATATATTCTTATTAATTCCGGAAGCTTGAGCCTAAAGAAATATCTTATTTATTTCAGGATTTTATATAGTTCTTCTATTTAGTAAGCTAGCTTATGGCTCGGATAATTATTCTTCTAGTATTTGGTAATAATTTATATCTTATTTCCTATTCCAAAGTTTACTAGTTAGTAGTATTTATTAGCTTAAGTAGTATAGTATTCTTATATTTATATTATATTTTCCTATATCTTTTGCTATAATTTATAAAGCTATATTACTAGGGCCTTTGCCTCCTATCTATTTAGCTTTTCCTTTAAGGTACCTAATTATACTTGGGTTTCCTAGTTAAATAATATCTGCGGTTTATAGCTTTTCTTTATAAGAAACAGGGATTGGCCTATAGTCTTATAGACTAGAGCTGCCTACTAATAGTCGATTATTATTATCTATTTATTCCAATTATTCTAGTAGTAATTTATATAGGAATATAGCTATTAGTTAAAGTACTAGTTAATAATCTCTATCTGGCTATTAGTTTAGGGATAGTTAGTAGTTAATAACTTAAGCTTTATACTAATATATTTATAGAACTTGCTCTAGAAATCTAATATAAACTAGGGGCCTTAATTAGATATTATAGTCTCTGGAATACTAACTTAGTAAACTATATAAGTAAGAAATAGGGGCGCTAACTCTTTAGCTATTACTATATCTCGGACAGGAATTATAATAAGGTACTTATCTAGGTAATTAATAAAAATTACTATTATATTATACTTGTTTTTATTCTCTAGATACTTCTTGAAATCTACTAATATATACTACTAAGGGCAGTCAGGAATTAGTAATAAATATAAGAGTCCTGGTTTCTTATTTTTAGAAATATAAGATTATTAGTAGGTATAATAGTTATTCCTATACTAATTAATATTTATACCTTGGCCTGACTAGTAATAGCAGGCCTAAAGAAGCTATTAAAGCTTGGCTTATTCTAGGTATCCTATTAGAGGCTATATATATATCTCTTAAATAAGGGTAGTATATAAGGGCATCTCGGGTATTATTATATTATTAGATATAAATAGTTTACTATATTATAAAAGTAAACTATCTTATAATATCTAAGTACCTTCTTTCTTATTTCTTGCCTTATTCTATAGCTTTTCTAGTTCTAATAACTCTCGGTTCTTATTTAATAACTTATCTACTAGCTAGATACTATTATACTAGGTTTCTTCCTAAGCCGGGCTTATAAAGGCCTTAATTAGGGCTAACTAGAGATCCTATATAATATTATTATTAATCTTTTATTATAGGAGGAGAATTTGGATTTAGTAAGCTATTATTACCTTATTCTAGGTAGTTATATCCTTGTATTTCCTATTTAGGGTATCTGTTTATTTATTTAACTTGCCTGTCTAATATATAAGCTTAAAATAATAATAGAAAAGATACTTTATTTAGTAAGCTTATCTTACTAAAAGCTTCTTTATAGTTATGAAGTATTTAAGGGCTCGGTAATCTAAATAAATTATAAAGAATACTTCCTATAGGCCTTCTAGCTCTGCTTGCTATTTAATTAAAAAGAGAATAATAGTAAGTATTTCTTTATTATAGATATTATAGTTTAGCTTTACTAACTATATAGTTTTAGAGAAGAATACTACCGGATACTAGAGTTCTATCTAGGAGTCTTATTATAAGAAAATACTGGCTATAACTTTATTTAATATATCCGTCTTAATTATAATAAAGAGATTCGGATTATAGTAATATAGAATTAGTACCGAGAGTATAGCTTGCTTTAGCTTAGTAAAATCTTCTTAATACTAATCTATCTATTTAAATAGAACTCTCTTATATATTAGAGCTATTAGGGGCTTTACTATATAGCTATATTCTATAATAAAGTACTAATAAAAGTTATAAAAACCCAGAAAGCCTTATATTTCTTTAACTATCTTTAGTAATTACTAGTCCTTAATAACTACTATCTTATCTGGGTCTATTTTAATACCTCTAGTAGAGATAATAAAGCCTAGATACTTTATATAAGTAATTTTAAACTCTGATTTCTTAATATTTGCTTAGAGACTAGTATTCTATAATTACTAAAAGATCTTTTATATATAGTTTTTATATTTTAGGGAATTATTTAAATAAATCAGGATATTATTTAAATAAGCTATATAAAAGATATTAAGGTAATTAAAGAGAATATTATTTATATACCTCTAATATATAATAAGGCTATTAGTTAGGCCTTTCTAAAGAATTTTATACTTATAGGCCCTATATCTTATATAGAATATTATAAGTTCTTTTAATTCTGGGTCTATTTAGATCTAATAAAATATTTACTAAATATCTAGCTTTATATAGACCTTGGCTTGAGCTAGTTATATAAGGGTCTTATAAATAAGAGAAAGAGAATAATAGTTCTTTTATATTAAGTTATTTAGCTTATAATAATTAATATAGAATTAGAGAGCTTTATTAGCCTTTTTTATAAAGAGAATTAGAGATATAAAAGGGAACTGGCTTGGCTTAATAAAGCCCTATTAGAGGTTTTCTTTAAGGAAGTATTTAACCTCCTATAGCTTATAGATTAACTATTAATAGAGCAGGAAATATTCTAGGCTTTCTGGGCCTTTGGGATTATTAATCTAAATCTTATAGTTATATAATTAATATAGAAATAAGATATTTAATACTTCTTTTAAAAAAACATCTATAAAATCCTTAAACTCCTCTAGTAAGACTCTTACTAGCTACTATAGCTCTGTCTTTTCTGGCTATTATTTATCCGGAATAAACTCGTTCTCTTATTATAATTCTAGCTCTTTATTAATCTCGAAAAATAATATTATAAAGAAAAGATTCTTCTTTTTCTATAAGTTTATCTAGAAAATAGCCGGTAAGATATCTATAATATTAACTAAAGGCCTTAACTAGATCTTATAGCTTTCTTTTAGATAATATAGTTTTAATATCTTTATTTCTGGCTTAAAAGAAACTTTTATATTCCCTAAAGCTACTTGTATTTCTCTATAATATTAAGCTTAATCTTTTTACTATATATGGCTTTCTGAGCCCGGGTTAGGAAGAAAATAAAGGAGTTTCTTCTTTATAAGCTAAGGTTTCCAGAACTTATTTATAGCTATAGCTTTATTTCTTTTATTTATATTTTCTTAGTATTAGTTACTTTTTCCAGGTTCTAAATTCTTATATATAGTAATTAAAACCTTATTTTAATTCTTCTTTCTAGGCTAATTATCTAGCTAGATTAATCTTCTATTCTTATAATTAATTAGGATATTAGTACTTATAAACTACTATTATCCTAAAATCATATTATATTTACCTAGTCCTATAACTAGTATAGGTACTAGAACTTTCTATTTATTAATTAAGAATATAAGCTTAATATAATAAGTAATAGATATGGCCTGCTTACTATTAAACCTCCTTATATTATAGGGTAATACTAATTAAATAGGCTTAATATCTAGAAATTATTTAATTATTCTTATAAACTTGGAATTAATAAAAATATATCTATTTATTCCGGTATTAATAAAAGAAGAAGTCTTAATACCTAATCTATTATTACTAATTATATAAGGGAATATAAATACTTTACTTTCTAGTAGCTAGCTTAAATCAACTTTTACTATATTTATATAATATGGCCCTAAAAAGAAGACTTTCTTTAGGGATTCTCGTTTCCCTATTCTATATCTTTAAATAGCTTACTTATAATAAGTACTACTAGTTTAGCTACCAAAACTTGCTTTATATATTCTATCTTGGGCTTTAGATAGTTCCTAGATATATAACTAAATCTATTATAGTTATAGTACTTGAGATCTAAGGATCCGGACTTCGGAATAATAGGCTTGTCTATTACTAGGATCTTAGAAGTAGGCTTTATATAAAAGGCACCTCCTGGACTTGGCTTATTTATATCTTTATTAGCTTTCTTGGATATCTATTCTTTCTTTTTATAGTAAGCTCGGATCTACTAGTTATTTATAATATAGTATTATATAAACTTTATAGTATAGATAGCCGGGTTATTATAGTATATAGCTATAGCCTTTTAGAGCTTTTAAGTAAGCTTATTATTCAGGTTATTCTTAAGATCTTACGGGTTAATATTTCTATCTGCTATATATCTTAGGAATAGGGTATAGAACTCCTAAAAGGTCTGGCCCTTCTTTATAAATAGCTCCTTAAATACTTACCGAGTATTATACTTCTTATTCGGGTTACTATATAGCTCCTCTAGATAGGTATATAGTTCCCTAATAGTCTCGTATATATATTAACTATCCTGGTTTAGGCAAAAAGAAATTAGTATAAGGATATAGCTACTTATATAGCCGGATATATAAATAATCTTGAGATCCTTTATCTAATAAGTATTAGAGTTATTACAGAGCTTATTCTTAATCTAAACTAACTAATTATTAAAGGTAATACTATTCTTAGTTATATCTTTAAAAATAGAAGAGTTAAGGAATTTAACTAAGTATTTACTTTCTAAAGCAAGGGAACCGGTTATCCTAATAGGCTATATAATAAGCTTCTCAATAATAGCTTTATTCTTTTATAGGACTTACTTAGTTTCTTTTAGCTAATCCCGATAATTCTTATTATAGGCAAGGATATTATATATTTTTAGAATTAGTTTAATAATCTCTTTATATAAAGCTTCTAGGTTCTAAAGTAATTCTTGGAATTCTGCCTTTAATAAGGCAGATCTCTCTTCTTCTTTTACTTTCTAGAAAAGAATATCTTTTCTACTATAAATATTAACGGAATACTCGAACCCTTTAGGAGACTTAATAAGAGGCTCTGGTCTACTTTCTAGTAATATACTAGTAGTATCTTATACTATAGTTTCTTCTAACTTGCCTAGTTATTCCGGGACTTGCTTTCTTATAAATCTTTATTTAGTAGTAAGGTTACTAGCCTATCTACTTACCTAGCTAGTCCAGGGCTTTCTTATCTAGTTATTCTAGGGCTTTCTTTTATTCTAATATTAGTTAACTGGTTCGGGAGTAGCTATAGTATATTATATTTATACTTATTAAAAACTAATTAGATAAGTATTATTTAAATCCTTTATAGGATTAAGAAATAGATAAGCTTTAAATTATATTATAAGTATAAGATCTAGAACCTGGAAAGTATAGTTAGACTATCTCTATTTTAATAATTCAAAGCTAAAAAGAGAAGAGGATTCCGAAAAAGCCTCAGATCTAAATAATTACAAGCTATATATAGGCCTATATACTAGCTTAAGCTCGGGGTTATATATAATAATTAGATAACTATAGATATCTTACTCAGATACTAGATGCCTTTCTAGCTCTAGTCTAACTCCTACTAGTACTATATATTATAATAACTATAATATCTAATATAGTAATAAAGAATAAAATTATAAATTATATTTAATAAAATAGTTTTCTATTTATTATTAATTTATAAAAGTTAAATAAATTATATATAAGAACTCTAATATTTTAAAATTAAATAATAATTTCTTTATATATATTTTAGTAAATAAATTTATATTATTAATATTAGAAATTATATAATTCGTAATAATTATTATTATTTATATAATTATTAATTTATCTAAAAATTTATTATAAATAATATTTATTATATAATAGGCTTTATTTTAAAAAAATCTAGTAATTTCTATTATATAATTCTTTATAATTCAAATATAAAAACTAATTAACTTTTAAATAAAAGTAATATATTATTATATAATATTTATAATATAGTAATTATTAAAGCTATATAAAATTATATTTAATATAGTAATATATAATAATAATAAAGAATTTATATTTAAATTATTATAATTAAATAAAATTAGATTTTTATTATTTAGAAAAGTATTTATTATAAAATTAAAGTTTAAAATATAGCTATTTTTAAACTAATTAAAGAAATTTGAAATACTATTATTATTTTATAAAATAATATTAGTATTAATATTATATAATTTAATAAATAATAAAAGATTATTTTAAATAATAATAAGCTATTTTATAGTATTATTATTATTAATATAAATCTATTTAATAATAAATTAAAAAGCTTAGAAAATATTATATAAATAATAGATTAAAAAGTTAAAAATATATAATTTTATATAATAAAAAACTTAATAGTTTTATATAGAAAGTTTAATATTATTAGTATTAAATTAAAGCTTTAAAAGAAATAATAAATATTAAAAAAACTAGTAAAATAAATTTAGAAATAATATAAAAAAAGAAATAATATAAAAGAAGAAATAATATAAAAGAAGAAATAATATAAAAGAAGAAATAATATAATAATTATAATTATAATTATTTATAATAAAATTAATAGAAAATATAATCTAGAATTTTAAAAATTTCTTTTATTATACTAATATAGTTTATTATAATTTAAAGAAATTAAAGAAATTAAAATAAGAAAATAAGTTATTTTATTTAGAAAGAAGTTATTTTATTATTTTATTTTATAGAAAAGAAAAATAGATTACTAAAAATAATATATTTATTTAAAGCTATAAATATTTATTATTTATTAAATAATAAACTTAAATAATTATTAGTAGTTTTATATAACTATTTTCTATATATTATAGAAGAAAAACTATAATAAAACAAAAACCTATATAAAGTATACTAGAATATAAAATATAATTTAATAGTAAAATAATAAATTAAAAGTATAAATAATAAAACATAAATAATATATAGTATATAAAAGCTCAATTAATTAAATATATATAAAGAATTATTCTCTAAATCTATAGAAAAACCAGTTTTCTTATATAATTTCTATAAGTTATATATAAAAGACTATAGCTTTTACTATATAATCTAAATCTCAAAACTACTAAAATAATATACTTTTTAATAAATATAGCCTATTATATTATATCTGACTTCTTATTTATTTATACTTATTCCCTAAATACTAAAAATAATAGAAAAATTCTATTTAAAGTCCGAGATAATAAAATATTCAAGATCTTCTTCTATTAGTTAATCCAATTTCTTCTTTATATATCTAAAATAAGACTTATTACCTTTAAATAGTTTTATTTTATATTTCTGAACTTACTTAAAAGTAATCCGAATCTATTTAGCTATATTCTTATACTAAATCCGATATAGTTCTTTATATTAATTAGTATTTGCCTTTAACTATTACTTAATTTCTATCTTTACTATAGAGTATTAAAAAGGCTTATTATAGTAAATTATATTATAAATTATACTAATATATTTCGGACAAATAGCTTTTTCGAATTTTATATTATCTGCTATATTTTTAAATTAAATTTTAATAAAAAGAGAAAGCTTTAGATAAAATGCTTTAATAACTTTATAGAAGATTCTATTTCCGTATATTTTATTCTTAATAATAATTAGACTTATTAGAATTATAATAAAAGGCTTATTAAATAGTAAATTATTATTAAGCTATTCTTTAACTTATATATTATCTGAGAATTAATACTTTTCTATAATTTCAGACTTATAGATTATTTAGCTAAAAATATTTATTTATCTAATTATATAAACTATATTTAAAGTCTTTTCTTTTACTATCTTTAGTAGATATTTACCTAATTCCTTAATTACTTCTAGCTTAAATTTATTAGAAATAAAGAAGTAATTAATATCTTTAAAGAACTTCTTATTAAAGATAATAGCTTTCTTATAGTTTATAAAGAAAATATAGCTAATATTTTAATACTTTTTACTAAAATAGAATTTACTATTTAAAGCTTTAGTAATAGCTAGATCTTAAATATTACTTTTATACTAATTATAATTAATATTTCTAGAAGTAAAGTATTAGGCTAGCTAAAAGTAAAAAACTAAATAGATAGAATACTTGCTTAATATCTTATAAAATCCAAGCTAGATTAATAGATTTACTATTAAAAGTTAAGAAGCTAAGATAAAATAGCTATTACTAAAATCTTTATATATTAATATATTATTTTTTTAGAGATAAAACTATAATATCTCTATTTTCTCTATTAAGAATTCTTAAATACTAAGCTTCTTAATCTATTTTATATAATTCTTTTTATAAATATAACTATTTATATCTAGATTAATAGTATTAAACTCAGAAACAGAAACTATAATATTGAATTAGAACTATAGATTTAAATAGAATTAATTAGAAATATAGTACTTATATCTATACTTCTTAATTATTTAGGTTTTAAAAAAGAAATCCTATATTTTCTTATTTATTTAAATAATAGAAATATATTTCTTGCTTTTAATAACTTTATAAATCTTAATAACTAGTTTCAGAATATTATTAATATTATTAATATCTTCTATATTAATAGAGAGAATATTAGTAAGCTATTAAATATATATTATATAGAAAGCTTTAAAGAATCTATTAATAACTCTATAGTATTCTTATTTATAAATAAATTCTAAAATACTATTATATACTTCTTTAAAGATATATTTATTCTAATAAGTAAATATTAGCTTCTATTTAGCTAGTATCTTATAGGTATATTAAATATTTTTTTTAAGTTTTCCGGATTTAATATTTTTAGTTTTCTATTTCTTAGTTCTAGATATAGATATAAGAGTCTTTCTGAATAGTACCTTTTTCTTTAAAATAGAAAGCTCTTTTTTACTTTATTTCTCTAATCTTATATTTAGTCTAATACTCAGATCTCTATTATCTATTAGAAGTCTTAAGCTTAGCTTACTTTTCTTTTTTACTAGATTCTTCTTATCTAATTATACTAGTTCTACTAGTCTTACTAGCTCTATTAGCTTTACTAGTAACTTATTAGGTTTTATTAAATTAGCTTTATTTTTTTTAACTAGATCTAATTAAATTAAAACTGAAATTATAATAGAAATCTATTATTTAGACTTATTTTAGAAAGCAGAAAAATGCTTATTACTATAGGCTTCCTTAATTAGAATTCCGGAAGTATTAAAGATATATTATCTAGCTTTAAGGTTATTAGCTAATAATAGCTTAAACTTTAATTCTCCAGATTCTGAAATAGTTTTAGTATATTTAAATATTTTAGTAATATCTAATTTAGTAAATATACTAGTATTTTAATACTTCTTATTCTTTATATATTCTAAAGTAGCTTTATTAATTAATTAAATAGCTTTATATATTAAAGCTTCTATTTTAAAGAAAAAATATAACTTTTTATAGATATTTTTATTAAAATTATTATAGATATTATTAATATATTAGTTAAAAGCTTTATTATATAGTATAATTCTATTCTGACTTTTAGTTTCTAGATTATTTACTATAGTTTTAATCTTATTAAGTTTCTCTTATCTACTTTTAGAAATGCCTTTAATAATATTCTTGAATTCTCTATTATTAGCTTAGTAATTCTTTAGCTTCTTCTTAGTTAATTCTAGTTTAGTTCTATTTCTAATAAAGGTTTTCTATTTCAAGAGCTTATTATATATATTACTTAGCTTATCTAAGATATTTATATTAAATACAGTAATTATAGCTATCTTTTCTAGTATTAGTAGGCCTTTTATAACTACTTAAGCTCTTTTAATACTCTGAACTTTAATACTATTAATTTATAAGCTTTTAATAATACTATAGCTTATAAGAACTAGCTACTATATTTTACTAATTTAAGAAATCTATTCTTTAGCTATTTTATTATTCTTAAAGATATTATAAAAATATTATTAATATAATAGTTATTAGTTATAGAATTAAAGATTCTTAAGATTATAAGAATTTCTTTTAAATATATTTTAAAATAAAAAATAAATTAAAATAGACTTGAATTATATAAAAGTTTTATATATATTTAAGTTTTTTTTTTCTAATAAAAAAAATAAAGTTGAAATAGTAGTATATATAATAAAGAAAGTAAATATAATAATTAGATATATTTGAAATAATATAGTTATAAATTAGAAATAATTATAAAAAATAAAATATGAAATTAGATTTCTATTATAGAAAAGAATATAAATATATATATCTAAAAGAGTATAATTAAGGAAATAATTAAAGTAGATTAAACTAAATAGTAATAATAGAAAAATAAAAAAATAATATAATATAAATATAGATATAGTAATAATATCTGAAATATTAGAATATAGATATATTCTAACTTTCTTATTTATATAAAGATATTTCTATTAATTTCAGAAATAGTATAAAAGAAAAGAAATAATATAGGAAATATATAAATAATATAGTAAATAAATATACTAAAGATATTAGAAAAATATAAAATAAATATTAATAGAAAGAAAATCAGAATAATAGAATTAAGAAATAACTTAAAATAAGATATTACTTTTTCCAAAACTAATTTATATTTCTTCCGAAAGCTAATTATATTTATTTAGTATTTATTAAAATCGGCTTTATATAGTATAAAACTATTTAGTTAGTTAGAACTTTAAAGTAATATTTATATCTATAAAGGTAATATTAAATACTTTAGAAATTATTAAAAAAAAAGAATTATAAAATAGTATAAATAAGGTTTATAGTACTATTATTAAGTTTGAAATAGTTAATATTGAAATTAATATAGAATATAAAAAGATTAGATATTCTAAATTAGTATTAAAAACATAGAAATTATTTAGATAATATTTAATAGTAAGAAATAGATTAATAATAAAAATTAATAAATTATACTAGCTTTTTAAAAAAAAATAGTTTCTAATAATAAAATAATATTATAGTTAGAGAATAGATTCTATATTAAAAGAGTTTTCTATAAAAATAGAAATATATAATATATTAATTAAAGCTTTAATAAAAGTTTTAAAAGTAGTTATAAATATATTAAAAAGAAAATAGGTTTTCTAATATAAGATAGGCTTTAAATAAACAGATTTAGTTTATCTAATATCTAAAAAAATCCCAGAATTATATATTATTAAGTATTTTCGGAAATATCTATTAGATTTAATAAAGCTTCTTTTTTCTTTTATAAAGCTTTTAGTTTATCTATTTTATTTATATATAACTTTTAATTAAAAATTTTATTTAAATATTATAAAGAAACTTATAATAATAGTTTAAATTAAAATCAAGATCTATAGATATTATAGTCAGGCTTTAGACTAATATAAGCTATAAAACTAGTTAGTTAAAAAGATAAATAAAGCTTTTAAAAGATTTCTATTCTAATAAAATATATATAAAAAGCTATATTTCTTTTTCTTTTCTTTTCCTAATTTCAAATATAATTACTATCTATTATTATAGTTCGGAATTAAAAGTCTATAAGATAATCTCTTAATCTTCTATTTATCTTTATACTAAAAGAAATTCTTTATATTCGATTTCTAAGATCTAATAGTAGAATTTTTGTATTAAGATTATTATCTAATAATAATAATTAAATAATAATAAGAAATAAATAATAGTAAAGCTTATCTAATTTCCAGAATAATAGTCTAATAATAATATTTTCTAGAAACTATAAATAATAATTAAAAGAAAGAAATAAAAGATATATAAAGAATTAAAAATATTAAGTTTTATTTCAGATTAAGAAAAGTTTCTATTATTAGATATTTCTTTCTAGTTCTTTATAAAAAAAATATATTTTATTTTTTCTAATTCTAGTAATTCTAAAATATATATAATAATACTAGTAGCTTTTTTAATTTCTCTTAAATACTATTTTACTTATAATATTCTATAATTATTTTCTTTTCTAGTTTTATATCTATTTTGAAATATTTATTTATAGATATATACTTATTATTAACTTTATTTTCAGAAAAGTATTAGAATTTATTTCTTTTAATAAACTACTTGAATTAATTTCTAGTATATATTTTTCTGAATATAATACTATTAAGTTCTTTTAGTATATAGTATTCTTTTAGTTAATTTATATATTTCACTTTATATAAGCCAAGCTAATAATATAGTAGCTTTATATTTCTTGACTTATTTTAATCTATTAATTTAATATTATATATAAGAATTAGATTTTTATTAGAAATAGACTTTATATAAATCTAATAAATAATATTAAATTACTTTTTTCTTTCTTAATATTATCTATTCTTCTTTATTCTAGCTTCTTTAATATCTTTATTTCTTATCTATAGTTGCTTTATATATATTTCTAAAAGTATTTCTCTATTATAAACTTTATTTTATCTAAATATTCTTTAGATTAGAAAGTATATTTCTATAAATAATATAGCTTCTTTATTATAAACTATAAAAGAAAAAATATTTAGTTAGTCTATATATAGTAATTCGATTAGTAAATAGAATATATAGTAGTAAATCTATTTAAAGCTTCTTTCTATCTATTATAAATATAATAAGTATTTAAATAATTAGTTAATACTTTCTTTTAATTATACTATTTCCTTTAGAATTATAAACTAAAATAATAATTCTATTAATTTCTAGCTTATTAAGTTTCTGAATTACTACTTCTTTAAATTCTGATCTACTATTTACTTTAAACTATTTAAATAGATTATACCTATAAATAATTTCTTTCTAAATAAATCTAGTAATCTTTTTACTAGTTAGGTTCTTTAAAGGTCTAGCTTTAATCTATTCTAAGAAGTTATTTTTAGTAATAACTAGTAAGTTATATCCTTTATAGTCTAATAGTTTAATTATATTAATTCTAAGATAATAAAAAAGAGATATAGCTTTTATTAGATATAAAGCTTCTTTTTATCTTCTTTTATTCTTATATTAATAGACCTTATAAGTATTAATATACTTTTATATATAGTTATAGTAACCTTTTTAGTAATAGTAGCTAGTTATTAAATAAGAGGTACTTTTTCTTCTAGTATATCTAATCTTATTATATAGCTCTTTAATAATAACTTTCCTTTATTTTTAGTTATTAATAATAAGTTAAAATAGATATATTTTGAATATAACTCTCTTAAATAATTAATCTCTTATATTATAATTTAAAGCTTCTCTATTTAATTTTCGAAATTTGGTTCTAGATATTCTTTCTAGTCTAAAAAGTATTATAAGATATTATATAATATTCTAGTATTATTCAGAATAGCTATTATCTAAGAAATCTAGTAAAATAATTAAGCTATTAAATAAAATATATATATTAGTATTATTATTTACTATTTTATTAGAAGTTATATATAAAAAGCTATAGCCTTTATTATATAACCTAAACCTTAAAACTACTAAAATAATATAATTTTTAATAAATATAATCTACTATACTATAATAGCTATATAGAAAGAATTTAATAAATATTTATATAAGAAACTTATATAAATATTTCTAAAATTCTAGAGATTATTTATAGGCTTCTAAAAATATATATTAATTAGTTATATTAATTTCTAATTAGAACTAGTAAAAAAACTAGTAGTTAATTCAGATAATTCTCTATTTCTATAAAAGAACCTTTTTATATTACTATATATTCTCTTTTTTTCTAATAACTATATATATAATAATTTTTTCTATTATTACTTTCTAACCTCTTTTTCTATTCTTCTTTAAATCTTTTTTATTTATTTTTAATTAATTCTATAATATTTTCTTCTAGCTTTATTATCTATTTATATAATAATAAATATAAAAGTAATCTTATAGTTTTTCTTTCTATTACTAATAAATATTTGAAATATTTCAAGTATTTACTTATTAATTCCTTTATTTTATATATTATAATATTTAGTAAAAAGAATTATAACTATTATAATAAAGGTTCTAAGTTTTATATATTAGTAAATTCTTTAGCTTTAATATTTGTTATAGCTAATATAATTTCAGATTATTTATTATTTATTAGAGGCTTACTAGTTCTAGAAAAATACTATTATAACCTTTAAGAAATTTCTTGAAATATATCTTAAATAGTATTATACTAATAAAAATAATACTATTAATTAGGTTTTTAAAAACTAAAAGAACTTTAATAAGTTTCAGAATTCTTCTTTCTATCTTAATAAAACAGATAATAATACTATTTAAGTTAGTATTCTAAAAGTAACTTTTTTCTAATATATTTAGATACTTATTAATTCTTTAAAGAAATACTATAATATTTATTTTTAAGATATTAATCTTATTATTAAACTTATTATTAAGATTACTAAATAGTTTACTACTAATATTTCAAGTATTAATAATATAATATTTATAGCTATTTAAGATCTAACTTTAGAAGTTCGAGTTTTTTATAAGATATATATAGCTATTATAAGTTCTTTATTTACTTTTTTTAATATCTTTAATACTAATATTATTATAATATAACTATATTCTATTAAGAAATAAATAGAGTCTAGAAAGTATTAGTTAATTCTTTATTAAGTTCTAAATAGAGCTAGTATTTAGTATTTTTATTTTAGAAATTAGAAATTTATAGAAATTAAAGTTTATTTATTTGAGATATTTATAACTAATTTACCTATAATAAACTTTTTTTAATTCTAAATTTTTTTCTAATAATTTAAATATAATTTATTAGGCTAATGGGAGGTGTATAATAATATAATTATAGTTATTAGAACTAGAATTCCTATAGAATTAAGAGAATTATCTTTAAATATACTAATAATTCCTATAAATAGTAGTAATGCCTTATATACTATTATTATAGGCTTTATTTAAGCCCTATAATACTATTCCAGGCCTTTATTTTAGGTCCGGATACCATATATAGTGCCCCTAGTATAACCCGACTCGGTTGCAATTATACGAGTTATTTAGCTCTTTAGTATATATTACCTACTAATAGATAATTTGTCTAGCAAACTTATTAAGAAAGCTTATTAATTCCGCTCCTTTCTTGTATTAAATTACGCCCTATCCAAGGAGATTAGTATAATAGATTGTAAGGCAATCGAGAGAATTACTGCTTATTACCCTTAACGAGAAGCCTTAACCTCCTCTGTATCAAGTAGCTAATACTCTATAGAACCAAGTTCCTTCTCCTGTAACTGGGCCGTTAATAAGTCTCTTTTTAGAAAGACCCTATGAGAATTCTCAGTGCAAATATGCAAGATTCCCGAGTTCTTAATAGCTTCTTAGACTTCTTTGTATAATATCCCCGGAGATTGGGAAGGTGCGGGGTATATTTCACTACCTGCCACAAATACCGTACGAAACACCGGCGAATGTAGTACCGGTAAACGAAGTACTAGTAAACGAAGAGAGGATTTGCGAGAATTAGACAGAATAGAAAAGATATACCGAGTTTCTCTGTAAACTATAGGTAAATCCCTCTCTAGAGAGAATATGGCGGCTATAATTACTAATATAGTTACTACCGCTCTTAGATAGTATATATAAGGAGCAGGAAACGAAGAAATACTATCCCTACCCCCGGTAAATTAATATAATCTTATAGATATATAATAGAGAGCTTCTAATATTGGCTACTTTAACCCGGATCTTATACTATCTAAAGGAGAAAGAGACTATATATTAGTAGGAAATAATATATACTAGTGAAATATGTATTTCTTTATAGATATAATTAAGGATAATATAACTAGTAAATATACTATTATAGTATACCAGAATCTTGTTATATACCTGAGAGAATTAGTACTCGAGTAATATACTAGTAAGCTAGATAACCTTTATTAAGCAGGACTTAAGTTCTCCTAAGACGGTATTAAATAGTAGATAAAAGCCTTAATCTAATAATTTAAGGACCTACTATTAATTATACTAAGAAAGCTATAGCTAGAAACCTATACTATAGATAATATAAGAAATAGCAAGAATATTCGTTCCTATATAGCCTCTATAGTTTAATATACTAAGGCCGCCGAGTTTGAAAAGCCAGTTTAATAGCTCTTTTAAGTATGGAATAATTTGGCCCTAGAGCTCAGGGTATATATTAAATAACCTACTAAGAATACTATACTTAGATAATTTATAGATATAGTATTATTAAAGTAGGACTTATAATCGGAGATATATTAAAAGAATAATAGACTATAAGTACTACTTAGACCTAATTATTATCTTATAGGTAATTTATAACTTTTTTACCAGGAATGAAATAATTGTAATTATAATCGGAATTATTAACTAGTTTAATTCTTCTATCCAAACATGAATTTCCGATCCTATTACCCTTTTTCTAATCTCAGAACCCTATTCTAATAGTTCTAGTAATAATCCTTAGGAACTTCTCAGGATTTAGCTAATTTAATATAAAAGAATAATTAGAAGGCCTTGCCTTCTTTCCGTCTATATCTATAGCTAACTACAGGGTTCACAAAAAATAAGAATAAGGAAAGCAGAAATAATTATACTTTCTTTAATATATTATCCTTGAGAAAGGAATTAAATAATAATCTATATTACTAATATTTCCGGTGTTTTAATAGTAGAAATATTATTAAAGACAATTACCTCGATATTACCAAGGAATACGGTACCTAATATAATAATAAGCTTACTAAATACGGCTATATTTTCTTAGAGAAGCTTGATTCTAAACCGGAGGACAATATATATATTATAATTCCAGTAATATTAGCCTCTATACCGGTACTAGTTTATAGGAAATATAAAGCTAGATTCGAGTCCCGGAATAAGCTCTTTAAATATGTATATACTAATTTATACTTGTCTATTATTGAGAACTCTATTATAAATAAGTTGCCCCAGGTACCCTAGTCTACTAGTATTAACTTATCTTATCCGGAAGTTATTATAGTAAGCCCTATTTAAAGCCCTATAATATCCGATATTATTAGGTATAAGTATACTACTCTAAGTATTAAATTTATACCCGATAGTAAGGTATTCCAGATCTGTATAAATACCGGCTACTCTTACCTACTAGTAGATTATAAATGGCTTTTTTAGAACCTATCCGCTTGGATTAATATAATAAAGGCTACTATTATTAAGGGTATTACTTCTATTTAGAAGCTTCGAGGCTAGGCTACCTTTAATATATATATCTGCGGAAAGGTTAATGGTTACTAGATTCTTAGTAAAGTTACTATTAATATATAAGTAATAGATAACCTTGAGCTATTATTTCTCTTAGGTAATATATTCCTTATTCTGTATAGTATAGTTATAGACTTACCCGGCCAAACTATTACCTTTAGTACTATTAATAATCTGGAAGTCCCTATTAAGGTATATAACCGAGGTACCAGAGTTACCTATAAGGTTCTTACTAAGAAGAAGGTTATTGTTTTACTAGAAGCTATAGTTTGTATTAATATAACCTGTATAATACTGCTATTAGGACGTAATTATATTATGAATACCTGCTTTAACGGTATTTACAATATACTAACCGACTATAGGAACTATGTTACTTATATAAATACTATAAATAAGTCGCAAATAATTCCTTATTATATATAACTAGATATGATTTGAGACTTTAAAGAAGAAGGTTATTATATTATCTCTTATACTAAGCTTAATAATAATACTACGAGTTCTCCGGCCTTACCCAGATTAATAAAGGGTATAGGTATTATAAAGCCTATAGAAGTGCCCGAGAAACTTCTCGGAAATAATATCTATATCTATATAAAGAGCCTAGTACTTACTAATTATATCGAGGCTATTGTGGTTAAATTCCAGAATTATTAGGAGAATAAAGGATCCCTAATTAATATACTAGAGAATAAGTATATAGAGATCCCCTTTATTAATAGTTAGTAAGAGAAGAAGATTAGATATAAGATCTATCCGGTCGGAGTATGTAATTATTAGGTTATTAATAAAGTATTTAATAGTCTTTATACCCAGAATAAGATATACTTCCTGCAAGGAGCTATACCCTTCGGTTGGCCCGTATTTGTTGTCTGAAAGAATATTAACGGGAAGCCCAAGGGATGTTTAGTTATTAACCTGAGGGTACTTAATAGCCTCAAGATTCCTAATAACTATCCGATACTATTATAGCAGGATATTATTAATATACTTAGGGGGGCTAGCTATATTTCTATTATAGATGTATTATTATTCTTCTACTAATTCCTTATTAAAAAAAAGTATTAAGAATATTTTATAGTAATTTCCTACCGAGGACAAGAAACCTCCTGTATTATATTTATGGGCTACTATGGATTACCGGTATATGTTTAGTGTTTTATAGATAATCTTCTAAAAGGATATAGCCACTTTTGCTATTATTTTATTAATAATATTATGGTATTCTCTAAATTATAGGAGAATTATATTTAATACCTTTGTACTATTCTAGCCTTTTTCAAGGAAAAGCGAATCTTGCTTTCAGGGAAAAAGACATTTCTGGGATACCCCTCTATTAAGCTATTTGGTTATCGGGTTAACGGTTTCGGAATAAGTATAACCGAGGAATATATAGCCGCAATAAAAGCTATTTAATTCCCAGAGAATCTTTAATAGCTCGAGTATTTCATTAGAATGGCTAGTTGGCTTTACTAATTTATACTATACTATACGAAAATTATTGAACCTCTGTAAAAGAGAAAGACTAAACTACTTGTAATTAGTAGAGAAGAGGATATAACCGGTATAAAGAGAAAAGGTTATATAGCGAGAACCAGATGGGAACCTAATAAAAAGGAGATTATATTATTCGAATCCGTTAAGGCTTATCTCTTAGACCCTAAGATATTAATTTATTATAATTTAGTAAGATAGCTATACTTAAAGATTAATGTTTCGAACGAGAAAGGTTTTAGTATTCTTGCCTTTTATCTCAAGTAGGGCTATACTATCTCTTCTAATCTTAGTAAAATTATATTAATGGCTATTTAACCAATTCTATTTCTTAGTAAATTACTAAATACGGCGGAAAAGAACTATAGATCTATTAAGCTTAAAGTGGTATATCTGCTATATACCTGTTATAGATTACAGGTAATACTCTAATTAGCCCAGGATCCAGTTATTATTTTGACTAATTATATAGCTATATAAGATATCTATAATTAGATATTACTAGTAATAAATGATATAAGTAAGGCAAATATGAGATTTATTATTGCTTTATAGTACTTGTCCTAATACCGACTCGATATTTGGTATATCCCCGGTAAATTAAATATTATTCCTGATATATTATCCCGTCTTACTATATTCGAATCTGCGGATATCTCTAATAATAATAAGCTAGATAATATATATGCCTTCTCCGAATTAAGTATTAGTAACGATTTCAAAGATATACTTTATAGCAGATATTTAACGGACTCCTATTTCGCTTGTATCCTGTAATTACTTGGGTTTCACAACTCAGTACTAGAAGGCGATTTTAGCCCCCAAGTATATGGTATTAACTTTATAATCAAAAACGGTCTTCTTTACTATATCTCGCTTATAGCTGCCCTATAATTATATATTCCAAATACCTATATAAAGGTACTACTATCTATAGTCTATAATAACTAGTACTTCGGTTTTAATTATACTTATAATAAGCTTTGCGGTTTCTGTATTTCTCGTCTAATAAAGAAAGTCCTTAATTATATTAGATTTTGCCCTAGCTACCTAGTAAATAATATATTAAGAATACGACCGAACGGCGCTTTATAACCCATTATTATACCGCTAATCCCGTTTTATACGGTTACTATAAACTTTATCCTGGCCTTACTAGAGATTCCTATAGTCGCTTTCTGGTTAATTAACGGTTTTAGTATCTTTAATTATATAATAATAGATACCTGCAAATTTAGTAAGAAATCACTTCTTATCCCAGGTTATAATATATATAATACTAAATAATAGGCTATTATTCTGATCCGTATGCTTTTATTCTATAACTAGGGAATCCTGTATATATTTATTTCGGATCGTAACCCCAAGTTCGTTTCCGACCTATAGAAGGCGATTTAGTTAACTATAAACGTAAAGCTACTATTCATAATTACTTGGTACCTGTAAGCAGACGGTTAGTCCGAAATCAAGAATTAAAATATCGAAATCACTATTCGGTATCAAGTATACGAGTTCCCGGATCTACTATGGTCTGGGGAAGTAATCTCGCTCTAAGTAGCTTTTAATAATACTCTATTATACCTAATTAGCTATAGCCCTAATAAGGTTATATAGGGAAATAAGGCAAATATGTCTATATCTCTTTTAATACCGGATAATAATAAGATTCCAGAGGTTATTTGGAACCTGAGATATATTAATATAGAATTAGCTATTATATTTGCCGGGAATACTACTAAGGAATATTATGATTCCCGTTATATTTCCGTCGAACTAAATATTAGTGAGATAGTATACCTGAGACTATATAAGGGATACCAGCTATCCGGAAAGCCAAACCATAAGATATCCGAATAGAGAACAGGCCCTTTTAAAATTAAGAAGAGAATCGGAAAGCTTGTATATGAATTGGACTTACTACTATATTAGAAGATTTATGCCGTAATATCTATTACTTATCTGGTACTAGCCCCTAATAGTAATGACCCCTTTGAGAGACTAATTGCCGATCCTTAGGAACCTATTAAGAATAAGGGCAATAATAATAACTAGAAGTTATATGAACTAGAGAGAATAGTAGATTAGTAAACTATATAATATAGAGGAAGAAATAATATCGAATACCTTATTAAGTTTAAGGGCTACGGAAATTAGTATAATAACTAGTATCCTCTGGAACTTCTCTAAGACGTATGTGAGCTTATTATGGAATATAAAGAAAAACTAGTAGCCTTGCCGGTCTTATATCGAAGAGCTCGTATCTCGATACGGCGTTTGTAAGCTCTCCCTTATATAAGGGTTCGGTTCTATTAGTAGTATTAAAAGTATTATTAATACTCAAATTTACTACTACCTTAACTTATTAACCCTTAATCCGTTATGTATACCATGTCTATTAATAAACCTTTCCCTTATTCGTACTTATAGTACTTGTATTTGCTTCTATATTATATATCTTAAATCTTATATATTTGTACTATATAAGTACTTCTTGCCGGTATAGCGGTATCCTAATTATCGGCTACAAGCTATTATAAGCCGAGAATAATGAGAATTACTTATATATACCAGAGATCGGTCTATTCCCTAATAAATAATATCTCGAGTACTTTAAAACCTATTAAGCCTATAACCCATATATCCATCTATACCTTATTATTAATTACCTGTATCTTCTCTCCGAACGGGACTACCTACTATATATTAACGACCAATCCGTTACCGATCCTACCAGAGCTATTCCGTCCAATAAAGAACCTATTGTAATAGGTAATAAGAGGAAGTATAGTTGCCCCCCGGGAAGCAGGAAGGCAGTAAGCGAGAAACCACCTATAAAGAAGGCGACGGTTAATAATTCCGATAATTCCTCGGCCGATATCCTGCGAATCAAGGCTAATTCCAAAGGCAAAGCTAAGGAGATCGAAATATCCTCTGTAAAGGATAATAAAGCCGTTAACCCTCGATGTTTTTAGTATGTAACTAAGAATACCAAGATTAAGTAATCGTCTGACGAGTCCGACTATACCCAAGGAAAAGTACTACTAAAGAAGGGCTAATTAGCGGTATCTTTATAAAGCCGTATATATTATTATATATTAAATATAATAAAGGCAGGCATATCTCCCCAGGAAGATAATCTTTGCAAGCTTCGGAAATATATAGGCGGCGACTTTATAATATTATAGAAGTGTAAGACGGTAAAATTCAATAAGAAATATAGTAAAAAGAAGTAAAAGATAAAGAAGCCTATTATAATTCCATCCGATTTATTATCCTTCGTATTGTCTTCCGAGTCGGATTCCGAATTATCTATACTATCTCTATATAGGTACGGATACCTATTATTATCCAAGAAGCCAAAGCGCAAGTAGTATAACTAGTCCTCTATTAATATACTTCTGATATTTAATAAAGTCCGAATGATTCTCGATTATTGCAAAGGAACTCCTGTTAAGAAAGTCAAGTGCTAATTCACTATATATCTACTATACCTATAGTATCTTGTTGCAAATTCGTTTTATTACGGATACGAGATATCTTCTCCCCTTGCGTCTTCAAGTACTATTATGGTATTTTCGTATATATATATTTTTATTTACTATAAATACCTTTGCTATTAATAAGATAAGCGTATCTAGTTATATCTTTTACAAGTAATTAATAACCTCGGTACGATTATATGGTCCGGACCGCTGGTGCTAATATTTCTATAATTGGCTAGGGCTGGGTAGTTATTTCGCTGGGATTTTGTATTTCCTTTGTCTTTAACTATCCTATTATATACGTTTTCCTTTCTCTTTATACTACCTATTGAGTATGTTTTCCTTGTCTTGTTATTGGTTTATACAAGGATATATAAAGTTCTCAAGGGTAGTATTTATTGGGCTAATAGGAGGTGTATAATAATATAATTATAGTTACTAGAACTAGAATCCCTATAGAATTAAGAGAATTATCTTTAAATACACTAATAATTCCTATATAATTCTTATAAGTATTAATAAAACTTTAGAAAACCTTTATAAATAAAAAAACCCTAGAGAAAAAATATCTCTATTACTATTTCAGGCCTTTTTTTAGCTATTTAGATTTTCTCTTTCTTTTAAATAGCCTTTTTCTTAGTAGTTTAGAATTCTTTTTAATCTTAAAAGATTATTAAAAGATAGTTTTAGATTTTAAACTATAATTTTAATTATATAATTTTAGAAGTTTTTTAGAATTTTTAAAATTAGAAAAAACAAATAACTAGATATTATAATTTTTAGACTAGGCTTTTTATTTAATTAAATACTATTACTTCTTATTTCTATTATTTTATTAATAATTAATAATAGCTTCTACTTTCTATTCTTATTTTTTATTATTATTTACTAATTCTAGAAGTTTTTCGGAAAGATATAAATATAGCTTCTAATCTTTTTTTATTATATATTTTTTAAAAAAAGAAATATAAAAAGTTAAATATAAATAATTATATATATTTAGTAGTTCTAATTTATATATTAAATTACTAATATATTTAAGAATTCTAAATAGATTTATAAATTTTAGTTTAAGTTTCTTTATTTTAAATTTAATATTTTTTATTAATAGTATTATTTAAGCTTTTTTAAAATAGTATTTAGCTAACTAATATCTATTATAATAGATTTTCTAGTTATTTTATATATAATACTATAAATCTTTAAGCTTTTTCTATTTATTTTAAAAGTTTTTAGTCTTTTATATATAGCTAGTATTTTTTCTATAATTCTATTCTCAGAATTCAATAGAAATTAAAAGTAATATCTATAATATATATAAAAAGATATATTTTATAAAATCTAATATTTCAAATTATTATATATAAATTCTATAAAAAATAACTTTTTAAACTAGTTATTTTTTTAGATATTATAATAATATCTCAAATAGTATTTTAAAGTCTAGTTTTATCTTTCTATTTAATTATTTATCTAAAAATAGTAAGCTATATTTAAATACTATTTATATATTAAATAGAAATAAAAAGTAAATTAGAACTAGCTAGTAAATATTATTTCTTAATTAGAAATAATTCTATTAGAAAAGCTAAAGATTAAGAAAATATATTTCTATATAATCTTAATAAGCTTTAAAGAATTAATAGTTTTATAGTATATAATATATTTTATTATTTTAGAATACTGGTTAATAATTATAAGAATTATATTAAAATCGGAATTTTTTACTAGGTTTTTATATAATAATAGACTTATAATAAAATCTATAATAATCTTATTTTAAGATTTTTCAGGCTATAATAAACTACTAAATAGACTATATAATAAATACTTCTTTATTTTAATTCTCTAGTAAATATTATATTTTTAATAATAATTATAAATATTTTTTTATATATTTTTCTAATATTAAAACCTTCTAAAAAGTTCGAAAGTTTTCTCTATTCTATAATATCTAGCTATTAAATTATTATAATAAAGCTTTATAACTTTTTAATATAAAGTAGAATTATTAGATATAATAATTCTTAAATAGTATTTAAATAGGCCCGAATTATTTTTCTAGATTTTCTTTTCTTTAGTATTTTTTTTACTAAATCTCTATTTTATAATATTCTAATATTAAGAATTATTTCTCTAAGCTATCTAAATAATATTCAGAAAGAATTTAGATAGAAAAGCTAGTATTATAACTCTTTTAATAGCTATATATATCTATATATAAGGAATTAGATATTTGTAATTATCTAATTTAAAAACTTAGAAAACTGAGAAGTTTTTAGTTCTACTAAATAATATAGTTATAAATATTTCTATTATTTTAGCTATAATAATAAAGCTTTTAAGGCATTTTTCTATATTTTACTTTTTAACTAATTTTATAATTAAGAGATTTATAAGATAATTTATCTATTTGTTTTATAGTAAATATTTCTTTTTAGCTATTATAGAGATAGTAAATATTAAATAATACTTATTTTAAAGAGAGAACTTTTTAGATATTTATAAGAATCTCTAAATTATAATTATAAAAGCTTTCTTTAGTTTATTCTAAAAGATTAGAAGCTAAGTTATATTAATAGAATCTTTTTTATAATTAGGTCTTCTATTAAGTCTATTTACTAAATTTAAGGTATTTTTATAATAAATAATATCAAAATTATATATTATAAAATATATTATTTAATATATTTAATAAGTCTTTAGATACTTTATTTCTATAAAGTATTAGAAGTTATTATAGTCTATAATAACTTTAATTATAAATCTGAATCTTTTCAGGTAATAATACTAATATTTAAAGACTTTAATAATTATAAATAGCTTTTTATTATAAGTACTATAGTTATATTTAACTCTAGAGAGTTTCTGGAACTAGAATACTATTAGATACTAGTATTTTTTCAGGCTATTACTGGAATTAACTTATTATAAAATAGTACTAATAATTGCGAATTTCGATATATTAGTTTTAATATAAATCTTCTTAAAAGAGTTAAAATAAATTAGAATAGATATTATAATAAAAGCTTTTAGCTACTTTATCTATTTATATAAAGAAACCAGATTTCCGGCTCTTTTCTATTTCTTTTAAGAGATCTATTAAGTCTATAGTTATTTAAAAGTAATAGTAAATAAACCTATAATAGAAATTAGTAAATCTGAGAAATATTTAAATATTATAAAACGATTTTAGTTCTAGCTATTTAATAATATTATAGATCTATTTAGGATCTATATAAATACTTTTTATTCTAATAAGAAAACCTAAAAATTCGACTTTCTTAATATTAAACTTATATTTATTAAATTTATAAAATAGGTTATTTTTATATAATTTAGTAAGTATCTAGTAAATATAATTATATTATTTATTTTTATTTCGGAAATAAATAAGGATATTATTTAAATAAATAACTATAAAATAATTTAGAAGTTTTATAAATATAATATTAATATATACTTGAAATATAACTAGTATATTAGCTAGCCTAAAAGGTATTATAAGATATTTAAAATAGCTATAGTAAATTCTAAAAGCTGTTTTCTATTTCTATTCTTTATAAATTCTTATTTAATAATATATATTCTTAAAATCTAGTTTTATAAAGATCTTAGCTTTTTAGAGCTAGTTAAAGGTTTTATTAATAAAAGAAAGCAGATATTAATTCTTAATTATAACTTAATTAAATCTATAATAATTAATATAAAGATATAGTTCTCTATTCTTTATAGAAATAAAAAGAATAAATATTTCTACTAGACTTTTATTAGGTCTTATCTAATATTTATAAAGTATATTCTATAAATATAAATATAATATTTCTAGTTAGATCTCTAATAGATTATATAAAAGCCTATATAAGACTATATTATCTATATTAATAAAGTATTTAATACTACTAAAATTAAGAAGTTTTAAAGCTTTATTAGAATTAAAAACCTCTAAAAAGTTTTTATATTTATTATTCTAGAAATAAATAGATATCTTTAAAGCCTTTTTCTAGAAGATATTAATTTGCTATATTAAAAACTTCTATTTAGTAGTATTAGAATTATATAATAAAATAGAGATCTAATAACTATTATAAATATATAAAGTTTATTATCTGAAATAGTTATATTTGTTTTTTATTAAAAATAAAACTTGAGATACTAGTTTAGAATACCGGTTAAATTCTTTACTAAATTCTTTTAGTATTAAGATTTTAATATTATTATTAGCCATATAGATATATATATCTATTATTTTTTAATATAGTTTATATATTATATAAAAGTTATTTTATAAAATTCTATACCGAAAATAAGATTATAAGAGCTAATATTTTTATATTTATAGAACTAGAGCTTGAAAAAATATATTTTACTATAATTATCTATAATAAATATTTCAAGATTATAGATTTAATAGATCTTAAATCTGTTTTTATAAAAGATTATAAACTTTTAGTTATATTTAGTTAAAGTAATAAAGCTCTAGCTTTAAATCTAATTATTATTAAGAAAGTTATAGTCTAACTTAATATTATTGAATCTATTATATATTTCTAAGATATCTATTTCTAGCTATATTAATCTTACTTAAATAGTTATATAAAGTAATATATCTTTTTTATTATAACTAAAATTATTAATATTTAAGATTTAGCCTTTTCTTTTTTCTGTTTTTTAAAAGAGTCTTTTCTAGAATACTTTTTTATAATAATAGTATTAATCTGCTTTTATAGATATTTTAACTCTTATATAGTTTTAGCTTTATTAGAATTCTACTAAATCTATTTAATATATTTAAAATACTTTATATTTTCTAAAAAGTATTCTTTCTATTTATAAGTCTAATAAACTATATCTGAAATAAAACTAGTATTTTATTAAAGATTTAAAAAAGCTAAAGTATTATTTAAAGATTTCTTATATAATTTTCGGAACTTATTCTTTCTTTTTTAATAGCTTTATAAATTAGAATTTACTAAATTAGAGTTTTTAGAAATAAAATTACTTTTACTAGACTTTTTTATTCTTATTTTCCTTAATTTAAAATAAGTAATATATTCTGCTTTTTAAGCTTTTTTAAACTATTTGAAAATAGATACTATTTTATTTTCTAAAAAAATAAATATAAGTATCTAATAAGTCTTATAATTAAATAAAGTAGTATTAAGAGTTTAAATCCGATTTCTTTTAGAATATAAGTTCTAGTTAACTTTAAGACTAATTATTTAGGTATATAACTCGGTAACTATATTACTATTTTTCTAATAAAGATTTCAGAGTTCCTTAAAAGTATCTTATTAATAGATTTAAAGTACTTGAAATATATTAGCTAAATAGGCCTTAAATCGCTTCTAATAAACCTTATATAATAGTAGGCTTTACTTTATTATAGCCTTTCAAATATTATAAGATTTGTTTCTAAAAATACTTATAGTAAAGTTAACTCTAGAAAAGTATTTATTATAAATCTAAGATTAGATTCTAAAAACTATTTTCTAGAAAAATACAAATATTCTCTATTTCTTAAAGAACTTTCTATAATATAAATCAGATATTCGGATCTTAAAAAGCTTTTTTTAGTCTAAATATATCTTTAGAATATTATATAATAGCTTCTAATAAATAGTATTAAGATTATTTTTAAAGCTTATTATATTAGAAAAGAAAATAGGTTCTAACTTTATTTCAGGAAGTTTTCTAATAGAAATTACTAAAAAAAAAAAAATAGACTTATAAATAGAGTTTCTATAAAATATAGTAAATTATAAAATATCTTTAAAAGTATTCTTATATTATTCTAACTATAGAATATATTAGTTAATTATATCTACTAATTCTTATTTCTATTAAAATACTTTAACTTTAGTATATAATCTCTATTTTATAGCTTAAATAGTAATAATTTAGATATTAATCTCAATATCTTAATTATTACCGGAATTGTCTCTATTATTATTACTAGCTTTTAAAGGCTTCTAAAAGGCTCTATTAAAAGTATTAGATAAGCCTTTATTATTATCTATATTAGAGTTAATCTAGTTAACTTCCTTTATAGAAATAGCTCTAGTAAAGAATTATATATTTTATAGATTTCGAAATATAATTACTTATTAAATTATCTCTTTTAAGAATAGAGAGATTAGCTTATAAGATATTTATTAGTAAATAATAAGATAATAGAATAAATTAGTAAGTTATAAAACTATAGTATTAAATTTAATATAGAACTAATCTCTATCTCTTTTATAAGATTTAGGGAAGCCTTCTCTAAATAGAGAATTCTAATAATATATATATAATTAATAATTTATAAGCCTAATATATATAATATAAATAGTAGTTAGTTATAAAATTAAAAGGCTACTAATTTTTCTAATTAATACCTGTAATATTCGAGGTTTATTATATGCTTTTAAGTTATATATAACTCTATATATATTATAACTTTACTTTAAAATCTCTTAAGAACTACTAATTCCTTTATTATAATTTTTTTATATATAAATACTAATTTTGCTCTAGATTTAGCTATTTAATTATTAGAAAGCTAATTAAATTAAGTTTCTTATATTATTTCTTATAATAAGGAAATACTTAGAAATACTAGTTTTATCTATTACTAGTATATGTTTTTTCTTATAAGGGGCTTTTATTAATACTAAACTATATAATAGACTTAATAAAAGTACTTTCGAGAAGATTATATATTTTAAAAGCTAGAGAATATTTATAAATAAGAAGAAAAAGATAAAAAAGACAGAAAAAGAATAGGAATTAAAGAAGAAAAAGAATTTCGAGCTAGAAAATTAGTTTTTTCTTTTTAAAAAAGCTTAGTTTTATATTATTATATATATATTATTAGTCTAGTTAATATTTTATCTAATAGGCTTATAGTTATTTAAAGAAAATAAAGAGAATTTATTTTTTATATAACTTTTATATAACTTTTATATAATAATTAGAAATAATTAATTATATTTAATTATATTTAGTCTAATAATTAATTTTTTTTTAAAACTTAATAATTAAATTATAATTAATTAGAAAATTAATTTAATTAAATATAATTAATTACTTTAATTATTTTTTTAATATATTAGTTCTTAGTATATAATAATATATTTTTAAGACTAATAACTGAAATCCTTTAGTTTTTAATATATAATAGAGGTAAGAATATTTCTTTAGAGCTTCTAGATATATATAAGGCCTCTATTTTCTTTTTACTATCTAGATATAATTTATAGTATATAGTTTATAGTATATAGTTTATAATATATAGTTTATAGTATAAGTATTTACTTTCTAAATATAATTACTAATTCTATATATTTCCTAATTAATTGTCTTGTTTCTAATATATTTCTTTTAATTCTTTATTTATTTCTAGCCCTATATATATTTTATTAATATATCTATAGCCGAATAGAGTAATATTTTAATATTATTATACTAGAAATATATTTCTCTAGTATTTAGTTTTTGCTTTCTTTTATTATTAAAGACTCTACTAATAATTAGTCTACTAAAGACAAAGCTATATAGAATTAAAGGTTTACTAAAAGTAGTAATAGGAAAATCCTTATTACTAGAAAGTATATAGATATTAAATAGTAGTTATAAAATCCTGATATTTTACTTTCTAGTAAAATAAAAGTAGAGAAGTACTATTAAGCTAATATTAAATACAAATTCCAATTATATAAGTTTTAGAATAATTAGACATATTATAAGAAATACTATAATACTTGCTATAATAAGATTATTCTAGTCTAATATACTTTTTATTATAATAATACTTTTAAGGTTTTAATTACTATTATAAGAAATTAATATATATTAGTAAATATCTTTTAAATTTACTAATTTTTATATTAATAACCTATATAATAGCCTTTAATATTATATTTAAATATATAAGATATATTTGATATAACTTATTCTATAATAACTATATTTAAATAAATATCTACTATATTTATTATAATAAGAAAAAGGCTTAGAAGAATTCTAAAAGAATTATATCTATCTAATCTTATTATTCTAGCAAGTATATAGTTCTGGATTTAATAGATTTTCGTATAAATATCCTTTAAATTATATAATTTACTTCTATATTCTTATATTTCCTGTATTTTATATATTTTATATATTTTTAAGCTTTTTCTGTAATTTTTGCAATTTCTATAATTTTCGTAAATTCCAAATCTTTTTATTTATATTTTATTAATACTATAATATTACTATTATTAATACTATTATAATATAATTAAAATAGAGAATATATATAAATCTAGTAATTAAAATACTACTTTTCTAAATTTATATAGATTTATAGACTTAAAGCTAAAACTATAAATAAAGCTATAGATAAGCTTATTAAATAACTAAATAATAATAAATCTATTTCTATTTTAGTCTATAATAATAAAAGTAAGTTTAAAAGAAAAGTAATTAAGACTTATAAGAAAAGAGAAATAAAGATTATTTATAAATAAGCTTATTATTTTTAATATTAGAAATCTATTAAAATAGCTAATTAAATCTTTAAAAAATAACTATAGACTATATAAACAGATACTAGTATCTAATTATAGATATAGTTATTTCCTTTAATTGTATAGGTAATTAATACTATAGCTATACTAGCTCTTCTTAAAGGAAATATATTATATAAAGTCTAGTTTAAATAAAAGCTATCTACTAATTTCCTAGACTATAAGAAAAATACTTATTATATATATATATAGCTTTAGAGGCTATAGGGCTTATAGAAGATATTACTAAAAGTAGTATTTCTAGAAAAGATAAAGAGAATAGAAAGAATAAAGAAAATAGCTGTTTTATAAATAAGAAAATAGAATAGAAGAAAGTAGCTAAAAAGATAATTTTATCTGAACTAACTAGAAGAATTATAGAATATATAAGAAAACAGAAAGAGAATATAATAAAGAAAATAAATTTCAAAGCTTTTAAATATAATATTTAAGAGATTATAATCTTTTAGATTCTAAAGAAATATAGATTTCATATAAAAATAACTAGAATTCTAATAAGAGTTTTAGAAAAGACTTTAAAGATATATAGTTTATAAGCCTTACTTTTAATAAAAGCTAATTAAAATAGGGCTATTACTTAGTTACTAAATATAGTAACTTATTATTCTCTAGTTATATAATACTTTTAATAAAATCATTTTCTAATTAATTTATCCTAATTTATCTACTATTTATATAACTTATAAAAGAAATAAAATTATTCTTTCTAAAATAGTAATAAAGGAGAATAATTATAGTAAAGAAAGATATATAGAAATATTAAAATATATATTAAAAACTGAAATATTCGAAATACTTTTTTTAATAAAAAAAGAGAAAAAAAAAAGAAAAGAAAGCTATATATAAAAGTAGTAAATAGCTAAAAGCATCTGACTAGCTATATAACTTATTACTTAATTCTCTATTATATATATCTCTAACTAACTAGTACTTATCTCGAATATTAAACTAAAAAATAAAATACTAAACTAATAAACTAAATTAAGTATTAAACCAAGTATTAAACTAAGAACTAGCTATATAAGTAACTTACTAAACTAGCTCCTATATATTTATAAATTATAGGCAGTAAGCTAGTAAAAGTATATATATTCTACTAAGATTCTATTAGAATAAAATACTACCGGATTTTAAACTCTTTTTTCTATTACTTTATTTTATTCTATACTATTTATATAGTACTTTATCTATTCTTTTTAGCTTATAGTAGAGCTCTAGAAAGAAAGAAGCTAAGCTAGTATTTACTTTAGTTTAAAATATAGTTTATTATAATTATTTAAATAATAAATACCTATTATAAGATAGTAGTAGAACTAGAAATAATAATTTCTATATATATACTAAAAGCTAGAAGAATATTTATTATAATAATAGAAATAGCTCTTTTCTATCTTAATATATAAAATAAATAAAAGGCTAAAAAAGCTAGCTAGAATAGATAAAATAGAAATAGAAGAAATAAGAAATTAATAAAAAATAGTAGATAAAACTAATAAAATAGAAGCTTAATAAAGCAAAAAAGTAGAACTTATTATAGAAGCTATATATAGCTATAAAGATATATATAGTAAAGAGGAAATTATAGAAGATAAAAAAGGTAAAAATAAAGACTCTAATAAAGTATAGTTTAGTACTAAATTAAACTCTAGTAAAGTATTATCTAGTACTAAATTATATTTAGCTAGAAGCTTTATAGAATCGAGATTCTCTAGTAAGTTTAGTAATTTCAGAAGCTTATAATATATTGAAACTAGCTTGTTTACTAGTTTCAGAAGCTTGTAATCTATTAAGAAAACTGGTTTATCTAATAGAAAGTTTAGTAAAGAAAGTAATTATAAAAGTTCCAGACTAAAAGTATTAATTAAAAGAACTTAAGAAAAATATATAGCTTTTAATACTAGAGAATAAGAAAGCAAGAGTAAAAGAGTAAATAGCAAATAAATAAGTTCTTTTTAAGCCGGATTTAAGAAGAAAATTATCTAATCTCTAACTATATTTCTTAGAAACTAGATAATCGAGTAAACTATAAAAAGAATAAGTAAAAGAAGCTCTATAAGTATCTAATATACTTACTTCTAAATAAGCTTCTATTAAACTATTATAAGATCTATTATAATATTATTTATTTGAAAAGTATTAGAAATTAAAGAAATTAAATAGCTTATTTAATAAGAAATATCTATTTTTTAGAGTCTTTATAATATTTATAAAGGTTATATAAATTAAAGCTATTATAAGAAAATTAAAGAAAAAAGAAAAGTATTAGAATAAATAAACTAAATAGATAACTTGATTATAAATTAAAAAAGATAGAAATTATTCTATTAAAAAAAAAGTATATAAAATAACTAATCTCTCTATATTACTTACTAATAAAGAAAGATATATAGAGGTACTAAAATATATATTAAAAACTAGAGTATTTAGAATACTTTTTTTAATAAAAAAGAAGAGAGAGAAAGAAAAAGAAAGCTATATATAAAAGTAATAAATAGCTAAAAGTACTTAACTAGCTATATAACTTGTTATCTAATTCCCTACTATATATATTTCTAACTAACTAATATTTATTTCAAATACTAAACTAAAGAATAAAATATTAAACTAATAAATTAAATTAAGTACTAAACTAAATACTAAACTAAGAACTAGCTATATAAGTAATCTACTAAACTAGCTTTTATATATCTATAAATTATAGGTAGTAAACTAATAAAAGTATATATATTTTACTAAAATTTTATTAGAGTAAAATACTACCGGATTTTAAATTCTTTTTTTTACTATTTTATTTTATTCTATATTATCTATATAGTATTTTACCTGCTTCTCTTAGCTTATAATAGAGCTCTAGAAAGAAAGAAGCTAAGCTAGTACTTGCTTTACGAGTCTAATAATAGTAGTTTATATACTTAGGGCATTTCACTAATAAATACAATTTTGAAACATATAAATCTTTAAAAATTAATTAATTAAATTATATTTAGGTTACTTTAGTTCTCTAACCCTAAATATTAAGTCATAACTATTATTTGTTATCTTATAACTTTTAAGTATTTAAGGAGACTTTAGTTTTCTAAGGCCTATAAGCGAATTTATAAAGCCTGAAAATACCTGGAAAATGCCTTATATATATAGACTACTATTAGTAGGCTTATTAGTTCAAGATATAGTTTATTATAATTATTTAAATAATAAATATCTATTATAAAATAATAGTAGAACTAGAAATAATAATTCCTATATATATATTAAAGGCTAGAAAGGTATTTATTATAGTAATAGAAATAGCCCTTTTTTATCTTAATATATAAAACAAATAGAGAGCTAAAAGAGCTAGCCGGAATAGGTAAAGTAGAAATAGAAGAAATAGAAGATTAATAAGAAGTAATAGATAAAGCTAATAAAGTAGAAGCTTATAATATATTAAAACTGGCTTGTTTGCTAGTTCCAGAAGCTTGCAATCTATTAAGGAAACTGGTTTGTCTAGTAGAAAGCTTGGCAAAGAAGGCGATTATAAAGGTTCCAGGCCAAGAGTATTAATCGAAAGGACTTGAGAAGAGTATACGGCTTTCGATACCGGAGGACAAGAAGGCGAGAGTAAGGGAGTAGGTGGCAAACAAGTAGGTTCTCCCTGAGCCGGGCTCAAGGAGAAAATCACCTGATCTTTAACTGTACTTCTTAGGAACTGGATAATCGAGCAAACTACGAAAAGAATAAGTAAAAGAAGCTCTATAAGTGTCTAATTCGCTTGCTCCTGAACGAGCTTCCATTAAACTACTATAGGATCCACGATAATATCGCTTACTTGGGAAGTACCGGAAATTGGGGAAATTGGGTGGCTTGCTTGGTAAGAGATATCCATTTTTCAGGGTCTTTGCGATATCTATAAAGGTCGTATGAATCGAAGCTACTGCGAGGAAATCGAAGAGAAGAGGAGGGTATTAGGATAAACGAACCGAACGGACCACTTGACTGCGAATCGAGAGAGGTAGGAATCATTCTACTGAGAGAAAGAGTATATAAAGTGACTAATCTCCCTGTGTCGCTCACTAATGAAGAGGGGTACATGGGGATACTAAAATATATATTGAAAACTAGAGTATTCGGGATGCTCTTCTTGATGAGAAAGGAGAGAAGGAGAGGAGGAGAGAGCTATATATGGGGGTGGTGGACAGCCGAGAGCACCTGACCAGCTACGTGACCCGTCACCTGATTCCCCACTACAGTAGTTCAATTATATTAGTTCAGAAGGCTAGAAGAGCATCTGAGAGAGCAAAGAAAAGAGTAGCTAAGGAGCAAGCACGTAAGAATAGAGCTAGAGAAGAAGGAGAATCAGGTAATCAAGTGGAGGGGAGGGTACCAAAAAGGGCTGGGGTAGCTATAGGAGCGCCTAGACATAGTAGGAGGCATGTATAGTAAAGCTTTTGCTATTCCCGAGACCTCAATATTACCCGATTAATCAATCGGCCATTCGATTGATTAATCGGCCCCCTTATTGATTAATCGGGACCCACTGTGGCTTGCGAATCGTATTCCATTTCCTATTAATTAATGGGAGCTACGATTGATTAATCGGAAGGCCGATTGACCAATCGTAGCGCCCGATTAGTAAACCGCTCGTATTGACGAACGGGCGTGAACAGAGCTTGTGAGAGATGTGCGAGGGGAGACGACATTCAATGGACGAGATCAACAGTCATGCCACATTCTCTACCAGACATCACCCTTTGCAACCGTGGACAGATAACTCTCTCGCAGAAGTCAGCACTAGAGTCTACTCAAGGTGTCCAAAACCGCTCTCTTCCATTCTTCAAACTCAGGCACGTTCTTTGTATCGAATGCGCCCTTGAACAGTTTTTCATGAGTCCCGTACCTCCCCAGCAGTCGCTTACCGACCCTCGACACGGGACTGCCATTGACCTGGAACTCCCAATGGCGCACGCCGTCCTTGAGAAATCCAGCATCGACACGAAAGTCCCTATTCTTCCAAATCGTCCGACTACTTCCCGTCCCAAAATCTGCGGCCCCCTTCATCTTCAAGTTCTCCCAGATACTTTTAAGGTCTGAAGCTTTGAGAAGCTTTCCAGTATCGGTGTCACTATCCTGTCCATCATCGGTGTCACCATCCTGTCCATCATCGGTGTCACCATCCTGTCCATCATCAGGAGGCGGCATGGCCGTATACGCTGAATCGCTGGTGCGAGCCGAAGACGCAGCAGGAGCGGAGGTTTTTTCTCTCTCGGACACGTACGCAGCACTTGATTCATCATCAGAGGAGCTGAAAATGCTGTGCTACAAAGCAGCGTCAAACACGACTACCGAGTCTGGTCAATTTCAAGTGCTTACCAGCAGGTGCCCCGCCGCTATGGGTACGCTGAATGGGAAAGGAACGTGTATGCGGAAACCACTCCCCCCTCCATGGCTGACACGGACTGGAGGGTCCCTCGCTGCTTGCGGACGCAAACCAGAGAATTCTGGCACTGCCCTGGGTATGAACCCGCTCGGGGGTTCACCCCCAAGTTTTTTGTCGTAGGAAGACTCGCCCGGGGTTGTGCAAGGTGAGGTTGGTTCCGACTCATTGTTAGATTTCGTTGGCGGCCTTTCACCTTGGGCCTCCTGCCCGCGGCGCTGGTTATTCAAGAGTGTTGTTAGTGAAGTTGTAACTGCAACAACACCACCTGCAAGTGCAGCTCCAGCGGGTGAAAGTGTAGCCCCGGGGGGCACAGGAAAAGTCATCTTGTGATGATGTGATCTCCGGACACCTTTTCAATACAGAAGCGAAAAGTGTGTATCATCACTCTGAGTGAGGGTGAGAGGGAGCAGTTGGGCTTTGGTAGCCAGAAACAGCTTGATAGGGTAACCTGCCCGAGATAGTTGTTACACAGCATGAGCTGAGCTGTAGCGTGGCGACGTACCATTTGACACGAGTAAGCCTCGTATCAAATGATCAAACGCTCGATTAACCACAACTCCCCGTGGCCCTCTCTCGCCTCTCATAACGCCACCAACGCCCGGTTTATTTGACCTGACTATTGATAGTGAGCCCAGCAATTGGGTCTCATAAGCTAGGATTTAAAAGCGATTGGATTACTAGTTCCTAAAGTCCTCAATAGTTCCGAATGTCCAGTGTAGGAAAAGATGGTCGTCATAGCCAGTAGGCACGCCGTCTGTGACGGCGGGATCAATACAATAGTCAAAGGCTCAAAGTTCAAAGAACCTCATGTATTGAAAATACTAAGCTAGAGGGTAAAGGAGGTAGGAGTACCTCGACCTTTAATAGTATATTACTAAGATCCCTAGCCCAGCCTCACGTTTTACTCCTAGTTCCTAATACCGAGCCCCCGGCGGATTATGTAGAGGTGCCGACCGTCACACTTTGGTTTAAACTACATCACACAATCTGATATCTAGTATCATAGTACTCTAGTAACTCAAGATCACACAAACTTTTAGCCTCTCACCTATAAAAAGGGAAAAGTTTAAGAGAGAAGTTCACCCCTACCTGACCTCTTTATTACCTAAAGTAAAACAAATATTACTAAAAAGCTCTATATTTATAAAATGACAGCCGTAAAAATAGGTGAAAAAGATTCAACTAATAAAACACTTTTCTAATCTGAAAGATTGAAGGGGTGAACCCAGCGCTTCGCCGAACGGGATTGGGTTTTTATTTGGTTTTCCGACGATTTTTAGATGCTTACTCGAGCCAAAAGAAAGAAAGAAAATTGAAATAGCAAAAAGTTCGGCCCGGTGTAGAATGCCTACATCTTTCCGCGATTGGTGTACGTACGTATACGGTACTAGTGAGTCAAATTTTTCTTAGTTTGTCGAGATTCGGACCCAAATCCTCCTCCCAGTTTGACTTGACCACTCCACCAGGGGAGGGCACTTTCTGGTTGCAAATGGGTGACTTATTATGATATATAAGGCTTTGGTGAAATGGTCACGAGGCTTTGCACTCGACTGGTGCAGATACGTAGGACAATTCCAATTACATTCTGCATTCACAACACTCTCAATTTCGAAATATATTTTGATCATTTCCCCGCTTACTTCATCCACACCCATATCCACCTACCCATCTCCACTACATTCTCCCACGCCCACCACCTCTCCCTATCAACTCTATGAAATCTCCCCTTCCTCTTCTCCGGGTCCTTCTCCTGCGTCGAAACCGGATTCCCAATGTCCATCGTAACTCGCCTTCCCCACGTCCAAGGATACCATTCACTCTCATCTTTGAGATGATATAATGCCACAATGATTATGAATATTGGGACACTCAGATACGCAGCCAAGAAATCCGCGTGAGAGAACGGGTTCAAGAAAGCTCGCCATCCGATGAAGATGATGAGTAGACAGCAGCCGAAGAGCGCGTATGCCGAGCGTAGCCATTGGAGGTGCGATTTATAAGGATAGTCGCTCGCATTACGATTCAAGAACTGTCCTTCGGGAGTGGAGACCAGCACGCCTTCATCCGGATCGCCGTTGATGGTTCTGGTCTTAAAGTATAAAAATGAGATAGCAACGCAGGCGTAGACGATCAGCATCGAGCAGGTGGAGAAGATTGCCATGCGGCCGAGAATCTATTCATATTATTAACATATCTATATCGAACCCTCAAAAATATAATAAGGGACTCACTCTCGCAGGACTCGGCTTAACAGCCAGAAACCCAAGCAGACCAAACAACCAGCTCACAAACACCGCATTGACAGGCACACCTTTGCTTGATGTCCTCTCCAACCTCGCCTTGATATTCGCTCCCCATCCCGTATTCGGCCACACGTTCCTGATGCTCGCAAGTGCATGCAAAAGTCTGGATGCAATAAATAATCCATTAACCCCACAACTGAATGCCGAGAATATATAAAAAGCATTGAAGAAATGAGGCCACCCAACAATGCTATTGTGTATACAGGCGATGATAATCGGCGAGTTCTGGCCTCTGCGAATAGAGCTGATAGTCTGATCTTGCAGATTCTTGTCGTTGTATGGGACATTGAGTCCGACTGTGAAAACCACAAGAACGTAGAGGAGGATGACTCTGAGAGAGACCTTGCGAGTAGCGAGTTTGATAGCTTCATCCCTCTCCACATGTTTATTTTCTGCCGCCGTAACACTCACAGTAAAAAATCCTTGCAGACTGAAGAAAATCGTGTTCATCGCTGACCACATACCCACCAATCGTCCCGTTCCTCCCGTAAAGGTATATGTTCTCCCACCTGAAGGATCCGTTACTGTCTGGTTGGAGAAGAATCCCCAAGGCAATTGGTAAAGCTGAAAGTGACTTGTGCCGTTAGTGCGAGTATTGTTTGCGTTGATGATTGTGTTCATCATTATGATGCCGACTATGACAATGAGTTTGATGCAGCCGCAGACGTACTCGATTTCGCCGTAGGCGCGGACGGGGAGGAGGTTGATAGCTAAGATACCGAGGAGCATCATTCCGACCCACACAGCCGGGTTGGTGTTGAGACCGAATGTCCATTGGAGGGTTTCTTGGGGGTAGGAGAAAGATGCTAGGTATTCGGGCTCGAATTTGAATTTGAAGAGGGAGGCGACAGCTGAGACTTCGGTTGCTGTGAGATTGATGTATGCGAACCTATTGTTGATTAGTTGAGGGACCTGGAGAGAGGGATAGAACTGACCAAGCCATCCAGCCCACAGCGAATCCAACCCCTTCATCTAGATATCGACTTGGAAAATCGATGATCGGGCCCTTGACGGGAAAAACGGCTGTCATTTCCCCTAACGAAGCATTCGCTGACCAAAGAAGAGTACCCATAAACAGGTATGCCAGGACTGCACCACCGGGTCCAATAAGGTACATGATCTTTCCAGACTGCAAGAACAATCCGATACCGATCGTGGAAGAGAATGCTATCATGTTTACATGGCGTTCGCCGAGGGTCCGTCTGATCACATATTAATTTCTATCCTCGAAAGTTTCTGATATAAGAAAGGTAGCGAAGTGAATGAAAAGAACTTACCTAAGTTCCGTCCTCCTAAACGTCTTCCTCTTTTCCCACGGCCTCTGCGCCCCATTATCCTGTAGCGTCTCATCATCCTCCATTCCAGTGTCTCCCCCTCTATCACTGAAAACGCGGCTATTATTCATCGGGACCAGCAGTACTTCTTCGGAGCGAAGCAGTTTGCTCGTAACTTCTTTCTCCACCGGACTTTGAATATCAGAATTCATCAGGGCCAGATCGCAACCTGACAGCTGAATATACTAAGTAGTATGGCCCGCGATGGGAAAAGCAAGTCCAAAGAATCAGATTCGCAGCGTTGCCAAGTCAAAGAAGGCCGAAGGATTCGACGGCTCGAGAAGTCTGTCGAAAGGAGAGACACGGGCAGTAGGCAATCCCAAGCAATCCAATCACCACATGCACTCTTACTCATATCCTCCACAAAATTTCCACAACATACTCAGCCTGTACCAGGCTGACATCCTCAGTCGCTCCCAGCATCCGAGACACAACCACTCAACCCCATCTATCATTTTCATCCTGTGTTCGGCACTTCCCCCAAGCTTCGCCTCAGCCCTGAACGCCGGTCTTAGATGTGATTGGATCGGCGGGTTGGGGGGTGGGGTTCTGAGACATTGTTCCCAGCTGCGGCTGGGAGCATGAGACCGAAAAAGGCTTTTCTGTCACCTACGATGGTACTGGCAGCGAGCGCTGTCGCGGAACGCTGCTGCTGTTTGGAGTCTTGGAATTGGGCTCAGGCTCGGTGAGGCTGTGTAACGTGCAGATTACGGACTCGAGGCGTCCCCCACTTCTGAAGCCCGATCGCTGCACACTCAGGGCCTGTTTCGCACGGGCTCACGTAAGTTGGATACCGGATATTAGTAATATCGAACTCTAGCGTTCAATGCTCGATATTGAACGCTAGTATCGGTATAATTTACACCTGTTTCTCAAAGATGCAAATACTCATAATTATCATAATTACGGAGGTTTCAGCTTCATCTCCCCTAGCGTTTTTAGCCTCTATTTTCAGCCTCACTAATCTCCCGCTTCTCCTTCCCTAATAATTAGCGATTACTCCCTATCCCTTCGTCCGCTGAGACATTGCCACATTAGCGGCCGCACATGAATATCCCTAATTCGGCCAAAACATAATCCAAATTAGGGATATTCATGTGCGGCCGCTAATGTGGCAATGTCTCAGCGGACGAAGGGATAATTATAGCGTCTTGAAGCCTGGATTTATTTTATCGTTAAATAGAAAAGTAATTAATAAAATAATTATACCTTATATTACTGTCGGTTCACTAGTAACGTATAGCACCGTCATGTAGTCGTGGAATGCTAATTGCGTAGGTTAGTGAAGTTATTGTATTCTGTTAAGTAGGGATCGCAGTATCAAGGTTCTGATATGTGATCCCTAAATACGCTAAGACTAATTAGTACTAGTGTCCGGCATATCCCGTTTCCTGCATATCCCATGTCCCATGTCCTATATAGGAAACGAGGTCATGTGACGTAAATCACATGACCTCCGGGGAAACCGGTTGTACTACAATTACTTACTACTAAATAAATTAATCTGAGATTTATTCTACGAGAATCACAAAATATAAAGCTTTGGAAAAAATTTATACCCTAGAGTTATTATTAAACTAGTCCTAGAATAATATAATTACAGTGGAAGGGTGTGCGATAAGTCCACTATAAATTAGGGCATTTGGGGGGCATTGGGAGTGCACGTGGTGGCCTAAGGCCGACCGTTCAACTCCCAGTATTTTCAGAACGACCTCTAGTAGGTCGTTCTGAAAATACTGAGATTAGTATGGGGGCAGATACTAGTATTTAAATACTAGCGTTCAACTCCAGTATCTAAAACATTGCGAAATACTTATTTCTGTAATATCTGAATGCTAGTATACGATATCGGCAGCATCCGAACACTCAAGGGCTGCGAAACAGGCCCTCATCACACCTAACAGAGTGGGAGAAGCATCTATCAAGATAAACCCACTTAGGCCTTCATGTACAGTAGATGCCGAGTCAAAAGTTGTTAGACAAGGAAATAAAATGAGTCTGGTTCAACAGAATTAAAGTCCATGCTCCGCGGCCAATATCTGTTCGACATCAACCCCAATCTCAACCGGTCTACTTTTGCCTCCGCCCAAGCCCACCGTGACAAATACCCCCTTTCCCTTCTCTACCCAAAAAACATTAACCTCATCCTTTCCCGGCATCGCCACCTCCACCTCCCTCTTTACACTCGTCTGCCTTTTCACCTGCCCAATTTTAATCGGCGCCTGTTCTCTCCCGAAGGGGTTTGCCATCAAAAATAGTTGATTACGGTCGTTTAACAAGACGAGATTTTGGCCAGTGGCGCATAAGGCAGCTTTGTGGATGCGGGAGCCGATGCGGAGGTCTTGGTCTCTGAGAATATGGGCAGAGGGAGAGGAGTGGAAGGAGAGGTAGGTGGGGTAGCCGCGTTCGGTGAAAGTGGTTAGGAAGGCAGATTTGGAGGTTAGGAGAATGGAGGAGAGGCCGGAGTCGGAGACAAGGCCCTGGCGTGCAGTTAGTTTTCGTGGATTCAAGGGAAATATAGTTAGAGAAGAGTGATTTACAGATGGGGCACTACTCTCAACACTGCTAAAATTTGCTGGCGTTTGGCATTCGCAATGGTATGAGATCACCTTCTCCGGCTCGTATCTCGTACAAGCAATAAACGAAAGGCAGTCCGTCGAGAAGGAAACAAGGTGATCATTCTGTCCACACCGACCATTTTGCGTAGGTAACTTGTGATGAAATAGAGCGCCAGTCAGTGTATCCAGTATGCGAACGTTGGTGCCGAATTTCAATGCGAGATAATGGTCGTTGCTCGAAATCGCCATCTTGAATGGCACTTCCTCCAACTCCATCTCGTGGAATGGGCGTTTGATCCTGTCTTGATAGCTTCGGAGGGTTATGACCTAGACGTCGTCAGTGATTTGTAGGGTTTGATCTGGATAGATATTCGTACAGAGCCCATTCTGCTCACGACTGCGTATTTCCTTGTACCGCCTGCAGCAAGGAGAATGTCCCCAGCCTCCACTACCCTCACTGAAATCTCTGGACTATTCTCGAGATCGTAGCAGATCGCTCCAGCATCATTCCAAATAACGAGACTCCTTCCCGACGTAAAAAATGCATACGAAGTGATCGAAGAAGTCGTCTTGGGACCCTTCGATTTGAAGATCGACCATGGTTTTCGCTCTTGATATTTGGGTGACTGATACGATTGCGTGGAAGCAGCATCTGAAGACCGTACAGACTTTGGACTCTGTAATCTGAACGGGTCTGGGGGTTCTACTACCTCGGGCAGAGTTGTGCACTCGGCTTGCGATGGGAATGGAAGTGGACTGAAGCCCTGTCTGGAGTCGGATCTGGAAGAAGAACGCGACATGGTACTGGCTTGAGTAAGGGGGCTGCTCGTGGACCCGATGTATGTACTTGCTATGGAAAGAGGTTTGCGAAGACTTGGGCTCTTTGTACTCATCCTACCCTCATTGACAGCTCTCGGAGGAGATCGAGGGCCCGTTGAGAATCGGTTGGGTTGCTCATTGGTAGGTCGGCCGACGTCTACCATAGGTCGAAGATTTTGTGCTCCAGTATTTATTGGGGTCGTCTGTACCACTTCGGTCGTAACAATCTGTGATCGTGGAGTCGCACCCTTGCAGCGGAGGGGAAGTATTTCGGGATGAGACGGCAATGTTGATAGGTTTGAAGCGCTCGACAGCCGATCGATCCTCGACTTGGCAATTTTGCGTTGTGATCGCAACTTCTCCTGTATGTATTCGGATAATTTCGACAAAGGCTCTACCTTACGAGCAGAAATAGTGCTGGAAGTCCATGCACACTGGTTGCAAGTAATGTTCGCTGGGAAATCCTTCAGCAGGCGAATTTCAGCCTACTTATGTTAGCTGGGTGCAGGATGAACGAGTATTAGTGTGGGTGTACCAATGATAAATTTGCTGGCTGCGGCCCTTCGAACGAATGGTCCTTGAGACTTCGGAGAAGATCCTTTCCAGGGATCGGATGAAGTTCGGGACAACCCATTAGAAAGACATCGTCAGGAGGAGTGTGTTTGTTGCTTGCAGATCCACGCGGAGGTTTTGGATACCAATCTTGTATATCATCACTGATCTTTTGCGATATATGTTTTATCTCTGTGGCAAAAACAGGAAGTGTACTATGGCGCTCCTCCAAAATTGCCTGAAACTCTTTCAAAGAGGGTTCGACCTCCAGATACTGATTGTGCGACAAATGCTGGTCTATGGCATTGCGTGCCTGCTGGCTGATATGTTGTTTCCACTTAACAGAGACGGTTAGCACGGAATACATATGTAGATTGGAAACCTTACCAGATGTTGTATACCTGTCATATTATCGCCCAGGCAAGTGCATTCAGGGCCAAAACAAGAAGGGTGGAGCCCGGAGCAGATGAGTGATTTCGTTTGCTCTTGCGCCCACTCCAAAGTTTGGGGTGTGGTTGGGAATTTTGAATGTCGATATATTTGATCTAAGATCTTGAAACGAGGCACAAGTGTAAGGCGAGCCGCGTCGAAAGACCAGTGATTGGGGTCTTTCGGGCCCTGCGAATCTATACATAATTGAATCATAGCTGCAACAGTACTCCACATGGTGTCATAGAGCACCAGTGCGCACAGAAACCAATCTGCAGACATTGGTGATGCGGACGAGGCATTTTGGACAGCGTTCATCAGCGTATTGTCATGGTCTTCAATGGGACACTATGTATGTTAGATTCGGGCTGTAGGAATGTGTCCTGGTCACTTACAAGTCCGCGATCAAAGTCCTGAAAATTTACCAGACCGCAGGCCGGCTTACAGTACTGTCGGTGGCTTTCCTTCGGCCCATTGCAAAGCTCCGAAAGGATCTGCCGACAGAGAAGATCAACAAATAAATCTACTCCACGAAGTGTTTCGCGGTTCCATGCTTTGGAAAGCCTCAAGGTGAAATCTTCATAGTCTCGTCCAGTAATGTGCGCGCTCTGAAGTAGCAAGGCACGAAGTCCTGAGAGTTGGGTCTGACCGATGAAACCACAATACGCTTCATGGTCAGGCAAACCATCTTGTGCAGAGAAGGCCGAGGTTTTGATTTCGAGTAGATGCGAAAGGGTTGAAAATAGGATTCTAGGGTCTAGTATCGACGACTTAGTTTCAAAGCTTGGGTTTGATGACTGAAGATAAGTTCGTTGTAAATCGAAGATGGCTCTGAGCGCGACGACATGCGCAAACGATGTCGCACGATATAAGGTAGGGTCTGATTTCTGCTTAGAGGACTCGAGGAAGTAGCGACCGGTCAGCTCTTGCACAATGTTGTCGATATCCAGGCGGCCTTGCAGAGTTAACCATATTGCCGCAAAGTCTTGATGCGACATCACGGTCACATCAAGAGTGACCGGGATGAAGTTTACCGGATCAAACGTAAAGCTTCCAAAAGAATAAGGGACATCCCGCTATCAGACAGTTCGGCACAGGTTGAGGCGGGCCACATGCTCGGCAAATTTCTTTTGTAGCGCCATGCAGAAGGTTCATTTGGTGACGCTAAGCTGACAGCCCCAGCCTCCACAATTAATCCTTAGCCTCCACAACTCTTTGATTGCTGTTGTGAATGACATGTCAGACCGCAATGTCTTGATTGAGCGGTATGAGCATAAGGCAGCCTTACCGGCATTTTGAAAAATGCCAATAATGGAAAGACAAGCTACTAGTATTGTGGAAGATGCTGGAGTCTTGCTTCCGAGTCCTTTCACGGACCTTCGAGAACTTCTGGGATCAACACATCTTCAGTTCGAACGACTTTGAGGCCCGTCTGGCTACGTGACCCCTGTGAACCTTCGGAGAGGGCCGCACAGGGGAATAAATCAGATGAAAAGTCTCAGCGTACGTGACTGACATGAGATGGCGGACGGTCATGCACCACAATAGCGACAGAAGAACGGCGGATTTCACTTGAGCCTCTTTGTCATCACCGCACTCCTCCAGGGCCGCCCGCGAAATACATCGCCAGTCTACAAAGGGTACACTCCCACTTGAGGCTCTGCTGGTGCTCAGAAGGAGAGCAGTTGTCACGTCCGATACTTGCGTGTCGTTCTCGGCCGGGAAAGTGGTCGGTGATGCTGAACATCGCCGGAATGTTCGACCATGGAGCAGATCACGATCAATTTGACCTTTTTGAGGGTGAAAGAGGAGAAGGGGTTGGGTTAACGAAAGAGTCGTCCTTCCGACAAAACATTCCTTCCGGTTAGGATTATCCGGTCAAGATATGCTTCTCCAAGCTACCAACTTACAACAACAATCATTCGACAGCAACCAAGATGGGGTAAAGGACTAAAGGGTGGGAGGAGGCATAAAACCCCTCTCCAGGTACAAATGCTGTCCCAATCTCTATTTCCCCAAGGGAAATTTCGAACTCAACAGCAGAAACAATGGTCTCGACACGAGCAGCTCAGACTTCACCTCGCACCTCGTCCATAACCTCTATTACCCTCTCTCCAGAAGAACTCTCAACCAAAACCCTCGCTCCCCGCCACCTTCAAGCAGCCCTCGAAGCACTCCATCGTGATGGCATACCTCTTCTCTCTAACGCGATCCCAACATCCGACCTCGACATCCTCAACTCGCGCATGGTCCCCGAAGCAAAGCATCTCTACGCCCTCTCCACTACCCACCGTACAACCTACGATTCCGAAAGGAGCGTTGATTATAAGGGATTTGAGGCTATGGTATGCGGGAATGCCGAATCAGATGGAGGAACCGAGAGTCATGCTCGTTTCCATACATTTCTCTGGCTGGTATAGGACTGAGCGAAAGATTTTGCTGCAAGAGAGTGTGAAGGGGAAGATTGAGTGGGGGCATTTGGTGCCGTGTGTGGAATGTGTGCTGGATGGGTATGATTATTTGCAGGGGCAACATGACCATGATTTTGATTTGTTGCCCTGATGAGATGGTAAGACATGAAGTGGTGAGTTCGTTGTAGGCGATTTGTGGTAGTGTTGGACGAGCGAAGGCCCAGTGGTCGTTGATCTCAGGATATAACGTCAATATATATATTATTTTACCAAGTCCGATGTGTACTTTATTTCAATATCAATTTTGCGTATCACAAGATTGCCACACTGGTAATATTTCAAATATGTCGCATTGTTCCCGACACTCTTCTCTCAGCGGCCATGGAAGGATGATGGGCCGAGGCTTGTGAAGAGATTTACCTCCCTGGTAGCTAGTATATGCGATTCTGCAATTGTTCGTTGTACATGGTTCAGCACTGCTGCGCCCAACTCAACTCGGGAAGCCCGACCGAGGTATCAAATACAGAAACCTTGCCGAAGGCGCAAAGACCACGATACGATTCAACGAATACCCTCACAGTTTCCTTCCGTACCCGCCCTACTTTCAAGCACATGAAAGACATAAGTGGCAGGGGTAGCAACCTTACCGGCGCAGCGGTAGCAATGTCATTGGTATGGACTTCGACAGACGAGCGACATTGCTTACACTTGGTAGTGAGCCTGCAACGGGGAGTTTACTCCATCCGAATATCAAAAGCAAAGCGTCAGCTCGGTTTGGTTTTTTCGGGATCGGCATTGTACCAGTCAAGTGTTGTTGTGAGCTCGGCTAGTGGTAGCTTTCATAATGAGTGGAAAAGGAGGCGAGGAGAATGAGGCGAGATGTGAATTGGCATTGAAGCTGATGGAAGGCCACGCCGAAGAGTTACAGAGCTGGAGGAAGTGCATTGGTGCTTCCGGTTAGCGTGAATAAATTGGGGTAAAGTGACTTGGAAGTGAAGCTGGGGTAAAGTGGAGCGGTCGCCGGAAAGGTAGCCTATGGGGTATACGGGGTATACGACACTTGAAGAGATATAAAAGTCGAGTTTAGGTGGTAGGTGACATCAGAATTTAATTGCTATACAAAGTCTCTTCTCAGCCTGATACCGCCAAATTGTACTTCTCTTTCTAATTAATCTATTTTCCTTTCTCCCCTTAATAATACTCAATAAGGTTAAAACTCCTTCTAATACTAATTCTCAAGCTTCTCTTGCAAATATACTCTAATTACTCCCTATTGCAATATTAATTAAGCTAATATCAGAAATATTAGCTAATTAGTAGCTAAAACCGAGTAGTAAATATACGGAGACGAGATATAGATCTATAGGCTATTTCTGCCTATTTATATCCCAGCCCTATCTAATACTAACATTTATTTTTATAGCAAAGTTTTAAATTAAGAATTAATCCTTATATATTAGCCTTATTATTATAGCAAGTTATTACTAATACTAGGTCTCGAATAATAATATATAAACCTCTTTCTTTACTTTTATCTCTTTATTTAAATATTAACTAGAATACTTTATTTCCTATTATCTCTTTTTAAAATAAATAGTAAACTTATCTTTTCTGAAAAGAAAAAGCCTGATTTTAAAGTTATTATTATAAGCAGTAGTATTATAGGCTCTATTCTAGCTAATTCTCTCGAGTAAGCTTATATCTTTTATATCTTAATAGAAACTAGAAAAGATATTACTCTAGTAATTAGTACTTTAATTAAAATACTACTAAATAGATATAGGATTTTTATTAGATTAGTATAGAAGAATGTTTTATATAACTTTTCCAAAATCTTTTTTACTATTTTATTTATAAATACTTATTTATTAATTTTTTAATTATTAATATAATTAAAAGGTACTAGAAAGTATTACTTCCGGATATAATTAAGAAATAGTTAATTAATTAGTTCTTTAGTAATTTTAATATTTATTATTTATTAAGTTATAAGACTAGTTATATTTATAAGCTATCTAAATACTAATTACTATTTACTTAATTATTCTATATCTAGTTTTATTATTAAAAAGATCTTTTTAGAGCCTAATTACTATATTATCTAATAATTTTTTATTTAGCTAAATAGCTCTATTTAGTACTATAATAGGGATTTTTCTCTTATAGTTATATATAGTTATATAACTATAGATATTCGGTTTCTATAAATTATTTTACTTTTCTTTCTTATTTTTAGAAAATTAACTAATCTTTATTCTTTAATTCTATATTTTATTTATATATTATATTATATATTACTTCTTATATAATTATTTCTTATTATAGTAGTAACTTAGAAAAGATTATATTCTAAAGCTCTATCTTTATATAATTTCTTTATAGTTATAGAATTATAGTTTATAGATTATAGTTTAAGCTTTAATTATATTAATTTATATAAAAACAAAGCCTTTTCTTAGCTTAAAACTCTTTTCTTATAACTGAGTTATAACTGCTTTATAGCTTATTATACTTTTTACTAATTCTATAAATAGTATAATTTCTTTATTAAGCTTTAAGTATTATAATTTAAGTTTTAATTATATTACTTATATAATAGTAATAATGTTTCTATTTGAGTTAAGATACTTCTTTTATAATTGCTTTTTAGCTACTTTATATTTTACTTTCAATTTCCTATAATTCTATTAATTATATAATATTAATTTCTATTTTTCTATTTTTTACTAAAATTCAAGTCTTATAATTCAAGCTTTAATTATATTAATTCAAATAAAAACAAGGCCTTTCCTTAGCTTAAAACTCTTCTTTTATAATTGAATTATAACTGCTTTAGATTCTTAAAATAAAGGTATTTTCTTATAAGATCCGGATATTATATTATATTCTAACTTATTTATATTTATATCTTATAGAAAAGATATAAGTTAACTTTAGTTCTATTTATCTAAAAGCCCGAAATAGTAAGCAAATAATTATTAAGTTATTTTATAGACTAGAAGTATTTATTAGGTAAATAAAAACAAATAATAGAGACTTTTATTTAAAAGCTTATAATCTTTAACTTTAAGAACTTAATATTCTTAAACTATTACTTTTTTTTATTTTCTAATATTTTTTAAAAACAAAATAATTATAATAATATAAATATTTTAGTTATTTTTAGAATTAGTAAATCTTTTATTTTATAAACTATTATTTCTATATATAATTTTTATTTTTATTTTTATTAAAAATAATTAAGTAAATAGAATTCTTAAAGCTTTTTTAATTAGAAATTTTTTTTTTTATATTTTATTTTATTTATAACTTTAGTTTTAAGTTTTACTATTTTTATAAATTCAAATTCTATTCTAGTAATAGTAAATATTTAATAATCTATAGTATTATATATTATTTTATTAATATTTCTAAAAATCTTTTTCGGAAAAATATTAACTTTAGTTCTAGTATTAATTATTTCTTTATATTTAATACTCTTTTAAGATTCTTAAAATATAAATTAAAGATATAAAGATTATATAATATATTTATAAGCTAGTAATATTCGAATATTAATACTATTATTTTTAAATTAAATAATTCTATTAATATTAGATATTTAAGCTAGTATTTCTAATTTCTTAAATATTCTATTTATTATATAAACCATAATTACTAGTTTTATAGATTTTCTAATATATTTAACTATATTTAATTTAATAATATTTTTTATTTATAAGATAATAAAATAAAAAATAAGATTTTTTATTTATAAAATAATAAAATCGAAAATATTATTTTTAATTTATTAGTTCTAAAATATAATAACTAAATCTAGTATTTTTAATATATTAATAAGTATTCTTATTTTCTTTAATAATTATATTAGAATATTATTAATTTTAGAAATTTTATATTTATTATAAATAAGAATATATTAAGTTTCTAATTTGTTTTATTTATTTCCAGAAATATTAATATTTATATTTTTAGCTAGATTATTTCTTTATTTATTATTTCTTAAAATAATATTCTTTTAGTTTTTTATATAAAATAGCTTTTTTTCTATTTTAACTTATTTTCGGAAAACCTTTTTAACTATTTCTATTTCTTTTTTCTTTAATAAGAAATCTATTATAGTATTAATAGAAATATTATTTATAATTAAATCTTAATATTATTTATTAATTTTAGAATTTAAAATAAAATAACTATTTAGATTCTTTAAATATAACTTATTTACTTTTATATATAAATTTTAATTAATAAGTTTCTTTTTTTCTTTCTTATCTAATAAACTAAATATTTAGTATTAATTTCTAAATATTTTTAAATTAAATATTTAAATTATACTTATTTTTTTTTTTAGATTTAAGAAATAATTTAGTTAAATTACTAGTATTTATTAATAAAGAAAAAAAAAACTTTTTTATTTAAACTTAAATAGCTTTTTATATTATTTTTTATTAAATTAGTAAATATATTTATAATTTATAAACTCTTTTATTAATAAGTAATAGAACTAAAAAATATAAATATATTTTAAATTAATATTATTATTCATATTTTTATTATAATATCTATATTAAATTTATTCTTTTAATTCTAGATTTATATTATAAGCTATATTAATTTAAATAGTATTCTCTAATTATATTTAAAACTAATTTCTTTTAAAATATAATTATTTAGATTTTTATTTATTTTAGTTTAATTATTATAATTACTATAATATTTTCTATATTCTTTATTATAATTTCTAATATATTCTTTTTAAATACTCGAATTATATTTATTAAACTATTAATATTATTATATTTATTATAATTATTATAGTTAATTAGATTATATAAATAGATTATAAATATTCTTTTAAATTATAATAATTATTATATTAAATTATTTTTATAAATTCTCTTAAATTATAATAATAATAAATAGTTTTTCTAGATTTTTTATTAGCTAGTTAATATTATTTCTTTTGAGTTTATTACTTTTAATAGGTTTTATATAATTAGTTATAGGCTAGATTTTTTATTTATTTATATTTAAAATAGCTTTAAAAAGTATAATAAAAGAAATTAATAAAAAGTAATTATTTTTTAGTTTAAAAGTTATATTATAAACTATTATATTTAAGTATTCTTATTTAAAACTAAATATATTAGTATTATTAGTAATATTAAAATAGTATTTTTTCTTTTTATATTAATAAAATATTATTTTTTCTTATATATTTTATTATATTTATAAATAGAAATATTTATAAGTTTAAAGTTTATATTTTTAAAAAATATAATTCTTTATTAAAATAGATAATTCTTTTATAAATTCTTAATACTAAATAATTTTATTTATTTTTTTTCTTTTTAATAACTTATTTAATATTTTATTAAATATATTAATATAAGATTTAAAAGAAATCTCTTTATTTTAGGTTTATATAATAATCTAATTAAGAAAGCTAAAGCTAATTTTAAGTATTCTTTAGTTATATTCTCGAAATTCTTTTAATAAAGCTTTAAAGAATTTGGTTTTTTAGTAATTTCCTGAATTATTAGTATAATATTTTAGTATAGCTTTAATTTAATTCTTATAAATAAAAGAAATATAATAGATAATTCTTTTTTTTTTTAGTATTATTAGAAATATAATCGTTCTTATATATATTTATATATTATTTCTTTAAAATTATAATATTCTAAAAGCTTTTATAAATAATTAATTTAAATCTAATACTAATATATATTTATTTTTAATTATATTAATTTTAATAATTTCTTTTATAATTAATTATAAAGTTTTTATATCTAAAACTTTTATTAATAAAATTTCTAAAAAACCAATTTTTTATTTAAATATATTTTTTAATTTAGAAATTAGAATTAGAAAAAACTAGTTAATAATAATAAATATAATTAAGGTTTAAGTTTTAGTATTAATAGTAATAAAGTAATAGCTTTTCTAGTTTTATTTCTATTATTACAATTCAGTTTTTAACCTTATTAGCTAATATAGTTAGCTAATATAGTTACCTATATCTCGTTACCTATATTCCGTTATCTATATTCTATTATCTTCTAGATATATATTATACGGCTGCTTTTCTAGAGAAATAGACTTGAAATATATTAAAGATATTTAGAAGGCTAAGCCCTTTTAGAAATAATATACTATAGAGTATATATACTTTTTTATAGCCTCCTATATTCTAGTTTTCTCTTTTTTAGCTTTGAATTATTTTTATAAAGAACTTTCTATCTTATTTTCTAAATACTAAATACTATACCTGTAATAGTATTTAAAGCTTACTTTCTTTAATTCTATAGAGGATTTCAAATAAACTAATTCAGAATTATTAATAATATAGATACTACTAAAATAACAGAACCTTAGAAATAAGAGTAATAGACTCTAGAATAATAAAAGCAAAAAGCTTTAGAACTCTTAAAGGAATTAGGTATTTATATATTTATAAATATATACTAATAATATATTAGAAACCTTTTAAAAACCCAAAAATTAAAGAACCTTAAATAAAGGTTATTCTTTAACTAAGTTCTAGAGTAATAGATATATATAGGCTAGTAATCTAACTACTACTCTTAAGCCCTATCTTATAACTTTATAGACCCTATATATATACTAGTAATAAAACTACTAGAAAGAATATAGTAGAGGAAAAGTATAATAGATTAATTTTCTAGAATACTATATAACTAGAAACTATATTGACTTCTATTAAAGCCTTTAGTAAAGCTCTTACTAGTTCAGGTTATTCTATTAGTAGCTCTTTCCGAATTAAATATTCTATTAGTATTTCTAGAGAATTTCTAGATAAGTCTATAGAAATAGAACTTTCTACTTTTATTATAAAGCTTTTAAAGACTAATAATTATATTACTATTAGAGAATTATATAAATAAACTAAGAAATCCAATACTTTATTCTTAGATATTAATATTATTATAAAAAGCTATTAGAAGAATATCTAAAAAGCTATTTTATATAAAAATGCCTATAGTTATAATAAAGCTATTTTTAAGAATATTAAGTTCTATAATACTAAGCTTGAAAATGAAATTAAATACTATATAGCTATAGTAAATCGGTTTATAATAGCTCTAGCTGCTTTTATTTCAGCTACTTTAAACTATCTCTTATTTATTTTCATTTAGAATCTCCTATATCTTATATTCTTTTTAGAGATACTAAAATTACTAAGCTTTTAGATCCAATTCTCTTTACTAGAGATTATATTATCTTTAATAATTAGCTAATTCAGATTAAGAATAAGTTATAAGAAAATACTAATTTATATCTTTTAAAGAATCTCAAGATTATTTATATTTCTAATAGATTTACTAGTAATACTCTTACTTTAACTAACTTTTATATAAATAAAAATAATTCGAATTAGTATTATTAGCTCTTAAAGTTTTACTTCTATCTAAAGAAACTATTCTCTAATTCTAATAAAATATAGAATACTTATTATAACTTTAGTAAACTTTAAATATATTCTAGTTAAATATTTCAGGAGTTCTATACTCTTTTCTTATAACTATTTATAGAAGGTAGTATTAGTTTTTAAGATATTAAATATAAATTAAATAAGAAGCTTTTACTAAAACTTTAGAAGTTAATATATATATACTATAATAATTCTTCTATTAATACTACTTGTTTTACTTAATACTATATTACTAATAACTAGTAGATTAAAGCTATATATAAGAAAACTAAGAAGTATAAGAAAATAAAAGCTATTCTAGTCAAGTTTACTTCTAGTACTATATTTCTATATATTTCTAAGAAGTATATTTCTAAAAAGAAGCCTAAAAAGCCTATATTAACTGCTTTTATTAAGTATATATTCTTTTATAAGTATAAGTAATATCCTATAAAGACTAAAGATTTTTTAATTATTAGATACTATAATTATAATAAGTTCGGCTACTATATTAGATACTATTCGGTTCTATATAGTAAGGAAATCAAGATAGCTTTTTCTAGAATTAAGCTAGATTTAGTTTCTATTTTACTAGAATATATTATTCTAATAAAGTATTTAGAGAATTTAAACTTTAATTCTGAAATGAAACCGGAAAACAAGTATCTCTAAAGAAAGTCTTTATTTTAGGAACTTATAGTATAGATTTAGTAGAGATTGACTTGATTTATCTAATAAAAAAAGATACTTTTATAATATTTTATATTATTAGTATAAATGAATTAGAAATCAAGTTTTTTTCTTTTATTAATACTAGAGCTAATAGTTATACTTTTATTAATATAAAGCTTATTTAGCTTATAGAGCGATTTTTAGAAATAGAACTATAATTTCTAATTAATAAATAAAGTATTAATATATTTATAATTATTCTAAACCTTAGAAATTATAATATTATCTTTAATAGAAAATATAGACTTATATAGCTAAAGAATAAGCCTAAATCTATATAATCCGGTTATATTATTAGTATTTTTTAGTAATAGCTAAAGAAATAATTTAATAAGTATTAAAAAGATATTAATTAATAAGATTCTATTATAAGCTATTTCTAGAAACCTTTTATTCTTAAATAGTCTTTCTTCTTTTAAACTAATTAGAGGGAATTATATAAAACTATAAAGAAAAAGCTTTTATAGTCTAATTAAAATATAATATTTAAATAAAAGCTAAAGAAATCAAAAGAAGTTCTTAATAAAGAATAAATATTAGATCTAGCTATTTTTACTTTTATAATATTTAATTATATAACTAAAAAAGAAAATAATATTATTAGTTAAATCTCTATTTATAAGATTAATAAAAAGCTTAAAGCTCGAAAAAAAGAAGCTATTTCTAATTTAGAGAATTAATAATTAAGAAAAATGAAGCTTTAGTAGTTATAGAGAATATTACTTCCAGAATTCAAGAAACATATTTCTATTTTCTCGAAAAAAGAATCTAATATCTTTTCTCTCTATAAACTATATAATTATAAGATTTAGATTAAAGGCTTAAAAGAAACTAAGAGTATTAGATATTAATTGCTTTAATAGTAATTTATTTAAGAACTTCTAGAAATCAAGTATTTCTTAGAAAATAATTTAGCTAAAGGCTTTATTAAAGCTAGTTAGGCTTTCTTTATTTTACTAGTTCTTTTTATAAAAAAAGTAAACAGAAGTTTATACTTCTATATTAATTTCTGTTATTTAAATAATATTATTCGAAAGAATTAATATCTTCTTTTACTTATTAATAAAACTTTAAGTTAATTATCTAAAGCTAAGATCTATATTAAATTAGATATTTACTAAACTTTCTATTATATAGCTATAGATCTGAACTTTTAGAAGCTAATAATATTTTATATCTGTTATAAAATATATAAATATAATATTTTCTGAAAAGGTTTTATAAATAGTCTAGCTATATATTAATATTATATAAATAATATACTTTTTAAATATCTAAATAACTTTTATATAATATATTTTAATAATATTCTTATTTATTTAGAGAATTTAGTAGAATACAAATAGTATATATAAAAAGTATTAGATTATTTATATCTTACTAGCTTCTAAATAGATATTAAGAAATCGGAATTTAAAGTTATATATATAAAGTATTTGGGTTTTATTATCTTTATATCTAGTATTAAAGTAGATTCTAATAAAGTTAAAGTAATATATAACTAGTAACTTTTAAAAATAATTAAAAATATATAGTTTTTTCTTGGCTTTTATAACTTTTATAAATACTTTATTAGAAAGTATAAACAGATTACTAGATCTTTTATTTTACTTATAAAAAAGAGAATTCTTTTTAAATAGTTCGAGTAATATTAAAAGGCTTTTATTTCTTTAAAAGAAGCTATAATTTCTATTTTAGTTCTATAATATTATAATTCAGATCTGTTTATAATAATAGAAATAGATATATTTAAAGAAGTAATTACTAGTTTACTTTTTTAATAAAACCCGGAAATAAGCCTTTAGTATTTTATAACTTATTTTTCTAAACTATACTTTTAGTAAAGCTTAATTATAATATATATAATAAGGAAATACTTACTATAGTATAAGTATTAAATAAATAGAGAGCTGAGCTAGAAAGCTTTTAGAATACTTTCTTTAAGGTCTATTCTAATTACTATATTTTAAAGTACTTTATAACTATTAAGAAGCTCTCTTTTTAATAAATTAAATAAGTTAAGCTCTTATTCTATTATAATTTTAAGCTTATATATTATTCTGGAAAATCGAATAAATAAGTAAATATTTTATTATAAAAATAAGATAAAATAAATATTTAGAGCCAGATTAAGAAGAAGCTATAAACTTAAATACTTTTCTTTAAAAATAAGATTAATCCGGAAATTATTTATAACTTATAGCTTATAGTAATATTCTATAAAGTCGGCTTATTTAATTCGAAATTCGGTTCTAAAAACCAAATATATACTAAAGACTTTCCGGAAGAGAATACTTCTATTAGAGATATAATTTCTTTAGAAAAAGATATTCTTTTAGAAGCTTTACTAATAGACTCTATTATAATAGCCTTTATAGAAATACTATTAGAAACTTCTACTAAATATAATAGTTTATAATTTATAAATAAGATCTTATAGAATAATTATATATTACTAGATCTAGAAAAGTTATATATAATAGCCTAAACTAAAAGTAATATTTAAATACTATAAAATAGTTTTCTTTTATACTATAAAAGACTTTATATTATAAAGAATAAAATAATCTTTAAACTACTTTTATAGACTATTCTAATTTATAAAATATATAATAAACTCTTTTTTAGATATTCTAAATATATAGAGCTCTATTAATTACTAAAGAAATAATATTACTAGCTATTTATAAATAAAGATATTAATTAATATTATAGTAATTACTATATTTATAGAAGATTATATATATCTAGAAATAAAAAGTCTAGTTTATTTTATTTCTTTTTAGTTCCTAATTATTTCTAGTAATATATTATAATAGACTTTAAAAGTTATCTAAAAAATAAATCGGGCTATAATATAATTACTATATTTATAAATTATTTATTTAAGTATCTAATTACGATTTCTATATAAGATATAATTATAATTAAGTAGCTAGTATCTTTGTTTTTATTTTATATAATATATTAAATAGATATTCTAGAAATAATTATATTAGATTAGAAACTCTAATTTATATCTGATTTTTAGAGCAAATTCTATATAAGAATTAATATAAAGCTTAAGATTTTAATAGCTAATTATTTCTAAACAAATAGATAAATAGAAATTATTAATTAGTATTTTAATTAGAAATTATATCTATATATTAACTACTATTAGAATAACTAGAATAAATAAGTTACTATAATTAATTATTAATAAGCCTTTTTTTAATATAAAACTATTAGCTAGTTTCTATTTATAACTAAAAAGAACTATAAGCCTTATATCTTTCTAGACTAGAACTTTCTTATTAAAGCTAATTTATTTAAAAAGAAACTAAATAGAAATAAAGCTAAAATATTAATAAATTAATTATATAAATTATAGTAATTTGTCTAAAGCTATATAAAGTAAATATAAAAATAATATATAGTATAAGCTAATAAATACTACTATCTAATTAATTTCAAAGTTAGAAATAAGATATAGATTACTATTATAATATATATAGAGTCATATGTAATTTAAGGGCATATAACGAACCTCGGATATTATAGGTATTAATTAGGGAATTCGGTAGCCTTTTAATATCCCAACTAACTACTATTTATATTATATATATTAGGCTTATAAATTACTAATTATATATATACTATCGGGGCCTCCTATTTAGAGGGGGCTTCTCTGGACCTTATAGGAGAAATAGAGATTAGTTCTATACTAAATTTAATACTATAGTTTTATAATATACTAATTTATTCTATTATCTTATTACTTACTAATAAATACCTTATAAGCTAATCTTTCTATTTTTAAAGAAGGTAGTTTAATAAGTAATTATATCTCGAAATCTGTAAAATATATAACCTCTTACTAAAGCTATTCTTATAGAGGAAATTAACTAGATTAATCCCAATATAAGTAATAGTAAAGGCTTGTCTAATACTTTTAATAGGGCCCTTTAGGAGCCTCCGAAAGCTAATAATAATAATGGAAATAATTCTGGTAATAATTAAGATACCGAGGTTAATACCCGAGTTACTATTGCCCAAGCTATAGAATAGGGCTTATATACTAAAGTTAAAGTATTTTAATAAAAGCAAGAATTAGTAGATATAATTAACTAGTATATTCTATAGTTAGAGTAATACAAGAGTACTCTTAGGGATACCTTATGGTTTACTATATCTTATAGAAACTCTATTTATAAGTTTACTTTCTTTTCCTTAGTAATTCCTATTAGAGAACTTCCTGAAATAGGGTTAGAACCTACTCCTTTTCCTAATATAATAAACTTTAAAAGTAATTTTAATACTATTTATTAGGAGCTATTATATAATATCCTAAAGATATATTTGGACCGAGAGAAGCTTCTTAAAGTCCGGATACCTAACTTATATTATAGAAAGTCCCTTAAGAAATAGAGGATATTTATATTCTTCTAGGAAGTAGTCTTTAGAATCTAGCCTTAGACTTATAATAGATACTTTTCTAGAGTTAATTTTACTATAAGTGCTTTTAGGAATAAATCTTATAATACTTAGGAGGCTATAATAAAGTAAAGCCTACTATTATATAAGGTCTATTAGAAGCGATTTAAAGCCTACTTGGCTAATATATTTCAAGTATCTCAAACCCGTTAATAAGATACCTTTAAGGAACTCTGAGATTTTTATTAGAAGAATAGTAAGATAGTTACCGAGTTATATACTCGGATAATTAGTCTCGAAGTTAACTAGAACTTATATTCTAAGAGAGACCGGATCCGGACTCTTAATACTACTTTATCTAACTATAAGACTTATTAGATATTTATATCTATTCTTTTAGAAGATAAGGTAGTATCTGTTTCCGAATAGCTTAAAAAAGCTTAGAAAGCAGAATATACTACTTATCTCAAATTAAGGAAAGCAAAAGCGAAAAAGTCTAGTAAGGGTAATTCTGCTTCTAAGAACTCTAACTTAGTGAATTCTAATTCGTAAGGCTATTAAAAAAGAAAAGATAAGTTCCGAAAATTATATAAGAAACCTTTAGGTAATACTTTAGTTCTTTTAAGGCCTTAATAGAATACTAGTTCTATTTTAGATATAGTTTATTAAACTTGTAAATAGAAAGAATACTTTTCAGGAAATATAAAGTATTCTAAATATACTAAATAGGCTTAGTAGAATCCTAATAAAACCAAAACTATAGAAGAATTAAGGTATCTATAGAAGCAGGTTAATACTATTACTATAGAAGAGTATTCTAGAGAAGACCCTCCTAAGAAATAGGGAAAAGGGAAGGCCAAATCTTAAATATTAATAATTTTGGCTATAATAAAAAAGGCATATTACTTTATATAACTATTTAAGTAAGATTAATATAGCTAGAAGTAGGTACCTTAGAGATATATAGTAGATTCGGTAATACCGGATTAGATTATAACTTCCTTAATAATAATTAGGCTTAAAGCCAAAGCTTTACTATTTTAGCTAAGTATAACTAAGAGTTTATAACCTTTTATAGGAATAGATTTAAGATCTATTAAGCCTATAATCTTGAGATATTTATTATAAATAATTATAGTAAGATATATTCTTTTAAGCTCCGGTTCTATAGGTATAAGAATATTAGCTCTTATAGCCTTGTCTTTAGTATGGAATTTTATAAAGTAATTCTTATATAATATACAGATTATATTAAGAAATAATAGATATATATACCTATATAGCCTAATAATATTAAGATCCTAATACTAAAAGAATTCGGTAAGAAGCTTAACCGGTATCCTGAGCTAGTACCTCAAGTCTTATTTTTAACTAAAGGCAAATATAACTATTCTAGATAATAGGCTTTATATATTTATAATAGTTACTAGGTTTCTGCTTTATTATATAGTTCTAGTAATATTAAACAGGAGTTTTTAATATAGCAAATTAATACCCTCCGGAAAAGGGCCTTAGAGATACCTGTTTATCTCCGGAATAATAAATACAAAGACTTCTTAGAGGTTTTTAACCCTAATAAAGCTTTGGAACTTCCTAATTTTAATAATATTAAATACTTTATTAATACAGATAGTATAGTCCTATATAGGCCTTTATATAATCTATTAGAGATCTAACTAGAAGTATTATATCTATATTTATAGGATATGCTTTATAAATATTAGATAAGGCCTAATAAAAGCCTAATAGAAATACCTATTCTTTTTATTTCTAAGAAAAATAGAGGACTATATCTTTATATTAATTATTATAGACTTAACTAAGTTATAATTAAGAATTAGTATCTGCTTCCTCTTATTAATAAGACCCTTAATTGGCTCTAAGAAGCTAAAATCTTTATAAAGCTAGATCTTAAGAATATATATTATCGGATAAGAATTTATAAAGAATATAAGTAGAAGACGGCTTTTAGGACCTACTATAGCTATTTTGAATATCTTATAATATCTTTTGGACTAGTTAATATACTAGCTATATTTTAAGTATATATTAATATTATATTTATAGGGCTTCTGGATTATTTTATAGTTATTTATTTGGATAATATTCTTATTTATTCCCGAAATAAGAATAAATACTATAATTATATTTGCTAGATACTTACTAGGCTATATAAAAATAACCTGTTTTATAAACTTAGTAAATACGAGTTTAATATTAAGGAAGTCGAATTTTTAGGCTTCCTTATTAGAATAGAAGGTATTTATACGAATCCTAAACAGGTCTATAATATTATTAAATAGCCAGAACCAGAATTATTTTATAATATCTAAGTATTTCTTGGATTTACTAATTTCTATTATAGGTTTATTTACTATTACTTTCAGGTAACTATAAGCTTAATAGATCTTTTAAAAGAAATAGAAAAGGGCCAGAAATCCGGTTCCTTTATATAAATAGATAAAGTGGCTAAAAGCTTTAAGACTTTAAAAAAAGCTTTTATTATAATATCTATTCTAGTCTATTTTAATTCTTCTAAGAAGATTTATATTAAAACTAATATATTAAAATTCGTAATTACTAGTACTATTTTATAATAAGTTAATCCTAGTAATAGCCTAAAAAAATACTAGTATCTAATAGTATTCTGATTCCGGAAACTTTCCGGAGCCAAATATAACTATAGTATTTATAATAGGAAGCTACTTGTAATTATTAAAGCCTTTAAGTATTAGTACTATTATTTTAAAGAGTCCAGGTTTATAATTAAGATTATTATAGACTATAATAACCTCTAATACTTTATAGAAATAAAGTATCTAGAAAGCTATTAAGTATATTAGGTAATATATCTTATAATATATGATTTTAATATTATTTACTATAGAGATACCTTAAATCTAGTAAACGGACCTAATAGAAGACCTAATTATAAAGAAGATCCTATTAATATAACTTGGCTTCTAATCTTTTAGAATAAATTAAAAGAAGCTTTTATAGTTATAATTTAGAGATTCTTATAAATATCTAAAGAGTTCCCTTTTTGGAATAGGTATTATTTAATACTTGCTATATCTATAGTAGCTAAGGAGAAATATTTACTATAAGACAAATAGATAGATTATCTTATAGATCTCTTAATTATAAAATTAGTTAAAAAGTAAAATATAGGGAAATACTTTAAAGGCTCTATTATTATAGCTAAAGTAATAAGGGTATTTATAACTATATTACTTAATAGAACTAAAGACTTCTCGGTCTCTCGAGTTTTTAAATTAGATAATTATAAATATCTAATTCCCTATATATAGATATATATAGCTACTAAAAAAGCTATAGTACTAGTTCCTTTATCTGAATTTCTTCTGGATATTATTTAGGTAACTTAGAGAAATAATTCTTAATATTAGAATATTATAAAATAGAGACTTAATAAGAAAGATATTAAGAGAAAAGAAATCTGGAAAAATAATTCGGACTTATTTAGGTATTATTCAAGAATTATTATATCTAATAATTCTGCTTTATATTAAGAAGTTATAAAGCTTTATTATAATAACTTAATAGCTAAATACTATAGAATAGAAAAGACTTTTGAGCTCTTTAGAAGGTTCTAGTATTAGGAAAATATAAAAAGAGATATTTGTAATTATTATCGAGAATATAATATTTATTAGAGAATTAAAATAAAGAGGCATTTATTATATAGTCTGCTTAGTAATTTATTATAGCCTAAAAGACCCTAGAATAAGATTTCTATAGATTTTATTATAAGTTTACTACTATATAAGAACCTAATAGAAGGTCTTAATTTTAATATAATCTTTATAGTTATTAACTAGTACTCTAAAATAGTAAGATATATTATATATTATAAGACTATTAACTCTCTAGAGCTTACTAAAATTATATAAGAATATATTTTCTCGATCTTTAGCTTTTCTAATAGAATTATTTCCGACCGAGAAACGGTATTTACTAGCTAGTTCTAGTCTATTTTCTATTTCTATTTAATATATAAATAGTATTTAAGTATAGCTTATTATTCTCAGATAAATAATTAGATAGAAAGATAAAACTAGACCCTAAAATACTATCTGAAATATTATTATAATACCTAAAAGAATAACTAGTTTAAGAAGTTATCTTTTATAGAATTTATATATAATAATTTAAAATATTAGGTTTTATAAAATATATCTTTCTATATATATTACGGATATTATTCTTAACTTCTATAGAATCCTGAAAACAGGATTATAGAAGAGGTACTAGCTATATATAAGAGGCTAGAAACCCTTAAAATAAAATAGAAAAAGCTTAAGAATTTATAATATTATATATAAAATAACCGGGAAACCTACTATAATAAATACTAGTTAGCTAAATACTATTTTAAAGAAGCCTAAATAATACTATTAATAAGGAATATTAAACTTAAAATAGGAAAGCTTAAGCCAAAATTTATAGATCTATTTAGGATTCTTAAATATATTAGTAATTTAGTATATAAGTTAGAACTACTAAGTATATATAATTATTTATATCTAACTTTTTATATTTCCTTTCTTAAAGAATATATAATAAAAAAGAGTTAGAAGCTATACCTATATTTTTCCGGAGAATTTCCGGAATTAGTAAATAATAATAAAGAATAAGAATAGAAAATAGAAACTATTATTAATTACTAATAAAATAGTAGAAATAAAAAATAATAGTATTTAATTAAATAGAAAGCCTAGCCTAAAGATTATAATACTTAATTATCTGCTTTTTCTAATTTTGAAAATTTCAAGAAACTTCTAAAATTATATAACTAAAATTATAGCTTGAAATCCGAAACTATTTTTTAATAATCTCTTAAGATTAAAAAGAATTCTAGATTATTAAGAAAAAAGCTATTTAAAAGAAAGAGAGGACCTAAATAGCTAAGAAAAGATCCGGAATAATAATAGAGATATTCTTTTTCTAGATTTTTTATCTATAAAGATTTTCTAGGATTTTATTAAGGCTTATAAGAATTATATTTAAATTATTAGAAAAAGGTTTAGAATTAAGAAAAGTTTATTATAGGTAGACTAGCTATAGGTATCTCAAATAAATAAATTCTAATTTCTATAAATTCCTAATTCTTAAAATAAGAATACCAAATACCGGCCCTATTTAGGACTTAGTAAAGAATTAGCTAATACTCTCCGGAATCCGCTTATCTTTTAATAGAATATAATTATACTATAATAATATTAGTATTAAGGATATTAAAAGAAATAAATAAGGAACTTATAATAGCTATATATATCTTATAAAAGGCCCGAACTTCTAAAGTTAGGTCCCGAATAGCTATAAGTATTATATTATTAGTATTTAAAGTACTAGTAGTAAACTATTTAGTAATTTCGGTAATAAGCTCGGTAATAAGGTTAATACCTTAAAGATAAATATTATAGTATTTCTTTAAGGAATTAGTAAATACTTAAGTATATTAGAAAAAACTTATCTTTAGGATACTAATCTAAATAGTATTATTATTTGCCTTATTAAAACAGGAAAAAGAATTCCGAAGCTTATTAGTATTCTTCTAGTCTTTAAAAATCTAATTAATAATATTATCCTTATTAGTATAATACTATTTAGGATATATTTTAAGAAATTTCTTAAAGATTATAATAGTATCTTCCCAGAACTAGTAAGCCTTTAATAAATAGTAAGGAATCTGAAATTATATTAGCTTTAATAGATATTAAAGCTAAAGAACTTATTAATATATAAGACTTAGAACCCTTATTATAATAGTTATAATTCTTCTTGCCAGGTACTATAATATATAAGATAAAGGAATTAATAAGTAAATATTTGAAATATTTCAAGTATCTACTAGTAATAGGAAAGGAGGCTATAAGATTACCTTTATACTTATTATTATAGGAACGGATAATAAAGCTAGAAAAAGATATTATAGAATTAATTAAAAATAATTAAAGAAGATTTAGAGAAGAATAGAAAAAGAAACTAGAAGGTAATAATAGAAAAAGTTATATATATAGTTATTAGAAAGAAAGAAAGTATATAGTAATATAAAGAGGTTCTTTTATAGAAGTAAAGAACTATCTGGATTAACTACTAGTTTTTATACTAGTTCTAATCAGAAACTAGTATAACCGATTAATATATATTTCCAGGAGCCTGTAAATAATTTCTAGAACCTTAGAAATATTTATATAGGTTTCTTATATAAATATTTATTAAATACTTTCTATATAGCTATTTAGATTATTCTAATACGAGATCTAATAGGTAGTATTAGTTTTATAGGATAGTACCTTAGTACTTTAGATCAAGCTAATTAGAATACTCAGATCCCAAATAAAATTGTAATTACTAGCTAGCCCCTATACCTAGAGTATAATTATTCTTCCTTTTTATTTACTTAGCCCTGATCTAATTAGACGATTTTTATATCTATTATCTAGATTATATTAGTAAAACCATTTCCTAAGATACTAGAAGTTTATATTAATTAAATAAATAATTAATTAAATATTTACTAGGATAAATTAATAGATCTTGGGAATAAGATTCTAGGAAGGGGGTATAATTATAATATATATAGGGTTATATATAACTTAAGGGCATATAATGAACCTCGGATATTATAGATATTAATTAGGGAATTCGATAGTCCTTTAATATCCCAACTAACTACTATTTATATTATATATATTAGGCTTATAAATTACTAATTATATATATACTATCGGGGCCTCTTATTTAGAGGGGGCTTCCCTGGACCTTATAAGAGGGATAGAGATTAGTTCTATATTAAATTTAATACTATAGTTTTATAATATACTAATTTATTCTATTATCTTATTACCTACTAATAAATACCTTATAACTATAAAGTATTAGAAATCCGATTATTTGAGCCAGAAACTAGAAAACTAAATAGAAGGCCTATTTGAAATTCTAGAATAATATAGCTATTTATTCTTTCTAAAACTACTAGAAACTATAAAGATATATTTAGTTTTTTATATAGAAAAGTTATAAAAAGATCTCTAGAATTCTCTACTAGATTAAATAAATCTGGAACTATTTCTATTAATACTAGAAAATAGTAAATAATAGTATAGTATTAAATAGATTATTATAATTAAGCTAGTAAAAAATAAATTAAAGTATAGAATTTATTAGATTAGTTAGAATAAGAATCTAGTATAGTATTTAGCTTTAGTATTAAATAATAGTTTTCTGATTTTATAGAGTTTCTATAATAATAATATTAATATATTAAAACTTTTATAAAATCTGTAATATTAGTTAGATTATATAAAAAATAATACTAGTTTAGAACTATATAGAAATAATAATAAACTTTTCTAAATTATATAATAAAAATACTAGCCTTTTAGATATAATATCTATATCCGAAATACTAGTTTATTTTAGAAAGAAAAATAATACAAAATTAAATAAATTAATAGCTTTTATAAAGCTTAGAAATAAGCTTATTTCGAAAAAAAGAATAATATTATAATTTAGCTTTTAATTTTATTAGCTAATATAGTTAGCTAATATAATTACTTATATTCCGTTATTTATATTCTATTATCTATATTCTATTACTTTCTAAATATATATAATATAGTTACTTTATTAAAGAAATAGGCTTGAAATATACTAGAGATATTTAGAAAGCTAAGCTCTTTTAAAAATAATATATTATAGGATATATATATTCTTTTATAGCTTTCTATATTCTAGTTTTCTTTTCTTTAGCTTTAAATTATTTTTATAAGAGACTTTCTATCTTGCTTTTTAAGCCCTAAATATTATATCTATAATATCTATAATATTTTTATTATTTTTATTATATAAGCTATATTTAATAAAATTATTAAAAGTAATAATAAATATAATTTTACTAATTTTACTAATTTTTCTAAAAGCTTCTCTAAACTATTTATATAATTTCTTATTTCCGATTTCTTTTTAATTTTTATTTCTAACTTCTATTTATTATTTTATTTGAAATTAAAGGTATTTTCTTTTTTAAATATCTTTTCTAAATTTAGAAATAAGTTTTTTTATTAAAACTAATACTATTTCTATTTAAGTTTTTATTATAACTAAAAATAATATATAAATTAATAATATAACTTTATTTCTAAATTCTAAAATCTATTTTTAGCTAAAGTTTAATTTATATTATTTTAAATAATATCTTTTATTTTATTTATTTATTTATTTATTTTTTTATTTTTTTATAATTAGTTTTTATTTCTATTACTTTTATATATTATACTAATAGTTATATTTTATAATTAATTTATATTTAAATTATTAAATATATTAGAAATTAATATTTTAGCTTTAAACTTAAGATATTATAATAGCTTTTTTCTTTTCTAATTTATTAAACTAATAATCTATTTTATAAATATTTTTTAGAAATTTATAAAAATATTATTTTAATTATAAGTTTTTAGTTTTTTTATATTATTTATTATAAAATATATAAATAAAAAACTATAATAAAATAAAAATCTATATAAAATATATTAGAATATAAAATATAATTTAATAATTATTAGTTTACTAGAAATATATAATATTATTATATAATTATAAAATACTACTTATATAAAGTTAGTAAAGTTATTATTTAGAAATAAAAATTATAATATTATAGTATTAATATATAATTCCTAAATCTATTAAACTTAATAGAAACTAGCTACTAGTTAAATTACTAATAGAATATAAGATTATATAACTATATCCTATATCTTATATTCTATTATTTATATTCTATATTCTATTATTTATATTCTATTATTTATATCTTATATTCTATATTCTATAACTATATATATAACTTTTAAAGAAATAGTTATATTAATACTAGAAACTCTTTAAAAAATACAAAAAACAGAAAAATAGTACTTTTCTTTAATTATATATAAATTCTCTAATCCGGTCTAATACTAGATCTCTCAAATACTTTATATATCTATATTACTTTTAAGGTTTTAATTATATACTAAAGGTTATAGCCTTTTATATATAACTTTTTTTTCTATAATATTTTTTTATTTTATATATTTATTTTCTATTTTATTTATATTTAATCTATTTCTTTATATCTAATTATATTATATTTATATTAATAAGATATTTAAAGACATTTAATAGCTTTAATTCTTTTTTAATTTACTTGATTTCTATAATCTCTTATTATTTATATATCTAATAGAAATATATTATATTAACTATTAGGTATGTCTCTTAAATAGTATCTAATTTAATAAGATATTTATATAATAACTTCGAATTTATATAAATAACTAGTAGTAGTTCTATTTCTAGTATTCTATTAATTATAGATTTAACTAAAGTATCTATATTAAAATTATAAGCTATATTATAGAGTTCTAAAGCTAGAATACTTCTAGTAACTCTTTTATATTTAGTAGATAACTAGTATATAATATTAATATATCTAGTTCTATTTATTAGAACTAGAATATATTTAATTTAAAAGAAGAAATCTCTATTATTTATAAATAAAGCATTTATAAAAACAATTAAATATAAGAATTTCTTTACTAGCTTTATGAATTTTAGTTCTCTAATAATATTCTTAATTTGCTATTAAATATATTTATTAAATACCTTTATATTAGTTTTTAAAAATTTAATAGTTTAAGTAATAATTAATAGATTATATAAAGATTTTAGTTAATAGACTAATATAATATATACTTCTTTAATATATTAGATAATAGATTAGTTCTTAATAGAAAGATTTTAATAAATAGTATTTTTACTATTTATAGTAGTAGTATTTTTTATAGAAACGGTTTAAAGGTTTTTATACTAGTATTTCTATATAAAAGTAATTCTAGTAATATTTATATAGATAATATCTCTATTAAACTTGAGATTATAGTTAAAAGTAAAGGATTTATACTCTTTAGCTAAGAATTTAGCTTTATAAAACTTTAGTTACTTTACTTTTATAAAATTATTAGTTCTAATAAATAAGATATTATTAGTTTAAAGGCTAATAATTCTGAAGAATTACTTGTTATAGAGAAGGCAAGAGTTATAAGTTAACTATTTTATAGAAAGCTTATTAATATAATAGAGATAGTAAGTTTTAAACTAGTAGTTTCTAGTTTCCGGTATATTATATAATAGTTTTATAACTTTTAGAATAAAATTATTCTTTAGATTTAGCTTTCTAGTAAATTTATAGAATAAATTAATATAGAAATTATAATTAAATAAGATTATTAACTAAATATAAACTTATAAAATATTATATAAATATAATTTCATAGTATCTATTATTATAGTAATAATACTAAGAATAATTTTCTGGCTAATATATTAAATAGTAGGTAATTATATTAATATTATATATTTCTTATTATTATTATAAATTTGGATAACTAGTTTCGATTTCTTAAGTTCTCTTTTTATGCTCTTATTTTTAATTTTATTAATAAACCGGAAATTAAAAATATATATTTCCTTTAATATCTGAGATCTAAAAGTAATTTCAAATATATCCTTTTCTAGAAAACTAGTAATTTTAACTTAATAGAAATTATTATATAGTTTATTATTCTATAGAAATATTATAAAATCCGGATTCTTATAAAAGTATTCTTTACTATACTTTAATAGAATAGTAGAAATAGTAGAAGAAATTATATCTGTATTACTTTTAACCTTATTATAAAGTTCAGAAATATATTTAGATTCAGGTTCGGAGTTATTAGTAATAACCTTAATATCTCCTATATAAAAGGGCTTTATAGAAATTAAATAGAAAGTAATATTATTATATAATAGAGCTAGTATATAGTTCTTTCTATTAATAGCTACTAGCTTATATAGTTTATTCTAACTATTAGATTAACTAGTATTTTATTTATATTAAATAAAAATATCCGAATTCAGAAATAGTTTATAAATATTAGTAGTACTAGAACTATTTCGGGTATTTAAAGTATTTGTAATTTAATATCTAGCTTAAAGCTTTTAAATTTCTATTATTACTTTCTTAAATACTATTAATTACTATAATATAATAGATAATAAAGTATTATATTTAGTTATTTAAGATAAAGCACTATAAACTAAAGTAATTAAAATAATACTATTAGATTCTATAGAATTATTAATAGCTTTAAAAGCTATTTAAAATATAGTATCTTTATTAATTCTATTAACTTTAGTTATAATAATAAAATAGATATATTAGATTAAGCTATAATAGTATTCTATAATTCTAATAAAATTATAAGCTTCTATAGAAATAATCTTAATTTTAGTTCCTATAGTATTTATAAGCTAAATAAACTCTTTATTAATAAATTGCTTTCCGGTATCTGCTATAATCTAATTAAAAAGGCCTAAATAATTATTAATCTAATATTACTTAAATATATCCCAAATATATATTATACTAATATTCTAAAGTTATTAGCTAGCTTAATATTAAGTACTTTTATTAATAATATAAAATATAAATTTACTAAAAATATAGAAAATATTAATAATAATAAAATAGTTAAAGCTAATATTATCTTTTAGATTAAACTTGAATTATCTAAATAATTAACTATATTTCTAGTATTATTTATAGTACTTTATAAAGTACTTAAAAGCTTCTATATTAATATTATAGTCTGCTTATTCTAATATATTTCGGAGCTTACTAATAGATAAATAACTAAAATAATAATATAGATATTATAATTCGACTTCTATAAGAAAATAGAAATTATAAATAAATAATTCAGAAATAAAGCCTTATAATATAGTATTTTAAAATAGGAAAGAATATTCGAAATATTATATTATAAATATATATTTTCTAGTAAAAGTAATGAAATAATTAATAAAATTATTAAAATAGATCTCTAGCTTATTTATATTAGCTAAACTAAATAAAAATAGAGTTTTTAAAAGTATAATATAGAATTATATTTACCTAATTAGTATATTTACTATTATAGATCTAATAAAAGATATAAATCTAATACTAAACTAGATATTAATTTAACTTTTAGTAGTTTTATTAAGTTTAATATTATTATTAGTTTACTAGAGAGCTTGAAATTAGTTAGAACTAGTAATTAAATATCTAAAGGCTCTAGTATTAATTATAATTTTATAAAAGTAATAAATATTATATCTTAATATACTATTAATTATAAAAGTCTAGATATTTTCTATTAAAGGTTTAATAGGCTTTAATATATAGTTTTTACCTATTATCTAATATATAAGAAAAAGAAAAATAAAGTTATTTATAAAAGTATTAGCTATAGTTATTAGTAGAATAGAAGTAATAGAAGTAACTAAAAAGCTCTTAACTAAAATAAAATAGAAATCTGAATAGTATTTCTCTTTTTTATCTATTTCTACTAATAAAGTCTTAAAAGTATTATTTACTAGTTTATTTTTACTATTTTTATTATCTTTTTTACTTTTAGCTTTAGTAATATACTATATATAAGTACTACTAAAGTATTTATTAAAATTATAAGTATTTCGGGATCTAAATTAATAGATATTTCTATTTTTAAATCGAGTCTTTTTAGCCTTTTATTTCTCTAATATATATTTTTATAAGTAGTATTTAGGCTTCTTATATATAAAATACGATTTCAGAATATAATTATTATAATTATAAGATTTAAAATAGTTATTATAGATTCCGAAGTTATAATTGAGTTTATATTAATAACTTCCGGAAGAATAATAGCTTAAAAGATTCTAAAAATAGTATTATTAATTAGTAAAGAAAATTTAGGAATTAGTTTATTATTTGCTTTTATATATAGTAATAGATAACTAGAGCTTATTAATAAGCTAGCCGAGATTTATAGAAAGATCTGAGATTATATATTTATATATCTGAAAGCTTTAATAAAAGATAATAATTTTATTATAAAAGAATTTAGTATTTTATAAGTTAGATATAAAATTATATTATAGTTAATATAGTTTATTAATTAGTAGTTAAATCGTTTTAAAAGTTGTTTTTTCCGGGAATTTAACTATTATAGAAGCTAATATAGTAGTATTCTATATATCTAAATTTTAATTTTTGAATCTAAAGTCTTTAAAGAAACTATAGATATTAATATAAGCCTCTTTATATATATATTAAAAGAGCTAGTTACTATAGAAATAGTTTTGAGCTAGTTTTTTTAGTATAATAAAAAAAGCTTGTATTAGTACCTTTTATAGAAGCTCTATATATTAGTAAATATTAGGGAAAATAATAAGTTTATAATTAAAATTACTATTAAATCTATTATACTTTTACTTTTTAGTATAGATTTTAGTAACTTCTCTAATAAGTTTTATAATTAAAAAGAATTAGAGGTTATTTAAATATAGTTATAATAGTAGTAATAAAACTAGTAGAAATATACTATTTATTTCTAGAGCTTCTATACTAGTATATAAATCTAGTAGAGATATAGAATATAATAGTAGAAAGAATAGTAAAAAAGATAATAGTATAGAAATATTAAAAATAATAAGTTCTAGATATTTATTTTTTATAAAAGTAATAAAGCTTAATAGAATTAGTCTCTTAATAAAATCTAGTCTAGCTATTAATATATTCTTATTTAACTATATATATTATATATTTTCTTTTATAATAATATATAAAGTATTTATAATAGTATTAATATTACTATTTTATTATATAAATATATTATTATACTAAAGAATTTTATATAAATATAATATCTCTAGAAGTTTAAATTTATTAAAGTTCCTTTAATAAATAAAATTCTTGAAGTTATATCTAAATAGCTTCTAAAAGTTATTATTAACTATTTTATAAATAATATATTAAAATAGCTTAGTATCTAAAAACTCAGTTATCTTATTTACTTTAATAGAATTCAAATTAATTTTATATTTTTACTTTTTTACTAATTTCTTATAATTATTATTATATATAGAATAATTGAATTAGATAAATCTAATAAAAGAATTATTTATTATAATATATTCTACTATTATATATTCTATAGGCTTGTATCTAGTTCGAGTTATAGTAGTTTATAAGGAGAGTAGATTTATAAAGAAAAGAGTAGTTTATAAAAGGTATTATATTTAAAGTAAAAATTTCGTCTATAATAAGAAATTTAGGAAATGAAATTTAGGAAATAAAATATCGAGATTCCGGAAGAACTTAATAGTTCTAAAGCTTAAAAGCTTTAAGGATTTAAAAGAAGATAGTTTTTAAAAGAGTTTTATAGAAATTAAATAGAAATAAAATAAGATAATTAAATAGCTAATCGTTTTAGTATTTAGTAAGATTAAATACTTTTTCTATTTATATAACCGAATTATAAATAATAGAACTAATAGATATTTCTTTTTTTAATATAGTATAATTAGACTTTAGTAAGATTAAATATCTTTTCTATTTATATAACCAAATTATAAGTAATAGAATTAATAGTTATCTTCTTTTTAACTAGAATAATAGCTTTACTTTTAAGTAATTGAATCTTAAATAAATATAGCTTAATTCTTCTCTAATCTATAAGTACTAACTAATTAGTATTAGTTTATTAGAAATATATAATACTATTATATAATTATAGAATACTATTATATAATTATAGAATACTATTATATAATTATAGAATACTATTATATAATTATAGAATACTAGAATACTATTATATAATTATAGAATACTATTATATAATTATAGAATACTATTATATAATTATAGAATACTATTATATAATTATAGAATACTATTTATATAAAGTTAGTAAAGTTATTATTTAGAAGTAAGAATTATAGTATTATAATATTAATATATAATTTCTAAATTTACTAAACTTAATAGAAACTAATTACTAGTTAAGTTATTAATAGAATATAAGATTATATAACTATATCTTATATCTTATATTTTATTACCTATATTCTATATTCTATTACCTATATTCTATTACTTATATTCTATATTCTATATCTTATAATTATATATATAACTTCTAAAGAAATAGCTATACTAATAATAATAAATTAAAAATATAAATAATAAAATATAAATAATAAAATATAAATAATAAAATATAAATAATAAAATATAAATAATAAAATATAAATAATAAAATATAAATAATAAAATATAAAAATAAAATATAAAAGCTTAATTAATTAAATACTAAAAAGAAATTATTTTTTAAAACTATTAAAATAATATAATTTTTAAAAAATATATAGTCTATTATATTATAATATACTAAATAGAAAAAAAAAAAAAAAAAAATATTTAGTATTATAAATATAATAGCTTAATTATATATATTAAATAGAAAATTAATAGCTTATTTAATAAAAAACCTATAAAAAATTAAATAGAAATAAAAGCTTTCTAATAAAAATAAAACTTTTAAATTATATTATTATATATTAATAATTATTCTTTATATTATTTAGATTATTTAAATATTTAGAATATAAAAACTTTTAATTATTTATTAAAAGAGCTTAATTTTTTAAAATAGATTTTATTTCTAATTTCTTTCTAAAATATACTAATTATTAGATTTAATAATATTAAAAGCTTTAGATCTTTAAATAGTATTTAATTTCTATTTAAAGTTTTTAAAGCTACTAAAAGAAAGTCTATAGTAGGCAATAATTAATAATAGCTCAAGCTTCCCCAAAACCGCGATTTTTCGCGCTTCGCATTTCTCTCCCTTCTCTTTACTATACTACTATACCACTACAATACACTCCTTTAGCCGAATTAATGGCTAACCGGCCATATAGGCCGGAATATAGCCCTTATACAAGAGGCAAGATTACTAGTATACATATTACTGGCCTTATATAACGCAAAATTATGGATCTCACTAATATATCTCGTCAGGGCATTCGAGGGTCCATTACTCTTGAGATTCTCAATACTAATAGAGCTTCTCTTCCTCATCCCGGCCGTCCAATTATTTACTACCCTCGAAACAGGAGAATTATACTTCATACTCTCCGATTCCAGCCTAAACTCACATTCGATTAGCAGTAAACGATAACCGGTATTAATATATCTAATACCTATATTAAGAACCTTATATGCGAGAATAGGATCCTTTACTAGTATATAAAGATACGGCCTGCTCTTATACCTGAAGTAGCTACTCTCAGGCTTGCCTGGTACCTTATATAAAGATATTGGAAGACCCTAGAGTAAAGGAGATATATATAGAATAATGAGTATTCGGCAGAGCGGAGTAAAGGCAAGAAGAGGGCCTGGATATAGGGTACTTCTTCTAATAAGTAGAAGCCCTTATATATTAATATATATCGGAAAGGAAAGGACCTTCGTATAATAGTCTGGGCTATGTTTTAGGGAGACGGGAAGCGCTCTGAGCTCTATATAATGGACCGTAACTTTGAGGCAAAGAAGTGTAGTTACTCTATAAACTCCTATATTAAAGTACTCGATATAATATTCCCTGGATACTATATAGACGATCTCTACTTCATACAAGATAATACCCCGATATATATAGCAAATAAAGTTAAGAAATGGTTTGAGGATAATGGGATAGATACCTCCGATTAGCCCCCCTACTTACCAGATCTTAATCCAATCGAATATATATAAAAGAAGCTCAAAGAAATAGTTATGGAACACTTTCCTGAGGTCTGGAATACAAAGGGAGAGTCAGAAGAAGAGCTATAGAGGATAGAAGAGGCATTAAAGGCCGTATGGCTCATAATACCTACTAGCTTTTTCGAGAGTTTAATAGAGAGTATAGAACGGAGAATTAAGGCGGTAATTGAGGCAGATGGCTGGTATACTAAGTATTAGGCAGGCGTATTAGGAATCTGTCTAATCTATTTGATTCGGGGAGTAATTCTGGTTAATTTGGCCGTTTCAGACTTGATTTAATACGGTTGGTTATAATTATATAATTATATAAAGTATAGTATAAAAAGTTTTGGGTTTTAGTATTCTGTACTTGGGCTATTATTAATAGTCTAGTATTATAATATTATTTCTATAGACTTTTATAAACTAATAGCTTCTAATAGATCTTTTTTTTAAACTAGTTTATTATTTAATTTTCTAATATTAAACTAATAAAAAATCTATTTATATTTTATTTATTTTTATATTAATTATATTTATTAATATATTTAATAATATATTAGTCTATATAATTAGCTATATAAATAAAATATTAGATTTAATAACTTGAAAATAGCTTTTTATTATTAAAAGTTTTCTAAAACATTTATTTTCCATTTTAATTTAATTTAATTTAATTTATTATTTAAAGCTTATAAAATAGTTATCTAAGTTTAAAAAAGCTTTTATAATTAATTATCTTTATAAGAAAAGTTTTTATAATCTAGAAAGAAGTATTATTTAGACTAAAGCTAATAAAATCTTAATTAATTATTTATATATATTATATAATAAATATTTAGTTTTCTTTCTATTAAAATTACTAATTAATAATTAATTAAAGATTTATTTTAATTTCTTTTATTATTTATATTAAATATTATAACTAGCTTTAGTTTTAATAATTTATAAATATTTCTTTTTATATTATAATATATAAATTAATAATATTTTTTTAATATATACTATTAATTATTTATTATTTTAGATATTATTATAATTCTTATTTCTTAATTTATTAATTATTTTAATATATATTTTTTTATATTCTATTATATTTACTATTATAAAAGCTATTAGTTTTATAGTTTTTATTTTTCTTTTAATAATTTTATATTATATAAAATTAAGTTTTTATTTTTATATAACTATTATTTATTATAATATATATATTATACTAATAGAACTATTATAATCTAGTTTTATTATAGCTATTTTATTTTTATTATTTCTAGTATATATTTTTATATTTCTTTTTTATATAACTAAATCTCTTCTAATACATATATATATAATAACTAATACTAGTTTTATTATTATATTTAATATATTTTTTAGTATATTAAACTAGATAGCTAGTATTTAAATCTATAAAACTAATTAAATTAAATAAAGATATTTAATTAAATACTAAATAAATATTAGTTTATTATTATTTATAACTATTAAACAGTCAGATTTTAAGAAATAAAAAACTAGATATTATAATAAAAAGACTTTATATATATTAATAGAAAACCCAAATTCAAAAAATAGATAATTTTCTATATATAAATTATTAAATTATTTTTCTTTTTTATTAAACTAAATAAAAAACTTTTAATATCTAATAGAAAAACTAAACTTTAAAAATACTAGTTTTATATTTATTATATATTTATATTATAATACCTAATTTTAAAATATAAAAGAACTTATTTTAGACTATTTAAAATAAAATAAAGTTATTTAATTAAAGCTATTTTTCCTAAAATAGAATTAATAATATTTAATATTAGTAATAGACTAATAGTAATATTATATTTAAATAATATAGAAAAAATAAATAATAAATCTAGTTTCTAAATTATTAAATTATAAAATAATATAATTAAGCTTATTAGAATTCTATATAAAATAAATTATAAATATAATTTTTAAATTATTTTTATTAATACTTTTAATACTTTTAAAATAATTATAATAATATAGAATTAAATAAATTTATTTTTTATATATAAATAGAATTTATAGCTTATATTAATAGAATAAATAATAGTAATATTAGTATTTTATTTTTTATAAATAGCTAGTTTTTTAGATAATAATATAAGTATTATTTTCTAGAATATTTTTATATAACTAGTTAAAAGATCTAGCTTTTTAAATTCTAGTATAATATTTATAAATTAGCTTAAAATATTAGTATTTCTATTTCTTAAACTATAATTAAAATTAATAATTTTTTTAATATTCTAGCTAAAATTAAATGTTTTATTATAAAAAATAAAATTATAAAATATATAAAATAAATAAAACAATTTAGTTTAGAAAAAATATATAAAAAAAAAAATTTCTAATAAATATATTCTAATATTTTATATAAAGTTTTAATAAGATATTTATATATAAACTAGAAATTATTATAATTTCTAAATTTCTACGATTTAAGATATTTTACTAGATATTAGATACTTTCTAGATATATATAATATAGCTGTTTTACTAGAGAAATATATTTGAAATATATAAGAGATATTTAGAAAACTAAGTTCTTTTAGAACTAATATATTATAAAATATATATATTCTTTTATAGCCTCTTATATTCTAGTTTTCTTTTTTTTTAGCTTTGAATTATTTTTATAAAGATTCTTTTATTTTGTTTTCTAAGCCCTAAATACTATATCTATAATAGTATTTAAAGCTTATTTCTTTTAATTTTATAGAAGATTTTAAATAAACTAATTTAGAACTATTAGTAATATATATATTATTAAAATAATAGAACTTTAGAAATATAAGTAATAGACTTTAGAATAATAAAAGTAAAAAGCTTTAGAATCTTTAAAGAAATTAAATATTTATATCTTTATAAATATATATTAGTAATATATTAGAAATCTTTTTAAAAACCCGAAAATTAAAGAACTTTAAATAAAAGCTACTCTTTAACTAAATTCTAGAGTAATAGATATATATAGACTAGTAATCTAACTATTACTTTTAAATTCTATTCTATAACTTTATAAGCTTTATATATATACTAGTAATAAAACTACTAAAAAGAATATAATAAAGAAAAAATATAATAGATTAATTTCTTAGAATATTATATAACTAGAAACTATATTAATTTCTATTAAAGTTTCTAATAAAGCTTTTACTAGTTCAGGTTATTCTATTAATAGCTTTTTCTAAACTAAATATTCTATTAGTATTTCTAGAGAATTTATAAATAAGTTTATAGAAATAGAATTCTTTATTTTTATTATAAAGCTTTTAGAAAGTTATATAAATAGGCTAAGAAATCTAATATTTTATTTTTAGATATTAATATTATTATAAAAAACTATTAGAAAAATATTTAAAGAGCTATTTTATATAAGAATATCTATAATTATAATAAAGCTATTTTCGAGAATATTAAACTCTATAATACTAAATTCGAGAATAAAGTTAAATACTATATAACTATAATAGATTAGCTTATAATAGCTCTAACTATTTCTATTTTACTTGCTCTAATTATTTTAAACCTTTCTTAAAAGAATTCCGAATTATTTTCTATTTATTTCTATCTAGAATTTTCTATATCTTATATTTCTTTTAAAGATATTAGAATTACTAAGCTTTTAGATATAATTCTCTTTATTAGAAATTGTACTATTTTTAATAACTAGCTAGTTTAGATTAAGAATAAGCTATAAAGAAATATTAATTTATATTTCTTAAAAAGTTTTAAGATTATTTATATTTCTAATAAATTTACTAGTAATATTTGTATTTTAACTAATTCTTATATAAATAAAAATAGTCTAAATTAATACTATTAGCTTTTAGAATTCTATTTCTATTTAAAGAAGCTATTTTCTAATTCTAATAAGATATAGAATACTTATTATAACTTTAGTAAGCTTTAAATATATTCTAATTAAATATTTTAGAAATTCTATACTTTTTTCTTATAATTATTTATAGAAGATAATATTAGTCTTTAAGATATTAAATATAAACTAAATAAGAAATTTTTACTAAAGCTTTAGAAATTAATATATATATACTATAATAATTCTTTTATTAATACTATTTATTTTATTTAGTATTATATTATTAATAATTTATAGATTAAAGCTATATATAAGAAAATTAAAGAATATAAAAAAATAAAAGCTATTTTAATTAAGTTTATTTCTAGTATTATATTTTTATATATTTCTAAAAAGAAATTTAAAGAGCTTATATTAACTACTTTTACTAAATATATATTTTCTTATAAATATAAGTAATATTTTATAAATACTAAAAATCTCTTAATTATTAAATACTTTAATTATAATAAATTCGGCTATTATATTAGATATTATCTATTTCTATATAATAAGAAAACTAAAATAACTCTTTTTAGAATTAAATCGGATTTAGTTTATATTTTATTAGAATATATTATTCTAATAAAGTATTTAAAGAATTCGAGTTCTAATTCTAATATAGAATCAAGAAATAAATATTTCTAAAGAAAGTCTTTATTTTAGGAACTTATAATATAAATTTAATAAAGATTAATTTAACTTATCTAATAAAAGGAAATACTTTTATAATATCTTATATTATTAGTATAAATAGATTAGAAATTAAGTTTTTTTTCCCTTATTAATACTAGAGCTAATAGTTATATTTTTATTAATATAAAGCTTATTTAGTTTATAGAATAATTTTTAGAAATAGAACTATAACTCTTTTTCTTATTTTATATTATATATAGTTTTAATAGAAAGCTAGTTGAGTTTATTAAGAAATATATAGAAGTTTTATTTCTAATTAATAAATGAAATATTAATATATCTATAATTATTCTAAATTTTAGAAATTATAATATTATTTTAAATAGAAAATAAATAATATATATTAATATTCTAGTTAATTATAGAAAATATAAGCTTATATAACTAAAAAATAAGCTTAAATCTATATAATTCGATTATATTATTAGTATTTTATAATAATAGCTAGAAAAGTAATTTAATAAAAAATATTAAAAGAATACTAATTAATAAGATTTTATTATAAGTTATTTCTAGAAACTTTCTATTTTAAAATAGTTTTTCTTCTTTTAAACTAATTAAAAGAAATTATATAAGATTATAGAAAAGAAGCTTCTATAATCTAATTAAAATATAATACTAAAATAAAAGCTAAAGAAGTAAAAAGAGGTCTTTAATAAAAAGTAAATATTAGATCTAGCTATTTTTATTTTTATAGTATTTAATTATATAACTAAAAAAGAAAATAATATTATTAGTTAAATTTCTATTTATAAAATTAATAAAAAGTTTAAAGCTTAGAAAAAAAAGCTATTTCTAGCTTAAAGAATTAATAGCTAGAAGAAATAGAGCTTTAGTTACTATAAAGAATATTATTTCTATTTTCTTTAAAAAAGAATCTAATATCTTTTCTTTTTATAGATTCTATAATTATAAGATTTAGATTAAAGGCCTAAAAGAAATCGAGAATATTAGATATTAATTTTTCTAGTAATAGTCTATTTAAAAGCTTCTAAAAATCAAGTATTTCTTAGAAAATAATCTAGTTAAAAGCTTTATTAAAGCTAGTTAGATTTCTTTTACTTTACTAATTCTATTTATAAAAAAAAGCAAATAGAAGTTTATATTTCTATATTAATTTCTATTATCTAAATAATATTATCTAGAAGAATTAATATTTTTATTTATTTATTAATAAAACTTTAAATTAATTATTTAAAACTAAAATTTATACTAAATTAGATATTTACTAAACTTTTTATTATATAATTATAAATCCGGACTTTTAGAAGCTAATAATATTCTATATCTATTATAGAATATATAAATGTAATATTCTCTAGAAAAGCTTTATAAATAGCCTAGCTATATATTAATATTATATAAATAATATTTTTAAAAGTATCTAAATTACTTTTATATAATATATCTTAATAATATTTTTATTTATTTAAAGAATCTAATAGAATATAAAAAATATATATAAAAAATACTAGATTATTTATATTTTATTAGCTTTTAAATAAATATTAAGAAATCGGAATTTAAAGTTATATATATAAAATACTTGAGTTTTATTATTTTTATATCTAATATTAAAATAGATTCTAATAAAGTCGAAATAATATATAACTAGTAATTTCTAAAAAATAATTAAAGATATATAGTTCTTTTTTAGCTTTTATAACTTTTATAAATATTTTATTAGAAAATATAGATAAATTATTAGACTTTTTATCTTATTTATAAAAAAGGAATTTTTTTTAAATAATTCAAATAATATTAAAAGGCTTTTATTTATTTAAAAGAAGCTATAATTTTTATTTTAGTTCTATAATACTATAATTTAGATTTACCTATAATAATAGAAATAGATATATCTAAAAAAAGTAGTTACTAGTCTATTCTTTTAATAAAACTCAAAAATAGGCCTTTAATATTTTATAGTTTATTTTTCTAAAATTATATTTCTAGTAAAGCTTAATTATAATATATATAATAACGAGATATTTACTATAATATAAATATTAGAAAAATAGAGAACTAAGTTAAAAAGCCTTTAAAATACTTTTTTTAAAGTTTATTCTAATTATTATATTTTAAAATACTTTATAATTACCAAAAAGCTCTATTTTTAATAAGCTAAATAAGCTAAACTTTTATTTTATTATTATTTTAAGCTTATATATTATTCTGGAAAATTAAATAAATAAATAGATACTTTATTATAAAAATAAGATAAAATAAATATTTAAAACTAAATTAAGAAAAAGCTATAAATCTAAATATTTCTCTTTAAAAATAAAATTAATTTAGAAATTATTTATAATTTATAACTTATAATAATACTTTATAAAATTAGTTTATTTAATTCGGAATTCGGCTCTAAAAACTAAATATATATTAAAGACTTTCTAAGAAAAAATACCTTTATTAAAGATATAATTTTTCTAGAAAAAAGTATTTTTTTAGAAGCTTTATTAATAAACTTTATTATAATAGCCTTTATAGAAGTATTATTAGAAGTTTCTATTAAATATAGTAATTTATAACTTATAAATAAGATTTTATAAAATAATTATATATTACTAAATCTAGAGAAATTATATATAATAGTTTAAACTAAAAGTAATATCTAGATATTATAAAACAGCTCTCTTTTATATTATAAAAGACTTTATATTATAAAGAATAAAATAATATCTGAACTATTTTTATAAATTGCTTTAATTTATAAAATATATAATAAATTCTTTTCTAAATATTCTAGATATATAAAGCTTTATTAATTATTAAAGAAATAATATTACTAGCTATTTATAAATAAGAATATTAATTAATATTATAGTAATTACTATATTTATAAGAGATTATATATAGCTAGAAATAAAAAGTCTAGTTTTTTAGTTTTTTTTAGTTTCTAATTATCTCTAGTAATATATTATTATAGATTTTAAAAGCTATTTAGAAAACAAATAGAATTATAATATAATTATTATATTTATAGCTTATTTATTTAAATATTTAATTATAATTTCTATATAAGATATAATTATAGCTAAATAGCTAATATTTCTGTTTTTATTATATATAATATATTAAATAAATATTTTAGAAATAATTTATATTTAATTTTTAGAGTAAATTTTATATAAGAATTAGTATAGTAGGGAATTAGATAACGGGTCACGTGGCTGGTCAGATGCTCTCGGCTATCTACTACTTCTATATATAGCTCTTTCTTCCTTTCCTTCTCTTCTTTCTTACTAAGAAAGTATATCCCGAATACTCTAGTTCTTAATATATATTTTAGTATCTTTATATATCCCTCTTTATTAGTATAAAGCTTAAGCTTTTTATAGCTAATTACTTTTAAATAAATAAATAAATAAAGATTATTAATTAGTATTTTAATTAGAAATTATATTTATATATTAATTATTATTAGAATAACTAGAATATATAAGTTACTATAATTAATTCTTAATAAGTCTTTCTTTAATATAAAACTATTAGTTAGTTTCTATTTATAATTAAAAAGAACTATAAATTTTATATTTCTTTAAACTAGAACTTTTTTATTAAAGCTAGCTTATTTAAGAAAAAATTAAATAGAAATAAAACTAAAGTATTAATAAATTAATTATATAAATTATAGTAATTTATCTAAAGTTATCTAAAGTAAATATAGAAATAATATATAATATAAACTAATAAATACTACTATTTTATTAATTTCAAAATCGGAAATAAAATATAAATTACTATAAAGTATTAGAAATCTAATTATCTAAACTAGAAGCTAGAAAACTAAATAAAGAATCTATTTGAAATTCTAGAATAGTATAGCTATTTATTTCTTCTAAAGTTACTAGAAACTATAAAAATATATCTAGTTTTCTATATAAAGAAACTATAAAAAAACTTTTAAAATTCTTTATTAGATTAAATAAATCCGGAACCGCTTTTATTAATACTAGAAAATAATAAATAAAAGTATAGTATTAAATAGATTATTATAGTTAAATTAGTAAAAAATAAACTAAAGTATAAAATCTAGTAAATTAGTTAAAATAAGAATTCAGAATAATATCTAGCTTTAATATTAAATAATAGTCTTTTAGTTTTATAAAGTTTCTATAATAATAATATTAATATACTAAAATCTCTATAAAATTTATAATATTAGCTAGATTATATAAAGAATAATACTTGTCTAAAATTATATAAAAATAATAATAAATTTTTCTAGATTATATAATAAAAATACTAGTCTTTTATATATAATATTTATATCTAAAATACTAGTTTTATTTTAGAAGAAAATATAATATAAAATTAGATAGATTAATAGCTTTTATAAAGCTTAGAAATAAACTTATTATAAAAAGAGAAATAATATTATAATTTCTAGATTTCTAATATTTAAGATATTTTACTAGATATTAGATATTTTCTAGATATATATAATATAACTACTTTATTAGAGAAATATATTTAGAATATATTAGAGATATTTAGAAAGCTAAACTTTTTTAGAATTAGTATTATAGTTATTATAATATATAGTACTAGTAGGAGTTAGACTAGAGCTAGAGAGATATCTAGTATCTAAATAAGATATCTATAGTTACCTAATTATTATATATAACCCCAAGCTTAAGCTAGTATATAGGCCTATATATAGCTTGTAATTATTTAGATCCGAAGTTTCTTCGGGATCCTCTTCTCTTTTTAGCTTTGAATTATTGAAATAGAAATAGTCTAACTATATTTTCTAGGCCTTAGATTTTATACTCGTAATATAATTCAAAGCTTGCCTATTTCTTAATCCTATAGAGAATTTAAATAATATCTATCTAATTAGTTTTTAACGAGTATAGATATAATATACTATAGCTATTCCCGAACCGGTTAACTAATATTAGAATAAAAGAAAGCCCTAGAATAACTAGGCAAGAAAGCCCTAAACTAGCTAGATAAGCAGATAGGCCAGTAACCTTATTACTAAATAAAGATCTATAAGAAAGTAAGTCCCGGAATAATTAGGTAAGTTAGAAGAAGCTATAGTATAAGATATTACTAGTATATTATTAGAAGATAAACCAGAGCCTTTTATTAAGTCTCCTGAGAAATCCGAGTATTCTATTAATATTTATAATAGAAGAGATACTTTTTTCTAGAAAGTAGAAAAAGAAAAGAAACCTGCCTTATTAAAGGTAAAGTTCTAAGAATTACTTTAGAACCTAGAGGCTTTATATAAAGAGATTATTAAGCTAATTCTAAAGATATATAATATTCTTACCTATAGTAAGAATTATTATAATTAGCTAAAAGAAACCAAGCAAGCCCTATAAAAGAATAAAGCTATTATTAAAAAGCTTATTATATAGCCTACTAAGATAACTAGTTCTCCTATTTCAGAAAGTAAATACTTAGTTAAATTCCCTAACTTTCTTATTTTTAAAGATATAACTAAGAATAGTATTACTTTTAATAATTAGTTAGTTTAGATTAAGAATAAGCTCTATAGTAATTCTAATACCTATTAAATAGAGGATCTTAAGATTATTTATATATCCGGCTATATAAATAGCTATATCTTTATACTAATTTCTTTCTACCTGAATTAGGATAATTAATATATATATAAGACTATTAGGGAACTATATACCTATCTAGAAAAGTTATATAATAACCCAAATAAGGAATATAATACTTAGCAAGTATTTAAGAAACTATTTATAAAAAAGGGCTAGACCTTTTAAGAGTTCTATATCCTATTCCTAAGATATATAGTAGACAGAAATATTAATTTATAGGACCTTAAGAATAATCTAAATAATAAGCTTACCTAAAAGCTTTAAGAGACTATAGCTATATACTATAATAACCTGGCTATTTATACTATAGAGTTTATATAATACTATATTACAAATAACTAGTAGATCCGAGCTTATTATAAAAAGAAAGAACAGGTATCTAAAAAAGCTAATAAAGATATAAATAAGCTAAGCCCAGGAAGCGCCTTTTATATAAAGCCCGCTCCTAAGACTCTAGTAATAAATAAGTCTACTATCCCAAATCCCGGATCCTTAGATCTTAAATACTATAACTATAATAGATTTAGTTATATATCTAGGAACTATTTAGAGCCTAAGATAAAGTATATAAAGCAAGTTTTGGCGGCCAAGCTAGTAGTACTTATTATAAGTAAACTATCTAAGGATATAGAATAGGGAAACGAGAACTCCTAAAAGAAGTCTCCTTTTTAGGGCTATATTATATAGATATAGTAGAAATTAATTTAAGCTAGTTACTAGAAAATAAAGTATTTATATTCTTTTATATAGTTAGTAATAATAAATTAGGTATTAAGACTTCTTTTCTTATTAATACTAGAATAAACGAATATACTTTTATTAATTCCAAGTTTATAAGAATAATTAAATAATTTCTAGATATTAAGCCTATTTAATTAGTATTACCCTATAATATAAGGGGATTTAATAATAAGTAGGCCGTATCTATTACTTACTATATTAAGCTTATACTCTTAATTAATAGACGGAAGGTTCTAGTATTTATACTAGTTATAGGACTAGATAAGTATAATATGATTTTGGGATAATAGTAGTTTATAAATACTAGTATTTTAATTAATTATAAGAATAAAAGATTAATCTGGCCAGATAATTAGCCTAGAAAAAAGGGTTAGAATAAGGTCCTAATTACTATATATAAGAACTTGGAATCTGGAAAAAGTAACTAGTACTAAGAAGATATAAATAGAAGAAATAAAGCTATAGCTATAGATAAATCCTAGAGACCTTAGCTTATAAAAAAGAAACTTCCTTATTCTTTTCCTAAGCCAGGCTTAGAAAGCCATATATAATAAAAGAATTAAGCTTAATACTATAGAGAAATACAAGTAGCCTTAGGAAATATAGAAGTTTCTTCTAAGCCAGAAATAGAAATATTAAAACTATATTATTTAAAGAAAAGCTATAAGATCTAGTTAAGGCCCTTAGTTAATATTATAAGTATCTTACCGGCTATTTTCTAGATAAACCTATAGAAAAAGGAGAATTTTTTCTTTATAATATTATTTTTCAAGATTAATAAAGAGCTAGAATTATAGTAAGAAAACAAGTTTATTCCGGGCAAATAATAGCTAGGAGAAATAGAGCTATAATAGCTAGTAAAAGTCTTATTAGAGGAATTTAAGGATTTTGCAAATATTTTCTTAAAGAAAGTATTAAATATCTTATTTCTATATTAATTATATAACTATAAGATTTAGATTAATAATCCCAAAGGCCCAGAGAGCCTAAGGTATTTCCTGCTCTATTAATAGTCGATTTATAAGCTATAGGAGATTAAGTACTTCCTTAAAAAGAACCTCTAATAGAGCTTTATTAAGCCAAGCTAGTTCTCTTTTATATTTCTAATTCTCTTTATAAAAAAGGCTAATAAAGCTCTCTAATTCTATATTAACTATTATAAGCTAAATAACTTAATATAGAAGAACTATTATTCTCTTTCTCTTATTTATAAGACTCTTATATAGCTAGCTTAAACCAAGGTTTATATAAAGCTAGATATTTAGTAAGTATTTTATTAGATCTAAATAAACCCAGAATTAGAAGAACTTATAACGTTTTATATAAGATATAAGGCCTATAAATATAAGGTCCTTTAGAAAGGCCTAACTAATAGCCCTGCTATATATTAGAGATATATAAATAATATTTTCTTTAATTACCTTAATATCTTTTATATAGCTTACTTAGATAATATTCTAATTTACTTAGATAATTCCCTAGAGTATAAAAACTATATATAAAAGGTTCTTTAGTAATTATAGAATACTAGTTTCTAAATAGATATTAAGAAATCAGAGTTTAAGATTACTTATATAAAATACCTAGGCTTTATTATCTTTACTAGAGGTATTAAAGTAGACCTAGATAAGATAGTAATTATTAAGAACTAGTAATTACTAAAGATAATTAAAGGAATATAAGGCTTTCTGGGTTTTTATAACTTTTATTAGTATTTTATTATAGAATATGGCTATATAGCAAAGCCTCTAATAGCTCTAATATATAAGAGAGTTCCGTTTAAGTAAATAGATTAGTATTAAGAAGGTTTTATTAAGCTAAAGTAAGCTATACTCTCGGTACTAATTCTATACTATTATAACTCGAATCTCCCTACTATAATTAAGACAAATATATTAAATAGAGTTATAGCCGGTATTCTCTTATAATAAGACCCCTAGATAGAACTCTAGTATCTGGTAGTATTTTTCTCTAAGACTATATAGTTAATAGAACTAAACTATAATATCTATAATAAAGAGATACTTATTATTATTTTTTTTTTAATTAAATAGTAAGCGGAGCTAGAAGGCCTATAAGAGGTACTTTTTATAATTTACTTAGATTACTAAGCCCTCGAGTATTTTATAACTATAAAAAAGCTTTTAATAAGATAAGCTTACTAGGTAAAGTATCTTTTTTATTATTATTTCAAGCTTATATATTAGATAGGTAAGTCAAATAAATAAGTAGATACTTTAAATAGGAAATACAAGAATATAACTATCTAGGATAAGGTAATAGTAGCCTACTAAATCCAAATTCTCTTCTTATAATAAAAGATTAATAATAATATTATACAGGATCTCTAGTTAGTCCTAATTAAGGCCTTTATAAGCCTGGCTCAGAAAGAAATCCAGTATAATAATATTTAGCTAATAAATAAGCTATTAAGTAAGAATCGAGAGTTACTAGAGCTAGAAAAGCTACGGGATAAGGCAAGAAACGAGAAGGAAAGTACTTGAATACTATAAAACGGCCTCCTTTTATAATATAGTAAACTATTTATACCTAATAATATAATAATACCTGAGATACTCTTATATACTACTCTTATTTAGAAGATATATATATAGTCCCTAATAAGATATCTAGGATAAGCTAAGCTTTAATAGCTTCTTTAGGCCTGCTATTACTAGCCAGGCCAAGGTATAGATATTAATTAGTATAGGAATAACTACTATACCTACTAATAATTTCATATTTCTAGAAATAAGAAGCCAGGGCTCTTATATCTATTATTAGTCCCTAACTGCCCCTAGTAATATATATTAGTGGATTTCAAGAAATATCTAGAGAATAGAAATAAGTATAATATAATAGTAATCTTTATTAATTATCTAGATAAGTGCCCTATTATAATTCCTGTCCGAGATATAGTAATAGCTAAAAAGTTAGTATTCTTATTTCTTACCTATATAGTTTACTAAGTTAGTATTTCAGAGACTATAGTATCTAATTAAGGCCCCTAGTTTATATCGGATTTCTAGAGCGAGTTCTATAAGTATATTAGTATAAAGCTCAAGTTATTAACTACTAATTATCTCTAAACTAATAGCTAGATAAAGATTATTAACTAGTACTTTAACTAATGGCTATATTCCTATATGAATTATTACTAGGATAATTGAGATAAATAAATAGTAATAATTAATTACTAGTAGATAGCTCTAATTTACGAGACTATAAGCTAATTCCTGTTTCTTATAAAAAAGGGCTATGAACCGCAGATATTATTTAACTAGGAAACCCAAGTATAATTAAATATCTCGAAGAAAGAGCTAAATAGATAGAAGGCAAAGGCCCTAATAATACGGCTTTATAAATTATAATAAAAGATATAGGAGAATATAATATAAATATAAGAATATTATACTATTTAAGCTAATAAATACTACTAACTAGTAGATTTCGGAGTAAGAGATAAAATATAAATTACTACTAAGTATTAGAAGAATAATTATCCGAGCTATAAGCTAGCTTACTAAATAAAAGAACTATATAAAATCCTAGAATAAGTAGGATATTTCTTTAGGCTTAAGCTTCTGGAATTAATAAGAATATATCCGGTATTTTATATAGAAAAGCTATATAAAGACCCAGGTAACTCCCTTCCCAGATAAGTAAATCCGGAGCCTTTATTATTAGAACTATAAGATAGAGAAATAAAATACAAAGTTTAAGAGATATAAGTAGTAAAACTGCTTTATAAGAAGCTAAAGTACTAAGTCTAGTAAAAAGAATAAGACCTAGATCCGGAATAGTATCCTGCTTTCTTATTAAATAATAGTATTCTAGCTTTTTAGAGCTTCTATAATAAGAACCCTAAATAGCTAGAACCGCCCCAGAATCTCCCTTATTAGTTAGACTATATTAAGAATAATATATTACTAGAACCATATAATATAGACGGAAATCCTTTAAAGTTATATATAAAAGGCCCTGGCCTTTAATATATAACCTATAACTTGGAAATTTAATAGAGACTTTTAAAGCTCGGGAACGAGCTTATTTTAAAAAAGGAAGTAATATTACGGTTATTATAATATATGGTATTAGTAGGGGTTAAACTAGAGCTAGAGAGGCATCTGGTATTTGAGTAAGGTATCTATAGTTACCTAATTATTATACGTGACCCCGAGCTTAAGCTAGTATATGGGCCTATATATAGCTTGTAATTATTTAGATCCGAGGCTTCTTTGGGATCCTCTTTTCTTTTTAGCTTTGAATTATTAAAATAGAAATAGTCTAATTACGCCTTCCAGGCCCTAGATCTTATACTCGTAATAATTAGTATATTATAAAATATATATATTTTTTTATAGCTTTTTATATTCTAGTTTTCTTTTTCTTAACTTTAAATCGTTTTTATAAAAGACTTTTTATTTTATTTTCTAGACTCTAAATATTATATTTATAATAGAAATAAGCTTAATATTTTATTTAAAAAAAGTATATTTAGAAATACTATTTTATTAATTAATTAAACTACTAGTATTAATTTCTATTTATATTAATTAAAAAAATCTAAATATCTAAAATATATTCGAATATTTCTATAATATTAATTTAAATAATAATTTTATAATTTTTCTATTACTTTTCTAAATTATATTAATAGTATTAAATATTTTATTTCTTATAATAATTTATATTTTTTAAGCTTTTATTAGTTTACTAATAATATATAATACTATTATATAGTTATAAAATACTATTTATATATAGTTAGTAAAGTTATTATTTAGAAATAGAAATTATAATATTATAATATTAATATATAATTTCTAAATCTACTAAGTCTAAAAGAATTTAATTTACTAGTCGAGTTAGTAATAAAATATAAGGTTATATAATTATATTCTATATTCTATATTTTATTATTTATATTTTATTACTTATATTCTATATCTTATATTTCATATCTTATATTTTATATCTTATATTCTATATCTTATATTCTATATCTTATATTTTATATCTTATATTCTATAATTATATATATATAGTTATACTAATATTAGAAACTTTCTAAAAATATAAAAAATAGTATCTTTCTTTAATTATATATAAATTCTCTAATTTGATCTAATATTAGATTTTCTAAATACTTTATATATCTATATTACTTCTAAGGTTTTAGTTATATTTTAGAGGCTATAGCTTTTTATATATAACTTCTTCTTTTATAATATTCTTTTATTCTATATATTTATATTCTATTCTATCTATATTTAATCTATTTCTTTATATTTAATTATATAGTATTTATATTAATTAGATATTTAAAGGCATTTATTAGCTTTAATTTTATTATAAAATTAGTAGAATTCAATTCTTTTTTAATTTATTTAACTTCTATAATCTTTTATTATTTATATATCTAGTAAAGATATATTATATTAATTATTAAATACTTTTCTTAAATAGTTTTTAATTTAATAAAGTATTTATATAACGATTTCGAATCTATATAAACTATTAGTAGTAATTCTATTTCTAGTATTTTATTAATTATAGATTTAACTAAAATATCTATATTAAAGCTATAAGCTATATTATAGAATTCCGAAAGTAGAATACTTCTAATAACTCTTTTATATTTAATAGAGAACTAGTAAATAATATTAGTATATCTAGTTCTATTTACTAGAACTAAAATATATCTAATTTAAGAAAAGAGATTTCTATTATTTATAAATAAAGTATTTATAAAAACGATTAAATATAAGAACTTTTTTACTAGTTTTATAAATTTTAATTCTCTAGTAGTATTTTTAATTTACTATTAAATATATTTATTAAATACTTTTATATTAGTTTCTAAAAGTTTAATAGCTTAAATAGTAATTAATAGATTATATAAAGCTTCTAGTTAATAGATTAATATAATATATACTTCTCTAATATATTAGATAATATATTAGTTTTTAATAGAAAGATTTTAATAAATAGTACCTTTATTATTTATAGTAGTAATATTTTTTATAGAAATAGTTTAAAGGTTTTTATATTAGTATTTCTATATAAATATAATTCTAGTAGTATCTATATAAATAATACCTCTATTAAACTTGAGATTATAGTTAGTAATAAGATATTTATATTTCTTAATTAAGAACTTAGCTTTATAAAGCTTTAGATATTCTATTTTTATAAAATTATTAGTTCTAATAAATAGAATATTATTAGTTTAAAAACTAATAATTCCGAAAAGTTATTTATTATAGAAAAGATAAGAGTTATAAGTTAATTATTTTATAGAAAGCTTATTAATATAGTAGAAATAGTAAGTCTTAAACTAGTAGTTTCTAGCTTCTAGTATATTATATAATAGTTTTATAACTTTTAGAATCGAATTATTATTTAAATTTAGCTTTCTAGTAAATTTATAAAATAGATTAATATAAAAATTATAATTAAATAAGGTTATTAATTAAATATAAGCTTATAAGATATTATATAAATATAGTTCTATAATATCTATTATTATAATAGTAATACTAAAAATAATTTTCTAGCTAATATATTAAATAGTAAATAATTATATTAATATTATATATTTCTTATTATTATTATAAGTCTAAATAACTAGTCTCGATTTCTTAAGCTCTTTTTTTAATATCTTTATTTTTAATTTTATTAATAAACCAGAAGTTAAAAATATATATTTCTTTTAGTATTTGAGATCTAAAAGTAATCTTAAATATACTTTTTTCTAGAAAGCTAGTAATTTTAACTTAATAAAAGTTCTTATATAGTTTATTATTTTATAGAAATATTATAATATCCAGGGTTTTATAAAGGTATTCTCTATTATACTTTAGTAAAATAATAAAAGAAATTATATTTATATTACTTTTAGTCTTATTATAAGTTTAAAAACAAGTTTAAATTCGGGATTATTAATAATAACTTTAATATTCCCTATATAAAAAGGCTTTATAAAAGTTAAATAAAAGGTAATATTATTATATAATAAAGCTAGTATATAGTTTCCTCTATTAATAGCTACTAGCTTATATAGTTTATTTCAATTATTAGATTAACTAATATTTCTTTTATATTATATAAAAATATTCGAATTTAAAAGAAGTTTATAAATATTAGTAATACTAGAACTATTTCAGGTATTTGAAATATTTATAATCTAATATCTAGTTTAAAGCTTCTGAATTTCTATTATTACTTTCTTAAATACTACTAATTACTATAATATAATTAGTAATAAAGTATTATATTCAATTATTTAAAGTAAAATATTATAAACTAAAAGAATTAAAATAATATTATTAAAGCTAGTAAAATTATTAATAGCTTTAAAAGCTATTTAAAATATAATATCTTTATTAATTCTATTAAGTTTAGCTATAATAATAAAATAAATATATTAAATCAAGCTATAGTAATATTCTATAATTCTAATAGAATTATAAGCTTCTATAAAAATAATTTTAATTTTAGCTCCTATAGTATTTATAAGTTAAGCGAATTCTTTACTAATAAACTACTTTTTAATATTTATTATAATCTAATTAGAAGAGTTTAAATAGATATTAATTTAATATTATTTTAAAGTAGTCTAAATATATAATATACTAATATTTTAAAGCTATTAGCCGGTTTAATATCTAGTACTTTTATTAATAATATAAAATATAGGCTTACCGGAAATATAGAAAATATTAATAATAATAGAATAGTTAAAACTAATATTATTTCTTAGATTAAACTTAAATTATTCTAGTAATTATTCGAATTTCTAGTATTATTTATAGTATTTTAGAAAGTATTTAAAGGCTTCTATATTAATATTATAGTCTATTTATTCTAGTATATTTCGAAGCTTACTAATAGATAAATAACTAAAATAATAATATAAATATTATAATTCGATTTCTATAAGAAAGTAGAAGTTATAAATAAAGAATTTAGAAATAAAGTTTTATAGAATAGTATTTTAAAATAAAAAAAAAGTATTTAAAATATTATATTATAGATATAAAGTATTTATTAGAAATAATAAAATAATTAGTAAAACTATTAAAATAGACTTTTAGTTTATTTATATTAGTTAAGCTAAATAAAAATAAAGTTTTTATAAATATAATATAGAATTATATTTATCTAATTAGTATTCTTATTATTATAAATTTAATAAAGAATATAGATCCGATACTAAACTAGATATTAATTTGATCTTTAGTAGTTTTATTAAGCTAGATATTATTATTAGTTTATTATAAAGCTTAGAATTAGTTAAAACTAGTAGTTAAGAATTTAGAAATTCTAATATTAATTACAATTTTATAAAAATAGTAAATATTATATTTTAATATACTATTAATTATAAATATCTAGATATCTTCTATTTATTTAATAAATTCTAAAATATAGTTTTTATTTATTATTACAATTTCCAGATATTCGATATCTGAGATACTTTATTAAATACTAGATATCTTTTAGATATATATAATATAACTACTTTATTAGAGAAATATACTTGAAATATACTAGAGATATTTAGAAAACTAAGCCTTTTTAAAACTAGTATACTATAAAATTTATATACTTTTTTATAGCTTTCTATATTCTAGTTTTCTCTTTCTTAGCTTTAAATTATTTTTATAAGAAACCTTCTATCTTGCTTTTTAAGCCCTAAATACTATACCTATAATAGTATTTAAAGTTTATTTCTTTTAATTCTATAGAAGATTTCAAATAAACTAATTTAGAACTATTAGTAATATAAATACTATTAAGATAATAGAACCTTAGAAATACAAGTAATAAAATCCAGAATAATAAAAGTAAAAAGCTTTAGAACTTTTAGAGAAATCAGATATTTATACTTTTATAAATATATACTAGTAATATATTAGAAACTTTTCTAAAAACCTGAAAATCGAAGAATCTTAAATAAAAGCTACTTTTTAACTAAGTTCTAGAATAATAGATACCTATAAGCTAATAATCTAACTATTATTCTTAAGCCCTATTCTATAACTTTATAAGCCTTATATATATACTAGTAATAAAACTACTAGAAAGAATATAATAGAAAAAAAATATAATAAATTAATTTTCTAAAATACTATATAACTAAAAACTATATTAACTTTTACTAAAGCTTCTAGTAAAACTTCTACTAGTTTAGGTTATTCTATTAATAGCTCTTTTCGAACCGAGTATTCTATTAATATTTCTAGAGAATTTATAAATAAGTCTATAAAAATAGAACTTTCTATTTTTATTATAAAGCTTCTAAAAACTAAAAACTATATTACTACTAGAAAGTTATATAAATAGACTAAGAAACCCAATATTTTATTTTCAAATATTAATATTATTATAAAAAGCTACTAAAAGAATATCTAAAGAGCTATTTTATATAAAAATATTTATAACTATAATAAAACTATTCTCGAAAATATTAAACTCTATAATATTAAGCTTAAAAATAATATTAAATACTATATAGTTATAGTAAATCGGCTTATAGTAGTTCTAACTACTTCTATTTTATCTATTCTAGCTATTTCGAATTTCTCTTAAAAGAATTCCGAACTATCTTCTATTTATTTCTATTTAGAATCTCTTATATCTTATATTTCCTTTAGAAATACTAGAGTTACTAAGCTTCTAGATTCAATTCTCTTTATTAGAGATTGTATTGTTTTTAATAACTAGCTAGTTCAAATTAAAAACAAGCTATAAAGAAATACTAATTTATATTTTTTAGAGAATCTTAAGATTATCTATATTTCTAATAGATCTACTAGTAATACTTTTACTTTAACTAATCTTTATATAGATAAAAATAGTCTGAATTAGTACTATTAGTTTTCCGAATTCTATTCTTATCTAAAAAAGCTATATTCTAATTCTAATAAAATATAAAATACTTGTTATAACTTTAATAAGCTTTAAATATACTCTAGTTAAGTATTTTAGAAGTTCTATACTTTTTTCTTATAATTATTTATAGAAGATAATATTAATTTTCAAAATATTAAATATAAACTAAATAAGAAACTTTTATTAAAGTTCCAGAAATTAGTATATATATACTATAATAATTCTTCTATTAATACTATTTACTTTACTTAGTACTATACTATTAATAATTAATAGATTAAGGCTATATATAAAAAGACCAAGAAATATAAAAAGATAAAAGCTATTTTAATTAAATTTACTTCTAATATTATATTCTTATATATTTCTAAGAAATATATTTCTAAAAAGAAATCTAAAAAGCCTATATTAACTACTTTTATTAAATATATATTTCTTTATAAATACAAGTAATATCCTATAAAAACTGAAAACCTTTTAATTATTAAATACTATAATTATAACAAGTTTAACTATTATATTAAATACTATCTAGTTCTATATAATAAAGAAACTAAGATAGCTATTTCTAAAATCGAGCCGAACTTAATTTCTATTCTATTAAAATATACTATTTTAATAGAGTATTTAGAGAATTTAAACTCTAATTCTAGTATAGAACCGGAAAATAAATACTTCTAAAAAAAGTCTTTATTTTAGAGACTTATAATATAGATTTAATAGAGATTAACTTAACTTATCTAATAAAAAGAAATATTCTTATAATACTTTATATTATTAGTATAAATAAATTAGAAATTAAGTCTTTTTCTTTTATTAATACTAGAGCTAATAGTTATACTTTTATTAATATAAAACTTATTTAGTTTATAGAATAATTCTTAAAAATAGAACTATAATTCCTTTCTTTATTCTATATTATATATAGTTTTAATAAAAAGCTAACTAAGTCTATTAAGAAATATATAGAAGTATTACTCTTAATTAATAAATAAAGTATTAATATATCTATAATTATTTTAAATCTTGAAAATTATAATATTATTTTTAATAGAAAATAGATAATATATATTAATATTCTAGTTAACTATAGAAGATATAAGCTTATATAGCTAAAAGAAAAACAAGCTTAAATCTATATAATTCGGTTATATTATTAATACTTTATAATAATAACTAAAGAAGTAATCTAATAAGAAATATTAAAAGAATACTAATTAATAAAATTCTATTATAAGCTATTTCTGGAAATCTTTTATTCTAAAGTAGTCTTTTTTTTTAAACTAATTAGAAGAAATTATATAAGACTATAGAAAAAAAGCTTTTATAGTCTAATTAAAATATAATACCTAAATAAAAGCTAAAGAAGCAGGAAGAGATTCTTAATAAAAAGCGAATATTAGATCTAGCTATTCTTATTTCTATAATATTTAATTATATAACTAAAAGAGAAAATAATATTATTAGTTAAATCTCTATTTATAAAATTAATAAAAAGCTTAAAGCTCGAAAAAGAAGAAGCTATTTCTGGCTTAAAGAATTAATAACCGGAAGAAATAGAGCTTTAATAGCTATAGAAGATATTATTTCCGGAACTTAAGAAATATACCTTTATTTTTACTAAAAAGAAATCTAATATTCTTCTTTTATATAGAATATATAATTATAAAATTCAAATTAAAGGCCTAAAAGAAACTAAAAGTATTAAATATTAACTTTTCTAGTAGTAGTATATTTAAAAGCTTCTAGAAATCAAGTATTTCTTAAAAAAAAAAAAATCTAACTAAAAGCTTTATTAAAGCTAGTTAGGCTTCTTTTACTTTACTAGTTCTTTTTATAAAGAAAGTAAACAGAAGTTTATACTTTTATATTAATTTCTACTATCTAAATAATATTATCTAGAAAGATTAATATTTTTTTTCCTTTATTAATAAAACTTTAAATTAATTATCTAAAACTAAGATCTATACTAAATTAAATATCTACTAAACTTTCTATTATATAGCTATAAATCCGAACTTTTAGAAGCTAATAATATTTTATATCTATTATAGAATATATAAATATAATATCTTTTAAAAAGGCTTTATAAATAGCCCGGCTATATATTAATACTATATAAATAATATACTTTTTAAATATCTAGATAACTTTTATATAATATACCTTAATAATATTTTTATTTATTTAAAGAATCTAATAAGATATAAATAATATATATAAAAAATATTAGATTACTTATATTTTACCGGCTTCTAAATAAATATTAAGAAATCGGAATTTAAAGTTATATATATAAAACATTTAGACTTTATTATTTTTATATCTAATATTAAAATAAATTCTAATAAAGTTAAAGTAATATATAACTAGTAATTTCTAAAAATAATTAAAAGTATATAGTTCTTTTTTAGCTTCTATAACTTTTATAAATACTTTATTAAAAAGTGTAAATAGATTATTAGACTTTTTATTTTATTTATAAAAAAGGATTTTTTTTTTAAATAGTTCAAATAATACTAAAAGGCTTTTATCTATTTAAAAAAAGCTATAATTTCTATTTCAGTTTTATAATACTATAATTCAGATCTATTTATAATAACAGAAATAGATATATCTAAAGAAATAGTTACTACTCTATTTTTTTAATAAGATCTAAAAACAGATCTTTAATATTTTATAGTTTATTTTTCTAAAACCATATTTCTAGTAAAGCTTAATTATAATATATATAATAAAGAGATATTTACTATAGTTTAAATATTAGAGAAATAGAGAACTGAACTAAAGAATCTTTAGAATACTTTTTTTAAAGTCTATTCTAATTACTATATCTTAGAATACTTTATAATTACTAAAAAGCTTTCTTTTTAATAAACTAAATAAACTGAACTCTTATTTTATTATTATTTCAAGCTTATATATTATTTTAGAAAATCAAATAAATAAATAAATATTTTATTATAAAAATAAGATAAAATAAATATTTAGAGTCAGATTAAAAAGAAGTTATAAACTCAAGTATTTCTCTCTAAAAACAAGATTAATCTAGAGATTATCTATAACTTATAGCTTATAGTAATACTTTATAAAGTCGGTTTATTTAATCCGGAATTCGGCTTTAAAAACCAAATATATACTAAAAATTTTCTAGAAAAGAATATTTCTATTAGAGATATAATTCCTCTAGAAAAAAGTATTTTCTTAAAAGCTTTACTAGTAGACTTTACTATAATAGCTCTTATAGAAGTACTATTAGAGACTTCTATTAAATATAGTAGTTTATAACTTATAAATAAGATTCTATAAAATAATTATATATTACCCGATTTAGAAAAGCTATATATAATAGTTTAAGCTAAAAGTAATATCTGAATATTATAAAACAGCCTTTTTTTATATTATAGAAGACTTTATATTACAGAAAACAAAATAACTTCCGAACTACTTTTATAAATTATTATAATTTATAAAGTATATAATAAATCTCTTTCTAGATATTCTAGATATATAAAGCTTTATTAGCTATTAAAGAAATAATATTACTAGCTATTTATAGGCAAGAATATTAATTAATACTATAGTAATTACTATATTTATAGGAAATTATATATCTAGAAATAAAAAGCTTAGTTTATTTTATTTTCTTTTAGTTTCTAATTACCTCTAGTAATATATTACTATAAATTTCAAAAGCTATCTAGAAAGTAAATTGAACTATAATATAATTACTATATTTATAGATTACTTATCTAAGTATTTAATTATAATTTCTATATAAGATATAATTATAGCTAAATAGCTAGTACTTCCATTTTTATTCTATATAATATAATAAATAGATATTTTAGAAATAATTATATTAGATTAGAAATTCTAATTTATATTTAATTTTTAAAGCGAATTTTATATAAAAATTAATATAAAACTTAAGGTTTCTATAGCTAATTATTTCTAAATAGATAGATAAATAGAGATTATTAATTAGTATTTTAATTAGAAATTATACTTATATATTAATTACTATTAAAATAACTAGAACAAATAGATTACTATAATTAATTATTAATAAGCCTTTTTTTAGTATAAAACTATTAGCTAGTTTCTATTTATAACTAAAAAGAACTATAAGCTTTATATCTTTCTAGACTAGAACTTTTTTATTAAAGCTAACTTACTTAAATAGAAGCTAAATAAAGATAAAGCTAAAATATTAATAAATTAATTATATAAATTATAGTAATTTGCTTAAAGCTATATAAAGTAAATATAAGAATAATATATAATATAAGCTAATAAATACTACTATTTAATCGATTTCAAAATAAAGAATAAAATATAGATTATTATAAAATACTAGAAATCCGATTATCTGAACCGGAAGTTAGAGAACTAAATAGAAGACTTATTTAAGATTCTAGAATAGTATAGCTATTTATTTCTTCTAAAACTATTAGAAACTATAAAGATATATTTAGTTTTCTATATAAAGAAGCTATAAAAAGACCTCTAGAATTCTTTACTAAATTAAGTAAATCCGGAACTATTTCTATTAATATTAGAAGATAGTAAATAAGAATATAATATTAAATAGATTATTATAGTTAAACTAGTAAGAAATAAACTAAAATATAGAATTTAATAGATTAATTAAAATAAAGATCTAGTATAATATCTAGCTTTAGTACTAAATAATAGTCTTCTAGTTTTATAAAGTTTCTATAATAATAATAATAATATATTAGAACTTCTATAAAACCTATAATACTAGTTAGATTATATAAAAAACAATACTTATCTAGAACTATATAGAAATAATAATAAATTCTTTTAAGTTATATAGTAAAAATACTAGTCTTTTATATATAATATCTATATTCGAGATATTAGTTTTATTTTAGAAAGAAATATAATATAAAATTAGATAAATTAATAGCTTTTATAAAGCTCAAGAATAAGTTTATTATAAAGGAAAAAGTAATATTATAATTTTCAGATATCCGGTATTTGAGATATTTTACTAGATATTAGATATCTTCTAAATATATATAATATAGCTGCTTTATTAGGGAAATATACTTGAAATATACTAGATATATTTAGAAAGCTAAGCCTCTTTAGAACTAGTATATTATAAAATATATATATTCTCTTATAGCCTTCTATATTCTAGTTTCCTCTTTTTTAACTTTGAATTGTCTTTATAAGAGACCTTCTATTTTGCTTTTCAAGCTCTAAATACTATATTTATAATATTTATTATCTAATATATAAAGAAAAGAAAAATAAGATTATTTATAAATATATTAGTTATAAAAATAATAGAAATAGAGGCTATAGAAGTAGCTAGAAAGCTTTTAATAGAAATAAAATAGAAATTAGAATAATATTTATTTCTTTTATTTATTTCTATTAATAAGGTTTTAAAAGTATTATTTACTAGTTTATTTTTATTATTCTTATTACTATTTTTATTTTTAACTTTAGTAATATACTATATATAAATACTATTAAAGTATTTATTAAAGTTATAAGTATTTCAGAATTTAAATTAGTAAATATTTCTATTTTTAAATTAAGTCTTTTTAGCTTTTTATTTTTCTAATATATATTTCTATAAATAATATTTGAGTTTCTTATATATAAAATATAACTTTGAAATATAATTATTATAATTATAGAACTTAAAATAGTTATTATAAGTTCTGAAGTTATAACTAGATCTATATTAATAATTTCCGGATAAATAATAGTTTAAAAGATTTTAAAAATAGTATTATTAATTAGTAAAATAGATTTTAATAGTAATTTATTACTTCTTTTTATAGGTAATAATAGATAATTAGAGCTTATTAATAAACTAGCTGAAATTATTAGAAGAATCCGAAATTATATATTAGTATATTAGTAAGCTTTAATAGAAAGTAATAATTTTATTATATAGAAATTTAATATTTTATAAAATAAAAGTAAAGCTATACTATAATTTATATAAGTTATTAATTAGTATTTAGATAAGCTCAAATATTATCTTTTTAGAATTCTTTACTATTATAGTTATTAAAATAATAATATTCTATTTATCTAAATTTTAATAATAGAAATTAGAGCCTTTAAAAAAGCTAAAAATATTTATATAAGCTTTTTTATATATATAGTTTAAGAGCTAGTTATACCGAGGCCTCTAACCCCTATACTACCAAAACCCCGATTTTTAATTACATTCGATATTAGTACTTTATATATAGTGCATTTGCACTTTATATAGTATATTCGCATATTGCACTTGACTTTTAGTATTACTTTAGGTATTAGAAATACTATATTTAATTAGGGCTAGACCCTGGAACTAATAGTATTAAGGTTTAATTACAAATCGAGAATTAATTATATATATTACTTACTATTATTATTAGTAATAAATATACTTTAATATTAACTATTTATTATTTGCAAAGTTTGGGGAAGTTAATATACTGAAAATCGCTCGGTTACTATAGTAATTTAGCGCTTTTTAGTAAGCCTCGCCTAATTTTAATTACTTCCAGAAATTGCGATTTTATACTTCCCTTATTAATAATACTGCAAAAATTATTAAAACTATTAAAATAACTATAATCCTCTATAAATCTATTAAGATGCCTTGCCTAAGGATAGATCTAGACCTAATCCGAGCTTATATTATTAGCTGGATACGGGCCTACTATATAACTGAAGAAATTACCCAAAATATTAAAACCACCTTTGGCTAGATAGTCTCAGAAAAAACGATTTATTAATAACTATAATTCTGGGATATTCGCAGATATATAATTACTCAAGATATACCAAATCTATATATTCAGATTACTATACTATTTAGGATAAGCTATACTAATAATAAGATAGTTATTAAGCTTTAGTATTACGGATATAATATTAACAAATTTCAAGTAATATATCTATAGAGAGAGATTAGGCTTCTATAGCAAATAGGCGTATTTAAGAGGAAAGAAAGAGATACTTAGCTATTTAAAGTCCTGCGGGAAGAGCTCGATAATGGCCGAATTAAAGGCTATAGACGGAGGCTTTTATATAACTATTTCCGAAAAAATAGCTAATTAGTTACTCGGTATCTTCTTCTCTTATTTTCTATTAATTTCTTATAATCTCAGTTTATAAGTATATAGTCTAATTAATTAGATTCTATATAGAGATACCTTATTTGTAATATTATATATTCTTAATCCCAAAGCTATTATTTAATAAATAAGAAGAATATAATTAAATAAGGAAGAGTATATTATACCTGGCCCGGACTATATTTAGTCAATTAATAAATATAATAAGCTATCTCCGTTTAATATTAATATTTATATATATATTAATACCTATTCTCAGGCCATTATTTAGGTTTATATTAGTATATTAAATCACATATCTTATTTAGTAGTATAGTAGTATCTTATAACTTATACCCGATTGGGCTATATTCCTATATTCTTTCGGGCTAATAAAGGTAGTAAGCTTCCTCTTATTATAGAGGTATACTTTTGCTTCTCTCGTCTTGCAGATTCTTCTATTCTTTATATCCAAGACTGTTTCTATTTCGGGAAAAGTACCAAGAATTAGTATATTGAATCCTGGTAATAGAAGCTAGAGATTTCCCAATTATTTCGGTAGTATATAAATTAGGCTTTCCTATATTACTTATTATACTGCTTTTTTTAGTTAAAGCTATTCGGAATCTTGTTCCGGTATATATATATAATCTAGCTAATATCTACTTATAGAATTACTTTATAGAACTAGTAAATAAAGGGTAGTATAATTCTCAGAACCTATAGAATCGAATTATACTATTAGTACTTTATATATCTAGAATCAGGGACGAGGTCTTTGGATATACTAATTTATGAAATATATATATAATTAGGGCAGATCCTATATACCAAAATCACGTCTCGGGAAAGCCCTTCTTCCTTTACTAATATCCGAAATAAAGGGCCGAATAGTATGGTTAACCTATAGATATAAACCTCTATAATAGGATCCTTGAGAATTACGAGTATTAGGGTGAGATTTATATATTTTTTTAGTTATTTATTAGCTTACTCCATATACTAATTTTTATAGATCTTAATAAGTACCTCCTACCGGTAATACTTAATTAGTACCGCCAGGCTCTACTTTCCTATAGCATTAACCTTAATACTTTAAAGCTCTCGGATATTGGGGCAGATAGTAATACTTCTTTATATATTTATATATATTATATACTTTGAGCTATAATTTATAATTATATATATATCATAGTACTTCTAGTTCTAGCTAAATTAGTTATTTCATATAGGGGATATAGAGCAGCTATTATAAGAGGAGGTGCCCTAAGCGAAATCTTCTAGTCTAATCTTGATTTCCGAGCTCAGGTACTATAGAGCGGTCAGACTTTCTAACCTATAGTACTGCCAATTTCCCCGGAAGGCTTTCTTTATATTAGGGATAATGGCTTGGATTACGGGTGGTCTCAGGAAGAGTTAGTTAGCTTGAATATATAAGATATATATCCCCCTCTCTAACTTCTTTATTATCTATTTACAGAAATTACTTTCCAGCTATTTATATAACTAATTCTATACCTTAAACCCCTTAACTTTCCTCAAAATTTCAATTATAATATCCGAACTAACTTTAATTAATTTTTCGAAATATATAACTCTATGGCAAGATACTTGCCCAAATACGGCCCGAGATCCCAAGGAATACTTCTATAGGTTTACTATTAAGTTCTGCAATTAGTACTATACTCGTAGACCTAATAGTACCGAATCTGGTCTATAAACCTCTATTTCTACTACTTATTTCACTGCCCCTATATAACCTGGCATTAGCTAGCTTCCTATAATATCCGGCGGTATTTTAGCTTCTTTTTCTCTTCTTGGCCAGTCTATTTCTAGTACCTATGCCTCTTAATAGCTACCCTCCGGATCTACTTTAATAGGCGGCCCTTAGTAAGTTCTGGTATCTCGTCTATCTCGTCCCTTTTTCTTTGGATTTTATATTCTTGGAAATAGAGCTAATCCTGCTAATAATAGCCCTTCTGGTATAGTAGGATCTTAAGCAATCCAGAATACTAGATATTAAGATAATCTAACTACTATAGTATATAATCCTTCTTATACTAGATAACTTCCTATTTCTTAATATATAGGTAACCTTATAAAGCTACTCTCTACTATTCCCGTAACCTCGATATAGCTAATAAGTAACTCTAGTAGGAAAAGGGAGAAGGATAAGGTATAATTAGTATTAGAGAAGTTTCTAATATACTGGATTATATATAAGTTCGAGTATATATTACCAGATACCTATTGGGAGGATACCAAAACATAGTTAAAGTATAGGAAAGCTAGTAATTATATCCCCCCTCCTTTCTTATACTATATAACTACTAATATTTATAGCCGAGTACGTTTACTACTTCCAAAACTACACTATTTCCTCTATTAAGGAGTTTATATTAGAGTATGTTTAGCTAATATTCGAAGAATACCGGTTCTATAATTATTTATAATATAATAACTATATTACTTTCCAGTCTTAAAAGAAGCAGTTTGAGCTTTATTCTAGTAGTAAAGAGAACCCTAAGTCCTGTAATATTACCCTATTAATAATCTAATTAGTTGGGAAGTATATCTATAGCCTCAAGCCACTGCTTACTAGTATCCGGGGACTTGGAATAAGTATTACTATACGGGTACCAAGTAATATATCTGACTATAATGCTTTTAGAATACTTGATTATACTAAGTATAAAGAGCTAATTCGGCTTAGTTATATTCTTAATTCTAATAATCCCTTTACTATAAACTCCAGGATATAATTAGTTACTTCGGGAGGTAAAACTCCTAGAGTAACTTTTGGGATAGATAGACTAGAATATAAAACTTCTAGTCCTTCTACTATTATTGACTCTCGGGCAAAGTTTGGAATAATTATATAAACCCATCTTCTCTCTTATTCTTTTTTTCTAATATATATTTATCTAGGATCCCGATTTACTAGCGAACTCTAACCTAACTACGAATTAACCTGCCTCAGAGAAGCCTATTACAGGTTCGTCTAATCGCCCAATTTCTATATCCTTATTAGAATCTGATATACCTATATTAGAAGAGCTATTTCCTAGACCTTCTAATTCCTCTCTAGAGCCTAATAATTATCCGCCGCTTTTAACCTAATTACTTATCCCTACTCCTGCTACTAATACCAAATATCGGAAAACACCTGCTCTTTACTAGTACCTGGAGATAATTAAGCCTGTTTCTCCTAAGTAATTCCATTATATAACTTATATAAAACATATTACTGAACCTATTAACTATAAAGAATAATTAGATCTTTTACTATAATTAGATTCAAGCTATATTTAGTTAGAACTTATTTACTTACTTGGCTCTTAACTAGCTATTTCTGGAGTTTTAGTTTATTTTATAGAATTAAGACTAGATAATTAAATTCTATACGTTTTTCTATATATGAAAGCCATGCTTTTGGGTATTTTTAAGTATATAAAATCTCCCTATTTACTATATAACCAGGCTTTATTTATTAAATCTTCCTTTTATTAGCCGGTTTATAGTTAACTGGCTTTATAGTTCTTCTTTCCCTTACTATTTCATATTCCTCCTTTAGTAGTTCCTCTATATACCTAAACTTATATTTATCTATATCTCTCACTTCGTAATTAGCTCCCTTATCTTGCCTCTTATAGTTACTATATATACCGCCATAATAATCCTCTAGCTTAATATAGCCCATAAAGATTTCTTACTCATTTATATACTTTTTATATGGGTTGGCAGTCTATAAAACTCCACTAAACCTGATTAGGAAAGTCCTATAGCTAGGCTAGCTAAATGACTTACTAGTATTAAATTAGAATAGCTTTAAAAACTCGATAATTATATAGTACTTTGCTAATTAGAAGGGCATTTATATAGTTTATATTATAGTTCCGAAACTTGGGAAGTCTTTTGGGTACTTAATTAATACTAATAATCTCATTCTGCTCTACTATTATCCTATAAGCCCAGAGCTAATTATATTAGCCCTATATATTATCTGGTAAGAGAAATAGCTTACCCGGATAGTAGTAACTTGAAGTTCGCCCTTATTATTAACTGGGAAGTTGTCTTGATTTATATAAGCGGCCATAGTAATTATATTAAAGGAGGATATTAAGATATTAAGGAAATAGAAGATAAAGGCGGCTAGTATAGGCCTTAAATCTGGATTATTTTTTAATAGATTATTCCTATTTGAAATATACCAAGAGCTTATATAGAGGTTATATAATAATAGGAAAATAATTATAAGAAAGAAGAGTCAGGTAGTATAAAGAAGTCTTTAAATAATCGGAGCAAGGAAGTAATTAATATAAAGTAAATATTATATAACTTACCCTATATTTCTATAACTTTTCTACTATTATAATTACTTACTTACTCGTATATATATATTTCTCTTCTCCTCTCTTCCTGCTTCTTTTCTTAATATACAAAATGCCAAACTGGAAGCCCTATAATAGGAAGACTACTATTAACTACTTTTACTAGTATAGATATGGCCAAAACCTTTATTTTTTATACTAATTTTATATATACTTTTGTATTATTAAGCGGAATTAGTAGTATTATATTCTTAATCTCTATAAAAAATCCGGATATAATAATAATAGGCTATATAATAGTAAATAAGATAGTTCTTTTATCCGGATATTTGGATAGAGAAATATATATATATTTCTACTTAAGTAAGCCAAAAGATAGAATAATTTTTTGCTATTATATATATTCTTACTATTAATATTATTTTAAAATTTAGCTCCCAAATTTATACTATTACAAAATACCAAAGATTAGTATTTTGGTATTAGAAAAACAAGGCTAGTTAATATAAATAAACTTGATTTCTAGACTATATATAATCTATATTATATACCGACCCCAATACTCTTGCCATATAGCCAGTTAATAAATACTATAGAGATTTCAAGTTTCTAGTAATTAGTAGTATTTTTATATTAATTAGAATAAGAAATACCGAAAATCGCAGGAAAATTATCTAAAAATTAGTAATTATAATATATAATAACTACTTCTTCCAAAAATGGATATTTCTCTCTTTTCCCCTTACCCTTTTATTCTCTTTATCTATATTCCGGTATATAAATAGAAAGCCTATAGGATGGAATATAGTAGGATGGGATATAATAGGGTAGGAGAGAAATGCCCGAAAATCGCCTGAAAATCGCCGAAAATTAGTACCCCCGATATATAGTAATCACTTCCTTAAATCTTTATATATATCTTCTTCTCCTCCTCTCCCTTTCTTTCTCTTTATCCACATTCCAGTATAAGAATAGAAAACCTATAGGGAAGCTAGGAATGGCGAGGTTAATAGTAAGTAACGGGTTAACTATTACCTTGATTTTCTATACCAATTTTATATATATATTAGTACCATAAAGCTAGATTAGTAGTATTTTATTCTTAATATATTTTAACTAATTAGATTTAATAGCAAATACTTATTAATAGTAAATGAACTAGTACTCCTATCCGAATATCTGTGGCCTAGAAATACATATATTTCTAAGGCTTAAAGAGGTATATAAATAGGACAAATTATTTACTATTATATATATCTCTATTATTAATTTAATATTAGATAAATCTGTCAGGTTTCCAGTACTACGAGACATTGGAGAGGGGGGGTAAGTCACGTAAATAACAGGCTTTATACTCCCACAATCTATTAACTTGAATTATTCTTAGAATTAATACTATCTGCTTTACCTAATTAGCCCAAAATGACTTAAATATATCCAATAAGGCTTGGATATTACGTATTAGTAATAGAATTATTAATTATTAAATTTTGATTTTCTAGTATCGAGTATAATATACGCAAATGCATTATACAATGTCATTTCGGGGTTTTGGCAGGAGTATTACTATCGGCCTCGGTAAGTTATTATAGAAATAGTTTTATATTAAGTTCTTTAATATAATAGAAAAAGCTTTTACTAATATTTCTTCTAGAAGCTTTATATATTAGTAAATATTAAGAAAAATAGTAAGTTTATAATTAAAACTATTATTAGTTCTATTATACTTTTATATTTCAAAATATGTCTTTACTATTTTTCTAATAAGCTTTCTAATAGAAATAATAAATACTAATTAATAGTAGTTTAGATTTAGTAATAATACTAGTAATAATAAAAATAAAAGTAATAAATAGCTTTAATTTAGAAAAGATAAATAAATAGTTTAATTTCTTAACTAAAATTATCTAGTTCTTTTATATTTAGTTCTATCTAGAATAAAATAAACTAATATAATAGATTTCTGAAAAAGATCTATTCTAATTAAACTATTATTAATAATATTAGCTTTATTCTATATATATTTTCTTTTCTTTTAGATAAAATTAATAAAGAATTATATAATAGTAAAGTTTCTATAGTTTTATTTAATATAAATACTATTATAGTAAAGTTAGATTTAAAGATTTTATATAAATATATAGCTAATTAGACTATATATTATATTATTAAAGTTTTTAAAGTTATTCTAAAATAGATTCTATAGATTATTATTACTCTTCTTATATAAAATATACTAATATATTTTAGGAATTATATATTTCTAAAGTTTAGCTTTTATTATAGTTATTAGATTAATACTATCTTTTTATTTTTTAATTAGTTTCTTTCTTTTATTAGTATCTATATTAAATCGAATTTAAGTTTTTTCTAATATATATATATATAGTTTATAGTAAAAGGAATTCGAAAATAAAATAGTTTATAATAGGTTTATAAAAAGAGTTTAGTAATAAAAGTATTTAGATACTTAGTTTAAATACCTGATTCAGATATCTGGTTCAGATACTAGATATTTAGTTCAGATATCTAGTTAAGATACTAGATATCTAGTAGTTAAAATACCAGATATCTAATAGAGTATTAAAGTAAATATTTCGCCTTTAAATATTTTATTTATAATAAGAAATTTAGAAAATAAAATATTATAATTCCGGAAGAGTCTAAAGCTCAAAAGACTCGATTTAATAGTAAAATCGAAATAGTAATTAAAAAGCTTTAAGAATATATATAGAATATATATATTAGAAAAAGAATTCTATAAATACAAGTATTATATAAATAGAAAAAATAGTTTCTAAAAAAGTAGTTTTAGAACTAAAAGAAATTAGTTTTAAAAAATAGATAGTTAAATAGCTAATTATTTATTAATTAGTAAAAGCTAGATATTTTTTCTATAAGCTATTAAATATTTTTATAAAGTTAATAAATAGTTCTTCTTTTTAATATAAAATAGACTAGATTTGTTTTAAGCTATTAAATACTTTTAGAACTAATCTAAAATCTTCTTTAATCTATATATATAAACTAATTAGTATTAGTTTATTAATAATATATAGTACTATTATATAATTATAGAATACTATTTATATATAGTTAGTAAAATTATTTTTTAGAAATAGAAATTATAGTATTATAATATTAATATATAATTTCTAAATCTGTTAAATTTAAAAAAATCTAGTCTATTAATCGAGTTACTAATAGAATATAAACTTATATAACTATATCTTATATTCTATATTTTATTATTTATATTTTATTATTTATATTTTATTATTTATATTTTATTATTTATATTTTATTATTTATATTTTATTATTTATATTTATTTTATTATTTATATTTTATTATTTATATTTTATTATTTATATTTTATTATTTATATTTTATTATTTATATTTTATTATTTATATTCTATATTTCGTATTCTATAACTATATATATATAGCTATACTAAAAGTTTTTAACTAGATAATAATTTTAAAAGCTATTATAATTTTATAAATATTTATTATAATATTTATTATAATATTTATTATTTCTTTTAATAATAAAAATCTAAAGAAGTTTTTTCGTTTTTATTTTTATATATATAATTATTAAAGTTTATATATTTATAAATTTTAAATTAAAATATTATTTAATAAAAACCTTAAAAGCTAAATATAAGAAACTTTTATATCTATTACTATTTAGCTTTATTTTTAATATTTCTCTATCTAATATCTAAAATTTATTTATATAACTAAAGACTATTATTTTAATTATATTATTAATTGTTATTAGAAAATTCTCGATATTAATATTATATTTATATTATATAAATAATTTATTTAAAATAGTATTTAATACTTTTAATATTTAGTTTATAATTTTTTTATATTAATATATATAATATTATATTAGAAAAATAATAATTTAATATTTAGATTTTATTTCTTTATTTAAAAACCAGATTATATTAATATTTTAGTAACCTAGTATTTATAAAATCTAATATTTATAAAAGATCTAATATTAATTCTTTTTAAAATCTTTTTTTAAACTTTTATATAATTAATATTTATTTATTATATAGTTATTTAATAATTCTTTATAAATAAATAATTAATAATTAGAAATCTATATCTTATTATAAAGAACTTTATTTCTTTCTTTTTTCTAGATATTTAATTTATTAGATTAAAATATTATTTTAAAATTAATTTTCTATAATAATTAATAAAATAATATTTCTTCTTATTATTTGAAACTAATTTTTTAAAGTATTATTTCCTGAATTAATTTTATTTTTAGTTATTAAAGTTTAAGAAAACTATTAAAGAAGCTAGTACTAAATTTAAATATGTTAGTATATTAGTTATATTTATTTTATTTTTTAAAGAAAAATGCTTTAAATTCTTTTAAATCTATTTTCTATTTCCTATTTCTAAAATAAATATATATATATATATATATATATATAATAATATATAGGTTTTATAAATAGAAATAAGAAATTAAATATATAAAATAAAATTATTATTATAATATTTTATAACTTCTTTATTTTTCTAATATATATTTTTTTATTTCTATTATATTAGAAATTATTTTTATTTTATTTTATTATAATATAATATTATTATATAATTCTATTTTGGATTTAAATTAAAAGTATTAATTAATAGAAATATTTTATATATATAATAATTTAAAGAATTTCTTAATATAATAAACTAACTAATAAATAAATAATAATATAAGAAATTTAATCTATTTACTTATTTATTTATAAACTAAAAAGCTATTCTAAGAAATAGTTTTATAATTTTTTATTAATATTTCTTAATAATTACTAATAAATAACTGAATTTAAAAAAAGACTTATTAAAAGAAATTTAAATAAATACTATTTACCTTAAATATTTAACTATTTTAATTTTAATATAAATATATAATAAACTTCTAATATTTTTCTTTTATTATTTTTAAAAGTAAAAGAAAATCCTTTATATAAAATATAATAATATAAAAAAAAGAAATTATTAATAACTAGAAATATTATATATTAAATAAAATATTAATTAAATTCTCTTTTACTAGTTTCTATTTTACTAATTCTTTTATAATAAACTAATAATTTTCGGGTTTCTAAATTATAAAAATCTATTATATAGTATTTTAATAATATATTTCTAAAATTTCTAAAATTAAAATATTATATAAATATAAGATTTAATAAAGAAAATGAAATAAATAAAGAAATAACTTTATAAATATACTTTTTTAAACTAATTTATTCGAGAAATTATAATATTACTAATTTCTTAAAATTATTTACTAATAATTAGAAATAATAATTAGAAATAATATTATAAAATAAGTTTAATAATTCAGCTTTTTAAATAATTAAAGAACTAAACTAGTTTATAGAATTCTAGTAAAAGAAACTATTAATAAGATTTTATTAAAGCTTAATATAATAACTAGAACTAATATTATATTATACTAATTCCTCTAAAAGATTTATTTATAATTTTAATTTTAATATAAATAATCTATAAATACTATTAGTTTAAAACTAATTTTATTTCAAGTTTTATAAAATAGAACTATATTTATTTTCAAGTAATCTCTAAATCGAATATTTATAAAAAGAAATAAAATATAATAAAAGTTCTAAATATATTATAAGAAAAAAATACTAGATATTAGTTTTATTATTATTAGATAATATTAATATAAATAAGATATTTCTAATTATATTAGATTAAGAAATATAAGTAAAATAATTTATAGTTCTTATTTTAATTCTTTTAATTATTATATTTAAAAAAAAATTCTAAAATATATATATTAAATATAAACTTTCTATTAGTTTTAAATATTAAGATTCTAAAGTAATTTTGCCTAGTTATTTAATAATAACTAATTCGAAATAAATATATTTTATAACTAATATATAGTTTCTTCTCTATTATATTTTCTATTATTAAGCTTTTTAATTTATTATTTAATTATAATTATAATATAGTTTTTAATTAATTAGAATTAAAAATATTTTTAATATTTTATAAAAGTTTTTATTATTTGGCTTAAAAGTATTCAATTATTAATAAAATTATTCTTTTACTATTTATATTTAATTTTAATAGGCTTTAAGTTTTATTAATAATAATATTAATTTCTAAGGTTTTTAGTTTAAATTCTAATACCTTTCTAAATAATATTTTAAATTCTAATACCTTTCTAAATAATATTTTAAAATCTAATTATAAGAATATTTCTATTTATTTATAAATTTAATTAAATATATTTATAAAACTACTACTAGTAAAGTCGCTTATTTTAATAAGTCTTAAAAAAGAAATAATTATAGACTAGATTTTACTAGAAAGCTTACTAGTTATTTATTTCACTAAAACTTATTTTAAAGCTCTAAATATTTTTAAAAAAAAGAAAAACTTAGATAATATTAGTAATTAAATAAAATATAATATTATCTCTAGAAATTATAATAGTTAGAAATATTTTTAAAGAACTAATTAAAAAATTAATTTAACTTTTAATATTATTAGCTTTTAATTAACTTATATTATAAATATAATTAAACTAAAAGAAATTTCTGAAAATACTTCTATTTATTTTAACTAAAAATACTATATCTTTAATAATAGAAAAAGATTAAATAAAAGTTATAAATAATAAGAAAAAGAAAAAGAAAAAGAAAATAATTTCTAATTATTTCTATAATTATTTTATATTTTATTATTAAAAAAAGATATTAGCTATTTCCTAAAATATTACTATATTATTTTTATTTAATATATTTTTAAATAAAAGTTAGTATTTAGATATATTTAGATATTTTCTATTTTATAATTTATTTAATAAATTAAAAGAAAATAACTTCTTTTAAATAATTAAATTTCTTATAATTTATAGTTTTAGATTATTAAAAATAGGGAAATTAATAAGTATATTTATAATAATAGATCTTATTTTATTATATAATTTTTATTATTAAACTCTTTTAGTTAAAGCTATATATTTTAATATTAATTAGCTAGTTTTTATTACTTTTTAAAAATATTATCTAATTTGAATTTTCTTTTTATATTAAAATAAATTAAAATACTTTTAAAACTATAATCTATAAATAGAATATTATTTTTTAAAACTATTTAATTATAAAAAGCAATTAGAAAACCTCTATTTATTATTTATTATAAACTTGAAATATAATTTTATTATAATAAATATATATTATATCTTTTAAAAAACTAAGAATTAATATAATTTTAGTAATAAATATAACTATAAAAAATATCTTAACTTTTTCTTTTTTAATAAAATTATTTATATATATTAAATAATTAATAGATTTAGTTTCTTTTTCTATTTCTATTTCTGGATTTATATTTATTTCTTTTTCTAATATCTTATAAATCTTTCTATAATCTAATATTATATAATATAACTAGTATTAACTTAAAAATATATCTTCTAATATATTTTTATAAAAGTTTTTAGTATATATAGAAATATAATATAATTAAATTTAAAGTTAGAAAAATAATAAAATAATAAAATAAAAAGAATTTATAAATTAATAATATTATATAAAAATCTCAAATTTTATTTAAAAGTAATATTAATATAAACTAAAATCGGAGTCTTATTTTATAGATCTAAACCGTTTTTAAAAATAATCTATTTTGGGAAATAAATTAGTTTATATTTAATAGAAAAGTAATAGAAAACCTTAAAGAAATTCTTTTAGATAATTATTATAAAATCTAAATACCTAACTATTTTAATATTATAGAATTATATTAATTTCTATAATATTATTTATATTATACTATTTATAATATAAAAAAAAAAAAGAGTTTCTAGATATTTAAATTTATTTTAATTGGTTTTTTATAAGAATATATTAATAATAAATTAAATACATTTTATTTTATTATAATTTAACTATTATAAATAATAATGAGAATAAAATAAACTAAAATGCTTTAATTTAATTAAATATATTATATTATATTTAAAATACTTTAATAGTATTAATTATAAAATTAGAGAATTATTATTATAAAAAGTTATTTTACTAATAATATAACTAGAATAAGATTTTTAAATTTAATAATAAAATTTCTTTATATTTCAAATATTATATTATAACTTATTTATTTATTTTATAAGCTATAATTTTTGCTATTACAAATATTTAATTACTAATTAATAATAGATATTTATTATTTATATTTTTTATTAAATTACTAGAAGCTATAAAATCTTTTATATTTATATTTATTAAATATATCTTTATATAATCTTCTTTTTTCTTTAAACTATTACAGGATTTTTTAATTACTAATTTATTATTTCTAAAAAGTTTCTTAATAAATTCTATTAGATTATAGAATTATTATAATCTTTTTAGAAAATATATTTTTCTAGAAATTTCAGATAATTCAAGTTATTAACTAATATATATATTACTTTTATTTATAAATTACTTTATTTCTAGTTTAAATATTTTCTTATATTTTCTTATCTAAATTTATAGATTTATTCTTTTTATTTAAAAACTTGCTTTTTTAAGAATATTTATTAGTTTTATAAAAAAAAAAGTAAAGATAAATCTAATTAAAATACTTTAAAAGCTATTTATATAGTACTATTTCAAGTTATTTATATAAGCTTATATAAATAATTTATAATTACTATTTTATTAATATATATTATAAAACTAAATTAAATAATTTTAAGATAATATTATTTTTAAATATTATATATTTTAAATAATTAAATATTTAATTCTTTTATAATATATAAATATAAAAACTTGAAATATTTATTATTAAATATAGACTAGTATTTTATATTTACTAAATATATAAAGCTAGAATAATACATTTCTATATATATAAGACTCTATTATAAATAAATATTCTTATAAATAGTCTAAAACTAGATAATTTTTTATATAGCTATATAATTAGAAATAAATAAATAGCTAATTTCGTTTTAATTAATATAGATATTCTAGAATTATTAGAAATATATATTAGAATTAAATTAATTTTATAAATATTAAAATTAAAGATTTATTTACTAATATAAAGAGCCTTATCTAAATTTTAAAATTAATAAAAGATATATTTAAATAAAAATAAATCCGAACTTTAATATAAACTATTAGTTATATTAGTAATTATTAAAATAATCTTTTAATTTTAATTTGAAAGAAATAAAATATAATTTTCTAATTTCAAGAAACTTTTAAATAAATTAATAAGAATATAGGAATTTTTAATAAAATATAAAAATATTTTAGATTAAAAAATATATTAAAAGAAATTAAATTTTTTTACTAATAGATTTAATTCTATTAGAATATCTTATAACTTTTATTATAAATAATACTATTATAAGTTATTTAGATTTCTACTTTTCTATATATTTTTATTTAAATATAATTAGATAAAATCAAATTACTTTTAAATAATTAATATATAAAATTCTATTTAATTTAAAAGAAATAAATTAAATAATCTAATATATAACTTATAATATTAATAATTATATAAGTATTCTATAAAATATAACTATATTTAAATAAATTAATATTTAATTTTATATATTATATAATTTATAAAACTATATTTAATTAACTATTAGTATTATATATTTTATATTAATAAATTTAGAAATAGAATAGTCTAATTACTTTTTTATTTCTAATAATTTAGAATTAGATAGTTTATTTTTATTTAAGCTTAAAGAAATAATATTTAAATAGATATTATTTAATATTATTTATAAGTTTAAACCAGAAACTATTATAAAATTATTATTAAAGTATTATAATTTCGTTTTAATTTTTCTATTATTTATAAAAGAAAGCCTAGAATTCAATTCTAATAATAAATTAAAAAAGGAAATACTTTAAATACTTATAAAAAGAAATAAAAAGAAATTTTAAATAAAAGAATTTAAAGATACTAAATGGCTTCTATATAATTATTTTAATAGAATTTTATTAAATATATTAATAATATTCCTATATTATATTTCGAGACTAAAATTAGATATTATTAATCTTTTTTTTAGATATTTATTAGATTTAAAAGAAATGAAATAAAGTATAATATTTATTACTAGAGAAAATTACTAATAAATTATAAAATAAAACTAATAGTAATAGCTATATTTTAATAAATATACTTATATTAATTAATGTTTTTATTTAAAAAGCCTTTTATATAGAAATATATTTTTATAAAGGTTATATATTTAAAAGTTATAAGAAGATAAATTTAGATAAATTACTAGATATAGAAAGCTTTCTAAAAATACTAATATATATTTATTATATAAATAGTAATTATAAAAAGAAAAATATTTATATAATAATTCTTTCTAACTTTAAATAACTAAATTAATTAATTTTAGATATAATAATTATTATTTAATTAAATACTTTATATCCGGAATTATTATTTTAAATAATAAAGCTATATAATCTATTATAAATATATAAATAAAAACGAAATATTTTAGAAATAAAATAACTATTTCTAATAAAAACTTTAAAAATAATAGAAACATATATACTTTTAATAGAATCTCTTATTATATTTAAAGCTAGTAATATAAATATATATTAGTTATTAATAGATTTTAGTAAATCTAGTTTTATTAATATATTTACTATTATAAAAAAGAAATATAGTTTTATAAATAATAAAAGCTAGACTAATTATAATTTTATAATAATTATTTTAAATATTTAATAAATTATATTAAATATATTAAATTCTACTAAAGCTTATAGAAAGCTAGTAATTATTAGTAATACTAGTTATAGAAAAACTACTCTTTTTATATAAATAGTTTTATATTAATACTGGTTTTTATTTTAAACTAATTTTAATAAAACTATTTCTATTAGAGTTTTTTAGTTAAAAATATAAAACTTAGTTTATTTCTGAATTCTAATATTTTCTTTATTAAATAGATTAGGAAATTTTAGAATTAGACTATTATAAAAACTATATTAAATATATTAGAATTAAAATTAAAGGAAAACTTATTTAGTTTAAGCTATAGAATACTAGAAGCTATTTAATTAATAATAAACTATAATTATAAATATATTTAGACTTATATATAATTCTAATATATTTTATTAAAAATAGTTATAACTTTTTTATAATATATAAAATAAAATATTATTATTATATTTATATTATCTAAACTATACTAATTTATAATAGTAAATTATTAAAATAATAAAGCTATTATATAAATTAGTAAAGCCAAATAAAAATAAATAACTTATAAAAAGATATTTATATTTTATATTATATTATAAGATAATAAGTCTATTAATTATAGAATAAAGTAAAAAAGTTAAAAGATAAATAGAAGTATAATATATATATCTAGAATATTATATTAAAACTAATAAAGGAATTTATAAAATATTCGAATATATTATTTAAGTTATATTTATTAACTAAAATCTTTTATAAAAAAGAAATCTGAGATATTTTAATATATATATTTAAGATCTTTATTTTAATTAGCTTTTACTTTAGTATTTATAACTTATATAAAATAATTCTATTAGTTTCTAATAAATAAACTATATAAGTATAAAATATAAATAGAGAAATAATAAAAGAAGTAGAAATTAAGTTTAGAATAATAAAAATATTTCTAATATTAATGTATTTTATAGCTTTTTATATACGAGAAGTATTTACTTCTCAACTTCCTTTATATATATAATATTTTACTTATTCTATATAAATAAAAATATAATAAACTTAATATTTTAGTATTAATACTATTATTATTATATTTCTTATAACTATTTAAATCTTGTATTCTTATTATTAATAATACTAACTCACTTTAGTATTTATTAATAAATTTATGTCTTATTTATTTATAAAGCTTGAAATAATCTAATCTTATCTTGTTTAGAGTTTATAAATCCCTTTCGAGCTCACCTTTACTTAACCTTGCTCGCCCATAACGGGCTAAAGCAGCACCGGCTCAGATCTAGAAACGGAAATGGAAAATGTCATGAGAATATTCCCACACTGAGCTACCTGCTCGGCCAACTTAAATCGGCTTTCGGAGGTTCGTCCGAAGGGATCGTGGAAACACAAAACTCACTGGCCAAAGATTTCACTTTGTCCTCTATGAACATCCGCGGCAGTCTTCTGCGTGGCCTGCATTTTCGACTGTGCCTTAGACCTTTTCGTTGTCCATGGAATCGCTGGTGTGTTAGGCATGAATTAGCTGCAGAAGCCTGCCGCTTCGATTGAGGTTGGTGGTCTATTGTTTTTGTTGTTCACTACCTGGGAGTGGCCATATCGTTAAGTTACACCATCATTGGCGAATTTGGAAGTGGAGTAGCCTGATCGGTCTCTGAAGTCTCTTGACGCTGTCTTTTGACTGGCATATCATCCAGAGAGATCTTCTCGAGCCGTTTTCTCTTCTTGTTACACTCCATTCTTGTACGAGCCAGCCTCTTGTGCCGAGTGGTCGCGAAATGCTCGTCAACCTTTCTGATAGTTTGGGAAGAATCGACTTCCTTCGAAGAAGGCATGTGGATGTAGACATGGCAGTCTCGGCAGTGGATGAGGGTTGCTGAATCTCCGCCGACGTCGAGCCCTAATTCGGAGCCTGGGTGGCGCTTCTGAAGTCGCTCTAGGAGTTTTATATGCGTTGAGGAAAGGCAGCCTCGTGAGTTTTGACGCTGTGATAACAAGGATGTGGTCAGCAGTTGTACTCTTACAGGACAAATTGGAAGCCTCCCATACCACGTATTCCTTGACCTCCTCCTCATCATATTCAACTGGATGGCCGGGGGATTTCAAATGTGCTTTCCCCACAGCTAAGAGAGAAGGCACCTCGTCCCCGCCCAGGATTTTATGCTCCCACTCAAGGCACAGCTCACATTTGATTTTAGGAAGTGGTGTACGGAAGCCATGCCCAGTAGTGGGGATATTCAGCCCCGTGAAGCCATAGCGGTGACGGAGATTCTTGTATAGATCCAGCATCAGACGCACCCTCCTTTTCATGGCCGCTTTATGCTCTTCAGAATCAAGATGCTGGGAAAATTCACATATATTTGTGAAGCTGTACAGTGGGCAATCTGAACAACGAATACGATGAGTGCCGGATTCCTCCTGAGCTTCGAAGAGGGCGTTGAAATGCCTGTCGCGGAGATTTTGGAGCTCTTCATTGAAGGAGGGACGAGTTATCGACGGTAATTTGGGGCTCTGTTGTGCGTATATTTTCAGCGGTGAGACCAGTCGAGGACAGCGGAAGCACTCACTAACGATGGTATGCGATCATCCTCGTTGCTCCTCGGTATCCCTTGATCACTTTCAACTGAACTCTGCCGCGTTGTAGGAACCTTCTCGAATGGCACCTCCAATGGCACTGTCCCACCAGTACTCCTCGCAACAGACCAGAACACCACCACACCGCTCTTAAAATAGTCCAAATCCCGAATCAGCGCATCCTCCTTCGCAAACGCCGGCCCATCAGCGAGGCGAACCTCCGTTCCTGTCTCAAGCTCCAGCCGCGTACAATGGATACCCCTAACCTTTCCAACCGTACTTTTCTATACGACATCAGTCATGACGAAAACTACCCGAGAGAATGGAACAGAAACATACGCCCTTAGCCTTGAGCCAGAGAAAATTGGCTCCTTCGGATTTAGTGGGGTGTATACTGTGTGGCAGAATGGCAACGTAGAACGAACCAGGGCCTTTGGGCCAGTTGGGCAGGTGGGTTGAGGCCTTTTGGTGGAGGAGTCTGGATTCTATTAGCTTTTCTTTCGAGGAGAGCTTTAGACGCGTGTTTGGGGGCAAGTACTCCCTGAAGCCGTCCATGGCGCAGCTCAATCTGCCAATTTTCTTGAAAGAGTAAAGAGTTCTTAAGGCAAAAGTAACAGATAAAAGAGCGTGTGCGAAAGCTCGTGGAGAATGGCTTTGGAGCTGGTTATCGTCGCTGGTGAGAGTATCCTACAATAAATCTTTCAGCGAAATAAAGTGACGCGTGAGACGTGAGACGCGTCCTGGATTAGCGCGTTAGAGGCGTTGCGGGGCCGGTTTACCTCCGCACAGGGGTTCCACGCCCGAGAGTGCTGAAGTTGGTACCCGAAAATAGGTTTGATAGACTGACAATCAATTTCAAGGACCCCTTCTATTCTTCCCCCGTCCGTCAACCCCATCACGATGTGTCTCGTCATGAGTTCTATGGAGAAACCAGAACCCTGGCAACAGGATGGCATTTGGATGTGAAAAGTGCATTGTTCATCCTCGGATGGACAAGCAGCGCTGGGGGCTTATTCAATTCGCCAAATCGCTAAAACAGCACCCCAATTGAACCAAGTACTCTCCATTTCAAATTCAACGCATCTTTTTACATAGAGCTACAGTGTGAGAACAAAAATCCTCCAGAAGTGCGTGCAGCAGCACCGTCAAAGTAACGAGGGAAGAACCTCCCAGAACCTTTTGCCCATTTCTCACCGTTGCTTGGATTCCCGAAATCGATCAGCTCAGGTTTGTATGCTTGCTTCGCATCCGACTTCACATTTGTTCGGAAGGCCGTGCAACCTTGAACAAGTTCGTAGGTAAACTAACTAAATCAATGACCTATGTCAGTGGCTTGAAAGATGGGCATGCTTTTCATGGAGACATGGTTAGGCCTTTCGCTTTTTGTTTTCTTCTCTCAGGCATTTTTGGTCCTCGTTCCGGTGAGTTCCTATGTGAGAGTTGAGTATAGCAGACGCTTGAACCACGCCATCCTCGGCGAAAGAATCGTCACTGTAGGATGGGCATTCCCCACATTGCACTCTCGGCTCCAGACACCTGGTACATCATTGATCTGAAGTTGGTGAGTTGGGTTTTCCTCCCGCCGTTCCAATAGGACCTCTTTGAGGAATGTTCCTGGGGGAGGGTGCTTCTTGCTTTGAATTGATTCCTAGATTGCATTGTTAGCAGCGAAATGGAACGGCGTTGAATGTGGAAACGCACAACAATCGGCCCAACCATACTGACAGAGGCTATTGCGGATTTCTTGTTCTGTATTCCGGAGGTTTGAGGTTCATTGCTTTTCATAGCGATTAGAGTGGCTCGATATCGAATGCGCTCTGATCACGTACTTTTTGTCCGCTCCCGATACAACTTGCAGGGTAGCATTATCTGAAAAGTTGTCGCAAGGTTTTTGATAAAATCAGCGGCGCGTAGAAGAGGTACATCTGCTTTATCAAAGCAGGGTTGATATGCTGCCCAGAGAGCAATTTGAATAATCTCCCCCTCTAGGTCTTCTTCGGACAGAGACTGGAGCCACTGGAAGCTGCGCTCGGGCTCTTGGAGCGTAAGAAGCCGGGTGAGTGCTTTCTTAGGAATCGGTGCAATCCGTGGACCCATTTGGATTCGAGTCAGCTACTAGCTTGGTGGAGGGGGAGAACGAAGTGGAAGTGTACCGTGTCTGCTTTGTCGCCCGCCTTGGTGCCACCTGAATGCCCACTAGATGTCACATGTATCTGGATGGCAGATAAAACAGCCGTAATATTCGCCCCGAAGCCAATTTTTGGATCCCAGCTTGGGCATAGACGACAGGAAATGTGCGGAAAAGGAGTGCCAAGGTTGTTCGCTGCGATATGCACGCCAGAGCCAGCAAACCGACAGCTCAGATCCAAGTCGATGTTTCGTAGCAATTGCACTCTCCTTTTCAGCTGAGCCCTGTGGTTCACAGTGTCAATATGCCTCAGAAAATTCGAAAAAGTGGTGAAGATGGATTCGCCGTCAGGTACTTTCAGGGGGCACTGGGACAATCGACGCAATAGATTTGAATACCACTGGATCCACGGCTGGTTTCGGAGAGTACAAGAAGGCACCTTTTGTTCGGCTCCTTTCTCACTTGTTCTCATCTCAAGAGAGTGGTTGGCACCGATTCCGGGTCCTGTCCCGCGTCAGTTCCCAGCTCTATACCTAATCCAAGGCCACGAAGAAGGTACTCACTGTCGGCGGTGTAGGCCCTTTCTCTTCCTTCTCTCCCTGCACTGGCTCCACTTTTGCGACAGCTTGCTGATTCAAAGACACCACCGGTAACGGCGCCCTGCCACCAGGCGCTGTCCTTACGAGCAATGTCTCCTTCTCAGGTACATATTGTAGTGCCATCGTCAATTGTCCTCGTTCGCCCAAAGCACAACGGTTCCGCTCTTGAAATGGTCGAAATTTTGCATTTGGGCATCATCCATAACAATCTCCATCCCACCAACCAGAATGGTATCCGTTCCGATCTCCACACGTCCGCTGTGTATGCTTCGTATCGTCCCCGCCTTGAGCCACAAGAAATTGTCCTTATTGCACTTCGCAACGCTTATGTGGTGTGGCAGGATCGCAACGTAGAATCCATTCGGTTCCCTTGGCCAGTCGGGCAGGCGGCTCAAGGCTGTGTGGTGAAGGGGTCTGTTATTTTGTTGGCTTGTTGACATTCTGACAGCAGTAGATTTCCTTACTCTCGATGGACCTTCATGACTCCGTGTTCGGAGAGTTCCAATTGATCTTGGCCCACGGAGTATAGGCGATAGCATGTATCAGGTTGGACGAAGTACAGGTTTGGGTTATGTCCGACGGCATGAGTACAGAAGTGGGTGTTTCTGCGAGGTGACAGAGAGGCGCGTCAAGGATCAGTGGGGAGCGGTTCCAGGGGCTTGAATCTAGCAACGTCGGGTCCTCGAGACACCTAGAGGCCTGGAAGCGCTAAGATTGGTAGCCGAGCAATAGCGCAGCTTAACTTTACCCAATTCCCACGTCCATCGTCAGTCACTTCGGGGAAAAGTAAAACGACACCCTGGGGCCCGGGGTATCGATTGTGGGTATCGATGAGGGGTGTCGATGAGGGGCCATATGTGATTTACTCCGAAATAGTCAAGCACAACCCCACAGTCTTGCAGCTCCCCGCCAGCTCCTCTTCCCTCACTACGAAGGCGACGGGCGAAAAAAAAACCGGCCACCTGCCAAATCGCGAGGAACACCAAAATCGCTACCTGTGGAAAATCACACTAAGGTTCAATACAACGTCTAAACTCTTTACTTTTTAATTTGTGTAATAGAGAAGAAGCAGATCTATCTTTTATAATAATTTTGCTGGAATTAAATTCAAGTTACAATTACGACAAATTTTTTATCGCAAGGCTAAGATTACGCAAATTCTCGCTTAAGGGATTTGGACTGTTTTTTTCGCCCGTCGCCTTCGTACGTGTCGCTACCCTCAACACTGAAGCGCTGCTCTACCAACCTCGGAGCGATTCCTGCGCGCTACTTGTGTTCCCGGAAGGATAAGAAAACGAGTAAATGGAAGCACTAAGTACACAGGGAAGGGTTGAAATTGTGAAGTATGTCACGGATGGGGGAAAGCTCCTAGCTGTTGGTGATGGGGTTGCCACAGCATGCGGAGGAGAAGGGAGTTTGGGATTCTACAAAGGCGGTTGCACGCGAGAGAGTGAGGATGCAAAATTGAAAAGCCGGTCAACTATAATCGCAGAGGGCAAGCTGTTTCGACTGAAGAAGGCGGGGGAGGAGAAAACGCAGCTGTCTTGTACAGTACGGTCGCTGATGGGGCAGTGGTATTGGCGAGCCGCAAGTGTGGAACTTATGTAAAGCTTACCGATTAAATTACCCCTATGGAGATGGAAATAATAGACACAAGCCCTGCTATGGTCATCCCGGCAAGCTACAACAGTGTCGAAGCTTTGATAAAGGACCTAAAGCCGTAAACCCGTGCGCAAAGAGCGAAGAGCGGCTCAGCGTTTACTTCAGAAAGCTGAGGTTGAAATTGGGGCAAAAGGGAAGATGGCGATTTACAGCTATCAGTTCTACACATTTCATCAAGCATAGAATCGACGGCTCAGAAGCTCAAACATTCGTGGCACGATCTATCATACCAAGGGACCAAGCAGAATGTATTGGCGGCATGAAAGATACGTTTCGCATTGAAGCAGTGACTATCGAGAGGTCTGTTGAGATGAATGAGAAGACCAATGAATCCTTGGCAGCTTTCGATGAGTCTCGAGGAAGTGATCTAAGCATCTTTGTTCATGTTCAAGACCATCCAACCCATGAAGAGACTCCGCTCTTTGACCACAACGAATTCTTCTCAGGGCTAAGACAACGTCAATCCACCTCTCCGCAGCAATTGGATGGCTTCGGAAGCTAAATAATATATGGTCAGGTAACGATAAGTACCAAGAATACAGTGGAAAGGCTGTATCATTGTGACGGCGCTGGCTGGGGCCAAAGGGGGGTGGCTGTCACATGACTAGTTTCACCTAGCTAGCCGTCGTTTTAGTGGTTTTAGCTAGTACTTCCCTCCCTTTATCCCCTCCTTCTTCCCCCTCTCACTCCTTCTTCCCCCTCTCACTCCTTCTTCTCTTTAGCTTAGTATTTTCAATATATGAGATTCTTGGATCTTTGAGCCCTGGCCATTGCCTCGATCCCGCCGTCACAATCATAATTAGAATTACTTAATAGGTATAATATAATTGCTTTATATAGCCGAGCTTTATATATATACTCTAAAGCTTTTATACTTTAATTGAGCGTTTTTCTAATTGGCTCTTAATTAAATCTTTTAATTATAATATAATTTCTTATTTCACTCGATTTATAACTGAAGTCTCTTACTAAAACACGTTTTCGCGAAATTTTATTTCTTTAATAACTAAATAACTACAAATCCGTTTATTATAAAATTCGAAATTCGAAATTTAATTATATAGAATAATAACTTCGTATAATAATAATATTAGATTTATAATAATTATAATAACTATTAAATTTATATTTATATATATAAAAGAATAAACTTTTAATATTACTTTTTAATTACTATATAAATTATTATAAAGCTATATATTTTATATTTAAAATACTTATACTATTTATAATATATAAAAGATTTTTCATAAAAAGTATAATTTCTTAAGAAAATTTAAATAAAAGTTTAAAGAAAATTAAATTATTATTAATTTTTAAATTTCTTATAAAGTATAATTTAATAAAGAAGTTATGTTTAATTCCTTTAATTTATTTATAAATAATATAAATAGTAAAACTATTTTTATTTTTATTTTAATTAAAAGTATTATATATATAAAGATTTATAATTTTAAATTTATCTTAATTTAAAATAATATTATATTATATATTATTTATATTTATTAATTAAAAAATATATTTTAAAGCTCTTTATGTAAATAAAAGTAAATATAAATTGTTTTTATTAATAATATTTAATATAATATTTATATTATAACTTTTATAATATATTTTTTATATTTTATATTAAAATTATAAATTATTTCCAAATTATTAAAGACTTAATAAAGATAATATTATTATATTATTAGTTATATATTAGTAAAGTATATAAAAATAAATTTGAGGATTTCTTTCAAAATTATTATAAAAAAATTAATTATAATTAAATATTAATATTAATTAATAAAAACATTTGTAATTATAAATCTTTATATTTAAAATCTCTCTTTATATATTATTTTTATAAATTAAAATTAAAATTTTATTAAAATTTCAAATTTCAAAATTTAAATCTTTAGTTTTATAATTAACTTTTTAAAAAACAAGTCATATAAAATTTTAATATATATATTATAAATACTATAATGAAGTAATAATTTTATAATTCTTTCGCTTTATAATATTATATAATATTAATATATTTTTATTAAAATTATTAAAATTATTAAAAATAGAATTTTATAAAATATATTTATTATCTATATAATTTAATACTATTAGTAGGCTTTATATACTTAGGGAATTCTATATATTAAAAATAAAAGAATATTATAAAGTAGTTACTTTTTAATTAGTAAAAGTGTTTTTCTTAAGCGCGTGTTTTAGTATAGGACGTGTTTTAATACGGGGAATCGATTATATATTAATAATTAGTTATTATTAAATTATATCTTTATAATAAAAATTTTAATTTTAGATATAAATAATTGATCTTCTCTAAAACTCAGTAACTTATATGTGTACTACTATAAAGATTACATATAGTTGCTTATTTATTCCGTGCGGCCTCTCCGCCCCCGGCCCCGAATCTGGATCTAGCTCACAAGGCCGAGCCAAGTCTTTCTCATCCCTGATAAATCGCAGGGCTGAACAACCTCTGCAGGTTCATTGGATGAGGATACATCTTATACGAGAGCTGACAAATTAAGCTTTCAACCGAGGGAGAGAAGCTTTACACGATTGATTTTTGAGAGGCGGTGTGGTGGAGCTGGGGTCAACATCAAGAACCTTCGGGTCCAGTGCATGATTCCGCAACAGCCCTCTATTGCTTAATTTATTATTACCAACAACTTTCTAGCGATTTTACCAGTAAGGGCCAGATGGAACTTGGAAGCTCGTATTCGAGAACTTTTGGGATGAGCAATCTTGAAAGTCTTCAAAGCTGTGACCGCAGACCGCCTCTGCCACCTTTAGTTTCTGCACGATGAGTGACCGAAACCACACAAACCCGCCACAAGTGAATCTCATTAGCTGGCACCTATCTTTAGAGGGAAATGAGTCTCACGTCAGCATCAAATGCGGCGAGAGTTTTGTACATCTCCAGGGGCCATTGACAGGTGTTAATGCGGAGTTTGAAAACGCAGATGGGGGCCGAAAATGTGGCGAGGTACTGTACATATTGCTGTGAATTTCCCACCAAAATGAATTTTAGCTCCCTCTAAGAACTCACCCGACTAAAATCTGAGTTCCTTTCAGTCTCTTCACTTTCGGAAATAATAAATCAAAATGGCAGACGTTGAGCCAACGGTCCCAACACCCGCCCCGGCCGTCAGTTCTTCACCAGCGCCTAAGTGTACCCCAGTGGCCGCCGAACCATCGATTGCAAACACTACCCCAAAGGAGACACCTGCGGTCCAGAAGCAGGTTTCATCTACTCCTGCTCCTGCAACGATAACTGTGAACAAGCCGCCAACTTCGAGATCAGCCCCGGCTCCAAAGTCCACAAATGGAACTCCAGAGCGGACAACACCATCTTCGACCACCCCCACTAGCAAGCCGTCAACAACCATGGCTACAATGAGTAAGCCTGTTGCCAAAACAGCAACATCTTCGATATCTGGCCTAGGAATTTCTCCAAAGCCAGCTGCTTCAACACCTGCCACCAAATCAAGTGCACCAGCTTCCTCGGCGGCAAAAGTCGCATCTTCGGTGAGTACTCCGGCGAAGGCACCTGGTGCTCCACTAGTTTCCAAGTCCGTACCAACAAAGTTGTCAACGACCACACCAAAGGCGGTAGCTGCGAAAGAACCTATTCAAGCCGCTGCAACCCCGCCCGTACCCCTCAACGCAGCAGACAAGACTATCAAAGCCATTGACGGTGGGATCAAAGTTATTGAAAAACTAGGAGGCTTCATGGGAGCTTTGGGAAACCTTTTAAGTGATGACGATGAGTAAGTTTTCCTTCATCCTAGAAGGTTTCAGTATATTGGTCTAACACTTCTCAACAGCAAGCCAAAGGCTCCAGTGGCAGATCCAAAGAGCGTTACTTCTGCTTCGGCAGCGGTGAAACCGACAACTGCAATTTCCAAATCTCCTGCAGTACTGGCCAAGACTGTCTCGAAACCAACTGGCGTCCCTGGCACAGCCCCAGCAACATTAACCACAAGGAGTATCACTCCTACAGAAGCAAAGCCTCAGCAAGCCCCCGCACCTGTCTCAGAGGCACCAGTTCAGGCTCCAAGAGCTCCCGTGGCTGCATTCTCCAACCCGGCGAGCCCTCCTCCAGTTGCTGCACCTCTTCACCCTCAGGAAAGAAGCCATGATACATCACAGACAAGCAACTATCAGGTGCAAGAAATGGCAATTTCGGAATACGGAGGTATCAGCAAAGAGCTTGATGAGCAAATTCACGGCCACCGGGGCGCTCCAGCTGGCGAGGATGGAGGTCATGATTTTGCGGTTGGTGGGAGTGGGCACAATGAAAGTCAACACCAGGAAGGCGCTGGTCAAGAGCCGATGCACGAGTTTGGAAACGAGGAGGAAGGCTCCAACAGTTTCAATCATGAGGGAGGAGAGTACAATGAGGTGCAAGATGATGGAACTGATGATGAGCCTGCGCACACTTATCAGAATGAGGATGAGGGAAAACAAGGAGATGGTGAAGAAGAGCCACAGGATCTCATTCAAGAGGAGCAAGACCCAGAAAGTGGAGAGAACGAGAATGGAGGAGGTGCTGAGGATGGGGAGTATGAGGGTGGAGAGAATGAAGTCGGGCTGTATGAGGGAGGCGATCAAGAAGGAAGCGAGCAGCAAGGCGAGGAGCAAGATGACAACGGCGGAGAGTATAACATTGGAGGCGAAAATGAGAATGGAGAAGAGGATAATAACAGTGATGGGGAGGACGACGAGTAGTTTCCCTACTCACTGCCGCTTTCCTAGCAAGTTCAGGTCTAAGTAACAGCAAAGTATTAACGAACTTCATCAATTCCATACTTTCTAAAAATTGACAGTGGCAACTTGCAGCTCAGGGTCGCATCCTCAAACCAGCAAAGAACATACTTACTTGCTTTTCCAAAATGAATGATAGAGTCAACACTAAAACCTCGCACTCTATCAAGCTGACAGGAAACTATCTCATCACATCACTGTGTTTCTTACTTCCAAACTTCCTATTTGCGCTATTTCAACCTCGCTAAAGCCGCTTATTTAGACAAGCCGAAGGCAGTTGTAACTTATGGAAGGTGAGAACGGGCATAGTTTCTAGCTGGATATATATATTAAAAGATTGCTTATTAATAAAAGCGTTATAAGCTAAGATATTAATTTTTTAGAGAGGGGTGTTTTCGAGAGTTTTTAGTGAAATCGAGCGTGTTTTAGTGCGGGCCTTTGGTAGTTTCCTTATTATTTATTTTTTTGAGGGGCGGAGAGTTGGTTAGACTAACTAGTCTCAGTGTGTCAAAGAACTACTCATGCTACTCATGCTACTCATGAATATTCATGAGTAGCGTGAGTAGAATATGAGTAGCGTAATGTCCTAAAAATTTGAGTAGAGTAGAGTATATACTCATGAGTAGTATGAGTAGTAATGAGTAGCCGTCACGTGACAATAATAAACTAAGGTTTATTTAATAATAATTAAATAATAAAGATATTTATTAAGTGGCCCCAGGAAAGGTAAGCTAGGGCTTGTATAAGACTAGCTAAATATTAATTTTCCATAATAATAAACTAGTTATGCTTCTTAGAATCTTAATTTCCTCTTGACCTTTGGCTCGCTTACTAAGCAATGCCATTGCCTAATTGGGTAGAAACTTGGCGCTAGAGAGGCGCTAGATGGGAGGCTTACCCAATTAGGCTAACTTGTCACGTGCAACTGTCACGTAGGTACCTACTCACACTACTCATACTACTCATGAGTAGCTTGAGTAGAGTATGAGTAGAGTATGAGTAGGACCCACTACTCTACTCTACTCTACTCTACTCATTTGACACACTGACTAGTCTAATCAAATACGGTTCTAATTTCTATTTCTTTTATATAGACCATAGATTATTTATGTATCTCGTACGGAAAATATTTGGCAGACTAGCGGCTAACCAGGAAGTAGTACTTGCTCCTACCTCTTCATCCAACCACAAATCAAATTGCTTTCAGAAAGACTATGTTTGCTACGAACTGATTTCCAACAGTTTACACTACAAGAGGAAGAGGGAGAGGAGTGGAGTGATGCGAAAGGAGGTACAAGTTAAGGTCGTGGAGGTGTAAAGTGGTGCGCGGGGTAAATTGGTGGCAAGTAATTCGAGGCAATTTGATATTTTTTCGGCATTGGTTTCTGGCGTTTTGGGAATTATAGAACCTCGCTACTCATACACTCATCTCTTCTCCAATCTATATAATAAAAATATAGCATAGAATGTAACCCTGTGGAAGGAAGCTCCATATCTTTCAAAGAAGCTTCAACATCGGATCCTTCTTCAAATACTCCTCGACCATCTTCATCCCCTTTACAGGAATCGCGAAATTACACCAGTAGCCTTCCTCCGTCTTGCACATAATGGTAGCGATGACTAAACGGAAAAGCATTAGTTCCCGCCGACAATCAAACACAGGGGGTAACTCACATCTTCCCACCCCACGCGTAGACAGCCTCCCCTCTCCTAAGACTAGAAACTTCGGTCTTCTCGAACCCTCTTTCACCTTCCCTTGTCCCCTAACGACGGAAGTAAAATCCAAAGGCCTCCAAGCTGAAGTCCAACTCGCGACGTGGTAGGACCTCTCGAGCGGCTCGCAGGTAAAAATGTTTTGTCCACGGCGGACCATTTCTCTGACAACACTCATGCCGATCTCAATATCTTTTGGATCCAGAGCCTGTTTGAGCGCTAGCCGATTCTGGTATGCGATCTCGGCGACTGGTGTGGAGGGTTCCATTTTGAAGTGTGCGGTGGAGCAGTGCAGGGAATTGTGGATAAATGCGTCGGCGGTATCGCCTTCGAGCATGGGTACGCGTCGTCGCACTGAAAGGTTTGCGTCAGTGAGCGAGATCTTGAGGTCTGGGAAGGAAACGTAGCTCACGGTTGACACTCTGCGACATGGACACCTTCCGCTTTGAAGTTCTATGTATTTGGGAGAACTGAACCGGTAAGTAATGTTGAAACTTATATGCGCACTTTTAGGAACTTGCCTTCATGAGGATACCCGTGAGGATGTCGCCATTAGTGAGACCCGGGTCTGTTCCGTACTTTTCCTTCAAGACTTTCGTGTAGCGTTCTTTCAGTGATTCCACCACCGGGACAGGGACGAACAGCGAGTGGTTCTCCTCATTCGGACGAAGAATCAGGTCAGGGATTGCCCCCAGGAGGATCATAGGATACTCTCCTGTACGCCGTACCCTCATCCTCCCTTTCCGGACTATTTCCTCCTTTTTGTATTCAGAATATTCTTTCCCCTTCGGGATTACGTCTTCATTGAATCCAACCATAGCCGGAGGTAGCTCCCCCTTAGTCAAGCCCAGCCACGCTTTCATGATGTTCGCCAATCCGTACTGGTCCCCAACCGTGTGTGGACAACTGATAGCAATGACCGTGGTATCATCGGTAAATGTAGACATATGCACATGGAGCAGAGGCGCGTTTGGTTCATCCTTTTGTTCAAATGGCCAGTCTGATGGTCTGAACCACTTGTCGAAAGTTTCTGGGGAAGGGAGCAGAACAACACCCAGTTCAGGTGGAGTGGTTTTTGGGAGGCCGGCCTTGTCTATCGAATGATCGTACTCCTTGGAAGACCACCTGAACAGGACGTACTTCTCATCGAATGTTTTGGGGAGGTGCCACTCGAGCACTCCATCTCGAGGTCGTTTGAAGAGTCGCGCTCCCAGCTTCCGCCAGTGATCCCTGACCAGCCTGTCCAGCGCATTTCTAAGGGTGTCTTCATCCAGTTGCTCATCAACGATGAAGAAGGTTCGCGTCCGGATGTTGTCGATTGGTTTGTGTTGATCTGTTGGGAGAACTGGTATCACCTCCATTTGGGATTGTTCTGAATCGGAGGACGATAAGCCGGACTGACTAGAGAACGAAAACAAAACGGACGCGGGCTGAGATCAAAGGAGCAAGCTTGGCCAGCGTTTAGCAGAGGGTTTTCTCAAATTGAGGTTGCCTCACTATTATGAATTGTTCTCAGGAACGAAAGCGAGGCTTTGGGTCTCACGTCAGAGATAAGTGGAGCGAGGCGCGTCCGGACAGTACGAATTGAGCTTCTGACTGTCCGCAATTTCGACTGATAAGCAAGCGGTGAGTCGTGTTTCAGCGCTGTGACAGCGTCCCCGTGGTTCTCATCATTAATATAATATCTTGGCTCAGTATACAGTAGTTTTGGTAGGATTCGAGGCCAAATTGCATTTACCTACCACACTATAATTAGTGTTGTTAAATATAGCAATATGCTACTATTTGGAGATTTAATAATATATTACTATAATGCTTTCCTAACTCAATGTATACTGAATTTTATTACGAAACTAGCTACTAATATATTACTCTTTTATATTCCTCTTATTATATACTAATATTTAAAGGTTAAGTAGTAAGTATAGTTAATAGAAGTTGATCTCTTAATTTTTTGACTTTGATTTTCGGATGGGATTTCAAAGCTTACTGCACGACTGTGCAAACTCCACTAACTGACGATAGAGCTAGAAAACGCGGCAGAATCAAGCTTATTAGTCGAAATTGCGGACAAGCAGACGCTCAATTCGTACGATCCGGAGACGGCTCCTAAGTGGGGCCCTAACTGCTCTTGCCGGATTGGGCGTTTCGAGAAGCGAGCTAGAGAGCAGCCGCGAACAATAACAGGCAGAAAAGGCCAAAGACCAATGCTGACATTTAAATTCCCTTCTACAATCGGCTTTCAATTGGGGATCTCAAAATCAAGGGTTAAAACAGTAGTAAAACTTTGGTTTCTGGGCTGAGACGAGCGCAAAGCAGAAGTCGAGTGGGATCACGTGAACTCTTGTGGACGTTGAAGATCCTCAGAGGAGATAGGCAGAAGTGAACCAAGTACCAGGTTAATGAATTACCAGGTCAAATTCACGTTACATAGGAACACAAGAGATTTCTAGAACTGTGATAAATTCTAGAAGAGAAGCGTGAAGCTCATTGAAGCTTGGGAGCGAGGCTAAATACTCCTTAGCGCCATAATTAAGCGAAATGTGTGCCTAAGGCTCAAGCGAATTTTCCCCTCACAACGTGCACACCAAGCACTCATTTCGCCTCGTCCTCACATCCTTGTCGACTCATTTTGACACCTCCCAACCACCGGGTGACTGGATTCTACCTTCACTTATCAATCAGGGCGTGGAAAGAAACCATTCAGCGCAGACCAACATACTATCAACGGCCACATCTGTTCGATTCGCCGCAAGGCCAGACATGGTTGCGAGTAGGAGATAAATTCTGTTGACTCAGGTGACAGATCCCGTCCGAACTTGAAGATCTCACATATTCCCTGCTGACTTCCGTCCGTACTACCAGATAACTCTCTCGCCCTCTCAATTAAGCCTGTACCTTGGCTTTTGTCGGAATACATTCATTTCGGTGGATAGATTAATTTGGTTGTCCTATCTCCAGATGGCAGAGTTGGCTTTATCTCCGCAGTCACGTGGTATTGCCCCTCCGCTCAGTCTCTGGGGATGGATATCACTCCTCTCGAAAGCTACGGGGATAAGTAATCTCTCTCTCTCTCTCTCTATTCCCCGAAAAAGGAAACACAAGAAGCCTTCTAACGGCATTCACAGCAATAACTGTGCTCCTCCACGCCCTGAAAACCTCAGTCCGGTCTCCCAAGAACGGCCTAACAACCCACCAACAAATCGCCTACACCGGAATCCGCATCTACCAATCCAGTCTCCCCGCAACCAGTATCCAGAATCTGCGGCCCTCAACAACCACTACGTGCAAGAGATTCGCCAAAAAGCATTACATGAGACACTCCCCAATCCAACTTCCAGACGGCACAATCGCTTGCTGGATCGGCCCTAAGGATGCCCTTAAAGTGGTGATTGTGTTCCATGGGGGAGGTTACATGGCCGCTGCACTAACCGAACACATCTCCATCGGATTCGCCTTCTCGGACCCGACTCGAAAAGACCTCGCAGTGGTGGTCCTGCAATACAGACTCGCATCCGAGAACGCAAACCATTATCCAATACAGCTCCAACAAGCTGTTTCTCTCCTCCAACACCTCCTTCATGACCTCAAAATCCCCTCCTCATTCATAACATTAATTGGCGACTCAGCAGGCGGACACCTCCTCCTCTCCCTTCTCCTACACCTGACACACCCCAACCCCCTCACTGCCCCCCTCAAATTGGAAACCAATCTCTCCTCCGCAATCCTAATCTCACCCTGGGTAACGGTATCTACCTCCGCTACCTCGATGCAACTCAATTCAGAAAAAGACATCCTCACCATTTCCGGCCTCGAATACTGGGGCCGCAACTTTCTCGGTGGCAAAGAGATGGACTGTTGGAATACGCCGCTGATGGCGGAGGGGCAATGGTGGGGTGAGGTGCCTTGTGAGGAGATGTTGGTGTTGTATGGAGAAGATGAGTTATTTCGGGATGATATTGATGAGTTTTGTGCGAAGTTGAAAGTATGTTTACGCCTGGCTATGGGACTTGTGCTAACGTTGAGCAGGCAAATCATGCAAAGACCACGGCGCTGAAATTTGCTAATGAGATTCATGTGCATATGGTTATGAATCGATTCTTAAAGATCAATAAACCATGCGAGTCAGAGAAGGTGTTTGCGAAGTGGATGAATGAGCATCTTGGATCTCGATAGCCATTCCCAGGGGAAGAAGATATTAATAAGGAGTTTCAGATTTGGTTTTAAGTTTTAAGTGCCAAGTAATAATACTATACTCAAATCCCAGTTATACTCATTTCGCGCTCATTTATTTAATTATATAAAATGCAAATTTAATCTCGAGCTTATATAAGAAAATAAGAATATATATAATAAGTTCTTAAAAGTAAAGAAAATTAAAAATAATATTAAATATATTTTAATTATTATATAATATATAAGTTTTTCTTTTCGTATCTTTTATATACCGAAATTACGTGCTTTAAGGGCTTAGCTCCCGAATTTATTTCATTCTTATATAGGCTCTTTAAGATATTTAATTTATAATTTTTAAAGAATATATTTTATATTATAATATAAATTTAATAACTTGAATAATATATATATAAAGAATTATTTAAATTTAGATTTAATAATATATTAAAAAAGTAATAAAAATCTATTAAATTAAAAAGATTATATAAAGTTATAAATAATTATATAATTAAAATAAAATAATTCTAATTATATATGTGACGGCAAGAACAAAGCAATGGAACGATGCTCAAAGATCTATAATTCCAATGTCCTACAGAATCTAAAGCTAAGGAAAGAAGGAGTGAGGTGTGGCAGTGGATAAGTAGGTACGGCCAAGACCCACTGAAACGCCGAGCTTTGGAAGCGAGCTTGGTTTGAACCACAGCTTGGAACCTTAGCTGAAACCAACCATGTGACATTAGCCGTCACAATATATATTTAATTATTTAGCTTATAATAAGAAAATTCTATATTTAAATGTATAATAATAAGCTAATATATCTCTTATAATAGCGCATTACATTCCATATTAACTATTAATATTGCCTGTACTTAGTTAAATTAATTACAATTTTACGAATTGTGAAATCTTTATTAACTACCGCGATATGTGCAGTAGATTTTTGGGGTAGTATCCCAAGAGCGATTTGGTTCTTTAGGCCCGGATCTCTCTGTTCACATCGCATTTCTGCCATATTGCTGAAACTACCTGCGTGTGCAGTGCTATGGCTGAGCCAATTCCTGACGTAGGAAGAAAACAACACTTAAGCAAGCCCAGTAATATAAGTGTGACAGTTCAATAATTTACAATTATTAATCGACTGAAACTAAAATTCCAAAACAATTCATTTCTCACCTTCGCCAATGTTATTTGTCGAAGGAGTGGGAGGGTTAGATCCAGGCTGTGTTTGGATATCGGGGTTGATCAAGTCGGTAAGGTTACTCAAAGTGCTATGAAGAACTTCCCATCGGTCATCAAGCACTACCCATCCTCTCTTATTCACAAGCTTAAGCACCAGAAAGATCGTTAGAAGGAGTCCTGGCTGGAAATCCACATGCCAAGTCAGTATGCTGAAGTTAAAAGGCGATTTTTTAGGATAGATTTCCACTCACACCGAGAAATACAGTCAGCGCTTTTGACTTCTGGTCCTGACCGTTCCACAAACTGGCAGTATTCAAGATGAACACAATCACAAGACAGGATATCAGACCAACATATGCGGGACCGGGCTGTAGGGCAGAAGCCCAGCTCGAGAACCCCTTTTGGGGCCACCGCTGGAATTGTTGCAAGTGTTCCCCTTGAAGTTCTTCTTTATGCTTCCAAAGCCTTGGATAATAGTGTTAGCACTGGTCTATTGGGAACTATAGTCGGCATACCATTTATTGTATCTGATAAACGCAAGACATTGAGAAGCCCATACTAGCAAGCATCCTGTACTTCCGATTGACTCGAAAGTGTTTTGAAGCTGGAGGTTGTGGTCAGTACTGTTGGTTCATAAGGAAAGAAATATTGAAACATACGTCCTCTTGTGTATACCCAGAGTGGATTTTTATGAATGGTAGCCAGGATGAGAAGGCTAGGACAGAAACTAGGAGAGACCAGAGAGGAACCCGAGTGCGGGGGGAAATAACGTTCAGTTTTGCCGCCATTCTAACGAGGAATCGTTCATCGTCATAGGCAAGATCTCGAGTGAGGCCATAGAGAGTTCTTGAAGCAACATATAATGATGCATTGGCGGCACTGAGTCCAGAATACATGAGGAGCCCAGTCAAGACAGCTGGGAGAGTCTTCATCCCAACCTGTAGCGTAGCAATAATTGGTGCAGCACTGCTTCTCAGACCTGTCTGCGGAAACCATGGGGTATGTCCCAGATTGGGGGTTTGGAGCGAAACAAGTGGCTGACTAAAGAATTGCGGAAGATTTTGGTTGAACCATTCTATGTTGGCGATGAATCCTCCAATGTTCAGGACGTAGAAGATCAGGGTGAAGTAGGCAATGTTCTTTGCAGGCATCCGGAGTTCTTTCGGCTTTGCAGCTTCAAATGCGGTAACGGTGACAATTTCGACACCTGTGTACGAAAAAGTCGCGATGGGAATAGCGATACTGCCCGAGGCGTTAAAAAGTCGGATGGAGCGAAACAAGCTTAGAAGCACTTACATTACTGCAACGAATTGGCTTCCGGCTACATTTGGGTTGTTCTTTATGCCATCGTTGAAAACTATGTTTGGAGTAAGATATAGTAATCAGGGGGTAAATAAGAAATTACGGACAGGCGCTTCCAATACTAGGACCTCCACCAGCTTTGTACAACATCAGCATCGTTGCGACTAAACCATGTGTACATTGGCTTACCTCCGTTGTTGACACAAATCATAGTGAGGAATATTATCGTAACGAGGAGAAGCTTAAAGATGCCTCCTGCAAGTTCGATTCTTCCAAATAGCTAGATCTCAGAAATTAGAAAAGCCTTTTCCGAGAAAGGGTAATGCCTACTAAGATGCCAGAACAATTGATAAGGAACAGTACGAATATGCATCCAAAAAATACGACATTGAGGAGACCAGTGGATATATTCCAGTAGGATAGTAGACCGGCGGCGCCAATAACCAAAGCTGTCATTGTACAAGCCCAGCTATACCTACATTGAGCATTAAATTATATTGCTTCGAAGAGATATAACCAGAAAGTTGGGAAATAACATACCAGTAGGCTATCCCAACGACGATAGCAAGATCCTTGTCCACAAAAGCGCGGACGAACTCAATCATGGCATTTGAGATAGGCCACAAGACTATCATTTCACAAATCCCTTCCATGACACAGATGGCAACAAACCCGTTCACACCAAACGCAACCAAGGTCCCCCCGGGCCCAGCGATTGCAAGGACTTGGCCGCTCGTTGTGGCAAATCCAATGCCGATTATTCCCCCAATCGTGATCATCTGGAAGGGCTTTCAGCATAGGTGTCTGCAAAGAGTACACTGGCGTTCTCATTCAACAGCTTTGAGGCCTCGGAGATCTTCCCAGCAGGGACTTATTCTAAACGAGCGCATTATAATATTCGGGAACGACTTACAAATATGTGATACCAGCGTAATTTCCTTCTATAAAGTATATTGTCAGCAAAATATGTATTATTTGGACGCAGATTGAGCGCACCTCATGACAGGTGCTGATGCAGGGGAATTGTGATCCATGATGCTTAGTTCCAACTTCTAAGAACTAAGGCTGGGATAAGCTTTGTGCGAATGTCGGCTGCAGATAGAAAGAGCGCAGAGTGATCGGAACCAGAGGGATTTTGATGATTTCAAGAGGGCCCTGTTCGACACAGCGGAAATTTTAGGTGCATGTGTGCTGTCTTTGGTGGCTTGGTGCCTCCCCTGCCTGGAGTGGCTTGGTCAATATTGAGCGCCCGACGCCGCGATAAATTTCCTCTTTCTCACCGACAAGGCAAGCAGCGACAAAATCAGAGTCAGGGTCATTTGCTTGCTCGCGAGTTTGGAATTAATAATGCCACTCTGATAAAGCCGCCCAGGATCCTGCTGTACTTCTACGACACCCATTTCAAATTCCAGCGGGCCACCATGATGGCTTCAGCGGCGCCGTTAAGGAAATATCAGACTGAGCTCAGAGACACAGGTTACATCAGCAGGGAGGCATTGAAGGCCAAGCTAGTGGAGATATTTGGGCAGATGAATTTCAAGATCAGCGTATGTCAAATATTCTTCACTGAGGACAGTCGCTAACACCCAAGTGCCACAGACGAAGAATGAAAGATGGATATACTACGCGCCACGAAGACTGACTCCGGTGAGTTTCAACCTGGCAGAATGCCTTATTGACTTTGGCTATTTCCAAGGTTAATTTTGAAACTTACAGGAAGAAATGCAGTACGTAACAGCGACTGGTAAACCCAAGCACTGGAGCAACATCGCTGACGGCGGCGGCAAAGATCAATTATGCCCCATGGTGAAACCTAGCTTCTGGGCAAGGCTGAGTTTGCTTGTTTTTTTCTCTCGATTTTGGTGTTTGGGTCGCCGATGGGGGGAGCTGTGCCAACGCAGTCGGTACAGAGGGGGTGACACAAGTCGCAGATTGGTTGCCGGAACCATGTATATATGCAACCAACCAAAAACAGAAACTGCCTTGAATGCGGCCTCTTACCCCCCCACGCTATTTATGGGCCTGGGCGTGCGTGTGATATGCACTGCGGCCATATTACTCGGGACACCTCAAGCAATGAACGGTCCCCTCCAGCAAAGGAAAGAGTGCCTGACACGATCAATCCGCCTACGCCCTGTGACGATCCCCATGGCAAATTGTGAGACACCTCACATTTAAACAACTCAACATCAAGAAATCAAGAAGTATGTCCTGATCGTTGATGTCAAGCCTCGTTGCCACATACGAAATAGATGTCCCAAGAGGCCATTATCGAACTCTTACAAATGGCCCCATGCAAACTCTGGCAAGCTTGGGATGAATCCCTCCTAAACATGTCAGATTTCGACCCAATGGCCATCGATGCTCAGCCGTACACCGAACAACTTCAACAACTATCAGCAGTGTTATTTTCTCCACGCATAGACGTCGAGGTCATCGAATCTTCAGCGCCATCAGATACCGTCAGATTGTCTGCCTTGCAGGACGAGGCAAGTATGAAAAGTTTGCTTTCGAGAACAGTTGTTCCCCAATTGCGAATAATGTACGTAGACCCCCTTGAGGACACCAATATAGGTGCTGATAGGAAGGGCAGTTCCATAACTCAGGATAATTCTGTGTCACCCTTCAACATTGATGAGGATTCGATGTGCGAGGTACTCAAACGCCACCAAGTTCCATCTGGATTTCTGGATGTTATCTGCCGCTTCGGCGACAGGCAAGTTTTTTCCGACGAAGGGGTAGGGAGCGTTATCTGCAACAATCCAAATAGCTCATGTCGGGGTACTTCGCTCCCTAACTTATCTCCTATCATACTTGCTAATAATTTGGTCAAAGACATATTCTATCAGCTTCGCTATGCAGAGAGGAATGGCCGAAAGCACGGCGACCCATGGTCATTGCGCCAAACTGGAGTCTACCACCGTTATTCAATGCCAGCAGTGGGAGTGGGCCAGAACTTTTGCCTCTTGCTTCACCCAATGCAGAACTCCAAAGCTCAGAAGCGAATTTCTATGGCAGCATCGACCGGCATGACTTCAAGGACGATCGGGTTGGATCCTGTGCGATTGCATGTCTTGATCATGTCATCCTACGTTAATAACTGGTGCTGGTATCTCCGCTACAATACCAAAAACTATCTCGAACTGGTAAGTCACATTAAAGAAAGCCTTTGGCGCGCAGATCTAACCTACCGTCGGTGTAGGAGGACATGTTAATGACCAGTGATCTCCGTGACCGTGAAGACTACCTCGGTATGAACTTCAACACACTGCAAGCACTCCGACACTTGGCTGCAAAACTCATCCCCATTCCCGCCATCCTTCGCAATACGATATCTATAATTACTGCCCTTCAAACTATGAACAACAGCTTACCGGGGCCGCATGATGAACAAAGGGTTGCGGAGACATCATATCAATTAAAGGCTTGCTCTTCACGGCTTGAAGGCTACATTTCTGCCACAGATGTTCTGCAACAGCGCATTGAAAACATGACAAAATTTGTTAGTGTTATGGAATCAAATCTACTGTTTGAATTTACTGATCTACGGCGTAGCTCGCAGATGGCTTGAATCTACAGAATCAAGACATCTCGGCCGAAATTAATAACCATCTGCTTACGTTGACAAAAGACACTGTTGACGACAGTGCAACCGTCAGAATTATCACGCTTGTCACTTTGACATATCTACCTGCAAGCTTTATAACAGTACGTACCAATTCAAGAGGTCAATTCACGATCCTAATTCAACTCTCAAAAGGGACTTTTTGGCATGAACTTCTTCAGTTTCAATTCTAACACAAGAACACTCCTCATCTCCAAAAGTTTCTGGATCTACGTTGCTGTCACCATCCCTTTGACATTCCTAACCTTAGGATACTGGAAATATGGATCGTGGCATCAAAAGAAACAACGCTTGAAAGATTTCGCGGCTCTGCGTACCGCGTAAGGCCGCACATCTAAGATCCCTTGCTGCAGATCTTCCTCCTCTCGAGACATCCATTACAATGAGAGACAATAACGAAAACGCTCGAATCTGACTCTAGCACAGCAATTCCGTCGTCATCTTTTGTGAGTCGGCCTTTCAGCCTGCCGACGGAAGATGGTGAAGAAGCATCGACATTAGGTAGCAATTTCAAATTAGTCAACCAGCCATTTGACGAGACCAATATCAAGGATTCATCTTCTGTGTCCAAACAGCGGTAGCCGACACCTGCCACGATATCGTTCACTGGCTGGCTCAATCTGATGGTTTCGAATTTGGTTTCGTTTTTACCGATCACGTACATCCGGTTGGGCCGTTCGAAGGCAGAGAAGTAGGTGGAGAGAGGGAAAAGCGTGTCCTGACCGTTATTATTTCCAGGCTATTCAAAATTAACTTAACGTCAAAAAATGAAGATGATTATTGGAACGAACCGTTTCTCGACGAGTGGTGACTTTCGAAAGCTGTTTGGCATTCGTTGCATTCCACACGTACCAGTAGTTCTCCCATCCATTCCTCGAAAATGACCAACCGTAAATGCGTTTTCCGTCAGGGCTAAAAGAGGCACCGCTCTTATGCAGCTGACCCGCAATTTCTAGTTTCTGTAGCCTATCATTCGGTCAGTACGGCAAGTTTTGTACATCTGTAACCGATCGGGAGTTACCCAAGGTTTGATGAATAGGAATATAATTCGGCATCCAACATGAAAAGTACATCACCAAGACTCGACACAGCCATTTCCACAGCATCTGTTGCAGCGGCCTGGACAGACTTGGATTGATTCCGTTCAACCAAAGGCACCTCCTCCGGTTTCCCGGAGCTTATGTGGTCCCGCATGTCATATCTATATAGATGGATCTATAATAGTTAGTGGCTAGGCAACTTGCGGCGGCTAGTCGGGAAGACTGGGCTGCAGTAGACGTGCAACGTCCTGAAAATTTGTAGAAACAGTTCTTTGAAGCCCAAAAATAGGCTCTAAGCAAGGATAAAACTCAACAGAATTGGGAGGTGCAATCAGAGCGGACACGAAGCAGAGGGCTTACTTTTTTTATTCTACTTCTCTGGTCCTTAGCTCTTAAGAGAACATAAGAATCAGAGAGGCAGACATAATTCCATTCGTACCCCTCGTCAGGACAAGCAATCTCCGTAACGTCCGGGGCATGAATCATAGGCTGAGTTATCAATTTTGGACGTGTTTCAACCCAATTCATATCCTTCCTCAGGCAGTGGAGTTCAGCCAGCTTTTTCGATACGAATGCGACGTGGCAACTCGACGGGCAAATTGTCGTTTTGAAGGTATTGAGGGGTGCTTTGAGTTTCATGAACACAGCAGTTTCCGTAATTTCATTAGAAGGCCTTGACGAGGTATCAGATAGTCTAGACCCGCTCGTTGTCGGGTTTGACGGAGAATTCGGAGAGCTACAATGCCCATCCGTAGGTTGCGAAGTCTCTCGGATAGACTGAGTCGAGGAAGGTTGAGTATTTTCAGGGGAGGATACAGAAGGCACTATTTCGATGCCGTAATCTTCCTCTGCTGGCACCCAACTACAAATTGCATCGAAATTATCAGTCTTCTCGGAACAAACCGCATCCAAACGATTCAGAGACTCAAAAGCTTTCGGTCGCGCTTTAGCATCCACCACTAGGGTACTGAAGATGAGGTCCAGAGTGTCATTGACCCAGGGTGTCTTGCCGACATTGTCCATCTTGAGGCCCTTCAGCCACTCCGCTACCTTCGGTTTGATAATAAATTTAGATTTATCAATCGAGTCAATGGTGTAGAAGTAGTCGGTTTTCGTGTCTTCCAAAACTGGCCCGTCAAGAGTCTTCGCTAGTTGTGATATATGTTTTGGCCCACCTACAGCAAAGGCGAGAACGAATGCCAAAATGCAACCGAAAGACCACATGTCGCTTTCCCTACCAACAACCCGTTCTTGGCTGAACTGAACTTCCGGGGCTTGGAATGGTCCAGGCGCCCGACCAGCTCTTGTGAATGAGAACTGCCTAAGAAAATCGCCAGGCAGCAAACCTGAAACCTTAGGGGTTGTAGCCGAAGGTTCCTTGATCCTTGAAGTTCCAAAGTCATGGATCTTCCAACGACCAACAACCGTTGCGCCCCACTTCACCAAAATATTCTCTGGTTTAAGATCCAAGTGTGCGCAAGCAACTTTTTGCCCTCCTCTCATTCTCAGTCCATCATGGAGAAAGTTGAGCGCAGCAGCAAGACCCAGGGACTCCTTTAGCAATGCGATTGGTGTAAATCGCCTTCGGCGGGCTTGAAAGTCTGGATATGACCCTTTGAAAAATTTGTAAAGGTCAAGGTCTGCTAACGGTGATATTATAATGAAGTTTGAATCATGCGCAAATGCGGTATAGCTCAGCATGATATTCGTATTTCGATCCAGACATTGCTTGAATGCTTTCAGGTTCCTGTGCTCTGCCATGAATCTTGAAGGGTCTGTGTCGCTGTGTACAATGCGTTTGACGGCGACGTATTGCTCCTGTTGAGTGTGAGAAAGAAAGCCGTTAGTTTTATGCAGTTATGGACGTACCTCCGGGTTCAAATGGCCCACCTTCCAGAAGAAATATTTGCGTGCAATCGCTTCCTTCGTTACCTTGCCGGAAGAACCCTCCCCAATTTCTTCCGAATCGAACAATGGCAGTCGCTGGTTCTTTGAGTACGAGACATAATCAATCTCGTCTTGGTTATCCTCATCATCTTCCTTCAGAGGGACAGGAATAAAGATATATTGATCCTGCTCGAAGGATGATTGAAGCCTTTGGTTTTGGAGGAAGTCCGTGTTGGATAATGGCAGGTCTTGGTCAGATCGGCCATCTGGCTTCAGAAACAATTTTCCAAAGTCTTCCCATCCGTCCCAGTGGATCCAGACCAATGTCGACAAAACTTTCAGGAACCCTAATCGCGCTCGATGTTGCAGATCTTGTTTGCCCCACTCCAGCTCCGACGAGAGTTGCCCAATACGCCAAGGAGTCCATATCTTTTCCACATCTTCTTCGCAGACAAACTGGAGGTGCCCCTTTGTGTCTTTGTTGGGCTTATTTTTGCTCGCCTCCCACAGAGCGTCCCTAATCTCTTGGATAACCCCTTCTCTCTGTGCCTGCGAATTCTTTCCCGTTTTGTGCCTCCACCAAACCATTTGAAACGCCCCTTATCAATCCAGGCCCGATAGCCTGGCCGGTGTCTGCAAAAAGCCAAATACAATCCTTCTTGGGACTTGCTCACGCTGAGAGCAAGTACGCTGTGGCCAAGGTCATAATCGCCGCAGCCAATACATGTGTCTGTGGGGCTGCTATTCGCGGATTGCGAGGGTATCAAACAGAGGCCGGAAGGTAGCTAGCCGTTGTGATCGCACGAGAGCCCTCGACGGCGTGGGTTCGTTGTCCGAAGGGCAGGCTGCACGGTCCGGGCTAAGGAAGGTTAGGGCAAGAAACAGAGCCTGTGTTATATGAACTTGGCATACCTGGAAAAGCTCTAGCAAATAAGGGATCTGTAGTTGTGATCATCAGCATTGCTCCTGTGCGGTTTGAAGCGCAAGTTGAGATCAGGTTCTCGAGAAGGCTGAGCTCGTGGAGCTACGGAAAGCCAGAAGAACGGGATGGGTCAGGCTTCTGGCTTTGCGCTTGGTCTTGGTCTTGCTGCTTCCCCGCATCTCCCCAAATCTTTTTTTTTTAAAAAATTCGCATAAGACCCTGATTTTCAGGGCCAACAGCCTAAACTTTAGCGGTTGCAAGCCTACAATTATAGCGTTGAATCACTAACTTTACAAGGCACCCATGTTCGACGCTTGGAGACCAAGCGTTAAGCCCCTGGCTGGTTGGTCATAGATACGCTCGGTACCCTATGAGGGTTGCTGCTCCCCCTCCCCGCCCTACCACCGGGTACCGAACCATCCCCACGAACAATCTGCTTCCTCTTTCCAGCCCAACCAGTCGATTTGAGCAAGGATCGCATTTATTCCCTTACATACAGCACTGAAACGTCCACATGTCAGAGCCTACTTGAACATCAACCTAGGCCGCTATCCCCACAATCATATTATGCTCTCCATTTTGTTAGGGCCAAGGCCGCAGCTTAGAGGCAGCAAATTCCTGGGATATTCCAGTCATGCGGCTTCCCGAGCTAATGCTTGCACCCCCATCTCTATTGCAGAGACGAGCCCGTAACGCCCTCTGCATCTCCGTCCCAACGTGCTTGTGGTGTGGCGTGCATCAAATGATCATGCACTGCCTCGGAGCCGCCGCCGAGGCGGAGCCATGAGGCAGCGTGCGTGCTGCGCATCTGGGGCTGCCGTCTTGCATCGGCTCCAATGTCACCCGAGACTGAATGAGAGGGCTTAACCTGGCTGGTCATCAGTCATGAGCTGAGAATTTACAATGCGTCTTAAACCACTCTTTTAAGTTACCTTATAGTATTGATATGATCCGTTGTGCTCTCTGGGAGGAGGGCTTTTCGAGTGGAGAAATGTCGCCATCGCTGGGCTCCCCACGCGGGACAACATGGTTGCAACGTCGTCGCGACCATTGCTTTGTGGAGATTGAACGCCATTTTCACACGCGTCCTGCACCTGTTGTTTTCCGTGCCATCCTGCTGCCCACCCTGTTGGCAAATCCAGGCTGGAATTTGCCGATCCATTTATGCGGCTGGAACGCAGATACAATATAACTGGTGGAGCCTCAGGTACGTCTACTTTTCCTGCTAACAAACTGGGCGAGAGGTCTCCGAGTGGGAGCAGTCTTCTCCGTGGGGGGGTGGAGTTGCTCTTTCCTGCAAAGATCCGAAATCGATCAAACACATTCATATTTGTACCCAATCTTTCCTTGTGCATATGGTACATGTGGCCGTCGGCAGTGGCAGCCGAAAAAGTTTGTCAACGATAGCATGGCTGTCGTCCTTAATTGAAGCAGCAGCGCTGCTCAGAAGTGTGCTCTGTCTGGTGCGTCCTCAATTTGGTAACAATTGTTCTACTTGGAGATCTTGCGCAAGAAACTATGGCCGACGCTCAAATTCTCAGCAATGGCAGAAACGAAATGACAAATGGTTGCAATGGCCATGCAAAACAGAATCTCGATCGGGCAACAGAGGTCGATGATGTAAGTATCGAGTATTTTTTCCAACCATTCAGCAGCTTTTCATGCCAAGTTTTATCATGCCAAGTTTTCTGTCCAAAACTCTTGTCTGCTACCAAGCTATTCATCACTGACTTCCAGGCTAGCTCCTGACTTCTGTAAAATCTCTTATCATCCCATTCATCGCTCGTGCGGATCACGAAGACAGCCTCTCACTCGGAGGTGATGGCGGGGTGTCTCCTCTTGTCGAAAGATACAAGCCACAAGAACTGACGAATCTGCTGGGGTTCCAATTACCCCAAGAAGGAAAAGGCAAAGATGGCCTCCTTAGCATTGTGGAACGTATACTTCACTACAGCGTGAATACGTGGGATCGGGGATTTATGCATAAATTGTCAGCCTCCACAAATGCCGTCGGATTGGTGTCCGAACTAGTTCTGAGCGTCCTGAACGCGAATGTAATTTCATTCCTATCCCAACCTCCGAGTTCAGATTGAAGCTGATCGAGCTCTGTCTCAGTTACATGTCTATGAAGTCTCTCCAGTGTTGACCACGATCGAAAAGAAGACTGGCCGCGCTTTGGCGTTGCTCTTCAACCTTGTGGGCCCGTATGCTGGAGGCTTAACTATGCCAGGTGGTTCAGCCTCCAACACTACTGCGCTAGTTATCGCGCGCAACGAACTCTTTCCGAAAACAAAAAGTGAAGGATATGGTGGGAAGAAGTTTGTCTTATTTGCAAGTGCACATGGTCACTATTCGCTGGAAAAAGCCGCGCAGGTATGCGGGCTGGGAAGTTCAAATGCCTGGCTTGTCCCTGTAGACTCTCACTGCCGCATGATCGCCTCCGAGCTCGAGAGGCTGATACGGAAAGCGCGAGAGGAAGGCTTTACCCCTTTCTTTGTGAGTGCCTCGGCTGGCACTACAGTTATGGGAGCGTTTGATCCTTTCCTAGAGATTGCAAAGATATGCCGGAGAGAAAAGCTCTGGTTCCATATCGATGCTTCTTGGGGCGGACCTGTGGTATTCTCCGCCAAGCAGAAGCATAAGTTGCGTGGATCCGAGTTTGCGGACAGTGTGACGATCAATCCACACAAAATGATGGGAGTACCTTTGACATGTTCCTTCTTGCTCGGCGCGGATCTCAGAAGGTTTTGGCGCGCCAATACTCTACCGGCAGGGTATCTATTTCACGAGAACAATGGAGAGGATGGCGGTACTTTCGAAACTGGTATTGCGAACGGTTGTAACGGAGAAACTGACTTTGGCATTGATTGCTGGGATTTAGCGGACCTTACCCTCCAGTGTGGTCGTAGAGGCGACGCTCTCAAACTAGCTCTTGGATGGATCTATTACGGGAGCTCTGGTTACGGAGCCCAAATCGATAGGGCGTTCGACACAGCGGCACACTTCGCTTCCCTCGTCGCTACCAATGGTGACCTTGAGCTTCTTAGTGAGAACCCGCCCCCTTGCTTGCAAGTATGCTTCTATTTCGCTCCTGGCGGTCACGCCGGCGAGGATGAGTCCGTGAACACCAGAAGAACAAAACAAATTGCAAGGGAATTAGTAAAGCAAGGCTTCATGGTTGACTTTGCGCCTGGAGAGAGGGGGCTTTTCTTCAGGGCAGTTGTTCATCTTGTCACGACTGGTGCTACTGTGGAGGCTTTAGTAAAAGCCGTTGTGCATATAGGGAAGAAGATCAATTTCACGGAATCTTAGATAAAGTAGGATGATAAAATGAGAATGTGACAGCTACAGCATTGCGTTGTTCTTCAGCATTAGACCGTTCCATGTCCATTATCACCTGGCTTTGAAGGATAATTGGTGTGATTTGAGAGGGCAAAAGGTCTTGCCTTCCAAGTCTAAGGCATCGGTTAAATCTTTAGGAAGTTTGATCTGCTAAAAGCTTATCATAAATGAGAGAAGCTCCAAGCCTGCACGTGACATAAAATACCATGGGAATGTGCACCTGTTGTTTTGTGTACGAACGGGTAATAACCGCATGGACAACATAGCTCCACAAAAGGCTATATGAGAAGAAAATAGTCTCTTCTTATTACTAGCACATATATAGGCGAACACAATTAATGCTTGAGGTCACATGAATGACAACCCGTTGACTTCAAGGCACGTGGTCTATTCATAGGCAACGCCGCAACACTAACGCACACTTGTGGGCGCTGTCCCGTGCAGCCATGTCATCAATGTTGAATATAGGGACCTTCAAGGAAGAGAAGTTCACCCTTTGGTGCGGTAGCCTTACTTTGGTGGCGTTTGACCTCAAAATCTTGTACCAGTGATCAACAACGGTCTTCTTCGGAGGCTTGCCCATCTACTGTAACAAGGAGAAATCCCTAAATGTATTGATTGGCACGAAAGACCTCGAGCATCTCGACTGGGTTATCATCAATGTTCCCTACAAAGTGGCCTATGAGCAGAGACACTTCCTAATTCTCTTGATTCCCGAGCTCTGCATCTATTCGTGGCGGTTTAAAGTATAAATGTATACGGTCATTAGGGTATACCAGTTAATTGAGGGTCAGAAGTGGAGAGAAGAGACTATGTTGAGATATTTGTGTCCAGAAATTGGGGTTTAAATGACAACAATGACTGACGTGATGGCAACAATCCAACCAGGGAACACCTCCCCTTCACACTCTTTCCTCAGCACAGTACACATCACAACAAGACGTTTAATTTTTTTATCTTTTTCTTACGAGAGGAGAGGGCCTACCGCTGATGGAGAGATGAAGGAACAGAGTCCAAAAAATACTTGGTCGTGAAGATGAGCAGTGTGTCAAATGAGTAGAGTAGAGTAGAGTAGTGGGTCCTACTCATACTCTACTCAACCAATTATAGCGCTACTCATACTCTACTCATACTCTACTCATACTCTACTCAAGCTACTCATGAGTAGTGTGAGTAGTGTGAGTAGGTACCCACGTGACGGTTACACGTGACAGGCTAGCCTAATTAGGTAGCCTCCCATCTAGCGCCGCTCTAGTACCAAGTTTCTATCCAATTAGGCAATGGCATTGCTTAGTAAGCGAGCCAAAGGTCAGGGGGAAATCAAGATTCTAAAAAGTATAACTAGTTTATTATTATAGAAAATTAATATTTAGCTAGTCTTATATAAGCCATAGCTTACCTTTACTGGGGCTACTTAATAAATATCTTTATTATCTAATTATTATTAAATAAATCTTAATTTATTATTATCACGTGACGGCTACTTATTACCACTCATACTACTCTACTCAAATTTTTAGGACATTACACTACTCACATTCTACTCACGCTACTCATGAATATTAATGAGTAGTATGAGTAGCATGAGTAGTTCTTTGACACACTGAAGATGAGTCGCTCGTCTCGATAGATGTGGAACAAGAATTTCTATTGAGACATTTATGCATGAGATATTAGGGGCAATTCCCTGCTCACGGCATAACACCTGTTATGTTTCACTTCAGCGGTTTCTATCCCAAAGCAAAAACGCGGCACCTTGTATCTCGAACTACAAAGCCGCCGCTTCCACCCCAGACTTGCTTCCTCAAGAAATCATGGCTCCATTCTCTTCCCGAGTATTCACCGATCAGAACCCTGGTTTAGAATTGCTATCTGGAAACTGAGCTGCTCTCCGGGGAACCGATCCTTATGTCAAGTATCACGAACCTTACCCACTGCATCGATTAAGTTATACACAACGTGGTCTAGTACATCGGGAATCACGGGATCTTTGACAATTCAATAGCACTCTCAATTTTTGAAAATTTTCTAGGCCCATGTACCCCCCTCCTCATTTCCAAGCCTCAGTCACATGGCCAGAAAGAAAACTATTCTCCTCTTTCTTACATGGTGTCTTCTCGCATGGCCATTGGCATGACCAATTTGCCTTTGCGGACTTCGATCAGTGATGAGGCGGTGACTGCTTTCCCTTTTATTCATATAGTATTCTTACAGCTATGTCGTTGCAATGCCGTTGGACTGACTATCATATAGAAGGGTCTTGCTACCAAACATTTCATTGTCGTCACTCGCAGAATCAATTCAATGCAGAAGAGGGATTTCGAGAAGAACGTGGTTCGAAGAAATCCCTTACGGAGTTCCAAATAGATACTTTAATTGAATAATGTGAAAGTTCGCCGAATGGGATGACTGCACGATCTGACGAGGACTCTACGTTGATTATTTTGTCATGGGCGGGTATTTCCGACGCGTTGAAGTGGAATTTATATCTCCCTTCAAAGTGAACCTTGTATTGTCCCTTAGTCAACGAATACACCCTGGATGAATGCTCTTAACTGTAGTATGTGAAAAGTCACGTTGAGTATGAGAGGTATTCCATATACAAAATTGAGTACTTCGTTTAATTCATAGCATTTCCAACAAGTGCTGCTTCCATTAACCAATTAAATATGGATGTGACTCGCTCACAAGACCTCCCATATAGATAAACCAAACTATCTTCGAAGCCCCACGGAACCCAAGACGGGTTCTTCAAGGATTAAAAAGCAGAGAACTGGGTTTGCCCGAAGCTTTAACACACTAATCATACGCCACCAGCACCGAACTATCCGACATTCCGCCCTTTGTCGACTCATTTAACTGACTATCCTGATATTTTTAATATATTTGCATTATTATAAATTGCCAGCCTTACGACCTCGGTTTCCCCTCTATCGGAGGCAGTGCAGGATAGAGACTGTCAAGAACCCATTAATTGTCAATAGATCTTTTGTTGTCATTCTTCTTATAGAAATTCAACCTCAGATGTGGATGCCCTTAGGTGTGAATTCAAAGTTCAAACTGTTATACTACCGGAATGTCGACCCTTCCTAGCCGCTCAAATCGCCAACTTTTAACAAGAGTTCGAAGGCTTCCCCCTGCTGTCTTGACTAACAAGACGCAACGCTAGGCACATTGCTGCAATTACCATATGTCTTACCGCCAGTGACGACGACATTCGACCACGTCCAGCTAGAACAGGCGCCGCTGCCGCAAGCGACCACAACGTTATACCCGGTGCTTGCGACGGCGCCTGACCCCGCGATGTCTTGGACCACCAGGCCGGTGATGGGGATGCCGCTTGACGGGGTGCCGCCGTCGAGGTCGCCGCCGCTGTAGTTCTGCTCGATCAGGACGCCGTACCTATAGTTGCAAGTTTGTATCAGCACCAAGTCACAAATTCGCGCCTGCGTCGGGTGTTTGGGGAAGGGGGGTTAGCATACTTTGAGATGGAGGCCAGCGTGATTGATTTGTAAGTCACGCTCTTGATAGTGCCTGTGTCGCCCTCAATAGCCTTGATCCGGATTCCTGCGCGGCACGTAAGTCGGATGATTATGGACCTTCTTTTCAAATTGGAGATTTATATGTCATTTCCCCTTCTCTTTAAGGACAACAGCAGGGGGTGATCCAAGGGCGTACCGTTCACCGAGTTCTTAACCTCGGAATTGCTGAATGTGACGGTGTCAACTGTGTTGTCGGAACGGCCACCGACGGAGCCGATAGATAGGCCATGTCCGCCAGAGCAGACACCGTTGGTAAATGTAATGTCCTAAGGAACTCGTCAGTGATCCTTTAGTAAAGAATCCGTTAAGGTGAGTCAACAGGTGACTGCTCACCGTTCCAGAATTGACCGCAACACAATCGTCTTGATTATACACATTAGCCCCAGAAATAGCAACCTGAGAACTCGAGCCAATGTCGAAGCCGTCCGTATTCTTGCCACCAGCAGTATCGCCAGCCGAATTATCAATAGTCATGCTAGTGATAGTTAAGCCGTTGCAGCCATCAATGCTCACGGCCTGGAGAGGTGTGTTTTGGATGTGCAGGTTGGTGATGGTGGAGTCAGTTAGGTCGTGGGCATAGAAGAACTTGGGCTTGGTCTTGCCACCACTGCCACCGCTGCCGTCCCACCAGCGCGCGCCGTCGGGGTTGAGGTACGCCCCTGAGGCGCCCGAGATCTGGATACCGGTGCCTTTGATCTGCAGCAGTGGCCCAGCCCATTCCTCGTAACCCCAGGTCGTCTGTCCTTCGAAGATGATCTATGAGGGTCTCTTCAGTGTCTTGTTCTGTTCGGATCCGGAGATCACTTGATAATGAGATGAGATAAGAACAAGGTTACATGCAACTCACGGCAGTATTATCGTTCAGGCTGGACAGGTCCAAGGTCGTGCCGGACGGTACAGCCACGTTAGAGAGGATAATGGTCGAGCATGATGCCTGCGACTTACTGGCCGACGACGCGCCGTTGGAGCCCGAGAAAGTGCAAGTCGTGGCCCTCTTCGCAATTGCGGCAGGGTCAGGCGGTGGAGTCATGGCGGGGACGCGCTGGGCTACTGGAGAAGCGAACACCAACCCCCCGAAGGCAGCGAGCAGAGCACAAGTGAGAAGCATGACGGCGGAAGAGTACTAGCAGTGCTGAGTACTCGCAAGTCCTGTGTCTTTTCGGGGTGGAAAACCCAAATTGATTGAGGATCTTCTTCCATTATATGTCCAATGAGATAATTCTACCGTATATATCTGTACACCGACTGTCTAGCATTGGTGGACAATCGTCTTCCATTTCGTGTTCGAAGAGATGGTTCTACCTTAGATGTCTGTGCCCCGACAGTCTAGCATTGGTGGACAGAGGATACCTGTCGTTGCCCTTATGAAGGACGGGAACCCGAAATCCTCCAATTGAGTCTGCACTGTGCAATTTCTCCATGGATCGCGATCCGCCAATCCAGGGGCTGCGCCACGGCCTGGCTAGAGCAGCTTGATCTGGTTCCAGTCAGGCACTCAAGCCCCAAATCGCAGCGGACCACGCTAAGCGAAACTGATCTCGACAGTTCATCCATTACCTGGGAGGTTTCGAGCCAAGCAATAAGGTTGTTTAAACTCAAGAACTCAAAAAATAGCCTCAAAGCTTGGCCAAGACGTGCAGACATAATTCGCTCCAACAAACGCTGCATGCTAAGAACCCCAGTGTTTGTGTTGATGGAAGGGAAGAAGGCGGAAAAATTATAGAAGATAGATTAAATTGGAAAATCTTAGGGCCGGGAGCCGGTTCCGAGGTGTGGAGCTTTCGGGAAGAGTGTTGACTTCGCACAGCGGGGGCAAGCGCCTATACCTACAACAAGCCTAGCTACTATCCTCCCCTTTATTAGAGCCTACATGGGAGCTAGAGTTGAACCCCTCAATCCTCCCCAAATCTTCGCCGAAAGAAGGCCTCGATTGCGTAATAGGGGGCGTGAAAAGGCCCCCCTGCATCCAAGTAGTTGGCCCTCAATTCTAAAAATAGGCTTGGCTTCACAAACCCCGTTACAATATCACTTGTCATTGTAATGTGCGGTTTTGCTTGGGGTTTTTGTCCTTTTTACTGCCAGGGCCTTTCCTGCCGTCATCTTCTCAATCCCAATCCACACCTCAGCAGACAACTAACATCAAAGAAGAGAGTGATGAAACAGAGTTGATCTAGTAATGAGATCATAGCTTACCATGGAACGCAGATCAGCCCAGCCTCGGCTTCCTGTGCTTTGTCGGAGGACACCGTGAAGGGACTTTCTCAACAATCTGGGTAGGAGGTCGAGGCGAGTTGATATAGGTCCTTTAGCGACTCTGCCCCTGTAAGTACAGGGGACTTCTAAAGGTGTAGTACCCCTTGTTTGTAGTTTACAGCGTACTTACAGGAGAGTAGCCTGGAGATATAGGGGGCTTTAGTGGATGAGCGTGGTAGAGAGTGGCCTGAAAGTGGACTTGCGGTACAAATGCCCTGTAATCCCGTCACTTTATGCCGCAATCTTCGTTTATAATATGTTCCACTAATACAGGAAGTTCTTCTACAAGGCAATCACTGCCTTGAAGAAATGCATATAAGAGAAAGTAAAGGCAAAACCAATTTTCTATCCCAAAAACGTGAGGAGCTGTACTGCGCGACACTACGATTGTTGGAAACAGTAAGTTTGAGTACATCACAAAGGACAGGAGATGCGCCCTCGGGGACCATATCGTTGTTCAGAAACTACTTGTTGTCATTCCCAACTCCTTTAATTCCTACTTATAAAGTAAACATTTCGACAATGTTCTGCAAAAGGAAGCTATGTGAATAAACCTATAGCGAGTATAGTTTCATCTAATCAGGGTCAAACAGTGTGTCAAATAAATAGAGTAAAATAGAATAATGGCCGTTACTCATATTCTATTCAAGTATAAACCCCGTTACTCATCACTTCTTTATATTGAGCTACGTTCGGACCACCCTTAACCGGTTGGCTCCCGGAACTCCTGGAAAAAAAACTGGTCACGTGAGGAATACCAGAATCGCCCCCTTCTAGGGAATCGCGTATCGGAACGCGATTACGTCTAAATCCTTAGAGCTTAGCTTAGGATTATAGAGAGAATACTCGAGTACCTTTCTCTATATTTTAGTAGTTCTGAGATATAAGGGGCTTTTATTATAATTTTTTAAAGCTCGGGGGAAAATCTAAAGCTAGCGGTTCCGTAGAAGGTACTAAGAAAAGAAATCCTGACCTTATATTACTTTTCTCTCTTTCTTCTCTTTATTACTATGGATCCTCCCCGCTTTTATACTTCCTATAGGTAAAACCGGCCTGCTTCTGACTTTATTATAGAGCGGGCTAAGCCATATAAAACTTGCTCTTACTATCGAGTTTGTATTCTTTCCCTTTTCTGGCTTAATTAACTAGTTAATAGGCCCGAAATACTACTAATTATACCTAGTAGTGCCCTGCCTTGCAAGAACTCGATCCGAATGCCCTCCCTATCTCCCGGCAATAATAACGGTCGATTACGGACGTCTCTGCGGACGAGCCAGCCCCACGGTACTAGTAACGGATCCGTTAACCGTCCGTTGCGGCCCCAGTTCATATTATAGAGGACCCTCCTGCCGACCTACCTACTATACGGCCTCCTGCCTTCCTCTCCCGCTTCCGGCCAGCTCCCGTATATATAACTAGTCTGCTTACAGGTTGCTATATAGCTTACAGAGCCCTTTATTTTGGCTATACGGACGATCGCTTTAAGGCCTATTACAAGAAGGGCAATATAATACTTCCTCTAATCCGTAAGCCTTCTCTATACTTCTCTTACCTCTTTACGGGCAATAACCCGCTCTATCGGGCCTTCCGGACGAATATCCGGGTATATAATTATACTTTTGCCTTTATATTAATTAGTTATAAGAAAGATATCCGGATTGACTTCTCCCGTAAGATCTAGTACTTTCAGATCTATAGCAAGCTCTTCCACTTCCAAGGCCTACTATAGCCCGCTTTATATACCGAACCCTTCTTTATATAGCTCTTCTTTTATAATCCGCTCTTTATAACTAATATACGGGCTACTAACTTCCTTTACTTAGATTATATAGTTCTTTTATAGCTTATAAATATACTTACGGATTATAATCCGTTTATTATAGTCTATAAAATAGCCTACAAGCGTCTTACGAGCTAGTAAACCGATTTCCGGATCTTACTTAACTCATAAATATACTTAATTCTTGAGTCGGGTACTAATTATTATTATAAGAACCTCCTAATAAGTAATAAGGTTATAGCCCTTATCCCGGACGAGTATACGGATATAAGCCGCCATAATCTAGTACTTATGGTCTATAAGGCAGGCTACAAGTATCCGCAAATATATATAGTTAATATTATATATATAGTATATATACCGCTCTACTATGTCTTACTCTTCTTATACGGTGACCCGGGCTAGTACTATGGTTTGCAGTTATAGGACCGTAATAGGACCTATTAGCGGATATAGCTAGAATAGTAGGTCTTTTACTAGTACTACCTCTATATTCATCCGGCCTTCTTCCTGCTCTTTTATACTAGCCGCCTCTTTTAGTAGTATATTATTAATATATATATTACCTATAAGACTACCTCGCTTAACTGGCTCTGCTTATACTAGTAGAATATCCGTACGGACATATATATAAGACTTATAGATACTCTAATTCATAAGGATATCCATATAGGCAATATTAGCTATTACTTTATCCTCTTATTAAGCTTTACAGGCAGTAATTGCTTTATATAATAGCTCTTTCAAGACTCAATAGCTATTATATAATACTTTAGTAAGCCAAGCTTTTTTATTACCTTTATAGCTAATCTGTACTAGCCTGAGATTATAGATTACTTCTTAAACAGGCAGTAAGCTATTAATCGTCCGGATCTCCTTTACCAGGTCTTTATATTAAAGGTAAGAGAGCTACTTACGGACCTAAAGAATTACCTTTTTGGACTATATATAGGCCATATATATATGATTGAGTACCAGAAGCATAGCCTCCCGTATATATACCTGCTCTTATTTCTTAGGAGGAAAGCCGTCTTCTTAACCCCTGATTTAGTTAATAAAGTTATTTATATTAAGCTTCCAGACCTGTTATAGGATCCTATAGGCGAACTTATAACCATAGTAACTAGTCAGATATCTTACGGACTATATGGCCTCGAAGATAATCCGAAAGCCCTATATATAGTTCATAAAACGCTTATAGCCCCGCTCATATACTAGAAGAGGTTCCCTAAAACGTTTATGGCTATAATAATTATCTGCAAGAATAGGTATTCCGAGTACCGGTACCGGGATAATAGCCATATATTTATGGTCTATAAACCAGGCTTTCTAGGCCAGGAAATTATCCGTAATAACTACTAGGTCATTCTATATAACCTATACTTCCTCCAGAAGTTCCGCTCCTATATTAATATCAAGATTTGCGCTTTTATATAAGTAATCAAGTATATCTATAAGTATGTCTATAAAGAAACGGACCATATAACTATTATAGTCTCAGGAACAGATAATAAGATTACCCAATACCTTTAAGCTCGGTATATAGGCCCTATAGAGGCTTTCTGGTACCTGTTTAAGTATCTAATATACCAGGAGTTCCCCCCGATCTAGTACTTGGTAATCTACTTCCCTAGGCAGTATACGGTCTGCTTTACGGATAACCTCTTACCCGAGCAAATCGCAAACCGGGCTATAAATACCCGTTTAACCTTAATAGCTTTCTTTAAATATAATATAATATATGAGGACAGCCACTAGTACCTCTACTATAAGTTCCTATAGCACTTTATATAGGTTACCAAGACCCGGATATAGAAGTACCGCAAGTAAGGGTATAGTATTAGCCATATTTACTACTATAGCCTAGTTTCGGGCAAGCAGTTCTACTTATAGCTCTTACTAATAGTTATATACGATCTGCGGTCCTTTAATAAGCTCTACTTAGTTAAGGGTATCTGTTATCCTATATACTATACTACCTGTATTGCCTGCGGCTTGGTAGAGAATAATCAGGAGTAGTTCTAGTACTTTAACGAGGCTATTTTATTAATAACCGGCTATAGTTTACAGATACTCTTTCTTATAGGTATCCGCCAGTAGCTAATTACGGATAAGCAAGTAATCTGGGACCGGTATAAGAAGCATTTCTGTAATAACTTGGCCTATAAGCTAGCCTATAACCCGTTAATTAATTTCCCGCTGCCCTTGGTTAATTCTTACTATAATTACGGCCTCTTTTTGCTTAGTCTCGGCCTTACGGATCTCTAGCAAATACTTATGGATATTACCCTACCTAAGAATACCTTTAACTAGACTATAAGCCACTATATGGCTAATCTACAGGTTAATTATACTTATAAGACGTTACTAGTAACCGTAATACAAGCCTAGCTAAATATAGACTAGTATTCTTACTTCCAGACGATTATGGTAGTAATTACGGACAATTCGCAGACTGCCCACTTCTACTTGCAAGGCCCGGGCGGGACCGGTAAGACGTTCCTTTATAAGACCCTCTATTACTATTACCATAGCCAGGGTAAGGTAGTCCTATATATAGTATTAACGGGTATTACGGCTCTCTTTTTCCCGGACAGATATATATCTCACTCCCAGTTCCGGATCCCGCTCGAGCTTAATAAGTCGTTTATAAGTACGATTACTAAGACGAGCCGGCTCGGGGCTCTCTTGCAATCTATAGACCTGATTATCTAGGACAAGGTACCCATATAGTACAAGTACTGCTTTAAGGTAGTATACTAGCTAATAGTCAATTTATAGTCGGTTGCGGACGATATTCTCTTTAGAGAAATACCCGTAATCCTCGGGAGGAACTTTGCCCAGATCTTACTAGTAGTCCTATACGGTTTACGGGCCAATACGGTACGGGCCTGCCTATAGCAGACATAAATCTGGCTATAGCTCTATTAGCTATTATTACGGATTAATATACGGGTCCGTAATAACCCGTCCGAGCAGGATTTTATAGACTGGATTAGTCATCTGCCATATAACCCGTCCTTAAATAGGCAGATTATACTCCCGCCTTTTATTCCGTATACCCAGTTAGTTACGGACCTAATTAATTATATCTACCTATAAGAGCGACTCTTGCGGGCCCTATATAACTACCGGGCCTTTAGCAGACGGGCAATCCTATTAACCCTGAATAATACGGTCCGTAAGCTTAACTAAATAATCCTGGATATACTTCCTGGCCAGGAACAGATATATTTCGTAGTAGATTCGGCTAATATAAACAAGGCAGATCCTGAGATTACAGAATTACCGCCAGAGATCTTATAAAGTATCTATTTACCGGGTCTACTCCTTTCCAAGCTATAACTCAAGATTGGTATACCCGTAATACTCTTGCGGAATCTCTGTCCGCAAGAAAGGCTTTATAACGGGTTACAGATATTGATTTATAGCTTTGGGAGGTTCTCGATTTATATACGGCTACTGGGTGGCGACTTTAACGGCTAATTACGGACGATTCTACGGATCAAGCTCCAGTTAACGGATCAGTAACTATCTTTTACGCTCTCCCGTAAGTAGTTTCTACTTGCTTTATCCTTTATAATAACTATTAATAAGTTACAGGGCCAGTTATTTGAGGCAGTAGGGGTGGATTTACGGTCGCCGGTCTTTTCTTACGGCCAGTTCTATATGGCAGCTTTACGGGTAATCTCACAAGCAGGGCTTTGTATTCTTTTACCCCCTGATATAAACCATATGAGTAATATAGTATACCCAGAAATATTACAAGGTCTTGCTTAGCTTTTGACTTACTTACGGGTAACTTTGTATACTTACGGGCTATTCTCCTTCTTATACCGTCCGTAAAGGCCTTTACCAAGTCATATACCCCCTTTAATTCCAACCCCACTCGGGACGAGTTTAGGGCAAAATTATTAATTGGCCCCGGAGCTTGCGTAGGGCCGCCAATTAATAATTTTAGCAAAGCGGCCCTAAACTTGTCTATCTTACATTTTCGCTATTTTCCGGAGAAAACTAATGCTATTACGTAAATGCATCTGTACGAGAATACCAAAACTTTGGCCCGCTCTATCCCTTCGTCCGGTAGAAACTGTCCATGCTAGCAGGGGGGCCTGGCTCAGGCGAAAACGTGTGCCTTTGCTTAGAAACCTATTAGTCATCTATCGCCTTTTCGCCCTGAGCCAGGCCCCCCTGCTAGCGTGGACAGTTTCTACCGGACGAAGGGATAGTTCAGGCTCCACTTTATAGGCTTTACAGGCTCCTTTTCACAGGCTTTACAGGCTCCATTTTATAGGCTTTACGGGCTCTACAAGCTCTATAGACTTTACAGGTTCCACAGGTTCCACAGGCTCCCTTTTACAAGGTTTATAGGCTAATTTACAGGCTTTACAGGCTCTGCAGGCTCCCAATAGACACCCTTCCTTTAAACCGGCTACGCTACTCCGGGTATAAGTCCTTTCGCCCAATTACAAGCTTCCCTTTTTACGAGAACGGATATCGACTTTATACTTGCGAAATCTGCCTTATACAAAAGCATGACTAATACCGTAAAGCTACGGGCGAGTTTATACAAGAAAGGCACGACCGGCGGGTCTTACGGGCGAAGAGAGCAAAGCTACGGGTACAAAAGCGTGGGATATGGGATCCTGTGGACTTGGAGAAGGCATTAGCAGAAGGAGAAGCCCAAAGGGAGGCTTGGGACGAGTAGAGGAAGTTCCAGGCTCGATTACAAGACGACGAATGGCAGTGGGATAAAGAGGAGAAGCAGTAGGAGATAGAGCAAGAGAGGAAATGGGAAGAGAACGATCCGGTAAGAGCTTGCAAATAGTAAGTAGCAGGGCTAATATATAGTAGTTTACGGACGAGTATAAGAGGGGGAAGCAGGAGCAGGAGCAAGAGCAGGAGCAGGAGCAAGAGCAGGAGGAAGCATAGTACTGGCTTACGGCTAGCTAATATTTAGAGATACAAAGGGAGGAAGGGCTTACGGATAAAGAGGATATACCTACGGATAAAGAAGAAGGACCTGCGAATAAAGAGGAGGAACTTGCGGACGAAGAGATATCTATAAATCAATTTACAGACGAGCCTATGGCCCGTAAGTAGGAAAACCTGTCCGTAAATACTTACTAACCCTTTCCCTTAGAATACTACTCTAGTTACAATCAAAAACGCCCCCCTTCTGAATTTGGATACTTCTTTACGTACTCTATATACCGAAAACGGAAGCAAAAGTCAAACCGTCGATGTGGGATTCAAAGAAAGGAGCAAGCAAGGATATCGAGACTTGAAAATAAGCCTACAAGAGACGAGCTTCAAAGACATATACAAGTACGTACTAGGGAATCGGGCGAGCAGGAGCTTAGAGAGGCAAGGGCAAGAGAATGCTACGGGTGTCTTATAAAAGACGATAGAAAACAGCCTTTAGAAGTTAATAATTATTTAAATAAAAGCCTTTAAAAGACTATATGCTTATATGTTACATTAGTACGAGCTTGCGAGCGTAATGTGGCTATAATCAAAGAAAAGGGAGGGGGAAAATTAAGAGAGAGCTTAATAAGTAAAAGTAAGGCTTAAAAGGGCCTATAAAAGGGGAGGGAGAGCTTTGCAAGTATAATTAAGGAGTATAGTAATTTATAAAAATAGAGAGAGCTTTATCTAATTAATCTCGAATCGAGATCAGGGCAAAATTAAAACCTGGCGGCCCTACGCAAGCTCCGGGGCCAGTTTTAATTTTAGCAAAGCGGCCCAGATCTCGTATTTTATTCATATATTACTCAAGTTATTCATGAATATTTATGAATAACTTGAATAATATACGTAATTATTATACGTGATATGGCTAGCCTAGTTAGGTAAGGCTCCCGGGGGGGGCCGCACCTAGTGCCATCTCACTACCTAATCAGGTAGTAGTAGCACTTAGTAAGTAAATTGAACCTTAGTAATACTTCAAGTTTATTATTATAGAAAATCAGTATTTAAGTGTCCTTATATAAGCTTGCTTAATAAGCACCTTATTTATTTTTTAAAATTAAAATATGTGTTAATTTATAATAATCCCGTGACTTACACGTGACTATTCATGATTATTCATGTTATTCATGAATAATTATTCTATTTTACTCAAGTTTCTTAAGCTGCTCGTTACTTATATTTTATTCAAGTTATCCATGAACATTCATGAATAACTTGAATAATCCTTTGACACACTGGGGTCAAACTATTGATCCATCTGCTTCCCTTGAAGTTGTGTGATATTCTCGGATTCTCTGGATGACAATAAGTTTAATATAAAATGGATTTTAGATCTCCCAACATGCTTCCAAGCCACAGTTTCTGGGTTTACACTCCTGAAATCCTGGAGTTGAGGACTGAACTTCATTATCCACCTCCTCTGCAAGTGAGCTCGAGGAGAGAAAGGAGTGTATAAAGATTACCACGCATCTTGAGCCCTAAAGCCGCAATATCAAAGGAACAATTCTGTCACACATTCACCGTGTGCAGCAGGAGAGGGCAGGAAACATAAGACTTGCCATTTGGCCCTCTGCACAAAGAGATAAAGAGCTAGTACCTTTCATTCGAGTCTGTTCCTTTACTTGTAAAAACTGTGCAATAGAATGGAGTCTCATTGTCAATGATAGATTTGTTGTCAGTTAAATCTTTGCTGGCACGCCCATCTTCCCTAGCCCCCGAACGTAGCGCAAATACCTCAGTCTTCAAACCTTGTGTAGAAAAGTATTCCCACTTACAGTCTCCTGCGAGACGCGACAACTTCAAAGCAAACACAGCCAGCCCAAAACCCCATATGTTTCCCCAACCAATCCTACACCAGGGCGACGACTGGGATTCCTCACGTAGCGCTTGAAACCTCTCTACAATTCGCTTTATATCTGCTCATCTCAGCTCCGGTAAAACGATTTGGCTCGCCTACTACGAATAAATTGATCAGCGGACTAGACTTAAAAATTTCGACCTCTCTTTAAGTAAGATTAGAGAGAGGTATATAAAGACGACCAATATCATTCATGCCCTCACCTTTCCTAAAACTACTTTTGAAAGACATGAACCATGTGGGAGAAGACTGAGGCTTCTTATTTGGTCTTGGTCTTTGGCAGAGGGGTATGCTATTTCTCGACTCAGTTTATTTCTCCGAGTTCGAATTGTGGAATAGAATAGTCAAACTTTCTTTTTTTGTGCCAATAAGGAGTGTGCTTTTTGTTAATGAACTCCTCTCGTCATTCGCATTGCCAACCCCTCTTAAGCCTGAAGCATTTTGTTCTGTGCTTGTGAGCAAAAGAAATCCAGTGTATGAAACCGGCAGTAGATGCAAGCTCGATTCAGACACAAGTATTTCGAAACCGGAATGTCGATAAGAGGTTTCTTGCTTGCGTCTTAGGACGTGGGATACTGCTCTTGCATTCTGAGCCGTGGGTGAGCAAACTTGAGCAAGGCTAGGCAAATTCGTCTCAAGGAAGAGGGTATGCTCAGGTGGTTTATTTGGGCTCCTCAGCCACGACTGACATTAGCTAAAATTGAAACAAAAATTGCAAGGCCCAGTTTTAGTTCCCTGTTAACAAGAGGCGTACACAGAAACGACCGACCACAGGCTTCTTCAAAAATTCAAGGTCAATATACAAACATATAGCATTAATCTTTGGGGGTCTTTTTTAGGCTTCTTTTTTAAAATACTACTCTCTACTAGCAATTAACAAATGATTCTGTATTGTGAGAGGTGCCTACGCCTTGAACGCTCGCGTTTCAGTTGCCTTGCTAGTGCGCCCGACATATACTCACCACCAAAATTAGTTTAGAGACCCCGCCCCTCGGCTGTGTATGGCCATATTTTTGATTCTCACAGCCCATCTAATCTTAGAATATGGGTGGAAAATGTCGAACGAAACCAAACAAACCATCAACTGGGCGCCGTACGAGGAAGATGTTATTTCTTTCTACGTCACGCAAAATCACACGAGGCAGGAGACGGTCACTTATCTGCAAGAGAAATACGGGCTAGACGTGAGGTGAGTGCAATAATCCGGCCAAAGGAGCCTCGTCTATTGAGAGATTTCTCATGTATTGGGTAGCGAAAAGCAATTCAAGAAGAAGTTCAGTGGTCACAAGAATGTTAGCTTTGAAGAGTGGCAAGAAATTATCCCTCGGGTTCAGAAGAGGGCACTGGAAGGCAAAGACAGCCAAGTGTTCGTTCGCGGGAGGCCTCTAGAACCAAAACGACTGAAGCTGGGGATCAATCGCTATTCATCTAAAATCGACGCAAGGAGTCCCCTAACTGGTAAGGGATCCATTTTTGTTCTGATAATACTTCGGTTCTCACTAACAAGACGGCCATAATAGTTGAACAGAGCTTCCAGGGCAGGATCAACATCGCTACGCCTCCATCAGCTCCATTGTCACCACCACCCGTCAGCTCGGAGCCTGCAATAGACCAAGAGATCGAGGAAATATTAAGATCAGAGATGCCAATCGGACGATGTCAATCTCCCATTTCTGGGTTGTATCCATTGCAGAATGGAACGAGTCCCAATTTCCAATATGGTATATCTACATCCTGCTCTCTGAATTTGCCTCGTTTGGTTACTTATAATTTATCCAGGTACGTTGAACGGAATTGAGGACTTCCCTGAGAATTTTGATGAATTTCTGGATCTTCAGCCTGATATGCCTCAAATCCATTGGTCCTCACCTGGCGCCGATGAGCCGTCGAATCTCGACCAAGATATAACCTTTGGAGCACCCGAACCGCTATTCATTAATACTGTGGTTTGGCCTATGCACGCTCAGAGTAACCCCTCTCCCTTTGACAAGTTTCCAACCAATCTGTTGCATGCATTGCCTTGTTTCCAACTCAAAGATTTCCTCTCAAGAAACAGTGAGTGATACAAATGCCATGTTGTTGATTCTAGACTGCCATGCTAACATATACTTTGAGGCACTGAAGTCATTAGCCCCCGAATGTCGAATGTACGAGGGTTCATGCCTTGGCTCGGAGCTCCCACAGCTTTCGGATCATCACGTGAATCTATGAGAATAAGCGTATCGTCAATTGAATGTCAGGACGTACTCATGAATCTCTTGAAAAGCGGCTCTGGAAATCAAATTGGTGAGCTCGTACCCGCCTTTACAGTAGAACTGCAGAAATTTCTACCGCAACGGCACATGGGGGAGCTCAGTACCCAGGTCCAGAAGCTGTTCGATCCATCCCACAATCAACCACTACAACCACTGTTGGAAATTGTTGCCTACTTCTCTTCGAACAACTTGCTATCGCGCCCTCAAATGGAAACATTTGTGAGATGGGTGACCAAGCAAAAATATGTCGATCCTCTCAAGCTGTTCCTTCAAATCGACAAGCCCTCGGTCCGTGCATTCAGATCGAGGCTTCTAGAAGCCGCAATCCAGGCTCAAGACCTCAGCTTCCTGAAACAAATGCATGTGGCTGGTGCGAAATTCGACGAGTATGCACAACAACTTATGGCAATTTGTGACTGTGACTTTTTGTTGTTTGTCCTAGCTCATCTGGATCCCGGATTACTGAAGGGGCAATCTTGGGGCCAGTTGCTCTATACACATCTCTCTGGGACACCATATATTTCGGTTGTTCAAAAGCTGGTTCAGGCTGGAGCAGAAGTCAATATTCCTCTATCACGGGAGTTTCCAACATCGTCCCTTTGGGAAGCAATCGACAAGAAAAGCCTGGATATTGTCAAATGCCTCGTTGACGGAGGGGCGGACGTGAATAAGGTTTCTTCCACAAAGCTTTCCCCCCAAGGCCGAATTTCGCCTCTAGGCTTTGCACTATACAAGAACCACCAGCCCATCGTCGAATATCTCTTGGATAAGGGAGCTGACAGCGCCGTTGATGTGTTTTCGGTGCCACTTCTTGAATACGCCCACGAAAAAGTCCCGGAAATTTATTCGATATTACTAAAGCGAGTTCCCAACGTGCCTGATATTATGCCTTCGCAGATCGTTTCCGCAGCGAGCTCTTCTCCGAAAGTCTGGTCAAACTTTCTCTCCCAGCATCCGAAACTGTCAAAGCAAACACTGGAGAAAGCCTTAGTCGAGTCTTTAAAACTGCGAATGACGAAGGCAGTGGTCAATCTATTGGAGCATGGAGTTGATCCAAACGGTTCTCATCTTGGCGAAGGGTCAACAACCCCATCAAGAGTTGTTATGTATATGGATACTGGCCAAACCATGTATCACTACCTGGATCTCTTGATTCACGCGAAGGTAGATGTCAATAAGGACGTGGACCACTACGATCTCACTGAAATTTTTGATGAACGTATTTTCGATAAATTTATCGAAGGTGGGTTCGATCTAGGTAGATACGGCAACGAAGTCCTTGAACTCACTGCCGTCGATTATCCGGAGGCAGTACCATTTTTACTCGATAGAGGGGTATTCATTGATGGTTATGGGACCCGTTTTACGGCTCTCCAGGTAGCCGCAAAGGAAGGTGACATCCAGTTGGTGAGACTTCTGATAGATCGAGGTGCTGACATCAACGCGCCCCCATTTGCTGTGAAAGGCCGTACATCTGTGCAGGCAGCTGCCCTATCCCACAGTATGGAGAAAATACGGTTGCTTTGCGATCATGGTGCAGACATCAACGGGCCTATTGCTCTTATCGACGGAATAACTACCCTTGAAGCGACATTGCGACCTTGGGAACCGACTAATGGTAATACAGATGCTTATCGTTGGGTTTATTATGATAAAATACCGACAGAGATCTTTCTTTTCCTTCTTGATCAAGGAGCATCAGTGAACCAACCGTGCAGATGGTTCACCTAGTCCCTTGCTGCACGATCTTATCGAGCAGTATTGGAAAGTGATCGATTTATTGATGGAAAATCGATATATTGGAGGTTGACAATCTGTAAAATGACTAGATACAGGAGAGTGAAGAGTAAAAAAGGAGAGGAGGAATCTAAAGTACAGTTCTTATATACCCACTAGTGGGTGGCGATTTCCTCCAGTATATTATAAATCAGATGACTCATATATATTAGTGAGCGTTCCCTGAGCTTCCATAGTGAGCTATTCCATAGGCTTCCATAGTAAACCATTATAAATGAGAGTGGCGAAGCTAATATTAGTAGTTGAACCTGGTACTGGAAGGACTAGTAAGCTAGTACCAATTCAACAAGCAGGAAGGGATTGATTTGCTTCGTCGGGCTCTTGAAGGGAAGGCCAAACCCAATCATTACTGGAATACCACATCATCCGCTGGGGGCCAAAGAACGCCTCTTCAACTAGCCGCCGGAAAAGGCCAGCTTCAATCTGTACAACTCCTGTTGGACTCAGGAGCTGGCCCAAACGATCCACCGGCGTACATGCATGGTAGAACTGCTCTACAAGCGGCTGCTTCATGTGAGATGCCAAACATGGAGTTGGTAAAACTCCTTCTCGACCATGGAGCGGTGATAAATGCCGCCCCAGCAGCTAGCGGAGGAATTACAGCCCTACAGGGCGCTGCAATCAGAGGTCATATCAATATTGCACAGATGCTCATCGAAAATGGCGCTGAGGTGAATGCTCTTCCTGCACTCAAAGATGGGAGGACTGCAATTGAGGGCGCGGCAGAGCATGGACGGTTGGACATGGTGCAGATGCTGCTCAACGCTGGTGCTACGGGAGATGTCGTTGGCAACAAAAGATTCACGCTAGCGATCGGATTGGCGAGGAAGAATCACCAATTTCAGATAGTTGAGTTACTAGAATCTCAATAGAAGGGAGTGTGGAGATAGTGTATTTTATTGGAGCATGTCGTTTTCCTGCGCTGTTGTGGGGCATGTAGAAGAGAGTCTTCGGAGATGAAGCACAGAAAATAACACACCTCTCCACGGTCATCAAGGAAGTTCAATATCAACCTCACTTCAAACGAGATCAAAGAGACACCAGTAAGAGAAAAAGGAGATATGAAACAACCAGCTAGTATCTTCAGTGCCATCACCATTGCCCAGAATATATCGACTCCAAGAAACAGTGGCCTGAGAAGACGGCGGGGCAAGAGATATAAAGACCCTCCTTCTCTCCCTCCCTCGAACAGCCCGCCGTCCTATCTCACTCGAGTTTGTTCCTCCACCGCCTGAGCTGAGCAAGAAGGATGACTATTTGCTATCAAGAACCTCACCGCTGCCACTCGACACTTTTTGTCCTTGTTATTCCATTAAGCAATACTCCCCAGGGGGAAAAAATCACAAACAGGTCTCGAGAAGTAGGTACCCCTCACTCTGTGCAAAGAGCTACAGAGCCGACGGCAATGAAGGAAAAGTGAGGGCCAACAAACTTGATATTGTCCACTTTACCAGTGCGAGCATTCGAGAGCGTAAGGATTGAGTCCTGATGTCAGACGCTTGCTTCGAGGTGGTTATTTGTCCGCTTGCATGGTTCCCCTCACGGCAACAATACCCCAACAATCAGAAGGCCAGGACCGGGAAGTTGGAAAGTGCAGCGCATTAAATTCTAAGGATGCCTCGGCCTCCGTCTTTCCTCCACCAATATACAAATCTTTGGTTTTCAAAATAAAAACTGATCACCACCAACGCCATGCATGCATTCAAAATTATCGTAAAATTCACCCCTCCCATCTCTCCCCTCCCCTCCCCCTCACGTGCACTGTCTCAACCATACCGGACACTCTCGCTTCATTCCCCCTCAGTTTTCCTCCTCAACCCACGTCTCCGTCCACCATCAATCTTATCCCCTCCCTTCCTCTTGAAAACCACGAGCACAAGGTATAAAGCAGCAATAACCCCCGCAACGACACCGTACCCAATTATGCCTCCCGTCGAATTCCCCGCAAGCTGCAATCCGAGCCCTCCGTTAATGATCCCACACACGATCAACGCGCGGCCATACCAGATGTGTAAGAAGGAGACCGGGGTGCGGGACGATGTTTTGCGGTATTGCAGGTGGTGCATGAGGCCGAAGATGGGCTGCAGGAGGAAGAGGCAGATGATGACGGTGCCGAAGATGGTGTGTGATGTGTTGTAGAGCTGTGCACTTGTTAATTATTCTGTTTCAAGTATATAGATCAAGTAGAAGCTGGATGGAGGTGGACAATGTAACGTGATACTTGCCCTTCGAATCTCGGCCCGCCTCTCAACTGTAGAAAACGGAAACCCTGGTCCTCCACCAGGAGAGAAAGGAGAGGGACTTGTCCCACCACCACCTCCGCCGAAAGGAACAGTACTTACCAAGTTCCTCATCTGCGCAAGCTTGATACCCAGTCCAAAGCCACACAACATCGCACACAAAGCAAAGATCTGCCAGGCGCCATGCAAGTACACGCTCGCACCCAGTCTCATGAACATAGCACCAAGAGGCAGAAGGAGGACCATGGTAGCACCCATGATCACCCCGTGCGCAGTCTCGTAGTCCGTGATGACTTTGAAGCTCGGTCCTACCACCGTGGCTCCACTGTCTGCTGAACTTCCGCTATCCCCACTACTTCCACCATCCCCACTCTCTCCCGTCGATGTCGGGCTCGAGCCACTTGTTGTTCCGGTCCCTGTCGAAGAAGTCGAGGATACGAAGGGGTTGCTGTCGGTCGAGAGGGCGGCGGAAGTGAGATCGAGGGTAAACTGTCGCATGCTGTTGGGGCCATGTTGGGCGATGGTCGCGGAGGTAGAGGCAGAGTTTAGTGCTGAGCCCTGGTTCCAGGCGCAGATCCAGGGGGAGGATGATGAGGTTTTGGAGGAGTCGAGCTTGCATGTTGTGCCTGTTTCTCCATTAGCATCTGCTTTCCTTCCTTAATTCCTTCCTTCTATCCTCCGTCCCTCTCTCTTTCTTTTCGGTTCTCGTGTTCCTCCGGGGAAGCAGGAAAGGGGGCACAAACAGTAAACATTCGCAATCATCCTCCCATTCACAATCCCACTGCCCGCCAACAACGTAACTCCGCTCTGCAGACTCGCACTCTGCTGCGGCTCCACGTGTCCCTGGCCACCATTCCTCGCACTGATCGTCACGTTCCCAGCCCCATCCGCATACATGACAAAAATGCTCGCGCCGGCCATCTGGCTGCCAATGCCAAGACCAACCCATTGGAAGCTGGTTGGCGCAGAGAGCTGGAAGTAGATGCCTCCCGCAGACGATTGGGAGATGGAAGAGGAGGATGGGACGCCGACGCTGTAGGAAGGTCCCGGGGAGAAGGTTGCGAGGGCTGAGGCGTGGGATGCTGCGGTGCAACTGTGTCAGTCATTGCAAGTCTGACGACTGGAGAGTAATGGGAAAAGGTGAGATGTACCGAGTCCGGCGCAGAGTACGCCCAGTGCGTGCTTGAGGTTCTTCATCGTTGCGTTGACTGCCTGCTTGGCATGTACAGTATGAGGTGATTCCAAATGCTGTCGCGTTCGCAAAAGAAACGGCAGGCACGCGGGTTGATAAAGAAGGGAAAGCCACCGATGCAGATGCAGATGCAGGGAGACGGGCGATGCATGGGCTCGGGGTCAGGCCAGGTCCAAATAAAATCCGCTGAGGACCGAGGATCGCAACTCCGGATGCCGTCCACTTCACTCAGTGAGTGACTCTACCAGCCGCATCTCGGGTCCTTTTTCCTGACAAAGCAGTGAGCATGCTTATGCTCCTCTCGCTCATCGCGCAATAATAATCGTAATCGGAAAAGAGAGTTTAGGATGGTCGGGGGGGGGGGGGGGGGTCTTCCTGCTTCCAAGAATCCAAACGCGTAATTACTGCGCCTCCACATTCTGCGCTGCAGCCACGGGAGGCACCTCTCTCCACCTCTCCACCTCCCTCCGCTCAGCGCGAGCCCTTCGAGGAGCGCCGCCTATCATCTGGGGTCTTGTTCGGGGGTGTTGGGCCCGGGGGCAGGGCTTTGTGTGAAACAACTGCAGGGGCTTCCATGCTTGATTTGGAATGAAGCTGCCCTGAGAGGATGAGGAGCGAAGCTGGGCATCAGATAGATAGGGATGTGATGTTCCCCCAGTATCGTGATCACTGATCTGACGTGGACTGCATGTAAATTTACAAAGACTTGGTACTTGCCAAGATGCCGGCAGTTGCATCTCCTCCCTTTGCTTTCTTGTCTTCAACGCCTTCAGTTCCATCCTGAGCATTTTGCAATGGTGGGGAGGTTGAGGTTGGCCCCGGAGTATAACCTCACGCCAGACCCTCAACTTGACACACCCTAAAAATAAGCTTTATCTGACAACACACCCGCCACTGGGTGCCTTCCCCACAGCAATATCCGCATCCGGCCATTTCCTCGCTCCTCTCAGGTCGAGTCTGTCTATCTTACCGTCAGACTCGCTCTCCTCTTCTCGGGTGCAACACTATCCGTAGTTTACGCGTGCACCCTCTTCTTCACGGTTGCCGAAAGCCTCAACGCCAATGCCAAGTCAGATCTACGCTTCACTGCAGCGAGATGACGAGTCCTCTACGATTTCGTGCAGGAGATCGGTGAAGCTGCACTGATCTTCTAGTCCTGGAGTGGAGAGATATCAAGAGGGTGCCGGTGGGGGAGTCCGGATGCAGACGCAGGTCGATGTGGAGACGAACCAATGGTCAGGGTCCGAGACAACCAGTCAGGTACTCCACCTCCACATTCCTCAGAGGGTCCAAGAATGTATACCCGAGGAATGCGATACTTCAGATAAGAAAGGCAGAGAGTGCCGAGTCCACGGACCTGATTCGGAAGCCCGAGATCCTCTTCCGTGCAGCACGGGCGCCGATGGCTGCAGAGTTCAGTGACGAGAGTGAGGCTGTGCTGGTGCTCCCGATTTGACTGCCGTGTCAGCAGGTTATCATCCTCCTCATTGGCTGCACTCTTTCATTTGATAATTTTGGTGCGAGATCAGTGATTATCGTTTAAGAGGTGAGGCGGAGATGGGGATTGCAGGATTGAGGTTGTGCTCTTTGCTCCACCTCCTGTTATGATGAAGTGACGTCGGGTAGTGTGACGTACGTCTTAACCTTTCTCATAGTTCGGTCGATGTTCGGTCGATGTGGGAAGTTTGGGACCCGTCCATCCGTCAAGCTGCCAGACTTTCCTAGAGGGTTGTCAAGGTTGGGCTTAGAGTGGTTGGCAAAATGCGAGTGACCCAGAAGATTTGAATTCATGGTTACTATGCTACTGCTGTTCTCCGGGGACTTGAAGACAATGTTTGGTGACGAAGTGCAGGGGAGGCTGAGAGTCAGAGGCATTCAGGTCGTTCTCTAAGTCACAGGTTGGATTTTAGCCTCTCCAACATCACCCCTCCTCCCAAGCACTCTCCATACAACTCACACAAGACACAAGAGCAGATGAATTTGCACATCTCATCATTTTGAAGAAGCCGTTAATTGCTAAAATACAGGCCAGTCATAATGCATGATTGGTTTCCCAAACCCCAAGCATACGCCACGAACAGACCAGAGAGGACCGCACCTATGCTATCCCCTCTTATCAATGCTCGCTCGCACACCATACATTCGATCCACCTCCAATGCATTTCCACCCTACTTCGTAACTCAAATCGAAAAGAAAGGAAGGAAAGAACGTCGTCAAAGAAACTTTTGTATCATCCCAATCCGGTCAAGACACCAGAAAGGAAAAGCCAGAAAGCCTCCAACCCTCGCATCAAGGCTAGATGACGGAATCTACACACATAGAATATGTTGAGGAAGCCAAAACAGAAAAATGGGAGAAGAAAAACAGCAGAGCTTTTGTGTATCGCAGCTTTTTTCTAGCCGTTTATAGGCACCGCAGAAAAAGCACAACGAAAGCAAGCAAGCAAGCAGGGTAAGGTCAGGGATGTCTCGATCTCCGAGGAGAGAGAGGCATGCCGTCCTCGCGTATTGTGTGTGACTGTGGATGTGTCCTTCCACCATGATTATACTCGACAATGTTGGTGATCATACTCCGACAGAGAGGTGATCAGAACACGCTCTTGTTCCGCTTATGCCCGTGAAACTCTTGGCCATCGAACTTGCGCTTCCTGTTCGCCTGCGCCACGTTCGCCAGAGGACTGCCGGGACTCGAGCCGATGGTGTTCGCAGGCTTGAGCTTCCTCGGCATCGGTGTAATGGGCTCGTTGGCGTGGCGGATGCGGTTTGGCTTGAGACCTTGGATGGGACCTTGGTTGTAGGGACCTTCGAAGGCGAGGGCCGCGGTCGAGACTTGGTTGCGCTTCTTGACATTCTTATGGGTGTGCTTTTCACGGAATTGTCCGACAACACCACTGTTGAGGTGCAGGAGGGGGTGGACTTGGTCTTCGCTTCGAATGCGGGTGGCTTGAGCAGGTGTGGTTTGTTCGAGGGGCGAGCCAACGGGTTCTTCAGCTTCGTTCTCATCGTCGGTCTCCTCCCCGAAATCGAAGAACGTGTCTAAGTTCAGATTTGCCTCAGGGTCGGACTCATCATCTTCGTATTCAACGGAGGAGTTGTCCTGAATATTGGGGGCATCGAATGGGAAGAAAGCTTCTGATGGGCCCATAGCTTGACCTCCAAAGAGCGAGAAGTCTTGGCTGTATGACATAGCAGTCATCATGAGGTTCCCTGAGTTGCTGATCATGGGAGAAGAATTCAAAGCCATTTGCTCGTAGTTGATCTGCTGTAATTGTGGACGCTTGGTTGTCCCATCTGCGCTGAAGCGACGATTGGGGCCGAACATAATCATCTTCTTGCCAGTGGAATCCAGCATGGCATAACGCTTCCTGCCATCATGGATGAATGGCGAGAGCTTTGGTCTCTTCTTTTGCACCGGACCACGGGCAGGGGCTTCATCTTCAGAGGAAGAGGCATCAGAGATACGTCGGAGAACAGATCTAGTCGGAGCATGGACTGTTGTTGGGATGTCTTCATCAGTAGTTTCACCTTCATCCGCTAATGTCTTTGTTAGCAATACTCTGCCCAAAATGTTCGGCTACCCACTTAGATAACCAGATGAATCTGAACTGTCGCTGTCCGTAGCTTCCCCCTCATCCGCAACATCTTCTTCACTTTCCTCTGATGGCCACCATCCTTCGTTGTCTGAATTCGCCTCCTTGTCCACATCTTCATCAATCATCTGACGGAAATGAGGGGCAAGGCTGTCGAGATCAAAAAATGTGATATCCGGGTATTCTTTGTCATCTCCAGATTCACTGTCATCATCCGAAAGATCGAAGTGGACGCGTCGGTCTGGTGACCCGGCGGTGTTAGAGGAGCCGCTGGAGTAGTTTGGTTCGATGGCTTCGACATGCTCGTTGAAAAAGCTTGGTGATGGTAGATCCATCACACTCTCGTCATCTGATTCCGGCCGAGGAGTTAGACCTTCTTCTTCGAAGGCTCTAATCACGTCCTCCTCGGCCGCCTCAACATCTGGCTCATCCTCCTCAGAGTCAGAGATCTGGTCCACCCCTTCATAGCCATCCTCATCAGAGGAATCGTCGGTAGGTATAGAACTCTTCTGCACCGTCTTCTGGGCAGGAGTCACAGCGGATTTGCGTTGCAAGTTGCGAGACATTATGAACTAGTCTTAGGTTGTAATTGTGGGGTATGTTGGTGGGGTGTAACTGGCGGTGAGCCACAGCACCGTCTGCTCAGGTTCGTGTATGTTTCAAAAAGGAGTTCTACGTCCAATTCGAGCGTGATTGTGTTGATTGGAGTCTATTAAGACTATCGAGATGCGTATGGAGGTTCGGAGTATTCGTGGTGGGCTCGGTGTCGGATATCGAAGGAGGGAGGTAAATTCGCTCGCGGATGGAGTCTCGCTCCCGGGACAAAGAGCACAACTCGATCTGTATTGTGTTTTAATGGGACCGTAATTGCAAGCCAATGCGGCTTTAGACAACTAAAGTCTGGGTCTTCGTCGAGGTCGATGGATGATTGAAAGTCTCGTTGGCTGAAGGACTGCGAGCTGCTCCGATCGAGCAGCCCGCAGTGGGCGTTCACAGCTCAGCGATAGCCTGCGGCATGATTCTCGACGAAGGTAGGGTATTGGGGTGGATGCTGTTTACGTTGTGTAGTGTGACTTCGTTGTCTTTGGGAATGGTGTTGTTGTTGAAGAGAGGGGAGGGAAGCTGACTTCGAGGTGGTCGAAAAAGATATCTGGGAATTTTTCGCTTACAGTACCATACAGACTAGCCCGCAGTCCAATGCCATCGCCCTTCTCACCAGCGGAGTTACCAGGAACCTTTGGTCATCGCGCGACATCAACTGCAGGCAGTTGTTGATTGGGCACAGCTCGTCTTCACCGCTACATCCTTTAGGCAAGGGGCGCGCCTGTTACAGACTCGCACTGGTGTTCGTCACAGAAGTATCTATTTGTAGGCAGATAGCGGGGCAGCAGCAGCAACAGCAGCAGCAGCCGCAAAGCAGAGAGGCATTGTCCAACACAATATCAGCAGCAGAAGACGTTATCACCATACTGTGCCAGTCTGGTGATGATAGACTGATCTTCACCGCGAGCAATGTGTCTGAAGCTGCAGTCCTCTGGCAGCGTCCATTCAGATCTCAAGCACCAGCCAATCCACACCTCACATTTTACCCGCCCAGCGGGCCTTCCTGCTGCTGCAGCGCGGCACGCATCATTTCCACCTTTCCTGCCCCTCGTTTCGAAGAGAGAGAGAGCCCAATTGCACTGGCACGGGATTTAGGATTCGGAATGACGCATCAACGAGTCATTATGGAGTCAGACCGTGGGTTATGAGTCTGCGCTTGGCCATCTTGAGGTATGAGTTTGAACTCTATTGCCCGTGTTGACCTTGTCCTTGCGTTATCTTGCCAGCTGTCGCGTGAGGGGTGCCCATTCACAGTTCTCACCGGTCGGTGTCTTTCTCCATATTTTTGAAATTTTTATTGTGGGCGCGGCAGAAAATGTTGATCTTCACCGCTCAGCGGGGCAAACAAGATCCGCGCCGAAAGAAGCTAGCCGAGTTGACCCCTCCAAGATCACGTGTTTATTTTCTCCACGATTAAGCAGATCAAGCTCAGTAGAGAATCAATCCGTCTTCAGCTCCGTTATAGAACTTACACCCCTTGTTCGTTCTATTAGTCTCCAATATTACTTGAAATTCTGACTCAGCAGTTGCCGTCCGATCACGTGCCTCGCCTCCTTTAGCCTCCTGGTTTACCGCTTGTAAGATTCCCATAGTCTTGAGGCCTTCCGAATCTCCAAAAAACACACTTTCCTCATGATTTTAGAAACATCACGCGGCACAATTATGCTCTCGGCTCCTTCTTAGAGGTGAGGTTGCCAAATCTGAAGACTTAATATGGCAATACCAATTGTCGCAGCAGTTGCAGCTGAGTCGTGTCTCCATTCTACTCCGTCTCTATCTCACCGTTGGTACCAGCCGCTCGAACACTTTTCTATGGAGGCATTCGATTCCACCATGCCAAGCCCTGCGTGAATCGTTCAGCCCTGGCCGCACCCGAACAGTTTTAATACCTCGGCTTTAAATCTACAGCAAGGGATATTAATAACATCTTTTCTGCTAATAAATGGTCTGAATATCTCGGCCCTGAGACCCTCTTATAAAGGATGATATTCTGTTTATTTAAAACTTATAATACCGAACGCAAATCCTTCTAAGAGTTAGAATTGCAAAGCGAAAAGCAGCAGCTATAGAGTTGACATACTCGTAGATCACTCAACTTCTGTTCTTCCTGATCTTTGCCACTACCCCATCCGATCCCAGCTAGTTGAAGTTTCCTGAATTGTCGACTCTTTACGTACTTTGTCGAAGGATTAGCTTCAAAAGTATTTCAAAATAGGTGTTTGATTATGCCTCACCTCTTCGATTGTGTTTTTCATCACATATCGCACAATCTTTACGTGATTCTTTTGCCCAAGTCGAGCAGAACGACCAATCGCCTGGCTTTCGACAGCGGGATTCCACTGTGGCTCAACAATGTGGATTCGACTTGCTGCTGTGATATTCAATCTAAAAACAGAAAGAGAAAGGTATTAGTTGGGGGCAAACGCATGCAAGAAACATTGGCAAATACCCTACAGCTCCCGTACCAAGTGTCATCAATAAGACGGACAGGTCGCTGTTCTCCTGGAATCTGGTAAGAATTCGCCTCCGTTCCGGAAGCGTCAGAGAGCCATCTATCTGGACAAATGGAATTCCATCCGCACTAAGTAAAGCGGCAATGATGTGAAGTGTCTTTTTCCAGGAGGAGAAGATAATGCTACCCAGAGTTTAGCTGATTTCATTTCTTTGGAGATTTTAAACGAGCCTTTTAGCGGAGTGTCTAACTCCACGGACATCTTCCAACAATTTGGATAGTTTTGTTGCCTGTCCGGTGTTGATCAAATTGGGATTGATCATATACGACTGCCCCCGGCCTTTAGTACTAGGCGACAATTCTTCGTCGCCTCCACTGATAAGTTCACGACAGATTGGACAGTACGAACTTTCCCCATTTCTATTCATCTTTAGGTCTTCTTCATACTGAAAGAAGCAACCATTGCACAGAAGATGCGAGCAAGCCGTAAAACGACCAGGATTTGACCCTTCTAGGTTATTGACTGAAGTGACATCGCACGAACAAATTGCGCATATTGCATCATCAGTTTGTTGAAGTTCTGCCAGAGCCTCTTCGGGATCTGGCAGGTCCATTACGCCACTTTTCAGAACCATGTAGTCAAAGGTACCGTGATTGCAGAGCGAGCGCAGTTGCATAATTGCTTGAAGAATACCATTGTACGCTTCCATTGCTTTGTGCCCGCTGACAACATCATCAATGGCTTGTTTTGATGACTCTGCAATAGAGTTGTACATTTCTTTCTCGACAGGTGAGAGATCAAGTTCATAAATAACTTCCTCTGGCTCCGGGAAATGTAGGAGGTCTCTGGTCCGGCGCAGACAGATCGACTTAAGCAAGGTTCGCAAATTGTTAAAGCCTCCCACTTTTCCAGATTCAGTTGGACTCACAATGTGATCCCGAAAATTTGAGGTATTCTCAAGCAAGGGGACTCGAAGAAACCGGATGAGTGCTCCAAGGTCGAAGAGGGTATTCTGAATTGGAGTTCCAGTCAGGCACCAGCGATAGGAAGCAGAGAGAGAAGTGATTGCTCGGAATTGCTTGGTTTGTTGATGACGTATCGAGTGGGCTGGGTTTCAAAGTCGGTTAGTATTTTATTTTCCTTGCTATTCAAAATGAGTATGCAATACCTTCATCTAGGATAATCCTAAACCAAGTAATTCCGTAAAGAGGCCCAGAGCCTTTTCCAAATTCCGATGCCACTGTAGCATATGTAGTTAAAAGGACGTCGAAATCGAGTAGCTCTCTGCTTTCTGATTCTCTCTTCTGCCCATGATATATGAGTATATTCAGCGAGTTTGGTGCCACATGTCTAGATATATTAATATTACCAGGTAATCATAAGATATTTAAGGCGAACCTTTGGATCTCTTTCAACCACTCATCGATAACCACTAGAAAATTTATCGATTATTAATAACTCACAATCAATATTTCGATAAAGCACTTACAAACCGATGGTGCAATGATCAAAGTACTCTTTGCAGACGTTTTGCAATTGGATACCGTTGGTGGAGTTGTAGAAGAATGGGCGAGGCCAAGACTCCCAACAATTGCAGAAAGCATAGTTAACGTCTTTCCTAAGCCCATCTCATCTGCGAGGATTCCGCCGAATGTCTGCGGTGGGACAGTGGACTTTCTAGTACCGACTATTATATGTTCGTAACTGCATTTTGTTAAAAGCCAGATATTTTTGTTAAGTCGAAAGTGACAAAAATTAGTATTTTACTTACAACATCACTTGATCCCTTTGGTGGGCTTTCCAAAGTTCCGGAATAGAGGATACCCTCCAACCTTCTCTTTGTCCAATAAAGTCAACGCCGGTTTTCTGGTGCCTTCACATAGTTAACAACTGTCAAACTCAAAGACGCATCTTGATATTTAGGAGAAATCGTAAAATGAAGGATACCTTAAAAGCGATGTTTTTATCCGGCAGTCAATCTCGCCATCGTCAAGGTTTTCATGTTGATCCAAGCTGTTTAGCAACGCGCTAAGCTGAAAGTTTGGAGCTGTTTGACCTAAATTATTAGGATGTGTTAAAGAATGGCACAACTGCTGCGGCAAATCCGGTTTTTGAGAATGTTTGAATTCGAGATAGTGGGGGTTGTCGTATTTAGCATGGTCGCTACAGCATCGAGGGTGTTGTAAATAAATTTCTGCATCAGAAAGCTTCCTCCCAATCTGGTCACGGATTTGTTTACTTCCGTATATAATTATCTCCACAAGGAAATTGACTTTTTGACCTTTATTTGCCCAAGTGATAATGCTCGTAGAAAAAGTTTCTACCCCAACAAAAACTTGATAGCGCACATAGCCTAGCTCTTCAATCGCCCATAGCACATGTGTAGTCTTTGTGTTTAATACGGCAATATCAATGTCCCTCTCGTGTTGCAAGGCTATATGGTTGTCACGACGAACGAGTTTAAGCGTATAAACGTCTTCATTGGAAGGTGGAAGGGTCAAAAGGCCTGCGCTTTCGATTGTGCGGGAATCGTCGAGAAACTGAGCTTTCGCATCGCAGATCTGGCATTGTTTATTAGCACTTTGCCTTAGCAGTGTATCGGATACGATAATGATTTGTTCATACCATTCCAAAGCACATCTCAGAAACCTGCAGGTCCGATTCTCTTTCCGGTTGTGGAGAAAGGACAGGTGCTTCGACATCTCGTCGAGGATTCGCAGATAGAAGATTTGTATGATTCGGAGGCTGTAGGTTGTTGACCGAAGAATCAAATATTGTCGCGTCGATACCCTGGGAGATATCTGCGTATGCGAACTGGAAACTGGCTTGTGGAAGGATTGAGAAGGCGTTGGTTCCGGACTGTGAACTATGTAAATCCAGTTTTGGCTTCGACCACTCTCCGTTCGGTGAGTGAGCTGGTGAGCCGCACTGCAGTTCCGGGCGTTTGGCGATGGAGCCAGAACAATCCGACTCGGACGATATGAAAGCCCTCTTCAACCAAGGAGAAGCCATTGTCAGATCAGTATTGAAAATTCCGAGCCAGAGTGATTTCAGAAATGCGGAAATAAAGTTTCAATTTCAAGTTCATACTCATGATTGAGCATTTCAAGTCGCCTGCGAATGCGCCTTGTGGCTATGCTGGCTCGAGGTGCAGCAAACTTGCACAGCCTACCTCATCCCAGACCGCCTCTGTAGAGCCCTATTTCTCAACAACCATCGATCATATTTCTCCCTTTATTTAAGAGCTCGCACTGTCGGAGCAGCTGCCGACACATCCCCTCGACACAGCAATTGTGCATTTTGTGCCATGTCGACGAAATCCTCTCCTGACCCTGGTCCGTCGGGCCAGGAAACAGTTTTCCACGAGGCTCTCGAACGATTCAAAGCCTCTCTTAGCGACAATGATAGAGAGGACTTCCAGTTTGTTACGTTGGACGATCTACAAGCTGCCATCGCCGCTATTCAAGAAAAGCAGGCATCTGAGAAGAAAATGAGAAATTTAACACGTCTCAAGAAGTTTCTGGAAGCAATGGATGAATATGGAAAAGTTCTTGAGATTTTTCTTAATAATTCACAATTCATTGCCTTTGTTTGGGTAAGCCTTGACCCTAGAGTTCGCTGTGCATGGGCCTGAGTTTTCTTTCGGTAGCACTAATGTCCATAAAATCCATAGGGTCCTATGAAGTTTCTTCTACTGGTAAGGAGAACTGAAATCTCTCATTCATAAACCCCTGAAGTGTCGCCACTCACTTATTACTGCAGGTCGCAAACACCTACACTCAAGCATTTGATGCTCTTGTGGAAATGTATCAGGCCATCGGTGAGCAACTGCCTCTGCTGGCCCAATATCAGGCTCTCTTCCAAGCGAACCCGTATATGAGAAGAGTGCTTGAATTGATATATTGGGACATTCTTGAGTTCCACACCAAAGCCTTGAAGTATTTCAAGCAAAAAGGTATGTTGCGGATCGTTTCCGTTATGGCGCTGGTACTAAGATATTATCGAGTGTGGAGACAACTTTTTCAGGCAACTTGGAAAACTTTTCGAACACGATTTTCTGGAATTCTCGACAATTTGAGACGTCATAAGCTACTCGTAGAAAGTCAAGCAAGCTTAACACAGTTCGAAGAATTTGAAAGGGCTCGTGTTACAGCAAAAGAAGAGTTCAGGGCCATGAGAGATAACGAAGGAAAGAGACGAAAGATTGCAGTTCGTGATTGGCTAGGTGCCGCAAGCAGTGAAGCTGACCAAGAAAATTATGCAAACGTACGACTTCAGTATCCTGGAACTGGACGGTGGTTGCTTCAAATACAGCACGTGCAAGCTTGGCTCGATCCTAATTCTTCTTCTATTCCTTTGCTCTGGCTAACCGGGATCCCTGGTGCCGGTGAGTACCCTTCACTGCAATTCGTTCCCCTCTTTTACCCGTGTTTTCTCTGATGAAATCCTTTTCAGGTAAAACAATCCTAACCTCACTTCTCGTTGACGAGGCGCGCAAACTATCTTCTATAAAGGTGGTTTTTTTCTACTGCAAACACCATGATTCACAGCGCGATTCTTTTCTTGCAGTTGCCCGGAGTATGTTGTGGCAGCTTCTTCAGCATAGCGAGAAGCCTCAGCTTGACGAGAGTCTCCTAGCATACTTCTACGAAAATGCCTCAACATCCGGAGAGAGCCTATTAAACTCAATCAACAATGCCAAAGATATGCTCGACATCGCTCTACGAAAGTTTGATAAAGTCTACATAATTCTTGACGGCTTAGACGAGTGCCCAATAAAAGAAAAGAAGCTGATTGCCTCTTGGTTTCGCAACGTTGTTGATAGTATCTCTGAGGATGAGCCGAAAGCAATGCGTTGTCTCTTTGTCAGCCAGGATGATAATGATTGCGGCAAGCTTTTCAGCGGTATTCCGATCTCCAAAATCTCTAGCATTGAGAACAGCTCGGATATTTTGGTTTTCTGTCAATCTTGGGCAAAAAATATACGGCAAAAATTTCGCTTGTCAGAAGCTGAAGAGGGTTCTATCGCGATCAAAGTTACTCAAAGAGCAGATGGTAAAAGAATTATATAAAAAGCAGGATGCAAGACTAATATGGAATAGGGATGTTCTTATTTGCGAGACTGGTCATGACAAACCTTTTTGGTCAAACCTCACGAGCGAGACTAGATAGGGAGCTCGAAGCAGAAAGGTTTCCTAAGGGACTAGTAGAGGCGTAAGTTTTTCTTCGCTCCTTTTAAATTCTAGATAAGACCCCTTCGTTGACTCTCTATTCCAGGTATGCTCGTATTCTGGACCGAATCCTTATGGAAGCAGAAGAAGCCGAAACTGATGACGCTGCGAAGCTTCTGGGATGGCTAGTCTGCGCAAGGCGATCTCTAAAATGGCACGAAATACAAGGCGCGATTTCTGTGGACTTGGAAAATCGATCCATCGACTTTAAGGACCGCCAGCTGTGTGTCGATTCGAAGGACCTCTGTGGATCGTTGGTTGATATCAGTTCGAGCGGTGTCATCAGCCTTGTCCATACAACTGCGAGGCAGTGAGTGTCAATTTTCTTCCAAGTTTGTCTTGGCTAATACTAACGGAATAAAGTTACCTCATCAGCCAAAAGGTCGTTCTTCCCAACAAAGAAGACTACAACCTCGCTGTCCTATGCCTCTGCTATCTTAGTAACGACTGCTTCGACATTTCTAGAACCTCAGAAGCTGTCGAAAACCACGTTCTCGAAGGTTGCTATGCATTCTTAGATTACGCCATAGTCCACTGGCTGGATCACCTCGAACGTTGCGTTGTTGAGTTAGACAAACCCAGTACTGGCTCGACCGAATTACTGGGAGCCGAAATTCGTGAGTTTCTTAGAAAGCACTTCTCAGCCGAGGATCCCGGAGACACCATCTCGAAAGTAACGCGAGAGAGATTCCATGTTTTCGAGAAGTATGAATTTTTCAGCTGCTTAGGTAGAGCCGTCGAATACTGGAAGAACTGCATGCAAACGAAGGCTCAGAAGTCGAACAACGCTCGCATTTTGGATTTGGACGTTGTCCTCGGCAGAATCAGATCAACTATAGACGACCTGGGCTCGAGGCAACTGTCCACTTCTTTGCCGCAGAAACTCCGAACCTTTGGTGGAACTAAAATCTTTAAATGCGCTAAATACAACTGTGAATACTTCTATGGAGGCTTCGAAACCATCCAGGAACGCGACCGGCATAATAGTAGGCATGACCGAACCTATTACTGTACTTTTCCTGGCTGTCCTAAGGCCATCTTTGGTTTTGAAGATTCCAAAGCACTTCAGCAACATTCCACAGGTGATCATCTCGCTGGACATATGGACGATTCGAAATACCCAGTGTACCAAGAACCTAAGTCCATAGATGTAGAACTAGCTATCAAGGCGGGAGATATCGCCGCAGTTGAGCGCTGGGCTCAGCAGTTTGATGGCTGTATTCCTGACAATTTTGCTGGCATCCACCGAGCGGACAAAAAACATATAGCCAAAATAGGAGGTCGCAGGCCCTTTTATTATACGCTCCAAAGAGACGACCCTGAGATCGCCAAGTTCTTTCTCGGAAATATTTTGTCGCCAGGTGAATTGGGATTCGCAATTATCTATGCTATTATGAAAGACGGAAATAAGAGTCTCCTCACTTGGGCCGTCGAAATACCTATGGACGAAGTGGATCCACGTCAAGCTTATCCGCCAATTTCGTTAGCAATTACTCGTGGCGACGATCTCACAGCATTACGATTGCTAAAACTTCTCAGCTCCAAAAGCCCTAGGGATCTGATCCCATCAAAAAGAATATCGTATGTCCCTCTGGCAGGTCGATTCAACTGTCTATTAAGCCTTCAATACTTAATTATTGACTGCAAGATGGACGCCGATGCCGTAGACGGCCGCCAAAGAACAGCCTTGATAGCTGCTGCCGAATTGGGCCACACAAGTATAATCAAGCTGCTCGTAGACGGTAGCCAATGCAATATCAGTTTCAAAAATAGCAGAAACGAAACTGCTTTGTCTAAAGCAGCCGCCAACGGACACGACCATGCCATTCGAATTCTGTTTCCCGAGCACCCAGTGCCAGATCATGTCATGCCATGGCTGAAAGTTTCCCAGCTTCGAAATGCCGCCCGCAGTGGGAACACTGAAGAAATTATCCGCCTTTTAGAAGACGACGGAATCTCGGTTAATGTGGCAGACGTGGATCATTATACTCCACTTCTTCATGCGGTGGAGAATGGGCATTACTCTGTTGTCTGTGCGCTTTTGGGTCATCGAGGAAACAGTATCGATGTCAACTATAAATGCAACTGTCACCATCCACAAGTAAATTCTGGAGATAGGCGTAGGATATCAAATGGTGCAACTGCTTTAATCCTAGGAACAATTCATGGACATGTTTCCATTGTTCGTAGGCTTTTGCAGTGTGAGGGCATCAACACAAAAGATGCAGTGTCTCTTACGCAGCTGGGCTGGTTTACTGCCCTCGAGCTTGCAGAGTACAACAAAGAGGCGGAAATTACGGCACTACTCCAAAACCCTGCAACTTCCGTGAGGGTTGAATCCCCACCCGCTCTTGTGACAGGGGAAATTTTAGAAGCAAATCAGAGCTTAGCCGAAGATTTTTACAACGTAAGTACTTAATCCCTGCTTTTTAACACTTAAGGCTAACCAATACTTCTCAGGCGATAAGTCGGGACGATGTTTCCGACGATTTCGATTTGGATACATTCTTACACCAGGACGCTAACTTAGATGACAACTTAGATGCCAACTTCGATCTGGACACATTCTTGCAACAGGACGCCAACTTAGATGCCAACTTCGATCTGGACACATTCTTACAACAGGACGCCAACTTAGATGCCAACTTCGATCTGGACACATTCTTACAACAGGACGCCAACTTAGACGTTGATTTCGGATTTGACCTCTTCCCGCCAACTGGTATCAGTGACAATACATATGGCTTTGGACCTGCTACTCCTGCAGAAGGATTCTAAGCGAAAGAAATTTAATTCTAGTAGTTGCAGTTGCCGAGAGGCACTTCTTATTATATTTTATAGAAACATGGCAGTATTTGTTTATAAGGCTTTTAATTTATATAATAATAAATTTTTTTTTTTTTTGGAAAGAGTTCTATAATTAATTATAGGAGATTATTTCATAACTATAACAAGATTATTTCTTGCTATTTATTTATATTTTAGTAAATAAAAGCTTAATAATATTTGATTTTATACAAATTAATAGAATTAAAAGAATTAAAAAGATATTAAGCTCGAGTCTCGAAATAATCGAAATAATATATAAATATAAGTTAAATAATTCCGGTTCCTAGTTTATATAGAAATAAATACAAAATTTATATACTTTTACTAACTTTTATAAACTCTTTTATTTAGCTTATATAATACTCTCAATCTAGAGTTTAATTTAATTTAATTTAATAATTATTAGTATTCTAGTAAAAAATTAATAAAGACTAGCTTTTTTATAAACTTTTTATAAAATATAATACCTTATATATTTTTAAATATATTAAACTAATAGCTTATAATTATATACTTTTTTAGTTATTTGAAACAATAACTAGATTTTATATATATTATTAAAAGAAATATTTAGATCTTTAGAACTAAATACTAAATTATTCGAGTAATATTTAAAGTTTTTTAAATAGGCTTAATAATAATATTTTCGACTCTTTTCTTTAGTAATATATTAAAAAAATAATTAAAATAATTAATTATTTCTAATTATTATATAAAACTTATATAAAAGTTATATAAGTAATAAATTCTTTTTTTTCTTTAAATAATATATAATTGAAATATAAAAAAAGTAAAGATTAATTAATTTCTAAAAAATAAATAAAATAAATAAAATAAATAAAATAAATAAAATAAAAAAAATAAATAAAATAAATAAAATAAATAAAATAAATAAAATAAATAAAATAAATAAAATAAATAAAATAAATAAAATAAATAAAATAAATAAAATTTTTTTTTTTTTTTTTTTTTTTTTTATTATTATTATTATTTGATTATTATTTTATTATTATTATTATTATTATTATATTTATATTATTATTATTATTATTATTATTATTATTATTATATTATTATTATTATTATTATTATTATTATTATTATTATTATTATTATTATTATTATTATTATTATTATTATTATTTATTATTATTATTATTATTATTATTATTATTTATTATTATTATGTATATATTATATATTATTATTTCAATAAATATTATTATATTAATTATCTTTATAAAATATTTTATTATTCTTAAATACTTCTTAATCAAATAAATCTTTATTAATTTTATAAAATAATAATAAATAAAGTTTGAAAATTTTATTTAATTATCTTTGATTAATCAGGCTTTATAATAATTTAGATTAAAAATTAAAAGATTTCGAAAATCTTTATTTCTCGGGTTTTCTTTTAATTATATTCATCTATACTATCATTATTATATATTTATTTATAATCTAAAAATATTTAGATCAAAAGATAAAATTTATTTTGAATATAATCCTTAAAATATATTTAATATATTCTAATATAAAAAATTAACTTTATTCTCGAAATCATATAAATTTAACTGTCATAATCCTGTGAGTAATCAATAAGATATAATAAATTAAAATTATTAATTTTCAACATCCTGTATTATAATATATTATTATTAATACTTTTAATTATATTATATATAAATAATTGATAAATAAGTCAATAATATATAAAATCATTTCTTCCGATAATATCAAAAGAATATAGAATAATATTTAAATTGTAATATTAAGTTTATAATTAAACTATTATCAAAATCAATATTAGTTATTATCCGATCACATCATGACTCGATCAATATGATTTGAATAATAATAAAATAAACCATAAATAAATAAATAAATGAAAGAAAATAAATAAAAGAATAGAACTAAATAAAATAGCAATGAAATAACATAACTAGTACAATAAAATAATAAACCATCAAGATAAAGTAAATAACAAATAAATAACAAAAATAAGTAAATAAATAAAATAAATAAAATAAAAAAATAAGATAAAATAAATAAAATAATAAAATGAAATAAAATAAACTAAAATAATACAAATAACATAAAATAAATAAAGATAATTATTATTATTATTATTATTATTATTATTATTATTATTATTATTATTATTATTATTATTATTATTATTATTATTATTATTATTATTATTATTATTTTATATATTTATAATCCAGATATATTTAGAAAAAATAATATTACTAAATCTTATATAAATATATATAATAGTATATAAATAAATATTAGATATTATAAATTTAGTTTTCTATTTTAAATAAAGCTTATAATCGGAATTATATAAATTATATAAAATTATATTTCCTAATTAAATAAAGAGCTTTATATATTTAACTAAATATTAGGAAATATATAAAAAAATATTTCTAGCTCTAGAAAGAAGTAATAATTAGTTTTTTACTAGAACTAATTCTTGGAATTAGTTATATTTATAAGTATTATTTTATAACTTACTTATCTTAATTATTTATATATTGTTTTACTATTATATATCTTATATTCTAATTAATCTAATTATTAGAAAGCAGTTTATTATAAGGTAATTAAGCTATTAATAAACGAAATTATTAATAATTAAAGTATTAACTAGAAAAAGTACTTCTATTATTACTAGAATAATCTAATTAGATATTTAGAAAAGTATCTAGTTAAGTACTTTTTATATTATCTAATTAGGAAAAGAAAATAGAACTCAGATATTTCTAGAATTAGCTAATAAAATAATAATAATAGAGAAATTAATAGCGGCTTATTATTATATTATTAAATTAGAAATAGAAATATAATAAATAAAAAATTTAAAAAAGCTAGAAGCTTAAATCTATTATTATAAAAATATTCGAATATCTAATATAAAGCCTATTATATTTCTAGTAATATTCTTAGTTTAAAAGGTTCTAAAAACCCGAAAATTACTAATTTATAAAAGAAAAAATATTAAAAAAGCCTAGAACTTCTTTTACTAAATAGAATTATTTAAATTATAAATATAATAAAAGTTATATATTATATTTCCTATTTTAAAAATATAATTAAAGATATCTAGAAATATAAAAAATAATTAATAGGTATTAATATTATAAATTAGAGAACCTTTATTGAATTTATAAAAGATTTTATTTTAGATCTAAAAAACTATAATAATAATATTTTTATTAAATTTAAGAATATTAAATAATAATTAAACTAAAATATTTAAAGTTTTATATTTTATTTAAATAGCTTATTAAATAATTTAGGATATATAAGTTTATTATAAGAGTAATATTATAATAAGAATTACTAAATTAGGGCTAATATAATTACTTTATTTAGTTAGAATTTATATATTTATTTCCTAAAGCTTTATATTTTACTTAAGCTCTTTTCTAACTAGTTTAATTAATTCTTTTACTATTTAATATAATTCTCTATTCTATAATTTTTATATATATTAGTTATAAGCCCGGCCTTATACTAATAAGCTTCCTAATTAATATATTATAGAAAGTATTTAAAAGCTTATTTAATTTATTTCTTTAAAAATTATATTTTAATTTATATTTCTATTATTAATTATAAGGTATTTATTAGTAAGTAATAATATAATAGAATGAATTAGTAAGTTATAAAACTAATCTCTATTCCTCCTATAAGGTTTAGGAAAGCCTCTTCTAAATAGGAGGCCCTAATAATATATATATAATTAGTAATTTATAAGCCTAATATATATAATATAAATAGTAGTTAGTTATAATATTAAAGGGCTATTAATTTCCCTAATTAATACTTATAATATTCGAGGTTTATTATATGCCTTTAAGTTATATATAATCCTATATATATTATAACTATACTTTCTTTCTAGAATCTTATTCCCAAGATCTATTAATTTATCCTAGTAAAATAATTAATTAATTAATTATTTAATTAAAATAAACTTCTAGTATCTTAGGAAATAGTTTTACTAATATAATCTAGATAATAAATATAAAAATTATCTAATTAGATTAGAACTAAATAAGTAAGAAAAAAGAATAATTATATTCCAGATATAGAGGCTAGCTAGTAATTGCGATTTCGTTTAGGATCTAAGTATTCTAATTAGCTTAATCCAAAGTACTAAGGCACTATCCTATAAAATTAATACTACTTATTAGATCTTATATTAGAATAATCGAAATAGCTATATAAAAAGAATTTAATAAAATATTCGTATAAGAAACCTATATAAATATTTCTAAGATTCTAGAAATCATTTATAGGCTTCTAGAAATATATATTAATTAGTTATACTAATTTCTAATTAGGACTAGTATAAAAACTAGTAGTTAATTCAAGTAATTCTCTATCTTTATAAAAGAACCTCTTTATATTACTATATATTCTTTTCCTATCTAATAATTATATATATAACTTCTTCTATTATTGCTTTTTAGCTTCTTCTTTTACTCTTTTTTAAGTCTTCTTTAATTATTTTTAATTAATTCTATAATATTTTCTTCTAGCTTTATTATTTACTAATATAATTACAAATATAAAAGTAATCTTATAGCTTCCTTTCCTATTACTAGTAAATATTTGAAATATTTCAAGTATTTATTTATTAATTTTTTTATTTTATATATTATAGTACCTAGTAAAAAGAATTATAACTATTATAATAAGAGTTCTAAATTTTATATATTAGTAAGTTTTTTAGCTTTAATATTTATTAAAGCTAATATAATTTCAGATTCCTTATTATTTATTAGAGGCTTACTAGTTCTGGGAAAATACTATTATAACTTTCAAGAAATTTCTTAAAGAATATCCTAAATAATATTATACTAATATAAATAATATTATTAATTAGGTTTTTAAAGACTAGAAGAAAACTAATAAGCTTCGGAATTCTTCTTTTTATCTTAATAAGGCAAATAATAATACTACTTGAATTAGTATCCTAAAAGTAAGTTTTTTCTAATATATTTAGATATTTACTAATTCTTTAAAAAAATACTATAAAGTCTATTTTTGAGATATTAATCTTATTACTGAGATTATTATTAAGGTTTCCAAGTAATCTATTACTAGTACTTTAAATACTAATAATATAATATTTATAGCTATTCGGGACCTGATTTTAGAAGTTCGGGCCTTTTATAAAACATATATAATAATTATAAGTTTCTTACTTACTTCTCTTAATATTCTTAATACTAATATTATTATAATATAACTATATTTTATTAAGAAATAAGTGAATTCCGGAAAGTATTACCTAATTCTTTACTAAGTCCTAAATAAGACTAGTATTTAGTATTCTTACTTTAGAAATTAGGAATTATAATTTATTTATTTAAGATATCTATAGCTAATTTACTTATAATAAACCTTTCTTAATCCTAAATCTTTTTCTAATAATTTAAATATAATTCTTATAAGCCTTAATAAAATTCTAGAAAACCTTTATAAGTAAAAAAACCTTAGGAAAAAAGTATTTCTATTATTATTCCGGACCTTTTCTTAGCTATCTAGGTTTTTTCTTTTTTTTTAAATAGCTTTTTTCTTAATAGTTCAGATTCTTTTTAATTTTAAGAAATTATTAAAAAGTAATTTCGGATTATAAGCTATAGTTTTAATTATATAATTTTAAAAGTTTCTTAAAATTTTTAAGATTAGAGAAAGCAAATAACTAGATATTATAATCTTTAGGCTAGGCTTTTTATTTAATTAAATACTATTACTTCTTATTTCTATTATTTTATTAATAATTAATAATAGCTTCTATTTCTTATTTTTATTCTTTATTATTATTTACTAATTCCAGAAGTTCTTTAAAGAAATATAAAAAGTTAGATATAAATAATTATATATATTTAATAATTCTAACTTATATATTAAATTACTAATATATTTAAGAATCCTAAATAAACTTATAAATTTTAGCTTAAGCTTTCTTGCTTTAAATTTAATATTTCTTATTAATAGTATTATTTAGGCTTTTTTAAAATAATATTTAGCTAACTAGTATTTATTATAATAAGTTTCCTGGTTATTTTATATATAATATTATAAATCCTTAAGCTTTTTCTATTTTATTTTAAGAGCTTCTAGCTTCTTATATATAGCTAGTACCTCTTTTATAATCCTATTCTTAGGATTCTATAGAAGTTAAAAGTAATATTTGTAATATATATAAAAAGATATATTTTATAAAATCTAATATTTTAAGTTATTATATATAAATTTCGTAAAAAAATAACTTTTTAAACTAATTCTTTTTTAAGTATTATAATAATATCTTAAATAATATTTCAAGGCCTGATTTTACTTTTCTATTTAATTATTTATCTAAGAATAATAAGCTATACTTAAATACTACTTATATATTAAATAGAAATAAAAAGTAAATTAGAACTAGCTAGTAAATACTATTTCTTAGTTAGAAATAATTCTATTAAGGAAGCTAAATATTAGTATAGCTATTTCTCTGGGAATCACGTATATAATTACGGGATACGGGACACGGGATATAGGTAATAGGTAATAGGATATAAGTAATAGGATATGGGATACGGGATATAGTTATATGGCCTCGCATTCTATTAGTAACTCGACTAGTAAACTAGATTCCTTTAGGCTTAGCAAATTTAGGAATTACATATTAATACTATAATATTATAATCCCTACTTCTAAATAATAACTTTATTAACCTTATATAAATAGTACTTCTATACCTATATAATAGTACTATATATTCCTAGTAAACTAATACTAATTAGTTAGTACTTATAAATTAGAAAGAATTAAGCTATACTTGCCTAAGATTCGGTTATTTAGGGATAAAGCCATTATTCTAGTTAAAGAGGAAATAATTATTAATCCTATTACCTATAATTCGGTTATATAGGTAGGAAAGATACTTAATCTTACTAAGGCCTTATTATATTATATTAAAGAGGGAAATATCTATTAGTTCTATTACCTATAATTCGGTTATATAGGCAGAAAAGGCACTTAATCTTATTAAGTACTAAAACAGTTAGCTATTTAACTATCCTATTCTATTCCTATTTAATTCCTATAAAATTCTCTTAAAAACTACCTTCTTTTAAATCCCTAGGGCTCTTGAGCTTTAGAACTATTAAGTTCTCCCGAAATCTCGATATTTTACTTCTTAAATTTCACTTCCTAAATTTCTTATTATAGACAAAATTTTTACCTCAAATATAATACCTATTATAAACTATCTATTTTATAAATTACTCTTCTCTTTATAAACCTACTTTCCTTATAAACTACTATATCTCAAACTAGATACGAGTCTACGAAATATATAATAGCAGAATATACTATAGTAAATAATTCCTTTATTAGATCTATCTAATCCAATTATTCTATAGATAATAATAATTTCAAGAAATTAGTAAGAAAGTAAAGATATGGAATTAACCTAAACTTTACTAAAGCAAACAAGATAACTAAATTCTTAGATACTAAGCTATTTTAATATATTCTCTATAAAATAGTTAATAATAATCTTTAGAAGCTATTTAGATATAACTTTAAGAACTTTACCTATTAAGGGAACTTTAATAAATTTGAATTCCCGGAAATACTATACTTATATAAGATCCTTTAGTATAGCGGCATATTTATATAATAGAATAGTAATACTAATACTATTATAAATACCCTATATACTATTATAAAGAAAAATAAATAATATATATAATTAAACGAGGATATATTAGTAACTAGACCAGACCTTATTAAGGAACCAATCCTATTAGGCTTTATTACTCTTATAAAGAATAAGTACCTAGAACTTATTATTTTTAATATTTCTATATTACTATTATTTTCTTTACTATTTCTTCTATTACTATATCTTATATCTCTACCAGATTTATATACTAATACAGAAGCTCCAGAAGCAAATAGTATACTTCTACTACTACTATTATTGTAATTATATCTGAATAACTCCTAATTTCTTTTAATTATAAGACTTATTAGAGAAGTTGCTAAGATCTATACTAAAAAGCAAAAGTATAATAGATCTAATAGTAATTTTAATTATAAACTTACTATTTTCCTCGATATCTACTAATATATAGAGCTTTTATAAGAGGTACTAATACGAGCTTTTCTTACTATACTAAAAGAACTAGCTCAAGACTATTTCTATAGTAACTAGCTCTCTTAATATATATATAAAAAGGCTTATATTAATATCTATAGCTTTTTTAAAGGCCCTAGATTCAAATATCGAAATTTAGATAAGTAAAATACTATTATATTAGCTTCTATAATAGCTAAATTTCCGGAAAAAACAATATTTAAGACTATTTAACTACTAATTAACGAACTATATTAATTATAATATAGTCTTATATCTAACTTGCAAAATACTAAATTTTTCTATAATAAGATTATTATATCTTACTAAGGCTCCCGGGCATATAGATATATAATCTTAGACCCTTTTATAAATCTTGGCTAGCTTATTAATAAGCTCTAGTTATTTATTACTATATATAAGAGCAAATAACGAGCCAATCCCAAAACCTTCTTTACTAATTAATAATACTACTCTCAAAATCCTCTAAGCTATTATCTTTCCGGAAATTATTAATACGGACCTAGCCATAACTTCGGAACCCGTAATAACTACTTTAAGCCCTATAATTATAATAATTATATCCCGAAGTCATGTTTTATATATAAGAAACCCGAATACCGCTTATAGAAGTATATACTAGAGGAATAAGAGACTAAGAAAGCTTAATTTAGGGATAGAAATATCTATTAATTCAGATTCCGAAATACTCGTAACTTTAATAAATATTTTAGTAGTACTTATATATAGTATATTACTAAAGCTAAAAGCAAAGAGAGTAATAAGAATAATAAGAATAAACTAGTAAATAATACTTTTAAGACTTTATTAGCGAAAATAAATAAAGAAAAGAAATATTATCCAGATTTCTATTTTATTTTAGTTAAGAGCTTTTTAGCTATTCCTACTACTCCTACTTTACTAATAACTATAGCTAATACCCTTATAAATAACCTTACTTCTCTTTTTCTTATATACTAGATAATAGGCAAAAATAATACCTTAGAGCCTATTAAACTCTTAATAAAAAACGCCTAGACTTTTATAATTAATAATATATTAAGATATAATACTTACTATTTTTATAGAGTTATAATTAATACCAGAGCCTCTAGATACTTAATTACTAGTTCTAACTAATTTCAAGCTCTTTAGTAAACTAATAATAGTATTAAACTTAATGAAATTACTAAAAGTCAAGTTAATATCTAGTTTAGTATTAGATTTATATCTTCTATTAGATCTATAATAGTAAGTATACTAATTAGGCAAGTATAATTTCATATTATGCCTTTAAAGACTCTATTTTTACTTAGCTTAGCTAATATAAATAAGCTAGGGATTTACTTTAATAATCTCACTAATTATCTTATTACTTTTATTAGAAAATATATACCTATAATATAATATTTCGGATACTCTTTCCTGCTTTAGAATATTATACTATAAGGCTTCATTTCCGAATTCTTTACTTATAACCCCTGCTTTCTTATAGAGATCGAATTATAATATTTATACTATTATTTTAGTTATCTATTTATTAGTAAGCTCCGAAATATACTAGAATAAGCAGGCTATAATATTAATATAGAAGCCTTTAAATATCTTATAAAATATTATAAATAATACCAGAAATATAGCTAATTACCCGGATAATTTAAGTTTAATCTGAGAGATAATATTAGCTTTAATTACTCTATTATTATTAATATTTTCTATATTTCCAGTAAGCCTATATTTCATATTATTAATAAAGGTACTTAATATTAAACCGGCTAATAGCTCTAGAATATTAGTATAATATATATCTAAGATATACTCAAGTAATACTAGATTAATAACTATTTAGGCTCTTCTAATCAGATTATAGCAGATACCGGAAAGCAGTTTACTAGTAAGAAGTTTACTTAGCTTGCAAATATTATAGGAACTAAGGTCAAGATTATTCCTATAAAAGCTTATAACTTTATTAGAATTATAGAATACTACTATGGCCTGATCTAATATACCTACCTTATTATTATAGCTAAAGTTAATAGAATTAATAAGGATATTATACTTCAAATAGCTTTTAAGGCTATTAATAACTCTATAGGACCTAATAGTATTATTCTAACCCTTTTAGTTTATAGTACTTTATCTTAAATAACCAAATATAATATCCTATTACCTACTATATTATAGTAATTAGCGGTACTTAAGAAAATAATAGTAGAAATTCAGAAGCTTTAAGCTAGATATTAAATTACAAATACTTTAAATACCCGAAATAGTCCTAGTATTACTAATATCTATAAACTATCCCTAAATTTAAATATTCTTATTTAGTATAAAAGAAATACTAATTAACCTAGTAATTAGAATAGACTATATAAGCTAGTAGCTATTAATAGAGAGAACTATATACTAGCTCTATTATATAGTAATACTACCTTCCGTTTAACCTTTATAAAGCCCTTTTATATAGGAAATATTAAGGTTATTACTAATAGCCCCAAACCTAAATCTATTCCTGAATCTAATAATAAAGCCAAAAGTAATACAGGTATAATTCCTTTTACTATTTTACTAAAGTATAGCAAAGGACGCCCTTATAAGACCCCGGATATTACGGTATTCCTATAGGATAACAAACTATATAAGAATTCCTATTAAGTTAAAGTCGCTAGCCTTCTGGAAAAGGGTATATTTAAGATTACTTCTAGATCTCAGATACTAAAGGAAATATATATCTTTAACTCCCGGTTTATTAACGAGATTAAGAATAAGAATATAAAGAAAGAGCTTAAGAAGTTAAGACTAGTTATCTAAGCTTATAATAATAGTAAGAAATATATAATATTAATATAATTACTTATTATCTAATATATTAGCTAGAGAATTATTTTTAGTATTACTATTATAATAATAAATACTACGGAATTATATTTATATAATATCTCGCAAGCTTATATCTAATTAATAACCTTAGTTAATTATAATTTCTATATTAACTTACTCTATAAGCTTACTAGAGAGCTAAATCTAAAGAATAATTCTATTCTAAAAGTTATAAAACTACTATATGGCATACTAGAAGCTAGGAACTACTAGTTTAAGACTTACTATTTCTACTATATTAATAAACTTTCCATGAAATAATTAACTTATAATTCTTGCCTATTTTATAGTAAATAACTTTTCGGAATTATTAGTCTTTAAACTAATAATACCTTATTTATTAGAACTAATAATTTTATAAAGGCAAAGTAACTAAAGCTCTATAAGGCTAAGTTCTTAGCTAAGAAATATAAATCCCTTATTTTTGACTATAATCTCAAATTTAATAGAGGTATTATTTATATAAATACTACTAGAATTACTCTTATATAGGAATACTAGTATAAGAACCTCCGAATTATTTCTATAAAGAATACTACTACTATAAGTAGTAAGAATACTATTTATTAAAATCTCTTTATTAAGAACTAATATATTACCTAATATATAAGAGGAATATATATTATATTAGTCTATTAACTAGAAGCTTTATATAACCTATTAATTATTATTTAAGCTATTAAACCCTTAAAAACTAATATAAAGGCATTTAATAAGCATATTTAATAGCAAATTAAGAATACTACCAGAAAACTGAGATTCATAAAACTAGTAAAAAAGTTCTTATATTTAATTATTTTTATAAATACTTTATTTATAAATAATAGAGATCTCTTTTCCTAAATCGGATATATTCTAGTTCTAGTAAATAGAACTAGATATACTAATATTATTTACTAGTTCTTTACTAAATATAAGAGAATTACCAGAAGTATTCTAGCTTTAGAACTTTATAATATAGCTTATGGTTTTAATATAAGTACTTTAGTCAAATCTATAATTAATAAAGTACTAGAAATAGAACTATTACTAGTTATTTATACGAATTCAAAGTCATTATATAAATGCCTTATTAAATTAGGTATTACTCGAGAGAAATATCTAATAATTAATATAATATGCCTTTACTAGATATATAAATAATAAGAAATTACAGAAATTAAATAAATTAAGAGAGAATCAAATCCTACTAATTCCATAACGAAATTAAAGCTAATAAATGCCTTTAAATACCTAATTAATACGAATATTATATAATTAGATATAAAGAAATAGGTTAAATACGAATAGAATAGAAAATAAATATATAAGATAAGAGAATATTATAAAAAAGGAAATTATATATAAAAGGCTATAGCCTTTAGTATATAACTAAAACCTCAGAAGTAATATAGATATATAAAGTATTTAGGAAATCTAATATTAGACCAGATTAGGAAATTTATATATAATTAGAAAAAGATATTATTTTTCGTATTTTTAAAGAGTTTCTAGTATTAGTATAGCTATTTCTCTGGAAGTTATTATAAGTATAAGATCTAGGGCCTGAAAGACATAGTTAGACTATTTCTATTTTAATAATTCAAAGCTAAAAAGAAAAGAGGATCCCGAAGAAGCCTCGGATCTAAATAATTACAAGCTATATATAGACCCATATACTAGCTTAAACTCGGGGTTATATATAATAATCAGGTAACTATAGATACCTTACTCAGATACCAAATACCTCTCTAGCTCTAGTCTAACCCCTACTAGTACCATATATTATAATAACCGTAATATTACCCCCCTTTCCTTAAAGTAAGCTTATTCCCGAGCTTCAAAAGTCCCTATTGAATTTCCAAGTTACAGGTTATATATTAAAGGCCAGGGCCTTTTATATATAACTTTAAAGGATTTCTGTTTATATTATATAATTCCGGTAATATATTATTCTTAGTATAGTCTAACTAATAGAGGAGATTCTGGGGCAGTCCTGGCTATTCGGGGTTCTTATTATAGAAGCTTTAAAGAGCTAGAATACTATTACTTAATAAGAAAACAGGATACTATTCCGGATCTGGGTCCTATTCTTTTTACTAGACTCGGTACTTTAGCTTCCTATAAAGCAGTTTTACTACTTATATCTCTTGAACTTTGTATTCCGTTTCCCTGTCTTATAGTTCTAATAGTAGAGGCTCCGGATTTGCTTATCCGGAAAGGGAATTACCTGGATCTTTATATAGCTTTTCTATATAAAATACCGGATATATTTTTATTAATTCTGGAAGCTTGAGCCTAAAGAAATATCCTACTTATTTCAGGATTTCATATAATTCTTCTATTTAGTAAGCTAGCTTATAACTCGGATAATTATTCTTCTAGTATTTAGTAGTAATTCATATCTTATCTCCTATTCCAAAGTCTACTAGTTAATAGTATTTATTAGCTTAAGTAATATAGTATTCTTATATTTATATTATATTCTCCTATATCTTTTATTATAATTTATAAAGCTATATTACCAGGGCTTTTGCCTCCTATCTATTTAGCTCTTTTTTTGGGATATCTAATTATACTTGGGTTTTCTAGTTAAATAATATCTGTAGTTTATAGCCCTTCTCTATAAAAAACGGGAATTAGTCTATAGTTTTATAAACCAGAGCTGCCTACTAGTAGTTAATTATTACTATTTATTTATCCTAATTATCCTAGTAGTAATTTATATAAGAATATAGCCGTTAGTTAAAGTACTAGTTAATAATCTCTATCTAGCTATTAGTTTGGAGATAATTAGTAGTTAATAACTTGAGCTTTATACTAATATATTTATAGAACTCGCTTTAGAAATCCGATATAAATTAGGGGTCTTAATTAGATACTATAGTCTCCGGAATACTAATTTGGCAAACTATATAGATAAGAAATAGGAGTACTAACTCTTTAGCCATTATTATATCTCGAACAGGAATTATAATAGGATACTTATCTAGGTAATTAATAAAGATTACTACTATATTATACTTATTCCTATTCTCTAGGCACTTTTTGAAATCTACTAATATATATTACCAGGGGTAGTCAGGAACTAGTAATAGATATAAGAGCCCTGGCTTTTTATTTCTAAGAATATAGGATTATTAGCAGGTATAGTAGTTATTCCTATACTAATTAATATCTATATCTTGGCCTGGCTAGTAATAGTAGGCCTAAAGAAGCTATTAAAGCTTGGCTTGTCCTGGATATTCTATTAGGGGCTATATATATATCTCCTAAATAAGAGTAGTATATAAGGGTATCTCGGATATTATTATATTATTAGGTATAAATAATTTACTATATTATAAAAAGAGGCTGTCTTATAGTATCCAAGTACTTTCCTTCTCATTTCTTGCCTTATTCTATAGCTCTTCTAGCTCTAGTAACTTTTGGTTCTTATTTAATAGCTTATCTACTAGCTAGATATTATTATATTAGGTTTCTTCCTGAGCCGGATTTATAAAGGCCTTAATTAGGGCTAACTAGAGATCCTATATAATATTATTATTAATCTTTTATTATAGGAGGAGAATTTGGGTTTAATAAGCTATTATTATTTTATTCTAGGTAATTATATTCTCGTATTTCCTACTTAGGGTATCTACTTATTTATTTGACTTGCCTATCTAATATATAAGCTTAAAATAATAATAGGAAAGGTATTTTATCTAGTAAGCTTGTCTTACTAAAAGCTTCTTTATAGTTATAAAGTATTTAAGGGCTCGGTAGTCTAAGTAAATTATAAAGAGTATCTCTTATAGGCCTTCTAGCTCTACTTGCTATTTAGTTAAAGAAAGAATAATAGTAAGTATCTCTTTATTATAAATATTATAGTTTAGTTCTATTAATTATATAGTCTTAGAGAAGAATACTACTAGGTACTAGAGTTCTGTCTAGGGGTCTTACTATAAGAAAATACCGGCTATAACTCTATTTAATATATCTATCTTAACTATAATAGAGAGATTCGGGTTATAATAATATAGAATTAATATTAAGAGTATAGCTTACTTTAGCTTAGTAAAACCTTCTTAATACTAATCTGTCTATTTAAATAGAACTCTCTTATATATTAGAGCTATTAGGAGCTTTATTATATAGCCGTATTTTATAATAAAATACTAATAAAAGTTATAAAACCCCAGAAAGCCTTATATTTCTTTAACTATTTTTAATAATTACTAGTCCTTAATAATTACTATCTTGTCTAGGTCTATTTTAATATCTCTAGTAAAAATAATAAAGCCTAGATATTTCATATAAGTAATCTTAAACTCTGATTTCTTAATATTTATTTAGAGGCTAGTATTTTATAATTACTAAAGAACTTTTTATATATAGTCTTTATATTCTAGGGAATTATCCGAATAAATTAGGATATTATTTAAATAAGCTATATAAAAGATATTAAAGTAATTAAAAAGAATATTATTTATATATTTCTAATATATAATAGGGCTATTAGTTAGGTCTTTCTAAAAGACCTTATACTTATAGGTTTTATATCTTATATAAAATATTATAAGTTCTTCTAATTCTGGATTTATTTAAATCTAATAGAATACTTACTAAATATCTAGCTTTATATAGATTTTGGTTTAAGCTAGCCATATAAGGGTTTTATAAATAAGGAAAAGAGGATAATAGTTCTTCTATATTAAGTTATTTAGTTTATAATAGTTAATATAGAATTAGAAAGCTCTATTAGCCTTCTTTATAAAAAGAATTAGGGATATAAAAGAGAACTGGCTTAGTTTAATAAAGCTCTATTAGAGGTTCTCTTTAAAGAAGTATTTAATCTCTTATAGCTTATAGATTAACTATTAATAGAGCGGGGAATACCCTAGGCTCTCTAGGCCTTTGGGATTATTAATCTGAATCTTATAGTTATATAGTTAATACGGAAGTAAGATATTTAATACTTTTTTTAAGAAGATATCTATAAAATCCTTAAATTCCTCTAGTAAGACTCTTGCTAGCTACTATAGCTCTATTTTTCCTGGCTATTACTTGCCTAGAATAAACTTATTCTTTTACTATAATTCTAGCTCTTTATTAATTTCGAAAAACGATATTATAAAGAAAAGGTTCTTCTTTTTCTATAGGTTTATCTAGAAAGCGGCCGGTAAAATACTTATAATATTAATTAAGAGCCTTAACTAAATCTTATAGCTTTTCTTTAGATAATATGGTTTTAATATTCCTATTTCTAGCTTAAAAGAAACTTCTATATTTCCCAAGGCTATTTATATTTTTCTATAGTATTAAGCTTAATTCTTTTACTATATATGGCTTTCTGAGTCCGGATTAGAAAGAAAATAAGGGAGTTTTCTCTTTATAAGCTAAGGTCTCTAGAACTTATCTATAGTTATAGCTTTATCTCTTCTATTTATATCTTCTTAGTACTAGTTGCTTTTTTCAGATTCCAAGTTCTTATATATAGTAGTTAGGACCTTATTTTAACTCTTTTTCCTAGACTAATTATCTGGCCAGATTAATCTTCTATTCTTATAATTAATTAGGATACTAGTACTTATAAACTACTATTATCCCAAAATTATATTATATTTACCTAATTCTATAACTAGTATAAGTACTAGAACCTTTTATCTATTAATTAAGAATATAAGCTTAATATAGTAAATAATAAATATAGCCTACTTACTATTAAACTCCCTTATATTATAGGATAATACTAATTAAATAGGCTTAATATCTAGAAATTGTTTAATTATTCTTATAAATTTGGAATTAATAAAAGTATATCCGTTTATTCCGGTATTAATAAGAAAAGAAGTCTTAATATCTAATCTATTATTACTAATTATATAAGGGAATATAAATGCTTTATTTCCTAGTAGCTAGCTCAAATCAACTTTTACTATATCTATATAATATGGTCCTAAAGAGGAAATTTCCTTTAGGGGTCCTTATTTCCCTATTTTATACTTTTAGATAACTTACTTATAGTAAGTACTACTAGCTTGGCTACTAAAACTTGCTTTATATATTTTATCTTGGGCTCTAGATAGTTCCTAAATATATAACCAAATCTATTATAATTATAATACTTGAGATCTGAGAATCCGGGCTTTAGGATAATAGGCTTATCTATTACTAGGGTCTTAGAAGCGGGCTTTATATAAGAGACATCTTCTGGACTTGGCTTATTTATACCTTTATTAGCTTTCTTAAATACCTATTTTTTCTTTTTATAATAAGCTCGGATCTACTAGTTATTTATAGTATAGTATTATATAAACTCTATAGTATAAATAGCCGGATTATTATAGTATATAGCTATAGCCTCTTAAAGCTTCCAGGTAAGCTTATTATTTAGGTTATTTTTAAGGTCTTATAGGTTAATATTTCTGTCTATTATATATTTCAGGAATAAAATATAGAACTCCTAAAAAATCTGGCTCTTTTTTATAAATAGCTTCTTAAATACTTACTGAGTATTATATTTCTTATTCGGGTTACTATATAGCTTCTCTATATAGGTATATAGTTCCCTAATAGTCTTATATATATATTAACTATTCTAGTTTAGGCAAAAAGAGATTAGTATAAGGATATAGCTATCTATATAGCCGGATATATAAATAATCTTGAGGTTCTCTATCTAATAGATATTAAAGTTACTATAGAGCTTATTCTTAATTTAAACTAACTAATTATTAAAGGTAATATTATCTTTAGTTATATCTTCGAAAATGGGAAAGTTAGAAAGTTTAACTAAGTATCTATTTTCTAAAATAAAGGAACCGGTTATTCCAGTAGGCTATATAATAAGCTTCTTAATAATAGCTTTATTTTTTTATAGGACTTGCTTAATTTCTTTTAGCTAATCCTAATAATTCTTACTATAGGTAAGAATATTATATATCTTTAGAATTAGCTTAATAATCTCTTTATATAAAGCCTCTGGGTTCCGAAATAACTCTTAGAACTCTGCCTTTAATAAGGCAGATCCCTCTTTTTTCTTTATTTTCTAGAAAAGAGTATTTCTTTTATTATAAATATTAATGGAATACTCGGACTTCTCAGGAGACTTAATAAAAAGCTCTGGTTTATCTTCTAGTAATATACTAGTAGTATTTTATACTATAGCTTCTTCTAACTTGCCTAGTTATTCCGGGACTTGCTTTCTTATAGATCTTTATTTAGTAGTAAGGTTACTAGCCTATCTGCTTACCTGGCCAGTCTAGGGCTTTTTTGCCTAGTTATTCTAGGGCTTTTTTTTATTCTAATATTAGTTAACTGGTTCGGAAGTAGCTATAGTATATTATATCTATATTTATTAAAAACTAATTAGATAGATATTATTTAAATCCTTTATAGGATTAAGAAATAGATAAGCTTTGAATTATATTATAAGTATAAGATCTAGGGCCTAGAAGATATAGTTAGACTATCTCTATTTTAATAATTTAAAGCTAAAGAAAGAAAAGGATCCCGAAGGAGCTTCAGATCTAAATAATCGCAAGCTATATATAGGCCTATATACTAGCTTAAGCTCGGGGTTATATATAATAATCAGGTAACTATAGATATCTTACTCAGATACCAGATGCCTTTCTAGCTCTAGTCTAACCCCTACTAGTACTATATATTATAATAACCATAATAGAAGTCATATATATAGTTACGGGATACGGGATACGAAATATAAATAATAGGTAATAGAATATAGGTAATAGAATATAAGATACGGGATACGGAATATAAATAATAGGTAATAGAATATAGGTAATAGAATATAAGATACGGGATATAGTTATATAACCTTATATTCTATTAGTAATTCGACTAGTAGACTAGACTCCTTTAGGCTTAGTAGATTTAGGAATTATATATTAATATTATAATATTATAATTCCTACTTCTAAATAATAACTTTACTAACCTTATATAAATAGTATTTCTATACCTATATAATAGTACTATATATTCCTAGTAAACTAATACTAAAAATTAAGAAAATATATTTCTATATAATTTTAGTAAGCTCTAGAGAATTAATTATCTTATAATATATAATATATCTTACTATTTTAGAGTACTAGTTAATAATTATATTAAAACCGGGATTTTCTATCGGGTTCTTATATAGTAATAAACCTATAATAAAATTTATAGAAATCTTATTCCAGAGTCTTTTAGGCTATAATAAATTACTAAGCAAATTATATAATAAATATTTCTTAGCCTTAATTCTCTAGTAAATATTATATTCTTAATAATACTTACAAATATCTCTTTCTATATTCTCCTAATACTAGGATTATTATACTCTGCCTCTTTACTAGTAAATTTAGCATCACGTGATCGCGATAACGCATATGGCTAGGACTAGTATTTAGAATACCAAGCTCCTATACTTATAAGCTTCTTTTCTTAGTTTAGAATTCTCGGAATAAAGCTACTTTATCTTGCTTTCTAAGCCTAGAGACCCGGTCTCATAATAAGAATCTTCTAAGGAGCTCGAGAGTTTTCTTTATTTTATAGTATCTGGCTATTAGGTTATTATAATAAAGCTTTATAACTTCTTAATATAAGACAGGATTATTAGATATAATAATTCTTGAATAGTACCTAAATAGGCCCAAATTATTTTTCTAGATTTCTTTTTCCTTAATATCTCTCTTACTAAGCCTCTATTTTAAGATATTCTAATATTAAGAATTATTTCTTTAAGCTACCTAAATAATATCTAGAAGAAATTCAGATAGAGAGACTAATACTATAATTCTTTTAGTAGCTATATATATCTATATATGGGGAATTAGGTATTTATAACTATCTAATTTAAAAACTCGAGAAACCGAAAAATCTTTAGTTCTATTAAATAATATAATTATAGATATCCCTATTACCTTAGCTATAATAATAGAGCTTTTAAGGCATTTCTTTATATCTTATTTCTTAACTAATTCTATAATTAAGGAATTTATAAGATAATTTATTTACTTGTTTTATAGTAAATATTTTTTCTTAACTATTATAAATATAGTAAATATTAAATAATACTTATTTTAAAGAGGAAACTTTTTAGATATTTATAAGAACCTCTAAATTATAATTATAAAAGCTTCTTTTAGCTTATTCTAAAAAATTAGAAGCCAAGTTATATTAATAGAACCTTTTTTATAATTAGGCCTTTTACTAGGTCTATTTACTAGATTTAAGATACTTCTATAATAAATAATATTAAAATTATATATTATAAGATATATTATCTAATATATTTAATAGTTCTTTAGATACTTTATTTCTTTAAAGTATTAGAGATTATTATAGTCTATAATAATCTTAATTATAAACCTGAATTCTTTAAAGTAATAGTACTAATACTTAAAGGCTTTAATAATTACAAGTAGCTTTCTATTATAAGTACTATAATTATATTTGATTCTAGAAAGTTTCCGGAACTAGAATATTACTAGATATTAGTATTTTTTTAGGCTATTACTAGAATTAACTTATTATAAAATAGTACTAATAATTACGAATTTTAATATATTAGTTTTAATATAAATCTTTTTAGAAGAATTAAAATAAACTAGAATAGATATTATAGTAAAAGCTTTTTTTAAAGTCTTAAAGCTTTTAGCTACTTTATTTATTTATATAAAGAAATCGGATTTCCGGCTCTTTTTTATTTCTTTTAAAAGATTTATTAAGACTATAATTACCTAAAAGTAATAATAGATAAATCTATAATAGAAATTAGTAAATCTAAGAAATATTTAAATATTATAAAATAATTCTGGTTTTAGCTATTTAATAATATTATAAACCTATTTAGGATTTATATAAATATCTTCTATTCTAATAAAGAATCTCAAGAATTCGATTTCCTTAATATTAAACTTGTATTTACTAAGTTTATAAAATAGGTTATTTTTATATAGTCTAATAAGTATCTAATAAATATAATTATAGTATTTATTTTTATTTTAGAAATAAATAAAAATATTATTTAAATAAACTATTATAAAATAATTTAGAAGCCTTATAAATATAATATTAATATATATTCAAAATATAGCTAGTATATTAGCTAGTTTAAAAGGCATTATAAAATATTTAAAATAGCTATAATAGGTCCTAAAAGCCGTTTTTTATTTATATTCTTTATGAATTCTTATCTAATAATATATATTTTTAGGATCTAACTTTATAAAGATCTTGGTTTTTTAAAGCCGGTTAAGAGTCTTATTAATAAGAAAAAGCAAATACTAATTCTTAATTATAACTTAATTAAATCTATAATAATTAATATAAAGGTATAGTCCTTTATTCTTCTTAGAAATAAAAAGAATAAGTACTTTTATTAGGCTTTTATTAGGTTATATCTAATATTTATAAAGTATATCCTATAAATATAAATATAATACTTCTAGTTAGGTCTCTAATAAATTATATAAAGGCCTATATAGGACTATATTATCTATATTAATAGAGTATTTAATACTACTAAAATTAGGAAGTTCTAAAGCTTTATTAGAATTAAAAACCTCTGAGAAATTTTCGTATTTATTATTCCGGAAATAGATAAATCCTCTAAGGCCTCTTTCCGGAAAGTATTAATTTACTATATTAAAAACTCCTATTTAGTATTACTAGAATCATATAATAAAGCAGAGATCTAGTAATTATTATAAATATATAAAGCATATTATCTAAAATAGTTATATTTGTTTTTAGTTAAGAATAAGACTTGAGATACTAGCTTAGGATACTAGTTAAGCTCCTTATCTAATTCTTTTAGTATTAGAATCTTAATATTATTAGGCTATATAAATATATATATTTATTATTTCTTAATATAGTTTATATATTATATAAGAATTACTTTATAAAATTCTATATTAAAGATAAGGTTATAAGAGCTAATATTCTTATATTTATAGAACTAGAACTTAAAAGAATATATCTTACTATAATTATCTATAATAAATATCTTAAGATTATAGGCTTAATAGGCCTTAAATCTATTCTTATAAAAGATTATAAATTCTTAATTATATTTAGCTAAAATAATAAAGCCCCTATTTTAAGCCTAATTATTATTAAAGAAGTTATAATCTAATTTAGTATTACTAAATCTGCTATATATTTCTAAGATACTTATTTCTAGCTATATTAATCTTACTTAAATAGTTATATAAAGTAATATATCTTTTTTATTATAACTAAAATTATTAATATTTAAGATTTAGCCTTTTCTTTTCTTTATTTTTTAGAAGAGTTTTCTCTAGAGTACTTTTTTATAATAATAGTATAAACCTACTTTTATAAGTACCTTAATTCTTTAATAGTTTTGGCCTTATTAGGGTTCTACTAAGCCTATTTAGTATACTTAAAATATTTTATATTTCCTAAGAAGTATTCTTTCTATTTATAAGTTTAATAAACTATATCTAAAATAGAACTAGTACTTTAATAAGGCCTAGAAAAGACTAAAGTATTACCTAATAATTTCTTATATAATTTTCGGAACTTCTTTTTCCTTTTTTAATAGCCTTATAAATCAGAATTTACTAAGTTAGAGTTTTTAGAAATAAAGTTATTCTTATTAAACTTCCCTATCTTTGCTTTTCTTAATTTAGGATAAGTAATATATTCTGCTTTCTAAGCTTTCTTAAGCTATTCGGAAATAAATATTATCTTATTTCCTAAGAAAATAGATATAAATATTTAATAAGTCTTATAATTAGATAAAATAGTATTAAGAATCCAGATCCGGTCTCTTTTAGAATATAGGTTCTAGTTAATTTTGAGACTAATTATTCAAATATATAGCTTAATAACTATTTTACTATTTTTCTAATAAAGATCTTAGAGTTCCTTAAAGGTATCTTATTAATAGATTTGAGGTATTTAAAGTATATTAGCCAAATAGGCCTTAAATTACTTCTAATAGATCTTATATAATAGTAGGCTTTATTTTATTATAGCCTTTCAAGTATTATAAGATTTATTTCTAAGAGTATTTATAATAGAGTTAATTTTAGAAAAGTATTTATTATAAGTTCAAAATTAGATTCTAAAGACTACTTTCTAGGAAAATACAAATATTCTTTATTTCTTAAGAGATTTTCTATAATATAAGTCAGGTATCCGGATCTTAAGAAGCTTTTTTTAGTTTAAATATATCTTTAGAATATTATATAATAGCTTCTAATAAATAGTATTAAGATTACTTTTAAAGCTTATTATATTAGGAAAAGAAATAAATTCTATTTCTATTTCAGGAAGTTCTCTAATAAGAATTACTAAAAAAAATAAAGTAAACTTATAAATAGAGTTTTTATAAGATATAATAAATCGCAAGATATTCCTAAAAGTACTCTTGTATTATTCTAATTATAGGATATATTAGTTAATTATATTTACTAATTCTTGCTTTTATTAGAGTACTTTGACTTTAATATATAAGCCCTATTCTATAGCTTAAGTAATAGTAACTCGAATATTAATCTCAGTATTTTAATTATTACCGGAATTATTTCCGTTATTATTACTAGCTCTCGGAAGCTCCTAAAAGGCCCTATTAAAAGTATTAGATAAGTTTTTACTATTACTCGTATTAGGATTAATCTAGTTAACTTTCTTTATAGAAATAGCTTTAATAAGAAGTTATATATTTTGCAGATTCCGAGATATAATTACTTATTAAACTACTTTCTTTAAAAGTAAAAAGATTAGCTTATAAGATATTTATTAATAAGTAATAAAATAATAAAATAAATTAATAAGTTATAAAACTATAGTATTAAATTTAATATAGAACTAATCTTTATTTCTCTTATAAGGTTTAGAGAAGCCTTCTCTAAATAGAAGGCCCTAATAATATATATATAATTAGTAATTTATAAGTCTAATATATATAATATAGATAGTAGTTAGTTATAATATTAAAGGGCTATTAATTTCCCTAATTAATACCTGTAATATCCGAGGTTTATTATATGCCCTTAAGTTATATATAATCCTATATATATTATATTAACTAATTAATAGAAATTATTTCTATAGTTTCTATAATTTCTAAAAGCTTAATTATAATTATAATAGAAACTATAGTAAAGATTATTATTCTAAAGAACTATAGTTCCTAAATAAACTAGTTTAATATTTTCTATAAAATAGCTAATAATAAGAATATTTGAAATAAGATTAATTCTTTTAATAATAAAGTAATTAAAACAAATATAATAGCTTTTTTTAGGCCTCTTTCTATAATTAATAAGCTTATACTAAAGGAAATAAAGAATTACTATATTAGATACTAAATTAAAGCAGAGAATTAGAATAAGAATATTTAACCTATAATTAAAAAAGAATTAAAACTAATATTTTTATAGTCTATAATATTCGGGAATATTAGAGATTATTATTTAGTATTCTTATAAAACTATAAGATTAAGAAACTAGACTAGATAAATAAGCTAATATATTATTATATAATTAGGTAATAGCTTTATTAAATAGTTAATATAGAGATCTTTATAAACTTTATTTTAGAACTTAAAAAAAGTAAATAAAGCTTTATTTATAAAGTTCTTAAGGCTTTATTAATAAAATATAGTTTTATAAATATAGTATAAATTACTACTATTTAGAGAATATATAGCTCGGTTCTATTATAAGTAAATAAAGAAAAAGTGAGCCTAAAATACTAGTTTACTAATTAGAAAAAGATATTTAATTATATTAGAGCTTTTAAAATTATTGAGATTAAAAGTATTCTAGTAATAATTGAGTTTTTAATAGCCTTCTAGTAGAAACTTATACTAATCTGGATAATAGAATAGCTTAGTAATCTATATAGTAAAGACGAACTAGGGCTTTTAATTCTTATACTCGAATAGTATAGCCAGTTATTTAATTGAATTATTTTAGAAAATTAGAATATTAAATATTTAGAAATTCCTATAATTTTCATTATATTCGGGAATCGAATTAATAAAGAATTAGATAATAAACCCGATTCGGATAAATATAAGTATTATAAGTATTTTTATAAGAGTTCCAAGATCTTTAAATATAAATAAAACTTATTTAGCTATATTATTATAGAAATTATAATTACTAGATTAAATAAGACTTAGATAAAATTTAAGCCTAATAAAGAATAGATTAGAAAAATCCGAGAAAGGCTCTTAATTAAATATTAAAAGAATCTAAAACCTTAGCTAGAAAAAAAATATAATATAAAAATTACTAATAAATAAGCTATAGAAAAACTAATATCCGGTACTAGTTTTAAAAAGAAGCCTAAAGTATTTAGAACCCAATTTTCTAGAAACTTTAATACTATTCTAGTAAATCCTATATTTATAATCCAGAACCCAGATTAGGAAATTTATATAATACTCGATTTCTTAAGATATTTACTTTTTTAAAATATCTTAATAAATAATTATAGTATTATATATCTAGTTAATAGTAAGAATCTAATTAATTCTAGTACTTTTATTAAAGCGAAAATTAATAATTATATAAAAGCAGAATTAACTAGTTTTCTAATTACTAGATATAGTATTTATATAATTAAAAATATAATTAATAGACTTATAGAACTATATATTAAAAATCTAATTCTTTATAATATTATAATTATTAAAGAATTTTATATAAATATTATTTCTAAAGCTTATCTAATAAAAAAAAAGCTTAGTATTATAGATATAATTTTATAATTAGACTAGAAAATTATAAAAAGAATATAATATTAATATAATTAAAGTATAGGTTTAATTTAGTTTTTTTTTAAATATAAGTTATTCTTTATTTATTCTAATATTTTATTCGAAATTTCTATTAGTATTAGTAATATATTTATATTTCTAATATTTAAATATTTAATTAAAGTTTAATATAAGAAATTAAGAAAATATCTCAAGCCAAGAAATAATTTAAAAGAAAAATAATATATAAGAATAAAGTATTTAGCCTATAAAGCTTTATAAAAGCTTATTAATTATATATATAATATAAAAATTAATAAACTAATAAGAATTATATCTGAATTTTATATTTAGATATATATTAAATAAATAATCTTATATAAACTAATTAAAAGAAAGTCTATTTAACTATTTTAAAGAATCTTATAAAACTTATTTAATTACTTAAATAGCTATAATAATTTAAGCTAAATTCTAATAATTAAAAACAAATTTAATAGAAAGCTTTATAAATACCTTTTATTAAATAAGAAAAGTTTACTAGTATTTAATATAATTAGAGATTTTAAATAATTTTTTAATTACTTATATTAAGTATAATTATAATGGCAGGAATAAAGTAATAGAATAATATTTAAAGATCTATAATTCTAATATCCTATAGAATCTAAAGCTAAGGAGAGAAGGAGTAAGGTATAGTAGTAGATAAGTAGGTATGGCCAAGACTATTAAAACGCCGAGCTTTAGAAGCGAGCTTGATTTGAATTATAGCTTGGAACCTTAGCTAAAACTAATTCCTTTGGCTAAAACCAATTATATAATACTAGCTATTATAATAATTAGAAAAAAGCAGTTATTTTAATTTAAGAAATATTAGCTTATTAGATCTAAATAAAGAAATAAGATATTAAAATCAAGCTTTCTCTTTTATATATATATAAGCCAAATAGTAATATTAAATAAATAGAATAGAAAAATTATAAATAAGGCTATTATAATATATTTAATAGCTAATTTACCTGAAAAGCTATAGCCGGAAAGCTTTATAACTATAATCTATTTATATAATTAAAGCCTCTTATATATAAATAACTAGAAAATACTAAATAAAGTATTTAATTTATAGTTCTACAATTATTTCTATTAGTATAATCTAGAGTATATAATATAAATAATAGTTAATCTCAGGCCTAATTAAAATAAAATCTATATATATAGTTTTAGGATATATCTAATATTTATAAAATCTGGGTTTTTATATTTAATAAAATAATTATTATATATAATATTATATTTAATAAGACTATTTAATAAGAATATTTTTTATAAAAAGAATTATAAATATATTAAAGATTATAATATAAAGATTATAAAGAATATAATAGAATTACTTCTAGAAAATAAGATTTAGGATATTAAATTAATCTTTAATAATAAGGAATTATAATATAATAGCTTATTAGAATAAATAGAAAATAAGTCTAAACTAGAAAGTAATAAATAAATAAACTAATAATTAAAAAAGCCTATAAGTATACTAATAAGTTATAACTCGAGAATAAGGAATTCTATAATCTTACTAGAAATAGAACTTATAATTCTATAAAATACTCTAGAGCCAGAAAGTATACTAGAACCTAAAAATAATAGAAATAAAAATACTAAGCTTTTAAAAAGACTTAATATTATAAAAAGAAATATAATAGAATGTAAGATTATCACCGCAAAAAAAAACGCTGCCGTACCTGCGCCCCAGATGCGGCTAGCGTATACATCCCTCACCGCCCGAGTAAAGCGTGTGCCCGATCGCAAGGCCCCTTTGATTAATTATTACGATAATAACGAGCATTTGTCTTGTAGAAAAAATTAGTAGAGTTATAGTATAATGTACTAATAGTAGCTCCTCGTTCTCCGTTCAAGGAAATACCTCGTTGCGGGCGAGCTATCTCAAATAATAATAATAAACTACTACTTACCCCGCTATTGAAAACGCTGCCGCTGGCGGCAGCGTTTTTTTTGCCCTGTGAAGACCGAACTTTCAATATTCGCGAGGTAAAATAAATGCTGCCGCTTGCGGCAGCGTTTTTAAGAAAATTACCCCTCGTTCAGAAAATTTGGGCAGTAGGGAAGGGCTAACTAATAAGAATCCCGTATACTTAATTAATTATTTACTAATTAATTAATTACTTATTAAGTAGCTTCCTTACTTTCGTTACTAGTAATCTTTATATAGCCTTTCTAAATATATTCTTTTATCTAGTAAAGAATATGGCTATTCGTATATGGCACCTCCCAGTGAGGAATATATGGCCATTCCCAAATGGGATATGCCAGTAGGGAATATAGCCATTCCCAAATGGCCTATGCCAGTAAGGAATATGGCCATTCTCCAAATAAGCTATGCCAGTGGGGAATATATAGCCATTCCCAAATGGCCTATGCCAGTGGGGAATATATAGCCATTCCCAAATGGCCTATGCCAGTGAGGAATATAGCTATTCGCGTGTGGCACATGCTGGTTACGTGCACCGGCAGAAAAAAACGCTGTGCCCTGGCAGCGTTTATTTTCGGAATGAATATATTAGAACTATTAGGAAAATATATTAAACTAATAAAAGCAGGAAAGAATTTCCTTAGAACTAGTAATAAAGTCTATTAATAGCTTCTATAAATAAAACAGGAAGCTTATTTATAAAATAAGTAAATAGCTTAATAGAAATAGGAGAATTTTTTTAAAAAAATAGCTTAGCTAAAATAAAAGATTAAATAGTAAAACTAAAGAGAAAATAAATAAAAAAGCTAATTATTAAAACTAGAAATAAACTAATTTAAATATACTTATATAAAAAAAAATTAGAATAAAGATCTAAATAAAGCTAATAGTAGTATAATTATTATAATAAATATACTATTATAAATAATAGATAAATTGAATTAGATTAATTATTTAGAATCTTTTTTAGGGTCTTTCTAGCCTAATTAGCTAGAGAATTATAAAAAGGAATTTAATTATAAAACTATTTATATTATAATTATAGTAATAATTTAATTAAAAATATATTTAGAATAGAGAGTTCCGAGTAATATAATAATAAGAAAAATTCATATTAATAATCTTCTAAAGGCTCTAAAAATATAAAATAATCTAGAGAAGTATCTAGTTAGAAAATATTTTAAATCGGATATTAAACTAGAAATTAATAACTTTAAAACTCGAAATTACTAGAGAATTATTTCTAGTAATAAAGTAAGTATATTTCTAATTTCTTTAAAATAAATATTTATATATAAAATTAATTCTAATAAATATATTATTTAATATTATTTAAAGCTAGTAATTTATAGAAATTTCTAAGAAAAGATATTACTTCTATTTATATATACTATTATATTTATAATGAGGTCTTCTTAAATAGCTAGTATAATTATAACTTATTTTAATCTAGAAATAAAATAATTTAATATTATAATATATTTATTAATATAAAAAGAGATTTTAATAAACCTATAGTAATATATAAGTTACTAGATAGTTTCTATTATAGTTATTATAATATATAATACTAGTAGAAATTAGACTAAAGCTAGAAAGGCATCTGGTATCTAAGAGAGATATCTAGTATCTAAGCGAGGCATTTATAGTTACCTAATTATTACACGTAATCCCGAGCTTAAGCTAGTATATAGGCCCGTATATAGCTTGTAATTATTTAGATCCGAGGCTTCTTTAAGATTCTTTTTTCTTTTTAGTTTTAAATTATTGAAATAGAAATAGTTTAATTATACTTTCTAAGCCCTAGATCTTATACTTGTAATATAATTCAAAGCTTACTTACTTCTTAATCCTATAAAGGATTTAAATAATACTTACCTAATTAGTTTTTAATAAGTATAAATATAATATATTATAGCTATTCTTATACTAGTTAACTAATATTAGAATAAAAGAAAGCCCTAGAATAACTAGATAAGAAAGCCCTAGACTAGCTAGGTAAGCAAATAGGCTAGTAACCTTATTATTAAATAAAGACCTATAAGAAAGTAAGTTTTAGAATAACTAGGCAAGTTAGAAGAAGCTATAATATAAGATACTACTAGTATATTACTAGAAAGTAAACTAGAGCCTTTTATTAAGTTTCCTAAAAAGTCCGAATATTCTATTAATACTTATAATAAGAGAAATACTTTTTTTTAGAAAGCTAAGAAAGAAAAGAAACCTGCTCTATTAAAGGCAAACTTCTAAGAATTACTCTAAAGCCCAGAGGCTTTATATAAAGAGATTATTAAGCTAATTCTAAAAATATATAATATTCTTACCTATAGTAAGAATTATTATAATTAGCTAAGAGAAATCAAGTAAGCCCTATAAAAGAATAAAGCTATTATTAAGAAACTTATTATATAGCCTATAAAAATAACTAGTTTCCCTATTCTAGAAAATAAATATTTAATTAAATTCCCTAATTCTCTTATTTTTAAAGATATAACTAAGAATAGTATTACCTTTAATAATTAATTAGTTCAGATTAAGAACAAGCTCTATAATAACTCTAATACTTACTAGATAAAGAATCTCAAGATTATTTATATAAATAGCTATATAAATAGCTATATTCTTATATTAATCTTCTCTTATCTAAACTAGAATAATTAATATATATATAAAACTATTAAAGAATTATATACCTATCTAAAGAAGCTATATAGTAATTTAAATAAGAAGTATAATACTCGGCAAGTCTTTAAGGAGCTATTTATAAAAAAGGACTAGACTTTTTAGGAATTTTATATCTTATTTCTGAAATATATAGCAGATAGAAATATTAACTTATAAGACCTTAAGAATAACCTAAATAATAAGCTTACCTGAAAGCTCTAAGAAATTATAGCTATATATTATAATAATCTAGCTATTTATACTACGGAGTTTATATAATATTATATTATAAATAACTAGTAAATTCGAACTTGTTATAAAAAGAAAGACTAGATATCTAAGAAAGCTAATAAAGATATAAATAAGCCAAGTTCAGGAGGCGCCCCTTATATAAAGCCCGCTCCTAAAACCCTAGTAATAAATAAGCCTATTACCTCAAAGCCCGGATTCTTAGATCTCAAGTATTATAACTATAATAGATTTAGTTATATATCTAGAAGCTATCTAGAGCCTAAGACTAAGTATATAAAGCAAGTCTTAATAGCCAAGCTAGTAGTACTTACTATAAGTAAGCTATTTAAGAATATAAAACAGGGAAATAAGGATTCCTAAAAGAAATTTCTTTTTTAGGTCTATATTATATAAATATAGTAGAAATTAATTTAAGCTAATTACTAGAAAATAAAGTATTTATATTCCCTTATATAGTTAGTAATAATAAATTAGGTATTAAGACTTCTTTTCTTATTAATACTAGAGTAAATAAATATACTTTTATTAATTTTAAGTTTATAAGAATAATTAAATAATTTCTAGATATTAAGCCTATTTAATTAGTATTATCCTATAATATAAGAGAATTTAATAATAAGCAAGCTATACCTATTACTTATTATATTAAGCTTATATTTTTAATTAATAAACGAAAGATTCTAATATCTATACTAGTTATAAGATTAGGAGAATATAATATAATTTTGGAATAATAGTAGTTTATAAATACTAGTATTCTAATTAATTATAAGAATAAAAGATTAATCTGGCCAAATAATTAGCCTAAAAAGAAAAGTTAGGATAAGGTCCTAATTACTATATATAAGAACTTAGAACCTAGGAAAAGTAACTAGTACTAAGAAAACATAAATAAAAGAAACAAAGCCATAGCTATAAATAAGTTCTAGAGACCTTAGCTTATAAAGAGGAAACCCTTTTATTCTTTTCCTAATTCGGGCTCAGAAAGCCGTATATAATAAAAGAATTAAGTTTAATATTATAGAGAAATACAAGTAGCCTTGGGAAATATAAAGATTTTTCTTAAGCTAGAAATAGAAATATTAAAACTATATTATCTAAAGAAAAGCTATAAGAGCTAGTCGAGGCCTATAATTAATATTATAGGTATCTTACTAGCTACTTTCCAGATAAACCTATAGAAAAAGAAGAACCTTTTTTTTATAATATTATTTTTCGAGATTAATAAAGAGCTAGAATTATAATAAAAGAACAAGTTTATTCCGGGTAAATAATAGCCAGAAGAAATAGAGCTATAATAGCTAGCAAGAGTCTTACTAAAGAAGTTTAAGGATTTTATAGATATTTTCTTAAAGAAAGTATTAAATATCTTATTCCTATATTAATTATAAAACTACAAGATTTAGATTAATAATCCTAAAGGCCTAGAGAGCCTAGGGTATTTCCTACTTTATTAATAATTAACTTATAAGCTATAGGAAATCAAGTATTTCCTTAAAGAAAACCTTTAATAGGGCTTTATTAAACCAAGCCAATTTCCTTTTATATCCCTAATTCTTTTTATAAAAAAGGCTAATAGAGCTCTCTAATTCTGTATTAATTATTATAAGCTAAATAACTTAATATAAAAGAATTATTATTTTCTTTCCCTTATTTATAAAACTCTTATATAGCTAGTTTAAGCCAAGGTTTATATAAAGCTAGATATTTGGCAAGTATTTTATTAGATCCGAATAGACTTAAAATTAGAAGAACTCATAATATTCTATATAAGATATAGAGCCTATAAATATAAAGTTCTTTAGGAAGGCCTAACTAATAGCCCTATTATATATTAGAGATATATAAATAATATCTTTTTTAATTACCTTAATATTTTTTATATAGCTTATTTAAATAATTCCCTGGAATATAAAGATTATATATAAAAGATTCTTTAATAATTACGGGATACTAGCCTCTAAGTAAATATTAAGAAATCAGAGTTTAAGATTACTTATATAAAGTATCTAGGCTTTATTATCTTTACTAGAAATATTAAAATAAACCCAGACAAGATAGTAATTATTAAGAACTAGTAATTACTAAAGATAATTAAAGAAATATAAGGCTTTTTAGGTTTTTATAACTTTTATTAATACTTTATTACGGAATATAATTATATAATAAAGCCCCTAATAGCTTTAATATATAAGAGAGTTCTATTTAAGTAAATAGATTAGTATTAAAAAGGTTTTACTAAGCTAAAGCAAGCTATATTCTTAGTACTAATTCTATATTATTATAACCCGAACTTCTTTATTATAGTTAAGACAAATATATTAAATAAAGTTATAGCCGGTATTCTCTTATAATAAGACCCCTAGATAGGACTTTAATACCCGATAGTATTCTTTTCTAAGACTATATAGTTAGTAAAGCTAAACTATAATATTTATAATAAAGAAATACTTACTATTATTCTTTTCTTAACTAAATAGCAAGCGGAATTAGAAGATTTATAAGAGATATTCTTTATAATTTATTCAGATTATTAAGCTCTCGAGTATTTTATAATTATAAAGAAGCTTTTAATAAAACAAGCTCACTAGGTAAAGTATCTTTCCTATTATTATTTTAAGCTTATATATTAGGTAAGCAAGTTAAATAAATAAGTAAATGCCCTAAATAGGAAGTATAAGAATATATCTACCCAGAATAAGATAATAATAGCCTACTAGACTTAAATTCTCTTCCTATAATAAAAGATTAATAATAATATTATACGGGATTTCTAGTTAGCCCTAATTAAGGCCTTAGTAAGCCCGGCTTAGAAAGAAACCTAGTATAATAATATCTAGCTAGTAAATAAGCTATTAAGTAAGAACCGAGAGTTACTAGAGCTAGAAAAGCTATAGAATAAAGTAAGAAATAAGAAGAAAGGTACTTGGATATTATAAGACGGCCTCTTCTTATAATATAGTTCCTAATAGGATATCTAGGATAAGCCAAGCTTTAATAGCTTCTTTAGGCCCGCTATTACTAGCTAGGCCAAGATATAGATATTAATTAATATAGGAATAACTACTATACTTACTAATAATTCTATATTTCTAGAAACAAGAAGCCAGGGCTCTTGTATTTATTACTAGTTCCTAACTATTTCTAGTAATATATATTAGTAGATTTCAAGAAATATCTAGAAAATAGGAATAAATATAATATAGTAGTAATCTTTATTAATTGCCTAGATAAGTATCCTATTATAATTCCTGTCCGAAATATAATAATAGCTAAAGAGTTAATATTTCTATTTCTTATTTATATAATTTGCCAAGTTAGTATTCCAGAGACTATAGTATCTAATTAAGGCCCCTAGTTTATATTAAATTTCTAGAGCGAGTTCTATAAATATATTAGTATAAAGCTTAAGTTATTAATTATTAATTATTCCTAAACTAATAGCTAGATAGAAATTATTAACTAGTACTTTAACTAATAGCTATATTTCTATATAAATTATTATTAGAATAATTAGAATAAATAGGTAATAATAATTAATTACTAGCAGGTAACTCTAGTTTATAAGACTATAGACTAATTCCTGTTTCTTATAAAAAAAGGCTATAAACCGCAGATATTATTTAACTAGGAAACCCAAATATAATTAAATATTCTAAAAGAAAAATTAAATAAATAAGAAGTAAAGGCTCTAGTAATATGGCTCTATAAATTATAATAAAAAAGATATAAGAGAATATAATACAAGTATAAGAATATTATATTATTTAAGCTAATAAGTATTACTAACTAGTAGATTTTAGAATAAGAAATAAGATATAAATTATTACTAAGTATTAGAAGAATAATTATTCAAGCCGCAAGCTAGCTTACTAAATAAAAGAACTATATAAAATCCTGGAATAAATAAGATATTTCTTTAGGCTTAAGCTTCCGGAATTAATAAGAATATATCTAGTATTTTATATAAAGAAACTATATAAAGATCTAGGTAATTCTCTTTCCGGATAAATAAATCCGGAGCCTCTATTATTAGAACTATAAAATAGAGAAACGGAATATAAAATTCAAGAGATATAAATAGTAAAACTGCTTTATAGAAAGCTAAAGTACCGTGTCTAGTAGAAAGAATAAGATCTAGATCCGAAGTAATATTCTATTTCCTTATTAAATAATAGTACCTTAGCTTTTTAGAGCTTCTATAATAAGAATCCCAAATAGCTAGGACTACTTTAGAATCTTCCTTATTAGTTAGACTATATTAAGAATAATATATTACTAGAACTATATAATATAAATAGAAATCCTTTAAAGTTATATATAAAAGGCCCTGGTCTTTAATATATAACCTATAACTTGGAAATTTAATAGAGACTTTTAAAGCTCGGGAATAAGCTTATTTTAAGAAGGGAAGTAATATTATAGTTATTATAATATATAATACTAGTAAGAGTTAGACTAGAGCTAGAGAGATATCTAATATCTAAGAGAGATATCTAGTATCTAAATAAGGCATTTATAATTACCTAATTATTATATATAACTCCGAGCTTAAGCTAGTATATAAGCCCGTATATAGCTTGTAATTATTTAGATCCGAGGCTTCTTTAAGATTCTTTTCTTTCTTTAGCTTTGAATTATTAAAATAAAGATAGTCTAATTATGCCTTCTAGGCCCTAGATCTTGTATTTATAATAGTTTTAAGATACTAGACTATATAATAAAAGCAAATCGAGTTTTATATAGGCTATAAGACTTTCCTATTTTATAATATAAATACTAGATAAATACTTTTAAGAGAATTAGACTTTCTAAACTTAATAAAAAGCCTTATACTTATATAAATATAGATTATAAGGCCTTTATTATTTTTTATATAAATAACTTTTAAATACTTTATTATAAGAATAATAAAATATATATTTAATTAATTATTATTTAGATTAAAAGAATTTATAAACTTTATAATATATAAAATATAGAATAGTTTCTAAAGATTTATATAATTAGAAATTAGAAGACTAAAAAGCTCTAGCTAGTTTATAATACCTATATTAAGAAGATTACTAAAAAGTTTAAAATAGTAAATAGAAAGTATTCTAATATTTTATTATCTGGAATTAATTTTTAGAAATATAATAATTAAGTTTATTTATATTAAATTAAAATATATTAAAAGAAAATTAAATTATTACTTTATACTACAATTATAATTAGGCCGAATATAGCTTTTACTATTTTAGTACTTTTTTAGTTTTTAATAAACCCTATTCTAGAATACTTTATAGCTATAGATTAGATTTTTTAATATTTATTTAAAACCCGGTTTTTAGTAATTTAGTATAATAAAGAATATAAAGAAATATAGCTATAGATTATATCTAATACTTTATATATAAATAATTTAGATATATAATAATTAAGCTATAAATATATAATCTTCTTCTTTAGAGATTTAATATTATAAAAAATAGCTTAGTAGAATTTTATAACTACTTTTTTTAACTAAATCAGAAATATATAAAGTTATTTATATAATAAAGCAAACTATAATTCTCTAGAGGCTATTTAGGAATCTATATTTAGATTTTAAAAAGCTTTAAATTATATTCTATAATAATAAATAAACTATTTAACTAATTATTAGAGAAAATAAAAGAATTACTATAAAGCTCTATTATATTAATATCTAGAATATATAGCTATATTAAAAGTATAATAAAGGCGTCTTTTGAATTATATATTTTTAAATAAATAATATACCTATAAATAAACTTATAAAAAATCTATTCTGATTTAAATTCAAGAACTTTAGAGTTTTATTAAATCTTTAGAATATTAGAATAAAGATTAAAATAATTAAATAATATAAAAAGAAGCTTTTATTTATATTTTTTATTTATAAAATCTATTAAAATAATAGAACTTAAAAGCTAATAATAGGAAATCTAAAAATACTTTATTATAGTATTAATAAGCTTATATAGAAAACTCTTTATCTAATTAGACTATTTCTTATTCTTTTTAATAGCCTCCTAAACCGTAGTAAAAAAGCTCTTATTACTATTCTTTTTATTAGATTTAATAATCTCAAATATAATATAAATAAAATATCTAAAAGTAAATAAATGCTTTAAAAAAGTCAGAATCTATAAAAAAGAATTAAGAAAAGAAAGCTTATAATATTTTTTAGTAATTAGAAGTTCTATAAAAAAGAACTATATAATAGAAATATAAGAGATCGAAATAATTAAATAAAAATAACTAGAAGTATATTTCTAGTAATAAGAATCTCTATTAATAATATTATAATAAGAACTATTACTTTTGCTTTTTAGAATAAACGAGATTATATTAAGTTAAAATAAACTTTAGAATAATATAGAGAACTTATAATAACCTATATAAGAGATTTCTTTAAGACTAGTATAAATAAAATAAGAAATATAAAGCTTTAATATAGATTTCTTTACTTTTAATACAAAAGTACTAGAAGTATTAGAAGATATTATAGAGGTCTAAACCTTAATATTCTATTAAAAACAAGCTTTATATTAATAGTTAAAAGTTATACCTATAGTAGACTTATAAATTATTTAATATTATCTAAAGTTAGTAAAAAATAAAGTAATATATTTTAGGTTAAAAATACCTTAAATTTATAAGCCAGAATTAATTTAATAGTAATATAAAAAGAGATAGAACTAGTATAAGCTATATTTATAATAATTAGAAGCTTGAAAAAGAAGCTCTAGAAGAGTATTAAAGAAAAGTAATTAATTAGAGGTTCTGGAATTAGTAAAAAGAGAAGCTTTATATAGGGTTTTCCTGAAATTTAATAATCTGGGAAAATAATATATACTAAGCCTATTTAGTATATAATATTAATATAGTTCTATAAAACCCATATATTAGACGATTTTTGCTATTTTAAAGCTCTCTAATTAGATAATATAAGTAGAATACAATATTATACCTTCTTAAAAGATATATTATAATAAGAATTACTAAATTAGGGCTAGTATAATTATTCTATTTAGTTAGGATTTATATATTTATTTCCTAAAGCTTTATACTTTATTTAGGTTCTTTTCTAGCTAGTTTAATTAACTCTTTTACTATTTAATATAACTTTCTATTCTATAATCTTTATATATATTAAGTAAAATAACTTATTTAAGAACTTAAAATAAGAGATTCGAAATAAGATTAATTATTAAAAAATATTTTATAAAAAAGAAAAAAGCTTATTTTTATAGCTATAAGAATTATTAATAACTTAAATCTATTTATTTAATAGAAATATAATAATAAGCTAATAGAATAATAAAAAAAGGAAATAAAAGAAAAAAAAAGAAATAATAAAAGAAAATAATAAAAAATATATTTTTATTATAAGATTTATAAAACTGGAATAATAAAAATATAGTAATAAGATCTAATATAATATCTATATCGGGATTTATAAAACCGGATATAATTTGCTTTATTTACTAGAAAGAGAATTATTATATTACTATTTATCTAAGTTAGAAGAAATTAACTTATTATAATTATAATAAATTTAGTTATAAAATATATAAATACCTAAAACTAAAAAAGCCGGGAAATAAATATATTTTATAATAATTATATTTATTTATATTATAGAAAATAAAGTTCCTAAAATAAAAATAAATAAATATAGAATTAAAATATTAGTTAACTCAAATATAAAAGTTAATTATATAAAAAGAAAACTTGTTTTAAATATAAATATTTTATTAATATTAAAAATAATTTCCTTAATCTTATTAGAAAAAAGAAAACTCTATTTATATAAAGATTATATTCTTGGAATTATTACTAAAAAGATATTAGGGAATTAAAAGAAGACTAATATATATTTTATATTATATAATTTTAATCTAAACTATATTAATATAATATTTAAATTCTTATAGTTTTATTAGATTAATTCCCTAATTTCTTTTAGAGAAATAATATAGAAATACTAGAAAGTTTACTAAAATAATAAAATATAAGATATATATTTTTTTATTAATTACTTATTTTATAATAAATAGCAAAAGAATTACTATTATTATTATAAATAGAATAGCTATATTTCCTAAAAAAAATATCGGGATATTTTCTAAATATTTTTTATAAAAGCTATAAATATATTATTCGACTATTATATAATAAAGTATTATATAAATCTAGAACTAGAATTCTAATTACTATATAGTTTTATATATATTTTATTAAAAAGAAAGTTTAAAGTTCTTTAGAAATATCTTAATACTAGTTTAGAAATTTTTATTTTTATTTTACTAGTTTAGTTAGTATTCTAATTATATTTATTCTAAAAAAGAGAAATAGTTTATACTCATATATTAATTACTAGAACCTAAATAGAGTTATTATTAAGAACTAAATACTATTATTATTTATTAATAAAATAAAAAATATATATAAAACTAGATTTAAAAAATATTTATTATTAGTTATAAATTCAGGAAAATAATAAATAAAAAATAATATTTCGAATTTAGTATAAATATTTTAAATATTATATTATATCTTTTAGATTTTCTAATACTTTAGTAATATTCTAAATATATATTAATTATATATTAATAGGCTTTATAAATATTATTTATATAATTTATTTAAATAATATTTTAATTTATTTAGAGAATCTAGAATAATATATAATTATAATCTAATATATATATAAATAATTATAATAATACTAGCTTTTTATAAACTTAGTAAAATATAAATTTAATATAAAAAAAAGTAAAGTTTTCAGAATTTATAATTAGTTTAGATAATATAGAAATAGAACCTAGTCGAGTTATAGCTATTAGGAAATAACTAGTTCTAAAAAATAATATTCGGGAAATCTAAATATTTCTAGGTTTTACTAACTTTTACTAAAGGTTTATTTATAAATACTTTAAAATAATAAAAGAATTAACTAATTTATTAAAAATTAATAGAAAACTATATTATTATTTTAATTAGATAAATAAGGTAAATAAAGCTTTTAGGATACTAAAAATTATATTTATAATAATACTAATTCTTTATTATTTTAATCTAGCCTTAAAGATTTATATAAAAATAAATATTTTAGAATTTATAATTATAAATATAATTTCTTAGCTTTTTAATAAAAAAAATATAAAAAAAATAATAATAATTAAAAATAAATATAAAATATATAATTCTAAACTCTTAATTATTATTCTAATATTCTATATTTATTAATATTATCTAGTATATATCTAATATATTATTATTATTAAAATAAATTATAATAACTTAAGATATTTTATAATTAAAAAAAAACTGAATAATTAATAAATAAAATAAATAAAAAAGCTAGTTATTTTTAATTTTATTTTAGAATACTAACCGGAATATAATAATCTTACTAATAAATATAAATAAAAATATTTTATTATTTATATTATATAATAAATTATAAAATATAAAATAAAGAATTCTATAAATAATAATTATAGAATATTATATTATTTTTATAATATTATATTATTTTTATAATATTATAATATTATAATATAAGGCCTAGAAAAAAGAAGTATTTCTTAATTAGTAAAATACTAAAAAATTCCGAAAAGAAAATCTATTTTAATAATAAAATAATATTAAAAATAATATTATTTAAATCTATTACTAATATAACTAATTATAAATAATATATATTATAGATTCGAAATAATATATAAGAAAAATAAAAAAATATTATTTCAATTACTATTATAGTATTAAAGATTTAATTTATTAGTATAATATTAATAATATAAATAGTTTTTAAAAAGAACTTTTATTAGAACTATTAAAATTTAGGAATTTAATATATTTAGATTATTAAAATATTAGAATACTATCTATATACTAAATAAGCCGGCTTTTAAAAAAGAATTATTATAAACTAATTATAATAATTTTATAAATAAGTATTTTAATATTAATAAAATACTAGAGATTTTTTTAAAAAAAAATAATTCTAATAAAATATAAAAAAGAATATAAAAAGCTATATTAGAACTTATTTTATATATTAATAAACTAAAATAAAAAGATATCTATTATATAATATATTTAGTTTATTTCCTATTTTCTTTAAGCTATAATAAGAAATTACTATAAACTTTATTATAGAATTATTTCTTTTTAGGTTTTATAATAAAATATATAATTTTATATTTGTTATTATTAATAAATATAAAAAAATAATATAATATATTCTAATTACTAAAGAAATCTTAATTTCTAAATTAGTAAAGCTATTTATATATTATATTATTAAAGATTTTAGTATATTTCTAATAAAGAATTTATTTTTATAAATAAGTTTTAATTAAATCTATATTTTTCTTTAAAGATTTAATAATAATTAAATATAGTATTTTATTTATAAATTAATAAATAAATAAAGAATCTAAATTAAACTTTAAAATATTATACTAGTTATTAATAAAATAACTAGATAATAAAACTTATTTTTATAGAATTTATATATTTAATAATAGAAATTTTTCTATTTTATATATTATATAAATTTTATTTTAGTATTAAATTATATATTAAGGATAATATTTTAGAAAAAGAAGTATTAATAATATAGAAAAAAGTATAAAGAATTTAAATAGAAGAAAAAATATTAGAAAAGTAATAATAAGAAATAATAAAAAAAAAAAAAAAGTATTATAATAAAAAGTTTAACATATATAATAAAGTTATATTTTATATAAAAAATATTTAATACTTATAACCTAGTAAAAAGCTAGTAAATAGATATTATTACAAGTATAAAATCTAGAGCCTGGAAAATATAATTAGACTATTTCTATTTTAATAATTCAAAGCTAAAGAGAGAAGAAATTCTTAAAGAAGCCTCGAATCTAAATAATCGCAAGCTATATATAGGCCTATATACTAGCTTAAGCTCGGGGTCACGTGTAATAATTAGGTAACTATAAATATCTTACTCAGATACCAGATATCTCTTTTAGATACTAGATATCTCTCTCAGATACTAGATATCTTACTAGTTCTAGTCTAACTCCTATTAGTACTATATATTATAATAACCGTAATATTACTCCCTCTCTTAAAGTAAGCTTATTCCCGAGCTTTAAAAGTCCCTATTTAAATTTCCAAGTTATAAGTTATATATTAAAGGCCAGGGCCTTTTATATATAACTTTAAAGGATTTCTATTTATATTATATAGTTCTGGTAATATATTATTCTTAGTATAATCTAACTAATAAAAGAAATTCTATAGTAGTCCTGGCTATTTGGGATTTTTATTATAAAAGCTCTAAAGAGCTAGAATACTATTATTTAATAAGAAAGCAGGATACTATTCCGGATCTAGGTTCTATTCTTTTTACTAGACTTAGTATTTTAGCTTCCTATAAAATAGCTTTATTACTAGTACTTTTTGAATTTCGTATTTTATTTCCCTATTTTATAGTTCTAATAATAGAGGCTCCGGATTTACTTATCCGGAAAGGGAATTATCTAGGTCTTTATATAACTTCTTTATATAGAATACTAGATATATTCTTATTAATTCTAGAAGCTTAAGTCTAAAGAAATATCTTATTTATTTTAGGATTTTATATAGTTCTTTTATTTAATAAGCTAGCTTATAACTCGAATAATTATTTTTCTAGTACTTAGTAATAATTTATATCTTATTTCCTATTTTAAAGTTTACTAATTAATAGTACTTATTAGCTTAAATAATATAATATTCTTATATTTATATTATATTCTCTTATATCTTTTACTATAATTTATAGAGCTATATTACTAGAGCCTTTATTTTTTATTTATTTAGCTTTTTCTTTAAAGTACTCGATTATATTTGGGTTTTCTAGTTAAATAATATCTATAGTTTATAGCTCTTTTTTATAAGAAACGGGAATTAGCTTATAGTTTTATAAACTAGAACTGTCTACTAGTAATTAATTATTATTACCTATTTATTCTAATTATTCTAATAGTAATTTGTATAAGAATATAGCTATTAATTAAAATACTAGTTAATAATCTTTATCTAGCTATTAATTTAGGGATAGTTAGTAATTAATAACTTGAGCTTTATACTAATATATTTATAGAACTTACTCTAGAAATCTAATATAAACTAGAGACCTTAATTAGATACTATAGTCTCCGGAATACTAATTTAGCGAATTATATAAATAAGAAATAGAAATACTAACTCTTTAGCTATTATTATATTTCGGACAGAAATTATAATAGGGTACTTATCTAGGTAATTAATAAAGATTACTACTATATTATATTTATTCTTATTTTCTAGATACTTTTTGAAATCTATTAATATATATTACTAAAGGTAATTAGGAACTAGTAATAAATATAAAAGCCCTAGCTTTTTGTTTCTAGAAATATAAGATTATTAGTAAATATAGTAATTATTTCTATACTAATTAATATTTATATCTTGGCCTGACTAGTAATAGTAGGCCTAAAGAAGCTATTAAAGCTTGGCTTATCCTAGATATCCTATTAGGGGCTATATATATACCTTCTAAATAAGAGTAATATATAAGAATATCTCGAGTATTATTATATTATTAGATATAAATAGTTTACTATATTATAAGAAAAGGCTATTTTATAATATTTAAATACTTTTCTTTTTATTTCTTGCCTTATTTTATAGCTCTTTTAGTTCCGGTAACTTTTAGTTCTTACTTAATAGCTTATTTACTAGCTAGATACTATTATACTAGGTTTCTTTCTGAGCCGGGCTTATAAAGGCTTTAATTAGAATTAATTAGAGATCTCGTATAATATTATTATTAATCTTTTATTATAAGAGGAGAATTTGGGTTTAATAGGCTACTATTATCTTATTCTAAATAATTATATTCTTATATTTCCTATTTAGGGTATTCACTTATTTATTTAACTTATCTATCTAATATATAAGCTTAAAATAGTAATAGAAAAAGTATTTTACTTAATAAGCTTATTTTATTAAGAGTTTCTTTATAGTTATAAAGTATTTAAGGGCTTAGTAATCTAAATAAATTATAAAAAATGCTTCTTATAGGCCTTCTAGCTCTATTTATTATTTAGCTAAAAAGAAAATAATAGCAAATATTTCTTTATTATAAATATTATAGTTTAGTTTTACTAATTATATAGTTTTAGAGAAAAATACTACCGGATACTAGAGTTTTATCTAGGGGTCTTATTATAAGAAAATACCGGCTATAACTCTATTTAATATATTTGTCTTAATTATAATAAGAAAGTTCGAGTTATAATAATATAGAATTAATACTAAGAATATAGCTTATTTTAGCTTAATAAAATCTTCTTAATACTAATCTATTTACTTAAACGGAACTCTCTTATATATTAGAGCTATTAGAAGCTTTATTATATAGCTATATTCTATAGCTATATTTTATAATAAAATACTAATAAAAGTTATAAAAACCCAGAAAGTCTTATATTTCTTTAATTATCTTTAGTAATTACTAGTTCTTAATAATTACTATTTTATCTAAATTTATTTTAATATTTTTAGTAAAAATAATAAAGCCTAGATACTTTATATAAATAACTTTAAATTCTAATTTCTTAATATTTATTTAGAGGCCGGTATTCTATAGCTACTAAAAGACCTTTTATATATAGTCTTTATATTTTAGGGAATTATTTAAATAAATTAGGATATTATTCAAATAAGCTATATAAAAAATATTAAGGTAATTAAAGAAAATATTATTTATATATCTCTAATATATAATAGGGCTATTAGTTAGGCTTTTCCAAAAAAAACCTTATATTTATAAGCCCTATATCTTATATAAAATATTATAAGTTTTTCTAATTCTGGATTTATTCGGATCTAATAAAATATTTATTAAATATCTAGCTTTATATAGACCTTGGCTTGAGCTAGTTATATAAGAGTTTTATAAATAAGGAAAAGAAAATAATAGTTCTTCTATATTAAGTTATTTAGCTTATAATAATTAATATAGAATTAGAAAGCTCTATTAGCCTTTTTTATAAAAAGAATTAGGAATATAAAAAAGAACTAGCTTAGTTTAATAAAGCCCTATTAGAGGTTTTTTTTTTAAAGAAATACTTGACTTCCTATAGCTTATAGATTAATTATTAATAAAGCAGGAAATATCCTAAGCTCTCTAGGCTTTTAGGATTATTAATCTGAATCTTATTATTATATAATTAATATAGGAATAAGATATTTAATACTTTCTTTAAAAAAAATATTTATAAAATCCTTGAATTTCTCTAATAAAACTCTTATTAGCTATTATAGCTTTGTTTTTCTTAGCTATTACTTATCCGGAATAAACTTATTTTCTTATTATAATTCTAGCTCTTTATTAATCTCGAAAAATAATATTATAAAGAAAAGATTCTTTTTCTTCTATAAGTTTATCTAAAAAGTAGCTAGCAAAATACCTATAATATTAATTATAGGCCTTAACTAGATCTTATAGCTTTCCTTTAGATAATATGGTTTTAATATTTCTATTTTTAGCTTAGGAAAAACTTTTATATTCTCTAGGGCTATTTATATTTCTTTATAGTATTAAGCTTAATTCTTTTATTATATATGGCTTTTTAAGCCCGGCTTAAAAAAAAATAAAGGAATTTCCTCTTTATAAGCTAAGGTCTCTAGAACTTATTTATAATTATAGCTTTATTTCTTCTATTTATATTTTCTTAATACTAGTTACTTTTTTCAGGTTCCAAATTCTTATATATAATAGTTAGGACCTTATTCTAATTCTTCTTTCTAGGCTAATTATCTAGCTAGATTAATTTTCTATTCTTATAATTAATTAGAATACTAGTACTTATAAATTACTATTATCTCAAAATTATATTATACTCACCTAATCTTATAACTAGTATAAGTATTAGAACCTTTTATTTATTAATTAAAAGTATAAGCTTAATATAGTAAGTAATAAATACGGCCTGCTTATTATTAAATCTCTTTATATTATAGGGTAATACTAATTAAATAGGCTTAATATTTAGAAATTATTTAATTATTCTTATAAACTTGGAATTAATAAAAATATATTTATTTACTTTAGTATTAATAAAAGAAAAGGTTTTAATATCTAATCTATTATTACTAATTATATAAGGAAATATAAATACTTTATTTCTTAATAGCTAGCTCAAATTAACTTCTATTATATTTATATAATATAGCCTTAAAGAAAAGATTTCTTTTAGGAGTTCTTATTTCCCTATTCTATATCCTTAAATAGCTTACTTATAATAAGTACTACTAGCTTGGCTACTAAAACTTGCTTTATATACTTTATTTTAGGCTCTAGATAGTTTCTAGATATATAACTAAATCTATTATAGTTATAATATTTAAGATCTAAAAATCCGGGTTTTGAAATAATAAACTTATCTATTACTAGAATCTTAAAAGTAGGCTTTATATAAGGAATGCCTCCTGAGCTTAGCTTATTTATATCTTTATTAGCTTTTTTAAATACCTGGTTTTTCTTTTTATAATAAGCTCGGATCTATTAGTTATTTATAGTATAATATTATATAAATTCTATAATATAAATAGCCGGGTTATTATAGTATATAGCTATAACCTTTTAGAGCTTTTAGATAAGCTTATTATTCAGGTTATTCTTAAAGTCCTATAGGTTAATATTTCCGTTTATTATATATTTTAGGAATAGAATATAAAATTCCTAAAAGATTTAGCTTTTCTTTATAAATAGTTCCTTAAAGGCTTACCTGTTATACTCTACCGCTTTACTAGTAAATTTAGCGTCACGTGATCGCGATAACGCATGCAGCTAGAGCTAGTATTTAGAATACTAAGCTCCCGTACTTATAAGCTTCTTTTCTTAGTTTAGAATCCTTAAATAAAGAGCTACTCTACTTTGCTTTCTAAGCCTAGAGCCCGGTTTCATAATATTACTATATATTATATTTCTTATTCGGGTTACTATATAGCTTCTTTAGGTAAGTATATAGTTCTCTAATAGTCTTATATATATATTAACTATTCTGGTTTAGGCAAGAAGAAATTAGTATAAAGATATAGCTACTAATATAGCCCGAAATATAAATAATCTTAAGGTTCTTTATCTAGCAAATATTAGAATTACTATAGAGCTTATTCTTAATTTAAACCAACTAATTATTGAAGGTAATACTATTCTTAATTATATTTTTAAAAATAGGAGAGGTAGGGAATTTAATTAAGTATTTATTTTCTAAAATAGGGAAACTAATTATTTTTATAGGCTATATAATAAGCTTCTTAATAAAAGCTTTATTCTTTTATAGGGCTTATTTGATTTCTCTTAGCTAATTATAATAATTCTTATTATAGATAAGAATATTATATATTTTTAGAATTAGCTTAATAATTCCCTTATATAAAGCCTCTAGACTTGAGAATAACTCTTAAAAGTTTACCTTTAATAAAGCAGGTTTCTCTTTTTCCTTAGCTTTCTAAAAGAGAATATCTTTTTTATTATAAATATTAATAGAATATTTGGATTCCTTAGGAGACTTAATAAGAGACTCTAGTCTATTTTCTAATAATATACTAGTAGTATCTCGTACTATAGCTCTTTCTAACTTGCCTAGTTATTCCGGGACTTGCTTTCTTATAGATCTTCGTTTAGTAATAAGATTACTAGCTTATCCGCTTACCTGGCCGGTTTAGAGCTTTCTTATCTAATTATTCTAAGGCTTTCTTTTATTCTAATATTAGTTAACTAGTATAGAAGTAGCTATAGTATATTATATCTATACTTATTAAAAATCAATCAAGTAGATATTATTTAAATCCTCTATAGGATTAAGAAATAGGTAAGCTTTAAATTATATTATAAGTATAAGATCTGGGGCCTAGAAAATATAGTTAGACTATCTCTATTTCAATAATTTAAAGCTAAAGAGAGAAGAGAATCTTGAAGAAGCCTCGGATCTAAATAATTACAAGCTATATATAGGCCTATATACTAGCTTAAGCTCGGGGTTATATATAATAATTAGGTAATTATAAATATCTTACTTAAATACCAGATATCTCTTTTAGATACTAGATATTTCTCTCAAATACCAGATACCTTACTAGCTCTAGTCTAACTCCTACTAGTACTATATATTATAATAACTATAATAGATATCTTAGTTTCTTTAAAATTCTAGAAGTTATAAAAATATATAAATAAATATATTATTTGAAATTATTATTATTATATTAAATTTATAATATTTTTTATATATATTTTTTAGAACTATAATATTTATAAGCTAGTATTATAATAGAACTAGAACTAATTAAAATTAAAAATAAAAAGAAATTTGAGATAAAATTTATTATAGTTTATAAAAAAGATAAAAAAGAAAAAGAAAATTTTATTTATTAGAAAAGCTATTTACTAGTAAATAATATATAGAAATTATTAAGTAATCTAGAAAATATAACTTAAGAATTATAAAAATATTTAGAAAAAAGTAATATTATAATATTATTAGTTAAATAGAAATATAAAAAATAAATACTTTTATTAGAAAATTATTAAAAACTCTAAAACTTTAATTTTTATAACTATTTTTTATTATTTTTATTTTTATTAGAATTCTTTTAAAAAATATAAAAAATAAGCTTATTTAATATTAAAGAATATTAAATATATTTTTAAAAGTATTTTATATTTATACTAAGCTAATAAGAATTACTTAACTTATTTCTTAAATTATTAGAAGAATTTATTAGTCTTAAATAATAGCTTTAATATAAGAAATATATATAGTTTAGTATAAAAAAATAATAATAATAATTTTTTCTTTTTTAGATAAAAATTAGATAAAAATTAGATAAAAATTAGATAAAATAATTATATATATTTATAGTTTAGAAAAGATAATTTAGTAATATTCTTAGAATATTAAAAATAATAAAGGCGAATTAAGATAATAAAAGTATTAATTAAATAAATAATAATAGACTAATAAGTATTAAGAGAAGAATTTATTTTAATAAATAAAGAAATAAAAGAGGAAATTAGAAGAAAGTTTAAAGAAGCTTAAAAAAGATTTAAAAAAGGCTTAAAAAATAAAAATAAAAAAGAAGAAAGAACTAGATATAATATTATAATTAAAAGAAAAAAAAGTTAGTTAGTAGAAAAAGAAAAGTCTTTTTATAATATTCTTTTCTCGAGTAGTAATTACGAATTTGGAACTAATTTTATATTAGAAATATCTAGAATATTTCAAAAAAGTAATTTATAAATAAACTAAAAAATTAGATTAATTTTTCTAAATTCTTAAATCTATAAAATAATTATTTATTTATAAATAGAAACTAAATTAGGATTTATAAACTAATTAGGAGACCGGAAAGGCTTTATATCTAATAATATATATTATATTTATATTATTTTTATAAGAGGAAATTACTAGAAGTAATTTATAAATTAATTAAATAGAATTAGTAAACTATATTTTTTAATTCTATTATTTAATATAATAATAGAATAATTATAAGAAGTTTTTAGGAGAAACTAATAGCTAGAAAAGTTTTAGGAAAATATTTATAAAGCTATTTATAGTTTTCTTAGGCCTTTTAGAAATAAAGGTTTAGAGAAGAAATTAATATAATAAATATATATAATAATATATAAATAGATATTAAATATTATAAATCTAGTTTCTTATTTTAGATAAAGCTTATAATTGGAATTATATAAATTATATAGAATTATATTTCCTAATTAAATAAAAAGCTTTATATATTTAGCTAAATACTAAAGAATATATAAAAAGATATTTCTACTTTTAGAAAAAAGTATTAATTAGTCTTTTATTAGAATTAATTCTGAAAATTAGTTATATTTATAAATATTATTTTATAGCTTATTTATTTTAATTATTTATATATTACTTTACTATTATATATTTTATAAAATAGCTATTATATTAATTTCTTTTTATTAAATAAAAAAATATTAATATAGAACTATTATTATAAAATTATTATTATATAAAAATTTAATTAATTATAATATAATTTAAATTAATAATTATATTTTAATTAAAAAAACGAGAATTCATTATTATTAATTATTATAATATTATATTTTAATTAGCTTTATTATATAATAAAAAATATATATTATATAAAAGAAATAAATTATTAGTTTATAATATTTATTATTTATTAGTTTTAAAAAAGAAACTAGTTTATATTAGAAATAGAAATATTACTAGTATTAAAAGTAATTATTAATTTATTAGAAATATATAATACTATTTATATAAGTTAGTAAAATAGTTATTATTTCGAAATAAGAATTATAATATTATAATATTAATATATAATTCCTAAATTTACTAAATCTAATAAAAACTAGTTACTAATAAAAATATTTATATAATATAAAATTATATTATTATATTATATAGTTATTAATAACTATAGCTATATTAATATTAAAAAATAATATTTCTTTCTAATTATATACTAATTTTCTAATTCAGTCTAGTACTAAATATTCAAATATTTAAATACTCAGATATCTAAATATTTAATTTCCTAATCCGGCCTAATATTAGATATTTTTACTAAAGAAATTTCTATATATTTTATTTTGTTTTATATATTTATTTTTTATTTTATTTATATTTAATTTATTTTTTTATATCTAATTATATAGTATTTATATTAATAAAATATTTAATAGCTTTAATTTTATTATAAAATTAATAGAATTTAATTCTTTTTTGATTTATTTAATTTCTATAATTTCTATAATTTCTTATTATTTATATATCTAATAAAAATATATTATATTAATTATTAAATATTTCTTTTAAATAATATTTAATTTAATAAGACATTTATATAATAATTTTAAATTTATATAAATAACTAATAATAGTTCTATTTCTAGTATTTTATTAATTATAAATTTAACTAAAATACCTATATTAAAACTATAAGCTATATTATAAAGTTTTAAAGCTAGAATACTTCTAGTAATTCTCTTATATTTAATAAAAAACTAATAAATAATATTAGTATATTTAGTTCTATTTATTAGAATTGAAATATATTTAATTTAGGAAAAGAAATCTTTATTATTTATAAATATTTAGATATTTTTTATTAAAGATTTAATAAATTCTAAAATATAATTTTTATTTATTATCAAAAATAAAAATAAAAATAAAAATAAAAATAAAAATAAAAATAAAATAAAAATAAAAATAAAAATAAAATAAAAATGAAAATAAAAATAAAAATAAAAATGAAAATAAAAATAAAAATAAAAATAAAAGTAATAAAAATAACTAAAAAGCTTTTAATTAAAATAAAATAGAAATAAAAATAATATTCTATTTATTATTTATTTTTATTAGTAAAGTTTTAAAACTATTATTTATTATTTTATTTTTATTATTTTTATTACTTTTTTTTATTTTTGGCTTTAATAATATATTATATATAAGTATTACTAAAGTATTTATTAAAGTTATAAGTATTTTAGAATCTAAATTAATAAATATTTCTATTTTTAAATTAAATTTTTTTAGTTTTTTATTTCTCTAATATATATTTCTATAAATAATATTCGAGTTTCTTATATATAAAATATAATTTCGAAATATAATTATTATAATTATAAAACTTAAAATAGTTATTATAGGTTCCGAAATTATAATTAAATCTATATTAATAATTTCTAAAAAAAAATAATAGTTTAGAAAATTCTAAAAATAATATTATTAATTAATAAAAAAGATTTTGAAATTAGTTTATTATTTATTTTTATATATAGTAATAAATAACTAGAACTTATTAATAAACTAGCTAAAATTTATAAAAGAATCTAAAATTATATATTTATATATCTAGAAACTTTAATAAGAAATAATAATCTTATTATAAAAAAATTTAATATTTTATAAATTAGATATAAAAATATATTATAATTAATATAATTTATTAATTAGTAATTAAATAATTTTAAATATTATTCTTTCCGGGAATTTAGTTATTATAAAAGCTAATATAATAATATTTTATTTATTTAAATTTCAATATTCGAATCTAGGGTTTTTAAAAAAGCTATAAATATTAATATAAGTCTTTTTATATAAATATTATTATATTTTATTACTTTATTAGTATATTTAGTATTATATAACTATAATAATATATATAACTATAATATTTAGAATATTAAGCTTCTCTTTTTAGTTTAGAATTCTTAAATTAAAAACTATTTTATTTATTTTCTAAATTCAGAAACCCGATTTTATAATATTATTCTAAATTTATATTTATTTTTATAAAAGAAATAAAACTACTTTTATATTTTTCTTATATATAAATATAATTTTATAATTATTTTAATAATAGTATTATTAATATATATAGTTATAGAATTATTATTTATTAAAGAAATTAAAAGCTTATTAAGCTTTTTTTTATTTTAAGTTTTTATAATTTTCTCTTTTTTTTCGAAATATATTATAATAAAATAATATTTATAATTCTAGACTATTATTATAATTATTAAGCTATAAATAGAGATTTAATATTAAGCTAAAATTATTTAGTAATAAGGTAATAAATATATTTTCTTATAAACTCGTTTTCTTTTTATAAATATAAAACTAAAATTCTTTTTTTTATATTTCGAAAAGTTTAATAGCTAAATTTATAAGTTTAATACCTGGCTTTTATTAATTAAAGCCAAGCTATAAATTAATAATAAAGCTATTAGTAATATTACTATTTAGTTCTATTATATTTATCTAAATCTAATTTTATTTCTTAATTCTTAACTAACTCTCTTATATTTATTTAAATTTAAATAAGATATGAGAAATAAAATACTAATTTATTTTATATATTTATTACCAAATTTAAATAGATTTTATATAAAATATATAAATAAAACTAAAATAATATTAATAAAATTATAGCTTTTTATTAAGGACTTAATATTACTATAAAGAATAAACTAGTATAATAATTAAATCTCTTTCGAATTTATATTAAGTTTATTAAAATAATATAATTTTTCTTTTTATAATACTTTTTTTTATAACTTTTTTTGTTCTTTTATATAAATAATTAAATATAATCTATAAATAAAATAAAATAAATATATATATATTATAGATATAATAAATACTAGATAAAGAACCATAATATTAAATTATATAAAAAGAAAATATTTTTACTAGAATTAAAAGTTATAATAAATAAGAATAATAAAAAAGTTAAAATTTATATAATTAATAATTCTAATAATTATAATTATAATTCTAATTCAGATTCAGATTTTGAAAAACTAATATATTAGAAACTAATAAAATATATAAAAATATATAAAATTATATAATTTATAAAAGCTATAAAGAGCTTATTTGAAATATTTGAAATAAGCTTTTCTAAAAAGAAAAATAATATTATATTTTATAATTTTATTAATAAATTTAGTATTATATAATTATAATAATATATATAGCTATAGTATTTAGAATACTAAGCTTCTATATTTATAAGCTTTTTTTTAAATTTAGAATTCTTAAATTAAAAGCTATTTGATTTATTTTCTAAATTTAAAACCCCGGTTTTATAATATATATTAAAAGAGCTAGTTATTATAAAAATAATTTTAAGCTAGTTTCTTTAATATAATAAGAAAAGCTTATATTAATATCTCTTATAAAAGCTTTATATATTAGTAAATATTAAAGAAAATAATAAGTTTATAATTAAATTTATTATTAAATTTATTATACTTTTATTTTTTAATATAAATTTTAATAATTTCTCTAATAAGTTTTATAATTACAAGTAAAAAAGTAATTAGAAAATATTCGAATATAGTTATAATAGTAATAATAAAGCTAATAGAAATATATTATTTATTTCTAAAGTTTTTATACTAGTATATAAATCTAGTAAAAATATAAAATATAATAATAAAAAAGAAAATAGTAATAATAATATAAGAATATTAAAGATAATATATTCTAGATAATATATTCTAGATATTTATTTTTTATAAAAGTAATAAAGTCTAATAAAATCAGTTTTTTTATAAGTTTTAGTTTATTAATAAGTTTTTATTTATTTAGATATATTATATATTTTTTTAATAATAAAAAATAAAATAATTATAATAATAAAAATATTAATATTTTATTATATATATATATATTACTATATTAAAGAATCTTATATAAATATAATATTTCCGGGAGTTTAAACTTATTAAAGTTTCTTTAATAAATAAAATTCTTAAAATTATATCTAAATAATTCCTAAAAATTATTATTAATTATTTTATAAAAAATATATTAAAATAGTTTAGTATTTAAAAACTCGAATATCTTTTATATTATAGTAATATCTAGATTAATTCTATATCTTTATTTTATTACTATTTTCTTAAAATTATTATTTTTTATAAATATAAAATAATTAAATTAAATAAATCTAATAAAGAAAATATTTATTATAATAGATTCTATTATTATATATTTTATAGGCTCGTATCTAATTCAAGATATAATAATTTATAAAAAGAATAAATTTATAAAAAAAAGTAGTTTATAAAATAAATAAATAAAAGTTATTATATTTAAAATAAAAATTTCTTTTATAATAAAAAATTTAGGAAATGAAATTTAAGAAATAGAATATTGAGATTTCGAAAGAATTTAATAGTTCTAAAACTTAAGAACTTCAGATATTTAAGTAGTTATAGAAAAAGTAATTCTTTATTAAAAAAAGTAATTTTATAAGATAGTTAGATAATTAAATAGCTAATTATTTAGTAATTAATAAAAAATAATATCTTTTTTTTATAGAACTAAATTATAAATAAAGATAACTATTATTTCTTTTTTTAATATAGTTTAGTTAAACTTTAGTAAAATTAAGTATTTTTCTTTATTTATAAAATCGAATTATAAATAAAAGTAATTAATAGTTATTTTTTCTTTAATATAAAATAATAATTTTATTTTTAAGAAATCGAATCTTAAATAAATATAGTATTACAGTTCAGGTTTCGACGTTCTGGTTACCTAATACAGTCACCTGACAGCTAGTATGGGAATGCGCATGGAGATATTTAGGACGCTAGGCCCCTTAGGGGCTAGCTTACTGTGGGTGCACTTAAGCCCACAGCCTCCTGTATTCTAGCTTTCCCTCCTTAGCTTTGAATCATCTTCGTAAGGGACCTTTTACCTTGCTTTCCAAGCCCTGAATGCCGTACCCGTAACATATAGCTTAATTCTTTTTTCTATTTAATCTATATATATAAACTAATTAGTATTAATTTATTAGAAATATATAATACTATTATATAATTATAAAACACTATTTATATAAATTAGTAAAATAGTTATTATTCCGTAATAAAAATTATAATATTATAATATTAATATATAATTCCTAAATTTACTAAGCCTAATAATTACTAGCTATTAGTTAAGTTATTTATATAATATAAGATTATATAATTATTTCTAGTTATTCTTATATTATATAATTATTAATAATTATAGTTATATTAATAGTAATAAAAGAAATAAATTTTTAAAAATATTAGCTATTATATAATAAATAGAATTAAGAATTAAAAGTTTATTATTAGTTTGGGTTTATAAAATTAGAACTAGAAATAGAAAGTTATATAAAAGAATTATTATTAGAAACTAAATTATTTAATATATTACTATTATATAATTAATATAATTATAAGAAATAAAAAGAAATAAGAAATTCTTATATAAGTAATAATAATAATATTAATAAAGAAAAGAAAAGGAATTAAAATAGGAAAAATAGCCTTTTAATAAAAGTTATAGTTTAAAAATTTAGAAAATTTAGATAATATTTAAAAGATTTTTTAATTATATAAGAATTTTAAAAAATATATATTTCTTTTGAATTGGCTAGTTTTAAAAAAGATTTATAAGATTCTAATTCTTTTCTAATACTTTAAATACTTTCTAATTTTTATTATTTCTATTTATTTTCTATTTTAATTTATTATATAATATATTCTTAAAAAGATTTTTTCTAGCTTATTATTTATTTATTAAAGGAATTAAAAGAATATTAATAATTATAAATAATAATTTTAGCTAGTATTTCTTTTATATATTCTGGCTTTATTAAACTAAAGTCTATTATTTATTAATATTATATAATTAAATAAAGATTTTAAATAATTTAATTAAAGAAATTAAATATTAATAACTTTTAAAATAGCTTTTTATTATATTTAATAATAAAGAAATAATTTAATTTTTATAATATTTTTAAAATTTCTTTATATTTATAAAAGCTAAAATTATATATTTCTTTAACTAATTAGCTTTAATATATTTTATATAAAAGCTTGAATTAAGAATTAAGACTATAATATAAAAGAGAAAAAGATTAGTTCTAATATAATATATATAATATTAAGTTATATAAGAAACTTTTTATTTTTATTATTTTTCTTTTTTAAACTTATATAAAAAGAAAAAATAAGAAATAAGAAATTTATAATTATTTCTTAAAAGTATTTAATTAAAATATTTATTATAAAAAATATATAATTAATAGAAATAGTATTTCTTTTTATAAAAAAAATAGCTTATAAAAAAGTAATAAAAAAGTTTCTAGTTATATAAAGTTTTTTCTAATTTTTATAAAATAGGAAATTTTTTATAAAATTATTTTTATAATTCTAATAATATTTATTTATATATATATATTTTTTTTTAATAAAAATAAAAATAATTTTATATTAGCTATTATATTTCATATAATTATTTATTAGAAGTATTTTCTTTATAAGTTTTATTTATTTAATTATATAAATAAATAATTAATAAATATAAACTATAATATTATATATTTTATTAAATAAATAATTAATAAATATAAACTATAATATTATATATTTTATTAAATAAATTTAAAAGTCTAAACTTGATTTTTTTTCTTTTATTATTATTAATTTCTTGAATTTATTTCTATTATTTATATAATTTAAATTCTTTTATTTTAATTAATTTAAAAAATAAAAAAGCTCATATTATAAGATTAATAATATAGCTAATATAATAAATTTATATTTACTATTTATTTTATTTAATATTAAGCTTTTATTTCTAATATATTTAAATTATTTTATTAATTCTAGTATTATTACTTATAATAGCTCTAAGCTTTTATATAATATTATAGTTTTCTAAAACTAGAAAAAAAACTAAAATTTATTCTTTTTCTAAATAGCTATAAACTAGTTTAAAAATAAAGAAAATCTTTAAATATTTAAACTTATATAAAATAATATATATATATAAATAATTTAAAAAAAAAGTAATTTAGGAAATTTCAAATATTTAAAAAAAAATATAAATATATAAAATTACTAATTAAAGAACTCGTTATATAATATTCTTATATTAAATTCAAAATTCTTTAATTTTAATAGAAATAATAAAATAAAATAGAGAAATTTTTTTTATAAGCTTTATTTAAAAACTAGTAAAATATATAGAATTTCAGCTATTATATTATATTATAAAAAAGGTTTTATATAATAATAAATATAATTAAGATTTCTATAAGAATTATTTAATTAATTTATTATTTAAAAACTTATAAATTAAACTTTTTTATATTTTTAAATTCTTAAATTTAATAATAAAACTTTTAAATTTATTAAATAACTTTTTTCTAGTTCTTGAAATTAGTAAATTTAAAAATAATAAATAAATAATATTTTAGAATATATTTTTTTAAGATTATTTATAATAATATTATATAATAATAAAAAAGAATTTAATTAATAAAATAAATAATAAAATAAAGCTTTATTTTTATTAGATAATATATAATAAAAATGCTTTTAAATTAGAGAAGTTCTTTTTAAATAATTTATAAAAAATATTATTATTTCGAATAATAAAGAAAATAATCTAATTTAATTAAAGAAAATATTTCAAGAAAATATTTAAAAGAAATTAATTATATAAATAAATAAAAAGTAAAAAAGTAAATTATAATAAAGGAATTAATAGTAAATTTATCTATTTCTATTATTTTTATTCTATTATTAATATTAGCTAGAATATTTTATAAAATATTACTAAATCTATTATAAATAATTTTATATATACTTTTTAAAACTTTTTAGCTTATAATTTTCTTTAAAAATTCTTTATATTTATTTTATTATTATATTAAATAATAAATCTAAAAATATAGTAATATATACTAAGTTTTAGCCAAAATAGACAAAACCGCGATTTTTCGCATTCTCGTCTATTTATTCTTTTATCTAGAATATTAATTATACTATTATAATATATGCCTTTATATAATATTAATGGCAATTAATATAGTAGAGGCCCTGAGCTTACTTCTTACTAAAGAAAAAGGATTAAGGGTACTTGTATTACCGGTATATCGCCGCATAAAATCGAGCTATTAATAAAGTACTTATATAGTACTATTAGGAGCATACTTGCTCTTGAAACCCTATATACTAATAGCTTCTCTATATCTCGCAAAGGCCGTTCTTTTCTCTATAGTAATCGAAATTATTAAATAATATTTAAGAACCTCTGCTCTTATCTAAAGTTAATATTCTAGTAGTATTATAAGGATATAGGCCTTATAATAAGTAATACCTATATTAAGAACCTTATATATATAAATAATCTTTATTACTAGAATATAAAGAAGAGGCTAGAGCTCAAGCCTATATATACTACTATAAGGCTTCTCTAGTACAAAGTTCGGAGGTATTAGAATATTAAGTAATAGAGGATATACTAGTAAAGTAATAAGTATTTTATAGAGCGGGGTAGTGGAATTAAGTAAGAGTAGTATTAGGATATACCGGAAGATAAATGGAAGCCCGAGATAGTTATAACTTATAAGGCTAGAAAGCAAATACATATAATAGTTTGGGTATTCTTTTGGGATAGAGAGGAAAGATATCCTTTCTTTATTCTATCCCGGAACTTTAAATCGGCCAAGTTTGGGTATACCGCAAACTCCTATATTAAAGTCCTTAAGAATAGGCTCCTAGATAGCTATTATAATGGCCTTATTTTTATATAAGATAATACCCCGATCTATATAGTAAAAAAGGTCAAGTAATAATTTAAAGAGAATAGTATAAATATTACTAATTAGCCTCCCTATTCCCCCGACCTTAACCCGATTAAATATATATAATAGATACTTAAAAAGATAATACAAAAGATGTTTTCTGATCTAATATCTATTATAGGAAAGTCGGAGGAGGATTAGAAGAAGCTAGAGGAGGTATTAAAGGAAGCCTGGGAAGCTCTCTCTAATAGTTTCTTTAATTAACTAGTAGAGAGTATACTGGCCCGGATTAAGGCCTGTATTATAGTAGATGAGTAGTATATGAAGTATTAGGGGAGGCAGATTAATATTTTGAGTTAGTAGGATTATATATATACCTTTTATAATAATTTTTATTAATTTTGTATTAGAATAGGCTAGTTTTTAATATAGTAGTTAATAATTATATGAGTAGGTTTCTGGCTATTAAAATCGCGATTCTCGCTTAAGGCTTAAACTTAAAGTCTAGTACTATATAATTTATTAATTTAATTTTTTAATCTTTTTATAATTTTTTTTTAAATTTTTCTAATATATAATAAATTTCGAATTTATAATTATTATTATATAATAACTATATATTAATAATTATATATAGGCTTATATAATTATATTTATTATATTTAAGCTCTAGTTATTTATATTATATTTTTCTTTCCTTTTTATTTATTTATATATTATTATTATAATAATTATAATATTATATCTAGATTTTTTTTATTTCTTACTTTTCTTTTTTAAGCTTTCTTTAAGCTTTTTTTATATGAGGTATTTATTAGTAGGTAATAAGATAATAGAATAAATTAGTGAATTATGAAATTATAGTATTAAATTTAGTATAGAACTAATCTCTATCTTTTCTATAAGGTCTAGGGAAGTCCTTTCTAAATAGAAGGCCCTAATAATATATATATAATTAGTAATTTATAAGTCTAATACTTATAATATAAATAATAGTTAGTTATAAAGTTAAAGGGCCTCCGATTTCCCTAATTAATACCTGTAATATCCGAGGTTTATTATATGCCCTTAAGTTACATATAACTTTATATATATTATAACTATACTTTTTTCCTAGGATCTTATCTCTAAGATCTATTAATCTATCCTAGTAATATTTAATTAATTAATTATTTAATTAAGGTAAACTTCTAGTATCTTAGGAAATAATTTTACTAATATAATCTGGATAATAAATATAAAAATTATCTAATTAGATTAGAGCTAAGTAAGTAAGAAAGAAGAGTAATTATATTTCAGGTATAGAAATTAGCTAGTAATTGCGATTTTATTTAGGATCTGAGTATTCTAATTAGCTTAATCCAAAGTACTAAAATATTATCCTATAAAATTAATATTACCTATTAGATCTTGTATTAAAATAATCTAAATAACTATATGAAAAGAATTTAATAAATATTTATATAAGAAACTCATATAAATATTTCTGAGGTCCTAGAAATTATTTATAGGCTTCTAGAAATATATATTAATTAGTTATACTAGTTTCTAATTAGGACTAGTATGAAAACTAGTAATTAATCCAGGTAGTTCTTTATTTTTATAAAAGAACCTTTTTATATTACTATATATTTTCTTTCTTTCTAATAACTATATATATAATTTTTTCTATTATTATCTTCTAGCCTCTTTTTCTGCTTTTCTCTAAGCCTTTTTTAATTATTTTTAATTAATTCCATAATATCTTTTTCTAGCTTTATTATTTACCTATATAATAATAAATATAAAAGTAATTTTATAGTCTTTTTTCCTATTACTAGTAAATACTTGAAATATTTTAAGTATTTGCTTATTAATCTCTTTATCTTATATATTATAGTACCTAGTAAAAAGAATTATAACTATTATAATAAGGGTTCTAAATCTTATATATTAATAAGTTCTTTAGCTTTAATATTTATTAAAGCTAATATAATTTCAGATTTCTTATTACTTATTAGAGGCTTACTAGTTCTAGAAAGATATTATTATAGTCTTTAAGAAATTTCTTAAAGTATATCCTAAATAATATTATACTAATAAGAATAATATTATTAATTAGGTTTTTAAAGACTAGAAAAATATTAATAAGCTTCGGAATTCTTTTTCCTATCTTAATAAAATAGATAATAATACTACTTGGGTTAGTATCCTAAAAGTAAGTTTTTTCTAATATATTTAGATACTTACTAATTTCTTAAAGAAATACTATAATATCTATCTTTAAAGTATTAATCTTATTATTAAGTTTATTACCGAGATTACTAAGTAATTTATTAGTAGTACTTTAAGTACTAATAATATAATACTTATAATTATTTGAGACCTGATTTTAGAAGTTCGGGCCTTTTATAAGATATATATAGCTATTATAAGTTTCTTATTTACTTTTCTTAATATTCTTAATACTAATATTATTATAGTATAATTATATTTTATTAAGAAATAAGCGAATTCCGGAAAGTATTAGCTAATTCTTTACTAAGTTCTAAATAGGGCCGGTATTTAGTATTTTTATTTTAGAAATTAGGAATTTATAGGAATTAGAATTTATTTATTTAAGATACCTATAACTAGTTTATTTATAATAAATCTTTCTTAATTCTAAATCTTTTTCTAATAATTTAAATATAATTCTTATAAGCCTTAATAAAATCCTGGAAAACCTTTATAAATAAAAAACTTAGAGAAAGAATATCTTTATTATTATTCCGGATCTTTTCTTAGCTATTTAGATTCTTTTTTTCTTTTAAGTAGCCTTTTTCTTAATAATCCAGAATTCTTTTTAATCTTAAGAGATTATTAAAAAATAGTTTTGGATTTCAAACTATAGTTTTAATTATATAATTTTAGAAGTTTCTTAGAATTTTTAAGATTAGGAAAAGTAAATAACTAGGTATTATAATTTTTAGACTAGGCTTTTTATTTAATTAAATACTATTACTTCTTACTTTTATTATCTTATTAATAATTAATAATAACTTCTATTTCCTATTCTTATTCTTTATTATTATTTACTAATTCTGGAAGTTCTTTAGAAAAATATAGATATAGCTTTTAATTCTTTTTTATTATATATTTTTTAAGAAAGAAAATATAAAAAGTTAGATATAAATAATTATATATATTTAGTAATTCTAACTTATATACTAAATTACTAATATATTTAAGGATTTTAAATAGATTTATAAATTTTAGCTTAAGCTTTCTTATTTTAAGTTTAATATTTCTTATTAATAATATTACTCAGGCTTCTTTAAAGTAGTATTTAGCTAACTAGTACCTATTATAATAAGTTTTCTAGTTATTTTATATATAATATTATAAATTCTTAAACTTTCTCTATTTTACTTTAAAGATTTCTAGCCTCTTATATATAGTTAGTATCTTTTCTATAATTCTATTTTTAGGATTTTATAGAAATTAAGAATAATATTTATAATATATATAAAAAGATATATTTCATAAAATCTAATATTTTAAGTTATTATATATAAATTTTATAAAAGATAATTTCTTAAACTAGTTATTTTTTTAGGTATTATAATAATATCTTAGATAGTATTTTAGGGTCTAGTTTTATCTTTCTATCTAATTATTTATCTGAGAATAATAAGCTATACTTAAATACTATTTATATATTAAATAGAAATAGAAAATAGACTAGAACTAGCTAGTAAATACTATTTCTTAATTAGAAATAATTCTATTAGGGAAGTCAAAAATCAAGAAAATATATTCTTATATAATCTTAGTAAGCTCTAGAAAATTAATAGTTTTATAATATATAATATATCTTACTATTTTAAAGTACTAGTTAATAATTATAAGAATTATATTAAAATCGGGATTTCCTATTAGGTTCTTATATAGTAATAGATCTATAATAAAATTTATAGAAATCTTATTTTAGGGTCTCTTAGGCTATAGTAAATTACTAAGTAAACTATATAGCAAATGCCTTTTTACTTTAATTCTCTAGTAAATATTATATTCTTAATAATAATTATAAATATTTTCTTTTATATTTTCCTAATACTAGAATCTTCTAAAAAGCTCAAGAGTTTTCTTTATTTTATAGTATTTGGCTATTAGGTTATTATAATAAAGCTTTATAACTTCTTAATATAAAGCGGGATTATTAGATATAATAATTCTTAAATAGTACCTAAATAAGCCCAAATTATTTTTCTAGATTTCTTTTTCCTTAATATCTTTCTTACTAAGCCTTTATTTTATAATATTCTAATATCGAGAATTATTTCTCTAAGCTACCTATATAATATCTAGAAGAAATTTAGATAGAAGGGCTAGTATTATAGCTCTTTTAGTAGCCGCATATATTTATATATAGGAAATTAGGTATTTATAACTATCTAATTTAAAAACTCGAGAAACTAAGAAGTTTTTAGTTTTATTAAATAATATAGTTATAAATATCCCTATTACCTTAGCTATAGTAATAAAGCCTTTAAGGTATTTCCTTATATCTTATTTCTTAACTAATTCTATAATTAAGGGATTTATAAAATTATTTATTTATTTATCTTATAATAAATATTTCTTTTTAGCTATTATAAATATAATAAGTATTAAATAATACTTATTTTAAAGAGGGAATTCTTTAGATATTTATAAGGATTTCTGAATTATAATTATAAAAGCTTTCTTTAGCTTATTCTAAAAAATTAAAAGCCAAATTATATTAATAGGACCTTCTTTATAATTAGGTTTTCTACTAGATCTATTTACTAGGTTTAAGGTACTTCTATAATAAATAATATTAAAATTATATATTATAAAATATATTACCTAATATACTTAATAGCTTTCTAGATACTTTATTTCTATAAAGTATTAGAGGTTATTATAGTCTATAATAACCTTAATTATAAACCTGAACTTTTTAAAATAATAGTACTAATACTTAAAGGCTTTAATAATTATAAGTAGCTCTCTATTATAGGTATTATAGTTATATTTGGCTTCGGAAAGTTTCCGGAACTAAAATATTACTAGATATTAGTATTTTTTCAGGCTATTATTAGAATTAACTTATTATAAAATAATACTAGTAATTATAAATTTCAATATATTAGTTTTAATATAAATCTTCTTAAAAGAATTAAAATAGACTAGAATAAATATTATAGTAAAAGCTTTTTTTAAAGTCTTAAAGCTTTTAGCTACTTTATTTATTTATATAAAGAAACCGGATTTCCGGCCCTTTTCTATTTCCTTTAAGAAATCTATTAAGCCTATAATTATCTGAGAGTAATAATAAATAAACCTATAATAGAAATTAGTAAATTCAAGAAATATTTAAATATTATAGAATAATTCTAGTTCTAGTTATTTAATAATATTATAGACCTATTTAGGATTTATATAAATATCTTCTATTCTAATAAAGAAGCCTAAAAATTCGACTTCCTTAATATTAAACTCGTATTTACTAAGTTTATAAAACAGGTTATTTTTATATAGCCTAGTAAGTATCTAGTATATATAATTATAGTATTTATTCTTATTTCGGGAATAAATAAGAATATTATCTAAATAAATAACTATAAAATAATTCAGAAGCCTTATAAATATAGTATTAATATATACTTGAAATATAACTAGTATATTAACTAGCCTAAAAGGTATTATAAGATATTTAAAATAGCTATAATAAGTTCTAAAAGCCGTTTTCTATTTATATTCTTTATGAATTCTTATCTAATAATATATATTTTTAAGATCTAGCTTTATAAAGATCTTGGCTTCTTAGAGCTAGTTAAAGGTCTTATTAATAAAAAGAAGCAAATACTAATTCTTAATTATAATTTAATTAAGTCTATAATAATTAATATAAAGATATAGTTCTTTATTTTTTTTAGGAATAAAAAAAATAAATATCTTTATTAGGCTTTTATTAGGCCTTATTTAATATTTATAAAGCATATCCTATAAATATAAATATAATACTTCTAGTTAGGTTTCTAATAAATTATATAAAGGCCTATATAAAACTATATTATCTATATTAATAAAGTATTTAATACTGCTAAGATTAGGAAGTTCCAAAGCTTTATTAGAGTTAAAAACCTTTAAGAAGCCTTTATATTTATTATTCTAGAAATAAATAGATATTTCTAAGGCCCCTTTCCGGAAAATATTAATTTATTATATTAAAAACTCCTATTTAGTATTACTAGAACTATATAATAAAGCAGAGACCTAGTAATTATTATAAATATATAAAGCCTATTATCTAGAATAGTTATATTTGCTTTTAGTTAAGAATAAGATTTAAGGTACTAGCTTAGGATACTAGTTAAGCTTCTTACTAAACTCTTTTAGTATTAGGATCTTAATATTATTAGGCCATATAAATATATATATTTATTATTTCTTAATATAATCTATATATTATATAAGAGTTATTTTATAAAATTCTATACTAAAGATAAGGCTATAAGAACTAATATTCTTATATTTATAAAACTAGAGCTTAAAAAAATATATCTTATTATAATTATTTATAATAAATACCTTAAGATTATAGGCTTAATAGACCTTAAATTAGTTCTTATAAAAAGTTATAAATCCTTAATTATATTTAACTAAGGTAATAAAGCCCTGGCTTTAAGCCTAATTATTATTAAGAAAGTTATAATCTAATTTAGTATTACTAAGTCTACTATATATCTCTAAAATACCTATTTCTGGCTATATTAATTTTATTTAAATAGTTATATAAAATAATATACCTTTTTTATTATAGCCAAAACTATTAATATTTAAGATTTGGCCTTTCCTTTTCTCTATTTCTTAAGAAAGTCTTTTCTAGAATACTTTTTTATAGCTATAGTATTAACCTGCTTTTATAAATACCTTAACTCTTCTATAGTTTTGGCCTTATTAGAGTTCTACTAAGCCTATTTAGTATATTTAGAATACTTTATATTTTCTAAAAAATATTCTTTTTATTTATAAGTTTAATAAACTATACCTAAAATAGAACTAGTATTTTATTAAGGCCTTAAAAAAGCCAAAGTACTACCTGAGGATTTCTTATATAATCTTCGGAACTTATTCTTTCTTTTTTAATAGCCTTATAAATTAGAATTTGCTAAGTTAGGGTCTTTAGAGATAGAGTTACCCTTATTAGACTTCTCTAACTTTACTTTTTTTAATTTAGAATAAATAGTATATTCTGCTTTCTGAGCTTTCTTAAATTATTCGGAAATAAATACTATCTTATTTTCTGAGAGAATAAATATAAGTATCTAATAAGTCTTATAGTTAGATAAAGTAGTATTAAGAGTTCAGATCCGGTTTCTTTTAGGGTATAGGTCCTGGTTAATTTCGAGACTAATTATCTGAGTATATAACTTGGTAACTATTTTACTATTTTTCTAATAAAGATCTCGGAGTTTCTTAAAAGCGTCTCATTAATGGGTTTAAGGTACTTGGAGTATATTAGCTAAGTAGGCCTTAAATCGCTTCTAATAAACCTTATATAATAGTAGGCTTTACTTTATTATAGCCTCCTAAGTATTATAAGGTTCGTCTCTAAGAGTATTTATAGTAGAATTAACTCTAGAAAAGTATCTATTATAAGTTTAAGGTTAGATCCTAAAAACTACTTTCTAGAAAGATATAAATATTCTCTATTTCTTAAGAGACTTTTCATAATATAAGTCAGGTATCCGGATCTTAAGAAGCTTTTCTCGGTCCAAATATATCTTTAGAATATTATATAGTAGCTCCTAATAAATAGTATTAAGATTATTCTTAAAGCTTATTATATTAGGAAAGAGAATAGGTTCTAATCCTATTTTAGGAAGTTTCCTAGTAAGAATTACTAAGAAAAATAGAATAGATTTATAAATAGAGTTTTTATAAGATATAGTAAATCATAAGATATTCCTAAAAGTACTCTTATATTACTTTAATTATAGGATATATTAGTTAATTATATTTATTAATTCTTGCTTTTATTAGAGTACTTTGATTTTAGTATATAAGCCCTATTCTATAGCTTGAGTAGTAGTAATTCGGGTATTAATCTCGGCGTCTTAATTATTGCCGGGATTATTTCTGTTATTATTACTAGCTCTCGGAGGCTCCTAAAGGGCTCTATTAAAAGTATTAGACGAGCCTTTACTATTACTTATATTAGGGTTAATCTAGTTAACTTTCTCTATAAGAATAGCTTTAGTAAGAGGTTATATATTTCGCAGATTTCGAGATATAATTACTTATTAAACTATTTTTTTTAAGAGTAGAAAGATTAGCTTATAAGGTATTTATTAGTAAGTTATAAAACCATAGTATTAAATTTAGTATAGAACTAATCTCTGTCCCTCCTATAAGGTCTAGGGAAGCCCCCTCTAAATAGGAGGCCCCGATAATATATATATAATTAGTAATTTATAAGCCTAATACTTATAATATAAATAGTAGTTAGTTATAAAGTCAAAGGGCCTCTAATCTCCCTAATTAATACCCGCAATATCCGAGGTTCGTTACATGCCTTTAAGTCACGTGCGACCCTATATACATTATACTTTAATTCTTTTTTAATATTCTTTTTTACTTTTTTTTTATTCTTATTAGCTTATTACTAATTATTTAGCTAATACTTTTATAGACTTAATTTATTCTTATTATTAAAATTATTTATTTTACTTATATTAAAAGTAATAATTATTATTATTCTAAAAATAAAAAATATAATTTTATAAATTATAATTTTTCTTTTTTATTCCCGATTCTAATATTTTTTAAAGTTTTTTAAATATATATAATATAATTAAACCGCCTTTTTAAGTTATAAATATATATATTACAGGCTAGGCCTTTATATAAAAAAGACTAGTAGTTTAATTAATTAAATAGAATTCTTTAAGAAAAAAAGAAAGAAAAGAACGAGAAGAAGTAGAACTATATTCCTTAAAGTATTCGAGCTTCCTAAATAATATATAATTACTCTATTAAACTGAAAGATGTATTATATAATAAGGATACCGGCCTTTATTATATAATGTAATAAAGGCTTTTAGCCAAGTATAACTGACCTGCGTCTAAGTTCGAACGCGGCTGCTCACTTGCCGCATCTGAAAGATCTTACATAATTACAAGGGATATAATTAGGCAAAACAATCATAAAAATACATAGATATCAGCATTTTGATTGGGTCAGGATTTAGAAGCTCAAGTGTTGCTTTGAACACTATTACCCTGAAGTGTTTGGGGTGGGATTTTCATACAAGCGAGCACGACCCCTCTCAGTGAAGAGGATACAGAACCTCATTTTACGAACTCGCAATAGTATGTGCCAAATAACAACCCCAACACAAAAAGATTGCGCAATTCCTCACCTAATCAACTTAAAGCTCCAAGGCCAACAAATTCACCCGATCTTATTCGACCAGCGGCCGGCATCGGCCAGCGACGGGAATGGCGGCATCTGGCAACCAATGAAGCCCCCCGATAACAAGACTAGTTCATACCCCTCCATGCCCCTCATCTTCACAAGCATGGCTCTACTTCACACCGTTTTCCTTCTTCATTCCTATCTATCCAACCATGGCGTTCCTTGTCACGCAAATAAAATGGTTCTACCACGAATTCGGCATCAAGTCCCTCTACCACACCGGCTGGGACGCCTGGCTCATAATCCTCACGCGATGCACCCGCATGTTCGCATATGGGACGAATTCTCTCATCTTGGCATTGTTCTTCTCAGCCCTTGACTTCTCAGATTTCCACATCGGGTTATTCATGACCTTGACCCTGCTCGGCGACGTGCTCCTCTCCGTGCTCCTTACCCTCGTAGCAGATCGCCTCGGCCGCCGAAAGATCCTGTTCGCAGGATCTTTCCTCATGGTCCTCTCAGGCATCGCTTTCGCTCTGTTCGAGAACTTCTGGATCCTCTTATTTGCGGCGGTAGTCGGTGTCATCAGCGCCACAGGAGGAGATTTCGGGCCGTTCCGCGCGATTGAGGAGTCTACTTTATCTCACCTTACAACGCCAAGGACAAGAGCTGATGTTTTGGCGTGGTATATTACGACCGCTAGTATTGGGTCTGCCTTGGGAGTCGAATTGACGGGACGGGTGGTGCATTATTTGCAGCATAGGGAGGGGTGGACGATTGTTGACGCTTATCATATGGTGTTTTGGATTTATTCTGCGATGGGAGTAGTAAATATGGTTCTCACAATCTTGCTGAGTAAGAAGTGTGAAATTGCACAGGAGAAAATGGAGAGTGAGGAGGGCGAAGTGTTGCTGGATGAGATGGATGAACAAGATGAGAGGGACTCGGAGGAAACCGCGATACCAAGCCCAACAGACACCTCAGAGTCCTCGATCTCCGAAAAGAAAAGCCGATTCGCACAAATCTCTCAAGCTACTCGTTTAGTTATGTATAAGCTTTGGTTCCTGCTTATCGTTGACTCGCTGGCTGATGGGATGGTTGGCTACTCCTTGACGACTTACTACATGGACCAGAAATTCGACCTCCCGAAATCCACGCTGGGAGACATCACCTCAATCAGCTATGTTCTGTCCTCTTGCTCGAGTATTTTCGCTGGTCCGCTTTCCAGACGCCTTGGTCTTATCAACACGATGGTTTTCACGCATCTACCCTCCTCAGCAGCAGTTCTCCTCTTCCCGGTACCATCTAGCATTTTCATGACGGTCGCTTTGTTCTTTATTCGAACAGGGCTCAATAACATGGATCAAGCACCGCGCTCAGCATTCATTGCGGCGGTCGTCAAGCCGGAAGAGCGAACGGCTGTGATGGGCATTACTTCTATGCTGAGGACTTTGGCTGCAACTGCAGGGCCCAGTGTCACAGGAATTCTTGCTGGTAATGATAGATTTTGGATAGCGTTTGTTGCTGCTGGTGCTTTGAGGATTGCTTATGACTTAGGTCTCTGGGCTATGTTTATTAATATGACGTTGCATCAGCATGAGGAGAAAGGAGGGGGTAAAGAGATGGCTGATGTTGCGAGACGAGAGAATGACGAAGAAGAGTTGATGGATATCCAGAGACATCCGAATGAAGGATGATGGTTTGCAAAGGGTTGAGAGACATACCTGGCGGATCAGGAGCTTGACTCTGTGGGATAATTGTAATCGGCCGACTTGAGCAGGGGATAAAAGCTGATAAAACTGTTCCCCGCGAGATTGAAATAAGTAGAAATATAATATATGAATCTACAGAATCGATTCTCCTTGGTATAGTTCTAGTGAATCTAAAATGCTCGTCTTTCACAAGTCGTGATGCGTTTCACGTGACTCGGACAGCGTTTCGGACTCTTCCTTGGAAATATGGCTTAGATACAAGGCAGCTTCTTATTGAATCCCTCACGCCTGAAGAAGTCTAGAACGTCATCGACCATCAGCGCGGCACAGCCCGTCCTGACAGCCAAGACAGCGGGTGGACCCCGCAAATGCGGGCAGCCCTGCTCTTGACATCATAATGCCTCGATATTCTATACACATTTCTATATGCAACTTTGGAGAGCGGCCTCATCACTGGACATCGGGCAAACTGCTCTAGAAGAGATCATGTGCCCCAAATTCAGCAACCATGCCCACCAACTCAACATCTGCGATCCGCTTCGCTGCGCAAGGCGTCCTGGGCGGGTATGACGGTGACAGCCTCGCCTTGAAGGTCATCATCGGCCTCATGACGGGGCTGACAATGTACAACGCGCTGGAACTCGTCGTCCTTGTCCTCATGACCTTTCGTCGATACCGCGGATTGTACTTCTGGAGTTTACTTATCTCCAGCCTGGGCCTCATACCATATGCGTTGGGATTCTGTTTAAAGTTCTTCACGGTTTTGAAAGGTGATGCTCGATGGGTCTCAGTCGTGCTGTTAAGTGTGGGCTGGTATCCTATGGTCACGGGGCAGAGTATTGTGTTGTGGTCCAGGCTGCATTTAATTGTTAGTGGTGAAAGGGGAAGGAAGATTCTGAAGTATACGAAGTGGATGATTATCGTTGATGCGATTATTTTGCATATTCCGACGAGTGTGGTCACGTTTGGATCAAATGGTACGCGAGATACGGCGACCTTTGTCGAGGCCTATAACATTATTGAGAAAACTCAGATGACAGGATTCTTGTGAGTTGGCAATCGTTTGAGTGAAGCAAGATTGCTGACATAGCGTTAGTATCCAAGAAGTCATTTTGTCATCGATCTACATTGTTGAAACTATTCGCATACTTCGAGTATCACTCCAAGACCAGACACGCCGCCTCATGCAACAGCTGGTTTTCATCAATATTGTCATCATTCTCATGGATGCCGCACTTCTCGGCATCGAGTACGCCTCACTCTATTTGCTCGAGACTGTAACAAAGGGTGTCTGCTATTCAATTAAGTTGAAGCTGGAGTTTGCTATTCTCAGCCGACTGGTGAAATTTGTTGGTGGAGCAGATCGCTCTACAGGGTTTATCAATTCCGAGAGCTCTCGAAGCAAGCGCAAGGATGAGGTAGAGGATATCACGGAATTTGTCGATACGACAAGGACAATGACGGATGTAACACACGCTTCTCAGCAGTCTAAGAAAAGCCCTTCCAGAGCAGGTATGGATGATGCTGATATCGAATGCGCTCGATTTGCACATGTTGAGAGAGCTGTTCTGAAAAAATGGGGGAACGGGGAAGGCGACAATAACGACGATTTCGAGATCAGTGAAAGGCGTTCGTGTTGAGCCAATGTTCAGCTGCAGCACAGGAGCTGTAGTATACCAAGAAAGCAAGAAAAAATCTTGCTTCATTGTTTACCATGATTTCCCTTGCCACCTGGCTAAGTCAATTAAAGGTTGGCCAACCCATCCTCAAGATGGACAACTTCCGAATTTGCTTAATTCGGTTTCGAGATCATTTGATGTCAAGTTTTGAATTTCAATTGCGCTGTCTTCGAAACCTGTTGATGCCTTCGCAGTCCTCGCTGTGCTTCATTGAAGATAGAAATCTAACACCCTTGTACCCAGTCCCGCCGATCAACCGTCAACCTCAGCCCAGCTACCTTCTTCCTAGAGGTAACATCGGCACCAATCCACATATTCTCTTCCTCTAAACTCGTCGCCTGCCTAACACTCGTCTCGAATGCCTTTACAACTGTCATCACCTTCCCACTAACCAGCTTCTTCTTCTCATCACTTTCCTCCCTAGCTTTCACCCCAACCATATAGAAGCCCTTGAACCCTTCGCCTCTTCCTCTCGTAATCTCATCAACGACCCAAAATCTTTCAGGCCAAGCCCTCGCCTCCAAACCTCCAATTCTCCCCAACTCGACCAACAACCTAACAACCCTACTCTCTACCGCTCCAACAACCTCCCTGAATATCTCCCCACCAGCCTCAAGAATGTCCCACGCCTCGACGCTAATCCTCACATATGCTCCATAAATAGTCAGAAATTCACTCGCCCCACTTTCATTGGAACCGAGACATGCCCCCCAATCCCCCCTCTCCAGCATAGCTTTCGCTCGAGCGAACTCCGAGGAGATTGAAAGAGCAGAAAGGCGTGTACACGAAGCCGCCACATTCGGCCTGGCGGCCGGGAGATGCAGAGCTTGAATGACCATCGCCTCTCTCGCCGTTCTCTCAACCTTTATCCCTTTCCGTACCTCCAGTTCTGGATCAAGAACAGAATTTTCGGCCCAGTTAAACGTAGAATAGTATTCAAAGAAGGTTCGTATTATTGTTGCTGGTGTAAGAGAGTTTGAGGTGGTGAGAGACATTAGTTTTATGACTCTGTTTAGGAGGAGGGAAAGGTGGATTCCTCCTAGATACCCGAATTTGGCGGAGTATAAGCCGTGGTGTTTTAGGTATAGAGCGAGGAAACGGTGGGAGAGGCGGTAAGAGTCGAGGGATGGGAGAGTGGTGAGGAGGAAGATGGTTGAGCGGTAGGTATTTAGGGGGCAGAGGGCGCTGGGGGGAAGTGTTGAGATTAGCGAAGTGTCGAAGATTAGGATTTCAAGTGGGGTGAGCGGAGTTTTTGAATGGTATCTGTTTCGGGACGTGTTAGAGATCTTGCCAGGAGATGAAATTTGGTGGTAGGCTAGGATTGGGCAGGAGAAGGTTTAGGTGAAAAGGAAGAGATTACCTTTTGACCACGTCAGCTGCTTGGCAATATTGTATGTCGAATTTGATCCCCAAAATACTGACCTCAATGATCGAAACAACAGAGTTCACGAAGTGGATGCCCTTGAACGTCTCACCATCACCTGAAATAATCGTTCTTAGCTGTTCAGTGGCGAAATTGAAGAACTGTTTTGGGGAAACTGAAGCGATACCCAAGACATCGATATCTGAATCCGTGAAGTAGGTGCCCATCGCATAGCTTCCAAGTGGTGCAAGAACAAGATCTGCTAAGCTTTTGCTGTCGCATAGAGTTCGTTGGAGGAGTTCGAGAGCTTCTTCTCGTTGCTTTCGATCAGCGGCTGTTGGCAAGTAAGGCTTGATAAGGGGTTGGATGTCTGTAGAGTCGTCCGCAATTTTGATGTTGTCCAGGGAGCGTTGAACTGATGCTGGATTTTCACTTGCACCTTTTTCCTCCTCAATCTGGAATGTACCGCAGACACCGTAGTGGTCGCTGGAAAATGTTCCATCTTCAGCGGGTCGCCCGAATATTTCGAAGCCCACAGGATGGATCCCTCTTCCTCTTTGGAAAATAATTCTATCGTATCGTTGGGGACGATCATCAATGGCCACTTTTGACATCGAAGCTAAAGGATTTGTCAATCGATCAAAGGTCGCTCCTTGCTCGCCTTCGTAGAACTCTTCGCTATCAATTTCCGCGTTACCATCTCCAGCAACAAGGAAAGCATCGTCCCAGACTTCAGGATCAATGACTTCTCGAACACATTGCGCTGTTTGAGGAGTGATGAGTTTTCGAGCCAACGCCACCTCAATCGTTTTCGAAGAGGTAGTTAGGTTGAAATCTCCTGCTGCGAAAATATTCTCCTCGTTTGGTGTTGGGGACTTTAGGAGGAAATTGGTCAAAGTTTCCATCTGACGCTTCTTCGCTGCAACAGCTTCATCGGTCAAGGCTCTCGTCAAATGAACGTTCGCGACCTGGACTAAAGTATCTCGAAAAGAAACAATGAGTGCCAACTTGTGCCGTTCTTCGAATTGGAGACTGTAGTAAGAGAACGGCGCGTTCGACAAGGTGACTAGATTTCTCCGGCTTGGCAAGAGAGATGACGGGCCGTGTGTTGAAAATGGAAGAAGCTCTTGGAGATTCACATCTCTGAGTAGAAGGAGTAGCATTTCCTCGTCGACTTCTTGGAGGCAAAGGACTCGAGTAGAAGATGTTGTTCGCAGCATTGCTTTAGAAATTGCTTCTACGATGTTCAAAAGGCGAGTTGAGAACTTGGGTGCGTTTGGTTCAGACATCAGATTGTATGATGCGATAGTGAACTTCGTGGGGTTTGCCCACTCATCGGGAGGGGAGTAATTGCTTTTATGTTCCTGTTTCCATCCAATGCCTGGACTGAAATGATAGCATTTTCTCCACTTTGTCTCAGTGAACCCAGATTCGGCTGGAAAATCAATCAGCTTCTATTATATAAACAATCAAACTTTCCGGAGGATGTCAACGTATCACCCAATCATGAGCATATTACTCGCTCTTGGTCATCAACTCACTCTCATCACTACCATCACCCGACAATGATATCTCTTCAACAATACTCATCTCACCTGACGCCTCACGCCTCAACACCACCAACCCACCCACCTCCCACTCCACTCCAACCAACTTACCCACCTTCTGTACCAGCCTAGCCTTAGTCGGCCCAATAAAGCCCTCCTGGCCAACAGTCAAATGGGGCCTAAACACCCCGTCACGGGTTCCTTCGCCCTCACTCCGCCCAAGCGCAGCCACCAATTGTCTCCTGAGCCCGCAAATCTTCTCCCCACTTTCCTCCCCCGGTTTCAAGAACACAGTGGCACTTCTCGTATGCTCAAATATTCCCACATCGTCAATCTTTACGCTGAACGGGGATATTGGATTCGCGGATAGATGAGCGTGGAGCGTAGTGATGGCAGAGGAGAGGAGAGAGGTGTCGACGAAGGGGTACATGATGTTGATGTGTGGTTCCCACTTTCTGTATGCTTTGTCATGGATCTTACGGATAGCGTTGATCTCAGGTTGAAGATGTGAAGGGACGATCAGAGCGAGAGCGGTTTGAGTGGACGATAATTTGAAGTCGGGGGGTGATGAAGCCATTGTGTTCTGGCTTATCGAAAGTTTGGGGAAATTGGACTTGCTGCGGGCAATACGCGAGGGGACTGAAGATAGTGGGTTGCAATGAGTTTTTTCAAAAATCTTTGGGGTTTGTCTGATTGACATCTGTAAATTCAAGAGGGGTTGGAGAGAGGGCAAGGGAATCGGCCTGTGGTGGCGCAGCCCTGAGTGTCGGTGTGAATCATGTAGGATTTGATGAGTCAGTGGAGAGAGAATCGTCGTCGGAGAACTCCCACTGATTCGCGAATTGATTGTGATGAAAATGGTTCAAGACATTTCACACTATTATTGACCATTCGACAGCAATAACAGTACTACCACGTCGACGAGGAGAAGGGGGATGGAAGTAAGATGCTGATTATGAGATTTGTTAGCGCGTGTCGGCTTGGCTAACCCCCCGGGGCTTCGCCTATAACCTTAGCCTGTAGGGGTGGGGCTAGGCCAGGTAAAACTTGACAGTTTAACTAGATTCTCTATGATATATTTCTTATAGAGATTAAGATGCTCTATTTCCATTACTCTTCTTATGTCTATCTTAATTTTCCAGTGCCTTTTTATTGGGACCGCTTATATTATAAGAGACCTAGAAAAATGGAAACGTGCTTGTGGGGGATAGATACGATACGAGCAAGGACGTGCAGGTTCCGGAGGCTTTTCAGACATTTGACCCAATGGTTACAAGATGATGGAAACAGTTTAGTGTATAAATTAAATGGCGTTCACTCTGTATTGCAGTCCGGTTGAAGTGAGCCAGGGAGGATGGTTTAAATTAGTCACGTGAACCCCCTTTCCTCCTCGCTTGAGACAATGGGTTACACAGACTACGCGATGACATCAAAGACCCTTGGTACATTAGATATCTAAATACAGCTCATGCCCCTGTTTGGAACTAAAAGAGTACTGAATTTCATCTTTCTAGATCATGGCGGCTAGGAGGACAACGATTCGTTGAAGGAACTTCAAGGTGGCCGTCAACTCTTGTGACTTAACACTCTAGTCTTCTATTGGCTGCTTGGTCCTTTATAGGTTACACAGGACATGCATATTTCGCATCGTAATCCTGTCCTTTGTAAATGGAGGTCTTCGTTCAGCAGATTCAAGTTCCCGGTTCGGGAGACGAGGAGCGTGTTTGCCGGCCACACGCGAGATAGGAACCAGGTGAGTGAAAAACTCTACAGTTCGCGAAAGTGGGCCGGGACTGGTTTTGAGGTATCCTTACAGTAATACGTGAAGCTGGGTGCTGATACAAATCCTGATCCATCATTTACTGACAGGTGGCTGGTTAAATAAATATCCTATAGGCGTTGCACCTGAGCTTCTGAATAGCTCTTCGCCCCTTTGCCCATTATCAGCCGAGTCATACGGAACTATCAGAGCTTCGCCATAAGTTGCAACACTCGTCTCGCTTTCTTCACTCCCCCTCCCTGATATTGCTTTCTGTTCTACAGGAGACCTGATTCTCTTCCTTCCAGGCAGTTCTCCCGTTCTTGGAGAACCCTTCACATACTCCACAGTAGCCCAGTCTCCCCCTTCTTTGTCAGAAGTGATGCTTAGCACCCTGACTCTTGCAAATTCGGGTATATACTCCGTGTCGATATCTTCCTCTTCCAGCTCCATCACACATCTGTCAACTTCTGCCATCGTCTTGCTATCCCAGTGTCCCTCTCTTGAGCCATACCCGTACAAAAGAGCTATTGCCTCTCTCCGTATCGTCCTTCCCCGACACCATTTAGCCGCCATATGAAGACTCGGAATAATTCCCAGCTCAACCGCAAATTCCGACTGTGAAAGTGTTTTTTTGATTCGTACGATTTCTTTGGAGAGAGTGACGATCTCACGGAAGTGGGAGAAGTATTTGTCGTGAGAACACATCCCATCTTCCATGGCAGAGCCGACCCCCATTTCCATACTCTTTGATTTGACGTAGAGGGTGTGTGCGCCCATGATTTGCCGTTTATTGGTTGTTCGTTTGAGTCGTGAGTAGAGGTCGCTGAACGCTGCTGACCATCTTGTAATATCGTCTGAGTACTTCTTCCGGTCGCACTGGTAGCGATCAAGAAGTTCTTTTCCAAGAGGACTATCAACGGTAATCGCCTTGGTATCCGGAATAACTTTTGTTATACTGACCAGTTCGCCACTTTCGTAATCGGAATATGGATCCAATCCCCTGTGGCTGTCTGGCCTGTATTCGCAGACGAAATGCATGCTTCTTCTAGCAACAAGATCCCAGTATGCACACGCCTCCTCCAGGTCCTTGAAAGTCTTTGGCATACGAGCGATCGTCTCTTTGCCTTCCATCTTCAACGTGGCATGATCGCCTGGACACCTCCCATCGAATAAACCAATAATCTGAGTCTCGAAATAGGAGGCGGCTTGGAGAAGCTTGTCTTCGATTATATGAGGTGCCGGAGAAGTGATGCCTTCTCCTTCGGGGGCCGGATGTGGATGCTCCGCCAGAAAGTTTTCCACCAAGGTTTGCCCACTTCTAGCGTGTGTAAGAGCAGTGACGGTGTTGCCAAAGAGGCCTTCAAAGCTGCACACGAGGAGGCATGCCATCAGTGCTTTCCGCGGACTCGGTGTCTCGCTCAGAGATGTTCTCATAACCTGCAGGGAGTCTTGGTACTTTCGTAACGCGAACTGCGCTTGTGCTGCTGCAGTCGCAAGGCACCCTTCATCTTGCCATCCACCTTTGCGTAGCTTCAGCGAGGTATTATAGGCACTGATAGCTATGACAGCATCAAGAACGAATCTCTCCTGGTAGCAGCCTTGGAGAACGAGTCGTTGCCAGAAGACAGACTCGAAGATCCCGCAAATCTCTTGGGCGGTTTCTGCTTGGAAAGTGTAGAAGTGTCTTTGCTCCGCCTCGCACTCGAAGTGCAGTGCCTCGGATGGCGACAGCGCAAGGAGGGAATTATAGTAAGATGCTCCATTCTTGAATATAGGCAGCCGGGGGGAACTCGAGCTTGATACTTGTTTCTCGTAGCCATCGCATCCAATACCAAAGACTCGGCAACGATTGCACTCGGGCTTCGCCTCGTCACATTTGACTTTTCGGAATCTGAATCGAGGTTACCATGCTGCTTTGGGAAGAAACCCAGGGCGCCGTGGAGGTCATAGACCTACTTGCAAGTGAGACAGCCTGTCCGGCTTCGTTTCGTGCTCCGTCGCGCCCGTGTTATAGGGCTCTCTTCTTGACCTGGAAGGGATACGTCACTCTTCCTCCGGTCTTGCATTTTGAAACTTCCTCGGGGATGGAAAAACACTTTCTGCACCCAGTCACGACACGAGTTGGGTCAGGAAGTCGTGCTAATTAATTCAGATAGACATTAGGCTGTTGTCGCTGTTCCCCAAAACAATAAAACAAAACGCTCTCAAAATCATGCGAGGTTCGAATGGGGGTTTGGAGCTAATATGCATTCATATTTGCTGCCAAGGCAAGTATAGCTCAATTTAACCAAGCGTCCCAGTGCTCGAGATCTGACCTTGTCATTCAGTAAAAGCCTGGGGAAATGCCTTGGGTGTTGCAGATGGACCCTATTGGCTTCTTCGTATATCTTAGGGCCGGGATCGCATTTATTGATTGCACAGCCGCGCCCAGAGCTGTAACCGATGCTACACAGCATGGCATTACCCCAGTGCTCTTCCTCCACTGGCCAGAAACTTATCATTTACGATGCAGTTATTTTTCCTTAAATGGCTTTCGTGGCCAACTTTAATCTGACCTGAAAGTTCTGTTGACTTGCTCGATCAGTGCCCAACCTTAAGCCCCACTAGAATGTGGGGAAAAGAAGAGATGCAGCAGTCCAATGACCTCAATCATGATCGATTCTTGCAACGGACGAGAATTGACTTTCATTTTTCAATGACTATGGGACTATTTCGTCAATTTTGTTTTGTGCGAGCCGAGATTTTCATGGCCTTTTCGGTTCACAAGAGACCGAAGGCTCAATTCGTTATACAATTAAGTGACATGATACCTCCGGTCTTTTTGTGTTAAGAAACTGGAGTGAATTGCTTTGAACCAAATGGTCAAGTCAAAATAAGTAAAATCTAGAACAGGTAAACAGGGAGAGACTGGAGGGTGGGGAAGGGAGGGCGCAGTATTGACCACAGGTACTTTGTAAAAAGTGGCTCCGATTAAGGTACGTAAATTACTCAGAACACCAAATATTTCTTATGTCCGTAAGCTGCCTCGAAGAGTGACTCCTATCTCCGTAACCTGGCATGATTCATGAAAAGTCGCGATGAGCTACCCACCAATTCTTTCGAGCTCGACAAGTGCAGCCCGCACGTCGCCGCATCTGTCAAACTGAGTCCGAAAAGGAGTGGAAGTGCAGTCCCCCCGATCACGGTTGCAGGGTCTCATGCTTCCAAGTTTCAGCACACCGAGTACGAGCCAGGATGAGGAAGTGGCTCAGCCTCTGCAGAAGCTGTGGGTAACGGATGCCAACAATCCGCAGCGAAGCTTCCATCATTCAGAACCAATGGACACAAATGTTATCCCCACTAATTTCCAGAGAGCGCGTTTGCCGAATCAAGTTCGTGATAGTCTGTCTGGATCGTGAGATCGTCACAAGGATTTGGATCTGATCCATAAATCTCCATCGTATGGATTTATTAAACTGCCACACTCAGCGTCCAGTAAATAGATTGCCTCGTAACATGGAAATTTAACTCAGTAATTTCCCTCCTGAACAATTTTGCTGACTTAGTTAATAAAAGGGGTGAAAATCTACTTCTCGACATATTTGAAAACGAATTGATTGAATGATGCATGATCCTGTGAACATTTGATGCTGTACATCATGCCTCATGATCCCGTTTGTACGATCGCTCAAGCAAAATAGATAGATACATTCGAGGCTAGACCTTCAGTAAGTGTATGTGTTGGGTTGAATAGTTCGTTTACCGGTACGTTCGAAGAAGACGTATCTGGAAGCACATGTGATTTCAATGAGGGCTGTTGAATCTGGCCATGGGCGGTGGCGCATGATCTTGTTTCTAATGATTCGACAAAACTATTGCAGAGTGAACGCTAGAAGATCCATTTGTAGTAATTAGCATGGCGGCGCTATATCTATCTTTGTCTCTAGTCGAACTCTCGCGAACTGAGAAAAGGGGGGGTTGGTCACGTGGTCAATCAGAGCGAACATGCAAGCATCACAGCAAAGTCCTCCTCCATAACGCCTCCTCCTCTTCAATGGCCCTCTTAATATTCTCCTTCATCGCAAACCCGTGTCCTTCCCCCTCAAAAACAACCAAGTTAACATCAGCCCCCTTTGCCTTGAGGACCCTCTCCATCTCCTCCGCTTGATTCAATGGCACCACTTTATCTTTATCTCCTTGCAGCATCAATAACGGCCTCTCAATTTTACTCGCATGAAAACAAGGACTCCTCTCATAATAAACTTTCTCTCTTTCTTCTTCCGTTGCGGTGTCAGGGAAGATGAGGTCGAAGAGGTAATGGGATTCGAATTTATGTGTATCGGCCGCTAAAGTCTTCAGGTTGCTGATACCGAAGAGGCTGTTTCCTGCTGCGAAGGCTTTAGGGAACATGCACATTCCGTTCAAGACTGTGTAACCTCCTGCACTGCCGCCTGTGATGCCGACCTTCGAGCCGTCGATTAGGTGCTTGGAGGCGAGGTACTCGATGCACGAGACGGAGTCTTCGCAGTCTTTAATGCCCCAGTTGTAGTTTAATGCATCGCGGTACTTCCGTCCATAACCGGTTGAGCCTGCGTAATTTACATAGCAGTAGGCGTACCCACGGGATGTGAAGTATTGTGCGCCGAGGGTCAGGCCGGGATTGACGTGAGAAGAGGGGCCGCCGTGGATGGAGATGATGAGGGGTGGGATGGTTCCAGTAGGGGCTTCGAAGTCGTCGTTGCGGGGTGGGATGAAAATGGCGTGAGCTGGACTGCTCAAAGCATTACCATGGGTCCGAGGAAACGAGATAGTTTGGGCGGCAGAGAGATATGAAGGCGATATTTCGACCCCGCTGCAGCTTTTGAGGAGCTGCTTCTCCGTCGGTTTTGTGACATCCACAATGTAAAGCCCAACTGGGCTAGTTTTCGTTCCACCTATGACAGCGAACTGGGTATCAGATACTCGGCTGATTGCAGCGCTGAAGATGCTGACAAGGCCAAGAGGTAGTTCCGTCGCCGACTTCTTTAGGATGTTGTAAAGGAGGATTCCATTAGTTGCCTCCCTGGTATATGTTACGATGATTTCATCTTTATTCAACGGAATATTCGTTGAACTAGAGAAATCAGTTTGTGATCCAAATCAGAGGGGAAAGCAACTTACAAACCAAGAACCATTTCTCTTGCTCCCAAGTCTGCATTTTGAAATCCCTCAATGAGAAGTTGCTCGACCTGGAGAGTCTTCACATCGTAGCGATATAATTGCCAGAATCCGGATCGATCACTGACAAACATAAGAGACCCATCAAACAGCCATTTCGGCTGAACAATACTCTCAGCCCTTGCCTGTCCCGCAATCTTGGTGATATTCTCCAAACTTTCGTCTTTCCAGTCAGCAACATACACTTCACTGCCAGTCCAAGGCATATCAGGATGCATCCACTGGACCCAAGAGATATTCTTCCCATCGGGACTAAACTTTGGATGACTGTAGAAATCAGCACCCTTGACAACAGTCCTTGCTTCCTTCGTCTTCGCATTAATAGCTGCAACAGTATTGATAACCTCATCCCCACGATGGTCTTCCTGGATAGCAAGAATGAGGTCAGGATCTTCTGGATGGGAACAAAAGTTAGCAAATCTCAATTTAGCATCTCCCTTGATGAGCTCCGTCACTTCGCCACTGGAAGGAGAGAGGCTAAACACCGCGTCGGTTTTCGAGTCGGTGAAAATAATATTCCCGTCTGATGCTATCGCGGCTGCTCCGCCCCCGTACTCGTGGATTTTGCCGCTTGCGTTGTGTTTTGCAGGGAGGATGTCGATGCTTTCTGTTCCTTTGAGCTGGACGATGGCTTGTCGTCCTTTTTCTGAGGGGCGGCCTTCGACAAGGTAGATTGCTCCTGTTTTGGGCTGAAGGTATTAGTGCTGGGGATTGAGATGAATAAGAACGGGCTTACGTCGGTGTGGACTTCAGAGAAGCTGAGGTTGCTTCCTGCTACAACGTCTGTTGTGATGGGGCTGGTCCACGTCCCGTAAGGTGCCACTGTCTTTTTCGACACCATCTTGGGTATTGCTTGGCGGAAGACAATTGAGTAGGTCGCGGGTATTCTTATTGTGGGGTTATTGAGATTTTAGCCTCACATAACGGAAAGGGTAAGTTCCTGGTTCTTATGTTATGAGATGAAGTTATGTGAGAAGGAAAAACGGTTCCGAGAAAGTGACGTGAGATTTGCCCCGCACTAGACCCCACATTCCTAAAAATAGAATGAGTAGCTATCCACAAATTCTACGCTTGTGGGCTTTCGCCGTGTGGTTCACACATGATGTTTATTAATCAGAAAGTTCTGCGGTGTCCAAACATTCAAGGATCACTTTGAAAGAAAGTTGGTGAGTCTCATTCATGATTGGTTGGGATTATCAAGAAGTAGGATACATCTTGAATTTTGATATGATGAATTCTAGTAAGACGGAAGTTGAGGTACGATGGCAACGTACTAGATGGGTTCGAGGGCTCGGTTCAAGGACGTCTCCTAAATGTGTCAAAGACTAAGAAAACCAAGACCCCAATCCTTGATTGTCAAATTCGTTCTTTGCAGGTCCACGCATGACCAGGATAATCATGCAGACAAGTCCAACAGAAGTGTTTCCCACAAGGACCTTTACGTATCGTCAGCATTGTACTCTTGGTATCTTGAACAATGACTATCGGCTTACAACTCATATGTGAGCATCCACCATTCTTATTAATATACCGCTGACAACCAGGACATCTCTTCGCGATCTTCTTAATAACCTTCTCACTCTTCTTCTCTGCCTTTACAGCACCCACTGCGATCTTCGCGTTGTATTCATCGCAAGTTATTCCTTCGTGCCATGGTGTCTCGTGGTAAAAGCATGAGTTGAATCCGCACGACGTGCAGGTTGTCATTGGATGCTTAGGATCATCTGGATGCTCTTCGCCGTACTCGCATTTCGGCCCCGGACACCATCGGAAGTTGGGTAGTTGGCTTGCGAGGGCGCGGCGAGTGGCGAGATTGTCGTATCTGTTGTCGGAACAATGAATTCGGAGACTTGAAGAAATGAATGGTGGGGATTGCCTACTTTTGGAAGATATCTTGTGTCGCAAACTCAGCAACGTCTTCATGCTTAAGTTCATTGTTGCAGATAGGGCATCTGATATCATACCACATTCTCCCTTCAAATGCTGCGGTGATAGTTTGGGAGAGACAGGGAATGCAACACGCGACGGCGTGAGAACAGGTCTCCGTGGGGTTGCGTTGTGGGAATTCGTCAAGCAATTTGTGCTCCAAGCAGACTTGGCACTCCATTGTTCCAGGGAGTGCTGTAGCTGGGCCGGCTGCTCCTCCAGTCGAAGCCGCTTGGGCTACGTATGCTGGAGGTGGTATTTGCGGATGAACGATGGTCCCAGGGGGTCCAGGTACAATTGGACGTCTTGGAAATATAGGCACTCGAACTCCAGGGCGCGGTCGAATTTGCTGTATTGGTCGAGGCTGCAATACTGGGAGGACGAAAACCCTCCGCTCAGCACGATGGATTCTGAATTCGCTGATCCAGAAAGGGATTCGTAAGAGGACCCATAATGCCCCTTTCAGCATGTAGAACACGCCTGCACATGCTCCTGCTGCTACTGCGAGGCACGCGAGAGCGAAGGCCAAGACGGCTGCGGCAACGAGGATACAAGTTGCAATAGCAAAGGGTATTCCAACCACGGTGATGCACATCCATTTTAGGACAATGCCCAAGGTGTGCCACGAGTGGATGAACCCTTTCCAAGCTGCTGTAGTCATTGCGAAATCTTGTTGAAGGTGATTTGGGTCAGTTTCCGTTAATGTTAATGAGGCTCTAACCCAAGCCTTGCCCAGTTGAAACTCAGGTACATAGAAAAGTTGGGGCGTTCGTCGTCAGATTCACACGTGTAATTCAATTCCTTTTAAAATTCGCGATATGTTCAGATGACAGAAAAGACAGGATATTTGTCTAGTGAATGAAGATCTAGGAAACAACTCTAAGAAGGAACAGGACTGTTGAATTCGTAAAACAACTAGGCAGTCTGCATATTGGATAAGCCGCCCAACCACCGATCAAGGCTTTTCAGACCTACCGAAGTCCCCCAAAGGAATATGTGTAGTCATGCGTTGACCCCAAGCCACGGTCTTGAAGCTGGTGGCGGCGGTTGTGCAAGGCAGACGTGGAATACCCTCGCGAACGACAGGACTAACCAATCAAGCATCAAGCCCCCAACTGGACAGCCCAGAAATAGAGTCCTAAATGATTCAATGGAGCTCATGACATGTGGCCCGAAACTGTTCGATTCCTGATCCGACGCTGAAGGATTCTTTTAGCTTCGGGTGGCGCTCTGGCTTTGCAGGCTTGCAATCAACCCCTGAACGGCAGATCCTGAAGCATCCCATCTTTAAGGCAGACCTCAAGGTTAACTAGACTTCGGTGAGCTTTCGACTTCCTTAACGGTTGCAGGACTCTATAAATGTGGCGGGATGGGAAGCAGACCATCCGAAATGGACTTCGGTACTGTTCTTCATTGCGTTCAAACATTGTACTTTACCGAATGGCCAAGTGGAATATTGCATCGAATCGGACAGAGGCAGAAAAGGATCCCCCGACCAAAAGACGACCGTAGGAGAAATGGAAAGGAACATTTCTTGCCAGTACCCGTGAGAAGCCCAAATGGATTCCTGGTCTGTCTGCACAATGTCCCAAAACTGGTCGGACATGGATCCCGGCAAACAACCGCTGGAGTATTCTCGCGCTTGCTAAAGAAAACCTTTCTCTTATAGAATAAAAGGCCGGAGCGGGGAATTCAAGAGGGTGGCCACCTTGTTTCATATGACACTGGACAACGGACGTGGGCATCGAAATACTGAAGCTTCAAGTTTGAAAAATCTCGACCTAAAAGAGTCCTTGACCGCTCTTCATTGCACCGAAGGCCGACAGTGCATTGGTGGGTTCTTCAACCGGAATTTACCATCAATACACGTAGAATCGAGGGACAGTGGCCCAGAGCATGTCGTGCAATTGGCGTGGATGAGGATGTTGATGACAAGAGTGAAGGGTGAGAAAACACGGTCGCGTCGCCTGCTGGGACTCGCTTCACATGCGTCATCGTGCTTCAACTCCAGAAATTTCCGACTTGAAAGTTCTTGACTTCTCTCGAACAATGCCCAGGTCACCACCACTAATGTTCCGCCCACCACCGATATAATGTCGAACCCGTCACCGCCGCGATCCTTCCTCCCGCTCGATTCATTGTTCGAAAACCCTCTATTTGCCGGCGGCCTCGGTCTTGCAGGGCTGGGAGCAGCAGCAGCACTCGGCCGGCGCTGGGTCATCAAGAGCGCGTCACTTATAAAGCAACGCCTGCTCGTCGATCTCGAAATCTCGAAACAAGACGAAAGCTACCAGTGGATACTCGCCTGGCTATCCATCCCACGTCCGCAAGAAAGAGGTTTCATCACATCACGCCTGACGAGAATCCACCACCTTTCGATGAAAACCCGTGTTCAGAGGACAGCAGACGGGTCCGTCCCTCCAGTCAAGTTCCACGCACAATCAGGCTATGGCAAACATATCATCCGGTATAAAAACGCATTCATCCAGATCGACCGGGAGAAGCAAAGTAGCCACAACCATACTACGGGAGAGCCCCATGAGACGGTTACCTTTACCACATTGTACGCACACAGGAACATATTTGAAGACATATTCGCGGAGGCATTGCACCTGGAACGCGCAGCACAATCAGGGAAGACGGTGATGTGGGCATCTAAGGGGATAGAGTGGATACAATTCGGGGACGCGCGACGGAAGAGGCCTCTCAACTCTGTGATACTAGACCAAGGGATCAAAGAGCGCATCGTGGACGATGTGAAGGATTTCCTAGGTCGGCAGCAGTGGTACGTCGACCGGGGCATACCGTATAGGAGGGGATACCTGCTGTATGGGCCGCCGGGGAGTGGGAAGAGCTCGTTCATCCAGGCGCTGGCTGGGGAGCTGGACTTCGGGGTTGCGATTATCAATTTGAGTGAGAGGGGCATGCAGGATGACAAGTTGGCCCTGCTGCTCACGAAGTTGCCGCGGAGGACAATATTACTGCTGGAGGATGCGGATGCGGCGTTTATGAATAGGAGGCAGACGGACGCGGATGGGTACAATGGGGCTACGGTGACGTTTTCGGGGCTTCTGAATGCGTTGGATGGAGTGGCTGCTGGGGAGGAACGGATTGCGTTTCTTACTACGAACCATATTGATCGACTGGACGAGGCGTTGATTAGGCCTGGGAGAGTGGATATGACGGTTAGAATTGGTTTGGCTACAAGATACCAGGCGGCTGAGATGTGGGATCGATTCTACGGTGACATTGATGTACAATCAGAAGGGAGAGCATTGTTCCTGGAAAGGCTGGAACAATTGAGATTGATACCCGATGAGGAAGGCGTTTGGCATGAAGGAGCAAGACGGCAGACGAGTACAGCAGCAATCCAGGGATTGTTCATAACGAATAAGGACAACATGAATGGGGCAATTGAGATGGCGGAAGGATTGATACCCAGAATCTACGAGCCCGAGACGGCACAACCAGGCGCGTTGAAACTACCAGCGTGAGGCTGCATGTCTCTGGCAATGTTGGAACAACATACTTAGGCGTGTACATAAAAGATACCACTGTACAAATACACAACTCATTATCAAACCAGCGCCCAAATGTTCAAGGAATGAGCGAGAATTTCGAATACCAGGAACTCTCGAAGTCCCGACAAAGTTTAGAACTTTCAATAGTCAAGCCGAGCTACTCAAAGTCACGTCCCCCGGGATGCACGAGCAAAGGCCAGAACTTTTCAAATATACGACATTTGTATATTCAAATATACCCCACGGCCATCTATCGATCTTAACATCTCTAATCTACAAATACAGGCCTGAACATTCAACATCCACAGATGTCCGAACAGAAGCTCTAAACAATCATAATCATGTGTTGATAATGATCTACTGCCGCCCAGAACTCGCCCCATCCTCTGGACCCCCAAGCCCTCCTCATCGCCAGGCTCGCGGTACCCGCCTGAAGGCTTCGCGCCTCCGGTCCGCCCATCTACGATATTAGACGAGTCAATTGCTTCGTCGTCGTCTCGAGCTGCGTGTCGTCAGCCTCTTCCCATGCTTATATGTCCTTACCCTTTTCCGATGCAGGAGGGAACAAGAGCGCAAAGGGGAGTAAGAAGAGAAGAGGAGACATACCTAGCTGCTCATCACTATCCGTAGTCGCGCCATCGGTCGGGTCGTCGACGGTATCATTGTCAGATTGCACTGGGATAGGACCTTGCTTCTGGCAGGTGCGGGAGACGTAGTCGTTGTCTTGGGCATCTCCTGCTGGTGCGCCGCCAATGACTTCATCGCTCTGGGCCTCGTATTGGTCGTCTGCTGAGGAAATATTTGCTTGGGGTATGTTTTGACGGGTTGGATGATGTAAGTGATAGATGGGGTTGAATTTGGTGATCCAGAAGTTCTGAGGTGAGAGAAATGTAGTGATACTTATAGGCTTTTAGGTATCAGGGGCTGTGGTGGAGAAATTGGGAAATTATTTTGACATCACGACTCCCATATCCGTTTCCGCACATTTACGTTCAAAACCGAACTTTGGTTCACCCGAGGCTCAAACTCAGGATCAGACTCTCCGGGCGGGGGCTCCATGGTGTATCTTCTGTTGGTATGGGAAAGTTGAAACCGAGGTGAAGTCGATGTGACACCGAGAAATCAATGCTGTCAGTAGGTTGATCGAGATAAGGTAAGGGAGTCGGTTCGTATTCGTGATCCAGGCTCCCAGAGTTAGCTTCAGAGGTAGTTGAGGATCGCGAGAGACACCCTGGCACGTGATCAGTAGAAATGTGCTTCAGACTCCTGAAGATGTTGTTCCCTTCCCTCTCATATACTTTGTCGGTGTCCTTCGAGTGCCCCTACCTATATGAATATTTAATTTGAAAAATATTTCTGTTGCGTAGATGTGATAATGTTTTTCATTGCCCTTCACCCCCATTTAAGTTTCAGGTATTCAAGCAGATGGCATGGCCGAGTCAGTGTAAATTTGGGAGGAATCAATGACATTTTGAGATGTCTACCTTTCCGGAGACGTCTTATAGCCTCGCTCTTGTAGGCATAATCCCAAATGTCGTCCAAAACTCCCTCGTATCATAGCACCTTCCAAGCATATCCCTACTCCTCGGCAGCGCTCTCACCCCGCTCTCCTCCATCAATTCCCCAATCCACTTAATCTGCTTCTTTGCCCTTGCATCATTCTCATTCCCAACATCAATTTCACCACAGAAACCAAGGATCAAAGACCACCAATCGTAGACAAAGAGATCCGTCAGCATCTGTATATTTTGTCAGCCAATCCGATCCACGAGTTGATCCATTCCCAGAACTTACAAATCTCTGCCCCTCAGCGTGCTTAAACATGTTATGCACCGCAATAATCGCTCGAGATACGTCCTCCCCGTGAATCATATGCAGACTTTTTTTACTCCTCAACATCTCCTTAGTAGAAGCAACGCGATCAACCCAATGCTTCACCATCCTCTCTCCACCCCACAGGCCCGCAAGATCCAGTACACATCCACCCAGCTCCAGCAACGCATCTTCAGCCACCGCTCTCGCATCAGCGGTATTGTACTTGCTGTGTCTCGTGACCCAGGTCTCCTGACCTTCGATGGACCAGATGCCTGTGCTGCCAAGTTGGATCCATTGATAGGGTTCGTGATCTTTGTCGTGAGTCTGGATAAATGACTCCACGAGAAACCGAGTTCCGGCTTTGGATTTGATGGGGAAAGTGATGAGGATAGTTTCCGCGGGGGGCAGCGCGGCGTATTGGTGGAGGCTGTCCATGGATGAATCTGACTCGGAGGAAGAAGGCTCTGAGAACTTGAATTTGTATGTTCCGTCTCGACCGGTGGTGGTAGTTGCAGCGTATGAAATTTTGTCTTTCTCGAGGAGACGGATGAGGAAGGTTGACGTCCATCCTGCTCCAAGGATTAGGAGATCTACCTTCGCGGGCTGGGTTTCGGTGACGAGCTATCCAGACTGTCAATAGTCATCTGTTTCCAATCTTTGAGAACATACCATTGTGTTGCGGATCGATTGGATAAAGTAGGGAAAGGCCTGCTAAGATGTGAGGTGTGAGGTTGAACGATGTGAGAATTTTGCCGAGATTGAGCTGTTTGGAGGGATCACGTGGGCGTGGGAGTCAATCACAATATTCATTTTGAGAAGTTTCCCTTGGCTCAAAAATTGCTCGAAAATGAATCTTAGATTTCTTTCTCGCCACTGATAAGTCGATACACTTGAAAACCATTTCAACTTTTCGTCTTCAATTTCATGTGCTACATTTCAAAGGGTAACCCCGCACCAACCCCGCCCCCTATTTCAACACTCAGGCTGTGGCGGCCCTCTCCCATTTGGAGCTTATCTGAAATCCGATATACCAACTTCTCACCCCTAACTTTCTCCGTCTTCAACTCCTCGGTCCCCTTCAAAATCCCTTCCAGTCCAACAACCTCAATTCTCCTCGGGTGCGCTTGATCTTCCCCTCCGAGACCAACTTTCTCTGTCAACCCCATCCACATCTTCGCAAACTCCCAATTCTTCCCACTTGCCGGCCACTCGTCATCATACTTGTAGAATCTCTCCCCAAGCATCGTGTACATCAACGTATTGCTTTCCTTCAGCCCTCTCCCGGAAAAGAGTCATCATTCCACAAAATACTCGAGAAATGACATCTCATCCTCACTACTCAACGCCTCACAACACTTGTCGGCCTCGTATATCGTATCACAAACATTCTTTAGTTTATTCTCTGTTAATTTCCTCACCCTTTCTGGCCGTTCTGGATCATTGTAATCAGGTACCTCGTCCGCATCGCGGGATTTAACGGGCTCGTTATTGCGTGGCGAGCAGGTAACAATCACTTTATATCCCGCTAATTTTGCGAAGTGTATCCCGAGACTTCCGAAATTAGTGTATCAGCCATAAATCAGTAATAATTCGTTATTTCCCTTTCCTTCTCCAGGCAAAGCTATTTCCAAATGTTTGCCGGAGGTGATTGGAATAGTGCAATGGTCTTCCATCTCCAAGATTGCAGGAGCATGCATAGTAACATCTCCTTTCACCATAGCATATTCAATAAACACGCCATCATAAACTTGGTCTCGGTTTAAGTCGTGGTGGCACCGTAGACCTGGTCGCCGATCTGGAAAGGCTTAGTTACTTCGGAGCCGATTTGGACGACCGTGCCGACGTAGTTGCAGCCCACGATGCAGAATGGTTTCGCGAGCGGGCTATAGAAGGTACAATATTAGTCTGTTAGGTTAATGGCGGCGGAGTGGATTTTGACGAGTATGTGCGTGGGACGGAGGGTTCGGAGAGGGATGGTGTTTACCTCCGGTTGGCCCCTGGACGGGGGAGGCTACGGCTTTTATTTCTTTGTGGAAAGACATTGTTGATCATAACATGATTGACTAATAGTGATTTGCAGAAAGCGGTGTGGGTTTGTTTTACTTAACTCTTGACTTTGATTATGTATTTGTGTCGACTGGAGAGGGCTTGAGACCCACAATTGAGTGGCTGGGCTTGGTGTTTTTAAGTGTGATTGAATGGATGTGAAGAAGAGGCAAGCACAGAGTCAGGAATTGGGAGACCTAGACTCATCATGAGTCATGTTCTCCTCCTCAAATAGATTGAAACTCGATGCGACCTGCCCATGGAGAAGCGCCTAGCTTAGCGTCCGGATAACTCCTTCCTTTGAACACGGCTATTTCAATCCCCATAACTGTTCACGTAAGAACTCTATTATATGATCTCAATACACACACAAACTAGGGGGGAGCTAAGCCAGCTAGGCAAATGCAGGGGAAATGTGAAGTCTTTCTCATGGTTGTGCCAAGGCTAGCTTGGAAGCGAGAAATAAGCGAAGAAAAAAAGGGGGAGTGTATTATTGGCTGGGAACCTCTCGCCACAATACTCGAAGTGGCCCACGCCAATCTCACCAATATCTAGGCGTCAAACTTGAGATGTAGAATGTTCTGGATGCGGTGGGTCATCATGCTTTTCAATTTGAGCAATTGTTGAACAGTGATTCTCATTGAACTTCTTCAGTCGAGCCTCTAGGTCCAAATCCTCAATGATAGCAAGGTCTTTGTAGGTGGAGAACCTGCACTGTTGAGTGTTCTTAAGAACGGCGTGCAGATGCTGGGCGACAATGTCTGCGTAGCAATACTTCCATCCGTCATGAGCACATCAGTAGTTGTATCGAATAGCTTCTGCAAACATTGGGGGAATTGATGAGAAAACTCACGAAATACAATCTAATCGTCTACATTGGCAGATGATATCCAAAATTGCTGCGCGAATATCCTCCTTCGGCTCCTCGCTGAAAGTCTGAAACTGAGGGCTTTTGTGTGGGCGAGGATGTTCTCCTAAATCTAACCCGGTCAAGGGTTCTTAATGCCGAATCAATCTTGCGATGATAAAGCACCTTTACTGCTTTATAATCAGAGGTGTATGGATCGACCAACCGCCACATGGTCCAATAGTCGGTGAGGCTAATGTCAACATACACGTGTGGAGTGATAATGGTGTTGAAGTCTCGAGAGAGCAGACGCAGTGTTCGAAGCCACTCGTAAAGCTTGAATTCTTCTGGTCCCATGCAATAATGGGAATTCTCGACGCCCTCCACCAGCTGTAAGATAAATGTCAGCGAGGTCTCCCAAGAACATCTAGTAGGGACATGTCATAGAGAGCGCAAAAGGTAAATTACTTGCATACCTTTTCGAACACCAAGAACCAGATATCAACGTTGAGGACTTCACTGCCGCCATTGGTCGCCGCTGCACTCGTCGAATGAACCTCCATCGCATGGCCAGCCATTTTGAGAAGGTACTGAGTGGTCGGCGATGGCCTTATTCTCGTGAGGAGGCAGGTGGGAAGTGGTAGGAAAGTTCAAATGTTTCAAAAGGAGCGATTTCGGCTAGCTTTGGGCGAAGTAAACAATCCATCACGTGCCACATTCACTTTAACTTCAACGTTCTGTACCGGACCAAACGAGGGGCGAAACAGGCAAGCGAAGTTAAGAAAGCAGAAGACATACATGACGGGCATCATTTTGTCCGATCTACTAACAAATTGGAAATCTGCACTGATGCACCGGAGACACGGGCCCGCCGGCTCTCGAGAAAGGCGATTCAGAAGCCCAAGAACGCAATAAATACAAGCCCGCTGACAGCAATTTCAGATAAAAGCCCCTCAAGTAACGCCTCTCGCTCGTGCAAGCCAAAACTCCCCGAAATTCCCCTGACTATGGCATCTCCACCCTCCCGTATGGGCCCTCCCATCTCCGTGATGCCGGCACCCCCATATTAGGAGACACAGCAAGATGAGTATTCGCGTGCATCACCGGAGATGGCAGCTCACTCTTCCCATAATCCTGCTGTGGATATCCCTGCTGAACGACCGGGCTCCCACCCACCGGCTGCGCATACACAACACCAGGACTCGTGTCATCCGTCCGTGGAAAAGCAGCACGCATTGGAGTGCCAGTCCCAGCATACACCGCCCCTCCACCATTACCCCCCAACGCTGCTACTCCTCGTCTCCTGTCCGCTTTCCGTTTCCGCCAATACACGCAAAATATGATAATGGAAGTCAGGACAACAACAGCAACAACCACAATCCCAATGAGGCCTCCTTTCGAGATGTGGAAAGTCACCGTTCCACTCTGCCCGAACCCAAAACCAGTAGCGCCTGCAGTACTCGCAGGACTTCCATTTCCTGTTCCTGTTGCGGTGCCACTCGCAGTGGCCACCAGAGCCGTCGTCAAGATCGTCGTCAAGGCACCATTCCTCATCGTACTCGTCACTGTCCCAGTGCTTGGAGCTTGAACAGCGGTCGCAACACCCGTCCCGCCAGCTTGGCTCGCAGGTGTAGCAACGAGAGACGAAGCAACAGGCTGGTCGACAGGCTCGCAGATGCCGGTATAACCAGAAATAGGGAGGACGCCGTATTGTCCTGGTTCGCAGCAGAAGAAGGTGCGGGAGGAGAAGGAGAGCGCATACATGTTCCATGTGGAGTTTGCGCAGGCTGGGAAGTTTGTTACAACATTTTCGCACTCGGAGTCTGCACGATTGCTATCAGAAATCTTCCAGAAGACACAATGAATTGAGCGGGGGACGCGGAATTATAGAAGTGAGAACGAACTCGTCGGACAACAATGTTGATTCTCGAGGCCAAAACACGTCTGTCCGTTGGGACAACATGCTGGGTTTACATTTCCTCCAGCTGTTGGACACGCAACTGGTGCATCGGCGGGACAACTCGTTCCTGGGATTGCGAGGGCCCAACCACCATTATACGAAGTGCGTTCTTGGAGTACTGGAGGCGCGAGAGAAAGAGTTTGTGCTACAGCCAGCAGCGCTGCCAGAGAGAGGAAGCGTATCGAAGACCGCATCTTTTGGTCCATTTCGACGGAATTGGAGATGCAAAAGGAAGGAACTAGGAGAGTGCGCGGACTCTAAAGTATTTATTCAGCTGGAGACGCCAAGAAAGCCTCAATCAAGCCATCCTGAGTCTCGATTGAAGCTGACCACATATCATTGACCATATGGCGAAGCATAACAGCAACCCCTGGCCCCCTGCAGAAGCGAGACAACAACCTCCGAAACAGCAACGCCACAGCCGTGGCGTCAAATCAGATGACCTCAACCAGGAATTGAGGACGAGATACAGGGATATGATTCGCCGCCTAACGCTGGCTGCTCAAAGCAAAAGCATCGAAACCAACCATAACACCACGAACGAAACCAATAGGCAAAGGCATATCAATATGGGGAAATGAGCAAAGACGAAACGCCGAAATCTAGATGGAGGAGGCTTAAGTCGCAATGAGATACCGGAAAACATGGCAATGGAAGCGAGCTACGCCTTTTGATCTTTCAGGGGTGTCAGTCTGACCTCGGTTCACAAGAGCCTCACGACAGGGGGAACCGATTTGAGGTGGCCGAATCTCTCATTAAAAAGCCGCTGACGAGGGCCTCGTCTGGTAGATCCGCTAGGGATTACCCATTCATGATCTCAGATCACAAACACAACTACAGCTACAGCATTGCCATGCATCCCAACAGAAAAGGAGATAGAGTGGTGCGAAGAGGTCGCCCGACCGTGGTGAGTCTTCCCCGAGAGTATATAGCATCGAAGATCAAGACCCTCTGAGTCAAGATTAAACGACACATCTCCCGAGATCCCAAGACATCAAAAAGCAAACGCAATTTCCTTCCGTTCATCAAATCCAAACAGCAAAGCAGGGGGTATGGTAAAGAGTGGAGGATGAATGTTACTCTTGTTCATCGGAAGGCGGCCAACCTCGGTGATGAGAAAGGAAAGTCGTGACTGCGCGCCTCGAGGAGCGGGCAGCACGATTTCGGATGGTCCAATCTGATGGAGATAGCAAGCGTCCTCAAAACAATTTGACTCCAAGCTGGGTACCTATCGCCACACTACACAACCTTAGATAGTCTTGGGAGATTTGGAATTCCTGGAGAAGGTCAGTACTTTCTTTAGCATACCGAGGATCAAGACTTACCCCATCTCCACAATGTCATCCACATGATTGCATAGCGCCACGAAAAGGTCAAAGAAAAGTTTACCGCCACTCTCCATTTCTGTCTGCATGGTTCCGCTCCTCTTAAATGTCTTGCGACATCTAATGATCAGGGCCAGATAATGAGCGCGGAGCCGCGAGTCCGTGTCCGGCGTGTTGTCATAGGCATACCGCGCGCTGCGAAGAATCGTAGAGACCTCGATTCCACTCTGCAGACCCTGCTTCCGAAGAGCAAGGCGCTTGAGCTCCTCCAGGCCGTACTTCTCTCCCGCACAGTATATGACAGTATCCCTCAAAAGGTGTTCGCCCACGCTGGATATGTAGATTGTAGCCTCGACAGATCCGCGGCCACCAGGATTTTCGGGGTTGGGTGAACTCACAGCGTCCTCGAGTTCCCAAGAGCCTTTGCGCTTGTTGTGTATCAAGCGGGGGTAATAATCGCCCTTCTACAAAAGAGGTAGTTAGCAGACATCCGTAAGTCAGGGACCCGGCAAACTTACATAGAGATACTCGAGAACACAGGAGAAGATCTCAGGTTCCTCGTCTGGAAGATCGATCCTCTTGCTCTCGGCCTCGAGGAATTGGCCTCTACAGGCCGCCGCAAAGAACGGCGACAGCGAGAGGACATCCTCGTGGGCTGCAAAGAGCCGCCCTTCCTTGCCGACCGTGAAGGTCACAACCGGCGAGGTCAGAGTACTGTGTGCGCAAACGTCAGCCCCCCTCAATCGCGGCTGTGACAAACAGGCGGCGGCAACATACCTCCCGACTGGCGGGCTCTGATCGAACGACTTCTGCAATTTCGACAACTTCGCGGGATCCCTATACGACTTCTTCAACTTGACAACCTTGTCCACGCGGTCGGTCGATCGGAAAGAGCGCTTGAACATGGCTGCGGTGGGGGGGGTTTGTTGACGTTGAGAAAGCCTTATCGGGATGGTGGGGAAAGAGTTGCAACGAGTGACGAAAGGAGTGTCGAGGTTGGAAGATTGACGCACAAATGATTGACAGGGTCCTGGAAGAGATCTCAAGGGATTCAAAGAAAGTCTTGAGATTCTTGTGGTGGATTTGCGACCCGAATGGTGTGGTGAGGAAGGAAGGAAGAGCTGGAAGACGCGCGAAGTGTGTGGATATATAGTGCCGTGCCTGATTGCCTGGCCGACGGCCACGTGATGCGGCGGGTTTTCGGGGCCATGTTTCGTTTGGGCCTCGGGGAGCCTGGCAGTGCTGAGAAAGCAGTATTTCGCGGGTGTTATTGGTGCTGTTGTACAGTTGGCATGCAGATGATGCGTCAGAAGTGAAGCCTGGAGGCGGGAGGAAAGGGCGCAGCATCGAGCGAATCAGGGCCCGTTCAGGGGCATCTGCCACCTCATTGACTGTGTAACCGAGGGGCCAGCAGCCTCCAAGTCACGATGATTTGCTTCTGAGAGATCTTATTTGGCGTCTTGAAGCATAAATGGCGACGGTAGTACGTCAGATCTCTGCTCTCATCTTCACTCCAGACATCATTCTTCGGTATGCAGAAGTCCACGTTGAGGATAGGAGATTAAGGGAGACGGCGAACGACAACAAAATCTGACACCACAAGTGAGGCTGTAGTCTACTCGTCGGTGATTCACAAGAGTTGTATGTATATGTTGGGCTGATGCCCGTTTCATTTTTGCGTAAAGGTGTTTGATATTTGCGTGTGTGGAGCCCACGTTTACAAATCGTGCCCGAAAGTTTTCTCAAACTTTGCTTATGACTCTCTGTTTGTTGCTTGTTGCTTGTTGGTCTTGGGCTTCTGTGGGGCCTCATTTTCGATTGCAGGCGCTTCTTCTTCTCCTTGAAGGTTGCTTTTGTGACGTTGGTGAGCCTTCAGGGGCTGCGGGGTAGCTCGCCTCGTGCGGGACACCCTCTTAATTACACGAAACGACATACAAATTTTCGAAGTGGCGGGCAATTTCATGGCTCAAAACTATTTAGAGCGATGACCGAAAAGGACTAAAGAATCTACTAGATTTGAACAGGATCGGGTTGGTCATGTACCAAGGGTTCAAAGTTTAAAGTTTTCTGGAGGCAATTCCGAAATAAGGATCTTGAAGTCAAAGTGTATCCATTGAGCGCTAAGCTATGCTGTGTGCCAATCTGTCGCTATGCTGTGGAAGACAAAAAACGCGTCGAATGATTTTTAAGAATCAAAGTAGCGCGCTTGTAAATGCATATCAAACGGCGAACCATACTCCAGTCCCATGCACCAAGAATTCGAAACTCTACTTAATATACCGCTCCCGGGTTCGTTGGTTCCCTCTTCTGAATCCCACACTTCTTTAGGCAACTTTCAACACCTATGACGACATTCGCGGGAATCTTTCCTCTGAAAGCATCAATGTTCGCACCGTCGATATTGAGATCACCTCCCGCGCTGGCAAGCACAATCTCATCCTCCAAGCCAAAGTAGTTTTGTGCAATCTGTCCGACTCCGGGCTAAATCCAGAGTTAGCATTGTTTTTCTAGAGGTCCAGACTCAAGAGTCAACATACATCTTCATCCGGGAACGCAGCCACGAAGACCGCAGGCGTACAATCAGGATTGAACTCTGTATGAATAGCCCCTTGAGGGAAGACCGTCATCTCGAACTTGTTGAGTGTATGATTTCGATGCGTAGCCCCATTCTCCGCGGTAACACTCCCGAATAGCCGTCCTTCAACAACAAGATTCAGCTCCGCGGCTCTTGGGTGCACGTGAGGAAAGTTGAAGCCACATGGATTGAGAAACCCGACGGTGATGGAGCCACCTTGGCCGACGAGAGCTGGGAAAGTTGAGTGATCTGCGCGAACTGTTTTCCCTCCTTTGCCTGCCGTGACTCCGAGTTCTGGCGAGTTACGACAGGGGGTGTCGAAGGAGAAGACGAGGTCGTCGTTGGAGAGGAGGTTGTTGCGCTCTACTGAGCTCCGCGCAAGGACGAGTGATTCGAAGAGCGATTGATCTGGGAGGGAGAGGGGTGTTGCGCAGGTTGTGCTTGGGGAGGGAGTTGATGCAGGAGGGTTGTATGTTGGCTTTGGGGCTTGAGAGGTTGTGTGCCTTGGGATGTCACTGGTACAGGATGTGGTTTGGTTCTTTTGTCCGAATTGGCCGCCATATTGTTGAGGTGCTGAGAGAACACTTCCAGCTAATAAAAAAGCCGTTACGGCAAAAGAATGTGAAGGATGCATGGCTATAGTAAGCAAAAGAGCCAGAAGTCTAGACGATCTACTCCGTAGTGACGAAGGAAATCTGAGGTGACGAGAAGGAACTTTTGAGAAAGCTAAGAAAAGATTAAAATGTATCAATGAACTGGATTAGGAGATGGGATCAAAGGAGCCCTTGCTATTCATTTAACACCGGAGACTTCCACAGCAAACATTTTGACAGAGCTTGCTGCACATTTGCCTAATTATGGGCTTGTAAGACACTCAGGATCTTCGATGTGGAATCATGAAGCTCATGTCTTACTCCAAGCGGAAGTTTGGATCTCCCGTAGGACCGCAGGGTTGAGGCGTCAATCTTGGCAGAGAAAGTTCTAAGAATTGCGATGTACTGCCCTCAAAATAGGTTTGTGGGACCATGATGCCTGAGAATAAATTAGGCTTAACAAAAAGCACACATGAGTAGGAGGGTACCCGCAGGGGCTTGACTGCGCCACGATCCCCATCTGGAGTCCAGGACCATGTTTGACATTTGCCCTGGTGCGAGATCTTTCGGGGGTTCGACAGCTGGCAAGCATGTCGATAGGGCTGAAAGTGTCAGCACTCTACAATTGGAGGCTGATAGCATCACGTACTGGACAGGCTAATGCAGCTTGCACGCCAAGATCTCGCAGGCCCAGCACCTTGCTGGATTGCCCTGTTCCTCATCTATCTTAAGCTTCTCGTCCCAAAGTGGATCGACTTCCGAGTGGACACACACGCGGAATTCCAATCCATTATCCGCTGCAAAACCCCGGCTTAGAATTTTGAGCTCCAACAGAGCTTGGATGACACGGCTCCATTTCATAAAGTTTGTGAAATAAAACTTGAGATTGTGAGGCCACAAGACATGGCAAAGAGGAAGAAAAATATATGCTAACTCCCAAAAATAGAGTTTTGAGCCTAATTTGGGCGAGACGGTGGCGATCTGTTACCCCCCGTTCGTCAATACGAGCGATTAATTAATCGGGGTCCCCATTGCCCAATCGCGGGCCCCGATTGCTTAATCGCTTGCTTAAGCGAACTCCGGTTTATAAATACGAGGTCGAATACGAGCAAATTTTTAAAATACTAAAATATTTTAAAACCCATGAATTATTAAAATCCTATTAATATAATGTATTAAAAATAGTTTAGTTAATTATATTAATTAAGTAATATCGGCTTTAGCCTTTTATTAGAACTCTAAAATCTTTTTATTATAATTTTAATTTAAAAATATAAAATTATATATATATTTTAATCTTTAATGGAATTTAATATAAGAAAAATCTATTTAAGTCTCTTATAAGCATTAATCCTTTTTATTTAATTAAATTTTGGCCTTTGTCCTTTATTAGAAATTTATATATTATTTTAAAATCGGGCTCTTTTATTAGCGAATCGGGCTCCTCGCTTAGGACCGATTAATCAATCGCTCGTATTGACGAACGGGGGGTAACAGACCATTCCCAACTATTACACTCCAGAGCAAGCAAACTCGGGTCTAGCTCCAATCAGACTCGATCTCTGACTTGAGTAGAACTCGGCCAGTCTCTACAGAGTAACTGTCTCCGCCGAGTATGGGCTGAAGTTGCAAATCTTCGTAGACTTCAAAACAGGATTACTTAAGATCATGTGAAATAATAAAACCTTTCGTCGTGTAAAACGTCGGGGTCATTCGAGCCAAAGGTATACAGACTTGAGGGCGGAAGAGTTACGAAACTTCATAAATTCGCCGGGGGTAGTAAAATTTTGTGTTGTGCCTCTTCATTGCAGAACCAATAGCTGCTCGTTCTTGATTAATCTTGAGAAATCCTGAAGAGAGGATGAATTAGATACAATGTCGAGTGTCACGGTAGATGGAGCATTGGTGCTCCAGGCTGAAAGGAAATCGTGATGTAATACAATAAAGAGGATAACGTGCACAATGAAAGAGTCCAAATCCTTACTCTTGTCTCCCCGACTCAACCTAACTTCCCACAACCTCACGGGACGAATTAACGTGCTGCACTTCGCCACCCTCATGCTCCTTCTCCATAACGCCACTTCGCGGGCCGCTCTCAACATCGTCCACTGACCCAGTGCTCTCCTCAAGTCCCACCTTCGTCGTCGAGAACTTATCAGCCGGATCTCTATACGACGGCACAAAGTTCACACAAAGGGCATAACTCCAGGCTGCAATAAAGAAAGCCAAAGGTACACCCATTGCCTTAGCCGTCGAGTTATGAAGATCTGCAACGGCACCTAGCAACGGCGGTACACAAGCCCCTCCGGAGACACCAGCAACAATCCAACCTGATCCCCGTTTTGTGTGTTTGCCAAGCCCTCGCATACCCAGTGCGACGATTGTTGGGAAGCAGATTGATTCGAAGAAGAGGGTGATGTACAGCATTGACATGCCGGTATTGCCTCGTTGTGTGATACTTGGTGCGACGAAGACGATGCACATGGTAAGGTAGGCGAGAAAGACCCATCTTGGGCGAATAAACTTCATGAATCCAACGCCGGTGAAGCGTCCCATGGCAAACGAGGCTTGAGCACCGGCAAGGAACTTTGCTGCCAGTGAGGAACTTGTGTTTGGACGGGTTTCAGTGACATAGTTGATGAAGTAGCCTGCGATGGCAACCTGGACGCCTGGTTAGTATGTGGAGTTGAACCTTAGTAGAAATTCTTACTTGAGCGCCCGTGTAACAGAATTGTGCGAACGCTGCATGGAAGAGGCGATATTGTTTGTGGAATGGTCCTACCTCTACATTCGCATGTGTCTCTTCTGCTTGAAAAGCCATGTCTGCATCGGTGATCTCGGGGATGGTGGAGCTGAGAACCTCGAAGTCAGTATCTATGCCCAACCTGTCCCACAGTCGACATTGGGAGGGGCACTTACAAATAGAATACCCCTGCGAGGAGAAACACAAATATGGCAATAGCCAGGTAGACCCATTGCACATTCTTCAAAGCTTTCTCGTCCTCGCCAGTCTTGAGAAAGAAGACATATGAGCCTAACACTGGAGCAATAACCGTGCCAACACCGTTGAAAGCTTGCGAGATATTGATTCGCATCTCGGCATATCTTGGTGGGCCGCATACTATAGATCGACATTATTAGTAAACTGATCTCTAGGGGCTGTCGCGAACTTGAAAGAAATGCTAGGGACTGACCTGTAATGTATGGGTTTGCAGCTGTTTCCAGCGACCCCAACCCATTTCCTATGATGAAAATAGCAGCACAGAAGCCTCCGAACGAGCGGTGGAGGAGACATGGCCAAGCAATCAAGGCACCGAGCCCATATAGACAAAGTCCCCAGATGAAGACGGCTCTATATCCATAATGGCGAAGAATCCAGTTTGCATGACCCAAAGAGGCGAGAGGATATGCGCCGAAATAAGCAGCTTGAAGACCGGAAGATCTAGCTCTATTGATGTGCAGTGTATTTTGGAAATGTTTGTTCAGCGTATCAAGAAGGCCGTAAGAGAAACCCTGGATTTGTTAGTAGAATCCAACAAATGATATATCCAACTCACCCATAGGAAGAAGAGAATAGTCACGAGACACAGCGGATATATCGATTGTCTCAAAGTCAATTCCGCAGCCGTTGTCCTCTCGTCGTCGCTGACTTTCAGGGAGCGCTTTCTAAGAAAAGCCATCTTGAAACCAAAAGCGCTGGATTCAATCTAGAAAGTTGCCAAGCAGGTTACGAAAAACAGGGAGGTAGTGGGCATATATATTTACCATAGTTTCGGACCGAAAAACAACATCGCGCGAGTTATTGGTGGAATGCCACCGGGTCAACTGTTCCCTCGGGGTGATATCATCGCGAGATTGTGTAACGGGAGAACATGTTGAGTAAGGATTTGCGTTGATGGGCAGCGGGGTAGGCAGTACGGAAAGCGATAAGGATCAGAAGACCAAGCGATTTTCGAATCTGGTTTTCGACCTTCGATGTCTAATTTGTGGCACGTGCGCACCCTACCAAAAATCACCTATATATTAGCCCTCTCTTCCTGTGCCTCTACCTATTATTACTGCTTAAAATATTACTCTCTCTTTGATTCTTATTTATATTTATATATATAGGAGAGGGGGGGAGGGGGCGGGGGGTTGGAAGGCGAGTGATGAAAAGTGAAAAGTGAAAAGTGGAAAGCGATAAGCGAAAATCGAAAAGCGAGCTTCAAGGCATGCGACTCGCGAAAAAAAGGAAGCCCTGTAATTATAGGCTACTTATCGCTAAATTTTAGGGCCACAATCACTAAATTATAGGCTATAGGTACTAAAAATTTAGTGCTTTGCAATGTAAATTTTTAGTAAGGTCCCCTTGCCCTGCCCTGCCCTCCCCCCCTCCCCCCCTTCCCTTCCCCCTCTCTTACCCTTATACTTATAAAGAGAGCGAGAAGAATTAAAGAGAGGAAATATTTAAAGTAATAATAGAGGCACAGGGAGAGGGGACGTAATATATAGGCGTAGTATATGGGTGTTTGTGATTTTTGGTGGGGTGTGCACGTGCCACAAATCAGACATCGAAGGTCGAAAACCAGATTCGAAAATCGCTTGGTCTTTTGATCCTTACGGCTTTCCGTAAGGCAGGGTTTTGCGGAAAAACGAGTTTGCAGATCTTCCCCTATTCGGAAAAGATATAGGATCACGTGATCGCGTTAAGGGCCAGCATCTATTTCTCACCCACGTGTCCCCCAAACTTATCATTCAACGTCATGTGCAATGAGAAATTGCTGGACCAAGCTAGGATATCATTTGGAGGACCTTGACAAACTGAATGTTACCAAACGCGGCACAAGCGTTGCTCATCACCTCTCCCTAGCAGTAAGTCCAACCTTGACACCATTCAGACTAGAGAGATTCACTCCCAACCTCTCTTTCCACTCACTCTTGTCTCTCGACTCAATAGATTCGAAACATTGAACCATCCTCGTGATCACGTACGCCATCTCGGTCATCGCAAACACTTCTGGTTTAAAGGACCTAAGTCAGCTTCCTCCGAAAAATCATAAAGACTCAAAACATAGGATTGAGCTTACGGCCAACACAAATTCGCGGTCCACTATTGAAAGGCAGGAACTCCGGTCCAGGCTGGCGACCCTCAAAACGCTCAGGCTTGAATTCGTCCGCATCGTTGCCCCAGAGATCCTTCCGCCGATGCATCGCATACACCGAGTAAAAAAAAGTATCGTTTTTTTTGACAAGCATTGGTTTGGTTCCGGATGGTCCACCGCCTTTAGGAAGGTAAGTATCTGTTGTTGCTCGACGAACATTGATTGGAACCGGTGGAAATAGTCGCATCACTACAAATCACGTCAAAATTCTGCACGAAGCAAGAGGCCCGGGCCCAGGAAATACCTTCATTGATGACGTTGTATACATACTTCAGCTTCTTGAGCTGATCGAAGGTTGGAATCTTCCCGTTGAGTTCGCCAATCTCTATTGAGAGTCTATTCCACACCTCTGGGTGCCTTGCGAGAAGGTAGAAAGTGGAGGACAAGCCCGCAGCTGCACTATCCTTTGCCGCCATGAGAATACTCAACACATGGGCTCTCAATTCTAAGGGATCATCGGTTGAGACTGCCACTTCGTGAAGGTATATGTACCTAGCTGGGTCTTTCTCCAAATCCGTCGACTTCCGGGTAGAAAGTGATTGCGAGATGAGATTGTCAACAACCGTATGGACTACCTTGCAGGACTTTCGGAACTCGGGATCTGGTATAAGATCCATCAAGAATCTCATTCGAGTGCGGGGCCAGATGCGACTAAGGCCATGAGTGAAAGCGACGTTGAAATCTTTGTAGGTTTGGTCAGAATCCGGTCGGAGTGTGTTGATTGAGTAGCCGAATAAATAGTCCGTCGTATTATCCAAGGTCAAATCGTAGAACAGGTCTTGTAAGTCCACAGTGGTGCCGTGTTCAGGAATACGAGCAAAGAGGTCTTGGAGATGAGCCTCGAACATGGTGAGATCGGCGACCTGGGCTCGGTTGAAGGGCGGCCTGATGACGGAGCGAAGATGAGACCATCGCGCACCTTCACTCAAAAAGATGCCGTTCCCAATCAACGGTATTGCTGCGTCACGCCGGACAGTTCCCATACTGAAATTGGGGAACTGGACTGTGAGAACTTCTTTGATGTTCGCCGGCTCGTCACTCCAGATATAGTGGCTTCCAAGCTGCCATTGAGTGAAAGTGTGTCCATATTGGGCGAACTCCAATTGAATGTATTGCATCCCCCTGTGTTCCTTGAGTGCTTTCAAGAAATCCAGTCCTGCTGGAATGGCAAAGTATGGCCGTGGCACGTGACGTGATGGTTCACAGCCATGTGTTGAGAATTCAAAGCAAACGTCACGTGCAATGCTTCTCAGACGACTGTCCATTTTGCAGTGATCTAAGGCCTATACTTATACATGTCCAAATGGCCCCTATTACCACTGAAAACCCATGTTTAGCTGAATGCCCTGCATAGCTAAACACCCTTGCACAGCTGAATGCCCCTGCATAGCTGAATTGCCACTGGTAGCCTTAGGCACCAATTTCCAACACCATGTTGTGCTTTGATGGCCAACAACTGGTCATTGATAGGTGACGATGGATAGTAAACGTAGATGGTCGCAGCAACCAAAAATATCACACATATTGCTAGCAGGAGCATTTTACTTGACTTGTTACCGGCAATCTTGGATATGGGTTGAATGAGTTATCAAGAGAGAACTCAGAGGGGGTGCTTCGATGATCTTATATACCCAGATGACCGAGAGAACGTCAGCCCCAAAACTGCATTCAGTATCAACTTCGGAGGCCATTGGTAATACGAGATGTTATCAGAGTCGTATTCGAACCTACGAAATGACAGATAAACGTAAGGTTTGAAACCAGTCTTGGGCGGAAACCCCTGTCGTAAGAAAGCCACTTCTCGCCTATCGTAAACACCCCCAAGTCCGTGGCAGTGGTGGATCCGAGTCTGACGAGTGAAATATTGTTCTGATGCTCGCTTCTCGTTCTCTGTTTTAGTCCCGATTATCTGGCTATGAACACACACCAAAAAGGCACCAAGCCGTCGCTTACAACTCAACTTGAGTCGCCCAGCCATTAGCCAGGACCACTAACGCCCTCTCGCAAAGAAGGGCAAAGTTTGACCAAGACCCGAAACATGTTAAGAAGTTAGTAAGATGTGAGCATAAATCCAGCAATGAATATGAAAAGGGAAGCATATCATGAGCTTGGTGCAAATGTGAAAAGGCCTCGGAGTTCATGCTCTGCTAGAAGTCTAAGGTGAATCCGCGAAAATCAGAACTTAGAGGGTTCCGAAAGTGAGCTCCACGCGTCTTCACCCTGACAAGAAACAATTAGTCAACAATGACCAGCTCCCGATCACGCACTCCAAGGCTTTTAATAACATCCAAGCTCTCTCAGCGTCCATACCATATATTCTACCATCTATATTGTCCCCAACAGAGGAACCAATTTCACGTCAGGCTTCTCGCCACTAAGACAGCTTTCCCTCACTGCTCTTCTTCGTCCGAGTACGACTGATGATGAGACCACGAGGTCCAGCCCTACAATTCACTGCCCATGAGGAGGCTGTAAGGACAGTGAATTGATAAGTCCGTAGTAGATTGTGTGCTGTTTGGCATGCAATAGATTATAGAAATAATGAAGGAATATCTGGCCTTGTAATATTTCATGACCTTAGGAATTGCTGCCTAGACTGGCCATTAGTGAATCATTAAGGACAGAAGTTGGTTAAGGTAATAACTGCGGGAGCTAGGTATAGTAGCAATTGGCAAGACGCCGAACAGCCGAATTAGAACCAGTCGAAAGGAACATGAGTCCGAACAGTTTCTGAGCTGACTTTTTATTCTGTTTTAATATTTTAGTGTGAACTTTTAAACCCTTCCTCTAAGATCAAGCAGACCAGTGTGTTAAATGAGTAGAGTAGAGTAGTGGGTCCTACTCATACTCTACTCAGCCAAAATATGTCCTACTTATACTCTACTCAATACTTATTAAGTAGTGAGCCACATGCAAGCACGTATCCCTATAAGGGGGTCCCCCGACTTAATTATTATCTTTAAACTTGCTTTAAAAGGTTATATTATATCTAAAAGTAAGTAGAAATTAAAATAAACCCTATATATTTCTTTTTTCTTTAATTTATTATTTAGTAGTTATATATATTAAATAATATATAATTACTATATTAATTTTTACTAGTATAATAAGTAGTATTAGAGAAATATAAAGTAGTAAAAAAGGTAATAAAGGTAAAGCAAGATAATAAAGAGAAAAAATAAATAGTATTTATAATATAAGAAGAGTTATTTAATAAAATAAACTACTTAAGTAGTCTATTCTACTCTACTTAAGCTTAGTTATAAAGGGGCTACTTATACTCTACTTAATACTCAATAAGCATATACTTAAATAACTTAAGTAGTTTGGGTATTCCTTTGATATACTGAAGCAGACTAACAAGAGTAAGCGCGATAGGCAACTGGACAATATTAATAACAGGTAGAGACCGGAGTCTATTCACTCGGAGCTCGCATTCTGGATAGCATTGGCAACGAATGAGATAATAATAATAATAATATTAAGAAGTAATAGGAATAATCCTAACCCCAACGCTGCCGTAACTGTGCTGTAATAGTGATGTATAAAGAGAGGCTATATAACCGGATTTCAAAACTTAAGTACTTAGGAGTGGCAATAATGCTCTGAAATTTCATACCCAACCCCTGCATCCTGATATATTCACCTGCAACCTGTGTTCTGCATACCAATAATAAAAAAGAAAACAGGAACCCATTATATGAAAGCAAGCCAATAGTCTTCGAAGAAATGCATCGACCAGAAAGCGATCGGCGCACAAAGTATGACTCAAGGCTACAATATACACGTGTTAAATAATGGTCGCTTGAGAGTTTTTCTTTTCTTTATTGTATGCGAGAGAGGTGGCAACAATGTAAGCGAAAAAATGTGCATAGCGTTGAAGTAAAGTCTTTAAGTAAAGAGAGCGCAGGGACCTGGACTATTACAGGTCGTGGCTTTGGCAGCAAGTACAATAAAGATAATGTGGCTGTAGCTCAATAAGCTTCATCCCAATACTTCAACAGCCATGGTTGTTTGAATGTGGGTAAGAATATAGTTGTGTGGACTTGAGTCTGACGAATAATCAGAGGAAAGCTTGTTTTGGAAGGAAGTTGAATAGGAGTGAGTATCCTCATCAATCCTGTTCTTGTGGAGTTTGCTTGTGGGCTGTTCATTGGCGTTCCATTTAAGCTACTCATTTGGTTCGAAGGAAAGGTGCTCTTCTCCATATTGCTAACGCCTCCTTTTGGCACGGAATATGCAAATCCTCACGTGATGCGCTCGGGTTGCACAAGGAAACTGCTGAGGCAGATCAATTCGGGTTTCGTTAGCTCCTCTGGAGAATTCCGGTGGGGGGTCTCAGTGGCTACCCCAGATCAGTGCGTCTCTCTGAAAAGGGACAAGATCGGAGCCATCGTGCCACCTAGCGCCTTAGATCCCGCGTTTAGTGTGACATCAGAATCTTAGCAAAGCCACACGATCATCGATAGCGTCTTGGTAGGATTCGGATCGAAAAACTTGAAATTTATATGCATTTAAGAAATTCTTCACGCCGAGATCTAGTATGTTAACCTGCGTTCGGGGTTTCTCCTGAATGTTTCATTTGGACGTTGATACCATCACGATGACATCTATTTCTGACTTCCCACCACGTTCGGGGAAAGCAACCACAAGCCAGACCTATCAAGACAATAATAGCAATAATATTGGGAACCAGACTGGAGATACTTCTGGTATACGGGCTCGGAAGCAAGATAATAATGTTCGCAGAGCATATGGCAATGCAGTTGGAAACTTGGGAGGGAGGGACGACGACTCAACTGGAACGGAAACCACCCGAAACGGCATTTCCAGGAGACATATCAGAAAACGCTTAAAAGAGAAAGAAAAAATTCCAGGGCATGTACAATGGATCAAATGGATGAACAGTGAATGGAAGAATCGTAAGTAATCTTCTATTTGAACGAATCTCCAACTGACAGGCTGGCAGATACTGTTGCCATGATTGCCGAATTCATCGGTACTACCCTTTTCCTCTTCTTCGCATTCGGCGGTACACAAGTAGCGAATATTGGTGCTGGAACAACCGCCAACAATAGTACAACTGGCTCGAATACCGGAGTGGATCCATCCAAATTACTATACATATCCCTGTCATTCGGATTCAGTCTTGCTGTCAATGCGTGGATTTTCTTCCGCATCAGTGGTGGGCTGTTCAACCCGGCAGTAAGTCTGGTATCTACAAGTCATGCAGCATCTAACATGACAGGTTACTCTCGCACTTACCATCACCCGAGACCTCGATCCACTCCGTGCGGTCCTCCTCCTCATAATACAAATTAGCGGGGCCTGTTTCGCCGCCTATCTCGTCAGCGTCATCTTCCCAAGTCGATTCAACGTCCAAACGACCCTCGGAGCTGGGACAACAGTGGCTCAAGGAGTCTGGATTGAAGCACTCTGTACCGCCGAGCTGGTATTCACAATCATCATGCTTGCGAAGGAGAAACACAGGGCCACATTCATTGCGCCAGTTGGAATTGGCCTTTCACTTTTCATCGCGGAGTTAGTAGCTGTATACTACACTGGAGGTTCATTGAATCCAGCTCGAAGCTTTGGTCCTGCCGCCATTTCACATGATTTCACCAGTGATCATTGGATTTATTGGGTTGGTCCCTTTGTGGGATCGGTGATGGCAGTTGGTTTCTACCAGTTGATAAAAGTTTTGGAATACGAGATGGCGAATCCGGGTCAGGATGGAGATGTTGAAAATGATCCTACACAAAATTCTGGCCACGAGGTGGCTAAGAATGTGAAAAAGAGACAGGTTGAGGTCGAGAAAATACATGCCATTCAACAGGAAGGCAGTTCTGCCGTTCCCACGCATTCGCTGGATAATGCTACAGCTGCTGGTTTCAAGAAAAATGGCGATCTCAACTTGGAGCGTAAACCAGCCCCAGACAGACAAGGGGGCGAAGGAGCTGGGGAGAATGTGGTAGGTGGGGGTGCCCAGCCTGACTTGGAAGCCCAGTGGCCAGGAAGTGCTGGTCTTTAGTCATCGGAGACTAGCGGAGGTGCGTACATCGAAGAGAAAAGGAGGACGAGACAAACGAATGGATGGAATGGATGGTGTCTTGTAGTCACTGACGAACTTATGAATGAAACGATAATAGGGAGCGTATATAGCGGTTGGGGTTTGGCGCAAGGGTTTGACGAATCTAGTATCTACGGGGCGCTTCACTTTCTAAGTCTCCTCGATCTAATCTCGGGTAGTTTGAAATTCCGCGGAGGACCTGTGTAAGAGGGAAACATGGCAGTATTTTCGATTTCCTTGCAGTCTCCGGGTGAAGTGTATCTCTTTTGATGGGGCTGTGTTTGTTGAGCACTTCTACGTGGGGTTACGAGGCGGGGCAATGCTGAGCAAGAAATACTAGGTTTGGCCCCCAATATAATTCCAAAACTTTGGTTCTGTCGGATATCTACAGGTCTGCAGTAGTTTAATCGATCGGTATAGTGGACTAAGGGAAAGATGCATGTTAGTGTATACAAATTGGATACAAGCAGGACAGGAGTAGCACACAGATCGACAGTTGACAGGGTGCAAAGTCCGAGTTTAAAAAAGAACGCAAAGAGTACTGTGTCAATCAAGAAATTGAGTGCGCTGTGGATTATACTTATTTTACCTCGCGCGTCGTGGCACATGATAAAAAGGGGGCTGCTCGCTTAGCTCGAACTCCTGGCGGTAGATCAATTCGGCTGCTAGTGATGTGGCCCCTGGCCCCCACCTTCCTTACCCGATATATTTTGCTGCTTTCTCGCCTCTTACTTCCGTTCCCACGCAACTTCCTTGTTCCATTGATATATCACCGAGATTATAGTAAGTCTCAAAATACGGACAATTACATCCACAAGCGCCACAAGATTCTGGCAAAAAGGCCGCACGCTCCTACCGTCTCGTTTGTCTGGTAAGAAAGGCCTTGTGCCAAAATCTTTGCCGTCACGATTCCACCAGCACGGTCCTTTCCTTTTATCTAGCATAAAATTGTTCTCAAAGTAATTTACTAGTCTCCACGCTTAAACTATACCGATCTCGATATGAAGATGGCATTCACCACCGAAGTGGAGAGAGCACGAGAGCGAGAGTGATACCTTAATTACAGCCCCCGGGCGGCACCCAGGAGGTATCTTGGTATGCCCCTCCGCCAGTCTTCAACCGCGCACCCCTCAAGCGAATATTTACAAAATGGCATTTCTATATTGCGGTATTACTCTATACTTTGTATGAATCCGGTTAAAAATGTTCGCGATGTTGATCCTCATGCTACCTAACTTCGCAAATAGTCATAATGGAACCGCGAACGCAACTCAGCCCCCCACACTCTGAGCGCGATCTTAAACGCAACTCATACTCATCATCACAATTGGACCATCCAGCCAATCAGTCAAATACCCACAGGTGTTCAAGCTGTGTTAGTCGTGGCTTTGCTGATCAACACATCTCTCCAAATGGCGTATCCAGTCCGGAGTATCGTTCATCGATTTTGTTACCCTCTTCGCTGTCGCCGCGTTGCTTTTATGGAAAGTTCTCTTGCCCTTGCGAGCCAGTAGCTGAACCATAGTATCGCTTAAGTTGAACCATATTATCAGTAGCGAGAATACCTCCGGACTCAGGATTAATTTTCCCTTTCGCTGGTTCCGTTTTAGTCTGCGAACGTGAGCAACTACTGCTTTAACCTGAGCTGAGGGTGGGTATACCTGAGCCGAGCCTGAGCAAGCCTGAGCAAGCCTGAGCAAAGCCTGAGTATCCTGAGCAGAGCCCGAGTATCTTGAGCATACCATAATATGGAACCCATTTTGGCCTCTTGTATATCCCGGCTATAGTTTCCTGACCAAATTTTTCCCGAAAAGCCATTTTTGCTCCCTCCCAGGGTTTCTACCGGAGCAGATTTTGGATTCCTCTTATTAAATAGTATATAACTCGTAGTTTAGCCTTATAATTTACTTATAAAAACTATTATAAAATCATAAAAATTTTGCAAAATATAAAATTAATTAAATTTTATATATATATCTACTTTATAGAGTTTTGCGACTAGTAAAAGCTGGATATTTTAATATTAAGTTAAAGGGAATTAGTAGGGTAAGGCTTAAATAAAGTATAATAGTACGAGGGTTTATAGGCTATAATAGAGGTATATAGGAGTACTTATATAGGCTAAAAGGAACGTTCTTATAAGCTAGCTATAAAGGAGAATCTAGAGATAAAGAAGAAAAGAAGAGAAGAAGAAAGAAGTATTCCTAAAACTCCCTTTTTAGTACCCGTAAGATTAATTATTTAAAAAGGATCTGACCCTAATACTAGGCTTAGCTAAGGCTTAATACGGCCCGTACCGTAATATAAAATATAATTAGTATATGGCTAGAAAAGACGTTTTATAAGAAAGCTATTCTTAGAGCTTTATATAACTATTCTATAATATACTATAATTGAAATTAATTAATAATTATAAAAATCATAAAATTAATTAAGTTTAATAAATTAATCCAAATTATATATCTTTTTAATTAATAAAAGTTAAAAGTTAAAATAATCTAGTTACTAGCTTCTAGTATTCTTGCCTAGCCATACTAGTCCCAAAGGTGGCTTTTTTTAATAAGAATCTTATCGGAAAATACCGGCCGAAAATAATTTTCGGCCTTCTTCTATATATAGATATTAAGTTTTAACTTTCATACCTAAGTAAATACCCCCTAGCTATAAACCCCTCATACTTAATAACGTATTACTAATAGAACCTCGTATTTATAAGTCCTTGCCTTATATCCCGAACTAATATTACTCGTAACCGGAACGTAATTATTATACTACAAACCTAGTTTCGTAAAGAACCCTTGATTTAGAAACGGGATATACGGGCATATAACTCCGATATCTAGTATAGTATCCGGGATACTAAAACTAATTAGTAAATCTATAAATAAACCTAAACAGAATTTATTTAGGTAGGTATAAGAAATAGGCCATATTTCGAGTAGCTAAGTAGGAGGAATAACCCGAGACTAAAATAGTACTATACTATTACTTCTATATTATTTAATTCTCAAATATCTCGAATTAGAATGCCTTTTAAATAAACCAAATTCTTAATAAAACCACCTAATAACGAAACTTATAGCCGCTACTAATTATATTATCTTTTCAGAAAAGCTTATTTAGTATCCCCGGAACTCGAAATTAAAAAGGTGACTTTCTTTTATCTCTCTTCTATCTTATAGCAGATTCTTTAAATCTTACTAAAAAAATTATCCTTTATTAAAATTAGGATATTTTTAAGCCAAGCTATAGTTTTCCCTTCTGGTTTATAATAGCCGAGAAATACCTATTATCTCTGGCGAGTCTTTAACTATCTAACTAATTCTGGTCCTATAATAGCTATAGCTATTTCATCTAACTAGCGCGAATCCATTATTACTATCTATTCTGGTATATTAAGCTTTATATATATCCAGATCTAGGTATTTATTTTTGCTACTATTATATAGTATTATTAATATATAGCAAACCCAGTAACCCCGGCAACCCCGGCAAACCCAGTAAACCCAATAAACCCAATAAACCTAATAAACCCGGCAAACCTAGCAAACCCAGCAAACCTAGTAACCCCGACAAACCTAGCGACCCTAGTAACCCCGGCAAACCCGGCGGATCTAGCTAAATAAGATAAAGCTCGTCGTATTACCTTTTATGAACTAGAGAGATTCTTGGTATTTTATTCCTGGATAATAAACCAGTCTGTTCTAAACTCTAAGAACCAAAAAAGTTTCTAGCATTTTTGTACCTGGATTAAGAATTACCTTAAATCTTTTATCTTATAAAATACTATCTGGGTTATAGCCCTTGGTTTTATATGGGTTTCTAATATAGGTATTATTCTAGCTCTAATTTAGGTATTAGTTATTAGAGAAGCCGCTCTGGCTAATATTAATATACTCTTCTTTCCGAACCTAGCAAATGGTTTATTAGTATATTTCATATAAGACCTAGATAATATCTTTAAGCCTGTAGTACTCCGGGGCCTTACTATTACCTAGATTAGTAATCCCGAAGCTATATATAGAGTTTAGCTTAACGAAACAAATATTAGGCAAATGCCGGATAGTAAAGTAATTCTCTAGTTTAACTATATATATAATATTAATAAGATAGATTTTGGGATATAATACTTTAGGGACCTATATTTTGTACTTCGGGGTTTTTATTATACGGAATATAGTTAGATTATACTAGGACTTAATAATTCCTATTTACTCTGGAATAACCAGAATATTATATAGAATATTACTTTAAATAATAAGTAACTTACTAATCCTCAAGCTACTTTTATTAATCCCGTTACCGTTACAAACCCTCTGGTAAATAATAATATATATACTACCTATATCTCTATTTTATAGAAGAGTAGTCTTATACCTAGTACGGACCCCTGGTATTTCACCGATTTATTATTTAACCTATAAACAAATAGTATATCCTATTCTATAAAGCCTAATAGACCCCCTCTCTTATACTAGGAGACGGGTTTATAGATATAGAAAGGCCAAGAGATAGGAAACCCGGGGTAGTTTAGCTATAATATACCAGGATTTCCTTTATTCTATTATAATATCTTAGAATACCTTTTATAGGATTCCCCTACTTCGTTTACTACTGCCAGACTTAATATAATTAACCTGGCAGTATTAGATTAGGATATATTAACTTCTTTTAATACTAGAGCTAGGAGTATTAATAAGGATCTAAACTACCTACTTATTATATTATTTGTCTGGAATTCTAATATACTCTTTAACCTAACTTTAAATAATCTATCTAATATATATAGGATCCCAAACTATATTTTACTTTCCAAGAACCTTATTAGTACAGGTAACTTTATTATCTATATATCTAATATTACTATATTAGCTCTTATCTTTATTCTCGTTATTTCTATTATTATAATATTTATAATAATTACTAACTTAGTAATAGGATATAAACTCGAGAAGAATTATTAGCCTAAAGAATATTCTAAAAAAGATTCTAAAAAAGAAGATTCTAAAGAAGATATTAAGTATAGCTATTTATTCTTAGATAAAACGCCTCTTTAAATAGGGTATTTATATAAAAGGGCAATTTTGACCTGTAAATAAGCCCGGAAGCTTTGAGATAGAGAGATATTAATATTATTAAATTTAATTTAGTTTAGCTTAAGCCTTATCTTCTTTAAAACATTACTATATATATAATAATAGAGGGAGATATTCTCTTTATATTTTAATATAGTATTATATAAAACCTCCTTTTTTTCTTTACCTTAACTTAGTACTTTAGCCTTATATTCTAAGTTATATATTAATATTATACTTATTACCTGAGGCCTCTTTTCTTATACTATAATACCTTTCTTATTTTATTTATACTAGTATTAAGATTAATATAATAATACTATTATATTATAGATACTAGTATAAGAGAATTGCTATTATATTAGAAGCTCTAGTACAGACCAAGTACTAGCGCCTATTAAGTATTAGTATAATTAATATACTAGTACGAGAGAGATCGGCTACCATAATACTAGGGATTAAAGAGGCTAGAGCTAGACGGGCGCTAGTATATCTATTATAGACCGGAATTAGATATCCGCTAGTATATGAAAATTGCTCTTATATTAGAAGCTCTGGCATATAAAGGGACTTAAATTAGACGGTTTTTAATAGGATTAATAAACTCATTTTAGATTAAGTATAATTAACTAAAAAGCAAGAAGTTAAAATACGTAATAATATAGTAAATCTTACAAGGCGGATTAAATTTATAACCGGAAATGCAATTTCCGGATTCTGCGATTTTTCATAGTATAATAACGAATTAAGAGATTAATATACTTTCAAAACTCATATAAATATTAAATATAATTCAAAGACTATAATAATCGAACTTCAAAAGACCTTATAAATAATTTATAGAGAAATAATTAATTCTATTACAGAAAAGGTCTTACTTAAATTTGGGAGGTTTCCCGGTTATAAATTTAATCCGCCTCGTTACTCAGAATACTCATGCCCGCTCAGGCGAGCTGCTCAGGGCGCTCAGCTTGCTCAGGTGGGTTGCTCAGAGTGCTCAGGTTACTCAGGCGACTGAGCCGAGGGTGATTAGCGCCTGAGCAAGAGCGGCAAGCTTACTAACCGCATGGGAAGCAGAAAAGAGAGAAAATTGATCGACAATACCCTTGTATTTTCCATAATTTAGTTCAACTTCCCTTACTAAAAACCACACTGTACTCACTATCTTTAATAAATATAGACACCTGTCCTCGTTCATTCCTATCTTCCAACCCCGACCTCCTCCCAACGGCCCACCAGGCATACTCCCAGCATATACTTAGCATTTACTACTAAGAAGCAGCACATAAGTAAGTTAGAATATATCTTGCTTTACTATTATTATTACTCAAGCATATGCTCGGCATATGGAACCCATATACCCTAGCATATGCTAAGCCCTAACCCCTAACCCGTAGGGCCTCAATGCTTTAATATATCCCAATGCGGGGGGCTCTCACCATCCCCCAACCCCCCGGACTGACCCTAACCCCTGACCCTAAGGCCCCTCGCAAGCTCGGGACTGACCCGAACCTTCCTAGCCCGCATAAGGAGAGCATATACACAGCATATGTCTAAAATATAATGGCCACAAAACCTATTCATTTGCTCGGCTAGCTGTCTCGCTTCCTTAAGCAATACTATGGTTCAGCTAAATAAACGAGCATATGCAGAGTTTGATAATATGGTTCAACTTAAGCGATACTATGGTTCAACTAAAACCCCTGCCCTTGCGCTGTAAGTGTAAGTACGAGCAGAAATACTTGTTAATCAAGCACTGATGCTGCCTTCAAGTCTTTGCCTAATATTTATCTGAATTTACCGCCATTTTACCCCTAATTCTCATTCCATGGGTCAACATCGCCATGAAAGATAATGCAGAAGCACGAACAATCACTACAGGAGCGATGGTATATCTCCACCACGTGCCAATAAAGTTCCTCCAATGCTGATTGAGCCCAATACAGATTATGTCCGGAACAGCAGTCAGTTCATTCTATCCGATTACATTATATCCGGGTTTTCAAGATCGGTTTAAATCTTATCCTGCCCCCGTGGTCTAAAATTGATACAGATCCAGCACCCAGATGGGAATGCGGTTATACCGTTGAAGTCATCTCCGTCTCCATGGCCGGGTCTTTTCCATGGTTGGAACTTGTCTACATACAAGAGATCGGAGGAAAGCTTCGAAATCAATCAGAGGGCAGAGAGCGGAAGATGACGCGAGTTTAGTGGAGCTTGTGAATATGAGAGATGGCCAAGGTGGAAGTTGTGCATGTAGAGGAAAAGTATTGAATTTGTATAAAGGGCTGAAGCAAAAACGGTCAACTTGATAATAGACCGAGGTCGCGGAGTAACTGCAAGAATTTGAGGTACGGTATTATATGCTGAAGGAAATATTGACCCCAATAACCAGATTAGTGAGCCAAAGGAATGCCACCGAAAAGATCGTTGCAAACATTCAAGTAATCCTCTTTCATCTGTATAAGTCTGAGTAGTTGAAACTGATCCCCGTAATGACACTCTCAGTATAGGTCACTCCGAACTTATTTAAACTCTCGCAATCGACCTCGCCGTCCTCTGTCACTGCACCTTCGCTCCTGTCCTCATTTTCTTCGCATTCAAAACGCCGAATTTCTTCGTCGAATAGATTCACTAGTGTCGAAAGCTGATTTACGTTGTCTGGGGAGATGTGCTGGTTGAGTGGCCGCGGAATGTCGTTCATGATGTCTCTCATGGTGAGAAGATGTGGGTGCAGTTCCGCAGGAACAGATAGAACCCTCTCCCATTTTCCATCCATGTCATAGATGTTGCTCAGATCTGTATATGTATCGTAAAGGACGGAGAGAATTTCTCCATAACGTTTCTCTCTCTCTAGATGTAGACAATACTGAACTGCAATCTGAGTTATACCGTGACTCAAGACAGGGTTTGCCTTCAGAGTGGTTCGAAGGACTATGAATAGTACTTCCGCTTCATGTAACCAACCCAAAGCTGAGCATCCGGAGGCAAGTCGTGTACCAAGCACCTGCACTGACCGATGATTGGTAAACATTTTACCGTCATCCTCCCAGAAAGCATCGATTAAAAAATACAAGTGTCTCTTGCCCGCTGGGGCGAGCAAACCCAACTCGCGTTCGAATGAGGCCTCTGGCCGCCATAAGTCAAGCGAGGCTTTACAAAGGCCATAAATTGTGAGTTCCAGCCAGTGCGATGAGCCACCACTTATGTACACCTTCAGCTCACACGCAAAGACGAGTAAAAGGAGACGAAATCGTTTCAAAGCACTTCGATTTCCCAGCTGCGCCGCGGATCCCTCCAGGAACATTCGAAGAGCTGAATAAAGTGGCCTGGTAGCATCTAAATCGCTCAGAGCGATAATAATCCGATGAGTGTTTAGTTTGTGAGGGAATCCTTGATATGAATTCAGGAGTCTTTCCAACGCCGATGAGACTAATATTACGTCAAAACGCGTGAGACATCCCCTCACCATGTGGCCATCGTCAACATGGCTTGACTCCGGAATTTCCAGGTATTGACTCGCTTCCGAACGCTCGTCTTTGGAGTCTACCTCCATCTCTACCACGGAGCTTGCAAGCATTGCGCTTGATTCCATTTGCAGTTGGATCGTCGCCTACCGCCGCCGCCAACTTTTGAAGATCAGCTTTTTGTACCTCGTTGTCCTCTTCCGATAATCTCGAATGACGGTCATCACTTGAAATTGGTTTCGGCGTTTTATAGGATATGTGTTGAGGCGTTCCTATTGATGTCAGTCACATCTACCGCATTGCCTCGAGAACAAAATTCACCTGGTATAGACCGAATAACGAAAGAGTTCTCCGAATTCAGTTTCTGCTTCTTGAACATCTCGACCTTGCCGCGATCAACCACCGTCCCATTGCGACAAAATAGCGTCTCTTTTCCTTCTTCTAATTCCCTCTTCCAGGCTTTGGTTGCCATGAACTTCATCTCCTTGGCAGGGATATTCTTCTCGAACCCCCATTCCTGCAGCTTTTCTTTCCATTTGCGTTCACTGTGACATGTCACTATTGTATCAGATTTTAAAGATTCCGCACCAGTGTGAGAAATGAGTAGAGTAGAGTAGAGTAGCGGGTACTACTCATATTCTACTCAAATGAATTTCTCACTACTCATACTCTACTCAATACTCTACTCAACTACTCTAGAATATTCTAGAGTAGTTGAGTAGTATGCACGTGATTTTACACGTGATATACTAGCTTAATTGGGTAAGGCTCCGGGGTGGCCCGAGTCTAGCGCCACTGCACTGCCCAATCAAGTAGTAGCGAGGCTTGGTAAGCAAGGTAGACCCTCTACTAGCTTAATATATTCTTAGGCTTCCTTGGCTATTAAGGGCAAACTCTTCTCTCAAGGTACTCTTATTATATCTAAATTACAAAATAGACTTAATAAGAGTATAATTAAGATAATATCTTGCTTAAAAAGCTAGGGGTAATATAAAGACGAATTGTAAGAAGTAAAAAGAGAAGAAAAAAAGAAGAAAAAGAAAGATTCCGAGAAGGGAAAGCTATTTTTTTGAGGAGAAAAGTAGTATTTAAGTAGCCCTATATAAGCGCTAGCTTAAATTATATAATACTGCTTAATAGGTACCTTATTTATTTATTAATAATTAAATAAATATTGATTTATTACTTTTATATAACTTTCACGTGACTACTCTTGAGTTACTCTAGAGTAGTACTCTACTCTACTCTACTCAAGTACCATATTACGCTACTCAAACTCTACTCTACTCTACTCAAGACTACTCTAGAGTAGCTTGAGTAGCTTGAGTAGTTTTTGCCCACACTGTTCTGCACTCACCTCCAGCTGAAGTTGTGTTCTTGTTTGAAATACTGCATCGTATCCTTGAGTGTTTTGTCTTGCTCCATGTATATTCTTCGGATTTCATCTTTGTGGGATTCCCATTCCAGATTATTGCGTTCGAGAGCTGTGAGCTTGCGAGGCTGCCGCTGATCGGATGCGGACGAGGCTGGGATTTCCTCGGACATCTTTGGAAGTATACTCGGAGCCGACATGATGACTTCTTGACTTAGCACTTGAGGGAAACAAAACCTTGCGGAAAGCAGTTGAGCGTTTGTGGGTTAAGAAGCAAAGGAGGGATCGAAAGAGAATATGAAATGGAAGAGCACAGGATGGTTGGAGGGTAAGGATGATGAACCACTTAGAAAAAGGTGCAGATTTCTGAAGCCGCTTCTGAATGGACACCACGAAATGCATCCTTCCACCAAGCCACTGCCACTTCGAAAACCGAATAGGAGCTCAGCAAGAAAGGTGTAGAAAATCAGCTGCATGACTGCTCGTCACACAGTTTACGTCGATGCCACCAATAGTTGCTTATACTTTCCCAAACCTACATCTCTCAAGAATGGCTGACGTGGACCCCCACACGCTTGCCGGCGTGCAAAACAATTCTTGTCATACCAAAGCAAGACTTCCGACGTGACCTTCAAACTGAGGTGCCGATTCTGTGAGCGGGGATTGCCCTTTGGCCGCTCAAAGACGCCACCACATGTCCCCAATCACCAAATCCAATATCCCGAAGTAATGGGGAGAACAAAGGGAGATTAGTACAGGGATCGGCAAAAAGATGAGGGCAGTTTGGAAACTATTCCACTGATATAATATTCTTCTTTCCTCACGAACAGCCCGCAGAACAAAGTGGATGTGAGATCAATACTTCATTCACATATTATCGATCCAATACTCCAAAACAAAAACAACATCCAAAACGCCATGCATGGCACAACTCGCTGGCCCAAACGACTCTAACATCTTACTCAACATAAACTCCCACAACTCCACTCATCCACCTCTGTCAAGAACTACAATATCTCGCGCTCATCCATCAAATCCCACTTCCTCGCCGTCAGCTTCCTCACTTTCTTCGTTGGGCTGCTCATAATTGGCTGTCCACCCTTCAAAACAGACTCTCCGCTCATCCTCAACCTCTCCATTTCTCTTCCCACGCTCTCCATTCCCCTCTCACTCTCACCACAAACCCTTGAGTCCCGTCCAGAATAAGCTCTCGACTCTCTCAATGGCATCCTCTTGCTCGGACTCCTACTCTGAATATCGCGTCTCAACATCTCGACTTCTCTTCGCAACCGGTCATTTTCGGCTTCTAGATCAAATTCATTCTCCTTATTCTCCGACTCCTCGTCCACGGCATCAATGCTCCGCGTATAAATCTCCATCTTCTTATCCAAATGCGCCTCCCCCCTCTCCCTCTCACTCTCCCAAACAATCTTCCATCTTTGCAACTCGGATTGCATCTTCTTCTCCATCTCCATATAGCACTCCTCTCGAACCTCAGCCTCGATCTCCACAGCGCGATCTTGGAAGGATTCAAGATGTGCTTCCAACTCCATCCGAGCACTCTCGCTCTTACTCAGTTCATGGCGGAGACCGTCGATTTCCTCGGACATGCGGGCGATTTCTAGGGCTGCGATTTCCATTGTTTCGCGTTCTGTTTCGGATGGGGACATCCTGCCTCCTGCTCGAGGAGAGAAGTAGTGGCTAGCAGTTGATTGAGCGAGGATTGTGGACGTAACGGATGGAATCCGCGGAACGGTGATTTCTCGTGCGAGGGCGGAGTAGCGAAGGATTTGAGAGGTGGCATTGAAGTCTCCGAGCGGATCGGCGGTGACGATCATTATTGCCTTTTGGGGCTGGGTACGGTGAGAGGATGGGTGTGGGTGGTGGGAGTGGTAGGAGTGGGAGGGGGTTGACGGGACGGATTGTTGGGAGGTTGGGGGGAAGGAGTTGGAAAATAGGAGCTCAGTGAGCTTGCATTGGCGGAATGGGACGAGGTTTGGCTTGGGATGTTAGTATGAGAGGTGAGGGAAAGAGGATGGGAGATGGATTTACCTTCGTGGTAGAACCAAGATCAGACTGCATCTGCAGACACTGCCCAAGATACATCAAACTCTCATTAATCTTCCCCGCCTCCTGCAACGTCGCCCCCTGTGTCTTAGCGTCTCTTGCCCTCTCACTCCCAGCAAGATCAACAATGGTAAGTGCACTGCCTCCCCATTGACCAGGCATCCTGCTTCTTCTTCTCTTCTTCACTTCAACGCAGAAGAAGCCGTGGCTTCGACTGGATACACTATTGGAACCAGTGCCAGCAACGCGTCGTTCATGTAATCCTGCTTCAAGAACCATAAGTGCTTCCTTCATGGTCCCGCAAATAATCTTCCTCAGACCAGCAACAACTTTCCTATCCGGAGATTGCTCTGTAGGCTTGAACAGCAACGGTCGTCGTCGGAATTCCTTCGTTGACTTATTGGGCGAAGCAGGCGTCAACAGATCAAAGATGCGATCATTATAAACCTCATACATCGAAATCAAAATCGCGTATTCAGCGTTAGGATCCACGTCTACCAAAACATTGCTGATATCCGGCACTTGGGGTAGTTGACTCGGTCGTTGGAGGAAGTTCTTTCGTGGGGTAGGAGGTGGATAGGATTCGCCCTTGATTGGAGATTTAGTAATTGACTTCACTGCTTTTGCAAAGGTGGATTGCATGTAGGATGGGACATAGGAAGCTGGGATCGAGTAGAGGGTGGACAGAATACTTTCTGTCTCTTTCTGGTCATGGATAGACTCTTGATTCTCGCGCACTACTCTGATAGTCTTTGGACTGCTCGTCTCCAAGCCTAGCAAGGAGGGGTAGAGACCATGTGAGGTCGGATGGAACGTTGTGTTGAGAGTAGCTGTAGACGTTGATGAGGCGGAACGTACCACCATTGGAGTCGGTGCTCTGGAGCTGGCTCGGGAAGCTGCTGATGGGTCGCCGTACATTGTATCAAGAAACATTTGTGCAGACATAACTTGTGCTTCGCTAGGGTCGGAGGCTGCTACTGTTGCATGCAGGCTTGTTGTCGTATTCGGATCGAGCATTTGATTCGAAATTGAGCGGAAGAGGACGTCGAGCGCGAGTTGGGTGAGACCGCGTTGAGTTCGAGATCCGAGGATTGTGTGGCTCTGTATTATGTTAGTATCTGCCAATTTCTTGTTAGGATGGGTATCGATGCACCTTTCCGCTGCCAGTAACACCTAGCGTAGCAAGCAATCCATCGCGTCCATCACCGCCCTGGGGGCCAAGAACTCCTTCAACCAAAGGCAGCACACCAGTGCCATGGAACAGATTCAACTGTGTAGCCTCCTCTTCAAATACCGTTGTGAATGCAAATTTTTCGACTGCGCGTCGTCGATTATCGTTGGGAGGATTCAGGGTAATATGGGTTGGGAGCTCATCGTCATTCGCAGGTTCTTCGACCGAAAGAAATCGTTCGGTGGCAATTTGTTGGTTCGTTGGAGGGGGTCGCAATCGAAGATAGACTTGGAAGAGAGCGGCTTGCGATTTTTGGTCGGCCATTGCGAGGTGGTGATGTGGTTGCGAAGATGTTTGGTTGATGGCATGATATTGGGGGTTCAAAGTTGTTGATTGTTCGAAGTCAAGTTCGCTTGCGTTGTCACAACAACGGGGAAAGCAGAATATTACAAGCTGACAAGTTGTTTCTAGACATCTCAAGATTTTGCATTGAATGGTGTTAATTCGAGACTAAACGCAAATTATGTTCCTGTATACGCTATGTAATGCTATTTTAGTCTTCATAGACTCATCAAATGCTCCAAAATCGTAACATCATAAAGCCTCTCTCCCACAAATGCTTCACCAAACCATCCAAGATGCTTCCTCCACCTTACGCCTCAATCGGAACAATTCTCTTCCTTCTCCCGAACAGAGTTCCTTTCTTTGTCCCAGATCTCCCCAACTTTGACTCGCCAGGTTCACCTTTCGTCGCTCGTTCCCTCTCCTCCGCATACCCACGTCGCCGCTCCGCTCTCCCTTTCTCGATCGCTTCTTGGCTGAGATGTCCAAAGCCGTTGCGGCGTTTTGTGCAGGCTTCCATCAACGCATTCGCATCAATTAATCTTCGTGGAATGGTTTGCACGACTTGAAATATTTCCATCGGGTCATTCACGGCCTTGATTTCCGCTTCTCCAACCTTGAAAATCGTGAGCGCGATGCGGAAGAGCGTCCTGCTGCCTTCGAGGAAGAAGACATCCCAGACTCGAAGTGTCGTCTCAATTGGGAGTGTGCCGATGAAGCAGGACATGAACCAAGCAGTGGTGCAAAGGGTGATGGGAGGCAAGCGCATCGAGTGTGATGTGAATGCGGAGCCGTCAAGTTCGCCCCCAATCTTGGCCCAGATAGAAGGCATCATCTCTTTGATGCTGTTCATAAGGACGCCAAGATCGACATTTGCACCTTCGAGATTGAGTTCGTGTGTTCCAGGGAGGTAAACACGAGTAATAATGTTGAGCATCCAGAAGGATTTCTCTTCATCCATGAAGAGTAGCAGCAAGCCAGCAAGGAAATTAAGTGATTGGCAGTACCCAATCTGGGGATTATAGATGGAGAATGCTTGGAGGACTCTTCGAAGGGACTGCAAAATGGGTGTCTCTGGGTCAACGATAGTACGCTGGCTGTTGCGGGCGTCTCCTGGAGGTGGATCCGGCTTGAACTTGATGTTATCAGGGAAAGTCCGGTTCAGATCACGCTCGATGATTTCGTCGTCTGTCTCGCTGACGCTTCCAGCTGCAGCCTTTCGGACCAAATCCTCATATACCCCAGGATGTTTGGCGATCATTTCTGGGCCACCTGCGTAATAGAACCACGCTGCGCCTCTCCAGTCCGGCGGAATGCCTTTCCTGACGAAGTGTTTTACCTTCCTGGATTTGGGCGGGAATCTTTCAGGCTTCTCTGCCGGCAACCCGTTGTCCTTCATCATAGCCAGCCACTTCTTCCGTCGTCGAGCAAGATATTCTGTATATGGACCGTTCCAGGCGTCATATTGAGCTACCGAGATATGTTGATTTTTCTTCTTGAAGCCGTATCGATCCCTTGTTTCATCGAATTTTGTTGGGGGCGTACTCGTGACTGGTCGGCTTGCAGGCTTGGAGCCAAAGTAGCTCTCTTGGACGTCCATTGACCCATCCATCGCGCTGTGCCGTGGACTAGGGGTGTCCAATCCACCTGGTGTGAAGATGGTCGTGGAATCCCTGATTATTGCATGCCCCGTATTTGGCACCTCCAGCGTATCATTCATTGCCTCTTCCAGCCCCGATATCCTCTTCTGCTCCGAGCTTGCTGTCATTGGTCTCCCTCCATAGTTGTCTTCTACGCCCGAGTCTCCAAATCCACTTTCATACATCCCAATCGCATCGTCGACGCTCATCCCCTCATCCCTGCCGAAGATGGATGTTGCCGAACTGCTCTTCGTCATTACACTACTTCTCTCCGTCCCGCTCGTGCCCATGAAGCTCGAATTAGTGGTTAGCGCTGACCGGAAACTGGCTCGTATTTCCTCGCTCTCCAGACCGGTAGGTCGTGTAATAGGTTCCCGTCGGTGCGCCGAGTAATTACTATCTGGCCGACTGAGGCCCCTGCTCGGTTTGTATGCTGAATTATTAAGATTTCGCTGTCTTGAATGGATGGAATCTGCGGTCTGGTAGTCTGGGATAGAAGTCGAAGGTCGGAGGGGGTAGGCTGGGGTATGTGCAACAGAATGGGAGGATGAAGTTGAGAATCCCCTGTCTCTAGAAGAAGCAAGGTCTGTGGGGGTCTGTTCTTCATCGTGTGCTGAGAGGGGGAAGCCCGCTGGGCTGTGGATTGTGGTATTAGGTGATTCGTTTCGCCGCCGTAAACTCGGTTGTCGAGGCCGTGAGAAGTTCTCTATTAGAGGATCTGGGGTGTGTCGTTCTTGGGTGTGCGGTCCATCGGAAGAGTTGGATTTGTAGCCATTATTCAGGGCTCGTAACCGTGATGCTTCAGAGAGCTTCTTGTGGAGACTCTGTGATAGCTGTGGAGGCGTGGTGAAAGATCTTGGTCCCTCGTGATGTGAGGTGTAGGGACGGTGGTGGCTGGGCAGAGAGTCTTCTCTTGAAGGAAGAGGCGATGGCGGAAGCTGCGGAGATGTTGGAAACACTGGAGACGTGGGGCCGGAAGGTGTTGGGCTTCTGGGAGTTGTTCGAGGTTGTGCTGGATAGAGACTGAACTTCATGCTCCTTTGCCTCTTGACATCCACAGACGGGATATCGGACGTCTCAACCCCATTGTAGCCATTTGCCATGCTCATTGTTGTTCCAGGCTCGCAGCCGCACAACACTCCTCCACCAGGTCCAACGCCTGGCCGAGTTCGCGAACCCTTGTCCGTTACCTGCCACACATGTAGAGATCAATTGGCGATGCTTCCAAAAAGCGTGCGTCGGGAAGTTCGAATTGGCCCGTCAGAGGCAGAAGAATCCGAAGTCGAGAAGGAGCAGCTGCGGCTGGGTCGCGGGCAGGGCGTCGCAGATATTTGTTTGGAGATCTGCTCTGAATCCCGGATGTTTCGTCTGAGGTTGGTGGTGGTCCAAGCTGAAGCTGGGTCTGAATTTTATATTGCGCAGCGCAGCAATCTTAACAGGCGTCCCTCGACTGACGTATCACAGATTATCCAGATAATGCCGGCGAGTCATGACCGAAGTTTATTTATTTTGAAAGAACGACTATTGAGCGATGGTGCTGCTGCTTGTACAATTAGGAGTAGCGACGGAAAGGTGCATGGCCTTTGTACGAGTGGAGTTCAGTTGGGGAGATTCCGTTGGCTGCAAACGCGTTTGTTTGTTGGGTCGCGTCGAGGGACGTGATCATCGAGATTTGACGCGAACCGGGAGAGAACTGGGCCTGTTGTTTTTGAGAAAATTTGGAGAGATCTGTAAAGCATCGACTTGTCATAAATCGAGCTTGAGTTGGCTGGAAAGGACTATCAGGCGCTCTGTTTGTTGTACAGCAAAAACTCGCTATAGCGATCCCTGATATAGCGATATCCTTAGTAATACGATACGGCCGTACGGTCCCGCACTTTTTTAGCCTAAGGCTTACGATATCCTTGGCATTACGATTATCGTAAGGTTTTTCGGTCCCAACCCTTAATTTTTGGTGGTCTATCGTTCTACTTTAGCTTGAAAATGGATCAATTTATTAATACTCCAGGGCCCTCCGGTACCTCTCAGGCTCTCGATCTCACCGAATCACAGCCCCTTGATCTTACCTCTGGTTCTCTAGCCCCTGAACAGCCTAAAAAAAGACGAAGAGGCATGACAGAAGCTGATCGCCGAGCGCTACGGAGGCACAAGCAATCCCATCCTAAAGCTATACACGCTAATCTTATCAAGTGGTTCCAGGACGAGTACTACCACAAAATCAACCAGTCCACTGTTTCCCTTTGCCTTAGCACTCAATTCGATTACCTTAATACCGATATACGAAAAGATATAAGCCTTACGGGTTAGCGTTCAAGCTAATCTGATTGGCCAGATCTTGAATCGGTACTCTTTAAATAGCAGCAGAAGATGCAAAGGCAGAAGGCAATAATTACGGGCGATATTCTGAAGCAGAAGGCACATGATATCTGGTATCTTCTTCCCCAATATTGCGAGTAGCCAGAGCCCAAATGGTCTAATAGATGGTTGACCAATTTTAAGAACCGCTTCCATATCAAGGAGTTCGTTTACCATAGCAAAAGCGGTACGGCAGACATTAATAGTCCTGAGAATATCAAGCAAATACAAGAGAATCGAGATCTGGTAGCCACATACCCTCCTGAGAATGTCTTAAATATGGATAAAACTGGTTTATACTGGAAAATGTCACCAAATCATATACTAGTAACTGAGGCTAGTAATGGGGGCAAAAAAAGTAAAGAGCGAATTACTCTTACTCTTACGGTCAATGCCACAGGTACTAATAAGTGGGAGCCTTGGTTAATTGGAAAGAGTAAGAACCCTCGGTGCTTTAAGCACGTTAATCGTCGACTTTTGGGTATATAATATCGGTATAATAATTCCAAGTGGATGACTGGTATTATCTGTGTAGAATACCTCTATTGGCTCAATCGTAAGTATTCTGCTTAAGGCCGGCATATCCTTCTTTTTATGGATAATTTCTCAGGGTATGAATATGGCATTGATCTCGTTAGTGGAAAACAAGCTCTTTCTTACGTACAAGTGGAATGGCTACCTCCCAATACGATATTACATTGGCAACCAGCAGATCAGGGTATTATTAATACCTTCAAGCTTTATTATCGCAAGCAATGGGTTGGCTATATGATCAAGTAATTTGAGGCGAACAAGAATCCCAACAAAATAGTCACTCTTCTCCATGCGATTAACTAGGCAGTATATGCTTGGAATAACCACGTCAAAGCTTCTACGATTACCAATTACTGGTACAAATCAAGTCTTATCGCAAAACCTCTCCTTGGTAGAGATCTCAATGCCTATAGCGAACTGGACGAGGAATGGGCTACTCAACAAGCAAAAGACAAGGAAACCATCGAAGCCCTTTAATTGGCTATTTAGAGTACTACCCAATTCAATGATCCTCTTCCCATTAGCCAATTTATTACACTAATTGACGAGGCAATCGTGGAAGAAGAGAGTGTGACTCTGGAGGTAATTGTGAATCGCTATGCTCAGGGAGGTTCAGGGGATTAGTCTGATATAGAGCGGGAGGAGCAGGAGGAGCAGGAGGAAGAGATTAGGGAAGTGAAGCTAGCTGAAGTGATAGCTGCACTTGATTTAGTAAATCTTTATGAGAAGCAACAGGAGGATGGACAAAGTGAGGTTATACGTAAGCTTGACGCTTTGAAAGCTACGTTTACCCAAAGGAAGGTTGGGAAAGCAAAGCAGGCTTATTTAGAGCTTTCAGGAGGTACTTTACAAGTAGTGAGGCGTTAGGATTGAGAGGTTCTTTATATATCTTCAGTTCTTCCTTATTTATTATATGTGCACGTGATCCTTGATTTAACGATACCTCGGTATATCGTTAGAAAAAGGCGCTAAAATTGATATCGCTATAGCGAGTTTTTGCTGTAGTCTCAGATGTTGCAAGAAAAAGCAAGGGGGAGGGAGGGGTGAAGTGTGCCTGGGCCCAAGTTGGCCGCAGGATCTTCCGCTTTCCCGCCCATGCAAGGGGAGAGAAGTGCTGCAGAAACAGGGGAAAACAAAAGATTGATGGTTTCTTTTGGGCTTTGCTGGGGATCTGATTGCTCTCCACGGCCCGAGCACTGCATGTTAATGTGCCTGAAGGGTCTGGATGTTACAGAACGCTGATCCCGCAGACCCATGTGGAATGATAGTTCTTTATTCCCTTCGTTATGAATTCAGCGCCCATATAGAGAAAGCACCTTTCTATGCTTCGCACCCGCCAGCCCATAACGCCTTGACTTCAATGCCATTCGTGTTTTTCATCATAATTTCATTCTGCCTCCCCTCTCCCAACCCCTCCCGTTTCCCGTCCCCTAACAATGCTCTCCCTTCCTCTACTTCGCATACTTTTTTGTGTACTCCGCCGCCGTCTTATTAAACTTGGGCTTATCATTCTTGAACATCTCCGCCGCACTCGTCTCCACCGCATCATCAGGAACAGGCTCAACTAACAGGCTCTGCGTTGCAGCCAACACGCTCAAGATCTTGGAGCTCGGCTTCCAGGCCTCGGGTTTCAGGATGCCGATGCACATGCTGCCGTGCTCGTCGAAGGTCACATTCGGGTGCCAGATCCGCGTCTTGAAGTTGATCTTGGGAGGCTTGAAGGGGTAGTCGGTTGGGAGGACGAGGAGAAGTTGGAATTTGCCGCCCTGCAGAAGGCATCAGCTTCGGTCTAACGTGAAAGTGGGACTTAGGAATAGAGGGGGAGAGAATGGGACGTACAGCGTAAGGTGAACCTTCAGGACCATCCATCACGATGTTCCAGTTGTGGACATTTGACTCGTCAACGAGGCTGACTTTGATGCCTTCTGGCGGGCTCGTCGTAACCTCTGCCAACTCCTAGAAAAGTATCAGAACATACTCTTCACCTCTAGTTTATATTCTACGGTCTCGTACCTTGCCAATTCTCTTTTGTGCGGACATGATGGCGAGTCGTGTAATCAATGGTGGGTCCTTGGTGAAAAGATGCGGTGTCGAGGCCGAGGAAACGCTGTTGTCGGTGTCAAAATGGTTCTGGTAACTGAGTGATGGCGTAGAAAAGTGGGAGAGGGAGAGACGGAGTGTTAAATACCTCAGCGTTCGTCTTTATCTGTTTTGTGATGCTCAACAAGTTCACGTCACAGAAAGATGGAGAAGGAGCTTGGTCTGGGACCCTTGCTCTCTCAGCGCGCTAGTAAACGAGGCTGAAGGTTTCGAGGCGGAAATTTTGTCAGCAGATTTGGAATCAGGTGAAAGCATGAAATCTTTTGCAGTGGATGCTCAGGAAGACTGCGAGGAATATTTGGAAGACGATATTCGTTTGTGGGCTGCCAACAGTGGAAGGTGAGACAGCTGGGCTAGGACCCTTCAGCTCCAGCCGTACGTCTGTGGCTTGAAGCTCTCGATACGCTTCGGCCAGCACCTATGCTGCAAATAGGCTTCCAAGAGCCCGCCATGCAGTCTCCCATAGGCATTCATCGACTTGTGGTCTATCATACAATTCCCGGGTATCCTCAAACGCCACTGCAATTTCGATTTCGCTATTCCCTTTGTAAGACAACCACCAAGCCCATTATCCCCAGCATGACCGTTTTTAACCACGGATGTTCGCTCAGGAGAATTGTAACGTATCCGACAAATGGGATGTATGCTACGACGCTGCCAATGATGTCTTTCCGCTCTAGGTAATCTTGTCCTCGTGCGTAGAGCTCTGTGTCGTCTGCAACATTGTTGTCTCCCTTCGTCAAGAGCTTTGCTTCGTCCCTGTTTCCAATTAGCCCTTGTTCAATATAAATCCCAGCCTTACTGAATCCCCTTCCAATGCCCTCCAAAGCTCCCCTTCCCGCCCTGAGAACCCCAGAAGGAGGGTAGACTCACCCAACCCCAAACTTCCTCACAACCCGATGCACAATCGGGATATCCTTCCCCTTCACATTATACACCACGATCTCTCCCACCTTCGTCTCCTCAAACCAATTCCTATTCCATAAAAACAACAGATCTCCTCGTTGGAAGGCTGGCTCCATGGACCCAGAAAGGACGACGACAATGGGTGAGGGCGAGTCGGCGATTACAGACAAGCCTTTCCACATCATGAAGGCGGTAGAAAGAATCAGGCCGAAGTTGAGAATTTGGGCGGCTGCTTGCCGTGGGTTTTGGAGGGCGGAAAGCATGCTGGGCGTGGAGGGGCTCTGGGGGAGGGGGGAGGCTTTTGAGAGTGGTTGATGCGAATGGGGATTGGTTGGAGTTGCGCGCAGAAGAGATATTCTGGGGTGGCAGATGCGTGGAGGATATTGCAGAGAAGTAATTCAGAGCGTGGCGGAAGAATTGACAAAGGAAGGGCTGCCTGTTGGGTATTGTCGTGAACAGGTGGCTTGGTGCTGCTGCTTGAGTTGTGGACACTTTTGAGGTACGCGATTTATGCTAGATTGTGTAAGGTGGTCGGAGCTTTGTGCAAGGTCTAAGAATAACAAACCCGAATTTCGACCCCAGCTCGTCTTCAACATCTCTTACCAATTTCTGTACGTACGAATATCTCTCAAGTATTGCCTCTTTCTCAATGGAATGTATTTTGGTGGGCTATGCAGTTGGATTGACAAGCTCATTTAGAGGAAACCGCCTCGTTGGACGGTTGCTTGCGCATTTCAACGAGAGCATCCGCCGTCCAGTGACCTTTGATGAATCCCTCTACCAATCCCAATGTCTCATGGATATCAGATTATCAAATTGCGATTCCAGAGTTGGAATGTATATTGAGCCATTCTTTCTCCGAAGTTCAAGTCGATTCAAAAGTTGTTTGGCTCACTCATCGTGACTTCCTTTCTAACCGCGCGAAAAACACCTCCCGCTCCTTCCTCCTATGCTGGCACCCAAGCTAGCTTTGTTTACTTCCCATCGTTCGCTCCTCTTCCTCTCTCTGTATCCTTCTTCCTTCATCATTGGCACAACCATCAACCATCTCGCTTCTCGCAATCTCCCACCTTCGAACGAGATCGAGTTCACAGTTTTGGTTCACTGCTGCATACTTCCCTAAAGATCACGCACTCATTCCCATTCTCACAATGTCATCCTCCACTGCTCTCCTTCCCAAGGATCGCAAGAAGGATGATCACGTAGGTCATCAACTCCATCCTCAACCCATCAATTCTGACATCTGCCAGCCCATCTTCCTTCGTGTCTGCCACTCGCCATGGATCAGCATTGGCCAGAAGGCTCTCGTCGGTCTTCGAAGCTTGACTGCAGCATACCTCTTGGTCAGCTTCCTGGCGCTCATCAAGTACGAGCTCGAGCGCAACAAGGCTGGCTTGGTCACCATCTTCAAGTTCTCGAACATTGCGTGCTTCATCCAGCTTCTCTACCATGCCATCGCAGCCGTAAGTCCTCCACGCAGCAGCTCGCACATCAGCCAACTCTCTGCAGACTTACACCGTTATGCATCTCTACTACCCTCACCATGGTAGCCAACCCAAGACCTGGAAGACTCGCGTTCAGAGATTCTTGTCGCCACCCCGCCAACACTCTTCGACTCAGAACCGCACCTGGTTCAGCATCTTCTACTCTGCAGCCAACACCTTTCCACTTGTCTCCGCTGCTATTCACTGGTTTGTCCTCGTCCCAACGAAGCATGCCACCATTCCAGGTCAGTCGCTCATGCTCTGATTCTCACGATCGTCTAACTCTCGCAGGTGACCACACTTTTGGACATGGCTGGTACACAACCTTCTTCGTTCTCGACAAATATGCTATCTGTGCTGCCATTGCTTTCTTTGAGGTCTTCTTCCTCAGCAGCATCAAGCGCCAAGAGGCAAATCTCACCCTGCTGCTTCCTCACATGCAAGCTAACATTCTGCAGCCACTCGGTTGCCACCTTGCCGGACTCGTGTTCCTTGCCTTCCTCTACATTGGTTGGACCTACATCGGTTACGTTGTCGCTGACAAGTATGTGTGGTGGTTCCTTGACCACAAGCAGGTCAAGTGGGAGTATGTCGTCGCATCCTGGTTTGGATTTGCTGCCTTGACAGACATTTGTGAGTGTCATCCCCTTGCCATTAGCACATGTTAATCATTCCAGGTTTCTTTATCATTTACGGCATCGCTGGTCTTCGTGAGTTGTGCACCAAGAAGGGTGAGCACAAGAGCCGTGGTTACCAACAGCTCCCACAGTAGGCATCATGACCGTGGTTATTGATTTGGTGCGCGGTAGCTGGATTGGTATCATTAGATTGTCTGGAGGCTTTATCTGTTCCTTTTCCTTTGTCGCCACGGATTTGCTCACGTTGATTAGCAGATTGAAGACTGTCTGGGTTTGAGATTGAGTTTCGCCATCATTATCCTGTCATGGAATGCTCTTTGACAGTGTTACTCGTAAGGCCAGAGCTTCCTTGCATACTTCTTCTCTGTTGTGACCTCAATTCGCGTGGAGTGATCGTCTTCAACCGCTGGTTTCGAATTTAACATGGTCGCCGAACATGTAGCGATGTTGGCGATGTTGGTGGTGGCTCATGCAAGACCTCCATCCTTCAGCGTCACACCTGAATCTCGATCTCGCAAGTTTCAGCAATTTGAATGGAAAGATTTTTGATTCGGAAACCAGAACCAAGCACGATTTCCCCTTTCCAAAAAAACAACAACATGGCAGGCTGATTAAAGATAAGGAAAGGCGGGACAATTCTCGCGGTGCTATCGATATCTTGTTCACCGCCTCAGAACGGACATCAAAGTGAAACACTTCAAAGATAACCACACCTCCCGTCGTAACATGCTTTAATTTTGCCCACTGCGATACATATACCCAAGGAGGTGTTGAATATTCGGAGTGTGAAAATATGATGCTAGGACGTGGGAGAGGACAGGGAAGTGGGGAAGAGAAGTAGTAAAGGAGTGTTGGGCTGTGTTTGAGGAATCGGGGGTTGCAATTGGTGCTGGGGATGCTGGGGGAGTGGAATGGTTGTTTGGTGGGTTTGATTGCGGGAAGAGGAGGAAGATGGGAGAGATGAGAGAAGGAAGAGATGGGAGAGATGGCGGAGTATTGACTGAGTATGTTGGGGACGAGATGGGATGAAAGCGGGAATGAGTGGAGAATAGAATATGAGTCAAGAACAGGTCCATTTCGACAGTGAACCGTTCCTACAACAATCTCTCCTCAAAGGGATTCCCCAACCCATATTTCCTCTCAGATCAAGCCGCAAGCCCAAGTTTCTCCTCCTCAGCTCCAAGTATACGAACGGCCCGCACTGTTATCCAAATGTCCGGACTCTTGCGGCCAAGAGAGATGCACTGTGGGACGTACGGTTGGTAGCTCTGTTGACCGTTCCAAGTCGATTGTCTCGTTCCGACGGTAGTCCGAAGTGTTCGTGTCTGTTATATTTCAGCAAAATGTTAAAAGGAATAGTTCTTAGGTCTCAAACTTGGATTCCAATTGGATTTCACAGCTTTAAGACTCAGATATGCGATCCAGATGCCCAAAATGGCGACAAGTAACCCCCCAAAACCAATTGCGAGGGAGATGATTGTATCGGAGGAGGGCATGATCCATCCAGTTGTGCTTCAAGCGGTTGCATTCCAGTCGGGAGAGACGCAGAGTGGTTGAAAAAGGAGGCGATGGAGAGAAAGGCGTGGTATTAGGATTTGTGCAAGTCGATGGCACAAGGATTATTATTACCACAGGAGATGATAGCATATAGGGGGTTTCGGGGCACACTGATTATTTTGGGTTTCTTCAGCGGACTTGTCTCGATTTCTGCAGTTTGAAGCTGGCTAACAATTTGGTCAAATCAAGAAAGTTGTGATATGAATGAAGGGAGCTGCTTGCGTGTGGAATTTGAGCAATAACCATCCAGAAAAGATCTCCTTAACCCGCATATTAGCAGTTTTACCTATGAGGAGCAGGCCAGGTCTCGCTTAGCAGAAGTTCTTTTCCTGCAACCAGTCAAGTCAGGAATATTGGCATTTCCCGATCAGCGCCCGCGATCGAGTCTGAGCGCGAGGGTAACACAAGGCTGTGCGGGAGCCGTGGCTTCGAATTCTGTGGAACTGGTGATTGGAGGTTGCCTCGCTTGCCAAAAGTTCCAAACGAGAAGGGCGAATGGTGATGCTTGGCTGACGCCACATCGCTTTGGAACTTTGGGCTATCCAATGAACTGATTCACAGTGCATGTGACGCGGGAACACGCATTGAAGCGAAGCCACAAAGGGCCTGGATTTTATATGCAGGGTTGAATTGACGATTTCGCCGAGTAACATAAGAAGTCGGGCTCACCCACAAAATCTCAACTTGCTAGCCATTAACTGTGAATTTCCGAACTCAACGATGGCTTCATTCGCGCATTCGGCACCACCTCCAAGCGAAAAGGTCAAAACTCACAGATACTCTGCTGAAGAATGGGAAGTGCAGAAGGCCAATATTGAACGTCTATATCTGGCCGAGAACAAACCTCTCAAGGAGGTCATCCAGTCACTTAGCCATGACTATGGTTTCACTGCAACGTAAGATTGGCTCAAAACGTCCCAATATGAAAGCCAATAGTAACTTTGTACATAGTGAGAAGCAACTCAAGAGTCGGCTCACAAACTGGGGTTTCGATGTCAAGAATCTGAAGGGAGACACCATGATAGCGCTCGCTCGTACCAAGGCGAAGCGCGCCCTCGAAAACAAGAAGAGCTCATTCCGGGTGAACAGAAAGCCGGTTGATGACAGAAAGATCGATCGTTATCTCCAAAGAAACGCCATCTCCGAAGAACAATTACTTTCAATGACCAGTCCTGTCAATGGTACGTGATCAAACACTGTGGCTGACAAAAATATGTATTAACTGAACGGATATAGCCCCATCTCCAGTCTTCAGTGTGTATACTCCTCAGTTTGTTCGATCACCTACACCAGGCTCGTCAATACCCGGGCTCGCTTTCCAAGCCCTGTCTCTCATGGATCCTTACCAACATCGCCAGCCTGATGTATTACCAACCGCATCAGAGGAGGTGCCCATGTTTGATCCCGAAACCTTTCAACCATTGCTTAAGCCATTACAAGCAGGCTCGGAGAACGAAGTTTCCGTCCAGAATAACGCTTCGTCGACAGCGACGCCTCAGCACATATCATATGAGACGCCACAACCCTTTCTCATTAGCGATAGTCCATCAGCATCATCGGAACATGGAAGTGGTCTGCCTACAGCTAGTGGGAAACCCTCGCTAGAGCCTCTGGTAGAAGACCCAGACTCAGCAAACCACCTCTATGCCGCCAGCCTTGTGCGACACAGCCCCAATCCAGGGAGTTCCGTGCCAGCGCTCAGCATCAGAAATAGTACTTTGGACGAACATGCGCCGGTACTCCCTTCTGCAACAACTTACCAACCTTCAAGGCTATCGACATACGACATCTTTAGCGGGGACGTGCAAGAGTCTGTCAGCTCTCCGGTAATGGCGACTGTTTCGTTTCCTTCCGACGATGATGAGTTCATTTTCATAAACCGCGAGCACGAGAGCGAACCTGTGCTTGATCAGACAGAAGAAAAGGAATCCACATATGAAGATCCAATCGAACGTGAGGAGCGATGCCAAGCCCAGAGAGAGTACTGCAGTGCTATTAACAAGTACATTACCAACAGAGGTAGCCAAACCGAACCGTTCCTTCGGGTGGCCGTGCTGGGACTGACCCAATGCCTCAATTATTGCCCTACATATGAGGTTCCAAGCGCCGCTTGTATCTGCTTAGATCTCCTGGTATCACGTCCCTGGGCTAAAGACCTGGTCTGGTAAACAGCTCTTTTTGGGTGTGTATGTGCGTCTAAGGAGAGAAGAGAGGAGGAGCGGGGAGCTCGAGCTAAGTACAGGGTGCCACGCTAGGGCTAGGGCCAGGTCATGTGACGCTGACGTCACAACACCTGGAGAGCTTGATTCGGGCTTCCTCGTCGACTACAGTGATCTGTTCAATGATTTTGGTGGCCATGAAGACTCTTTCTGGGGAATATCGAGGCATCTTTAGAAGATTGGATCTTGAGCAAGTCATTATTGCTCTTAATGATCCCGGTATCAACTTGCCTATCCTTCGAGCTTTGCCTTCGTTTTTTGAAACAAGGCAAGAAGATCCGACGACTTCAGAAAGCTGCGAGAACCGAGGGTTTCGTTTCGGTTTACTTTCATTTGTGTGCGTTTTGAGGAGGCTTCTAGAAGCAAGCAAATCACACGACGACGATTTCAGCATCTTGGAACTTAGGCAAATCACGATCTATTTACGGCGAACCAAAAGCTCATTCGAAGGCGAACTAAGCACACTGGGATTAGTGATTAACAAACTGTATGCTCATTTCGACCCTTTTGGCAAAGACATCACAGTTTATGTCTTTGTCGAGCCTTTAGTCACGGAGCTGGCCTCCGCATGCGCAACCGCAGGGTGGTTTTATGAAGCTGAAACATTCTTTGCTGCTCTTCGAAGTTCCCAGAGCTTGGAACTTCTCGGTCATCCCGGAGATCAGCGGAAAATTGAGATCTCAAAGCAATATTGTTTATATCTTAAGAGGAGGAAATGTTATGCAGAGCTTTTATCAGAACTTCATGATACATACGCACATCTTGCGAACTATTATTATAAGGCGAGCATGAGTTTTCCCGCACATGTTGCGGACTTGATAGACCTCCTGAACGACATTCCGTTGCCCTATGATCAATACGTATCTTCTAAGAAGGCACGTGAAATAGGCAGACTGGAAATCCTGTTCAGTAGACCTGCTGAATTTTCCGTCCGGCAGATATCTGATATCAACAGTGCTATGAGTTTCGATGTCAACCAGCATGATTTGGTCCTCGAAAGGAATAAAAGTAAGGCTATGGATGACGATGAGCTAATGGAGGACTGCAAGAGCTCGAATCAATTCGGAGTGACCTATACCGAGAGTGGTATGACGGGTATCAGTTTCAACTACTCAGACTTATACAGATAAATGAGAATAATTCAGAGACACGTAATTCTCACCCCTCTTTTTCATGTCGCGCATCGATGGCACTCTCAATCTCAACCTCTCCGCACCGTCTACTGACCCACCATCAAAATTCCTTATATCCAGGATCGCTATACTCAAAACTCTGGCGTGTCGAACAATCCTCGCGGTTCGCCGCCCATGAGCCGATGGTAACGAGCGAAAGCATTCTATTGACACATGGCACAACGAATCGAATTGGATTTAGGAAAGGCTTCTTGATGCAGCTAGGAAGAAATTGAGAGTTTAGAGTGCGGATTGAAAGCTGGAAAGTTTGGGTAATCGGCGAAGTTGGAGTAGGGGAGCTTGGAATAATGAGGAGTCGGTCCCTTCGGTTTGATGATTTGATCCCATTTCAATTTGATATGGCTTGGCTGACAGGATGCTTCACAGCCCATCGCGAGTCCCAAGTTTCTGGTGCTTTCTCAGGTCATCTTTGACGTCAAGTTGAGGCTACTTGGATGCCAGTTGGCTTGCTGGAGGATCATCGCTGACATGGATTGAAGTCATTCGGAGATGGAAGAGGTGGCATGCACAAAGTACAGCACACCTGGCCGATCGGAAGGAGTTAAATCGAGAAAATCTGTTTGTGTTATCCAAGAATACTATTCCTGTCGAGAGAGTGCTAATGACCAGAGAGAGCGCGAGCCGAGAGACCATCTCAAGCTGTCAGTCACGGAGAATGGGTAAAACAATTGGAGCCCGAGGGCAGGAAACAGCACCATGCCATCAAGAATAATCCTGCCCTGAAATTATTAGAATTCTCCCCCATCTTAGAAAACGGCACAAGCGCAAGAAAGGAGACGAAAGAGACACAAAGGGGGAGCAATACGATGAGAAATTTGAAAAGTGTTGATGTTGAGTGGGGAGGTTGTGGCTCAATTAGTGGAGATTGGTGCTGCAGCGGTGGTTTCCCGGGGGGAAGCCACACTAGGATTTGGAATTCTGTAAGACAGTGAATATGAGGCTCGGCGATGATCCGTGCGAGATCGATCTAGGATTGATCCTGGCTCGTACTCCCCAGCAGTTAAATGTAACAGTGGGTCAAAGTGTAGGGTTCTTTTTGTATGGCAATTGGACCGTGCCGGGCTGGTTTTGCGGGGACCCACTATTACATCTATTTAGGGGCGGGTATTAGTTAGTATTATAAGGACTAATATTAGATTAATCTAGTATCGGTCCTACGGAAGTACTCTCTATAGTAAATTTATACAAGAGGTACTTCTGGTTCGAAAGGCTTACTTACTCATAGAATACCAAAAATTAAGACTTTTTAAAAAGTAGTTGAAAAAATTCTAAAAGTGTTTGGAATTATTAAGGTAATATTCCTAGTTATAGTACTTAGCTTCTTTTTCTATTCAAAAGTTATTTTTAGAATACAATTTATACTTTAAATAGAGTAGGTACTGCGTAGAGGTTCGCCAAGGATTTTTCTGGATCAATCCAGGATTGATCTAGACCGATACAAATCGATACTAGTACCAATCCGGATCGATTCGCGAAATCGTAGATCATCGCCGAACCTGGTGGATATGACCTCATGAAACAGAGTGTGTCAGGGTGTGCTACCTTCTTCTCCTTGTGGAAGTTTTCAGGAGATACTTCCACACCGCATGCTGCCCCCCGGTTCCAACCACTGGCTCTTGTAGTCGAGTGGCCGACATGGTGCTTGGGGACAATGACAATACTCTTTGCTTCTTCTCTCGAGGTTTTGTTCCTCCTGCTACTGCGTTCTATTCTGTTGTATAAATGCGGGATCACGAAGTAAAGAGGTATTTGGAAGGATGATCCTTGAGGCCGCTTTGACCCAGTGTGGTTGCCATGTGGTTTTCCCGCCAACTGCTGTGGCGTGAGACATGGTCAACCCTTTGAATCCGATTGGAACGGAGAAGCTTGGCTAAATTTCACTGCACTCTGACTTTTGGGCCATCAAAAAGGAGGCTGAGACCCCGCCTTGGAGGAATTCCGCCAGTGTGGAGACTCTCTCCTTGACAAATAACATTTGGGAGGGTTATTTCTCCTCCCCGGACGATCTCAAGATGGAAACCAGATCGACAACACCCCTGCAACGAAGTGCCGGAAGAGGACAACCTTCTTTCCGATCTCCACGGTAGCCAGTGCAACCTTCGTTCATGGACTCCGTTTCAAGTTTTTGGGGTCATTCACACAATGAACTCAACGAGGATCATCACCGCGTTTCCTCCCCCACCAGGAGTTACCCCCAACTTCGTCAACCCCGACTTCAATGGCAAACAAATCATAGTCGCTGGGGTTGTATTGCCTCTGCTCATGTTTCCGTTCTTAGGGGCACGGCTGTATGCGAAGTATGCTCTACTCAAGAAAATTCATTGTGACGATTGTACGTCTAGCTCTCAACTCACGAACAAGAATATTCAACTAATTTTGATACATAGACATGATAGCTCTGGCTGTGGTAGGCTCTTGCTATCCTCTCATGCCCTCGCACAGCGAGTTAACCAAAGTCGTTTCCTTGCAGCCATTTACGCTTGTGTTTTCTATTATGCAAATGCTTCGTGAGTCCCCAGTATTTCTCAAGGCCACTAATTTGGCTAAGGCTTCCCAGAAACCAGAAATGGGTCTGGGAACCATATTTGGGATATTCCGCTACCTAAGTTCGAAACCTATTTCTTCGTGAGTGTATTCCCCTCTCTGCCAATCTTCCGTCTGTAGACATCATATCTGATCCCACGCACCAGTGGGGTGGTATTTTCGGCTCTCTAACCCTCGGTCTTGCCACTTTGCTCATCAAGGCTTCCATCCTGCTATTCTACCTCCGATTAGCATCATCGAGGGCTTTCAAAATCGTAACCTGCCTTGTCCTGTTCGTTGCATGCGGCTACTGTCTCTTCGGGGCCTTCACATGGCTTTTCATGTGCCGACCGATTAACGCATATTGGGACCTCACTGTCCACGGCAAATGCTTGGACTTCAAAGTTGCGTTCCTTGTCGGAGGAGTGGTAAATGTTACGACGGATGTGGTGATGCTCCTTCTTCCAATCTGGGTTCTGAGACCTCTTCGTCTGCCGAGGAAGCAGAAAATTAGAGTTACTCTTATTCTTATGACAGGGCCGTTGTAAGTATTATCGTTCCTCGGATGTTCTGTGTTTTCACTGATTTCCTTGGTGTCTGCGTTGTGAGCACTGTCAGACTCGCAAAGATCCCCGAAGCAATGGCGAATACAGACTTGACTTGGACAGGAAGTGAAGGATACGTATGGGCGTAAGCAGTTCTTGCCCTTTCTTCCGCCTGCTAAAAACCCACTTACTTCGTTAAAGTATCGCTGAGTTGAATATCGGGATTATCTGTGCTTGCTTACCTTCCTTGAAAACGATAGCAAAGCACCACTGCCCTGAAACGTTCAATGACGACCCTGTGTTCTCGACGAGGGATCCTCAAAGTCCTCAGCAGCAGTCTGTGCAGTGGCCTAGCACTTTTCAAACTCAGGATAGTGGACAGCCGGGAAGTGACAGTAGTCTACATATGACGACTCTGTTAACCAATGCCTCGCTTACTACAGATGAGTACGGTAAAGATGTCATCACATCAAACTCTGTTACTTTGGAAGCTTTGCAGGTGCCGCACAAGGCTATGGTTGCGAAGAAAGATTTACCGAAAGATGTTCCCTTATAGTCGGAAATTTTTTGCGGAGTTGAGGTTCATTGTTCTGTTACTAGACGGGCGGATGTCCTTAATGTCTTAGTTGGAGGGTGTTCTGGTACTCAAAATAGATTTGTCGGGTCAAGACTGTATCGTCTTCGTTTTACTTCTGGTGTTGGCTTGCATTCGTTAGATTTGGCTATATGATATATGTATACTGGGAGAGAAATGCTTAATCCTTGTTCGAGTAAAAGGAATGTTCTTCGATTTTGTTTCTCGACGGTGCTAAAGGGAGACACCCATGATTTTTCTGAATGTCTATCTTGCAAGATAGAGAACGATAAGATAATCATCTAGTTATCTGAAAAGAAGGAAAGTTCGGATAGGAACGATTTGAAATTTTAGTTTAAGCATAGTGTGTATCTGGTCAAACAAAAGTCCAGGCAAGTGTTCATCGGCAAGAAAGTGGCAGTGCATCACGTGATCAAAAACACCCTTGACTCTTGTTGAAATTAGGGGCCTGAGGCCCCTAATAGGCTTAGTAAGCCCTGGAACCGAACGCCATGGGGCTGTGCACTAGCTTAATACCCTGTCCAGCTGGAATACCCTGTATAGCTGGAATACCCTGTACGGCTGGAATACCCTGTACAGCTGGAATACCCTGTACGGCTGGAATACCCTGTATAGCTGGAATACCCTGTACGGCTGGAATACCCTGTATAGCTGGAATACCATGTACGGCTGGAATACCCTGTATAGCTGTAATCGGTTCAGCTGGCATAGGGATTTAGTACATGTGACTTAGGGGGTTCAGGGCTATATATACGGGCTACTTACCACTGTAGAACAGCAGTCAATTCAGTACGTTTTACTTGGTTTACATTGCAAGCACGTGACCCTAGCTATATTGCTTTAGCTAGTTCAACAACTCTATATCTCGGAGCTCAAACTTGTGCTCAAGTTATACTTGGATCGGGTAGGCTCATACTCACTGGGTGTCTCTAACTGCAGTGGATGTCATTAGCTATTTCGTGGATAGGCACACAAGCATCACGCGTGCGTAACAGGGGAGCAAGGCACTGCCTCGCTTACAGTAATCCGGGGCTAATGCATGCTCCCGTGAGCAGCATCTGAAGCTTACTCACAACGTCACCTCTTCACCACGCAACAAAGTATGACCTGCTTAGCCAGCTCAACATCATTGCATGAGCCCGCAATGCGCTCTCTTTCTGCCAAAGAATAACCATAATCATGCCACCAGAAAAGGGGCCTAAAAAGCAAATTTCTGATCGGCGGCGCTCGCAAAATAAGCAAGCCCAGAAAAATTACCGTAAGGCAAACGGTGCCGCAGTTGCCGACAGTGTAATGCTGACTTTATGAGTTTAGGGGAGCGTCAGAAAAGGAATCTGCAGGCCCTGCAGGATATTGCAACGTCTACACACGGCTTCCGCATTGGTGGTGGAAGCAAGGATGGTCAAGATATGGATCCTGCAGTAGCCATTGGCACCAATGCGCCGCTGGGTCTAGATGGCACTTATGAGTATTCACTTACACACCCTCATGTAGCAGGTGATTCAGCAGCGCAGAGCATGCTGGGCTCTCTCGGCGAACCCGGCCAGTCACCGAGCAGGTTCTTGGGCACAGCGCAGCAACCTCAATCATTTCCAAAAACGAATCAGCCTTTGACCCCTGAGAGTCTTCAAGAGCACAGCATCCTCAGCCAACTCATTGAAGAAGAGGGTGTTGTGCCTGACGAAAAGACGAAAATTCATATTTTGGAGAAGAAAATAACCCTGCAAAGCATTTTGAAAGCTGGGTTAAAGGCGCTCTCACACGAGACTTCAGCGGATATAGAGTGCCCTTCCTCTTGTGGGAATGGAGAGGGAAGCGCCAATAGCAATACTGCACTCCGGACTGACAGAATCTTACTATTGCAGAACGCCAGCCAAGCGCAGGCACCATTCCTGCCCGATATTCACAGAAACAACTTCCGGATAAAGCAAATCCTATTCGTCGCAGCATGCGTGGCGAATGGAGCTGCTCTAGGAACCACTCTCGGGCCCACAGACTGCGACAACGTTGAGTCACCATTTTTCTGTGAAAACATCTCTAGATCAGCTGCCGAGACAGTTTGCGCGAGCGAGTTCACAAATCTCAAGACGCACTTGCGGCCCTGTGCCACGCAACTGATGCACAAGCACCATCCATATATTGACGTGCTTCCTTTCCCCACATTTAGGGAGAGGGTCATCAAACTTGCTTATGTTGATGAGCCATTGATTGACGAGGAGGACCTGTGCAATGATCTTCAGAACGACGGGTTGGTGTGTTGGGGCTCATCTTTGGGTGGTGGGAGTGCAGCAATTGGGTCAGGTGCGCCGTGGGATATTCGGAGCTGGGAAGCGCAACCGTGGTTTCTGAGAAAGTGGTGGATCTTGATTGGTGGTGCGGAGGGAGAAATCTATAAACAGACGCAGTGGTGGTGCGAGGTGAGGGGTGAGCGGTCGTGTTATCCTTGGTAGCAGCGGTTGTTTTCTTTGCTCTTTGAATTGAATTGGTCGACTGAGTGGGTCGAGATCCTGAGGCGTACAAGGAACCACTCTACTCAAATATGATCCATATATGCGTACTTGTTGGAAGCTAAAGCTGTGCATCGAGACAAATCTATCTTGCGGGTGAGACTTCTTTGATTTCCATACAAAGCAGGCTTACGAGAGCTGGAAAGGAGAAAGAAATCCATTACATTCCGCCTCAGTGGTCAACCTTGCCTTTATGCATGCTTATGTTATCTGAAAAGAGGCAGACCCAATGCGGCAATGCTCCTCCATTCCCTGCTTAATGTACACTCGGACCATGCTTTGCACTCGAACGTAAAGTATATAATCTGGGCCACCCCAAGAACGAGAACTTGATCTTCAGACTCAGTGTAGTCCCATTTCCGAGAAATTCACACTATATTAAGTCAAGACTTCCCTTCAAAATGGAATACGTGCAGTATGTTGGACCATTAACTTGAGAACCAAAGGCTTCTCGCTCGCCTTATTGCAGCCCCAGGCTAACATTAATAATCCAGGCTAGGAAAATCTGGCCTGAAGGTCTCAAAGGTGATCCTGGGAGCGATGTCCTTGGGAGATCCGTCGCCCACGATGGGCTGGACAATCCCCGAAGCCCAAGCCCTGCCGATCCTCAAGCATGCTTATGACTTGGGTATCAATACATGGGATACCGTGCTTTCCCCTTTCCAATTGAAAATAGTTGTCCAAAATGCTAACCATAACAATGCATAGGCCAATGTCTATTCCAACGGCCAGTCAGAACGCATTATTGGGAAAGCTCTTCGCGAATACAAGATCCCTCGCGAACGTGTGGTCATTTTGTCGAAGATCTTCAGCGGCATGCCCGAAGATATAGATAAGCTGACCGACGCCGAAAGATTTACGAAGATGTCTGTCAATGATGGAGACATGGTGAACCAAGTCGGGCTTTCAAGGAAGAACATCTTTGCTGCCGTGGATGCGAGCATCGCCCGTCTCGGGACTTATATGGATGTCTTGCAGATCCATCGCTTGGACCGCGAAACCCCGCGTGAGGAGATCATGAAAGCTTTGAATGATGTTGTTGAGAGCGGGAAGGCGCGCTACATTGGCGCTTGCTCGGTGAGATTCCCTGGATCGTTGTTTGACTTGAGTTTAAATGACTGAACTTTCTCCAGATGCATGCGTGGGAGTTCCAAACGCTCCAGAATATCGCGAAAGAGAACGGCTGGCACCAGTTCATTAGCATGCAGGACTACTACAGTTTGCTCTTTCGTGAGAATGAGCGAGAAATGATCCCCTATTGCCGAGACACCGGAGTTGGCGTCATCCCCTATTCTCCGCTTGCGCGGGGTCTGCTCACTCGACCGTACAGTACAGAGCCAACGACCCGCCAGAAGACCGATGTTTTCGCCGACTTCCTTCTTGGAAAGACCACAAGTGCGGATATTGAGATCATTGGGCGAGTAGAAGAGCTTGCGAAACGCAAGGGCGTTAGTATGGCTACCATCGGGCTCGCTTGGTGTACTGCTCGAGGAGTAATTCCGATTGCTGGGCTTGGAAGTATCGACAGAGTCAATGAGACGGTCGAGGGATTCAAGGTGGCTAAGGCAGGGCTTCTTGAGAAAGAGGATATCGACTTCCTCGAGGAGAAGTATGTGGCAAAGCCTGCATTTGGTGGAATGTAGCTCAATCAATCCACATAATTAGGATGGTGGCCGGAAACAATTACGTAGGCATCTTTTTGATCTAGTTAGGCAACAAGCTCTTGCAGCAAGATCACAGTGCCCTGATAGGTGTCTACCTACCTAGAAAAATCTTGCCTATTATTGCTATGAATCTGGGTTGGGGGTCAGAAAAAAAAGTATGGAAGCGCCACATCATAAAGTTCATTAATGAAGAAGTGATAGATTGCAGGCAAGCTAAGTACAGTGATGTAGCTGTTGTATAATTGCCTGCATCAAGGTAGATCAATCGTTCGGTTGCAAAAAAGCAATTCACTTCCCCTTGAACGAACCTCAAATGTGGCTTGCCCATCCTCACTTTCACGACCAACTTCAAGATCTTCGCTCAACCCTTCAACTACCCCCTGGATGTCGAAAACATTAATGAGCTGGACTATACATCTTTAAGCCATTGGCTGACGAGGAACAGCTGGGAATGATACCCTACAATGGAAATACTAAGTCGACTTAGACGAGGCTCAACTGGTGCTGGAGCCGGAGTCTGGTCTGGCTGGAAGGAAATGGGAAGAGGAGCATGACAATGGAAGAGTTGGTGCAACAAAAGAGAACATCATACAGGAGATGAGAAGAAGAGCGGGCTGGAAAGAGGCATACATCCGCCCCATCCGAGGCTACGGAAAGGGGATGACCGGGCTGGCCAGAAGGTGCTCGCATCGACGATGTGGTAGACTGTTCAACAAGTCCCGCCGCAGGGACTTTGAACGAAAGATTGCCTACGAGTGTGCAACATATACAAGCTGGAGCACACAGCACTGGAGAGAGAAGGAGGATGGCCGGAATGTTCACCTCTAACGGTAATCGATTTTCTAATTCGGCGGACAAGTTCGATAATTATGTGTTCAAGCGTGGTGCGGCAACTCAGTTTCCCAGTGTCGCTGGGGAGAATATTGCGTTGGATGAACACCACTCCGATAACGAAGACTCCGAGTTCGTGCATCCACCTACTTCGAGCACCAGCTTTCCAGATTTTCCTGTGGAGCAACGAGGGACTGTCCTCCGCGAATTCGCGGCCCAGTATGAACGCCCGACAAGACCGCGGAAGGGAAAGAGAAGATACGGGTACGTTTAGTTTCACTGGTGCATTGCTCTCCAATTTGATATCATTGAGGGCTAAACGTTTGTCAGAGAACGACTCAACAACCAGCTTCGTCGACGTTCCAACTGGCGACTATGACAGTCGCAAGCAAACACCGATGATAACCTTTCCCTTCATGAATTAGCCAAAACCTCGCGCCAAGCATCACTTTTCAGCATACATTCATCTCGGCCAGGAATGCGCCCCTCACTTGCCCAAAAGCTTGCTCAGATACCTGACGATCCAGACGATGTTGGGGGCATAGAGTCTGCTTTGTTGAAATTGGAAGGAAAATATGACCAAAAGAGGTTTAATATTCCAGAGAAAGGCAGGGAATGAGATAATCCCACTCAATCTAACAATTTTGGTGTGGCTTCTCGACTTCCTGGCCGCAGTGGCAGAAATTCTCCCCTTTTGGGAGAAACCCAAATATCCTTCGGCGAAGATGGCCTTGGCTACGGTCGTTTGGAGTACCTAGAAACAGTGCGAAGTGTAGACGTCATTCCCAAAAAGAGTCCTGTTGCTTTATATGATTATTTTGAAGAGGAAAGGGAAGAAATTGAGGAGCTTCTTCGCCCCCATGCTTCTGGGGGAGGTTCACACCGCGTCCGCTCGAACGTGCCAGAGAACGTGGCACAGGAGAGAGAAGAAATCGTATGTGATATCTTGAAATTTGAAGTGCATGTAGTGCTGACAGATTGCAAATCGACGTAGAACACAAGGCATCTCCCGAACACGACTCTTCAACGTTGGCAGAACTAGACTTAGGTCCCACAATACTCGATCAAGAGTCCAAATTTCTAGACAATTTCTTTAATGGTGTGAGCTCGGATTAGTTTAAATATGACTTTTCCAATAATCCCCCAGATGGATCCGAGTTTAGTGCTGGATGGGAGGAGCTACCATCGATATTCATAGGAACAACTTCTACGTTTGGCCAGCAACCTTCACGCGCGACAATCAGCAGACAGGAGGAAAGCGTAATCGAAGCATTTCGAATTGGGCACACTTTAGGCAGCAGACAGAGAACGTGCGAGGGTGATGAGCACAGTCATAATAGCAACATGTCGGTTGCATCCTCGCTTCCGTCCGTTGTTGATAGCATCTTTACGATAGCCAGCGGGCCATCGATGTCTTCTCTTCCTGGTCCTCAAGGAGTTGGAGAACGACTAGTTTCACTTTTCCTTGACGATACTGTCATTAAAAGGGTTTGTTCCTATGTTGTTCTCCTCATCGAAAGGAGAGATTCGAGAGAACCTCAGAAGACTGATCAAAGACTTCGCAGCCGAGCTACGAAAAGAAGCCGAAACAGTGCAACAGCGCCATGCTGCCAAATTCGTTCGATTTAGGGCCAGGAACTCCCCCCACATGATGTGCAATTCACTTGTCGAAAAAACCAAACCGAGAGTAGAGAAGAGAATTCCGAATGCAGTAGATGAGGAAGATGTCGATTCGGAGGACGATGATTCGGCTCCCTCTGATGACGAGTTAGATAATCTCAAAGTTTGAGAAATTTATAAAAGAATCTAGAGCTTTCGAGATATTCCGGACAAAGTTGAAAGCGTTTGTTGATCCTCCCGAGAAGGGGGTCGACCAGGGGAGAGTGGATCCAGAGGAAACGTCCGAGGAAGGGAACAACAATATCGCCGACGGAAAAATGACGTCTACAGAGATTCTCGTCTGTATTAGATGTGATTGCGACGGCGTTCAGGAAGCCACGGCAGCCAATTCCAAGAGGCAAGATAAGGGTAGAGTGGAAATGCGTAAGACCTACCCTCGCGATGTTCAGCACTATGATTAACGGCAAGAACAGAAGTGTGGGCACACAATCTACGATGACTTCATCGAGCTTGTGCCAGGAGCCACAAACCGCACGTCTGGAATTGTGATTGTCTTCCCTACTCTTGGAGCTTTGAAAGTGTGATGGAAATTCTGGAAGCAGTCGAAATAGGGGTGAAGGCGTCCCAAAATGGTTAGAATACATCACACGTGAGGTAGCGATTTGTCAAAAGCGGCGATGCGCTTCTCGCGTTCATTTTCCCCAAACCTCGACAACACCATCCAAATGAGCATTCCCTTCCTTCCCTTTGATTATTCTCAGAATGCTGGCCGCAGATCAAGCCCAGGTTCTGAGACCTGACCTCTTGTCCCAGCTTTCTAATGAACTCCTCAGCATCATCGTGAGCTTCTGCCGTCAGGAAGATCTTCCCTCCTTGGCTCGAACATGCCGTCGGTTGCATAGCCATGCATTTCCCGCTCTTTATCGAACAATCACTATCAACGGCGAAACTAGAGCCTCCGTTTTCACCATACTAAGCTATAAGTATGACCTTAGGAGAATGCTGAAGACGACTGTAGGTGTTGGGGGGAGACATCCTTTCCTATTTGTGACTGTTTCACGAGATTTCCTAAGACAATGTCCTCTCCCGAACAATCCCAATTGAGCAATTGCTGACTCCCTCCGTTACCTAGCGAAGTCTGCATTTCTCGTCCCGATGGTATCGCGCGTCTCGAAACACCAGAAGGGGCTGGGGTATGAACACGATCGAGGAAATGACCCGCTTACAGCACCTCTTCATTGAATGGGACTATATGGAAGAAGATGAAGGAGCAGAGCATCACATATATCTTCCATCTACACTTGCAGAGACGTTGAGAACTTGTACGTTGGTGGCTCTGAATAATCTCTTGCAGGTCTAATTGTTACAGGTACCATCAACTTCAAATGTTTCACCAACTGGCCTCTTGACGAAGCAGCTTGTCTCTTCGAGCATCCGATGCTTCGAAAGCTTGAAATCCACTGGGCGGAGGCAAAAGGTACGGAGGGAAGTTTCCTCCGCCGGACTGGTCCAGGACACCATTCTACGGCACTCGAAGAACTCAGCCTTATCGATTGTCAATTCCACGCCAGTGACCTCTTTCGTCTCCTCTCGTTCCCCCGCGCTTTGCAATATCTCGACATTTGGTCAGATCTCAATGACGATGAGGTTTGGCTAGAGATCCAGGAGAGCTGCGAGCCATACTTCGCCGCGATACGAGATACGTGTGGGGAAACATTGAAAGGACTGAGACTGGATTTATGGAGTCAAGGCTGGTGGGTCGTTCCAGCGCCTGGTCTGCATGAGCTCCTCCATCTCCAATACCTCGAAATCAAGCCAGATCATATTGAAGCCCCGAAAGAATGGGAAGGGCATTTCCCTTTGCCACAGATAGACTGCCCAATCGACAAACTTCTGCCACCAAATACAGAAGTGCTGAAAATAGGACCATACGCTTCAGCATATCCTGTGTTATTGGACATTCTCGAGCGAAAGGCGGAGCTTGTGCCTTCCCTACGTAAAATTATCCTCAGCGTCTATTATCGAGATGAATCTTTAGCTGCGCAGCTTACTACTGCGGTCGAAAAGGAAACCGATACCAGAAACTATTCCACCCGCACACTGCAGGACCAGACCCGGATGATTCTTGAGGAGAAGGCCACCTTCAAACCGTCGACAAATAAGGCGACATTCGAATTTTTTGACGCCATTTGCAAGCACAACAATATCGAGCTGGTGGTACTTTATGAGGACCCAACGCGGAAGGAAATATTCAAAGAGGGTGCAGGACCGGCCCTCTGGGAGATAGCTGATCAAGTGATTTGATTGCAGAGAAAGCTTGAGTAAAGTTGATGGAATATTACCTATTGCCTCAGTGTCTGGCGAGTCGTAGCACGAAATACATGATTACTGTGGCTCCCCATTTCCAGTGATTCAATCTTGGCATTATGCAGCGAATGGGACCGCTGATCTTCATTTTCAGCTCATTTGTTTATCATCAGTGGAATCTATCTGATCTATGCGATCTGATCTATTCCCACCCCTTTTGATGCAAATGCAAACGCAAGCATGATCAATATTCCTACATGTCCAGTTCTTCTTAGAAGAGCCATCTGCGCCATAATCTGGGTATCTTCCCCCAATGCTTCCCATTTCCTCCAGATAAACGCCCGCTCACTCTTGTTTTGTCTTGCAATGCAATATCCTGTACACATACTATGGAAACACATCCACTTCATAATTACCTCACTCCTTAGTATCAGGTGAGCTCGTCTCTTCTCCTCTACCCTCACCCTCGTGATCATGCTCGTTCTCGTTTTCTCCTTCGTTGGCAGTATTGCTGCCCGGCCCATCTCTGCGTACGAGGTTTGGGAACATCATTGACGAGTCAACATCATCCATATCCGGAACATCGCTCAAATCGCTCTCATCATCTGCACTATCGTGTAAACTGCCCCTCTCGCTCTCATCGTCGTCTCTCTTCTCCCGCTCCTGTCCAGTCTCCGTTGGCTGCGTGGAGATCTCGACTCTTGGTGCGGAGTCAACAGCGCTGGCACTTGCACCTCGTTGACTCGGCTCAGCGTTCGAGCCAAGGATCATGGTCGGTGATGGCTGCTCTGAGACTCGTGGTCGGGAACTTGCGGGTGCAATGGCTCGTGGTGGGTCAGGAGGACGGTTGACTGCCAGCTCTGCGCGACGGAGGATCTCACGACGACTGACGCCGACCTTGCGGGCACGAGAGGGCTCACTGCCGGCAAATGTGACGGGCACGGGAATTTGAGTGCCGTTCATGTCCATGACTAGGTTGTTGAGGCTCATGGGACCCATTGATCGGATGGTGGTTAGTGGTGGAGCGTCTGCTGCCCCATCTAGCTGTGCGGCTTGAAGGGATGACGGATCAGGACCTGGAAGTGTCTTTGCGACTTGAGTGTATAGTACTGCCCAGGAATCGTTGATCAGATCGTCGATTGGTTGTGGTTTCATGGCGTTGGAGTTGAGCTTCTTCAATTCGACGGCTTCCCTCAATGCGTCAAGAGCAGGATGTTGCATCCTCGGGTCTTGCATCCAGGCCGCGAGACGGTCGGAAAGTGGATTGAACTCCTCGTTAATAACGGTTTTGAAGAGCTCATCCAACCCGGCTGGGACCTTTGCTACACTGCGGATGAGCTTTAGGTAGGTGGAGCAACATTCGGTCCAGACAACACTGAAGCGGTGGAAATCGGTGGACTTCTTGCGCACCCGCTTGCATAGAGCCTCCATGTTTGCCTTTTCGCCAGTGTACAGGAAAATTCTGGTGATGTAGCGCACGTATCGTTCCATATACACACAATGCCGACCGGGTCGTTCGGCATCCGGCTTCCAAACTTGGATGTGCATGGTTTTGGTGAAGATCGACTCTCGGAATTCGTGAGCCGCGGCCTTTGCGGTAACGAAGCTAGGATCATTCTCATCGTAGATGATACCGGCTACACGAGCAATCATGCGATGCTGCCAGTGCTGTTTGTCAGCGTTGCGAAGACCGCGAAGGATTTCCAGGATAAATGACTCCCATTCGTCCTGGTCTGCAATCTTGACGGCCTCTCCCTTCCGAATGGCATACGGTTGTTGTTGGAGAAGATCCGCACCCGCCTGCGGTTCCATGGCCTTTGAGATAACGAGCTTGTGGATGACTGAAGCAAGTTTATAGTGAGGCTCAAGAATGGGGTCTTGTCGGCTGTCCTTGGGCTTAGGGACCGTCCTGATGGCATTGACGAAAGCATGGATTATGCTATCGATACTTGGTCTCCTTGTCTTTGCTCGTTCATCCCACTCGTCGTCAACTTTACAGTACATCTTCCAGTAGCATTTTCCGAGCATGTAGTGGTTCCTGTATAGTCAGTGGAATGAACTACCATGAAATGTTGGGGGTCCTTACATCCAGAGGTCGGGCCGGTCCCTAAGGGATTCCTTGAACAGCTTGGCAGCATACATCCAAGCCTTGTATCGGCTCAACTCCTCATGCAATGGCTTCTTGTACATGCCACCGGCTCCGCTCATATGCTTCTCAAATTCGTCAACCCAGAAGGCTTCCATACCAAATGGTTCACGGGAGGAGGCGTAGATCCGCATGCCAAATTCGTGGTACATCTCAGAAAGCTTTTCAGCAGTAGCAGGTAAGTTGTCTGCAGTACGAACTGATGTTGACAACGCCATGACATAACAGTGGATTGAGCTGCGCTGCAATCTCACCAAGTCAGATCGGTGATTATTGATCTTGTCCGCACTCCACATGACCTCTTCTTCTAGTTCGTAGTCGAAGCACTGAGCCAATCGATACCACGTCTCCCAGTGATCCGCGCTGAACTGGAGCTGCAGTCTCATGAAGGTAGCACCAACTCTCATATCATCTGTCTGAGCGCCCGGACCGAGCCTCTTTTGTGAGCGAAACTTGGTCAAGGCAATCATGCCGAGCAGGAAGTACCAGTCTTTATCTGCAAGCGGACTCTCTGGAGAGACCACTGGTAAAGAATCGACTTGAACCTGGCCCTTCCAAGCCCTGTACATATCGATTGGACGAACTGAAGTCTTGAGATACTCCGTATAGTTGCGGAGATTGTGTAGCATTTGTGGAGTAGACTTGTTTGGGCCAACGGCGGTCTGCATTCTCTCAATTGTTGGCCGTAATTCGTGCTTCAGTAAGTCTTTCATCGGCATACGAAACGCCAGCTGGATAACTTGTTCTGCAATATTCAAGACAGTGCGCCTATCAAGTGTCTCCGTTGGACATCCATGTTCCTCGAGTAGATATGCTCCAACTCCGAGTCGAATTCCATAGAGATCGTACAGAACTTGGCCTAGGTAGTCTTCCCAATGTTCTACGTGCTTCAAACGGATCATCTCAACCTTCATCATCTTGAGGAATATCTTGTTTGACGCCTTGCAGCACTTTCGCATACCAAGAGAATAATGGACGAGTGCCAAGAAATCGGCCAAGTCGTTGTCCGGTGTTGGGAAGAGTTCTCGATTTTGGGTCATCGCCTCCTTCGCCATCGTATATTGTAGTGCCCATGTCCGAACTTGCATTTCGCGGAGCTTGTTGATGAACCCATTGAATGATCCGTGATGAGCATAAGCGGGAGTTTGTGGTAATTGGGTCATGCCAACTCTAATTTCATCGTCGAAAATTGCTGCGGAGTGAAGGACTCGGTTCAATTGGGCAATGGCAGCACATGTCGATTTGATGTGACGATCATCGATGATCTCGAAACATGTTGCAGCATCATTTAGGGCGATTGTAAGCGATTTGACCAACAGATCATCCAATGCCTTCAACCACATCAACAGCTTGTGCCGACGTGGTTCATCAGCGCTGTCTACATAATCTTCAGTTCGCAGATCGCCGACGATGATCTCGATGCTCTTTAGATGGCACGAAAATACTTTGGTATTGTATCCGATGCTGAAGTAAGCCTCACGAAGTCTTTGCCAGAGGAACAAGCGCAGGGATGTACTGCCCGTCTTTAAGAACTTCCACATGTCACGCAAAGCAGGTGGAGTGTTGTCCGCCGGATCAGTGCTTGCTGGAGGATCAGTGCCTTCGCCTTCAACTGGTTGACAAGCAGACTGTGGATCGAGAACTGGTTCCAAGGTCTCGATGATCGCCAATGGATCTGATCGATCGGTTTGGAACAAGTTGAAGAAAAAGTCCATCGTGGTGAGTCTCGATACTTCTCGCTCTGCGGCTTCAATAGAAATTTCAGGCATGACTGCATTATTTTGCAGCTCGATCGCGGGCCAGCCAGATTCACGGAGCAAGGCTTGGAGGTCGGACCAGCAGAGTACTTTGTGCTCACGAGAGACGTTATCGGCCATTGTAGCGTAGAAGACCGAAGCCCAGAGGTATCGCAGAGAAAGCTCATCGTTGGAAGCGCATTTGCGAGACTGGATGACATCCGCAGTGAAGTCTGCCCATCGGTCCAATCGGTCCTTGGTAATGGTCCGTGTTTCGTAGGAGACTGCACTGTTGGGATTTGTGATTCGAGAATAAATGTCGATATGGAGTTCGAAGAGTGTTTGGGCCATCTCTTCCAATTGTTCCATGTCGCCGCCATCCGTACGGGTACGCGAGATTTCTAGCTGGAGTCGACTAAATATATCAGTATCGACGAAACTGATGATGCGAACCACAGCAACTTTCAAAGATTCCGGCCACAGGTGCTGGCGGTACGTAGTAAGGATAGCACACATCCACTCATATATAACATCTTGCAGCGGCATCCACTCAGCTTCAACCTTGACAGCGAATGCAGAAAGGCCATCGGAATCAGAGAACAGAGGTATACTGCTCAATTTCAACGGACCAGTCTTTGAATGCTCGAGAAAGGCTGCCAGTCCAGCATTCGCACTGCCAGTGGAGGAGCCAAGAATATCAGCCGCATTGCCATTGACGAATGTTGAAGCTTTAGCATCGTCCCAGGTTCTCAGAATATCACGCAGATCTCTGACGGCCGTGTTTGCCACAATTTCAGCTCGTTCAATGGGCTGTGTCTGTGACATAGCTATTTGCAGGTTCTCCAAGTTGCCTAAGTCCTCGACACCAAGTTTCTTGAGAAGCCCGTCAACAAAGTGAAACACTTTCTTGTCTGCACTGACAAAGCCTTCAAGTTGCCCTGCAAGCTGAGATGCAGGATCGATAGAGCCATCTCCTGTGTTGTCGCGGTTTCTAATACGCTTGCTTCGCTTCTGCGTGCCGTTGTCTTCTTCTGGGGTGGACCGAATGCCTGCAGCTGATTGGGATCGCTTTCGTGTTGGCAAACCAACGCTTGACTGGCGTTTCTCGTCAGCAAGCGGTACTGTGATAGTCGTTGTTACAATTTCGACTGGTTGATCGTCAGATCTTGTGGTAACCGGCGTCGCAATTGCGGCTTCGCTGCTTTCGGCAACTGGCGATTCCATGGTACCGGCATCCTTCATAATCTGGTCTTCGACCCCAGGTTGTTGAACCACATCATTTTCTGTGGATTGGGTGATCTCCGCTGGCAGGCGAATGACAATACCGGTTCCTGAAAGGCCATTAGGTGAAATGTAACTCTCACATAGCTTATCACCAATCGCCGTCCACGTCCTGTCCTCTACTATCATGATGATGCGGCTTTCTGTGATCTCAGGTCCTTCGCTGCCCGGTGTGTCTGTTCCCAAAGATTTGATCGTATTCGGAAGAAAGGGGTAAGGGTCCATGTGTTTTGTCAGAGATTTGGGCATGATTCTCTTCAAATACGGTGTCATGACCGGATGTGATAGCGCAGTTTCGTCTGAGAGAACTTCTAGCTGCTCTTTCAATTGCTCGCCGGCGAACCCCTCCTCAAGTGAAGGAGGCTCCACCTCTGCCACAGTAGGGTCGTCATCAACTTCGACCGCCGCTTCGAGACAATATCTCGCGATTCGTCTACTTCCGAGCATAGCACCTATCCGAGCGGCTCGTCTCCATAAATCGGCGTCTGATTCATCGCTTGCGAGTGCTAGTGCAAAATTGTCGATGGCAGCCTTGGCTTGATAGTCCAGCTGCGGCTTGGGAAGAGGCTCATGTTTTAGACGGCTTTTGACACAGTCCAGTATGAACTGGCCGTGATTCTTGTATGAAAGGTATAGAATTTGAGGCAATGTGCTTGGTGCTCCATCTGCACCGGCAGCGGCCAGCTCAATACCAAGTACGGCTTCAGTGTATTCGAGTTCGGGATTCTTTTCAATCCGCAGGAATTCCGTTTCGCTTTCAGGGTATTTGAAAATCTCGGATCGGAAAAGATTTGTGTATGCTTCAGCGGCTTGGGGGTACAGGTTCGGGCCTTGCGAATGGAGTTTGAGTGCGGCTTGGTATAATTTAAGAGCGTCCTCTATCTGCAAAGGTAATTAGCTTGGTGTGGAGACTTCGAATCCAGCGACGAACCTGTATCTCTTTGGTATTATCGACCTCGTCATCGGTTTGGTCATCGGGTTCAATATTAAGAGCTGTGAAGCTCGCCTGCCATATCGATTAGCTCCAATCTAACATTTGGTTTAATGAGCCCGCACCATAGTGGTGGGAAAAGTTGATAAGGGATTTGTAGAATTATGACTACACATTCATGTCAGTCCGTGATAGCAGTAAGATGCAGGAGTCCCAAACATACCATAAGTGATGTGAATGTCGGGGAAATTGCGTAGAGACAGTTGTAAGGTGGTAAACGTCGTGTTAGCATGCGGACTTCGAGCGGCGGTCTTCGTGGTGACCACACTGAAGTTTACCGTTTCACAACAAGTTCGGACGAACTTGGGTCTGGGCCAATTGCCTCCACAGCGCGAAAGGGATATCGTAACACCCTGGCTTGATGTCTTTTGCTAATTCCACAACGCCGATCTTGGGGGGATACCTTTCCTGGCCGAGCTGGGGAGGAGAGTAATGCCAAAGAATAATTGCTCCTGCAAGAGGACACGGACAACCGAAGACGCTGTGACCGAGCCACCCACAGTTCAGACAAATCAACGGTTCGACAGTTTCGAAGTCGCGTAGGGGAGCCCAGGCTTTCTCGCAGTGGCGAAGGTCGTGTACACGATAGGTGCACTCTAAACACCCATCGGGTATGAAGTTGATGAACTGCTGATACCTTGATGTCTGATTCGCCGCAGTGACACTGGCTCCAGGTACAGGCCGAGGGATGTAGCAGCTTATGGTATCATCAACAACTACAGTTGAGTAGGCTGGATTGGTTGAGTGGTCTTCAAAGGAATAACGGTCCGCGTGGATTGAACTTCTCGGAGAGGCTTCAAATGGTGTATAATCCTCGAACGGTCTTCTCGGGGAGGGTGGAGGGGGGTCGCGGAAGGCCGAGTCACTTTCGAAGCCTACTCGTATGCGAGTGGAAGGATCCGTGACAAAGAAGGCTGGGTTATTCGCAGAGCTTGCAAATGTTGTGTGGTTTGCGATTGAGGAGGTTGAATTATTCGAGAACCCTGCAGCAAAGGTGGCAGACGTCGCAGTCGAGCAGATAGGAATACTCGAGCAGGGTGCAGAGGTGGCAGGATTCGCGGTCGAGAGGGCTGCTTCGACCCAGTTGTCAAGTCCGCTCTCTACGTTCGTTGCTGGAGCTCCAGATGGTGCTTGGTTCATGGCAGAATACCTTTGTTGTTGGCGGGGCAGGCGGTGTGTCATGAGGTGCGAGATACGATTCTGCTCGTGGATTTATGATGTCTCAGCAGTCAGATTTTGGCTTGATTGGCTCAAAGCTCGCTTAATCAGCTAGTACGACGAGCTTCACTTATCGAGACACCCCACATCTTTCAATTCACCACATCCAACATCTCAAGCTCGCCAATGTTACAAGGGGACATTGCCCAATTACTACTTCATTGGCTAGGAGTACATTACGAAATGGCGATATACTTTTCTCTCCTTCTATGCTATGGGAATATTGTAAATTTATTCCTCTGTCCAGCACTAAAGTACGCAAGCATACAACATCATGCCACAAACCACCATTCTCCAACTTATTTTTCCTTTCTCAACCTACCATAAGTAGGCTTCCAGTTGGTGGGTTCAGGATACGAGCTAATTGACAGCAATTTTCTCTTTTGCTTCAAAATCTGAAGACCTCACCACATACCTGAAGTTACGCACGAGTTGCTAGAGGTGGAAATCATAGGCTGTATAATGCCATCCACAAAAACATATAGGTTTCTGTACCTAGGGAATAAATTTGCAACTAGGTGTCGCAAAGATCATAATTGAAAATCATTGTTCTCCAAGGCGAAATTACATGTCAAAGATCAAGCGGTGACGGTGATGGTGTTGAGGTGACAAAGTCTAAGCGGCAAGGCTGAAAGTGGTCCGTGCCACTTTGACTTGACACCTCCTTCGAAATTCAAAGTTGCTGGATCTGACAAAACAACCCAGCAAAATCCACAACGTCGACCCAGCATCTACCTGCTGTCTGCTTCATACGGCTCTTTATCGCATGCTACAGCTGCGCCTGCAGTTTCTGCCGACAGATCAGCTTTCAGCGTTTCTGAGACACCGGTCTCAACAAAGACGATAAGATGGTTGCGCCAGCTGTGCCTGAGTATGTGAAGCACTTGCAGCCAGCAGGTAATTGAGGAGAGAATAATATGCTGACATTTCTTTCTCAGACTCACGGAGGAGATCCTTCACGAATCTATCGATGCTCGAACAGAGGTCTTGGCTGCGCTACGAGAATTAGGTCCCCCAGATCTGGTCCAGCTGATCAAGCAAGCTCCAAGGAATCCAGGGAAGCAGGTACGTGGCAGATTAAGATCGGGTGCTTGGAGAAGGGCTAAATTGTCTGCAGATTGGAGTCTATCACCATGTCACAGGAGTCGATGCTTCATCTTCTGCAAGCTTGGCAGCATACATCAATACCCTTACCTACAAAGAAAACCACCAATCAAGCTCGAAAATCGTCGAGGGCGTGTACTGGTATGTCACAGGGTACGAGAGGTTTTACTGCGCGCTAATTAGTACCAGCTGCTACAATGCCTTCTCCAGACTCGATATGCGCGTACACGTTACAATTCCTGGAAGCGTCGACAGCTACTGCATAGATGAGAGAGGGGAGAAGAGAGTTGCATCCGATGAGTTATGGTTGGAAACGTATCTTTGCAGTGTGCTTCGAGCATACTCGTATGCGGATGATGGAAGTGGAGACACAATCAGGAAGATAATGGGTGTTCGAAGATTCAATCCAGTCACAAATACGGAGACAGAACACAGATTTCTACAAGCCGCGGAGCAACTGTTTTTCAGAGGTAATAATGACCTTCGCAGAAGAGAGGGCTAGGCTGACATCTACAGGTTGGCAATTGGGATCTGACTCCGTTGTGCAAGTGCCCAACAACGTCTCGAACCACCTCACAACCGGTCTCCTCAAATATTTCCATACCACTGGGCGATTCGCTTCTGGCATAAACCTATTCGAGAAGCTGCGGACGAAAAATGTTGAAGTCTCCTCACTGCTGGCAAAGGTCTTATTCATGGGCAACGAGGAGGTCCAAGCAGTCCGAGTTCTGCACGAATCTGTCAAGCAATCGCCAATGGACTACGTAATGCTGGATACACAAGCAGAGTTCTTGATGAAGAAGGCGTTGAACCCCAATCAGGAAGAGCTTAAGCAGGAGAGATTACGAATGGCTCTTGGTTGCGCAGACCGGAGCACAGTTGCTGCTCCAAGCGAATTTGGCACATGGGCGAGACTTGCAGAGGTATATGTTGCTATGGAGGACTGGGAGAATGCGTTGACAACCTTGAACTCCTGTCCGATGTTTACATACCAGGACAAAGATGCTCCAATCATGCCAGACCCCAAGGAAATTTACCTGCCAACTCTACCAGAGACTCGGTTAGACGAAATCGACAGCGAACCAGAGTCGAAATACTCCGAGCAAGTCCACCCGAGCTTGCTGAGCTTACGGGCTGCTCAGTACAAAGGGACATTCAAACATGCTTACAGTATTTTGACAGAGATGACAGCGAAGATTGGTTGGGATCAGCTGCTGAAGATCCGAAGTAACGTGTTTGTGATGGAGGAAGAATACCGCAGCGAGAAGCAGCCACCCGCCGGCCAACAAGGTGACTCAACCAAGCGTAGCGCAAGCACCGATGTACTGAGAGGAAGTCCAGGTCCTCCCATCAACGGCGACGAGCACACAGATGACGAGAAGAGCACAAATGGAGACTCGACTGCTGCCACACTAGTTGCTGAGAACGGTGTTAAGGGCTCGACAGCTGACCAAGCAGTTGAGAAACCTTCGCATACAGTCACACCAGAGGAAGCGAAGAGTGGAAATGAAGACGTGAGCAACTTCGATTTCCTAGTGGGTAAAGCTAACATGAAAAAGTCCGAGGCAACCGAAGAGCAACTCTCCCGCTTCAACAACAAACGCCTTTGCGAACGCTGGCTCGACAGCCTCTTCATGGTCCTCTATGAAGACCTCCGCATTTACACCATATGGCGCACGGAGATGGCCCAGTACCGCGCCCAACAAATGCAATACAAAAAGTCCGCAGAAGAATGGGAGATCCTCGGCTCCCTTGCCGACCGCCTGCACCACCAAGCCGAAGCCGTCGAAGCCTATCGCGCCTGCCTATCCATCCGCTTCTCACCAAAAGCCCTGACGGGCATTCTCGCGGAATTCGAGAGGGAGAAGCAGACGCGAGAGACGGTCGCGAGCGTCATTCGTCTCGTGACGTGGCAGTATAGGTGGTACTCGGAGTTCAGCCCCGAGCTGCTGTATACGATCCGCACGCTGATTGAGGATGAAGGCGCCCTGAAGGTTAGGAGTATCATTCAGGCGACGAGCCTGCCGCAGAATGTACTGGAGTTGACGCACCATTATGCAGCGCTGTGCGCGGCATTTAGGAGCAGTGGGACTGAGGGGTGATTGTTTGCAGAGAATCGAGAACAAAGGGTTGAGAAGCCGCAAATAATCGACAAATGGCAACTGAGAATGAGGAGCTGAGTTGGTGGGTTCTAGCTTAGGTGGTGAATATTGGGAGGTGACTTGCTATGTTGGCGACATGAATTCGAAATCAGCGAGCTGAGTGTGGATCGATCTTCAACAATTCAATTGGTGGGTCGGAGGTGGGTGTATTATAGACGGGCAGCTTTGCTAAAAGAATCCTATCTGCTTTCTTCTTTACTTGCTTCCTTCCTAAAGTTCTCTCCTGGCCTGTACGCTTCAGAAGCAGAACGGGAACCAGGTAAGTCAGTGGTGGCGCATGATCTTCGTTTTGGGGCAAGGCCCAGTGCTAGATTTACTTTGCGTCATTGCCCTTGCTTATCAAAGTCGTATTCTCCCCCCTTCTCTTTCACTTCTCCAGTTTTAGCGCCGAGGTTGTCACCTGTGTGCAAGTACTGGATATCTTCAATTTTGTATTACATCCACTATCTCGGCTTTAATATTACACAAGGGTGGCATTTGCAGATGTTCCCAGGCAAAGCAGGAGTCCATTTCCACCTCCAGTCCTCACCATCGTAATGCCGTCTTCCTACAAATAGAATTGGGAGTTTCCACGACAGTTCAAGATGCAGTGCTTCCTCAGCTCCCCAATACCACCGATCACCGTTCTACGAGAACAGATACATGCTGTTAACACAGAATATTCGACTAGAATCTCGTAGCTACCGTCTCTGAGGGTTGTATTTTTGAACAAACTCTATCGATGTCAAAAATCCGGTAGCATCCCCACAGGTTGTTTTAAAGTAGGGTTGGGGTTACAGTGCTCAGCTTTCACGGATATGACTGGTTTGCAAACTTTGGCGGATACGAAGATCGATCTCCAGGTATTTGCAGGTGAGGATTTCGAGTTGAGGTGTGTAGGGGCGAGTGAGGATATGAGGTTGGCGTTTGAGAGATCAGGGTGGAAGTTAATGGATGCGATGGGAGAGTGTAGTTCTGATTTCGTGGCTGTTGGGTACGTAGACGTAGTTTTTGGGTCCATGCCGAGTGCGGTGGTTGCTGGGAGGGTGGAGGGGGTGCCTGTTCAGGGTGCACTCGAAGGTTGACTGGGCAAGAAACTTTCTATGCAACGGCAAGGCACGTTCACTCTCACTCTCGCCTGTGTCGCCACAGCGCTCCGAAAATCAATATGAAACCAGAATTCGTTTTTTACACGACCAGAATTACACATAACGCCACGCATCCAAACGGCGTTGAGATTGTTTCACCCCACCGACAACCAGGATTCATCGATTCCTTTCACGCCAGCGCTAGACAGATCAACGAGAGCCCACTAGACGACCTCATGCTTCTTACGTTGCTGCTCCTCAGAAAAACAGTCCGCCTTCCAATTCACTAAACTCCTCTCACTCCCTTCAACACTGGCTCTCACTTCCCGCTGCTGATATATGCTCTGCTCGACCTTGATTTCTTCGACTTGGGCGCCGGTCCTAGATTTGTTAGTGTTATTCATAGTGTTCATGTGGTAGCTGCCGAGTTCGTTGCCGGAGAGGTTGTTCATGTTTGATTTGTTGCGGCTGCCGATGCTGGGGAGGATGCCGGGAACTAGGCGCGAGATGAGGGGTTTTAGGGAGGGGAGGGAGGCACAGGCGATTGCGACGTTGATTTCGATCCCGGACCAGATGGCGATGTTGACGGCGTCCACTGTGTGCTTTATTAGTTCATACGCAGAGTAGGAGCAAGGTTTTGAACGTACAGGATGTGTCTGTCGATACGGAAATCTCATACAAACTTTTTTATCGAATGATGCTGGTGACGCAGACACTTTCCATAATGTCAGTACAGATTTGGCACTATGTAGAGGTGGATAATTCACAAGGCACCGAAGCCGAAAACGAATACAAGACCAATCTTCTGTCGTTACGGGAGCTGCAGTTGTCTCAAGAGAGGCATTGGGATAGCGAAGATCATGATATCAGTAGTGATATTCAGCGCAGCATTGGAGAACCAGAAGGCGAGTTTGTTCATGCAATGGCCCGAGATGCTTGTGTTCCAGAACGAGTCCACGTGGATGCACATGAATACGGATCCGAGGATGGTCCAGCAGCCATAGACGATCAGAACGCCTATCATGATGCGGCACAGCTGGGTGATCTTTTTTGTAGTGAAGATGCGCATGTATTGGAAGATAATAGAGATCTTGGTCAACACGAGGGAGAGATTGTACATGGGGATAGTGGCCCAGAGAGCCTATGGAGGAAAGAACAGTCAGTGCTGCTCTAGTTCTTGATCTGTGGTAGGTAACATACTTGGAAGAACAGTTGAATGTGGTGTACCGGTATAGTCTCAAAAGGTATTCCAAGTCCACTTTTAATCTCTGAGGTATGATTAGCATCAGTATCAATGGTAGAGGTTTATCACTCACGGTAGAAGATGACAACGCAGAATCCGATGGAAGCAGCCTGGACTTTGAGTTAGTCGACCCTCGCAAGTAAAGATCAGAGCCGATCTTTCCCAACAGTGATTCCTTAGCGTTTCGACAAGAAGATGTTTCAAGGAAGTCAGAAAAGACTTTACCATAGCTGCTGTCATGATATAATCATCTGGACCAGCATTCTAGAGCATGATAACTCGCGTGTAAAGCCTACAAATGACAACAATGAATGCAATACTGGTGAAAAGGATGCTGCAAATCACAACAGGGACATCTCGACGCGGAATTGTGAACCCCATGATGAAAGAAGACTGTAACTTGGACGACATCTGAAGTGAATGTAAGCTCTAATTAAAGAAGGATGAAGATTTGCAAAGCCCGTAGCAGAGCACAGAATTGCACTGGGTGATTGCCGAGTTATGAAGACAGATCCATGATACAACCTCCTTAACGCACATCATCAAGGTATCGTTTCCTTGACTCTGGATGTGCAGGTACTGTAGATACTGCAGCAAGTGACATGAGGTCCCAAGCGAGGTCAGGAGAACCGCCAATGAAGGGCAATTTCCATGGCATGTCGATGAAATCGGAGCAGTCACTTCTTTCAGCAGCACGATAACAAGCTTCTCACATGCCGGTCACGCTCCGAGTTTAGCACGCTCTCCTTGCCTGTCGAAAAGGGTAGCATTTTTCTTGGATCAACTGCATTCGTGAATTGCACATCTCTTTAACAGCGATGCCACTCCGATGACGTGTCGAAACTGAAGCCACAGTGACTATGCTTACTTCCACTAGCTTAGAAACCTCTATTCCCACAATTTTGGCTTGAGAGACTTCCCATTGTGGAGACATGAGGCGCTCAACGGCCAACGGCAACGCCATTGCCTTCCAGAAGTAGTTCGTTCTGGCATTGTCTTGACGTGAAATAGCACCCCCCCCCCCCACCTCCAAGACCTATTCGTCCTGCGCCACCGGGCCAAGCTCTCTTCGTACGTCAAACTTTTCTTTTGCTTGACAAGTACAGAAGGCGGTTTCTGAGCCGCCAGATTGGGCTTACGTTTGCAGGCGTCGGGCGCCCAGGCCTCTTGGAGAAGCTGGTACGGAATTGGTGGCGGTGGCATATTCGTCCAGGGAGGTCAATTATTGGGCAGGCTGTGAATGAGAAGGAGGCGTTTTTACTCTGGGATGGTAATTGTTCGGCAAGTGAAGAAGTGCCGGAAAAGACGTTGCTTTTCCGTGTTAGAAGAGAGAGATGGCCCAATCACAGATTTGTGCCATCAGACTTGATATGAATATGTTTCTAAAAGGCTCAACTTTGCCGAGAGGGGTGACAGTCTAGCGTTCAATCCTGTGAAACGACCTCTCCCGCCTCCAGTTTCGAAAGTTTCAGACTCCCTGGACCAATGCATTATTCTTCGCTTCCAGTTCTCCGAGGTCCCCTGGGGTCCTTGAAAAGGACCCGCCTTCAGTACGAGTACGCCTCAGAATTCCATGCAGTGGGGCAACACAAGATATGTGTCTGTCGTTCACTTGAATGGTCACTCGTGAGATTTTTTGGCCCTGTAACAGAATCCTGGTCCCAGGAGAGCTAACTGAGTCCCCGGGATACGGGACAGGACGAGGTCCCACGACTCGGGAGGAAGGTGGGGACTCCAGGTACGGAAATCTAACCAAGAGAGGTTGTCCCGAAGAGCATCTGATAAAATCCGAGCAATTGATTTTTTTTGAATAGCAGAATTCGAAGATTGAGAGTCGTCCAACCACAGGCACGAATAATTTGAAGAGCAATCTTAGATTTCCTTGGTGAAAATTTTGAACGCCAAGATCTATAGAAAATTCGAGATTACAAGTGCATATGTTCCAGGCTACTTTTGGCAAGTGAAGAAGCAGCGAGAGGCCTAAGAGAAGATATCCTCCTCTTTCTCCGCTGGTGCATCGATATGCATGTTAAATTCCTTGACCGGGTCGACCAGGAAGACGGCACCTGCAGGCGTATCAAGGTTAGTGTCCTGTACCAAAAACGCCAGGGAATAATGCAGAAAAATCCTTGTCACTCCAATAGAAGTGAACTAAGTCACATGGTGGAAGGGATAACTTACAAATTGTGGCCAGCGCCATGAAGCAGCCTGCTGCGACCCAGACAAATCGAAATCCCAGGCTGTAGGCATCAAAGAGACCCCCAACACCAGCACCAATAATTTGAGATGTTATTCCAGACACTGTCGCTATGGCTGTTTGATTGTTTGCAGCCAAATCGCCAATGAGTGCTGGAAGTGAAGATTCTGGAAGGCCGAGAGGTAGTACAGCTCCTGCAATTTTGGGACCCAAGTTCGCTGTGAACTTTGCTGTAAATATGGCGTTGTCTGAATGATAATGTTAGAACTTGGCGTTAATCCAAGTTGGATCAAAGGAACTCACAGATTGCCAGACCGACTGAACCACCGAGAGATCTCACTCCGATCATAAGACCGCTTGTGGTGGCGATCAGCTCTTTAGGGGTACTCAATTGAGCAACTGTAACTAAAGTACAGAGACATATTCCTAAACCGATGCCGAGGAACACCGGGTAGCCCCAAACAGCTTTTGATGAACCTGGCGTTGTTGTTGCCATGAGGATGCAGAATATGATCATAAAACAGAATGCGATGACCGTGGGGAAGCGAACCATTTTCATCTTGGAGCAGAAGGCACCGCCTAGAACTGCGAAAATAGAGAAGCAGATGAAGCTGATGCTATATCGAAGGCCCGTAATCAAGGGATCTGTCTCGTACAATACGGCGACTTCGAAAGGAAAGTAATTGTTTGCTGCGAAGAAAGTCAATCCTTCTACGAAAACGCACAATAACGCAATTGGGAAGTTCCAGCCGTTTAAGAAGAGGCCGTGGTGGAACATGCCGTCCTTCTTGAATTTCGTCTCGTAAACAGCGAGTCCAAACACGAGAGCGACACCGATCAAGAACGGAGCCAGAATGTGAGCATCCGTCCAGGCGTATGGGTTTTGGGACCAGGAGAGACCGATGCAGAACAGTACTAGACCGGATGCCAGAAGGAAGTATCCAATCCAATCCAGCTTGCGAAGTTTCTCCATATGTGTTAGTCCCAGCTGCGAGGCTTGAGGGGGCGGGTTGTAGAAGATGACGCAAAGAATGGTCGCCAATGCATAGCTCGCAGTCGAAAGGTACCAATAATTACGGAATCCAGCATGGTTATCGTTTCGAGTCATGGCACCTCCCGCCAGAAGTCCTACAATACCCCCCAAAGAAGCAGCAACGTTAAGCGCCGCTTGAGCAAAGCCCCGATGTCTTCTGGGTAGAACCTCGGATACCACGGCGTGAACAAGTGGTTGAGCGCCAAAGGATATACCAGCTACTACCTCACCAGCAATGGCCATATCCATGGAGGTGGCTCGCGCAACAATTATCGACCCAATAACCCCACAGGTTGTCAAGCCAATCAAAAACCATCGACGGCCCCAATAGTCAGCTGCCTGAGAAACAGGTGGGCTCAGAACGGCGGTCAGAATGGCAACAGAGGAGGTCAGCCAGACGCTCTTGAACGAGTCACCGAGGACAGCTGAAATATCTTGAGCGCGCTGTTTGAATTAACTTTGAACTTCTTCCAAAGCAAGTGGATAGCACTCACAGCACCAGCTCCAACAACATTGATGACTTGGGCGAAGTAGATGAGGCAAACTGCAAAAATGGTGAGGTAAGTCTTCGCATGGAGATGCGGTACCGGTTCCTCGCTATATTCGATGCTGGTTTTCACGGTTTCTGAAAGTTTTTCCTCCGACGAGTTTTCCACTGATGGGTTTTCCTCTGACCGCCTTTCATGGTCCTGGGAATCCATTTTCTTAGAGGGCTTGCTCACTTGAAGGGGTTGTTCCTTTTCCGACATTTTTCGAGACTTCACTACTGTACAGAGAAAGAAAAGAATGAGAGAGACAAAGTTCACCTCGGTGGATAAAGTATTGAAGCTACGAGGGCGTCCGATTGGGCAAAATTGATCGACCAAAGAAGAGCTGGATGAGCGAGGATGGCGTTCCCAATAGTTCGTAAGCCCCACGGCATGACCGCAGATATGGTTCAATTTCTTATCTGGGGTATGTCCGGAGCAGGGATGTTGGTGCAGTTATTGGATGAGAAACGGTCCTTGGCGAAATCCCTTGATTCAGAGCTACGGAGGCACTCCGGAGTCCGTACCCAGCAATGAATATTGGCCCCGTCTTGTCCCCTCCCTGGTCCGTCGACGATTATCTAGCTTTGAGGAACCTGGTCCAACGGAAGATTCTCCACAATCCGAGTCAAGTGTCAAGAACATGCCGTCGAGAACGGACTTCAATGCAGCCGGGACCGCAGTCTTCGGTCGGGCGCACCTGCATGTTGCCTCGAGAACAGACAAGCAAAGGATTGTGGCCCTTGGGGGCCAGCCCATAGCCGCTCTGAAGCCAGAGCTGCAGTTGAGCTGCAGTTGCAAGTAGGGGTGGTGGGTGATATGTGCAGCAGTGCCGGCATGTCGTCCAAGGAAGGCTCGTCGTTTGTGTCGGCAAAGGCCCCAGGGCGTTCATGGCGCCCGCTCGCTACGTCCCGTCCCCTTCTCGCCAGGACCCCGCCGGGACCCCTGAAAGCGGAAGCCGGGGTTAGCTGCAGTCGCTTGCCCGCTTTACTTCGTACTCATCAGCACAGCGTACCAATTCAGGTCGGACACATTGCCTGATGCAACCCGATATCAATTCATGAGCGAGACTGCTCCCATCTAAGACCCGGAAACACGTCGTACTGTATCCACGTAACTCAATCCGTCAGGCTGGTATCAGAAGAGCGCATCTAGAACGCTGTGAAAGCCGCTTTCGAGATTACCCCTAGTCCAGAGTTCACCCGTCCCATGAGTTTCTCGCTCTTCACAGTCGAAGCTGCACCTCAAGAAGCCTGATCCTGGAACCAAAAACAAAAAAAGAACACCTTCTAATCTCTCCACACTTCTATCATGGAGTCTGCGGTGGTTTCTCGGCTGAAAGTCATTATCGTCGGGGCTGGTATTGCGGGATTCTCAGCTGCGATTTCTTGTCGTCGCGCAGGGCATGATGTGCAGATCTACGAGCGCTCGGCCTTGAACAACGAGCTAGGTGCAGCCATCCACGTCTGTCCGAACGCTTCTCGTGGTTTGCTTGCATGGGGCCTGGACCCAGTCAGAGCGAGGTTTGTGACCTGTAAGAAAAGCTACAGAGCCCACGCAGCTTCACTGGAAAAGTTCCACACTAGTGATGAGTCTTATGTACCATCAACTTTTGGTGCACCATGGTTTTTTGCGCATCGAGTCGATCTACACGAGGAGCTCAAAATACTCGCGACTCAGACCGAGGGCCAGGGGAAACCAGCGGTCGTTCACTTGAAGTCCGAAGTGTCGGAATACGTACGTGTACTCAAAGCCAGCTCCGTCGTCGGAATTTCTTGAGCCCTGAGGTTGATATTCTTCAGGAACCAGAGGCTGGTCGTATAACACTCACCGATGGCACCACAGTATCAGGTGATCTCATCATTGCCGCAGATGGCGTCCACACCAAAGCGGTTGAAGCCATCCTCGGAGCCGCTAATCCAGCTCTGCCAACAACAAACTATAACTTTGCGTACCGGTTTCTGATTTCCTCAAAGGATATTGCATCCGATCCCGAAACTGTGCAGTTTACTGAAGACGACGATGGTACGATAAAATTCTTTATTGGGAAAGACAACAGGTTGGTTTCGTATCCGTGCCGAAAGTAAGTCTCGTGATCTATTGATGTCCAAATTTAGTACTGATGAAATGAACTCAAGCAACGAAGAACATAACTTTGTGGCTATTTTTCATAGTGATGAGAATGTCGTACATGAAGGTATGGTCATCAGAAGGAAGACATTAGGGGTTTGCAGAAGCTTACCCGAAAATAGATTGGCAAACGTCTGTCGACAAATCCGTTCTGCTCCACCGATACTCTGACTTCCATCCCGCAGTACTTGCCGTGTTGGAGTCAGTCATTCCGCTCAGATTCAACTAACTTCCATAATTAACTCAAATATCAGGAAGGCAAACGACATAAAACAATGGCCACTCCTCTTCCGAGCCCCAATTTCAACTTGGCACAAGGGGAAACTCGTTCTCATAGGCGATGCAGCTCATCCAATGCTACCTCGTGAGTGATTCCCACCAAATTTGTCATGAGCCTTCTCACAACTGTATCACAGATCAAGGCCAAGGAGGCGCGCAAGCCATTGAAGATTCCGTGGTTCTCGGGATCGCCCTCACAAACTGCACCCCAGAAGACCTTGAATCCCGCCTCCAGCTCTTCGAGGAAGTGCGAAAGAACAGAGCAAGTGTCATGCAGATCTTCAGCAATGCAGGTCAGGATGAAGCAGAGAAGATCCATAAAGATGCGGCGAAGTTCATTCCAGCTGAGACTGTGCCGAGTAAGCCACACTCTGCAATGTGTCTCCATCCCAAGATTCAAACGATGAAGCAGAATTAATTTAGAGGCTGTACTGACGATGTTATGCTTTACAGAAACGCCTGAGGATTTCTACAAGTTCAATTTCGGGTACGATGTTGTGAGAGACTCAAAGCAGGCGATGGAGAGATTGAATCCTGGTTGGGAACTTCCATCAACTTTCTTCGAAAAGGAGCCCGAAGCTGGCGTTTACCCATAAAGCAATGTGCAACAGGCTCCACTTGTACCTCAACTTCTTTCATCACCTAATGGATTGTCGTTACTGCTCATCTTTCCGTGTCCTCAGATTTTTTGAGAACAAGATAGCTTAGGGTCTTAATCCATTCTTCTCTACTTGTCTCTGGACTTCCACTTGACAGAAATTTCGTTTCACTTGATCATTTCTGTCTCACATCGCAGAGGTGGCGCGATATCATGCCACAATTTCCGTCGTGAACGGAACCACGAACCCAGCCTGAGATGAATCATCGAGACAAAATTGCCCAAAGCAGGTAAAGGAGCTTCACCAGTGACCCTCCTGCCTCTTCTGCCTCTCTTTATTAACACCACTTATGAGGATTTTCGGCGATAATCTCATCGGCGAAATCACGGTGGCTAGAGAGTTTGTGTAACACAGCTGACGAATCAGCCACGAAACGTCATGTCCCCTCAAAACCGACCAAGATTTCTAAGCCACGCCATCTCGACGGAGGTTTGCAGTATCCCAATTAGGAAAAAAATGGTCGGCGCCTGCGAACAGATACGGAGGTGAGAGGTCAAGACTTTTCTGTTGTTAATGATTTCGCCGATGCATTCGGTTGAAAAGTGTATTGTGATGTGATGCGTTTGTCGGTGATAGAGGGATGACTTAGGATGTTTGGGAGAATGTTAAGAGAATAGGATTACAGAGCAAGAAGATGTGGCGGACTGCGGTTGTGCTGTGACGGCGCTTTGGGTTGGAGGGACAGAAGGAAAGGGATATAAAAGGATGCTACGAAGACACAGAAGTGTTGGATACAGCATCAAGAACGTCCTCCTGAGCATTTCCTTTACCAGAACAAGAAAGAAAATTCGAACCCAGAATTCTGATATTTAAACTCGATACGGCAAACATCCATACCTTAACCAGACTTCCAGCTCCCTCAAACATCGCTATAATGTCTGGCGGCCTCGTACTCATCACAGGCGGCAGCGGCCTCATTGGTATCAAAACCATTCACCTCGCCCTCGAAGCTGGATATTCCGTCCGCGCCGCAGTCCGCAGCCAAGCTAAAGCAGACTTGATCCTCGCAACTCCCACCGTGAAGGCAATCAACCCAGGCCCACGACTCACCTTCATCACCGTCCCCGATATGCTAGCCGATGGCGCCTACGACGATGCAGTGAAAGGTGCTAAATACATCATGCATATTGCATCAGGGACCATTCATGGCGACGATTCCGAGAGCGACTACGACGCCCATTTCATCCAGCCAGCTTTGAAGGGAACCCTTGGGATCCTCGACTCTGCATTCAACACAACATCGGTGAAGCGGGTTGTCATTACTTCTTCAGAGGTTGGGATTATCCCATGGGAGGAGTTTAGCCAGAAAGAGGTTGATACGGTATTCGATGGTAAGTGATACCTCCTTGTTTTCGAACCCTTCCAAGACGCAGCTTCAATTGACACCGGCTGACTTACTCGGCTTTTCCAGATACCTACGAAGCCGAATACCCAGCTCCACCCTACCACCACCCATTCGAAGCCTACGCGGCTGGCAAGAAGCGCGCTCTCGCTGCCGCAAAGGATTTCGTGAAGGAGAAGAAGCCACTGTTTGATATTATTCACATCATGCCCGCCTTCGTAGTCGGCGAGAACGAGCTCGTTACGGACCCAAAGCTCATCGCCGATGCCACCGTCCGCGCAGCATTTGCACAAGTCCTCGGCGAAGATTCTGGCTGGGGTGCGATCCCCAGCACTTCGGTGCACGTGTGGGACGTCGCTAATCTCCACGTCAAAGCACTTGAGCCCAAGATCGAAGGGAATCAGAGCTTCCTTGCCGTTTCGGAAGGCGCGAAAGGGACGGTCTGGAGTGATGCTATCGAGATTGTGAATCGCAACTTTCCTGAGGCGGTTAAGAATGGGATCTTGCCGAACACGGGGTCGACTCCGACGAAGAGGACAAAGGTTGATGCGAGTCGGACGGAGAGGGTGTTTGGGGTAAAGTTCTTGTCGTATGAGGAGCAGGTGAAGAGTGTAGTCACACAGTACCTCACTCTATTGGGTCAGCCTATTGCATGACCATTGACATTGGGTGTTTGAATCTAGATGGATTCTCCAAGTATTAGATTTAGCATTGGAATAGCAAGATTTCCCTTCAGATGTGAGAGCACTGAAATGACCCTCGTCTTGCAAGCCAGTCTAATACTTTACCGGATACCCAAAGCATAAATAAAAGACCTTGGATTTGAGATCACCTTGCGAGATCCAGTTGTTTGTTCTGCGTTGCGCCTGCCCTAAGCCCGGGATTAACAGTCGACATCGTGACTGGCAAGGGAACCCATTGAAATGGGATCAAAATATTGGTACAAAAGCGATATATTGAGAGTTGACAGTGCATAGAATGACTACCTAGTAGATACAGCAGAGTGAAATCTGAAAATAGAGGAGAAAGTGCCTAAAGTAAGGGTCTTTATTCCTATTATCCATCGGCAGTATTAATAATGCCAAGCCTGCTTTCTCTAATATATTATAAATTAGCTAATAAAGCAAATAATTAAAATAATAATATATTAATAAACTTAATAAGCTTTGCAAATAAAATATTATAAATAAAAGTAAAGAGTACTAAATTAGTAATTAAATCTAGTACTAGAAGAACGAGTAAGCTAGCTAAGATAATATATTACTAATTTAATATACTTTTTTCTTATAATCGAGATTCGGTATTAGTAAGGCTAATAAGTTCTAGCTGTGACGGCGGGATCGAGGCAATGGCCAGGGCTCAAAGATCCAAGAATCTCATGTATTGAAAATACTAAGCTAAGGAGAAGAAGGAGAGAGAGAAGGAAAGGGGATAAAAGGAGGGAAATACTAGCTAAAACCACTGAAACGCCGGCTAGCTAGGTGAAACCAGTCATGTGATAGCCACCCCCCTTTGGCCCCCAGCCAGTGCCGTCACAAGAAGCTATTAAAGTTATTAGCTTATATTCTTATATTAAGGCTATTAAAAAGTTTTTAAAGTTTATAATCTTTTTAATAAAAAGAAAAGCTTTTACTTTTAATAATTTATTTCTAAAACTTTTTAAAAATTATTAATAATGTATTTGAATTAAATAAAATAAAATAATTTAATAAAAATTTATTTAAAAGTTAATATTTTTTAAGTTATATATAAGATATATATAGCTTATAATATTAAATAGAAATAAATAGAAATATAATATATAATAGGAAATTAATTAGAAGTAATTATAAATTAAGGAAGTATTATATTAGTAAAGTATATATTAGATTATTTAATAATTAAGTTATTAGCTTATAAGTATTTAGTATTTTAAATTTTAATTAAAAAAAAGCTTTTAAAGAAAAATTCTTTAATTTTTAATATTTTGCGTTTTAAGTTTCAATTTTAATACTTTAATAATATTTTTTTTTTTAAAGATTTGACTTTTAAAGTATTATTATAAATAAAGCTCTTTTATTTTAAGTTTTAAAGTTTTAAATTAGTTTATTTAAAATTCTTTATAAAATTAAAAAAATTAAAATTAAAATTATTATAAATATATATTTTATAATATATTAGCTTATATAAAGCTTAATATTTATTATAAAGCCTGGCTCTAGGCTTAAAAAGTAAAATAAAATAGCTCTTATTCTAATAATACTAAAATAAGAAAAGAAGTATATATAAATATTAAATAAATATACGAATTGGCCTAGTCTAATATAGCCTTATATTTTATATATAGAGAGTATATAATAGCTATAAAGTATATAATTATAATAATATCTTAAATTTCTTATATATTTTTATATTTATTTCTTTAATAATATAATATAATTATATATATTTATTAAATAATTAATAATAATTAGAAGTAATAAGAAGTAATATATATATAAGCTAGTTAAATAACTAAATTAAAACAAAAAAATTATAATAACTAAAGCCGATTTCGAACTTTATTATTATATTTTATTTTAATAATATATATAATTTATTAAAAAAAACTAATTAAGAAAGCTTTATAAGTAATAGTTATAAAAGGCATAAAATTATAAAGAATATATTTTTATTCTTATTATTTAAGTACTCTAAAATAGCTTTTTATAAAAGTATAACTTAAAAGTTTTTATATAATAATTGAATTAATAAAGGTTTATAAAAAATTTAAATTCTTATAACTTTTTTAAAACGAAATATAAAAAAGCTTAGTAAACTCGATTCTTATTTCATATACGTATGCTATTATTCTATCTTATTCATCTATTTTTTATACCATTTTGTAGTTGCGTTGTAAGGGTTTGAAAATCAGACCCCTGCTAGCGCTATGTGAATACTTATGGGCTGTGCCTTCGTAGAGGCGGTGGCGGAGCCTTCCTTCGCCATCCTGATTAAGCCCTCAAAACAGGACCATTCACAATGAAACACATTTGTGCTTGGAATTATTTCCTGCCTTCCGTCGCGCTTTGTTTACTGATGCATATCGCAGTGGAAAGTAGGGTGCTACCTTTAGCACAGCCTCACACTGAGATCTCGACCTGATCATTTCGCTTGCCCAACAAACCTTCTGGCCTCGCCACTTTCCCTTACATCTTCACCCTCGGTGCCATGCGTTGATATCCCAACAACTGTCCAAGACTTTGCAACAGATGAGGCCGAGTGCAGAAATTTTCGGGACAGCATCACAACCATACATCACGCGTTATTACCCACTAAATTCCGCAGCGGGTTTTATGGCAGTTCAGAAGAAGTTTTCAATGGAGGGTGATAGTACAGCAGTCCAGAACAGCGCGATATCGAGGGAGAGTGATGGAAAAATACCATATCTCTATGAATCATTACCTCTTCCACCAAACTCGAAGTGTATCCGCGTACTAGATGTTGAGGCTGCACCAGCAACAGAAGGGGTTTGGCCAATTATTGGCAATCTTCGTATTGTGGATCTGGAAGAGCAGACCTCATTCTCCGCCCTATCGTACGTGTGGGGAGAAAACCCAAAGTTTCAAACAATCAGTTGCGGAGCTTCGGTTCTTAACTTAACTGAGAATGGTCATACTGCATTACAACACTTGCGCGGGAAACTCGGGAAGTTTACGATCTGGATTGATGCTATCTGCATCAACCAGAAGGATGAACTTGAGAAAGTACAGCAGATACCGTTGATGGGAGACATCTTCTCTCGCGCCGAAAACGCGTACATGTGGCTCGGCGAAGGCAGCGAGAAATCCGATAGGGCTATGGACTTTCTAGCTAGGACTGGTTTGTTGGAATACTTTCCTATCAAAGCCGCAGCGGAAGGTAGTGCATCGAAACCGAGAAAGTGGGCCCCCCTCTGGTCTTTATATAATCCTTGCTTCCGAGATGGTTCTGGAGAGCTTTTGCCAAGTACTAGTAAGCGGTCTAATCTCATACTATGATATCAGTTTGGGCTGGCTAAACTGTGGCTAAAAGTTCAAATTGATAGAATCAGAACCCAAATTCCTGCTTCGCCGACGTAAGGAAGCACACCGAAAGGTGCGCACCAGTTTTGAAGATTTAAGAAACCTTTTCGATCGAGACTGGATTCGACGCATATGGACGTACCAGGAGCTAATACTGGCCTCCAACCCTATTATAGTTTGTGGCCATCACCACCTCCAGTGGGTTCAGCTAGTTTGCAGCATCATATTTCTGGAACAATTCGCACCTCTTACAAACTATGACAAAGAGTTTGAAGATATCCTAGATGTCTGGAAAACACTTGCGTACAGCAAGGCTCGCTTCACTTCCGAGAGCACAAGCTGGAATACCGGAGACTGGAAGCTTCCTCAATTGGAAAATTACAGGTCTTTTGCTCGCTCCATTGCATTGAAACACGTCAATACTCGGAAGCATTTACGGGAGTTACACGAAATTGTGTCTCTGTTCTGCGGCCCCTTGGTGCCAGTGTTGCTTTACAAACTCCCCCCCGACTTACGTTTGCCTCCGCAAGCTTCAGTTCCAGAAGAATTGGTTGATGTCATTCTTGACCGAAAGGCTACCAACGACAAAGATAAGGCATTCGGCCTTCACAATGTCTTGCAATACCGTATGAAATGTATCATTCCTCGTCCAGATTACAACCTATCGACAGGACAAATCTATAAGGATCTAACTGTATATCTTATCAAAGCGACCGGCTTGCTACATTTACTAGTTCCAGCAGCCATCAACAGCTACCCTGGCCAACCGTCATGGGTACCGAATTGGTCCCTAAGCCAACCCAAAGCATGGCGAGACTCCCAGCTTGATTCTCAGTCGCGAAGTGACAGTGTGTGGAGATGGGATGCTGAGAATAGCAACAAACTCATTGTCCAGGCACGTCAACTCGGCATTGTGCGCTCTTGCTACAAGTTCCAGAGTACAAAAGAGTTCTATACTACGAGTGAAAGCACCATTCACCTCAGAAACGTCGAGGCTCTGGTTGACTTCATTGGCACATTCAATTCGTCACGGTCGGTCCATACCTTTCTTCAGCAAGCACTCTGGAACACCGGAGATTTTCGTATTCAAGGAGATTGCCTTAGGGAGTGGGCCAGATTCATCTATAAACGGCGCAGACATACTCCATCGTACATCCTTCGTTATCTCCGATTCCGCTCGGAACGCTTGAATCTGCGTATATTCCTGCCACGGCGTCCATCTTGGCCGCCCGCAGTCTTTCCCCTTGTTTTCTTTAGGTGGAAAACATTCAATTTTATACACACTCATATCTGGTTGTGTAATTATTTAGCTAAAAACAGACTGAGTCTGGTGCGAGTCGAAACAGGGGAGTCGTATTACTACGTAGGAGTATGTACCAATAATGTCGAGGCCGGCGATAAACTGTTACACGTTTCTGGGGGCTGCTCTCTGTTTCTGGTCCGCGGAGATGCTAATTCGGCGAGGCTGGTTAGCCCAGCGATCATTCTAAGCCAGAGATTTCAAGCGGGTACTAATATTTCGAACACTGGTCTTTGGGATAGGGCGGTTCCTACTCAGTCGTCGCAGCGGGGTTGCGAAACGATTATGGATTTGATTCCGGAGGATTACATACTAAATTGAGAGCCCAACCGGAGGCTTCGATCATGAATTTCCTCCAAGCTTTGTCTGAACCATGTCTTGAGTCTAGGTCTGAATGCAAAACTAAGCAGGGAGTAGGATTTCTACAAGACTACTTGCAATTCAAAATTTCAAAATTTCATCGCGAATTGTCTGCTATGCATTGGTAGCTATTACCCCGGTCTGCATCTTGCCAGAGTTACTGTTGCATTAAATGCGGTTGTATTGTAATATATTCAGATATGGAAGGAAGAGAGGTGTGGTACGGATGGCCAGAGCTAAATATAGGGTGTGTGGTCACGTGAGCCATACACACATGACTAGGTAGCCTGCAGTTGCTATGCAAGAGTTACTTGTAATAGACGATTGCAGATTGTTAAACTAGATAAGTCTATACTTTCCAATCCGATAAAAAGTCGTAACGAACTATACTAATGCAGTATATTAAAAAATAATCAAATCTAATTAATTAGTATTAATTAGTATTAATTATAATTAAGTATAATGTGGGAGGGAAACTGCGACAAGGCAAAAACCCACATAAAGTACACCTGTGACGGCGGGATCGAGGCAATGGCCAGGGCTCAAAGATCCAGGAAAATCCCATGATTGAGAATACTAAGCTAAAGAGAAGAAGGAGAGAGAGAGAAGGAAAGGGAATAAAAGAAGGGAAGTACTGTGACGGCAGGAACAAAGCAATAGAACGATGCGCAAAGATCTATGATTCCAATGTCCTACAGAATCTAAAGCTAAGGAGAGAAGGAGAGAAGTGAGGTGTGGCAGTGGATAAGTAGGTATGGCCAAGACCACTGAAACGCCGAGCTTTGGAAGCGAGCTTGGTTTGAACCATAGCTTGGAACCTTAGCTGAAACCAACCCCTTTGGCTGAAACCAACCATGTGACACCAGCCGTCACAAGTAGAATCCACTACTCTACTCTACTCTACTCTTTTCCCACAATGGTCTTCTCTAAATTTAGAAGACTGCTATTATAATATTCTGGAGCAGAGCATTCTTGAATTTCTAATCATATTCGTTAATACTTTCGTACCTCTACCATAGTTTCCCCTTCCTACAGACAGGAGCTTCCTCCGCGCAAAAGCAGCCCTCTGGATCACTGTGACGGCGCTGGCTAGGGTCATAAGGGGGTGGCTGTCACATGACTGGTTTACCTGGCTAGCCAGCGTTTCAGTGGTTTTAGCTAGTATCTCCCTCCTTCTAACCCCTCTCCTTCCCTCTCCTTCCCCCTCTCTCTCCTTCCCCCTCTCTCTCCTTCCCCCTCTCTCTCCTTCCCCCCCTCTCTCCTTCTTCTCTTTAGCTTAGTATTCTCAGTACATGGAATCCTCGGATCTTTGAGCCTTGCCCATTGCCTTGACCCCGCCGTCACAATCACAGTGAGAGAACTCGTGCAGAAGAGATTCTCAGAAGTGGAAGCACATTTTGCTCTACATCGGAGTGGAGAAGAATATCAAAGCAGGTATCTTGTCACTTATATGATTGAAGCAAATCTGACTTCACCGGAGGAGGCTCTCAGCCACGAGCAGATTATCGAAGATGTGGGTTCACTAACTCAAAGTGGCTTTTTGTACCAAGCTAATGGCGATAGATCCTTCAATTTATCATCTCTGGACATGAAACATCGACAGGACCGTTGACGTGGACAAGATATGCACTTGCAATGAATCCATCGATGCTGGGTCGGTTCCTGGAGGACATCCTCAGCGCCACGAAGAATGGTGTCACGGCCTGGACAAGCTGTGGGGGTGGAAATGGGTGTATATTGGTATGTTTGTAAATGAATGATGGTGCCCTAAGGGCGGTGAAGAAGCTATATGTGCGCCGCCTGTGCGCAGCACGTGACAAATGGCAAAGGGGAAATAGATTATACCACGATCGACAGTATGTAATCTTACATTCTCAACGATGTTCTGCAAGAATCAATACTTCTCTATTCGCTGGATCTGACATTGCCTCGAGAGGCGGTGTAAGATCTGGTGATTGGCGCTGTGCACATACCCAAGGGTACTACACTGACGATGGTTCCTGCCATGGTGTAGAGGAATCCGTCGATATTGGGCGAGGATGTTGATGAGTTTGATACAGATCGATAGTACAGCTTAAGCGCAGATGCTGCTAGTCCATAGGCAATTACCGCTTCCAGTGGTGGGCCAAGGGGTTGTGTTGGCAGATTGTTCGCGTATCTGGAGATGAAGGCCATTTTAGCGGAATTGCTCATCAAATTTGTCTTTGAGACGGTGGATAGAAGCCCGAAGATGCTTAATCCCGCTCTAACGCTGAAGCCAGTTTGGGTGGAGGAGGGTTTAAAAGTTAAAGTTTGGAGAGCGTTTTAAAATAACCGTCTAACATCTCCTTTATAGACAATAAATGAGTTTTTGAGCAATTGCTCTCGACTTTCGGTCCTAACCTTACAAAACTTGGATATCAAATTCTCCATATCTTCAAGGAGAAGATGTCAATTGTCCATTATTTGTACTCTGCATAAATTCCTTCATCTTTCCTCCAGAAAGTCTGCTCGGCTTTTACATCTCACCACAGGTGTGCCGGTTAGCGACCGGATACAATCCCCTTTCTTTTGTCATCAATGCCCAAGGGACCTATCTGTGTCGGAAATCCATATGTCCATACAAGGAAACACTTGCCCTTGCCCTTTACCAAGAGCAGGGCGTACTTTGACAGTCACGTCCCTCCGGAGATAGCTTATTCCCTGTGGCGCGGGAATATTGCAGATGAGTTTATGTAAATATAGTTGAGACCTTTCAATGGCATCTGAACCTGGAAATACCACGGCGGCGTCGGAGTCGTATGTTCCAAAATGTGTTTCAAAGGTGAAGACAAACTTTCCTTCCAGTCGCGCCGAGCACTTGATCATAACCCAGAATCGATCTCCAGGGAGCCACGAAAGTTTTTCCCTCTGCCCTACCAGAACCCAGCTAGTAAACATACCGTGTGGTTGAGGTGATTCCGTATCGCAGGAGACATTCGGTGATGACGATGGCTCATCGGCCATCGTTTCACTAGGCACTAGACCCTTCGATTGGCCCACGCTTTCTGAAACCGGTCCGAGTCTAACGCCTCCATTCTTCGCAGTATTGCCAAGTGGTCGTTTGTCTCTTGCTTCGGCAGTGAGCGGCGCATTGATGGACGACATCCATGAACCCATAGGAATAGGAGCAGGAGCTTTTGGGACTCTCTCTCCTGCGTCGTTGGCGTTTCTTCCGGGAACTCGATTGTCAATTCGACTTGGCCAAAGCCGTTGTTCCTCTCCTACATCAGAAGGCACAGGGAGCAAAGGATCCCCTGATTTGCCCCTATATATTTTCATGACGTGATGCACGATCCACTCCGTAGCACATCTCTTCCCAGCTTGCGCACTGAGATGTTTCGTGAACTGCTCAGGCCCATCAAATTCTTTTTGGCATGAATTGCTCGCCTGAGAGCAGCGGAACTTTTGTCCATCCCGCGCTTCGTCAGCCATCTGAAACAACGAATGTCCTTCGCTAGTCAGAAGAGGCTCGAGACATCTCCGACCCTTCTCGGTACGAAGATGTGAGATGAGGCCATCTTCTCTGGCAAATCGTTGATGGCAACCCCACTCCCATACTACCCCCGCCGGGGTCTGAATAGATATACCACATTCAATCTTCTTTTGTGCATGTTGAAGTGCTTCGTGTCGGTTGCGGTCCTTCAAACGCACGAAACGTGTTGGACAAAGTTGACAAGCCCAACGTCTTTCGTTGTTGTGAGATCTTCGGTGCTCTTGGAGAGTAGTGGATCGTGTAAAGCTCTTATCGCATATGTCGCATTTGAATCTGAATTTCGAGGGATCTTTGTGTTTATGTTTCGACCCTGTTGAGAGTCCTTCGCCTGTCTCTCCCTCGGTTTGGGCCAATTGGCTCCTGGCTGGCGAGTCACTTGCTCTTGTAGGCTGCGATGCAAGAAGGTTGGATGAAACTAAGGTTAATTGTCCCGGTATACTTCTGGTCCAGGATTGTATCTCGTTCCTGGGTGATTCCACGATTTGTCCCTTGCCAAGAGAACCCTTCTGTGGCGCGTCGCGAGAAGAGTCGTTCGCTTTTGTCGATTTCAGTTCAGCCTCCAGATTCGCAATACGTCCTTGGTGGTGGAGAACCATTTCTTCCCTCTCTTTCTCCAGCGCTTCAACAAGATGAAGAAACGTAATTACCTCGCTCTGCGATAAGTCGCACGAGGCTATTACTTTCGTTATTGCTTGTTCCACTTCGACACATCGGGACTCGTTCCCCAAATGAGTAGGATTAAACAAGGCTTTGACATATGGGAAGGCTGAGGGCTCCAAAGTCCAGAGTAATTGACTAACCAGGTTCCACGAAGGGGGCAGGTTAACTCTACGGCCTCGTCAGGAAACTAAGTTACTTCACTCTCGTCAAGTGCAGAGGTGCTTCTTACTGATGATCCATGTCTCAATTAATTTCTCTTGACCGATGGTGCTGTTTGCTGAAAACTGAGGCGGCTGTGTAAGTACTGATTGCGACAAAGCTGATCAAATGAATCTTGCAATCATATCATGGCAATTAAGATCAGAGTCTCGAACTTCAAGCCATTCGCTTTGATCTAAAGACGAATTTGGAGGGGAAGGCGCGAATTGTAGACAAGCAGTGTTTGCTGGAAATGGTTGAAGCTCATGAGGATCTTAAGGCAGGGCCTTGAGGCAGGGCCAAGATGACACACCGCTGAACGATTTTCTCGGGCGTAGCCAGGTCCTGATCGTGGCTGAGGGTTGGTTGCGCATGCCACAAAGTCCAATCATTGAGCTTGTCAACGCATCGCCCAGATTTGCGAACCCAAAGAACTTCTGGGCGATGCTCGGTTTGGGCCGCAGACAAGGGAACATCGCCTAGAAGATCTTCACAGCTGATCAGAGCGGGTACTCGATTTCCCGCTTAAATGCACGCCCCACCCAAATGCACGCCTCCCAAAAAAATCACCCCCTCTCTTTAAACACCCACAAAATGGTCAACGAAGAAGATATGCGGAAGGCTCTGGCCGAAATCGAAAGCTCTGAAGCTCCTGATTACGCTGTAATAGCCAGAAAGTATGGATTAACGCGATCTACGCTCTCTCGGCGTGCCAGAGGGCTAACCACCTCGCGAGCGGAATTCTAGTCCCAGCTCCGCTAATACCTTACTAATGCCCAAGAACGTATTCTAATTAATTAAATCAATCGTCTTACCGAGCGTGCGATTCCTCTAACTAGTCAAATAGTCAAGAACTTTGCAGAGGAAATAATTAGATATGCTATAGGGAAGAACTAGGTCTCTTAATTTTGCCGGTAATACCAAAGCAAGCTAAAAAGCTTATATTTACGTAATATCGAGAATTAATATATTAAGAGCGAATATAGCCCTACTTATAAACTATTCTTTGACTTGATTAAGTACCCTTTTATATTCTTTTTTTATATTTTACGAGAATTACTTACTAATATATATTTTACTCTAGTTATTTTAGATAATCGAATATAATAATATTACTACTAATAATATATATAATTGGGACAAAAAGGGCTTCTTAATTGGGATAATATAGGTAATAAAGAGAATTATATCTAAGGAAATATATAAATCAAGAAAAGTTATATAAGCTACTTATAATAGAAATCGAGAATTTATTACTTATTTAGTATATATCTCTATAATTAGTAAAAGGGTTCCTATAATTTTATTATATACTAGCGAATTATTTAACTTATGAAATACCTGAATATAAGATTTATAAGAGTAAGATAACTTCTTTTTTAATATATTAAGTAATAGATAGAGTAGTAATATATAAGGGCTTTAATAGCTTACTAAAGTCTTTAAACTAGCTATATAATTCTTTTCTTTTTATATAAAGTATCTTTTAATTATTAATAGCTATTTAAGCTATATTAATATAGTATTTATTAATAAATACTAGAATCTTTATATTATTCTTCTTATTTTACTTCCTTATTTAATATATTAACTTTAATCTCTTAATATAATTCTTTTTAGCTTTTTATTACTTATATACTCGAAAAAACTAAATAAATAATAAGCCTAGAACCTTAGCTATATATTAATAAAGAAGAAATAATTTCTGAAGCTATTTCGTCCTGCTTGAAATACTGCTTTTATAATAGAAAATATCCAGAAGGCATTTGCAAAGCCTGGTATTTAGCTATATAATTCTGTACTTATTCTCAAGGTTATTACCTGTCTAATTACTTTTCTAGTAGCTATTTAACCTGCTTTTTTATTAATTTAATAATTAAAGACTCTATAATCTGCAAAATTAATTCGATACTTCTAAGCCAATTTTCGCAAAAATCCGTCTTAAGCGAAACTTGAAAAGCTTTTTAGAGCTAATAAAGAGCTTACTATATAAGCTATACTCGATAGATATATAAAGGAAGGGTTAATTAAGGTATTAAAGGATAAAAAAAAGAGCAAGTCTTATAGGAAGCGGCTAAATGTCTTGGGAGAGAAGTATATAAAGCCTATACTTTTCTTAGTAGAGAACGTTCGACGAGTATAGGAGCTTTTTACTGAAAAAGAAGCTTTTGTAAAGTCAGAATGAGAACGAATTAATGCTAAAAAGGCTACTCAAGCTCTTAAAAAGTAAAAGGAGAATACTAAGAAGGCAGCGAATGCTTTACAGGCGGCTATAAGGGCGGGAAATATCGACGAAGTGAGAATTGAGGAGAAGGCTTAATTACAAGCTTAAAAAAAGAAGAAAGTAGGGGAAAAGAAGATTTCAAAGGCTCTTCTAGTGAGAACTAAGACTCCTGCGAAACCTAGAAAGGTACTAGCTATTAAAAAGAAGGTTATTTCCTTTGTTAGTAGTAATATTAATGAGGGGGGGCCAGAAATACTAGTAAAACAGAGCTCCCGGGGGCGTATGATAAAACCACGTGTAATTTTTGAGAAGGGATCTAATTAATTTGGGATATTATTTATTAGCTATTAATCTATCTCCATTTTTGATTTCAAGCTGATTAGTCTTGTGGTTAATTGATAATTTAATTTAGAAGTAGGAGAAAGTGAGGAAAGAATTTGGTGTGGTGTGCGTGCATTTATGCGGGGCGTGCATTTAAGCGGGATATCGAGTAGCGCATGCAAGATGCTCCCTCTCCCGACCCTGGCGCGAGTTGATATTTGAGTGATATTGCCTTTTCATGCTAGCTTCTCGTCTGGCATTACAAGGGTGCCTCAAGCACTACTTCACCCCTCTAATAAAGGTATGCATACTTCATATTCAATCGTAGAGGGCAGAAGTGGAGCAAGAATATGTGCCGTCACTCAGCTATTCTTGGAGAGCTCGATTGGTCTCATCCGATAAGAGAGCCTCCCTGGCGAGTGCCAGGTTTTCTGTTGTGGCTGTGCCCTCGACAGCTCGCTCTTTTTTTGGCTGACAAAACCTCAGCGGCTCTGAACTCCATTGCCTCGCATCTGGGTGCGCTATACCGCATCGAGCAAGGCCAGCCAGGTTGGCTTGATCGGCACGGACGCACGGCACGACGAGTCTTTTAATCCCGAGTCCCGACAGCAAACGGCAAGCAGGGCCTGGCTTCTCGCCGTCCAGCAGAATTCTACAGAAGTCCCCCATACGGCGTCCTGTCTCTCGTGCTGTCAGCTGGTTGGGCACCGGGTCAAGGTCTTCAAGGCGACGCTCGTCGCTCCGGCCCACACCTCATACTCAGTTGCAGGTTCACGGCGACACGGCGAGCCTGCATGGCCAACAGCATCGCCCAGATTTCTCCTGCCCGTCTCCTGGTGATAAGGATCTGGTCCGTGGCGGTCCAAAACTCGGCGACGCTATTCGCTCAGCGTCGAGTGAGTACAGCCTCCAGGCAAGTCGCCAAGCGAACGCTGCCAGAGCGAACGCCGCCAGAATGAACGTCGCCAGAATGAACGTCGCCATGATTGATCCCACGCGAGTTATAAGAGACCCGTTGATCTCTGTGAACCGGTCTTTCCTTTCTTTGATTTCTTGTTACCCATATTCTCCTCTCATATCAACCTGCACCAGTCTATTGCTTCTTGCTTCGATTGTCCCTTCTCTACATTGATCTACTCATTCGGCCACATCATGCCAACCCCTGACCAACCTAGCAACTGGACTCCCGAGTCCATATCCTCTATCGTGTACCGAGCCGTCATGATCATTGTGAGCATTGCCTTCATCTGGAGGAAGTATCGTCGACCCGCAAGACCAATCGATGGTACGTCGCACCCCTCACCCCCCCTCATCTTTTCCCGATGACCTCTCTTCAAAACATTGACTCCCCAACAGAAGAACAACTCATCGGCGTGATCCTCCCTGGATACAACACTTCCATCCGACGTACACGCTCCACGAACGACCCCTCACAACGAACTCATCCCACTCAAACGCGGCATCCCCCTACCATCCGCGATGTCATCTCAGCACACATCGAAGACATAATACAATCTGTTCTCGGTATCGACGATGACAAAACCGACATCGACATGCTACAGACTTCCACTGCGTCTCCGATAACTCTAGCTGCGGGGTCGTCACTTGACGACGTCGGACTCCCTGTTGATATTGAGCTTGGAGATATGGGGTTGAGACATCGGTCCGCGGATAGTATGGCGGAGAAGAAGAAGGGTTCGCGGCAAGGGTTGTTGACGGAAACGGCCTAAAGCTCGACGGATATGACGCGTGATTAAAAGCGAGGTGGGCTGGTATGGCAAAATGTTGACGTGACAGGAGAGATCTCCTGTCACATGACTTAGAGAAATATTTGACCGACCGCCGGAGGCGTAAGGGGGCGGGGTTAGGAGGCCTCCCACTAATGTAACGATAGGGTGAGAGTTGCAGCAGTAGTAAAGAGCTTGCATTGAGCTGAAGGCTGTCTGCTAGGCTAAAAGCACTAGCTACACGCTAAGTCACGTGCAGTGATGATGCGTGACTAGAATCACGTAACAACTGGGACTAAATACTCCTCTTACCTTTTTTACTTCTTTCTTTCCTTAGGGGAAGGGCTTTGGGAGGCCTTTCCCCAAGAATAAATACCCTCCTCTTCTAACTAAGTCATCTCCTAAAAGAATACTTTCTCCTGCGCAGCTTTACTACCCGGAAGGGGTCCGGGGCCGTGTCCCCCTCAAGATTATAATATACTCTCTTAAAGTGAGAAAATCTGGCGTTTAACTCTTTGCATTTGCACCTGCTCATGCGGCCCCTGGTTGGAAACTCTTCCTCCCATTCCCATCCCGTCCAGAAGACAAGCAGGATTTATATCACGTGATACATTTCTCGCCCGCGCGTATTTGGAATCTGAGCTTGATCAAACATTGGCAAAAGACTCACTTTTGGGGGGGGGGGAATGCGGCAATAGGAAATGATAGGACATGATCAACATGATATTCTCTTTCCAAGATGTCCGACTCTCCATATTTTGATATCTATTAAAAGAAGGGGTAGCCAAAATGTTCGAGGCACTCTATATTATCCATCATTAAAATGAAAAGGCTGGACGGGAGACGCTTATCTCCCAGTCTTCTTGCGTTCGTACCAGCGTGCTGGTGGGTATACGATAAGGGTGAAGACGCCGGAAAGATAGATACCGACATCGCCTCCGAAGCCGCCGAACTTGGCCGCAATGGGACCTGTTCTGTAATTAGTCGATGTTTTGGGGAATGGTGGGGCTAGAGGATTGGGGGAGATTGGAAAGGCTTACCAATATACCACGTCTGCGACATTCCCGTCACACCACCGGCCAGGTAACCCGTCAACAGCGCCATAACAGCTGCCAGTCCCCAAGGCAACTTGGATGGCACATCCCACACGATGAGATTATATCCCTCCTTTCTGCGGAACCACTGATCTTCAATCAGAAGAATGATCGTAAACGACACAGTCCAATAACCGAGCAAGGACACAAAGTTGCTAACAATAAGCGAGAGATGTTCTCGGCCGGCAATAGCCAGGATTGCAATAACGAGCGCGTTGATAAACGACCAGATGAATCTGGGAACAGCGTGGAAGTAGTGACCGAGAAGCTGCATGCTGAGGCCGGAGGAGTAGTTGATGGCAATATTGTTCCCGAGCACGGAGAAGACGAGGAGAACCAGGCAGAACTTCGAGAACGGGAGGGGGTGGAAGGATTCCCTGAGGAGACCGCCCAAGCCATGGAATTTGTACGCATCCGACAGGATTGGATTCACCGAGGAGCTAATTGCTGCGTTTCCGAGGCAGGCACCGATGACGGTCACGAAGATCGTGGGGATCGAGATTCCGGCCAGGGTCAGGAAGAAGATCTTCCAGGACTTGGTGTCGGCTGGGTAGTTACAATAATAATCGGAGGCAATAGAGCACCAGCCGGATGCATTCGAGAAGTTGATGGCGAGGAAGCTGAGGAAGGAACCAGCCAGACCTAATCCCGTGTCCAAGGCGGGAATGCTGGGGTCAACTGCAGGTGCAACTTGCCCAATCAGGACACATAAGATAATGAAGATCGCGATCCACGAGTATTTCTCGTATGTGTGGATGAGCGCAAAGCCGAAAATTGAGATCACGTAGCCGATCACCGCGATAATCACGCAACCAACTGCGATGGTCATTGTGTAGTCTGAGACCGCGGAGAGGATTTGACCAACGACGACAACATTCACGACTGCGAAACCGCCGCCGATTATAACGTTAAGGACCGAACAGAGCTTTGCGCCATAAAAACCGAAAGAGTAACGAGATGTTGCAATGGCACGCATTCCAAGCTGTTTCGTTGTTAGTCCTATCCCTCAATGACAATTGGGTATCAAAATTGGATATCATAAACCTACCTTGGGGCCAAGAGTTCCTGTATATGAAGTGCAGAGAGCGCCCAGAAGTGTACCAACAACAATAGCAGCAACAGATTGATTCAACGACAGGCCAAATTCAGGGCCAAGCACACCAATTGGGAGTGTCCCAACATGGCAGGTCAGGGACCACCAGAGGAAGAAGACGTTGAGAATGGAAGGGGGTTTCTTGTCCTCCTCGTGGATGCGATCAATGCCCTGGGTTTCGATGCCCATTTTCTCGTCAAGCCACTCCTCTCCTCTGCGCATGCTCCGCAGAAATCCCAACTTCTGCTGGAGCTCTCGTGCCCTGATCACCTCCTCGGAATCGGCATTCGCAGTGGTCTCGTATGCGGGGGCGGCCTCCCCTTTGACATCGTCACTTTGCGCCTCGACATCATGGGAGCGCTTGACATCGTGAGAGTGTCTCACATCGGCTTGGTCGCCATGAACGAAGTCAGACATTGCTGTGAAACCGAGATACAATTGAGAGAGAGAGTGAGAGAGAGAGAGAAAGAGAGAGAGAATTGGAGGAGAAAGGGACAGAAACAGCGGCACACTTCAGCTGGGGGGGATCTGCATCGGACCTGCCTCTCCCTTTGTACTGCACCCGTTGATTACCCTCCTTCTAGAAGGCAGGATGAACCACGGAGCTTCGACCTATCATGTTCTCCGCATGGAGGAGCGTTGCGGAAGCGCCCTGCCACCAGATAACGACGTCTGTGCCGGAGTGTAGGCACGGAAAGGCAGAAAAGGTTCACTGGTCGTAAATGGTAAATGATAAGAGCTCCTTGGCAGAGCTTGATAGGGAAGGTCTATGTCCATCTAGCGGCGGAAATTGTGGGATGCGGGCGGTGACCAGTTGCTGCCATAGGACGGCGATGCCGTGTGGCCACAGCCCAAACGTGGGACCCGAGGCGCGGCGTTCGCCACGAGAAGCGACGAATCGAGTTGCATCGCCGAGTGTCAGCTTGGCTTGCGTGGTGGTGTTGGCGAAAGCTTTATTTGACATCAACGATAAGCTCGCGGAGCTGACGAGATGCCGCAAGTCATACTCCGTACGGCTGAGCTCCATCTGCTGTCTTGGAAGAAGAGATTACAAAAAACCAATTGTAAATTCTGTCCTTGGAGTGTCTCGGGATTGATTTGATGTCGGACAGCGTCAATAGACAGGATTGACAGGTCGGACAAATGAAAAGTTGCATCCGAGAGGCTCGTACGTTTCAACCCCAGGAAATCATGATGCACTGCAGATCGCAGTTGAGGTAAGAACTGACTCGCGACGGTCACGTGGGAGATCATCCAAATGAAAAGCCTAAAGTGAGTACCGGTAACCCCCCTGAAACTCTAGACTACAGTCGGTCCGATAGAAAAATAACAGAAAAAAAGAAAGTTTACTATAATACTAAGTCGTATTAATCAGAGTTATTATGCGCCTTGTAATAAATAATTCCTTATTCTCTGATTTTTGATATCTTTTGTGACGGCTGGCATAACTGCATGATCTGCCGTGAATATCACGGAGAGGAAACACGCCTGAAACGGGCAAGTAAGCTAGAGGTTGGCAAAACACTACTAAAGGTCGAGGCATTCCCCTCTCCTTTACTCTCTAGCTGAGTCTTTTCAATACGTGAGATTCTCTGAACTTTGAGCCCCGACCATTGCATTAATCCCGCCGTCACATCTTTCATACTTTATCGCAGGAGTTATAAAGCACGTGATTATTTTTACATGAGCTCATGGAAATTTTCGCGCGTTGTTTAGTTAAAATTAAAAAATATGAATAGTTTATATATGTTGCAGTAAATACGGTTGTATATAATATAATTGAGGGCTGTAAAATGAGTAAGCTAATGGTCACGTGAGGCATACACGTGACAAAGTACTTTAGACTTCGATTACTAATTAATTAAAAATCCTTTTAAAATTCAAGATAATGTACTTTATTCGCTTAATTCTAGTCTATAATTGCTTACTTAGTATTAATTAATTCCACTTGTGGTCAAAAAGTTGTTATAGGCGTAAAACGCGGACCATCTTGTCGCTGCGGTGTCGGACGCACTGTAAACTGATTTTAGAGGCTGCATTTTAAACTAGCAAAAGCAAAACAAGGAGAAGTAGTCATCAGCTTTCCTCGCTAAGCTTGGGCCAATTCGGCCCCAGCTGGTTGCGGAAATGCCTGCGAGTAGGGTTTGAGGACTTGGCGAATGTGACACGTACTAGTAGAGAGGGCCCAGACCCTAGACCTTGATATCTCTGCCGCGTAGAACTGTCTACCGGAAGGACATATGGTAGAAGTAGTGTAAACGATCTTGGGAGAGAGAAGGAGGACCTTAGTTTATACCTTCCCCACGCGGCTGCAAATAGTGAGGTGAGATCCTTGACAAAAAAAAAGAATGACGCGTGATGAAGCATACAATACAATGCACTCTGTAGAAATCCGGTCTTGGCGCACCAACTCAATTTCAGCCACACCTTTTGGAGGGCAAATGTGGCACAGTATAAAGGCCAGCCTTTCGGGAAGGGAACGTGGACGAAGCAAAAGCAGGTGTGTCGTCTGGGGGTGGGTATGGAAATGGGGCAGAGTGGCTCACTTCGGAAAAACCTCCGAACGGAGTGGACCTTTCCCCTTTCGAAACATGCGACTTCAACGCATCTCCGTATGAGCATTCCATCGATTCTCCGAATGCATGCTATCTGCAAGTGCGGCGGTGATGGTCCAGCTAAAGTTTGGGGTAAGCAGTGGATTATGGCGCGCACGGCTATTGTAGCCCACTCGGAAACAATTCCAATATGGTAATCCAATTCTTGGTTTTTAGTAGACTATCAGTTGAATATGAAGTTTCAATAAGAAGGTGCTTATTCTCTTTCATCTCTCGAACAGCAACAAATACGACATGACAAAGTATGAAAGGTTGTGAGCGAACTGAAAAGACGTGAGGGAGGAAGCTGTTCTTGAAATGGTTAGCGTGAATTATCCTACGTCACGTGGAGAGATTCGTTGGCGCGTTATTCACCGCGTCACCTCAATCCTTCAACGTTATCCTCCCATCTCCATCGCACAAAAACACCACTTCGTGCTATCAAGCAGTGTCATTTAACCAAATCGAAGATGCTTTGCGACCTCCCGAACGAAGCCATTGCCATTATCGCCAGCTTCTGTCAACCTGCGGATCTTTGCGCACTGTCTCGGAGCTGCAAGCTACTCTACAGTCACGCGTCACCAGCTTTGTATCGACATATTGTCGTCAAGAATGGAACTGCGGAATATATAATGTGCGATCTCGGGCGTGTTATGTTCGAAACCGATGATGGGGAACGTCATCCGCTGGAAGAACCTCGCCTCAGGGAATTGTTGAGGCAGACTCGAAGCCTCGACATTTCCCTCCACTGGTATGAGCCTGACTTTTGGCAAACGAGGAGAATCATCGACGTAATCAACGATATGGTGAATCTACGCCATATGTCTCTTATCTACATTGAAGAGGAAGAGTACATGAACGGTCATGACCTGCCTCTCCCATCGGTGCTGGCGGAAACACTGACCACTTGTAGGTTATTAATCCCAGAATCTGGGATCCATTGCTGATCAGAATAGGCACTGTTGGGTTCAAAGACTGGGCCAACTGGTCTATTTGGAAGGCAACTTGCCTCTTCAAGCATCCATCTCTACGCCAACTCGAGCTCCACTGGGCTGCTTCCGCGGTGAATGACGCTGTCGTTGATGTGGGTTGTGGTTCGACGAGACTTGAGTCATTGGCCCTCATTGACTGCCTCATCACTCCCGACGATCTTTATCAAGTATTGCGTTACCCTCGCGCTTTACAGTACCTCACACTTGCAACCGACTTCAACGATAAAGACATGTATGACGATGAGCAAGTCAACTGCGCCGATTACTTTTCTGCCATTCGAAGGGCTTCTGGAAAGTCGCTACAGGGTCTCAGATTCGATGTGACCCATTGGGGAAACATAATCGTGCCAGCGCCTGGTATGCACGAGCTACGCGATGTGCTTTACCTGGAAGTAGCTCCGGATCACATTGAGGTTGACAAACGGGTCTTAAACTTCCAAAACCCGATACCAGACATCGACTGCCCACTGGAACAACTCCTCCCGCCGAACCTTGAAGTCCTCAAAATCACTCCCGCGGCCTCAGACCTTCCTACTCTGTGGAGTATTCTGGATCGAAAGTCGGAAATCGTTCCTCATCTCAGGAAGATCATCTTGACCCTTCACTATCGAAATAGGGTTATGAAAAAGGAACTCATTGCTGCTTTGCGAGAGCGTGACGATTACGAAAATGATCCCGAGCTCTTCGAGCCTGATGAGGAGGATCTCGAGAAAATATATCCTTGCGCAAGGAAGAGAGTGCTTCGGGCATTCAGAGGCTGTTGCGAGAAACAGGGGGTGGAATTGATGCTCCTACATGAGGACTCCAAGCGGAGGGAAGTATTTGAAGAAGGCGCAGGACCATCAGTGTGGGAGATAGACGATCAAGGCCGGCGATAGCGAAACAATCGAAAGCCAATGAAACCGACGTCCCACGACTGCAGCTGCAGCGCTGTCACTCCCCGCCATTGTTCCGAATGGCATACAGACATTGGACAGATGAACCGAGCTCTACGAGGGTCTGGACTCGCTTCTATCTCTAAAACAAGTCTCCGTCATATAATCCTTCCAGAAACCAATCAAATTCTTTGCTTGCTCAACAGGTTCTTCTCTCTTTTCTCAGTTCCGCATCCCCGGTCCATTCCTCATCTGCCACACAGCAAGGTAGAACTCCACCCGGAAGAGGAAAAGAGCATCGTGGCGAATTTTTGCAACTATCGCTCTTACGAATGGTGGGAAGAGATCCAAAACAGGGGTAGAGGAGTGAGGGATGAGGGCTACGCTCCGCCACATGACGCTATATCATTCCTCATTGTGCACATCAAACTTCATCCGGAAATGAACAGTCCGCAACTTCTTGGCTGTGAATCATTTGAGTATGGCGTATGCTGGAGGAGTCCAAGGCGCAAGAAAGTGGAACCTGCGCATCCCTCGCCACCAGAATTCTGTGCACCGCGTTCGGAATCTGGATGTCCGCATCCCATTCGACCCCCCTTGCCTGGTGGCGATTTGTGCAGGTGGGATTGCATAAGTTGGTTGGGAGGATGGAGAACTCTCGGCATTTATCTATTGTGTACGAATGTGAAGGTCCAACTTTACACGTGCCCTCCGATTAACAGATAACCATACGAGTTGTGAGTACAAATTCACTTGGTTCAATTCATTGACTGACAGAATTAGTCACTCTCAACCCTTATTGTGAGGAACGCTCCCCTCTAAATCAAACCTCTTGTCTGTCTGGGTGGGCAGAATTCCTTTGGGAAGTATTACGACGTAACGGTCCATTTACCGGGCTGGCAAATGCATCAACAACCTGGCAGAGCACCCTCTCATTGCACTACAGGATCTGTACCGGATGCTTCGATTCCCTTGGGATTTGCAGTACTTGATAATCGTCTCCGATATGGGATTCGTCGAAACCTGGAGAAACGATGAGGTCAACCACGGAGATCTCTTCAAAACGATCCGAAAGGCACGGGCGGGGGGAAATCTCAGGGGACTCAGGTTCGATATGAGGTACTGTGCCTGGATGATTATCCAAGAACCCGGGCTGCACCGTCTGCCTGGTATGTCGCATGTTGAGATAAGCTCAGATCAAAACATTCCACCACGGCATCCTGATGATTAGATACCACCTGATATTCAGTGCCCACCCGAATGCCTTCTCCCCTCGAACCTAGAAGTCCTGAAGATCTCACCACGGTCGAGTGATTACGAAGTTCTCTGGAAGATCGTGGACCGGAAGGCCCAGCTGGTAGCTCGAATGAGGAAGATATACTGCTTTTCGATACAGAAATCAAGCTATGGCCTATAGCTACCTGAAGGTGCTGCCCGAGACTCTTGGCAGCAAGCGAGGCACCGAAACCATGACTTTCCACTCAGCGAACGAAGGCACAAGGTCCCGGTATTTTAACAATTCTGCGAGCACAATGGAATAGAGTTAGTACTTCTTTACCAGGCCTTTGCGAGAAGGGAGATTTGAATGAAGGTGCAGGACCAGCTGTCGGGAGAGTGAAGACTAGGGGTTGAGCAAAGCACTTTCCTGGGCGTTGACCAGGTTTTCGAGATCCTTTTTTCTTGTTCGCAACTCAATATATAGCAGATTTTACTTTCGAGCAATTCCTATTCTGTATAAGCAAAGTTCTTCGAGTAAACCCATACTTTAAGCAAAGCACTCGAGCAATGGGTTCTCCTTCGGTCCGCATTCGGTCACCGCGTGTTTCATTATTAGGCAGCAATTCAGCAACCATCTTCGATGACCCAAGACTTCGCTTTCCACTAAAAGGCCATTGTTTGGCCAAGAAAACAATGCGTGGTCAACATCTTGATTATTATTTTTAGTGTTTCTTCCTTTGACCTTCTTGAGAATGTGTGGGATGCTCCATCTCCACCTGCTGCCAACGTTATTCGCACCTTTACAATCCCGGCCCCGTAGCGCCCAGCAACTTCCTCATCCCTAAATTCCTAATTATTCGCCCTTTGAATGTCTTCGCCTCTTTCGAAAGCCCCTATAACTGGGGCATGCTTCGCTTTCTGTGCATTTCCAATCTGTGCATTGTGGTTTGTCGTCCTCAGTTTTCTAGCAAGTACTCAACCCATTTGGTATTTTATTTCGAATGTGGCACTACTTTTTCCCCACCCAGGGCTCCTAAGACTAGAGGGACTTCAAAAACCAGACGTTTGCTGTGGGTTTTAACTTGATCACCAGCTATAGGTATGTATAATCCAATCCATTACTATCCAAGAATGCTGGGAATTCTGATGTGAACGACAACACAGAACGGCAGCGGTAATGTTCGGGAACGGGACGGTTATTGATATAGGAAGAGCGGAAGGCACGGATAGGTAATCTGACAACAATGTCCTGGCTCGATTGTCTCTTGGGGAGTCTGTACGCAAACCCTTTCATTCTTGTGTTCAGGCTTTTATGCTCACAAGCCCTTTTCTTAGGCCGCCATACTAGAACTGCACAGCTCAGACCAACGATCTGGGACGCCAATGGTTTCGCTATTTCCGCAGACTTCGGGGCCGTCCAGCATCATGTGACGTCGCCGCTCTGGCATCTGTCATCTCTGATCTCCAATCACAAACAAATACTTTCCTGCAAGCTTCAGGCCTGGGGGAACTGGAGATGGCATTTATAACAGCGCCCGATTTGCCGGGGCTGTATGTGGAGAACCTGGTTGATGCCGCCGAGTTCGCAAAGCTGCAGATGCTGTCGGTGCCGGGTTCTATCTTTATGGTTAATGTAGTACGGGACCGGGCGTACCTTGTGAGTGAACAACACTACGTTTGCAGGCAATAGGTTAGGGATAAGTCATCTCTACGAAGGTTACGGCACTGACTACCTCTCCTCAGATGACCACCATATCCATTATGAGAAAGAAGAATACGACGTTGGGGGTATTAGCAAGAGTGTTGACAAGCTGCCTTGGGGTGCCAACCTCTCTGTTTTTTCACAAACACTGCGTTAATGACGCACACTGGGTCTTCGAATCAGCTCTAGCTGCTGCTGCACTAATCGATGCATGCCCCTATGGCATTGCGAACCCAGTCTTAGTCTCTCGTCCGAATCGCTTCCACGCCTTCAAACCTCAGCCAACGACTCTATCTACTAGCACGAAGTTCGTCAAGCACCACGTACGGTCCTGAGTTCCTGATGCCGTGATGTAATCCGTCGTGTCATTGGGTCGTCGTGTACGGAGAGGGGGGCCCTGGTATATGGGCATGGGCGATTTCTGGTGGGGTGAGGCATGCAAGTGCGAAGTTGCGCTGGCACATGTGGTCCTTACGGCTTTCCGTACGGGAGTTCCGTTCGGTATTTGTGTTGAAAGGTGGACTAGGGGTGTGATTTGCAGCACACATGTTTTTGGTAACAGACCCAAATTTCACCTCTCAGTTACACTCCGCTGACCTATACTTTGCGGAACCCGAAATTTTCCCCGAGTGACCAACGAAAGAGTTGTTGGTCAATCAACCCTTAAATTCACTCAAAATGGCCCATTCGGGGAAAATCGACGTCCATTCCCATTTCCTTCCACCATTTTACCGCAAAGCATGTCTGGAGAAGGGACATGGAATGCCAGATGGAATGCCAGCTCTCCCAGTATGTCCTTCCATCAAGTCATGGTCATCCGTAAACAAGCTAACAGAGAGAACAGGAATGGAGCGAAGAGACGCATCTCGAGTCCATGAGAGATAATTCCATCTCAAAATCCATCATTAGCATCAGCTCACCCGGAACCCACCTCGTCCCCGGGGATAAGATTTATAACGGCAACCTTGCACGGCAATGCAATGACTTCGCGAATTCCCTTGTCGGAAGACACCCAGAGGAGTTTGGATTCTGGGCGTCACTTCCACTGCCAGACGTTGAAGGCAGCCTTTGCGAGATCGCCCGTTCGATCGGTGACCTCAATCCTGTCGGCTTCGTACTGGAGACCAACCACCATGGGACCTACCTCGGTGATCCCTCGCTAGATACCGTCTTCAACGAGCTGAACCGGATCAAAGCAACCGTTTTCATCCACCCAACCACACCCTGCTGTAAACACACCGGAGATGCCAACGGCCACGAGCATACAGCCATAACATTCCTGCCCAAATTCCCGAACCCAATGTTTGAATTCATGTTCGACACCACACGCGCACTAATCAACCTCTTTTCATCCGGCACAATATCCCGATGTCCAAACATAACCTTCGTCATACCCCACGCGGCTGGCGCCTTACCTCCCATTCTCCAGCGATTTAGCAGCATAAGCAACATGCTCATGCGCTCCGAGCTTGACTTGAGCTCCAAAACCCTGAAGGAGACGTTCAGACGGCAATTCTTTTTCGATCTTGCTGGCTTCCCGTTTCCGGATCAGATTCATGGATTGCTTAGAATTGTCGGACCAGATAGGCTGCTTTATGGGAGTGATTATCCGTTCACGCCGACGCAGAGAGTGAAGGTGTTGGCTGATGATATGAGGGAAGGGTTGGAAGAGATATTTGAGGATGAGGCGGTGAGAGAGGGGATTTATAGTGGGAATGCGAGGAAGTTGTTGGGTGCGGAAATGTGATCCGAGAACAGATTACGTTTCCAATGGATATATGAGCTATCAGACAAAAAGGTTGTGAAAGTGTGAAATTGAGATACATTTCAGGTGAGAGCCAGTAGAAGAATAGAATGGGGTGTGAAAATGATAAGCAGCGAATTTCCACCAGAGTATTCAAGTATTCACGTGTCGCTCGAACAGAAACCAATTGAAGTCTCGGCGAGAATATTATTAGGACCAATTAAATTGGTATAAAGCGCACTATGTACTGGATGCAACAATTCACTCTTCAAATTTTCAAAGCCTGCCCCTCATGATGATTTTTAGCATGCAAATCCTCCATCGGCGCATCCACATGATAATTCATAACCGCCTTCATATCACCCAGAAAGAAACAAGCAATACAAGCCAAAGCACCAAAGGGGGCAGCAATCATGAACACAGCCCGTAACCCATCCGCAAACGCATGCTTCAGAGCATTTACACCCGACCCAATAACAAGAGGAGTTACACCCGGAATATGTGGCAGAGCAGTGGCATTGTTCGAAGCCAGTGCCCCGACGAAAGCAGGAACAGAGGTTATGGGGAGGCCAGCACGAACGGCAGCTTTAGCGACATAGCTGGGAATGTACTTGTCAAGACGATTGTTCACGACCGCTGAGTAAATGGCTGTGAACATGGCTGCCGCAACGGCTCGAGTACTTGTGGTGAGTGCAGTGGCTGTAGCGATGAGGTGGTAGGGAGTGGAGAGTTGGACACCAGCTATGATGAGGGCGAGTGGGGCTCCGAATCCAAGTCCGACTAAGCCAGAAAAGACGATTGTCTTGGTAGAGTCGCCAGGTTGGGTTAGGGCTAGTCCGACAAGTCCTCCGGTCATGATCAGAAACCCAACGCACAAGGGTCCTCGGATTGTTTTCAGCTTTGTGCTAGCGAAGCCATAGACTACTGTACTCAAACCACCGCAGATCCAGGCAGGCTGAGCTCTAGCAACTTGGATGAAGGGATCTTGTGTGAAAAGCGAGGTAGTCCTTTACACATTGTTAGCCCAAACTAAGGATGGGATAACAATGAAGGTGCAACTTACAAAACTGGATAAAAGATCACATAGGCAAACAAAATAATACCTTCGACGAAAATGAGACCAACACACAGTGCAAAAGTTCGTCCACGGTCCTTTCCACCGCGGAAGAGATCATAATGCAATATTCCAGTCTTCGTAAACTTCCACTCGTAGACACAGAAAGCGAGGAGGGTGACGATGCCAACGACAAGGGTAGCTAGAACTCTGGAGCTCGTCCAGGAGAAAAGACCTCCACCTAGATTCAATCCAGTGAGTAACAAAGTCAATCCAGCCGTGAGAAGTCCGCACCCAGCAAGATCAAGGTGACCGAGCTTTTGCAAAAATGACAGATGGTCATATCGGGTGTGTCTTTTCGGCGGCCTGTAGCCAAAGAAGAGGCCCATTGCAGTCGCTCCCCAGAGTGCCATTTGAACCCACTTGGAAAGTTAGCGTTGGAGAGGGTAAAGCGGTAAAATCACGGGAGCTTACGTAGAACTTCCGCCAGCCCGTGTGATAGTTGGACTTCGTCAGAGCACCAATTATCAAAGGTCCAACACAAGCACCAAGTGCTGCAGCGACGTTCATCCAAGCTTGCGCCACTGAATAGAATATTAGTTTCTCTAATTCATCTCTTATACATATCGTTAAGGGTTGACGTACTCGGTCGCCATTTTCTCGGCAAGATCTCGCTTGGAACTACATATGCCAAAGGGACAGTAGCAAACCCAAATCCAATCAGGATTTGAGCACCAATTAGCCGGTAGATATTGGCTGACCCCGGAGCAATCGCTGCTCCAATGAAAGATAATATAGCAGGGCCGACTAGGAGGAGTTTCCGGGCCTGGAATGTGTCCGACGCAGAGGAAATGATGGGAGCGACGACAGCTTGAACGAGTGAAAGAGCGTTGGGGACCCATGCTTGAGCTGCCGTGTTGTTGAGATCCTTACCAATGTAGTCGAGCTGCACATGGAAATATTAGTTTATTTCATTTGCATGACTTGTTCTGACTGGAAACCGTACGACTGCAGGAGGACCCTGAAGGGCAACAACTTGAACTAGATTCAACAATAACATAGCTGCCAAAGCAACGTAAGTCCGTGCGTGAATTTTTGGCTCCTCTTCATCGTCATTATATTCCAAATTGAGACCGGAAGTCTCAACATGCTCCAGATGTTGCTCGTCATCCGACTTTTTCTCAGCGAGCGGCGAAGGAACTTGTCCAATCTCCGAATTGATGACTTTCTCTCCTGTGATTTTGTAAGACATCTCAATTCAATTGATTGATCAGTCGTAAATGAAGGGCTCAAGAGAAGTCTGATGAGTTAGGAAAGAAGTCTCGTTTGAGTCTTCCCAAGAGTTCAACACACAGCAGGGGCATCCTTATACCTAACTGCTCAATTGTTTTAAATCCGTACCAACAGAGCTCTCAGTGCCATTTGCGGGGTCGAGCCTGGTCTCCATGGAGATGTGGTGCCAAAGCGCTGGGTTGGGGCTGATTGTTATATCCAATGAGGATGGTCCCACATCGTCCACATTTGCTTTCGACCAATAACAGTAGTGCCCGCAAACCGCACTTGGAATCCCAGAATGGAGTGCTGCCATTGATCCAACAATGATTTGTTTTTGTCGTTACTTTTACCGTGCAGGTACGGGTGTTGCTTTTGACACGAAGTGTTGAACCATAAGATTTGGGGGCAGTTCCGGCTGCAGTCAGCGTGCTAAGCGAAAACAATCACCCCGGTGAAGAAACCGAAGTTCGAAACAGAAAGTAAAGTTTGGTAGGCAAAATAGTGTCCCAGAATGGTTATCAGAATAAACGTAGTTTGAATTCAAGGTGGTCCCGCAATTTAAGCTTCGTAGTCGATCAGGCGGGCCACGACTTTTGCAAACGATCCTGCTGATCCCCATTCGTTGATTCTCTGGAGCAGTCCACTCAGTTCACACAAAGTCGCAGCCTTTATGCAAGATAAAGCACCTCGGTTCCAGCTCAAGCTCGTAATAGAAGACAATTGTTGGAGAGTTTTTGGTCCTACAGCTTTGAACTCTGGCAAGTTTGTGTCAAAAACCGTACTTGACAGATCGAGTGCGTCATTGCCTGGTCCATAGTTGATATAGCAGTACCATGTGATCGCGGCAGAGAATAGGATTCTTGGAACGTGAAGTGCTGGTATTTGGTTGAAGCGAAGGGCTTGGATTTGTTTCTGGAGCAGGAAGGCGTGTAGTATGCATCGAGATGAATTTGGTGTCGAAACCCAGTTGGACACATATGATATAGCCTCTTTTGCAGCATCCGGACCATCTCTTCCAATTGCTGATTCCAGCTGGTCCAAATCAACCAGTAAGTGCATGAATGTCCAGTGCCAAAGGGATAGCAGACATAGGCGGTCTGGATCTTCATCTTCCACAGATCCAGCGTAGTATTCATGCCACCGCAGCAACGCCTCTTGATGGGCATTGAAGGATTCTTGGTCCAAGTTTTCTTGTAGTCGGTCCTCCCCGATTTTCACACCGATGAGTTGAAGCTTTACGTATGCAGTGAACAAGTCGCACTGATGTGGTTGGCTGTTGCTGTTAACTATTATCGTGTCCGATTCAACTTCCTGTCTGGTAGAAGAGATCCAGTTCAACGCCGTAGTGGCTTCGAATGAACGATAGGTCGCGTGCGCTGAGCGGACCGATTTGATGTTTTTGAGACATGGCCCACGATGAAGCAAGGCAGAGAGTTCACCATCATGAAGGTGTAAGGCAGGGACAATTCTAGTGTTCGTGTTAGCATTTTGCTGGGTGTTATAACAGTTCACCTATCGAACCTTCTCATCTCTTCTCTTCTCGCCCAGTCCTTCCATGCTGCATCCAATTCATCTCCTGACAGATTTTCAAGCGAATCTGTGTCCGGACGAGCCACAAACATCCTTTCTCTCCGTGCCCACTGGAGTTGTTAGATGGTAGAGATTTCATTAAGCATTGCATGCCTACCGAGATCATAGAGCCGTGATATGCTTCGAATATAGCGAGGTGCTTGGCATCCTTCTCGAAGTGTCAGGCGAGTATCAGAAGGTTGTGATGTTGGGTAAAGTATCTTACTCCGGACAACATTGCAAATGTTTGGCCAATAAGAGCTGCTTGCACCATTGCAACAATCTCGCCATTTGATTGACCAATTACTTTATCCCACTGAAAGTCTGGTTAGGCCGTGGCTAATCCTAGCGGGGCCGTACCTACTGAGGTTAGAATTACTTTATTCAGCCTCTCGAAAAGGCGACGTCCACGCTGAACGGCAGCCAGCGAACCTAAAAAGAGGCAGCCCACAGATGCCATGGAGATGAGTAGGAGCCCATTTTCTGAGGTACGTTGAAATGTTCCGGCGTGTATTATAGGGAAAACAGGGTTGAAACATGCGAGATACCGTCGCACACAGAGATTCTTCCTTGAGTCAGCATTGCGATTATGACAAGAGGGGTGAATACAACCAGAAATGCGGAGGAAGGAAGCAAATCCTCTTGCGGGAATGGATGGACTAAAGATCTGGTGAGATCACGACGACACTCCTCGTCGACGATTTCAGGCTCTCTTGGTGATGATGTTGGTTGTGAGGTAGGAGTGGTTTCTGCCAAAGTGAAAGGATGGTAGAGGCTCTCATCATTCTTTTGAACTTTCGTAAACCATATGCTCCTCATATCTAATACAACTGGGAGCCCAGGCTTTCCGGAAGGGTCGGATGGGTCATGACCATTCGATATACCATGCCCACCCGAGCAATCAAAAGCCTGGAGTTGCATGTCTTCCAGTTGTCCAGACGTTCCATCTTCAATCCCACCCATGGCGAAGCTATTGTCAATCGTCCATAAAGGAGTTTCTTCCATGAATTCTAGGTTATGGAAATCCCAGATATTCGCCCCGGTACCAAAGTCAGCAGCTGATTGGCCTGGAGTTGTGCGGGAGATCTCTATCGTTTGGAGCTGCTCTTGCTGCGCTTCGGGAGTACTTTGAAGGATCCCATCGCCTGGAATGCTGATGTTCGTATGCTCTTCATGGCGTATTCCTCCAACTTCTCTGGTATTTGTCGAAACTTCCGAAAGAGTCATCCGCCTCGTTCTCCCAACACAGTGAGACTTGGCATGCCGGATTAATGTGTCCCTGGTTGAGTCAGAAACCATCGCTTACACCAGGAATTGAATCGATCCCACTCGCGGGCGTAACCTTTCCCGCATGATCCACATCTGAAAGGTTTCTCCTTTGTATGTGACCGTACATGACGCAAAAGGTGCTCGGCTCTATTGAATTCTCGATTGCAATAGGCACACTGCTGGGACGGCATTCTGCTGTCGGTAGAAAAGGTGGTTGAGAATGAGGTTTTGACTCTTGAGCATAAGTGATGAAAAAGGCTTCGCGTTCTGCTGACGACAAAACTGCACCCTAGGAAAGGTACCTACCCCGCTCCCCTAGCGCGCCGAGTTAGTCCTAGCTTCCTTTCCTCGTATAAACCCCTATCCTGGCTAACTCGCCGGGATCTCGCCTAGTCAACCAATCGCTCTCACAACCAACCCCCTTTTTGTGTCACGTGCTAAGACAGTAGAGGAAAACGGTAACGTTGCGATACTTGTGATCTTCAACAGGGAGGCATACTCGTGTTTCTCAGATTACAGTCAAATTGGTAATGATAATTTCTGAGATATTTTACTTCTTCCTCGTGTAAACTTGACGATGAAGTCCGACTGCCTCGCAAACCAGTAAGTGTTGACTGTCCATTCCGGCTTCTCAGAAGCCCAGTAAAGCTCAAATTGACGCAGAATCTGCGGAACAAACTTCCCCATCTCCATCAACGAGATGTTCTTTCCAATACACGAGCGTGTTCCAGTACCAAACTAGTGAGAGAATTCACGTCAGATTTGTATGAGCAGACACCAAGGGCTCTTGTAGAGAGATGGCAGCTAACAAAAGTAAAGTGGGAGTGACTCCAGACTCACAGTCAAAAGCGTTCGCTCCATAATCTTCAATTGTTCTGGACCGGCCTCCAGCCACCGCTCAGGTCGAAACTTCGCTGCATCATCCCCGAAAATCGCTCTGTTTTGGTGCACAACGACAGGGTTGATTCCAACATTCGTGCCTTCACGTAATTTTTGTCCGCAAAGATTAACACCGCCCTCAGGTACAAGACGCTCTAGCGGATATGATACACCAGGATGCAATCGCATTGCTTCCTTCATGACAGCTTGTCTATGGTAATGTCTCTGCTTAGCTCTGCAACCAATAAAACCGAGGCAAGAACTTACAAATACTCCAGTTCCAAACCTTCGCCGTAAGTTACGAACTTGGACAGCTTTCCGGCACGATCGGCGTCATCAATCTCTGCCTGTAGGCGCTTGTATGATTTTGGTGTTTGGATCAGATAATAAAGAATAGCTCGAAGGGAAATGGCTGTTGTGTCACTTCCAGCTAACCTAATGGCAATATTCACATCAGCATTGGTCGAACATGGGGAAAGGTGCTCAAGAATTGTCCAGAGATTGCTGACTTACAGATTATTGCTGAGGTGATTGATCAAGTCTCCATGTGGCATTGTGTCCTTATTCTTTTTCTCTTCAAGTCTCAGGAAGGTTAGAAAATCAGACGTTTCCTTCTCCTTTTCATTTCGATCATAAGCATCGATACACTCTTGGGTGAACTAAACACGACCGCTTTAGCAAGTGTGTTTGTTCCAAAACCCGGGCTTTGGGCAAAATCATACCTCCACAATGGTTCGAGCTGGATTTGGCAAATGCAAAATCCGTTCCATAATCTTCATCACGATTTGGTTTCCTGCCAACCAGGGATGTAGGTACGGAACTTGGCCAATAAGTCCAGCATACTTCAGAGCAAACTCCAGGCTCGAAATCATGTCTAAAATATCTTTACGTTCTTCCATGAACCCAAAGCGGCGATTGAACGTGATCATTCCAATGACATCGAATGCATACCACTGGACCCAAGCGCCAAGATCCACCTTCTGGCCTTCCAGATCTTCCATGGATCGGATAAAAATCTCAGAACATTCGTCAACAAGCGGCTCCATGGTCCGAATTGATGTCATGGAGAATTTCCCAGCTACCGGCCGCTTTAGTGCCTTGTGGTGAGCTGGATCACGGGTTGTGAACAGGCTGTCCACGATTTCACCATTGTAGGTTGTAGTCAATGTTGTGTAAAACTTAGACTAGAAACAGTCAGCATTGCCATAGAATAGAAGCTATTACTGAGAGAGAGTACCTTCAGGAAATTGCTGCTGATGCCATAGATGGTGGGTATCGTAGCTGGGTCGGCGATAGACACAGTGTTTGGCCCAGTGCGTACGATTGGGCCATACTGTTCATGAAGCTGCAAATATACCGCAGGCGCTTGTCCCGACCATAGTCGATACACGCGGTATAATCCCGTGAATCGGGCCCATTTCGGACCGGGGAGCGGCGACAAATCGGTGCGGTAAGCAAGCCGAAGAGTGCCGATAATCCAATACAAGGAGACAAATCCAATTACCGGTAAGACGTAGACCCACGGCATGACATCTGACATGGCCATCTAGAATTGTTGAGGCGCTGAAGAGACGAAGTTGTGGGTGATTGCAATTCTGTGGTATCCGTTTTGCGGCGCTGTTCGATCTCACTGTCTCACCTACGAGTAAGAAGTGACAGGGTGTCCGAGAAGAATTGGGCGAGTTTTGAATCTTTTACCAGCAGCTTAGGTAGTGCCTGGATCACGGGACATTCTTACACTGCCTGTGCTCCATGGCAGTGGGTGATACCCATTTCCCCGCGAATTAGTGCTTGTGTTGCCATCTCCTCAGAACTACTCGCTTAGCACCCGCATATCCCCCTATCCCTCGCTTGCCCGCATTTGTCCACATCTCCCCACATTTCTCCACATTGTGCCACCCACGTTTCTTCTTCACGCCCACAATTTCCCTCAAGATTCCACAATCACGATTTGAACCGGTCACTTACTTCTTTTTCGCAGCCTCGCGCCATCCGAAGCACCGGGCGCGACCTCTCAAGACTGTGGACGGTGCTTTACAGTAAAAGAAAAGTATATTAGGGTGGCGGTAGTAATTTAACGCACTAACCCGTTTAGGTAAGAAGAAAGTTGAAGCTAAGCCTAAAAATTACTAGGAGCTCTTAACGGGGCATAGTCTCTTTCTTCCTTCGCTATTCTCTAATGTGAGATCCTGGATTTTAGACCTTGAAGGCCTGGAAAGTATAAGACACGTCCCCGTAAGCCTAAGATTGTCTTTTCTAGGCCTGAGAAGCCCCCCCTTTGCACAACGCTCGTGCTATAACAACAAAAGCTCCTGACATTACGTAAAGATGAAAGTATATTACATTGTTACAGGTTTTGATACACGGCTTCAACCCTGGTCAGGATCGGAACGGAGTTGAGCTGCAGTCCGAGGATTCAAAAGGTGGGTTCCCTTTACCAATCCACCAAGTCACATGCCAGGCATAAAAGGTATATGAACGCGTACTTCAGTTCAACTCATCTTCAGAATGAATAATCTGCTCACTGATTCTATCCTCTTTCACAACTTCTCGACGTCCAAAACTACTCATTATGGCAATGCGCATCAAGCCTTCACCAAATACACCCCAGAAAATTCAACTTCAACACATCTCCCATGTCTTCCTTCGTCATATTGATCCAGAAAAGTTTCTTGCCTTCGCAAAAGATTTTGGCTTCGTCGAGGAAGCACGAGACGGGGAGGCAGTCTACCTCCGAGGCTACGGTGTAGATCCATACTGCTATGTTGTCCTGCCAAGCACCACCGGGGAGAAGCAATTTGAAGGCGGAGCATTCACTGTGAAATCAAGGGAGGACTTGGAAAAGGCGATGAAACTCCCAGGTGCTACACACAAAGACCTGTCACATTTGCCTGGCGGCGGAGAAATCGTTTGTGTTTCTTCCCCAAGTGGAGGGAAGATGCATCTCGTCTGGGGCCAGGAACCTCGAGCCGCGCCAGCGAAGGAGCCATCGGCTCAAGTTCAGCACTTGGGACCGTACAATCTTCCGTTCCACAAAGACCGAAAAGGTGACTCACCAAAATGCATGCGCGTAGTATGACTTTACTGACGCGTCGCAGGCGAGTTCCAGCGCTTCCAAGCCGGGCCAGCGATGGTACACAAAGTCGGTCATTATGGTTACATTTCAAGCGCCTTCGATGAAGACCTGGCCTTCTATCTCGATAATTTCAACTTAACACCCTCCGATATCCTCTTCGAACCAAGCATGCCAGACCTTGATGTTCTCGCATTCTTACATATTGATCTTGGCTCCGAGTTTACCGACCACCACACGCTATTCATGCAGCGAGCCGCTCCAGGACAGAAGACCGCAATGCATCACTGCTCTTTCGAGGTCGCAGACTTCGACACCCAGCTCATCGGTCATCAATGGTTGGCAGATAAGGGATATACGTCAGTATGGGGTGTTGGGAGACATATACTTGGAAGTCAGATTTTTGACTATTGGAAGGATCCAAGTGGGTTCAAGATTGAGCATTATGCGGATGGGGATGTGGTTAACGACAAGACACCGACGAGTCGCCAAGCAGCTGGTCCAGACACTTTGTCGATCTGGGGACCGCCATTGCCTGCCAACTTTGGAGATTCCTCGTGATTTATTCTTGTGGCAGTGTAGCATGCTTTACTCTCGAATCAGACATTTGTTTACTCAAACATCTCAAAAACCCACCCACTCGCGCCAAATACATGACTGTTCTGCTTGGAACCCTAAATAGCGTGTAAAAATAATACACATCTGAATGACTCCAGCTGTGTTGCGGTTGCCAAACCTGAATCAGAATTGTGGGAAATAGCAAGAGGAAAGAAAGCATGACAAAACTTGATAAAATGAATTACATCTATTTCCGATAGTCAGATTTCATCTGCATCTATTCAAACTTCATGGTATTGCTCAAAGTTCCAATTCCCGAGATAGATACCTCCACAACATCTCCATCTTTCAAACTATACTGCGGTTCCTGAAACCAACCAACTCCAGCTGGCGTCCCCGTCATGATAGCCGTTCCAGCAGGCAACGTTCTTCCCTGACTCAAGAAACTCACAAGCTCGGCAGGCCCCCAAATCAAATCCAAAGGGCTGTCTTGAACAATTCGCCCGTTGATAGAAGTCTTGATCGTATTCTTTGTAACATCCCCAAATGCAGAGGGGCTGACGAGTGCAGGACCTAATGGTGCAAATTTGTCGAACGATTTCGCGTACGAGAATTGGCCACCTGCTACGGCAGGGGCTTGGAAGTGACGTGCTGTGAGGTCGTTGCCGATGGTATATCCAAGGATGTATGATGGAGCATCTTCCACAGAGACATCCTTGGCTGGTTTGGATGTGACGATTGTCAATTCGCCTTCGAAATCAAAGAAGTGGTCTTGGGCTACTTTTGGTACCGGGATGATTCCAGGGTTGGCGAGCGACTCGGCAGGTTTGTACCACATGGGTGATTTCTGTGGTACAGTCAACTATAATGTTGGTCAGCTTGTAAGGTCTTCAAGGTGCTGTATAGAGAGTGAGAGATACCTTTGCTTCTGAAGCGTGATTGGCATAGTTCAATCCTATGCAAACAATGGGCAAGCCTGGTTCCACCGGCGCAAGTATCTGTGAAGAAGCTTAGAGCTACACCACTGGATTGTCTGAACACTAACCTCCTTGATTGTTTTCAGATCGCTGGTAGCGTTATAAGAGTCCAGTGAGGTGATGGACTTGAAATAGGGAACCTTTGCTCCAACCTGTGGCAATGTAGAATCACACTTCGTGTAGTAAACAGCATTGTCTTCTGTGGCCGTGAACCGAACGAGGTGTGTCCAGGACGGCATGATTTCTCCAATTACTGTTTTGGGAATACGCCGACTGGAGTTTGAAAAGATAATATAGGAAGGTAAAGTGCTTTGCTTGGTTTGGGATGCGAATTTGCTTTCACGTGTCTGGTGAGAGGAATATTGAATAAGCTTTCAACCCCTCAATCATCCAGAAGCCGCGCCTTGAGGCAACAACTACCGGCGGAACATTATTAACTTCAATGCTGATGTTAGTCACCAACTAGCGCACCCTCGAGAAATCTTAAGCAATCTGGCCAACGCCGCCCATGCCCACATGCCCACATCCAGCCAGAAACGCCCACTCTCTCCACATTCTGGAGACACTCTCGAAAAGGGAAATGATCTGACTTACGCGGGAGTCCTGCAGATTTTTTAAAATCACCCGAGATAATTTCCCTTGGATTACAAGTGGTGCTAGCCCTGTTGTGGAACCCTCGGCTGGACTATATCTTTCAAGTCCCAACACGTGAATTCTCAAATTTTCAACTCCCCTTCAATCATTGCCCCAGTGGATAACGTCAATCACCTTATCTCCTCAGACCCAAAAATGGCTGCAAACGACACAATAGAGACCACTGATGTCCTTATAGTCGGCTGCGGTCCCACTGGAGCCCTTCTCACAGTGCTCCTGGGTCAATTCGGAGTACAAAATATAGTTCTCGAGAAGGAGGCGCGTGTGACAGACGACCCTCGAGGAATCACTCTTGACGAAGATGGCATCAGGCTACTGCAAGAGATTGGAATCTACGATAAAGTCTACACGGAAATGGGTTCCTGTGAGTTCGTCTTCTGAAAGTAACAATTCGCTCAATACTTCTCTGACAACAAAGTTTCCAGCGCTTGGAATGGTGCATTTCATGACCAGCAAGACGGACTTGCACGAGAAACCATTTTTAAAATTTAACATGCATACGGTGAGAATCTTCTCTGATCAATTTATTGGCATGAGCTAAGCTTTGTCCTAGTAAAGACCGAAGGGGGAACAGGGCATGTTGGAATCATATCAGTCCGGCAGCCAATCCTTGAGAAATATGTCCGTCTCGCTGCAACCAGGCACTCTTCTTCACAGTTGAGATCTTCTTGCACCGTGAAACAAATTGAAGAAGATAAGGACTGGGTATATTGCCAGTATTCGGATGCAGCTGGAGCACAAAAGAGGGTTCGTTCGAAGTTCTTGGTGGGATGTGATGGGAAAACTGGGTTCACCAGGAAATCATACCTTGAGCCCAAAGGTCTGCTGATGGAGAAAATATCTTCGTGAGTCGTGCAAAGGGGATAGATAATATATACCTCCAGAAAACTGACCCTTCATCAGCTTTGGATACAACGAAACCTGGGTTGCGATGAATCTGAAGCTCACCCCTCCTACCTCTGAGAGCCATCCCAGTTTTCCACTTTGGAAGCTCGGGTACACACCTGAGCAAGTCTACGATCTCTTCTTTCCACCGAGTTTCAGGTTCATCTGTAACGCTGAGCGGCCAGCTGTTTGTGGCAGGTTTGGGCCAGCGGCGGACAGATTGTGGCGGCTGGAGTTTGTCGTGCAGAAAGACGAGGACCCAATGCTTATGTCCAGCGATGCGAAAACAATGGAGATTCTTATGCCCTACATTACCCACCCTGGATCCAAGCACAGGTAGGTGCGATTTTTCAGGGTCGACGCTAAATACCAATTACTCAACTATGTTTAGGATTTCAGATTCCAGTATCCAATTTCCTGTTGATTGTATCAGTGTCCTCCGTTCGAGACCTTTCGCCTTTTCTGCAAGAAGATGCAACAAGTTCTCTGTCGATAGAGTTCTTCTTGCTGGAGATGCCGCTCATGTCTTTCCGCCTTGTAAGTGTCAACCTGACTCCTGACTGTACTCCAAGGCTTCTGACAAGAAACAGTTGGCGGACAGGGGATTGCTTCCGGGTTTAGAGACGCTTCCGGCCTTGCCTGGCGCCTGGCACTTGCAATTCGAGAGAACACGAAGAATTACGACCGCCTTTTCTCAGGTTGGTTCGAAGAACGAAAACAGCAGCTCCAACTCTCACTCGCGAAAACCATTAAAAATGGTAAGCTCTGCACACAAGGCCACACTTGGAGGTTTACGATTATCAAGCTGGTTTTCCGTCTCTTCCAGCTTATTCCCGTCTTGAATCGCAAGCTCGAAAGAGGACCAAGAGGGGATGGCATGATCCGGTACAATTGGCAGGACGGCTTACCATTTTTGGGCGATTCGTACGGCGGGCTAAGTCTGCCCCAAGTATATTGCTCGCCAGTATCTTCATCTCCGAAGGCTCCCGAAGTCATATTCACCGACGATGTAATTTTCCAAAAGGGCAAGAATGGCATGTTCCAGCTTGTTGTCCTTTTGGAGAGTCTTACAGATCTGGGAACCACACGAAAATCACTTCTTGGCATCAACGACCTATCGAATCACTACCTCCTCGCTGAAGAGGCAACGTTCATTGTGCAAACTCCAGCGGTCAACTGTAATGCGGTTGATGTTGTCAATGATGTCTTCCGGATTGCAACTGCTGAAGAGTTTGCTGCAACTGAATCTCTCTGCGGCAATAGACCAGCACCGCAGTATTATGACATGTACCGGATGAAGAAGGACCTGCATGGGAAGAACTTCGCCATAGTTAGGCCGGATCGGTTCTTGTATGCAGCATGTGATACGACTGATCAATTGCATAGGATCTGTAAGGGCATGCGGCGAACACTCGGCCTGGAATAGAGAAATGACACTAAATCATACTTCCGGTGTAGCCTGGAGTTTTTACCCAATGAAGAACCTCCCATCTAACTTGTGCCTTTGGTCATCAATGCAACATTGAGAAGATTCGACGGACGGGAGTCGGGTGAAAAACTAGCCTTCTGATCAGGGCTTCCGGCATCTCACGTTCTTCCATGCTTTCCCTTTCGTCAGTCATTAAAGCTAAGAGCCGAAGTGGCTCTTAAGGTTGAAGTCCACCCTTACCTTGGCAGTTCTAAAGTTCCCTGAGGATTAATATAAGGAAATATCTCATAGTTTTCATAGCTAACTAAATGGCGACAATGACGCTTGACACTCATTGGCACAAACACAAATACACAACGTAGATAGTATACTGTCACTGCCCTTGTGCTAAACCAGGACTACGTCTCAGCTCCATTTCTACAGCTCATCCACATCGCCGTGCTCATTACTAACATTAGTACGATTCTTCAACCCGGAGCAGTTACTACAGTTTGTACATCTTCCAAACTGATCAGCCTCTCTCAGTCTTTCAGCCACAACCCCTGTTCTTCCAGGCTCCACCCTATTTGAACAAACGGAGGGACGTACTCAATACAATTTTGCTATCTCCATGTTAGCTAAAGACAACATTCTTGTGTGTTAGAGAGGAAGAGGAGACATACACAATTCGAGCAGTTTGTGCAGTCTTCACAATCTAAGGTCACATCAGTGGGGCTGTCTTTTTATAAGATCTTTATCTCCTTTTCCCGCCATTGGAGATGATCGCAATACAGTGGCCAGAGAAAAAGAGGAATATGCGAACCCTTGCAATTCGAGCAGTTCCGACAGTTCTTACAATTGCGGCAATTGGAATTATTGCCGCCTCCAACGTTGCCATCTCTGTCTTCTGTCGTTCTGTCATCCAGCATGTCAGCTAGCTGACCGAAGGGCAATGATCCGGATAGAGAGAGGTGAAGATGAATTAAAGAACAAAATAAAGATTATATATACTTTGCCTCGGGGTTACCCATGTGTTTGAGTCCGCTATGTTTTTGATTTGGTTGAGGAATGCGCTTTGCTCAATGATGCGGGCTTTGGGGAGGATTAATGGACGATTGCTGGCCGCGGGCAAATTTATTGTAGTACAGGGAATTTGCAGGGAAGTAAGAAGAGACGGATTTGGAGCAATGGCGACACTAATAATTATAGACGAGGGAAATGGTTCGGTGAGGAACACGAGTAAGAAGCCAGCTTGGGTGGGCATGGGTACTGATAAGGAGACGCAGCTGATGCCGTAAACACATCATCTTGCATGATCGACCTCCCATTTGATCTCGTGCCATTCTTGGATTCAGGGATGTAAATCGTATCCCATTCTTATCTCAATTCCACTGAATCGCATCTAGGCTCAGATATATTTACCGCACATACTGAATCACATATTGCACTATAGTGGGAATCTTCCTTGCAATTGAACATGATTTGAGCTGCAGAAGTCGAACAGGCTTGTTTCCCGTGGCCTATTAGCTTGGAGAGGAGTTGATTCTAGTAGAACAAGTGCCCGAAATTTTCGGTTGGTATGTCCGTTATGCCTATTCAATGTCCAGTAGTAAGTTTAATTCCCAGCGGGCTCTCCTCTTTCAACACAAAGGCAAAGAGTCACTTTTTTCATGCCTAACCTTGGTGAGACAAGCTGAATTGATGTAATTGATTGGATGTGCTAAATACACACGAAGAGAAGACATATATAGTGGGTGTAGTGAGCACCTGATCATGTAAGATGGGGGCATTTTTGATTGCCTACTCAAGGCACATAAAACAGAGGGCAAGTCAAACAAGTGCGTCACGTGACAGCAAACCAGCAGCCAAGGTCCATTCAGCTCTATTCACACTCAAGTCGGTTGAAACGGCCGCTTCTTCCGTCCACACAATAAAAATTGAATCAGCAGGAAGAAGCAGTAACACAGAGCTCACTGGTGATTGCTTTCTTCGACTCTGTTGAACTAGCTAAAGCAATATAGCTAGGGTCACGTGCTTGCAATGTAAACCAAGTAAACGATACTGAATTGACTGCTGTTCTACAGTGGTAAGTAGCCCGTATATATAGCCCTGAACCCCCTAAGTCACATGTACTAAATCCCTATGCCAGCTGAACCGATTACAGCTATACAGGGTATTCCAGCCGTACAGGGTATTACAGCTATACAGGGTATTCCAGCCGTACATGGTATTCCAGCTATACAGGGTATTCCAGCCGTACAGGGTATTCCAGCTATGCAGGGTATTCCAGCTGGACAGGGTATTAAGCTAGTGCACAGCCCCATGGCGTTCGGTTCCAGGGCTTACTAAGCCTATTAGGGGCCTCAGGCCCCTAATTTCAACAGACTCCTCGAGCTGGAAAAGTCACATGCTCTGGTGTTTTGCCCCGCATATCATATCATAGCCGAGGTCAAGCGGTTGCTTGTACTCCAGCCCAAAATTAAGGAGGAAATGATTATGGACTTTGGACTTTGATGTTGAAGCAATAATTGAAGCCGCCAGCCATGCACCAATTGTTATCCCACGATATCAAATGTTGAATAGTGTTTGGAAGAAGGGTTATAAGTGTCGGAGTGCGAACCTCGGCTCACGACTTGTATTAAGGCTGAAGTAAGCTTCGGTCAACCACTTATCAACCCCAGGGAACAACGAAAGCCATATTAGTGACCACCTTGGCGGCTCTATTCCTACCCTCCAGCTCTGACACATATTGTTCTCCGCCTCCAGACATTAAAAACAATTATTCATATTCTTTTTATACCCGGGTGTTGATCACTCCTACTCTCTCCCGCGTCCCTGCTCTACTGCCAATTCAACATGCCTCTATTCCTCCCAAATAAGACATACACCATACCTTCAACCGGGCACAAATACGCCTATATTTACTACCCTCCCTCCAACGGCTCAAAACCGACTCTCCTCTTCCTCCACGGCTTCCCCTCAACCTCCCACGACTGGCGCTTCCAAATCCCGCACTTCCGGTCACTGGGCTATGGGACCTTGGCACCCGACTTACTGGGATATGGAGCCACGGATAAACCGACGGATGTGAGGTGCTACCTGGGGAGTGAAATGTCGAAGGAGATTATCGCCATCCTCGATCACGAAGGACTTGGCCTGAAAGATGCAAAGGGAAGTGGCGGGGTAGTAGCCATCGCGCACGACTGGGGGACTTACGTTTTGAGTCAGCTGGCAAGTAGATACCAAGATCGCTTTGAGAAGTTCGTATTTATGAGTGTGCCGTACACCATACCGGGGAGGCGAACGGATATTGAGATGGTCAATAAGAGGACTAAAGAGAAGTTCGGGTATGAGATGATGGGGTATTGGTTGCTTTTTTCCACACCTCGCGCTGGAAAGGTTCTTGGAGAAAATGTACGTTGCCACTTCCTTATTGTGCTTCTTTCCTGGGCATCTGTTGGGTCAGCTTGCTGTATGATGTGCAACGACCGGGACAGATGCTAATTATTCAACGTCTAGTGGGAGAATTTCTTTAATGCGATGTACCCCGCCGACCCCGCAATCTGGAAAACCGCTTTCGCGCCTACAGACGCAATGGAGCGCTTCATCACAACAACTTCTCCGTTGGTATCTTCTTCACTACTAGCGCCTTACATCACAGAAGAGGACAAGGTCCATCACCATTCCGCATTTGGGTCCGATTACAGCGCACCGTGTACTTGGTACGTCCGAGGGATTAGTTCTCTTGGTGTCGAAGAGGAAAAGGATAGTATCAAGAATGGGAAAATCAAAGAGAAAATTGGGAAAGAGACTTTAATGATTGCCACGGTGAATGATCCCGTTGGTAGCCCTGAAAGGGCGCGAATGGGCATGCAAGCTGGTGTTGAGGGGGGCTTGGCAGGTGGAAAGCTGGCAATTGTGGAAGTTGACAGTGGGCATTGGGTTATGCTTCAGCGTGCTGAGGAAACGAATAGGATCTTGGAGGAGTTCTTTGAGACAGGAGTGAAGGGAGTTGGTAAAAGTAGATTCAAAGCTTCCCTCTAAATCTCTTTCGTTTGAAGGGGCGTTGGGGCGGGCTTGATAGGGTTGTCGCTTCTAGCCGAGCTTTTGATGTTGCGTATTTAGGGGGGGCTAGCTCTAGGCGCTTAGCGGAGACGCAGACCAACTAGCCCCCGGATGACTCACAGCTATGATGCAGCTCATACAAAGGCACCTGATTTCCAACATAAATGCGATGTGTATCTAGATTCTCCTTTCATTCAGATCAGTTCAATTCAAGTTAATATTCCAAATCTCAGAGCTAAAGTTCTGATATTAGCTCAAGATGGTTCGAAAGAATCGAAATATTCAGAACATTCAAGATTCACCGTTTCTCAACTTACCAGCGGAGATCAGAGAGCTGATCTACTTCGCTGCCCTCGTCCGGTCTACTCCAATTGATCTTTGGCCAATGAAATATGAGGAGCGAGACCAAGATGAAGAGAACCGATGCGTTTTCCGACTCCAACAGTGTGAGCAAAAAATACTCAAGCTACTCAAGCTACTCAAGAGTAGCCTTGAGTAGAGTAGAGTAGAGTTTGAGTAGCGTAATATGGTACTTGAGTAGAGTAGAGTAGAGTACTACTCAAGAGTAACTCAAGAGTAGTCACGTGCAAGTCACGTGAATATAGAAAATTAATGTTCATTTAATTATTAATAAATAAATAAGGTACCTATTAAGCAGTACTATATAATTTAAGCTTGAGCTTATATAAGGCTACTTAAATACTACTTTTCTTCTATAAAAACCAGATTTCCTTCCTCGAAATCTTTCTTTTCCTGCTTTTTTTCTTCTCCTTTTACTTCTTCTAATTCGTCTTTAAATAACTCCCAGCTTTTTAAATAAGATATTATCTTAATAGTACTCTTATTAAGTCTATTATATAATTTAAATAATAAGAGTACCTTGAGAGAAGAGTTTGCCCTTAATAGCTAAGGAAGCCTAAGAATATATTAAGGTTCCACCTTGCTTACTAAGCCTTGCCACTACTTGATTGGGCAGTGCAGTAGCGCTAGACTCGGGCCACCCCGGAGCCTTACCCAATTGGGTTAGCATGTCACGTGTAACGTCACGTGTAGCATCACGTGCATACTACTCAACTACTCAAGAATATTCTAGAGTAGTTGAGTAGAGTATTGAGTAGAGTATGAGTAGTGAGAAAAAAACTTGAGTAGAATATGAGTAGGGCCCACTACTCTACTCTACTCTACTCATTTCTCACACTGGACTCCAAGAAGACCTCGAGTTGGTCCGAAAGGAAATGGCAACGGGGCTTTTCACAACATGCAAACAAATCTCCCACCAAGCAAGCAGCATATTCTGGTCCAAGAACACCTTTCGCTTCTCGGGAGACATTTATTGGTTCGGCGCAAGACGTTTTCTTGGGACCATTGGACCAAGAGCTTTGTCCCAGCTCCAGACACTTGAGCTGTTCGCTCCGCTGGTAGATCTCAACTGCCTCGACATAAACTTACTGACTGGAGGACACTGGAAATGGAGACATGAGATCTACAAAAATGCTTTCAACGCGAAGAACAAACCTAAAATGCATATGGCCAAGGCACGATCAGAGCCGTGGAACAGAAACCCCTCGCACTCCGCCCGCTGGAGGAACCAAAGGGATGGCCGCAAATCAAAGTCCATGTTGAATTGCAATGTTGAGCATGTGTGCTACCTGTTAGATACGGCAAAGACATCGCTAAATCTAAAGCTCATGCTTCCAGCAGGATTTGGATTGACGCTACCGCCCAGGCCTCAGCGAAGCAGTATGTATTGGGGAACGACGCCTGACCGATGGCCTCAAAACCTAGATCTCAAGCTCTCAGAAGAGCTTTTGAGGATTCTTCCACTGTTTACTAGGAGTGCGACCCTGGTGCTGGAAGAAGGTGCAAAGCTCATGAGCTTGAAAATGGTGGAACAATTTACAAAGAAGGGCATCAACGTGCTTTGTCAAGCGGGCACTATCTTCAATTATGATCCAACCCAGACATCAACTGCAATCGAGGAGGCAAAACTGTGGACAAGCCGCCTCGCAGAGCTTGACTACTTGAATGGGTTCCCTGCCCTTTTGAGACGACTCGATATCTAATCGTGCTTTAATGGCAATTGGTAGTCGCAGTATTCGAGGCCACTAAGAAACTTAACGGACGTGATGGCGATTAGTCATCGGGTTGAAGAAAGAAAACGCCGTGACCTAATACCTATAAGAACTGAAGTAGTGAGAATTAATGGACAAGATACCCAAGCTGTATTGGGTCTGGAGTATTTCCAAGATAAGTCATCGAATCCCATTCAACGAGCACGAGGAGAAGAATGACGGCAAAATTAACTGACAACAATCGCCCACCCTTGAACTTACTCTCTCTCGATTTCCCCTCATCCAAACCCCTTTTCCACTCCATCCCAAAGAATAAAACAAGGCGGAGATGTCCTGATCTTGAGTCGACATGCGCTCCCCTATCATCCCACGGATAATTCTTGCAACGGCTGCCACCGAGCCCGGTGCCTCAAGATGAAAGTTAAATCTCCCTCCCTCCTTTCCCTCCAATCTTCTGCCACTACCTTTCACCCCCTATTTTCGATCTCTATCAACATAATCCCCCTCCAAAATTGCACAAACCCCGCCGCCATCCGTCTGTGCTCCTCGATCACCCCAGCAACACCGCACTAAACTGCTGATTAGTATCTCCGTACTCACACCCCTTGCCTCTGCCCAAAGTCGCCCCCACCCCCTCTCTAAACCTTCACAACACTGAGTTAAGAGATGCGTACGCAGAAGTTTCTCACCACTCCTCTGCTTCTGCACTTAACTCCTTCCCAAATCATTGAAATGTGGACTCACCACCCACCACCCACCCAGAACGCACACCAACCCAGCCACCATTACTGCCGACTTTCCCTCCCTGCCTTTCTCCCTCCCTCCCTCCTCCATCACCCCACGGCATCAACTTATCCAGTCCAGTCCCCAGCCCCGTTGCTCATCACGTACATCACCAGCGAAAGCAAAGCGAGAACTTAGTTCTAAACAATCCATTACCCACCACGAATCTAGAATCGACTCTATTGCTCCACCAGACCCCCACGCATAACCAGAACCCGCACCTCTTCCTCCCTATTCCGCCACTCGACCCTCTCCCTCCGCCGCTGCTTCTCGTTCCCCGACCACGTCGCACGTCCCCCGGCTTTCCTACTCAAAACACCACCTCCCTCTCTAGCTTTCGCTCGCCGCTCACCAGCCCTCCTAAGCACCCCGTCAACCTCTCTATCTAATAGACTCATACCCCGTCTCATTTGCGCCTGTAGCTCTAAATCAACATCCGTCGTTGTCCTGAACCCGAAATCCGCATCCGCATTATCTAAATAGCTACCTCCGGCTCCAGCTCCAGCTCCACCCGACCAGCCCCAGCCAGACTTCCCGGCTCCCCACCCGCGCCACCAATTCACCACGCTCCGCTTCAGGATTATAAAAAAACCGCCAACGCGGTGCCGAGCAGGACGGTGACGATGGCGAGGCCGACGATGCCGCCGTGGCCGCTGGAGGTCACGAACGCGGTCCAGACCTTGTACAGCGAGTTGGGTTGTGGTTTCAGGGCGCTGGCTGCGGATTTCGAGGCGCTTGGCGAGGGGGACGAGGAGGTGGCGGTGGACGAGGGGCCTGCGCCTTGGGTGACGCCTGTGCCGGAGTTTGAGCCTGCGGGAGTGTTAGTTGAGGAGTCGGATGCTGAAAGGTTCGAAGTCGAAGCTGATGTGGATGAAACCGAATCAGTGACTGAGGTCGAAGGAGATGAGAAAACTGGATCCGATAGGAAAGTTTAAGGGATGAAGAGGAAAGGAGAAGGGGGCTCGGAGTTTGCTACGATACCTAAATCAACACCGGGTGCCGAAGAAGTCGAAGTCGGTTTCGGCTTCTTCGAATTGCCGGGCGTCAATGAAGAGTAGATTAGCAAACCGAGAGACATTGCGGTGACGAAAGTTGGATAACTTGTATCGATAGGAGAAGTAGAAGCCGGAGTTGTACCTGTAGGGACCGCAGAGTTTGCCGAGCTGGTTGTTGGGTGGTGAGTGGCTATTGGCTTGATGGACGCAGCTACTGCGGAAATGATGCTGGGGGCGAGTGTTGGGAGCGGGACGTCGCCGTCGAGTTGCCATCCCAAGGTGGCGGATGGACAAGCTGGTGGGCTGTTGCTTGGCTTGTAGGTTGCCAGCGCGACGCCGGATGGAGTGATGGTCTTCCATTGTTTGGAGAGGTTGTCGTAGTCGGGCTGGATTGGAGTTGGAGCACCGTTGTAGATCTGTCCATTGGGGTAGTCGACGAGACCGTAATCGTTGACCTCTTGAACCCACTCGTAGATAATGCTTCCTGACCACGTACCAACCATCTTATCGCCGAAAATGGCGGCTTGATCATCGAAGGTTCGTTCACCTCCAACATTGCAGCCGGTTTCGGAGAAGAAGATGGGGATGTTGTAGCCTGCCGACATGGCTTGGAGATTGCTGTATCCGGAAGACTCGTATGTCGCAGTGCCACACCATTCGTAGGAATTGAGGCCGAAGAAGTCGATAATTTGATCGGGTTTAGAGCCACAGGAGAGGTAATTCTGCAGCATGGGTCGCAATTCGGCGATATCAGCGGCTGAGTATCCGATTGGGATTTGTCGGTACTTCTTGGCGGCCATATATGTCTTCATGTCTGTTGTAGCAGCCTTGACATACGGTGCAGCAAGAGAGCCACCGGCAGTGTTGATGACCTCATTTCCGATCCAAAATCCCCCCAAATTATCGTACCTCTGGAAGACGTCCATGACTTCGGTGAAAGCGAGGAATTGGTCTTCCGTCCATGTAGGGTTGGTTTGCACGACCGTGGTATTGAAGGTATCCAAATCAAGCCAGACGTAGATTCCTGCGTCGGAGAAAGCTTTCATGCATCCATCGTGGTCGGAATATGGGTCGACATGGTATATACGGATCGAGTTTGTTCCAATTACTTCCATGGACTTGGCATCGAGTTGACATTGGACGGTGTTGATGAGAGGATCAGCTGGAGTGCCTTGATACGCAACACCTGGGCACAGTCAGTTTGAATCGCCGCGGGGGGGGGGGCCAAGATGTCTACCTTTGAGGAAGAATTGCTCGCCGTCAGCGAAGAACTTCGCACCTTTGACGGAGATGGTGGGGATGGCGAGGGTAGTGCGAGCAAAGCACGCTGCCAATACAGCTCCAAAAATTGAGGTAAACATGTTGCAATTGCTGTTCGCAGAGCTCGATATCGGAATTGAAGGCAAGACGAGGTCGCAACGGGATCCAAAAGGAACGAACTCCCAGCAGAAATGCAGAGCAATGGGACGAAAGCAAGCGCGCGAGATTAAAATGCAGTAGAATCAATGCAAAAGCGATGCTGTGAAAGATGCTGGATGTCGGCCTGGTGAATTAACAGAAGTCGAAGCGAGTGAAGAGCCGCTTTCTCAATCCATAGCAGGGGCAAAGACAGACTTCGTTCCAACCGGTCTGATCTGCTGCCCACACACGAAGAAGGCACGACTACGCGACTTCGAAGCAGAAATGCAAGAAATGCAAGCCCAGCAAGAACGAGGCTGTCGTCGCCGTCTTTATTGAAAGCCCACTGCCCAGGCGCGGCCAAGAGCTGCATGTTGTGGCTTACTTCTGTGCCGCTTGCAACACTACCCCACGCCCACGGCGCCATTCGCCAGCCCAGGCGAGCTGCAGGAGCTGAGAGGAGCTACACTCCGGACACGACCCTATCGTGGGCCGTGGCCCTTCTATCTGGGCCGTTAGAGGTTAGTCGTCGCTGCGCCAGCGAGGGGAACAGGCCGATAAGTACGAGACTCTAATTTGAGGCTGCTGTGCCGCGACGTGGGAGAGATCAACGTGGTGTGGCGGGGCTGTACGTACGTGAAAACCGGATTATCCCTTCGTCCGGTGAGACATGGGGATTACATGCTTTCCCGTGGGGCTGGCCTGGCCATTGCGAGGCGATTTCGCAAGCTTCGAGAAGAGGTGAGTTCGCCGGAATAGCTGCATGAGTTCGCAGTCGGGGGATGTCTGGAGACTCTGGAGTTGTCTGGAGCTCTGGAATGTCTGGAGCCTCCTATTGATAACAAATAATTGCCAAGCAAGCCATAAAATTGTTGTTCTTCCCGTAATCGTGTTGGGGGAGATTGGATCGGCCGCGAAAGGGAAAGTGATAGCGGGACGAGGCGCTCGGCCTGCGGTTTCAGCGCCACACGGCGGGGCATGTGTGTGGCTGGGCCAGCTCCCGGCTTCTCGGACTTCTCTGTAGATCTTTCTCAGGGTCAGGGTCTGGATGCTCTGAAACTTTAAAACTTTTAAGGTTATCAACGTTATCCAGAAACAATCCTGGTTGGCGGTGATTTTGGGTCAGCGATAGACAAGGGAGGGGGAGAGCATGTATCAAATTATTGTACCGGAATTCTGGCCTTCCTCAAGGTGGGATGAGCGGACATTATTGGCCCCACAAGAGGGTTTCAGTGTTACTTATTGTCTCCAGTTTCCGCTGAACGCTGCGCGAAGAATAACGCCTTACTCTTTATGACATACGTCGAATATGGAAAAGGCGGACGGAAAAACGAAAGGCATGGGTGCAGAGAGTTTGGTGCAAAATGTGGTTAGCCGAAACTTAAACAGAGGAAGAAGCTTTTGTGTTGCATGAGGTCTTAGGCTCTACGTCATTTTTATAGGAGCTCGGCGATGATGGAGGTGGTTTAAGAGTGTTATTGGGATACTCCACACTCTTCTTATTGCAGGCGCGCTTCTGGTTATAGGAACGGTGAAGGAATACCCATAGACTCAGGATTAATTTTCCCTTTTACTGGTTCAGTTTTAGTCTGTGGACGTGAGTAACTCCTGCTTTAACCTGAGTTGAGGACGAGCATGCCGGATCAGAGCCTGAGAAGGCCCAAGCAAGCCTGAGCAGAACCTGAGCAGAACCCGAGTATCCTGAGCACGCCCTGATTCAGCCTGCGCACCATAATATAGGCCCCATTTTGGCTTCCTATGTGTCCCGGCTGCAGTTTCCTTACCGAACTCTGCCCGGGAATCCGTTTCTAGTCCCTTCTACTCAGCTTACCGTCCCGTAGGAACAACAGAATACTTCTCCGACGTGAAAGCAAGCTTGCCAAGTCTCTTCTGTTCCGCGGGGTCTATATAGATCTTAAGTCCCATCGAGCTTCTGCCAAGGCCGAACACACGGAACAACGCATAAACCGTGCTCTGATTTTCGTTTCCTTGCGGGCCATTAGTTGTGCTCTCCATCTGTGAGAAATCAGAATTAGTCATTGCGTTTAAAGCATTTCTTTGAATGCACTTACCAAATCGACCTGATGCTGGCTGACAATGCACGGTGTTTCACAAGCTCCCATTGTGCACTTGACCTCAATATAGTATCTGGGTGTTTTGCCCGCCCAGTAATCCGCATTCAAGTACCCCAATGAAATCATCAAGCACGTAAAGACACCATTTATATCATCGTACACGAGATCCGAGGTCTCGCGTCCTGGCCAGGCCCTCAACCCCCGATATTCGGGAAGAACCTCAGCATACCCTCGGATGCTGCTACGCCAGTGTTGCAGATCAAATTCTAGATCTCGAATACAGGACAGAATTGTAAACACCTGTGCGAATTGTTAGTAATGGCCTATTCGGAATCCGGGCTTACTTACGAACAATTCTCCCGCAGCGCCAACTCTTCTTTTGTGCTCCCAGTCGTGGGAAGTGTAGGCGTAATACACTCCTTCGAAAGGGTTGTCTTCAACTAACAAACCTTGAAATGCGGTAGAAATATCCTCGAAATTGTTAGGTAGGCTTGTTCTCCTAGCCAAGGCGACAACTCTCTCCAAGAGTTGTCGATACTGTGATGGTGACTGTTGCTCTGGAATATGGAATTGGGGCGGCGGTATCGAGTCACCATTATTTGGTGTACCTGAATCATCCTCACTATCGTAGTCTCCGGGATCTGTCAAGGGCGTACGGTGATCAGGAGTGCTTTCCATGCCCTCTTGGAACCCTGGTGTCGCTGGTGGTGAAAATGTTGACTCAGGGGAAGAGAACCTTTCATTTGCTTGCGACCTTCTCGGAGTCCGTGGTAAAATTTCACCCTGGCCTCCTAAATCAGCGGCAACGGCCATAGTTGTGCTCTCCGCTGGCTCATCAAGTTCCAAGATAGGGACAAGAGTTTCAGCAATTCCGGGAACGTCAGGGATTCCTTCTTTCTCTAAAATCCTGCCAGTTGTTGAAATGAGACAGTTCAAGATGGAATTGACAACATTAACAGTGCCGTCCTCAATCTTGCCCGGCGTTCCCGTTGTTGGGTCCGTCATCATCCATGAAGCAAAGCGGTGAGGCAAATCAAACTTGAAGCAACATTCCTGGGACTCTGTATCATTCGGGACGTAGATCGTTAGGGGGTTGGTATCATCAATGTGTAACTCGCTTTGGCCGATCTCTATTTCGTGTATAACGCCATCCTGCTCGAAGGATAGACACGACGAGATCACTCCACACTCAAGCGTGACTGCGGTGCGAAGAACATGATAGAGCCCCTCAGCGTCAGCTGCATACCTTGGGCTGTTGAAGGCGGCAGTAATTCTGTTTATGTTAAATTACCGGATCTACAAGTGGATAGTTGTGCGTACCGTAGAAGCGCGTCGGCTTTCCTTCTCAAGTCGCGATGGGGTTGAGAGATTGGGCGCAGTGCTCCATCACCTACGCGAGAAATTTCCCTCATACACCGGGACAAATATCTAGACTCGAGACAGGTCCATGCGAGAAGTGGCTTTAAATGACGGATTTCTTGCAGCGTGAAATCTAGGACTCTAACCACCTCTGTGAATCGACCGGGCGGACCCTCTCGGTCAACCAGAGCGAATTGTGTGTTCGAAGTGTATAGAACGACGTTGCTGCTGCTCGGTTCTCTGACTGGAAATATCCGGGCATCGAGAAGCTGGCTTGGACTTGGTGGACTTGATTCTGTGCGGAGGAACGAGTTCAGGGTTTTCAGATGTTCTTTGACTTCCGACACAGGAAGGTTCAGGGACCTTGCTGCTAGCAGCTGGTCGAGGACCATCTTCAAGTCCAGTTGTGGCACTCGGAGTTTTTCCACGAAGAGATCTTTGAGATCGCTATACTGGGCGTTGACTGCAATCTTTCCGTGAATTTGCGTTGTATCGGACCACACACACTCTGATGGTTTATGCCATCCTGGGGTGCCGTTGTGGTCAAAGTAGATGAGAGCTCCTGTCTCGAAAGATTCTCTGCTAACAGTCAATTCTGCATCGTCCTCTAGCTGGGATGGATCACCTCATCTCTTGTTTGTCATCCTCCTCGGTTGGTAATTTTTCAGATAATATACCGAAAAGCTGCCTAACCACTTCGCCTTTTATACTTTGTTGGCGTTTCAACTCCTCAAGTTCATCGACCACATCGGGCCAATCTATGTCATCGATGTTCAGGGCCCCACGGAAGATTCCTGTCATGTGGCCTAGCTCAGTACTCAAATCATAGAAAGAAGAAGTATAAATTTCTTTCAGAGGGACCTTAGTCATGAAGTCACTAGGTGCATCCCAAAGACACTCATTTGGCTTCGTCCACGATGCTGGCCTAGACTTCCATTGAGGAACGAAGATGAGGTTATAGGTATCGAAAGTATTCCTATAGATCAAGTCAGTAAACATTGGTAATACAATAATAAGTTGGCGATTTGCCAGGGGTTCCCACCGGATCTTTCGCTTCTTCGCCTCTGGATTCTGGGACATCCTCAAGCAGGCATCAAGTGACTGGTATAAATCAACCACACGCGACGGGTTATCTAACGTCCCTGCATCAACATTCGCCTTTTTGATGAATTTCATTAGTTGCAGCCGGAAGCTGACGTTATCTTGGTAGCCAACGCCGAGGTTTCTGACGAGGAAGGACCACAGATGGGGAACCTGGTCCTGGCCGGACAACTCGGGGGATTGAATGAATGGGAAGTACTCGTCACCCAAGAAGCGTCCATGCACGTCTAACAGCGGCTGTAGAGGAAGATACGTGTTGCGAAGCATCTCCGTCACCCCGTTTATGCAAAGAACTCGTGCCCTTTTCAAAGCAGTTAATGATAATGGGGCTGATGTGAGCACAATATCCCCTTCAAAGGGCCAAAGATGTCCCAGGAAGCCGAGAAACTCTGCTGCTCGGGTTCTGGCCGTATTCAAGCACTCCACAGAGAGCGATGTTCGGTCAGGCGACACCAGCCGAAGATGTTGCCGAATGCCTAGGTGCTGGTGCATCCATTGATGCAACGTACGATTCGAGTCAGGTGCAACTGAAGGGATCTCCTCAGAGTATCTCAAGTTGACGCAGTTAACTTGACGACCTTTCTGCCGGAGAAAGAGCTCAGCACCGTAGGGGTCGTCGTTTGAAATGTACAAGTCGGCAACATTGGGATACATTGCCACGCCAAGGTGATTATAGACCATGAACTTGTCTGATAAATCACCCTCTTCTTCAGGATGGAGGAGCTGCGAAAGAAACAGGAATCTCATTCGCTCGACGGAAGATTGAAGGTTGACGATCATCGGCGGCCCCGTCGGCTGGCAGAGAATGCGTTCACGAATGTTAGATACGATCGGAGCATCGATTCGATGGACTCCCAGATTGTCGAAGAAAGCAGAACGCGCTTCGTTTCTCGTTGCCGTCGGATGGACCAGTCTCATCCCCAAGCCATTTGGAACAGCTACATCGCCGTATTTAGGATAGAAGATATCCCCAGAGTCTGAGGAGACCCACGAGCCATCCTGCAGCGGGATGATGTTTAATTGCTTGAGACTTCGAATGCTTGAAGACCATCTGTTCTCCCAAGCAATATTCAATGCTTTATAAGCCCTAGTGTGCCAGACGTCATCGGTGTTTAGACCTTTAATCCTCGAATGCTCAGGTCCTGCTCGCAGATCTCGCCTTACCATTGCGATTATCTTGTCAAACGTTAACCTTTTAAGGCCGAAGTTTTCGAGGATTTCGATGTCCGAAGGAGCATAAGAGTCAGACAAATAGACTTCTGAGAGTAAGTCGGCAAATAGTGGAGCTCCATGTTGATCGTTAAACACAGGTCCTCGATAATAGAGGTCTTTGATTGTGCGACAAGTACTTCGTTCAAGAGATCGAAAAACAGCCAAGCCCTCAAGTTTGGACTTGATGCTAGAAATGAGATCCTTCCATAGGCCATCCCATGGATAACTGTTTTCCAACGGCAGGTATCTCATCCACTGGTACTCGAGGGTTTGATGCTGGCAAAGCTGTAACACGCCCGCAATAAAGGCATCCGAAATGGCCTCGATGAGCCCTTGGTTCCTTCGAGAGGTCATCACAATGTCTTGTCGGTTTGCCAGGGTTACAAAATCTGCCTGGATCAGGAACTGCGTAGGCATTAACATGTGTAACTAGCAACAGATGGCAACTACTTACATTGAAGCCCATCTTTCTGACAGGCAGAAATGCAAACACCTCTTGGGGCTCAATCACTGGAACCTGCTCCTCGGTCACTGGATCCTCGATTACGGGAAAAGCAAGAACAATCTCAGATGTTGCAAAGGATCTGGTTGCCTCCTCAGCGTCGGACAAGTCTCTGTTCTCACTCCTAGCAAGTCCTCTAACAATATTCTTGACGATGTGGTATGTTCGCCTCCGATTCTGCGCTGCATCAGTACACGTCCGTTCGATGACTGCAGCCTCCGAGTCTTCGATCCTGCTGAGAGTAAATATTATGCCTTTCGTCTGACTCCCCTCTTCATCGTGGAACGAGACCTCGATCTTGCGCAATTTTCTCAAAAACAGAAGGAGTGTATCTTGTAGCTCAAGAAACTGCTGATTGATAATCTGACGATCTCTTTCGCGCTCAGCAGGGTCGCTCTGATCATGCAAGTACAGCGTGATTCTCGTCAACTCAAACGGAAGGGCGGGGTCTCTTCTTTCCTGCCAGATCGGGGTGATCATGCCCATCCCAGAATCGCCCTTTCGATGCACAAAGTCGAACGAGAAGTTCCTGGACTGGATATGCACCCTCCAAGCCGCCATGAAGACTGACTTGAACCCAATGCCTTTCTCGCCAATGTAGCCTTGCGATCCGGTCTTGGAGCTCTTCCCGATATCGCAAATTGCTGTGAGATTCTGCTGCGTGAAGCCATCTTCATTGCATTCAATGACAATTCGATCTGGGTAGACTCGAAATACAACGTAGGGATCTTGCCCTCTTGTATATTGGTTGTCATCTGCGTTCTGGAGAAGTTCAAAGACAAATCGCGCCTGACTTGTGTATAAATTCTTTGCCAGCCTGCTGGAGTCAGTCTCCGACATCATCTTTCGTGTGCTGAAAAAAAGCCTACGTCAGGACCGAGGATCCGATCTGGATGTCTTTTGCAAGCAGCGCTTCCTCAACCTCCCGTCGTGCCTCCTGGCTGACCAAGGAATTAATCAACTGAAGAGTACGTTCTTGAACGAAGCCATGTTTCCTAACTATCTCCTCGACAATTCGCTGAGCACTGCTCTCCCCTTCAGCCGGTCCCGACATTGCAACTGAAAAAAAAAAACAAAAAATAAGAGCTAAAAACGATTTTCAGACCTACTCGCACAATAGAGAACTATCAGAAGACAAGAGAACAGGCTGTGATATTGCCCTCAAGTATCTAGGCAACTCCGCAGGAACCAACAGGTGCTAGGCATATTTGCAACTATATTCGTTTCAGGGCCCGGGGTTACCGACCCGGCGGGCTTGCGGTTGGCAGCTGCCTTTGAACGCAGGCCGGGCGGCCGAGTCCTGTCCAGGAGGCTTGTTGGTTCAGTGACCAATCAAATTCATCCCCGCGTGATACATCGCCGCAGGATGAACCCCATGAAACAGAACAATTTTGTACGCGCAGGAACTGCCTGCTACGAAGGTAAAACAGGAGGCGATGGGAATCAGGCGCTTATATGATACTTACGTCTAGAATGTAACGTGTAAAATACCCTACCGCCCACTTCAAGGCACTTCCTGCAGAGAAATGTATAGTCCGATCGCATCAGGAATATGTTCATTGGGCAACCCAACCAGTCTTGTCGCCGTGCTTCCTTGTTTAGCGATCTTACTTAGGATAATTAGGCTTGCTCGGATGAGCTGCTTAGGGTGGGTGCTTGGGGTGCTTGGGGTGCTTGGGGTGCTCATGATACTCAGGCGAGTTGACTGAGCCGAGGGTGAGCCGAGGGTGATGAGCGCCCGAGCAAGAGCACCAAGCTTACTAACCCTATACGGGACTGAAGAAAGAGAAAATTTGTTCATGATACCCCATAATACTTAGGCAACGATGCTCAAATGAGAGCCTCAGGACCCATGGGGCCATGCCAGCTTGATAATAATTATATAACACCCCACACCCAGTTTTCCTCGACCCCAAACGCTCAGTAAAGCCAATATACCCTTGGGTCAAGTTCTGGGTTTAGTCGCTCAAACCCCGCAAATCATAGCTTGAGTCTTTTGACATTCTAGGTATAGTAAGAACAATGGAAACAAACCCCCTCTTGCTCACAGACTATCAAAATGCGAGACGAGACAGACTTTTGCTACCACGATTCGCCTAGTGTTCACTTTCGGCTCGCCGTCAACCTTCAGCTCACTGTTACAATTTTAGCTCATGCTTGTCTGCAGTTGTTTTAAAAAAGAGCTTTGAAGTATATCCTCACTTTTGAACATCCACGTGATTAGAGCTAGGTACGGGAGTCGCACGTCCTAGCCTGCTCGTACACGTGAATACGGTTCCCTATAAACAATTTTCCTATACATAAATAAAGTTCCCTGTAAGCAAGCTATGGTGTACGTGAATGCAGCCCCCAGTAAGTGTTGCATGGCAGGATGGCACGTGCACGGATAAGCGAGGCTTCGCCCTACTTAGCTAGTTTTCAGACAGAGAACTCAATGAATTATCCTTTACTATATGCACAGCATTCAATAATGGTAGTAATGCCTTGTTAACTATTTATTACAGGCTTCATACTAGCTTGCAATACGATCCAGATCGACCTCCCGCCCGTTAATACCATAATTACATTATCTAAATACGCTTTAATACCAAGCCAGTTTCTAACAGATATTATTAAGCTTATATACTAGCTTTAGAATATTATTAATAAAAACCTCAAACTCGTAGAGTTCATTAGCCCAGAGACTCAAATAGTAATTAAGGCAATCCTATATAATTATCCAGAAAGAGAATATACTCCCGAGTTATAGTCTAGTTATTCTAATAGACTCTAATTACTCCTCGAACCCGATCTCTTTCTAATAAAGTGGCTTAATAGTAAATATACCTTTAATATAGCCCTATAATAATTTATTACTATAGTAAAACCATTTATTATTTCCCTGCCTAATATAAGTAATTTATAAAGCTAGTAATAGATTCCCGAGAGTAGTACTATAAAGGAAATTATAAGGAAAGGTATTTCTTCTAGTTCCGGTATATATATTACTATACCGGATATAAATCCTAATAATCCGGGAAGTACCGGAAACGGAAATAATAGTAATGGCCTTATACTAGATATATGAGAAAATATAGTCTAATTAATTATATAGACTATATAAGTATTAAATACAGGATAAAATAATAATAGTATATATTCCGGGAACGGAAATAGGAATATATAATAAGACTCTAATAAAGATTTTATAGACTTAAGATAGTAATTATAAAATATTAGCTTCTTTAATCCAAAGCTTAATAAATTATATAAGAAAAATAATTATATTATAATAGAAATAAATATATACTAGCGAAATATTTATATATTTATAGACTAAGTTAAAGATAATAATATAGGTCTATAAGTAGCTATAATTAGATAGAACCTGTTTTTTTGTCTTTATAATAAAGCCTTAGTATAATATATAAATAAGTTAGATAAGCTTTATTAAACCGGCTTTAAGTTTTTATAAAATAATATAGAAAATTAGTATATAATACTAATTAAAAGATTTAAGGATATACTAAACGAAATATTAAGGAAAATATAAAAGAAATAATTTACTAAGAAAAATATATATTTCGGAAAAGATATATAATTATATATTACTATAATTATAAGATATATAAAAGCTACCGAGTTTCTAGAGATAATCTAGTAGCTTTTCCAAGCCTATAATAACCTTAATCTAGAGCTTTATATTTATATTTCCTGTCCAGGACTTACTATTACCCTTAGTAGCTTTATAGAAAAAGTATTAGTAAAGTTATAATTATAGAAGAATATACTAGGTTTCTAGTTATAATTCTAAGGTAATAGATAAAGCTAATAGTAGTTATTCTAATAGGAAAATAGAAGAGGTAATACTAATTTTAATATTATTATAAGAAATAAGATCTACTAATACCCTATAATAAGACTAAACTTTAGACTAGTATTTAGATCTTTCGTTTTATATATAAATTTTAGACCTTAATATTCTTTTATTTCTTAATTTAAACCTAAGACTTAATTTAATACTAATAAGAAACCTGAGCTAAAGCCTTTACTAGTTTCAAGACCAAGATTAGCCCTAATAATAGGTTTTATATAAGAATAGGAAAAATAAAACGGGCCCTAAAATAGCAAGTCTTATTACGGATCTAGCTTCTTTAATAATAGCTTCCTATAGAATAGTAATAGATTCTGCTATTTCAAATATTATAATAGGATAAACTTTATAGAAAATAACTATTATAATATATCTGAGAAATATAGAAATTAATATAATAAGAAATTAGAAAAAAATAGATATTTTATTAATAAGGAAATATATCTTTTTACTAAGGAAAAGTAATTCGAAACTAGTAAATCCGAAAATGAGATTTACCTAGCTATTAACTATATAGTTCCTAAAGAACTTATATATTAGAAGTACTAGGAACCTTTCCCGTCTTATAATAAGCTCTTTAAATATATTTATATAAATTCATATAATATTAAATCCAAATAAATTCCCCAAGATTCCTAATAAGAATCCAATTCCTAATATTAGGAATTACTTTCTTATTTGAGTTCCTATAATATAGAACCCTTTTCCTAGAATAGAATATAAGCTATTTTTCTAGTATTTCTAGGTTATTTCTATTCTAATATATTAATTCCCAAGGTTCCTAATATAATTAATACTTTACTAATCGAATTAACTAGTATATCTATTTCCGGATATATATATTCTATATTTAATATATAGTTTATTATAGACGGGAAAAAATATAAAATCTATACTAATATAGAATATTTCCGATCTTTTATAAATAGGAATTGGCTTATAGGATATCCGGATATTAGTATTAATATAGAATAATCTATAATAGTAAAAGAAATTAGATCTAGGCTAAAGTTATATGAGCTAGTAATATTTATATTATATATATTTAATAAAATTAATAGCTAGAATACTCTCGGAAAAGTAATTATTAGAGCTTGAATTACTAAGAATCTTAAGTCTTATCTACTTTTAGGTAATAAATTCTTATATTCTTATAGTACTATTATTAATTTAAAAAAGAATAAGATTATTATTAGTATTTATAAGAATCTAATAGCCCCGATTATTATTTATTATAAGGGCAAATATATTATATATAAGGTATTAATTATAAAGATAATTATTATTTTTCCGAAATCTATAATTACTATTTCCTTAATATATATATTATTACTAAAGAAATATAGCTATATATTTAAAGCTTCCTATAATAGTACTTATAGTACTATTATAGAGTATATAAACTTTATTATAGTTATAAATTCTTTTAATAAAGCAAGAAAGATTCTAGTAAAGACTAAATTCGGAATAGTAATAAAATTCGAGAAAAAAGACTATTACCTAGTATAAAACCTAAAGATAATAGAGAAGACCTAATATAAGAAAGTTTTTAATTCTCAGGACTTCTCTAATAATAGCCCTATAATTAATATCTTAAAGCTATTAAATATTCCCGAAATTATAATAGAAAACGGTATTTATATTTATAATCTCAAACCCGAGCTTACTAAATAAATTCAAGTATTAATTATTGAATTTATAGTATATTAGAAAGAGAAAGGCCCAATTAATATATTCGAAGAAAAAATAATATCTATTTCTTTTATAAATAGCTAGTAAAATGTGAGGTGTTTATTAGTAGGCAATAAGACAATAGAATGAATTAGTGTGTTGTGAAACCACAGTATTAAATTCAGTACAGAACTAATCTCTGTCCCTCCTATAAGGTCCAGGGAAGCCCCCTCTAAATAGGAGGCCCCGATGGCATATATACAATTAGTAATTTATAAGCCTAATACATATGATGTAAATAGTAGTTAGTTGGGATATTAAAGGGCTGCCGAACTCCCTGATTAACACCCGCGATATCCGAGGTTCGTCACATGCCCTTAAGTCACGTGCATCCCTGCACACATTATAACTATGCCTCTCTCCTAGGATCTTGTCCCCAAGATTCATTAATCTATCCTGGTAAATATTTAATCGATTATTTATTCAATTAACGTAAACTTCCAGTGTCTTGGGAGGTGGTTTTGCTAATGCAATCTAGACAATGGACGTAAAAATCGTCTAATCAGATCGGGGCTGAGTAAGCGAGAAGGAAGGGTAATTACACCCCAGGTATGGGGGCTAGCCGGTAATCGCGATTTCGTTTGGGATCTGAGCGTTCTGATTGGCTCGATCTAAAGTGCCAAGGCGCTACCCCACGAAACCAATACCACCTGTTAGATCTCGTATTAGAATAATCTGAATAGCTACATGGAAAGTATTTGATGAATATTCGTATGAGAAACCCATGCGAATATTTCTGAGGTCCTGGAGATTATTTGCGGGCTCCTGGGAGCATGCGTTAATCGGTTACGCTGGTTTCCGATTAGGACTAGCGCGAAAACTGGTAGTTAATCCAGGTAGTTCTCCACCTCTATAAAAGGACCTCTTCGCGTCGCTACGCGCTCTCTTCCTTTCCAATAACCACACATAACTTTTTCTGTCGTTGCCTTCTAGCCTCTTCTTCTGCCCTTCTCCAAGTCTTCTTTAATTATTTTCAATTAATTCTATAATGTCTTCTTCTGGCTTCGTTATCCGTCCCCGCAATAATAAGCGCAAAGGTGACCTCGCAGCCTCCTTTCCTGTTACTGGCAGATGCTTGAAATATTTCAAGTATTTGCTTATTAATCCCTTTACCTTATATGCCATAGCACCTGGCAAGAAGAATTATGACTATTATAATAAGGGTTCTGAGTCTTATATATTAGTAAGTTCTTTAGCTTTAATATTTATTAAAGCTAATGCGATTTCAGATTCCTCGCTGCTTATTAGAGGCTTGCCGGTCCTGGGAAGATACTATTATGACCTTTAAGAAATTTCTTGAAGTATATCCTAAATAGTATTATGCTAACGAGGATAATGCTATTAATTGGGTTTTCGAAGACTGGAAGAATACTAATAAGCTTCGGAATTCTTCTTCCTGTCTCGATAAGGCAGATAATAATACTACTTGGGTTAGTGTCCTAAAAGTAAGTTTTTTCTAATGCGCTTAGGTACTTGCTAATTCCTTGAAGGAATACCGCGATATCTACCTTTAAGGTATTGACCTTATTACTAAGCTCACTGCCGAGATTACTAAGTAGTTTACTACTAGTGCTTTAAGCGCTAATAATGCAATACTCATGGCTATTTGGGACCTGATTTCAGAAGTTCGGGCCTTTTATAAGGCATATATGGCTATTATAAGTTCCTTACTTGCTCCTCTTAATATCCTTAATACTAATATTATTATAGTATGACTATGTCCCGTTAAGAGATAAGCGGATTCCGGAAAGTATTAGCTAATTCTTTACTAAGTCCTAAATAGGGCCGGTATCTAGTATTCTTGCTTTGGGAATTGGGAATTTGTGGGAATTAGAGTTTGTTTATTTGAGATACCCGTAGCTAGTTTACCTATAATAAATCTTTCTTAATCCTAAACCTTTTTCTAATAATTTGAATATGATTCTCGTAAGCCTTAATAAAACCCTAGAAAATCTTTATAGGTAAAAAACCTAGGGAAAGAGCATTTCTATTACCGTTCCGGGCCTTTTCTTGGCTATTTAGGTTCTTTCTTTCTTTTGAGTAGTCTTTTTCTTAGTAGTCCAGAATTCTTTTTGACCTTAAGAGATTATTAAGAGGTAGTTTCGGATTCTAAGCTATGGTTTCGGTTATATAATTTTAGAAGTTCCTTGGAATTTTCAAGGTTAGGGAAAGCAAGTAACTAGGTATTATAATCTTTAGGCTAGGCTTTCTATTTAATTAAATACTATTACTTCTTATTTCTATTATCTTATTAGTAATTAATAATGGCTTCTACTTCCTATTCTTGTTCTTTATTATTATTCGCTAATTCCGGAAGTTCTCCGGAGAAGTATAGGTATGGCTCCTGACTCTTTTTTGCCATATACTCTTTAAGAAAGAAAATATGGAAAGTTAAATATAAATAATTATATATACTTAATAGTTCTAACTTATATACCAAATTACTAATATATTTAAGGATCCTAAATAGATCTATAAATTTTGGCTTAAGCTTTCCTGCCTTAAGTTTAATATTCCTTATTAATAGTATTATCCAGGCTTCTTTGGAGTAATATTTAGCTAACTAGTACCTATTATAGTAGGTTTCCCGGTTATTTTATATATAATGCCACAAATCCTTAAGCTTTCTCCGCTTTGCTTTAAGGGTTTCTAGCCTCTTGTATATAACTAGTACCTCTCTTATAATCCTGTCCTTAGGATTTTATAGAAGTTGAGGGTAATATCCGTAATATATATGGAAAGATATGTCCTATAAAACCTAATATTTTAAGTTATTATATGCAAATTCCGTAAAAGATAATTTCTCAAACTAGTTATTCTTTTGGGTATTATAATAATATCTCAGGTAGTATTCCAGGGCCTGGTTCTGCCTTTCTGTCTAACTATTTATCTAAGAATAATAAGCTATACTCAAATACTATTTGCATATTAAGTAGAAGTAGAAAGCGGACTAGAACTAGCTAGTAAATACCGTTTCTTGGTCGGAAATAATTCTATTAGGGGAGCCAAAGATTAAGAAAACATGTTCCTATATAATCTTAGTAAGCTCCGGAAAGTTAATAGTCTTATAGTATATAATATACCTTGCTATTTTAGAGTACCGGTTAATAACTATAAGGATTATATTAAAATCGGGACCTCTTGCTAGGTTCTTATATAGCGGCAGACCTATAATAAAATCCATAGAGATCTCACTCCAGGGTCTCTTAGGCTATAGTAAACTGCCAAGTAGGCCATATGGCAAATGCCTCTTTGCCTTAATTCTCTAGTAGATATTATATTCTCGATAATAATCGCAAATGTCTCTTTCTATATTCTCCTAATACTAGGACTTTCTAAGGAGCTCGAGAGTTTTCTTTACTCTATAATATCTAGCTATTAGGTCGTTATAATAAAGCTTTATGACTTCTTAACGTAAAGCGGGATTATTAGGTATAATAATTCTTGAATAGTACCTAAGTAGGCCCGAATTATTTTTCCAGATTTCTTTTCCCTTAGTGTCTTTCTTACTAAGCCTCTATTTCACGATATTCTAATATCGAGAATTGTTTCTCTAAGCTACCTGGATAATATCTAGAAGGGATTTAGATAGAGGGGCTAGTATTATAGCTCTTTTAGTAGCCACGTATATTTATATATGGGGAATTAGGTATTTATAACTATCTAATTCAAAAACTCGGGAAACTAAGAAGTCTTTGGTTTTATTAAGTAATACGGTCATAAATACCCTTATTATTTTAGCTATAGTAGCGGAGCCTTTAAGGCATCTCCCCATATCTTGCTTCTTAACTAATTTTATAGTTAAGGGATTTATAAGATAATCTATTTACTCGTCTTATAGTAAATATTTCTTCTTGGCTACTACGGATATGGCAAGCATTAAATAATGCCTATTTCAAAGAGGGGACTCTTTAGACATTTATAAGGACCTCTAAATCGCAACTATAAAAGCTCTCTTTAACTTGTTCTAAAAGATTAGAAGCCAAGTTATATTAATAGGACCTTCTTTATAATTAGGTCTTTTACTAGATCCGTCTGCTAGGTTTGAGGCGCCTCTATAATAAATAATATTAAAATCATATATTATAAGGTATATTACCTAATATGCTTAATAGTTCTCTAGATATTTTATTTCCATAAAGTATTAGAGGTTATTATAGTCTATAATAACCTTAATTATAAACCTGGACCCTTTAAGATAATAGCACTAATACTTAAAGGCTTTAATAATCGCAAGTAGCTCCCTATTATGGGTACTATAGTTGTGTTTGGCTCTGGAGAGTTTCCGGGACTAGAATACTACTAGATACTAGTGTTTTTTTGGGCTATTACTAGGATTAACTTATTATGAAATGGTACTAGTAATTACGAATTTTGACATATTAGTTTTAATATGAATTTTCTTGGAAGGGTCGAAATGAACTAGGATAGGCATTATAATAAAAGCTTTTTTTAAAGTCTCAAAGCTTTTAGCTGCTTTATCTATTTATATAAAGGAACCGGATTTCCGGCCCTTTTCTATTTCTTTTAAGAGGTTTATTAAGCCTATAGTTACCTGAGAGTAATAGTAGATAAACCTGTGGTAGAAATTAGTAAATCCAAGAAATACTTGAATATTATGAAATAATTCTGGTTCTGGCTATTTAATAATACTACGGACCTATTTAGGATTTATATGAATACCTTCTATTTTAATAAGGAAGCCCAAAAATTTGACTTCCTTAATATTAAACTTGTATTTATTGAGTTTATAAAATAGGTTATTTTTACGTAGCCTAGTAAGTACCTGGCAAACATAATTATAGTATTTAGCCTTATTTCGGGAGTAAATAAGGATATTATCTAAATAAATAACCATGAAATAATCCAGAAGCCCTATAAGTATAGTATTAATATATGCTTGAAATATGGCTAGTATATTAGCTAGCCTAAAAGGTATTATAAGATATTTAAAATAGCTATAGCGGGTCCTAAAAGCCGTCTTTTATTTATATTCTTTATAAATTCTTATCTAATAATATATATTCTTGAGATCTAGCTTTATAAAGATCTTGGCTTCTCGGAGCCGGTTAAGGATCTTATTAATAAGAGAAAGCGGATGCCGATTCTTGATTATGACTTGGTTAAGTCTATAATAATTAATATAAAGGCGTAGTTCTCTATTCTTCTTGGGAATAAAAAGAATAGGCGCCCTTACTAGGCTTTTACTAGGCCTTATCTAATATTTACGAAGCGTATCCTGTAAATATAGACGCAATGCTTCTAGTTAGGTCTCTAATAGATTATATAAAGGCCTATACGGGACCGTATTATCTATATTAATAAAGTATTTAATACCGCCAAGATTAGGAAGTTCCGAAGCTTTATTAGGGTTAAAAACCTCTGAGAAGTCTTCGTATTTATTATCCCGGAGGTAGATAGGTACCTCTAAGGCCCCTTTCCGGAGAGTATTAATTTGCCGCGTTAAAAACTCCTATTTAGTATTACCAGAACCATATAATAAAGCAGAGACCTAGTAATTATTATAAATATACGAAGCCTACTATTTAGGACAGTTATATTTGCCTTTAGTCAAGAATAAAACTTGAGGTACTAGCTCAGGATACTAGTTAAGCTCCTTACTAAATTCTTTTGGTATTAGGATCTCAATATTATTAGGCTATATAGGTACGTATACCTATTATTTCTTGATATAGTCTATATATTATATAAGGATTACTTTATAAAATTCTATACTAAAGACGAGGCTATAAGAGCCAATGTTCTTATATTTATAGAACCGGAGCTTAAAAGAATATATCTCGCTATAATTATCTATAATAAATACCTCAAGATTATAGGCTTAATAGACCTTAAATCTATTCCTATAAAAGGTTATAAACTCTTAGTTATACTTAGCTAAGGCAGTAAAGCCCCGGCTTTGAGCCTAATTATTATTAAGGAAGTTATAGTCTGACCCGGTATTACCGAGTTCGCTATATATTTCTGAGGTACCTACTTCTGGCTATATTAATTTTGCTTGAATAGTTATGCGAAGTAATATGCCTTTTTTATTATGGCCAAAATTATTAATATTTAAGATTTGGCCTTCCCTTTTCCCTATTCCTTAGGAGGATCTCCTCTGGAGCGCTCCTCTATAATAATGGCATTAACCTGCTTCTATAGATGCCTTGACTCTTCTATGATTTTGGCCTTATTAGGGTTCTGCCGAGCCTATTTGGCATACTTGAAATACTTCGCACTTCCTGAGAAGTATTCTTTCTGTCTATAAGTCTAATAAACTATACCTGAAATAGAACTAGTACTTTATTAAGGCCTTAAAGGGGCTAAAGCATTACCTGAGGGTTTCTCACGTGATTTTCGGAACTTATTCTTCCTTTTTCGATGGCCTTGCAAATCAGAATTCGCTAAGTTAGAGTTCTTGGGGGCAGAATTGCCCTTACTAGACTCCCCCGCCTTTGCTTTCCTTAATTTGGGATAAGTAGTATATTTTGCTTTCTGAGCTTTCTTAAGTTACTCGGAAATAGATACTGCCTTATTTCCTGAGAGAATAGATACAAGTATCTAATGAGTCTTATAGTTAGATAAAGTAGTATTAAGAGTCCGGACCCGGTCTCTCTCAGGGCGTGGGTCCTGGTTAACTTCGAGACTAATTATCCGAGTATATAACTCAGTAACTGTCTCACTGTCCTTCTAATAAAGATCTCGGAGTTTCTCAAAGGTATCTTATTAACGGGTTTGAGGTGCTTGGAGTATATTAGCCAAGTAGGCCTTGAATTACTCCTAATAAACCTTATATAATAGTGGGCTTTGCTTTATTATAGCCTCCCAAGTATTGTGAGGTTCGTCCCTAAGGGCACTTATAGTAGAGTTGATTCTAGAAGAGTATCTATTATAAGTCTAAGGCTAGGTCCTAAAGACTGCCTTCCAGGAGGATATAAATATCCTCTATTCCTTAAGGGACTTTCCATAATATAAGTCAGGCGTCCGGACCTTAAGAAGCTTCTCTCGGTCCAAATATATTTTTAGGACATTATATAGTGGCTTCTGACGGATAGTATTGAGATTACTTTTAAAGCTTATTATATTAGGAAAGGGAATGGGTTCTAATCCCATTTCAGGAAGTTCCCTGGTAGGAATTACCGAGGAAGAGGGGGTAGACTTATAAATAGAGTTTCTACGAGATATAGTAAACCGCAAGGTATCCCTGAGGGTACCCTTATATTACTCTAACTATAGGATACGCTAGTTAATTACATCTACTAATTCTTGCTTTTATTAGAGCGCTTTGACTTTAGTACGCAAGCCCTATTCCGTAGCTTGGGCGGCAGTGACTCGGGCATTAATCTCGGCGTCTTAATTATTACCGGGATTATTTCCGTCATTATTACTGGCTCTCGGAGGCTCCTGAGGGGCCCCGTTAAAAGTATTAGACGAGCCTTTACCGTTACCCATATCGGGGTTAATCTGGTTAACTTCCTTTATAGGAATAGCTTTGGTAAGGGGTCATATATTTCGCAGATTTCGAGATATGATTACTTATTAAACTACCTCCTTTGAGGGTAAAGAGATTAGCTTGTGAGGTATTTATTAGTAGGTAATAAGATAATAGAATGAATTAGTATGTTATGAAACCATAGTATTAAATTCAGTATAGAACTAATCTCTGTCTCTCCTGTGAGGTTCAGGGAAGCCCCCTCTAAATAGGAGGCCCCGATAATATATATATAATTAGTGATTTATAAGCCTAATACATATGATATAAATAGTAGTTAGTTGGGATATTAAAGGGCTACCGAACTCCCTGATTAATACCCGCGATATCCAAGGTTTGTTATATGCCCTTAAGTCACGTGCGTCCCTGCACACATTACAAAAAATAAGAAGATCTCTATAAAAGTCTATTTTATTAGTTTTAAGAATTAGAGAGTAATTAATAATATCTTTAATAGTCTATATATAAAGGACCTAATAGATTAGGTAAAGTTCCCGATATTATTTAGTTATATAGTATTTATAGTCTAGAAAATTATAAAAGAGAAATATAAGATATATCTAGTAATTAATTTCAGACTATTAAATAAATAGGCTATTTCTAATACTTATCTAATACTACTTTAATTAGAAGTTATTAAAGCTCTATAAAATATATAATATATCTTATATATTAATAGTTCTGCTTTTTTTTACTAATTTCTAATTAAGCCCGAATATAGGAAATACTTTATTATTATTAGTTACTATAGCCAAGAATAGTCCAAAATTATATTAATAGAGTTCAAGAATTCTCTAGTATATATTTAATAGTTTATAGATAGAAAGCTATATTTATATAGAGATTTCGCTTATATATTTATTAATAATATAGTTATCTTTTCTAAGATTACTAATTAATATATTTACTATCTTTAATAAATCTTTTTTTTATTTACTAAAATAGGTCTTTTTCTTTCTCTAATAAAGTCTTTTCTGGTTTATTCTTTTATTTAGCTTCTTAGATACCGAATAGACGAACTCGAAATATTTATAACTAAAAAGTATATATTAGTAATTAAGAATCTTATATATCTATTCTTATTTAAGGAACTTGAAACTTTTATTAGAATAATAGGATTTCTTAGATAATATATTCCTTTTTATATAAAGATAATTGAGCCTTTATAATAATATAAGACCGAGATATTAGTAAAGAAATATAAATAGAATTAAATTAGACCTAAGAGAAAGAAGTTCTATATCTATTTTATCTGGGAACTAACTAATTTAGAAAAGGCTTTCTTTAAGTTAATAAGAAGTTATCTTTCCGACTCTTGATTTCTAATATATTATAATCCTAAAAAGGTTATTTATATGAAAATTAATACCTTAAATACTTATAGTTTTAAAATTATATTCTTTTATTTTAAGAAGAATTATAAGATATCTAAGGACCTAATAAAGATTTCTTCTATAATAGTTTAGCCTATTTTATTTCTTAGTAAGCTTCTTAGTCCTATAAAAAAGAATTATTATTTAATAAAGCTAGAAGTTACTTGCCTTATATATATCTATTATTATTTATATATTATATTTTACTTATTAAAGTATTCGATTATTATTCTTACTAATTACTTTATTATTTATAAAGTATATAATTAAGTTATACTTATAACTTCTAATACTAATTAAGTAAATATATACTTATATTATATATTATAATACTTTTTCTAATTTAGCCTAAAAATATATTATATCTCTAAAAAAACAAATATTATTTCTAATATATTTTCTAAACTTTATATCTTTAAACTAAAGAATATCTCTAAAAATAATACTTTTAATAATATTTATATAATATTAGAAATATATATAACCGAGAAATTCAGAGAATATATAGTAACCGGATATACTAAGGATTTATATTTCTAGTAAACTCTCTAATTTCTAGAATATATAAATAATAAGCTTTCTAAATTATATATTTGGCTAGAGGTTCTATTCTTTATTAAAAACGGTCTATTATATAATATAATAATAAAAGGCCGAGATAGATTATATATTTCTAATATAATTCTTTAAGATATATTTAAGGAAGCCTATAGCCCGAAATATTTCAGAATCTTAAAAATAGTTCAGGAATTAAAACTATTTTATATTCTTAGACTAACTAAAAAGATTAAGAACTTTATTAAGTATTACCCGAGCTGCCTTATAAATACTATTCTCTATATCTAATTAAATAGTAAACTTTAGCCTATTTATATTATTTCCTATTTATTTTATATAATTACTATAGATTTTATTCTTATATTATTAGAAATTAATATAGTTATACTCTAGTTTATTAATAGCTATAGTACCTTTAACTATCTTATAATAAATACCTATAAGTTTCCCTATAAGTCCCTATTTATTCCCGGATATAATATATATACTATAGAAAATTAGATTACTATTCTAGTTAGAATACTATTATTTATATTCTGGGGTATTCTAAAAAAGTTTATTTCCGACCGGGATTTCAAGTTTATATTAGTAGTTTAGAGAAAGATTTTTATATTACTTAATACTAAGCTTTTCTATTTAATTATATAATATCTATAAACTAATAAGTAATCCGAAATTAAAAACTAGTATATTAAGATTACCTTTTATTATTATATATATAAATACCCGGAAATTCCCTAATCTAATAATATATTATCTCTTTAATATATTTTAGATAATTCCTTTTATATACTAATTAAATACAGCCCTAATAAAGTTATTATAGAAATAAAGGCTAATATAGGATTAAGCCTTATTATATTAGAATAGAAATAAGAACTTCCCTTAGTTATTTATAAGCTATATTACTTAGATATCTAGGTCTTAATTAATTTTACTATAAATACTACTAAGGAAAGCTATAATACTAAATATTAACTAATTTCCTTAGAAATTAGTAATAAAGTATACCTAAAGCTATATAAAGGCTATAGCCTATCTAGGAAACCTAATCCGAAGCTTTCCGAATAATATATAAGACCCTTTATAATTATAAGAAAGATTAATTACCTTATATATAAGCTAGATCTTTTACTTTCTTAGAAGATTTATTATATAATCTTTATTATATACCTTTAGCTAGCTCCTAAAAAAGAAGATCTATTTAGAAAATCCAAGCCAAATATTCAAGAACTAGTAGAAGAAATTACGGGAAATACTAATAAATAGAAGTCCTATAAGCTAGAATATCTCGTAAATAAATATATTATAAAATATAGTAATAAGATATTTATTAAATATCTTATATAATATAAGAGCTATTTATTAATATATAATAAATAATTCCTAGTTAAGCTTTTAGGAAATATAAAGAAGCTAGTTAATAATTACAAGAATTCTCTCTTAGCCCTTTTAGCTCTAAAGTATTAGAAACGGTTTTCTAAGACTATAAATACTTACTAGTATTACCTTTTATACTTACTTAATAATTTTAGTATTACCTTACTATTTATTTTTATAATATTTACTTGACTTACTTATAAAACAATTTCTTTATTATATTTTTTATATTTCTAATAACTTTAATCCTTAATTATCTTATAATATTACTAGGAATACTACTAGTTCTTTTTTTAAAGTCTTTTTCCCAGAAGTCTTTATATAATTTAGTATTTACTAGCTACTAAATACTTTTTCTAATATATATATAAAGATACTAGCTATTTATAATTAAGAAAGAAATTAATAATAATCTTAATATAAATAATATTAAAAACTATAATAAGCCTAATTAGAATATACTTAATATATATTATAATTTTATTCTATATCTATTTCCTGCCTATAATAATAATAAGCTTCTAATTACTTAAATATCTCTATTATAATAATACTAAACAAATCCCGGACCTTTCTTTAAAAATAATAAAGATCCCGAAACCGGTTCCTAATAACTCCTAGTAAATCCCGAAAGTAATATAATAGAATACTAATAGTCTAAACAGGAATACTAATAATCCGAATATATTTCCCAAGTTTTTATATAGAAATACTAATAATCCGAATAGGCTTCCCAAGTTCTCGTATAAGAATACTAGGAATTTTAAGATATTTCCCAGATTCTTATATGAGATTACTAGTATTTCTAATAAGCTTCCCAAATTTTATAATAAGAATTTCAACTTTTCTAATAAGCTTTCTAGTAATCCGAGTTCCTTCCTATAACTTCCGGCTTTATTTTTAGATAGTTCAGGATCCTATACCCGACTTCTAATATACCTATATAACTTTATTAGACTAAGAGGCCGGCTTTCTAGTTAGCTAGAATAAGCCTGCTATAAAAATTACAAAGAATTAATAAGGAATTCCAGGAAGAACTCCTTTATTCCTAGTTAGATCTCAAGTAATAAGCGGTCTTATAGTAATACTAGTATTATAAGGTTTATAACCTAATTAGAGAAAAGAAGTTACTAAGATAAAATAAGATTAATAAATATATTAGGGAAAGTAATAATAGTTGCCTTATATAAGCCATATATATATCTATTAAAAATCTAATATAAGAGTTAGGAATCCCGAAAAAGAACCTTTAGTTAGACCTAAAGAAATTATAAAAGACTAGCTTAAAGATATTAATAATATAATCTATAATTCTAATAATTTTCTTTTTAGAAAAAGCTCTAATTCTTAATCTAATAACTAAGATATATTCCGAAGCTAGTCTAATATTAGTTCCGAAAATAAATACAGATTCCGAGATTCTAAAAATATCTATAAATTCGGAAATATTAGTATTTCAGATAACTATAATAGATATTAAGCTATTTCATAATATATAAAGATTAATTAGACTTATAAATAAGCTATATTTCTAGTTATAATAAAGTAAATTAATACTTTATAATATAATATATTTTATATAATTTACTTATTATTATAATAGCAGGATTAATATAATAGTTAAAGGCTTAAAGTTTAAAGAATCTTATATATTAGAAAATACTAAGCTATGAAATAAAATAGGGAAAATGCCTTAACCTTTAGTATTATTTCGTTCAAGTAATTCTGGCTTAGCTTTATTTTATACCTGTTTCCGATATCCTATTCTTAGTAAATTATACTTTTATACTAGCTATTATATTATTTCTCTCCTAAAAAGAAGTCTAAATACCCTTATTTAGGGAATTATTTAGCTATAGTATAGAAAAGAAAAAAGAGGAAATAATAGCTATTAATCCTATTCTATCTAATTCCTATAGCTTACTTATAATTAAAGTATAGTCTTGACTTTACTAGAATAACCTAGTTCCTAGTATGTTCCGGCTAGTTCTTAGTATCTATTACTTGTATTATACTTATACCTATATTAATAATATAGTCTAGAAGTATTATATAAGCTATAGCTAATATTAGAACTATTATTATTAGGTAATCTTTAAATAGGGATAGTAGATCGAGTTTATTTATTAATATAGGCTTTAATATAATAGCTTGCTTGCCTTTCTTCTTAGTTAAGATAGTAGTATTTGGCTTAATTATACCGTTTTTGAGCTACTTAATTAATTTCTGGGCCTTCTCGAGCTTAATATATATGTTCTTAAGTTATTTCTCTATAGTAAAGACTTATATATTAAGAGTAGTTACTTAAGCTACTTTATTATCGAATTCCCGGGCCTTGAGCTATATGATTTTAGTTTTATAGGAGCTTCTAAGAAGTTTTCCGATTTCTTAAATAGTATTATTTACTAATTCATTAATATCTATAAGATATTACTTCTTTAATTTAGCCTTTAGAATTATTTACTAGCTCTTGGTTTTAGACTAGTACTTTATATAATAACTATTACTTAGTACTATACGTTTTCTAGTTATAATAGGTATCTTAATACTAGTTTAGCTATTTTTATTATAATTAGAGTCTCCTTTATTACTAGAAGTCTTTCTATTCTTAGTTTTTTTATTATTAGAATTCTTATTATTATCTAATACCTTATACTTCTTAGATAAGCTAGCCTTACTCTTTTTTGCCTTTTTAGTATTTGGCTCTATAAGATTAATTAGATAGCCCTCGTTAGTATTATTTATTCTGTCTATTTAACTATTAGACTTATTATTACTAGTAACTAAAGCCTCTATTTTATTATTATTAGAATATTTTACTAAGATATTCTCTATAGTAATTTCAGGTATATTCTCAAGAGTAATACGGGCTATATTTTATATATTAACCTATTCTTGGGTAAGAGAATTACTATTTTCGTCTATAAAGGTAGTTTGGCCAGTAATTATATTAATAATAGTAATAACTACTAAACTTGAGATACTATTACTATTACTTAAGTTATCTAGGATCTAGTAAGTAGCCTTACTTAATCCAGCCACTAATAATATATTACCGGGATTTCTTATCTATTTCGCCTTTATTAATTATTCTATTAAGGTAGTAGTAGTAATATAAATAGTTAAGGTTATAAAAATTAAAGTAATTAGAAAGATTTTTCTCGATTTTTAATAATATTTTAAACTAATATAAGCGAGTATTTACTTTTGGCTTAGCTTTAAGAATTTACTTTTTTTTGTAATTTGCCTAGATAGTAAAGCATAGCCTAGTATAGTAAAGAAAGATATTTTGCCTAGATTTCTAGAAAAGAAAGTAAATACTAATATAGTAAAATAAAGGAAATATACTAGGATTTAGATAAAACTCGGGAAATATCTAGGTTTTTCTTTTTTTTCTCTAGTTACAGAGGCCTCGTTATTAAGGTTTATTATTATCTAGGTAATCTTTATTAAACTTATTCTCTTTAGTATACCGAATTTATTTATTTAGCTAGATAAGAAGTCCTGCTTTACTAGAGTTCTATTTATAAAATTTATATAGTTTAAATACTAAGTTCTTAAAGTTTAATATAAGATACTATTTATTATCTATATTCTATTTCTTCTATTTAATCTTATAGTAAAGCTTATTATAAAATACCTTAGAAGAAAGAATCTTTTTAATTTCCTATTCGAGTTCGCTATTAACTTTAATAGAACTAGGCTCTTTATTAGTCTAGCTAGATAATAGGTTAATAAGATTCTTATAAAGTCTATTTATATAGAAAATTAGCCAAATCCTATATAATAGGAAAAGATCTAATTAATATAAATAGCCGACTATTTTATTAATCTTAAATAGTCTAATAAGGAAGTAATCTAATTTATTAGATAAATAATCCGTTTTCTATATCTTTTTAATTATATAAACCATATTTCCTAAACTAAAGTCTAGTTCTTATTATTTCTTATTAGCTTACTTGGCTTAATACTCCTGAGCTACTACTATATATTCTCGGGTATAATTAATAGCAGTATTAATTCTCTTAGCCTACTATTATACTTTCTCCTAATTAAGTTTCTCTCTCGGCGTTTTAAACTCTATTATTAGTAATATCTAGTTAAAGTTTAGCCTAGGTTTATATTTATAATTAATTATTAAGAGAAATAAGCCAGTTAATTCATATAGGCAGGCGGTGCCTATAGTATTAAGTACTAGAAATAAATCTGCCTAATTATCCTAGAAATAATTAATAAAAAAGCAAAGTTAGGTATTAATAATCTAGTTAATAATTTCTATTTATCTATTAGTTTGGGCATATTTTGCGGTCAAGAGCTTTAGCTTAGTTCTAGTTAATCTTAATAGTTTATTTATAAAGTCTAAAATAAATTAGGGTCTTTAGTTACTTATAATAATAAGAGAAGATTCTCGAAATTACTAGATATAATAGTAAAATAGGCTAGTAATAATCCTGGCTATAGTATTCTTAGTTATTAGTAATCTTATATATTATTTAAATAATTAATTAACTATAATAAATATATTATTATATTTCTTATTTATAAAGCCAGAAATATAGAAGTTTATAAATAAATTATTTTATATTCTTAGGAGAACTAGTAATAAGTATAATAGGCCTAGTATTTTATCTTTTAGCTTATAAAACCTTTAATATTTATAGTAATTTACTATAAAGTAGTTAATATTTATAGAGAAAGTAAGTTACTAGTAAAGTTTCTAAACTAGAATTTTTGTTTTATTTTAACCGGGATATATAATAGTTATTATATTATGGATTTATTATAGGAGCCTAGTTTATAGATTATTATATTCGTCCGGTATAATAAGTCTTTTATTACGAAATATATAGCTATTTAATATTTCCTATAGATTTATATTTTCCCGGGCTTTCTTATATTTATTCTCTAGGGCTAGGTCTATCTAATTAGCTTATAGAACTTTGACTATAACTAATAGCTTATCTATTTCTTTTATCTTAATAAAAATATAAGCTATATCTTTTATTTTAGTAGAAGTAATAATTAGGTCTAATAAGATAACTTATCTAGTTCTCTTAGCTTTCTTAGCCTATTTCTGGGTTAGTATAAGCTCGTTTTTTCGGGATAAGATATTAGTAATAATATTATCTTTGCCTAACTAATAGGTAATCTAGTAATAAAATTATAATAAGAAACTTATCTATTAGATTTATTATTTATTTAAGGGCCTCTTAGTACCAAAATACTCGAGAGCTTTATAGTTAGTAATAATTAGAAAATTAGGCAAGCTAATTAGTTCTGCCTACTATTTCCGGAGTTCTTAGATAATAATAAGAAGTTCCTTATCGTGAATTTTATAATAGCTCTCGGTTCCTTAAAAAGCTTTAGAGTAGAACGAGACTAGGTACTATTATTCATTCTCTGAACTTTTTTGAGAAAATATACTTATAGTAGCTAGGTCCAAATAATTAGTTTCCAGGCAGGTTTCCTTATTATATTTGAAATAGAAAAATATAAGGGCAGAAAGAAGTAAATTCTTAAGCTAATTAAAGATATCTAGCTAGGTTTTATTAAATATAAACTTTAGTAAAGTATTTCTTTTAGTTAAATAATTTAGGAGGCAAGAGATATATTTATAGACTTAGATAAACCTATAATAGAAGTTATAGAAGCCCAAAAATAACTATATTTCTCTTTTTATTATAGGTTAATACTAGTTTTAGATAATAGAGATTTTGGCAGGGTTTACTTATATATCCTAATCCGAGATAATAAATCCTAAGAATATTATCTTAGAGACTTTAAATTCGTATTTATAGATATTAACTTATAATCCGATATCCTAGAGTTTCTATAGGACCGTTCTAATATACTATTAATACTTTTTCTTATTCTTAAAGAAAATTAGTATATTATTAATATAGGCTAAGTAAAAGTTATCTAAATAATTTATTAGGATAATATTAATATATTACTAGAAGATTACTAAATTATTATAGAATCCAAATAGTAAAACTACTAGTTTAAAGAATTTATATCTCGTCCTAAAAGCTACTTATATTATAGAAGCTAGTTCTATATAAATTCGATTAAAAGTATATTAAATATCTAATTTAATAAATATTAATAATTTAGCTAATTAGTCAAGAATCTCGGTAATAAGCGGCAGGAAATAGTAGTTCTTTTTCATTATAGTATTTAGCTATTAATAGTTAATATAAAATTATAGGCTATTGTTTTTTTTTTAATAAATAAGACTAGTAATAAGAAAAGGAATTTAAATAGCTTAATAAAACCCTTTTTTAGGTTCTTAATAAGATACTTTCTTATTTTTTCGAGTTTACTAGAGCTTATTTTATAAAAATAAGTTATTCTTATTAAAAAATCTAGTTTATTAAAGCAAAGCTTATAGTTAAAGAATTAAGACTAGGAAAGCTCATTTACTACTTTCTTAGAGAATACCCTAGCCATATTATATAGCCATATAGGGAGAGATATCCGGAGCTCTTAAAGTTCTTTAGGATTAAAAAATAGTATATTACTAAGAATATTAGATTCGTTCGTATCTAGGAAATATATTAGGTTACTAGTTTAAGTATAATACCCGGCAGGCTATAATATTAGTTATCTAATTATTACGGGTAATAATAGATATCTCTTTAGTTTATAATTCTATTTCTCAAGTATATAGTTAATCTCATTAATAGTAGCTAATCTAATTAAGTTACCGGAGTCTTTAGTACTTAATTAGAAAGCAGCCGCTCTAATGAAATAGTAGAAATAGTCTAGTAGCTTAACTATTTTGAGAGTATTAAGGTCTAGCTCTTCCTTTCTTACCTAGTATTCGGCTTTCTTTATAAGAAGATCTTATAAAAAGATAGGAAATATATTCTTTTACTTCTCGGGTCTGGTTTTACTAGTTCCTTTTAGGATTCTAGTTAGAGTATTTTTAGAGCGGTTATTTTTTTAATATTTCTTATTAAAATATTAGATTTTCTAAATAAGATCCGGCTAATTTATTTTATAATTCTCTAGCTAATAAAGTTAATTCCATTAATAGTCTAGTAAAATATTATATTTTACTAGCTATTTCCTTTCCAGAATTATATTATAAGAGCTAAGGTTAATAGTAAGTAGGTATTATTAAGTTTGAGAATACTAATTAATAGTTAGATTTATAGTAACTAGATATTAAATAGCTTTACTAGATTATTTATTAAAAACTTATAAAGAAATAGGGATTTTGAGTTTATATAAGGGTATTTATAGTACTTTTATTAAGGGGCAAATGTGCTTTTAGTTAATTAGAATATATATATTTACTCTAGTATTTACTAAGTACTAGAAAGTTATAGTTTTGCCTTTTTAGTATACTTAATAATTAATAAGAAACTAGTTCCCGCTAATTAGCTAAATAAAATCTACAGGTTCTTAGTAAAGTTCTTACTTTAGAAAAACTATTTTTATATCTAGAGCTAGACTTTTCCTAACTTATTAATATTATATTTCTTATTAAATAATAAGTAGGAATTAATATCCTTATTATTTATTCCTAAATTATTAGCTTTCTCTAAATAATTCTCTTTAATAAATGTAATCTTATTAAAGTCAGAACAGGCACTTTTTATATATTTAGGCTTTCTATAGCTATAATAATAAAAACCCTTTGGCCAGTCTAGTCTCTTCTCAAATTCTCGGCAAACTGCCTCCTTTAGCTATAAGAATACCGGTTATTAAGGTTAATTTATTAGATATAGGATTACTATAGCTCCTTGGATCCCGGTAGGCTTTCTAGCCCGAGGTAATACTTAGTAGCAAGTAGTTTCTACTAGTTATTTTTCCTGGAATTACTAATTTTTAATTAAGAGAAGCCTATTTTCTTATTCTATATATTACTTAGTAAGATTCCTAGAAGTATTAAACTTCTTATTACCTAAGCTCTTAAATAGCTCGAGATTTATTTTATTTATTAAGTTATTATATTAGTTATCTAGTAACTTCCCTAGTTTTATTATTAAGCAAGTAAACTTTACCTAGAATACCGGAAATAGCTTATTTCCTTATCTCAGGTACTAATATACCTCTTTTACTTCCTAGTACTTTATCTTTTTGCTTTTACTATAAGCTTATTAGAGGATCTTAAAAATCTATTTAGTAATTAAGATTTATCTAACTAATCCAGGTTCTAGTTAATTATAAATAAAGTTACAGGTATCTCTAGTAACTAGTTATATTATATAAGTAATCTTTAGTAATTTACTATTAAATTCAGAGAAGTTCTATATTAGTTTATTTCTTATATTAAATATCTAGTTATTAATCTAGTAATTATCCTTACTTATAAATAGGGCAGGATCCTTAATTCTAATAAGTTATAATTAATTACTATAGATAGAAAGCGGGAAAAAGCCTTAATATTAGTCCCTAAATAGTTCTTCTAATAGGGATCTATAGTATTCCTAAATATCTGCTTACTTGGATCTCTACTTTATTACTTTTTCTTATACTAGTCTTTTCCTTATATAAAGTCAACCGGTAATTATCTTTAGCTTATTAACTTTTTTAATAAGTTAGTTAATATATAAGTAGAATTTCTAGTAATATTCTGCTTATTTATTAGCCGCAAGGTAATATTTATTAATAAGGTTATCCCGTATAAGTAATCTTTACTAGACCTTATCTATTTTCGAAGTATTTATACTAATTTTGAGTTCTAAGTTAGCTAGCTACTTCTTAATATCTTTTTCCGGAATAGTATTATAATAGCTTTCCTAGTAATATGAGTTTATAATATTAAAATCCGGCTTTTCTATTTTATTATACTAGGGCCTCTTATCTAATATACTTATAATAATAGTACTTAGCCCCGGGCTATCTATAATAGCTTTAGAAAGGGTATTAGTTATAGAGATAAGTACTAAGTAAGTTCTTCTTATTTAATATTAGTAAACTATAACTAATTATTATCTTATCTAGTTTTAAGTTAGTAAACTAAAACCGACTATTATCTTTTCTTGTTTTAAATTAGTAAATTATTACTAATTCTTCTTATACTAGGGAAAGGGGCTAGTTCTTTTATTCTCATTAGTATTAAGGGAATATTATTTACTCTAGTTAAAAGTCAGGCTCCGAGATTAACCAGATTATAAAGAATAATATCTTTCTTCTTTTATATTAGTAGAGAACTAATTATTAAGAGAGAAATATTATCTGCTCTAGTTAAGAGTCAGGCTCTAAGATTAACTAGGTTATAGAAGACATTATACTTCTAGTTAAGCTCTCTAGTTCTTTATAGTTTAAGAAAATTATTAAATATTAAAAGTAGTATTTTGTTTTTACTTTCTAAGAATAAATACAGGTTCTTTACCGGTAATATTATATTGCCTCTATAGGCCGAATTAAGTAAGCTTAGTATTATATAATAGCGGGATTAATATAATAATTAAAGGCTCAAAGTTTAAAGAATCTTATATATTAGAAAATACTAAGCTATAGAATAAAGTAAGGAGAATACCTTAACCTTTAATATTATTCCGTCCAAGTAATTCTGGCTTAGCTTTATTTTATACCTGTTTCTAATATCCTATTCTTAGTAGATTATATCCTTATACTAGCTATTATAATTACCTTATATAAAATATTATTAAGAAGAATTTCGAGAATAATCTCGAGAAACTATAGCTACTTTTTCTAGAATATAAATATAATAATTGCTCTTATTTTATTATTTTTACCTCGGAATCTAATCTTATATATATAAAGTAATATATATTAGGATTTAAAGAATATTTAGCAAAATTTACTAGTATATATAAGACGAGTCTAGTATCTAGTATATTTCTTTACTTTTCCAAGTAGTATTACTAGGAGCTTTATATTATAATACTAAATAATAATAAGCTTTATATATTACTATAATTACGGGAATAGCTTTATATTTAGAAATTACTCGAAAACCTGCCCGAAATTCTATAGGATCTTAAAACTTCAAATAATCCCGAAGTTCTATAAGATTCTATAATAGCAAATTCCCAAACTAGTAATTAATAAATCCTAGTTATTAAATATAATAAATCCTTATTATTATATATTCAAGAAAATATTAAAAGAAAAGAATAGGAAAACTAATTATACTTAAAGGAAATAGTTAAGGTAAATTATATTAAGAAAATTAAAGATAATATACTAGTTCTAATAAGAAATATATCCTATCTCGACTTTATTCCTAATAAGGAAATTCCCTAATTACTAAAAGAATAGCAAACTCCTAAAAAAATTATTATAATTTCTAATAATTAGAAAATATATAATACTAGTCTAATTTCCCTAGTTATATAACAAATATTATAACTTCTAGCTATTTATACGGGCTCTGAGATAAGATTAATAATAACTATAGCCCAAGCTAGTAATAATAGTTCTTAGTTCCCGAATACTAATATATTTCCGACTTCCGATTATATTACTATATATGGTTTTTTAATAAATAATTTAATATAAGAAGATATATATTACTAATTCTCTCTTACTATAAGTTAGTAATCCCAAGTTTAGTATTTATCTCCTATATTAAGTAATTATTTCTAATATATAATTATATATCCTATACTAGTTTCTAATTTTGGTCTCGCCTTGCCTCTATACCTAAATATAGCAGATTTCTACTATTATTAGTAGTAATATAATTCCAGGCTATAATAATATCTTCCTTATTTCCTATAAGAATACTATTAAGGTTTATAGTTTGGCTGAAACTAAAGACTACTAGGAAGTAGTTAATTAGGGTACTAGAAAATATTAAATAGCTATTACTTTTATAAGACATAATAATAATATATATTTAATACTTTTTATTTGCTTTTCTATTAGAGGCATTATAGATTATATACGAATATATTAACTTTATAATAGGAATATTACAATTAGTATATTAAAGCAAATATATTATATGGCAAGATAGTATATATATAAATAAGCGAGGCTTTATCCTACTTAGCTAGTTTTTAGACAAAGAACTCAATGAATTATCCTTTACTATATATATAGCATTTAATAATAAGTAAGCTATCTAGTATTAGTAAAGACAAGCTTAAGATCTCTCTATTTAAGTATATTATCTAGTTATATAAGATTATGAGAGAAGGATACTAAATAGAAATTATTATAAGTATTAGCTTATAGAAGAGGCAAAGGTAAGGATATATAGAGATTTCTAGAAAGAATAGGGAATTAAGTATACTAAGGAGAAGGTTTTATAGTAATTAAATTAGTAAGAAAAAATAATCTTAATTAGAGAAAAGCATATATACTACTATAGGATTAAAGTAATACTTGCCTAAAGTTAGCCAAAATCCATAATAGTTTTTAAATTCAATTTCGGAAAAAGTAAGTAAGTAGTATAGCGGATTAACTTATATACTTTACTAGGTGAGTTATAAGAATACAAATAAGAACTCACTAGGTTATTTCCATATTACTCTTAACTTAAAGAAAATCGACTTTTTAATTTAGGATAAAATTAATATTATAGCGCTTTATAATAGTTTAGAAATGCTTTTATTAGAGAGTTAAGAGATTAATTAGTTCCTAGCTTATAAAAGAACTTAGAATTAGAATTTAGAGTTTATAAAAAGTTCAAGAAATAGTAAGAGTTCCTTACTTAGAAATACTTTAGAAAATAATAAATGAATTACTTATTAATATATTATAAATAAGATATAATAAATCTATATTTTATTTATTATATTATAATTAGTTTAATTTAAAATAGTAAAATAAAATAAAGTTTATTATAATATAAATTAAAACTATTATATATTTTATATAATTAAAAATTATATTATTTATAATATATAAAGCTATATATTATTAAAATTATAAACTTTTATTTTATTTACTTAATTAATAACTTTCAAGCTATAAAGGATTTATTATAATAAGAATTTAGGAAATAGTTACATAACTAGTTATATATATTTATTTATATATTTCCTTTTATATAGCTTTTTCTTTACTTTTTCTCTTTCTTTTAATAAGCTATATTCTAAGTACTCGGGTTTATATTATTATTTTACATTTTTATATCTTCTTCTTTATAATAAGTCAAAATTTAATATATTATTTAATTAAGCACGCGTGACTTTCTTTAACTTTTTCGTATTTTATATAATTAAAAATTAAAAAAGCATAAATTATTTATATACTTTAAAATCCGATTATTAATTAACTACGAATTTACTTAAAAATCGGGCTAACAGGTTTTGTTTGCTTAGTTCTACTCTATAATTATCCGACTTAATATTAATTAATCAGGGTTATAGTTAAAAATATTGCTGTGGGCGCCAAATGGCGACCATTTTTGTCGTTTTTGGATCGGACCGACTGTATATAGACAAGAAGTTAATACCGAACGATAATTCTATCTAGTTACCTTGAGAATGGTTAATTTGAACCCCCTATAATCTCACCCGGTGGGTCCATACAAATAAGCAGCTGCGCTATAGACTCGGAAGGGAATGCAACCCCTCCATGTTTCCGAGCTCAAGCGCTAGGGGTTTCCGATTTCTAGCTCCAGCCTAAATGATGACGGTGGTTACCGAAAAGTGGGTAGCCCGCTGTCTTCCTCGCACTTGGGAACCCTCACCTCTTCATAAATGCTCCTCACTCATATCTCTCTTGCTTGTCGCTCTCAACCCTGTCTCCCCACTCAATAGCAATTACCTTCGACCACCCGTTATAAAAGATACATTCCCAATTAATCAATATGACGACGAAGGGAAGCTGCATGTGCGGCTCCGTAAAATATGAGTTTACCGGTACACTGGTTTCCTCCCCTTTCGCATCCAGTTGCTGTCGAAATTAAAGGCTGACGATGAATAGGAGGACCGGCAGTCAAGGCCATCTGCCACTGTACCGATTGTCAAAAATGGTCTGGCGGTGCCTACACCACCAACGTCGGTGTACCACGCACATCATTCACCCTCCTCTGCGGCAAAGACCATTTAAAGACCTACGACGCCACAGGCGACTCGGGAAAAATCAACAAACATTACTTCTGCAGCAACTGCGGAAGCTCGCTGTACACAGAGCTGGAAGTCGTGCCAACCATGATGTTCATCAAAGCCGGTGGACTGGATGGTGGGAAGGCTGATTTGGGGAGCGTGGATGTGGAGTTGTATGTCAAGGATCGAGTTGGGTTTTTGGGTGAGGTACAGGGGGCGAAGCAGGATCCCAAGATGGAATACTGAGTCGTGATATAATTACATCCTCTTTTACCCTCTTAGCTCTCTAAATACATCCGCGAGCAACTCTTGTCTCCCAGAGCATAGTTCCCGCCAGCGAACCAGAAAGCCAGCAATGGCTGACTTCGAACCCCGCTCCTTGTAGGTATCCAAGAGCACCACCTGCCTGGCAAAGAAGCGTTGGTCTTATACTTGATCTTCTCCTCTTCTAGAATTTGAAATGGCTTCTCAGCCAGTTGGAACTGCTCGTTAACCTCGTCTTGCGAAAGTCCAAGGTTTATGAGATAGAAGAAGCTATCAGTCTGAATGGCATCCTTGAGCTGTGCAGCAAGACGTTCTTTGCCACCAGGGTTGCCAATGTCCGAGAGATCGAGGGTGACTGGATCCGCCGAATCCAAATCTTCCTTAGTTACTGGCATTTTTTGTTATGAAGTGGCAGCCTTGGGGACGAGGTGGCGGTGCCGGAAGGCATGATCGCGTGGTGCTTGACTCTTACGAGACAGCAAACGTCTCGATAACTCCATGGGAAAGAAGTCAAGTAGGAAGAGAAGTTGACTGAGAATTCCACACGCACGACATTTAAGGGCTTAATATCGCATCAGAGTCGGGGTTATGATCTCTACAGAATCTGCCCATATTCTCCAGCACTGGGGCAGATTTTGGGCAATTGGCGGAAGACCCCAAGGTCCGGTTCTGCGCGAGGTGCCGACCCCCGCGGCCCGCCTCTCCGTATACTCGAGTTTCTCACAAAGGAACATACGCGGCAGAATTGGTACTGGCCTACGGGGGTTGAATCCGCTCCGCTGCCGCTGGGGATGAATGTAGTAAGCGGGTTATCTCTTTCTCCCCAACGCTTTCGGGGCAGACAGAATTGAAAATCTGGCTGACCCGTAATATCAAGGAAACTCAAGGCGGTGAAGGGTGCCGTAAGCTTACCCCGCAGTGTTGCGGCGCGGTCCTCGAGCTCTCGCCGTAAGCATACGCTCTACCTTTTTCTTTATAGGCTAAAGGCCTTTAATTCAAGATTAGACACTAATACTACACCATTGACAGGTTCTAGCATGTTGCCCACTGCCTCCCCTACCACCTCCGCCGCCGCCCGCACCTCTTCTACCTCCTCTAAGTTATCCCGAGCTTTAGAATACCCCTGCGAGTACTATATAAGTAGTATAAAGAATCTTTGGCCTACTAGTATAAAGAGCCCTCGAATTCCGCCCCGGCAAGGTTTTAAAAAGTCTAGATAGGGAGAGAAATAATTTAAAAGCTATAATTAAGATACGAAAGGGAGAACTCAGCACTAGTAGCTTATTATAACTATATAAAGAGTACTCTAAAAGTCCCTTTTATAAAGTGTGTTATTATACCTAATTTCTTTAATATGCTGAACAGGTGCCTTTTGTGAGATTACTCCTTTTAAATCAGCTATAAGGAATGCAAACCGATTGATGGCTTTGCTTCTTTCCTATGTATCACGCCTATGGTAAGTTAAATGGATGATTAGTGGAGGATTTTTGATACTGATTTGAATGGGGTAACCATTCTTCGTTGTGATTGCACTTAAATGTGGTGTTCTAGTATACATTATGCTGGAATACGACTTCCTCCGATCTCTCACTCATATCCAGCGATTTATGATCAGAAGCTTGTCATTGTGCCCCTTATAGCAATTGCACTTACAAAAATCCACCCGTTGAAGAATTACGATCTTTCGTCGATTAAAACCATTAGTAGCCATGCTGTTGACCTAAGGACTACCACATAAGTCAAACTTAATTTTTTTTTTCGCTGGTTCCGTTTTAATGTTTAGACGTGAGCAGCTGCCGCTTTAACCTGAGCCGAGGGTGAGAATTCCCGAGCATGCCTGAGCTCAGCCTGAGCTCGGCCTGAACAACCTGAGTACACGGCAATGTCAGCCTGAGTATGTACTAAGAGGCTATTTTAGCTCCCAAAGGGACCCGTTCTGGCTCCCTTAATGCTCGGTTACACTTTCCTCGTCTTGTCTCCAAGCACAGATCCATTTTGGCTCCCTTGCGACCGAGATTCCTCTCGAGCTATTTTGAATCTACACTCGCTTATACCTGCTGTACGACTATTTGTTACACAACTATTTGTTGCATAATGACTTCTCATATAACTACCTGTTGTATAATAACTTACTATACAACGATTTATTATAAAATGAGTTGTTGCACAATTAACTGTTATATAAGAACGTGTTTTCAGAGAATTTAAACTGGGACTTTTTAGCTGACAGACCCCATACTCCCCCAGAGAACGAGTTCGTCTTTCAAGAACGAAATAGTATCGTAATGAACCAATAGATCTTCATTCGAGGTTACCTCATTAAGATAAGAAAGAGTCCTCAAATAGTTCTGATTCCTGACTCCGAAGCGGCTACATCGTTTGTATTCCCCTAGCGCTATCGTGCGTGGATATATGGCTTAATTGTACTCGAAGCCTCTTGCCCAATATAGTTACATTATAATTGAACCGCTCCAAAGACTGGTAAATATCTAGCAGGAATAGAAAACAGCAATCGCAAGGGTCATGATTCGGGGTGGGAGAAATGGGTTAGAAAGTGCCGAAATAGCAGAGAATCTTATTGGCACTAGTCCTGCTCGCTTTTCTGAAAATACCAATATTTAAACCTTATTTAATCGTTTAAACAATGTGACTATCCCCCTCGTTCAAGTTTGCAAGCTCCACCCTGACATCTTGAATGTCAAATCGAGTCATCGGATTTTTGTCTAACATACGGGTCACGACCCAGTGTGTATGTTCCTGTGGAATGCATCTAGGCGAATAGATGTCGTGGAGTGTGGCCATGAACTGCACAGACTCGTTTGCAATATTGCAAGAAGAGTTCTCGGCGGTATTTGTGAAACTATTCCACAGTTTCTCGAGACCCGATAAACCAGACCTTGTGACGGCAAGTAGCATGGCAAAGCAGCATCCTAATTGCCATATATCTGCCTTGAGGCTGCTTTGCATGTCTTCAGTCTCTAACAGCTGCTCGGGAGCGAGATATTCGTAAGAAGACCTCCTGGGATCAGTAGGTGCGCCAGCTCTGTAGACTTTGGTCTCTCCAACGTCTGTGACGATAGGCCTAATAGTACCTGTCTCTTCTATGTATAGAAGAATGTTCTGTGGTTTTATATCCTTGTGCTTGATCGACCGCTCATGGAGGAAGGCAATGGCGGCAACAATGTCAAGCATTATGTGGTAGATGCAACGACCAGAGCTTATAACATTCGGCTCGAACCACGGGAATTCGATCTTTCGGCGAGCATCAGTGGTAAGAAGAAAGTTCCAGAGCGTGGAGGGTGCCCAGGGTGCCATAACAATAGTGATTGTATGAGGATCGTCGTGAACCTTGAATGCTTCAACTAAGGTGATGAGATTGCGGTGTACGCAAAGCTCTAGGCAGCCGACCTCTCTTAGAATCTTACTTCGATCCCGATGAGATAAAATGTTATGAAACGACTTTGCTGCAAAGGATTCGCCAGTCGTTTTGTGGAAAGCTTTTCGGACGGTTCCGAAGCTACCGGAAGCGGGAACAGTCGACTTGTCGACAATGTAAGGAGGGGCGTCGGACGCCGAGTAGGAGTGGATGTACCGTGGACGGAATGCATCAATGTAACGATCGATAAAACTAGCAAATTTTGGCCTATATGAGAAGTTACTATGTAATTCCAGCGGATGCAATAGCAGAAGACATCTGCCAAGAGCTTACCCTAACTCGATGGCAAAAACTGATGGAGGAGGAGGTGCTGCTGATGGCAAGCCCCATCGATAGTTGCGTGACGTTGCACATGGACCAGACCACGGAGAGACAAGTTGAGTGAGCTCGTCAGCTAACCGGAGCCTCTTGACCTTGTCGGAAACAGTCTCGCCACTGTCTACCCGATGTGGCCCCCCCACGAGAAACATCGATGCGTATACCGCGTTGATCGCACCATCGTCGCCATAAAGTTTAATGTTTTGATCTGTGCAAAGGTCGAGGAGAGATAAAGCCTCGCTGAGGAGCTCCTTCACAAGGCGCAGCTCGTGGGTATGGGTTGAGGCATGATGCAGATCCACGTTCAGATGCGTGATGTGTGTCGAGAAATATTCTACCGCAGCGACTAACTGTCGAACACGATCCTTCACTAGGTCAATCAGTGGTGAATCCGGCGGGGAAGGTTGTGAGGCCCAGTTCTCGATACGAGGGCAAACCTCTGCGATCTTGAGAAGCGTGGCGGAGAGTTCAGAGGGCAAAGTGCCATTAGAGGCTGCCATTTTGTGTTTTGGTGTTGCAAGTTGCCTCGTCACGAACAACGTGACGACGCGTTTGCTATGGTGCTGACGTAGCTCGGAGGCCTTAGGCATTAAAATCCAGTACTAGGCAAAATCACATGACGAGCTGCTCAGCTGGCTGAGCCAAGGGTGAGCCAAGGGTGAGCCAAGGGTGAGCGGAGGGTGATTAGCGCCTGGGCAAGAGCGGCAAGCCTACTAACCGACTACGGGACGAGGAAAAATAAAGTTGTATTCAACTACCATTGCACACGAAGCCGACAAACCCTGGCGACCTGAGCAACTGACCGACAAGGCAAGACTGGGGTATGGCTGAAATTACCTGCTCTGTTGCGGGGTGGGATCCAAACCTGACTTCGATCGCTGCATCTATTGGCAAACCGCTCCCGAGCTGCGAAGCATGTATAGTGTTACGCTCTGCCGCTTCACTAGTAACTTTAGCGTCACGTGATCGCGATGACGCATACGGCTGGCTAGTATTTAGAACACCAAAGTTCCCGCACTTACGAGCTTCCCTCCTTAGTTTAGAATCCTCGGAATAGAGCCACTCTACCTCGCTTTCCAAGCCCAGAGACCCGGTCTCGTGACATATAGCGTCAGATGAAAATAAACCCCAGGATGGGTATTGAACTGGGATCGATTTATCGATGGAAAATCGATATATTGGAGATTGACAATCTGTAGAATGACTAGTTTTGACTAGATACAGGAGAGTGATTCCATAAAAAAAACAGAGGGAATGGGTTCCCTAGCTATATTCCTGATTTCCACCCCACCATGTGATTTACCCCGCACTTACTTAGTGGTGGGAACGATTTACTAATCTGATTCCTGAACGTATGTTTAAGGAACGTAATCGAATAGTAATACTAATAAATAATTGGTGTATTCGTATGTAAGTAATACCCAATAATCGGACGAACTGAATTAGTAATTAAACCTGGAGTGAAAGGAAAGAATACTAGCCAAGCTAGCTAGTTTAATACACCTCCTTCTTATAGTCGAGGTTTAATGTTAGTGAGACTAATAATACCTAGCTTTAAACGTAGTAGTTTAAAAGCGGGTCTAGCTAATGGTTTGGTAAGAATATTAGCCATTATTTCTTGTATAGGAATATACTTGAGCTTAATATCCTTGGTATTAATATAGTCCCTAATAAAATAATATCTAATATTAATATACTTAGTTTTCTGAAGAAATCATATATTTATAGCTAAATTAAGAGCTCCCTGAGCGTCTATTTTTAGTTTGATTAGTCCTATAGGAATTAATATTTCTTTAAATAGTTACTTTAGCTATAGGGCTTCTTTAACTACTAGAGTAAGAGTAATATACTTCGCTTTTATAGTAATAGTTACTATAGTTTTCTGTTTAGTACTAGCCTAGCTAATTACTTTACTAAATAGGGTAAAAACTATACCGGAGGTTAATTTACAGTCCTATAAATTGCCTTTATAATTAGTATCTAAGTACCTAATAAGTTCTTCTTTAGATAAAGTATTATATAGAATACTTATATTAAGTAATTCCTTAATATATTATATTATATACTTTTATATAAAGCTATAAGAAGCTTTAGAACAAGAATTAGAATATTCTAAATACCTAATAATATAGCAAAAATCGGGTCTTAATACTAGGAATAGCTATATAAATAATCTCGTATAACTTTAATATTCTATAATATTAATATCTTTCTTTTCTAGAACTATAGCTTGAGCTATTAGTATAGAAATAGGAATGAAATCTTCTATTTAATATCTTTAGAATATATCTATAAGATATTGATTTTGGTATAGAAATATAGAATTATCCTAAAAATATATAATTTCTATATCTAGAAGTATTTTAATTTCTCTTAAATTAGTTATATTAAATTTCTAATAAAGTTATTTCTTAATTTTATTAATTTAAGTTATATTTTTACTAATAATAATTATATTATTTATATAAATAATAATTAGAAGAGATAGCTAATTAATATTATACTTTTGAAATATATATAGGACTAGATTATAAAATAATCTCAGGAAACTAATAATATAAAAAAAACTATTAATTACCTAATTTTAAATCCTAGAAGCTTATTTTAATTTATAAATACTTTTTTATAAGTAATAAATTAGGTTAGTACCTTTAATAAAACCAGGAAATTATTTTATATAATATTCTTCTTTTAATTTCCTATAGAAAAAGACTATTTAGATATCTATTTACTAAATATAAAGCCTATATTTAGCTATTAAGGCTAATATAATATATATAGTAAAAAGCCTAGCTACTAGAATAAAGGTTTTAAAGTAATTTATATTATATTATTAGATATAGCCTTATATTACTAGCCTTAATTTATAATATCTATTAGCCTTAATTTTAAATAACTAATAATATCTAATAGTTTTTTAGTATTTTCTAATTACTAGATCCTATATATAATTATATATATAGGATTATAGCTCTTTCCTAATAAAAGATTTTTAAAGATAGGTATTAGAACTAGTAAAAGCTTTATTAATTAATATTAGAATTTTAGAAGCTTTAGTATTCTAGTTAATAACTAGTAAAATATGAGAATTAGGCTATTTCCTAATAATTCTAGTTAATTTCGAATATCTAGGAATTAATTTATTTCTAACTAGAACTATTTCGGGAAATATAAGTATTTTTTAAATTATAGAACCTAAATTAGAACTACTTATAAATAGTTCTAGTTCTTGGTTATTATTTCTAAATAGGGGCTTAGGAGCTTTATTTAAACTAGAAATACTTTTAATTTAGTTATATAATATATTTTAAGTAATATTTCCTTTAATATTAGAATAATTTTCTTAATTATTTTCTAATAAAATATTAAGCTATTAATTTCTAATATTAATAATAATAGTATTTTTATAAATTATATTAGGATTATATATATTATTACTAGAAGTATTATTATAATCTTTAGTAGTACTAACTAGTTTTTTATATAGCTAGGATACTAGATTTAAGAAATATATTTTCTTAATATATTCTTTAATAATATAATAGTTAGAAATAATAAATATCTATTTATATAAGTTCCAAATATAATATCCGGAATTATTATAGCTAGTAAAAATGCCCCTAAAGGCCTTGGCTATATACTTATATTATAAGGCTATTTTCTTAGGTATATAAATATATACTAAGGAATTAAATATTTATAAGTTAGAAATATTCGGTTTAATTCTATAAAATACTTTATATAAAATTATACTAATTTTGGGTAGGTAATATTAATTATAGGTATAAATTTTATATATAGTTATTTTTTCCTAAAACTTATATAATAAGCCTAATTATTCTAGCTTTATATATTTTATTTTAATAATTATATATATACTATATTTAGAAATACTATTCTATTTAGATATATAAGTAATTATTAGTTTTAGATAAATATTTTTTAATTTATACTAGTTCTTAACTTAACCTAATATAAATTCTAGAATATTATTAAGATATAAGTACTTGACTTTATTCCTAGTTTAGGTTTTAGAGAAAATTACTTAATATTAAAAATCTATAAAATAGCCCTTTTTATTCGAATTATATATTATTATATAATATTTAGTACTTTTATAAATAGTAGAAAGTATATAGGAATTCTTACTAAGAAATAGAACCTTTAATAGCTTTTATAAGTTAATTATAATATACTTTTCTAGAAATAGTTTTTTAGGATATAGCTTAGTTATACTAGCCCTAGTAATTTTACTTATATTATATAGATTATAATTAAATAGGTTTTAGTTCTTAAATTAAAGCCTATTAATATAGTTTACTAATTCCAGAATATATTTTATATTTAGATATTTATATTACTAGTACTATATTTCTAGGGAGGCTAAAGCTTCCGATTTTAATACTTTTAGGATATATCCTAAACTAAATTAGTTAAGCTAATATAGCCTTATAAAGAGGCTAAAGGTACTAGTTATAATAGTTATTTCTTTATTAATAATTCGGATATTTTCTTAAGAAAATATAATATTATTTTTAGCTTATATAATTTTGGGAATTAATAATAAGAAGTTATTTCGGAATTAAGAGCTATAAAATATATTACTAAGCTAAATTTTTAGCTTTAGTTTAGTAATTAAAAGAATAATTTCTTTTCCCTTAATTAGAATTATTAATTTATTATTAAGGGTAATTAGAAATAAATTAATCTTTTTATAAATAATAAAAGAGCTTTTACTTTCTATAAAATAATTTATAATACCCGAATTAATATATTAGATATTCGTAAAATTATTAGATAATTACTTACTAAAGAAAGTACTAAATATTATTTTTTTACTAGTATAAACTTTTAGATATATAAGTACTTTAGGATTAAAAGATGCCTTTTTATTAATAAAATTAGTATTTTTTTCTTTAAAATTATAGAATTCTTAAGCTAATTTATAGCTTATATAGTTCTTAATATTATACTTTTTATACTTATAAAATATATAATAGGTATTTGGATTTTTAGAATATTTTAGTTTTTTGTTTTTATTTTTAGACTAATTTCCTAATTAATTTCCTTAAGTAGCTAGTATTTTTAAAATAAAATTAGAAATAGAATTAGGGATTTTATTTCTAAGTTTATTTTCTTTAATAAAAGTATTTATTTTAAGTAATTCTAGCTTTAGTTTATTAATATTAGCTCTAATAAAATTTAGAAGAAATTTATAAAAATTATATTTCTTTAGAAGGCTATAAATTAGATATCCGGATATAGAAATATCTGAAATTAATTTATTTATATTCTTAATTTTAGCTATTTTATAACTAATATAATTAATAAAGTTATTTATTTCTTTATTAGAATTAAATATAATAGTTTCTAACTATTAAAAATATAAAGCTTTTTTCTAAGCTTTTAGCTAGTTTGCTTTAGCTTAAATCTGGGTCTAGATCTAATATATAAGCTTAATTTCTTTAAATTATTACTAGATATTATAGGTAATAAATAGATTTAGTATTATATAAGTAATTATTATTTAATAAGTAATTATTTTATTATTTTTTTGAGCTAATTTCATAAGAGTAAGAGCTTAATCTAGATTAATATATTATTATAAATCTTTAATAATAAAGATATTTATAGTATTATCTATTTAGGAATAAATATTATTATTTAAAAGAGGTTTAATTTTTGTTTTTTTATAGGTAATATATACTAATTTTTTGCTATCTGGTATAGCGGATTTTTATAGAGAACTTTTGCCTAAAAATAGCTGTATTTTTAGTAAATTTTGCTAATATAAGGCTAATATAATAAATATAATTTAATAAAATTAATAATTTTAATAAAATCGGAAATAAATAAGTAAATACTAAATAAGGTTATATAACCTAAGAATTATATAATAGTATTTAGTAAGTATTATCCGGGCTTATAACTTATTAAACTAGAATTAATTTATTAATAGAAAATTAATATATTAGAGATTAATAATTTATAAAATAACTAGTTTTAACTAGATATAGAAAAGTAATTTTATAAAAAAAATAGAAGAAATAAGTTCCCTAGTTATATTCCTGATTTCTATTCTATTATATAATTTATTTTATATTTATTTAGTAATAGAAATAATTTACTAATCTAATTCCTAAATATATATTTAAGAAATATAATTAAATAATAATACTAATAAATAATTAGTATATTTATATATAAGTAATACCTAATAATTAGATAAACTAAATTAGTAATTAAACCTAAAGTAAAAGAAAAAAATACTAGCTAAGCTAGCTAGTTTAATATATTTCCTTTTTATAATTAAGGTTTAATATTAGTAAGACTAATAATACCTAGCTTTAAATATAATAGTTTAAAAACGGGTCTAGCTAATAGTTTAGTAAGAATATTAGCTATTATTTCTTATATAAAAATATACTTAAGCTTAATATTCTTAGTATTAATATAGTTCCTAATAAAATAATATCTAATATTAATATACTTAGTTTTCTAAAAAAAAATCATATATTTATAGCTAAATTAAAAGCTTTCTGAGTATTCGTTTTTAGTTTAATTAGTTTTATAGGAATTAATATTTCTTTAAATAATTACTTTAGCTATAAGGCTTTTTTAATTACTAAAATAAGAATAATATACTTTACTTTTATAGTAATAGTTACTATAATTTTCTGTTTAGTACTAGCCTAGCTAATTATTTTACTAAATAGAATAAAAACTATACCGAAAATTAATTTATAATCTTATAAATCGCCTCTATAATTAGTATCTAAATATCTAATAAATTCTTTTTTAGATAAAATATTATATAAAATACTTATATTAAATAATTCCTTAATATATTATATTATATGCTTTTATATAAAGCTATAAAAGGCTTTAGAATAAGAATTAGAATATCCTAAATATCTAGTAATATAGTAAAAATCGGGTCTTAATACTAGAAATAGCTATATAAGTAATCCCGTATAACTTTAATATTCTATAATATTAATATTTTCTTTTTCTAAAACTATAGCTTAAGCTATTAGTATAAAAATAGAAATAGAATTTTCTATTTAATATTTTTAAAATATATTTATAAAATATTAATTTTAGTATAGGAATATAGAATTATCCTAAAAATATATAATTTCTATATTTAGAAATATTTTAATTTCTCCTAAATTAGTTATATTAAATTTCTAATAAAATTACTTCTTAATTTTATTAATTTGAGTTATACTTTTACTAATAATAATTATATTATTTATATAAATAATAATTAGAAGAAATAACTAATTAATATTATATTTTTGAAATATATATAGAACTAGATTATAAAATAATCTCAGGAAACTAATAATATAAAAAAAACTATTAATTACTTAATTTTAAACCCTAAAAACTTATTTTAATTTATAAATACTTTTTTATAAGTAGTAAATTAGGTTAATATCTTTAATAAAACTAGGAGATTATTTCATATAATATTTCTCTTTTAATTTCCTATAAAGAAAAGCTATTTAGATATTTATTTACTAAATATAGAGCCTATATTTAGCTATTAAGGCTAATATAATATATATAGTAAAAAGCCTAGCTACTAGAATAAAGGTTTTAAAGTAATCTATATTATATTATTAGATATAGCCTTATATTACTAGCCTTAATTTATAATACCTATTAGTCTTAATTTTAAATAATTAATAATACCTAATAGTTTTTTAGTATTTTCTAATTACTAGATCCTATATATAATTATATATATAGGATTATAGCTTCTTTCTAATAAAAGGTTTCCAAAGATAAATATTAGGACTAGTAAAAGCTTTATTAATTAATATTAGAATTTTAAAAGCTTTAGTATTCTAGTTAATAACTAGTAAAATACGAGAATTAGGCTATTTTCCGGTAATTCTAGTTAATTTCGGATATCTAGGAATTAATTTACCTCTAACTAGAACTATTTCGGAAAATATAGGTATTTTCTAAATTATAGAACCTAAATTAGAACTACTTATAAATAGTTCTAGTTCTTGGTTATTATTCCTAAATAGAGGCTCAGGAGCTTTATTTAGACTAGAAATACTCTTAATTTAGTTATATAATATACTTTAAATAATATTTCTTTTAATATTAAAGTAATTTTCTTAACTATTTTCTAATAAAATATTAAGCTATTAATTTCTAGTATTAATAATAATAGTATTTCTATAAATTATATTAGGATTATATATATTATTACTAGAAATATTATTATAATTTTTAGTAATATTAACTAGTTTTCTATATAGCTAGGATACTAGATTTAGGAAATATATTTCTTTAATATATTCTTTAATAATATAATAATTAGAAATAATAAATATTTGCTTATATAAGTTCTAAATATAATATCCGGAACTATTATAGCTAGTAAAAATGCCCCTAAAGGCCTTAGTTATATACTTATATTATAAGGCTATTTTCTTAAATATATAGATATATACTAAGGAACCAAATATTTATAAGTTAGAAATATTTAGTTTAATCTTATAGAATACTTTATATAAAGTTATACTAATTTTAGGCAGGTAGTATTAATTATAGATATAAATTTCATATATAGTTATTTTTTCTCAAAACTCGTATAATAAGCCTAATTATTCTAGCTTTATATACTTTACTTTAATAATTATATATATACTATATTTAGAAATATTATTCTATTTAGAGATATAAGTAATTATTAGTTTTAAATAAATACCCTTTAATTTATACTAGTTCTTAACTTAACCTAATATAAATTCTAAAGTATTATTAAGGTATAAGTACTTGGTTTTATTTCTAGTTTAGGTTTTAGAAAAGATTACTTAATATTAAAGATTTATAAAATAGCTCTTTTTATCCGAATTATATATTACTATATAATATTTAGTACTTTTATAAATAGTAAAAAGTATATAAAAGTTCTTATTAAGGAATAAAACCCTTAATAGCTCCTATAAGTTAATTATAATATATTTTCCTAAAAGTAGTTTTTTAGGATATAGCTTAATTATACTAGCCCTAGTAATCTTACTTATATTATATAAATTATAATTAAATAGGTTTTAGTTCTTAAATTAAAGCCTATTAATATAATTTATTAATTCTAGAATATATTTTATATTTAGATATTTATATTACTAGTACTATATTTCTAGGAAGGCTAAAGCTTCTAATTTTAATACTTTTAGGGTATACCCTAAACTAAATTAGTTAAGCTAATATAACCCTATAAAGAGGCTAAAGGTACTAGTTATAATAGTTATTTCTTTATTAATAATTCGGATATTTTCTTAAGAAAATATAATATTATCTTTAGCTTATATAATTTTGGGAATTAATAATAAGAAGTTATTCCGGAATTAAAGGCTATAAAATATATTACTAAGCTAAATTTTTAGTTCCGGTTTAGTAGCTAAAAGAATAATTTCTTTTCCCTTAATTAGAATTATTAATTTATTACTAAGGATAATTAGAAATGAATTAATCTTTTTATAAATAATAAAGAAGCTTTTATTTTTTATAAAATAATCCGTAATACCCGAATTAATATATTAAATATTTATAAAATTATTAGGTAATTACTTATTAAAAAGGATACTAAATATCGTTTTTCTACTAGTATAAACTTTTAGATATATAGGTGCTTTGGGATTAAAAAATGCCTTCTTACTAGTAAAATTAATATCTTTTTTTTTAAAATTATAGAATTCCTGAGCTAGTTTATAGCTTATATAGTTCTTAATATTATACTTTTTATATTTATAAAATATATAATAGATATTTGGATCCTTAGGATATTTTGGTTTTTTGTTTTTATTTTTAGACTAATTTCCTAATTAATTTCCTTAAATAGCTAGTACTTTTGGAATAGAATTAGAAATAAAATTAGAAGTTTTATTTCTAAGTTTGTCTTTCTTAGTAGAAGTATCTGCTTTAAGTAATTCTAGTTTTAGTTTATTAATATTAGCTCTAATAGAATTTAGGAGAGATTTATAAAGGTTATATTTCTTTAAAAGGCTATAAATTAGATATCCGAATATAGAAATATCTAAAATCGACCCGTTTATATTCTTGATTTTAGCTATTTTATAACTAATATAGTTAATAAAATTATCTATTTCCTTATTAGAATTAAATATAATAGTTTCTAATTATTAAAGGTATAAAGCTTCTTTCTAAGCTTTTAGCTAGTTCGCTTTAGCTTGAATCTGGGTCCAGATCTAGTATATAAGCTTAATTTCTTTGAATTATTACCAGGTATTATAGGTAATAAGTAGATTTAGTACCGTATAAGTAATTACTACTTAACGAGTAGTTATTTTATTATTTTTTTGGGCCGATTTTACGAGAGCAGAAGCTTAATCTGGGTTAATATACTACTATAGATCTTTAATAATAAAGATATTTATAGTATTATCTATTTAGGAGTAGATATTACTATCTGAGAGAGGTTCGATTTTTGTTCCTTTATAGGTAATATATACTGATTTTTTGCTGTCTGGTATAGCGGATTTTTGCGGAGAACTTTTGCCCAAAAATGGCTGTGTTTTTGGTGAATTCTGCTGACGTAAGGCCAATGCAGTGAGTGCAATTTAATAGAATTAACGATTTTAATGAAATCGGAAATGGACAGGTGAATACTAAGTGAGGTCACGTGACCTGAGGATCATGTGACAGCACTTAGTGGGCGCTATCCGGGCTTATAACCTATTGAACTGGGATCGATTTATTAATGGAAAATCGATATATTGGAGATTGACAATCTGTAGAATAACTAGTTTTGACTAGATACAGGAGAGTGATTCCATAAAAAAAACAGAGGGAATGGGTTCCCTAGCTATATTCCTGATTTCCACCCTACCATGTGATTTACCCCGCACTTACTTGGTGGTGGGAACGATTTACCAATCTGATTCCTGAACGTACGTTTAAGGAACGTAATCGAATGGCGATACTAATAAACGATTAGTGTATTCGTACGTAAGTAATACCCAATAATCGGACGAACTGAATTAGTGGTTGAACCTGGAGTGGAAGGAAAGGATGCTAGCCAAGCTAGCTAGTTCAACAATGGGCTCGTGGCAGCAGAGGCAAACTGTGGATTCATGGGCCCAATGTTATGCCCAACGTTATGAAAATCTAACATAGAGATTGCAGCACATGCCAGCACGACGAACCCGCGAGAACCTTGTCTTGGTCACAGAGTTTAATTTTCACTAGGGCTTGTAACGGAGATAGAGAAATCGATTCATGTCAGAGTACGGACTCCAGCCTAGTTAGTGTAAACATACTTGTGTTAAAAAGCTCATCACTCCAGTAAAGTCGGTGCATGATGTATCGAGCACTAGTATAACCACGTGCATGACCTTTGTATAATCAACTCCGAGGTACAGCGGCTTGACTTCTTAGCCGACCGTAGAGTACACATAGAGAAGTCGTCAATTTAATTCATCGTAACTAGATCGGATTATAACACTGCTTCTAAAATAGCAGAAACAAAATGATGTTCCTCACTTTCCTTCTCCTTCCCTTTCACGCTCAAATCTATGTCGCAAGTCAGCGGATCCGATAGATGTCCATAAAACAACACAAAATAAGACAATGGATTAATTAGAGAGGGAGTCGAAAAAAGGAAATGTACCCAAGTTTCTCAATCTTGTGACTAATCCACCACTCCTCCATTTCGCATCAGGAATGCTCGCCCGTACTCTCCCAAACAACTGGGTCTGCATATGCAACTCGTATTCCGTAACCTCCTGCTTACTCACCACAAGCGTGGAGCTGAATACCGTCACGTATTGGGCGAATTCTCGACCTGCTATTCGCACCAGATCCAATACGTGCGCTACCAAGAACGCAACTGCGATATTGACGTCCGATTCCAACTTCATGACGTAGTTAAAATGACAAAAAAGAGCCCCCAGCAAGTTCTGCTGTAGATAATAGATGGCGGCTTTCATTTGACGAGTTAGAAGCCGTGGCGCAACGGTAGAAAGATCGGCGGTCGTTCGATCGGCAGCTTGTAGATAATACAATAAGTTAGAGAGTGATTCGGGGAGCTCGCTGACTGTTGGGACAAGGTTTAGGAGGGTTTCTGTTATAAGAAGCTTCAATGCGGGACGCAATATTTGATGTGATAGTTCCGACAGCTGGGTGTAACAATTAGTTAATATCTATTTAATTCGGCTAACATATAACAGCGGATTTCCGCAGGAAGTGAAGACAAGGAGATGAAGACTTACATCATTTCTAGATCCAGTATACCAAAGAATTAAGGTTTTCAGAACCTGCGAGAGTTGGTGGTCTTTTTGCCGTAGTATCATCAAGGCGACATATTCGGGAAGTCCAAACTCGGAATCGATAATTCCATCAAGCCACACGTCAAGTTCTTCAGCATATGATTCGACTGAGAATAGATTTAGAGCGATTGGCAGTGACTCCTGAATATCTAATTCGGCCTCCCCATCGTGCTTCTGATAACTTCGTAATGCTTTTTTATCTTTGGGAGTAAAGGTGCACACGTCTAGGTTAATTGGTGGGCCAAAGCCAAGATCGAACGCGATAGCATGTTCGCAATTATAAACGAGGTCTTTTGGAGCGTAGAGTTCGGTGGTTAATATCGAGACCGAATATCGAGATAAGTGAGCAACAAGAAAGGCTGGAGGAGTTAGTCGTGGATAGTATTATAAGAAAATGAATCACGCACAAGGGTGAAAGATAGAAACCAGAGTTTCAAGTGAGTAGGATACACCGTCGAGTGAACGGTATATTTTGGATTGTTGTATGGCGGCTGGAAATTGCGTAGTATGTTTATGGTGGTAGTCTTGAGACTGCTTGTCTCGAGATTCAGTATGGGCCGGTGAGCACTGAGAAAGGTCGCAGGGAGAGCTGTCCTGTTCGAAATCAAGTGTTTCTGTAGCAAGCCTATCACTAGACTTGAAGGGCGTAGGCCGCGCTTTGCAACTCCTCAAGCTCGCCCACCGATTCCCTCTCTGGATCTTGTTATATCTCTGGGTGTACTTTCGTATTGACGAATAGTATTCATTATAAACGGGGCCGGGACATGGTGCCAGTGCGGCTTCTTCTAAATTCACCCGTGGAAAATTTTCTCCACATATTATCCATGGTGTCACATCAGCTCCAGTTTGTACATTTAGAGATTCGTTGAGGACTTCGTCGAGAGCCTCGTGGATATCGGCATCATTTTCGTAGTTTGCTTCGCAGAAGAAGGGCTTATCCTGAAATTCCCCTAGTGATCCAATGTAAATGTCAGTATATCCTTCCGTGTAACAAATTTTTGACTTCGATTACTGACTTGGCAATTCCAACCCAAACAGTGATGAGTCTGTGTTCGCTATCCAAGCCTCATGATCGTCATGATGATCTCGGTCAAAGGCAAAGATATCCTCGTCTTGGCTAGCTTCACTGGTGCCAGAACTTCCCGAGACCAACGCAGGTTCTAACTCCATGCTGGGCGAGCTATGCTCATCCGACTCAATTCCATCCACAAATGAGATGAGAGGGTCTGAAGGCGCGATCTGCCGGATGGGTGCGGATGTGGTCGCCGCTGCGAGCCTGCGTGAGGCAAAACGTTCGAGGATCGGATCAGTTCGACCAGGTGCTAGATCCAACACGCTTGTGAAATCAGGGGCTGGGTCGTCTACCAATTCTCGAGAAAGCCTCCAAGTGGTACTTAAGCATACGCTCGTACATTCTGTGACGACGGATGCGGCGTATGCTGCGAGTTGTTGGGCTGAGGAGTCTGACGCGGCTGACGAAATCGTCTTCCTGGTTGGAATGCTCGTCATTATTTCGATGGTCCAATACCAGTCAAACAAATCTGGAATGACTCTACAATGTTTCTCATTTTCGCGCTTGGCCACTGCGAATTCTTGAAGCAGATAGCCCTCATCTGTGGATGCCCTGCTTGTAAATTCCTCGAGCTTTTGCGATAGCCTTCGCGATGTAATTCGGTCTTGCGGTCTTACAACCAGCATCTCTTTTGCGATTAGATCTAACATGTCGTGAATGAAAGCCGAGACACGGCGGTGAGTGTGAAGATCACGGATCCATTCTCGGACTGAAAGACGAACATCCGCTGCGTATTTCCCAGTATCTGAGCGTAAGGCAACAATGAAGAAGCTATCATCGTATACTCCGTCAGGGGTTTTAATGAGTCGACCATCTGCAAAATCTCCCAAGCCTTTCGGGCCTTCCAATAGCCATATAACACACTCCAAAAAAATGCACCCAAGACTCCATATGTCGTACGCCCGAGAGATAGGTCGATCAAGAGCGCATTCAGGTGGCACATATGTTGGACTTCCTCCAACACTTTTAGCTTCGACGTTCGACCTCGAACCCAACCTATGAAATGCCCCTAGGCCTAGGTCGGCGATTTGAAGAATACCCAGGTTATCTGTGGCGCTCTCGGTAGTCTCGAACCAGAGAATATTCTCGGGCTTAAGATCGCCGTGCCGGCCATATCTTTCCTCCTCTCTGGACATCACCATTTTTCGAGTACTCAAGAAATGATCCGGCTGTGAAGTTTTCTGAATAATTCGATTACTCGGCGTAGCAGAACGGAAATTGTGAATGGTACACAGTGCAGATGCGAGGCCGAGCATCTGCTTTAGCCACCAATTTAAATTTTCAAGAGACAATTGAGGCTCTTTTTCTTCCCAGTACTGTCGAAGATTTGAGTTCGCAAAGGGAAACATGAGATGGTATTGCCCTCTAAATTTGTAAGTTGCTAGGAGCTTTATGAGGTGGTTGTGTTTTTTCATGGCCAGGGCTGTGAGAATATTGGCTTCGTGCTTGAAATCGTCATATTGCCTGGAATGGAGTCGTTTGAGAGCGATCGGGAGATTTCCGTTCTGGTACCAGTCAGGTTGATTCAGAATTGATACGAACTGACTTACTGAGTCAAAAAGTTTTTGATGTGCAGGATGGATCACAACTTCCCACACATCGCTGAACCCTCCTGACTTAGCTTCATGCTCTTTGTCTCTAATGAATGGCATCACACAATTGTCATCTAGCTCGTAGTGCTGGGTTCTAGCGTTTGTGAATATCGGAGATAGAAAGTACCATTGAACGCGACGGAAGTCGTCGAGTTCTCGCGAGGACCAGCTTCCAAAGGTTTTGATTGGGGTAATCCATGCCTTTTGCTGCGAAGAGCCTTTCGGAATGTTGATTGGTAGATTTGCATCCGTGATGCCTTCAGTGAGAAATGAAGAAACGAGACTTCCTTTCCCGATGGACACAAGAATAGCAAATATTTTGCGTGCGTGTTTCCGGATTTTGTGTGAGATGAGATAAATATCCCAAGCCGAGAGATTAGTACTTCTATTCAATTCCTCGTGTATAGCCTGCTCTGTTAGTACTCTGTCTAGGGCATCCGCAGGGATGAACCAGTGGGTTCCCCATGGTATCTGACTATCGAGTAATCTTTGCTCGAGGCAGGACACCTTCCTTTCTCAAATCAGCTTAACGACTTTGAGAATTTTCTGGGGTATTGTTATCTTACAACGTTGAGCTTGAAGCATGGGTTGAAATTGCCTTGAAAGAACTGTCGTCAAGATTTGGAATTGTAGAGGCGGTCTCGTCTGACAGCGGAGCTCTTCGGACAGTGGCCGGGGCTTCCCTATGCAGTTCATCAATCTGAAACCCGTCAATAATGATCGTATCATCACGTAGCGTGGTGCATACTGCGCGGTTGTGCGTAACATCTTCCTTCGTCTTGAAAGGTTGAAACTTCCTCCTTATGCTTTGTGTAAAAGTCTTCAGCTTTTCCGTAACATGGCGATGCGTAGTCGTCTGGCAGGCACTTTGTCTATACTCTGACTCACCGATATGCTTGGAAGCAAACTCCAAGGAAAGATTGGCATCTCCTGTACGATTTACCGCCTGCCTCACTGGCAAAATTGCCTGGTTAGTGAAAGGCGGTAGACCTTGGAATGTGTGAAAGTCTGGTGGCTCTGCGGGACGCTGAAGAGGGACTGTGCTTGGAGCCTGAAGATGGCTCGAGGGCGTTTTCAGCGTCCAGTCTTTGTCGTTTCGCGGAGGCGAATGCTGATTTTCCTGGTGTCTTTGAGCATTAATCGAAAGCTGGCCTGGAAAGACAGTAGACTGAGAGGTATATTGGTAGCTCTTCCCCCAAGAATTCTTGTTACCACTTGATGTTCCAGACCTTCTGGAGGACCCATAACCTGAATCACCGGGGGGCTGTTTTGACGCAGCGCCATAACTTTGGAAATTGCCGTTCCCAGCTCCTCCTCCATTGCTCTCATCCTGATCTTCACCAGGCTCCTTACCGTGGCCTCCTTCATCGTCGTGTCCATCGCCATCATCGTCGTCATCGCCGTCACTGCCATTATGAAGCCCCCCCGCGTTGGTCATCCTCCAGTCCTTCATATCTTTCCCGTCGACCTTGAAATGGTCTGCCATGTGGTCAACTCGAGACTCCCAACTCTCAAATTGGAATGTGTTGCAGAAGCCACATTCTCTTGGAAACTGGCTGTCGACTCGAAAATGTGCTCTCGCCAGCTGTTCTCGTGCTGAAATACTGTCATGATGAACCTTGCGAAAATGTTCACGAAAATGATCCTCTCTGAAAAAGACTCTTCCTTTGAAGGTCTTCCAATCGTGGCAGGGGATGTATTGTGGATCGGAGTGGCTCATGTCAGGATTTTGAACTCCACAAGATGAGCATGTTAAGATCCCTTTTACAGAGACCGTTGAGGGCAAATTGCAAACCCACCCTTCCTGAGGATAATTTTTACAGAGCTCGTGTCTTATCCAATCCTCTTTACGGGCAAAAGCACTCCCGCAAGCTCGGGTGCATTGATAGATTTTGCTCCCCCTCCGCGTGAGGCGGCCGCGGTCTGAAGTGGGCTTACATTGTGGTCCCCGGCTCTCTACCCACTGTACAACATCTGCGAACTCTGATGTGCTTGAAGTATCTTCAGGCGTGTGTTTTTGCGGAAGAGAAACGGAAGACGGAAGTTCGGCTTGAAGAGAAGTCCTGGCATTACCAAGCGGCCCAGCCAAGTGATCAGGCTGGCTTCGTACAAGTTTGTTGCAAAGCTGCTCTACGGTTTCGATGGGCACAGTCATTAACGTTGCGAGCGATTCCATTTGGGTCCGATTGAATAATGATGCGTTGGGAAAAGTACATAGCCAGTATCTGATGAAATTAAGGCGGTTCTGCTCAACCAAAAGGCTGCCCGACGAGTCTGGGTGAGGTTGAACCATTGAATGCGTGTTGTTGTGTTCCACATCAGAATTTCCGTACCCTTCTCCGCGCGTCCTTTTCCTTGGTAACGGATCGAACGTTTCAGATTGAGATTGGACTTGCGAAACTAACGGAGTTCTCTGAGGTGCAGCAGCTTGTGGATGCTCGGCTAGGGAACTGTAGGGTAGCACGAGCGACAATCCAGAGGCGATCTGGACAGACTGAGAAGAGTCATGTGACGGGAAATCGGGTAACATCATCTATAGTGGATTTAAGGTTAGCATGGGAAACCAAACAGGCAGGGAAATTGATCTTACCAATTGTTTATCATAAAGAGTTGGAACTGCAGATCCATTCGAGAACCCCGGAGCAATGAACTGGTTGTTGAACCGTTGTTGATTGTTCGCGCTGGTCTCGCTGTGGTATTGACGACGAGGAACTGTTGTCGGTCTTGATGCAAATGGCGGGGCAGTGTTAATGGATGGTTGGTGCACGTTGGTATCTCGTTGTCCCAGTTGTGGGTTTGCTGCTTGAGCCCCACTGCCGTCGTGTCCATGTTGCATTTGAGGGAATGCGAATTGGACCGCTGGATCCTCGAACATGTTTTCGTTCATGGAAAGCATGTTCGGGTCGACGATTGACATGTCAAACTCTGGGAATGCTTCGCCTGTTTGACCCTGTGCTCGATGGTACAGCGGGTTGTCATGATCGTCGGCGGGATCGGGATCGGGACCGGGACCGGGTGCTTGCATACGATAATCCATGTTCGATAGTGAGGAATCAAACACATAAAAAGCAGCAGTTCATGGGGATAAGAGAAAGAATCGAAGCTTGATGGATTGCGACTCCACTTGATGAGAAAATTCGCAATCGCGATGGTATAGGAAGGAAAATAAAAGTGCCACGCGCCCAAAAATAGAAAGAGTTGAGAAAAGCCTTGCCTTCTCCATCGATCCCCTCCCAGACTCTCAGGAAGGGCACTTTGGCTGATTCTGCGATAATCTGCCTCGACTAATACTGCGAAAAACGAGTTGGCATGGGGCAAAAGGCGGGACAGGGATGCTCGCCTTCCCAACGCCTTTTTGAAACTCGAGAAGGGTTCCAATTGCTCAACCGCCCACGTTTACCCCGCCAAAATTTTGCCTATTTTTCAAAATGCTTAGAAAATTCCAAAAACTTCTGGTAATATAAAGAATACTCTAAATAGCCCGGCTACAATCTTACTTTCTTTAAATTGTGGTGTTGTTGTAGCAAAATTGCGGTTTGAGTGGTTGAGCAGTTTGGGCGCTTGGACCGTGAATCCTTCTATACGCATCACGTGATGCAGAGCCAAATGTCGAAAGGGGAGACTGGGAGGAGAGCTTACAAGAGAGTATAAGATATATTTATGAAGAAAGAGTAAGGCGCTTGCTAGGATATCTACCCTCGGTTTTCGTAGAAATTTGGAAGAATGTGGTTACTTTAGCGTTAGGTCCTAAGGCAATAAGGCTGCCCGTTACCTAAAATCGGAGTGCCAGCCTGGCAACTCCATATCTGACAATGCAAAGGCAGCGAAGGCACTCTCACCGCTCCTTGCAAATTCGTACCTGCACCTTATTATCCCTTCTGACGATGCATCAAGCTGAGATCACGCCTCAGACCTCTACGGCCGGCTACCGATCTGCGACTAGCGTAGATGGTACACGGCAGCTTCCTGTGCTGTTTTTGATGCCGAGGCCTGGCGGAAGTGTTAAAGGGGCCGACAATGGTCCTCAGGCACCTCCAAGGGATACAAGTATGTCGCATCCTGTGTTTACCGCCATGTTGCTAGTTTGTCGCTTTGGTCTTGAGTCGAGCTGATTGTCGGGTGCATAGGTTATGGCTACTGAAGTGACGGTGGAAGAGGGAGAAAATTGGGGAAGGGATAGAATGGGATCGGATGGGATCGGGTAGTTTCGTTGGGAGGAGAAGGAGAGAGCTGCAACGCAGGACAGTTATATCAGGCACCAGTACGAGTATGGTATACCGCATCTGTACAATGTTTTCTTGAGCTTCCGGGAGGTGGCGCGTCCTTTTCGTCGCATTTAATGCACCATTTATTAGAGGAGACGCGAAACAAGCGCCAGTGCATATCGAGGAGTATTATTTTTGAAATCTGTATTTCTCTAGTTACGTTAATCGCATGTTACAAGCATTGAAGTACTATCCGAGCCGCGAATGATTTGAATCCTCTTAGATCGACAGATCCCAAGAGTGCCACGACATGACTTATTGTGCTAGTAAGCTTTGCTGGATGATAACCTAAAGTTTTGGCCACAAAGATCAAGGTCGCAAGAGTTAACCCGAGGTAGGCAAATAGACTCTTCCCGGCTCGAGTCATTCGCTAAATCTACCGCGGATCACTTACCTTTACTAACAAATCCCAAACTTTCCAACAGCCATCTAGAATAAGCCTCTCCAACATTGGTTTTTTTCCCCAGCACATCACAATGGATCAATCAACAGACGATCAAGTTATCAGTGCTCTCCCTCGCCAAATCAGCAAGAGCCATGGACACTATAGTCCATGCAATGGGAGGGAGAGGGGAGGCAATAACACCATCTCCACAGCCCAGATCAACACCCAAATCCTTTCTGCTATCAGCCAAAACATCGTACTCATCAAGGTCATCCTCAACAATTGCATCACTTTTAACAGCAAAGTCACGAAACCAGTCATCAAGAACTGCCGCTTGTCCGACTGCGATTCGAGAACACACTCATCCAGAATTCCAAGACAATGCCATGTCAGAATATCACCAGTCCCTTGTCTTTTATTCAATTCCCTGCGGAGATTCGAAGCAAGATATTCTGGGCTGCGCTGAAGGGATGTAGCTGAATGTAGGGTTTAATTCCGAATCTAGTTGTCGCTTCAAAGTGGATCAGATGCTATACCGCAAGGTCGTATATCTGTCGAATTCATAAGTAGGATCTCAATCCCCCTAATTCTGAAGGGAAAATAGGTAGATGCAGTGGAATAGGTCACGTGATCATCAAATATTCGGCTGAAAAGATCTCCTTGAATGAATCCAGTTGGCAAAGAGAGTCTTATTCACTTCCATAGATCGCGCCTCCTTTCTAAACAGAATAAAGTTATACAATTCAGAGGAGAAGGCCAGACCAATCGTGGAACAGGCTAAGTTTAGACTAGCGAGAATAACTAGCGTTGCAGCTGAACAACCTTCACTTCTCATCTCGAACATCTCGACATCGCTGCATATCATCCCATCATGCAAGCTCTGTGCCTGGGCGCCACACAAAGTTCATCAAGAGACTATAATGGCGGAAGCACTTGCTGTTGTGGGCATTGTCTCCTCAATCATCCAGGTCGTGGAATTCTCGACAAAAGTGGCGGAGCGCCTCAATGACTTCGCATCCACGGTCGGAGAAGTCCCAAGGGCATTTCGACATATCCAGACCGAGTTGCCTCTCATAATTGACAGCTTGAGACGGATGAAAAAACAGGCAGAATCTGGAAGCGTCGAGTCAGCAACCACAACTGCCGTATGGCCGGTGCTCAAGGATTGTCAAAGGGAGATCACGCGCCTTCAGAACATTCTTGATAAGACTGTGCCCTCTGTTGGGGATTCATCTTGGGAGCGGCGGAAGAAAGCGTTTTTGAGTCTCGGAAAGGACAAAGAAGTCGAAGAGATTGCAGATTCACTCTCGAGATACGTTCGAGTTCTCACTCTACACCAAGCACTTGAAGGCTCGAAGCCGGACTCACAGGCCCCACCGAAGTACGAACCAGCAAGGCCCCGATATTTCACATTGGTTCCATTTGATCGGAACGCCCACTTCGTCGACAGGGAAGACGTGTTTAAGCAAATTGATGATAGTTTCAGGGTCAGGAAGGGAAGTCAACCAAAAGTGGCTCTATTTGGTCTAGGTGGCATTGGGTGGGCCATTCGATCGATCGAAACCTCAACCAACGCTGACTTTGTTCAGAAAATCGCAAATCGCGCTGGAGTATTGTTTCAGGCGGAAAGAAAAGGATCCGGAATGTTCGGTTTTTTGGGTCCACGCTGCCACCATTGCGCGCTTTGAAGAAACTTACAAAAGAATTGCAACCGAGTGCGGCATCATTGCTCAAGAAGAAGAAGCTCAAGTGGACGCAACCATGCTCGTCCAAAACTGGCTAGAAAACCGTCACGAAGGCCGTTGGCTAATGGTTGTTGACAACATCGATGATACCGAGGTTTTTTTCAAGGAGCCTATGACTAACCAGAAAACTGTGTCACAGTGTATTCCGCGAACATGGAAGGGATCGTTATTGTTTACAACAAGGAGCCGGGATATTGCTATTGATTTGATACTCCCGGCCAAACCCATTCCTGTTCCCGTATTGACCAAGTCTGAAGGAGCAGAGCTCCTTCGCAGCAGGCTTCCAGGTAACCACTCAGAAGAACACATCATTGAATTGCTTGAAGAGCTGGAATACATACCTCTGGCAATTACACAAGCAGCGGCCTTTATGTCTAAGCGTCGAAGAACAATCCCTCAGTATCTCGACTTGTATCGAAAAAGCGATTCAGCGAGAGTTCGGATGTTGTCTTACGAGTTCTCAGACCACGGAAGGCAGTATAATTCCATGGAATCTGTGGCCAAGACATGGACGATCTCATTTGAATCTATTCGAAGAGGCAATCCTAGAGCAGCTGATTTGTTATCTTTGATGTGCTATTTTGACCGACACGCAGTTCCCGCCACCTTGCTCACTGGGGAGGATGAAGACGAGTTGGATTTCGAGGACGCGGTGGCAGTCTTGTGTGCCTTCTCCTTGATCGAGTCCGATGAAGCCGGAACCAGCTTTGATATGCACAATCTCGTACAGCTAGCTACAAAGCTATGGTTGATTGACGAAAATAAAGGAGAAGAAGACAAATGGGCGTTTGAGGCCCTGAAATCACTTGCTCGCAACTTCCCAGCCCCACTTCACCACACTACGCCGGAATACTGGCAGCTTGGCAGAGATTTTCTGCCACATGCACAGCTCATTCTAGCACATCCTTTCAAAACTCAACGAGACCAGATTGAACTCGCACGGGCTACTCTACTGTTTTCGGTTTCACGTTACTTGCACTGGCGTGGTGCAGTCATGGACGCTAAAGTCAAGAACGAAGAGTCGTTAAAAATTCGGGAGAGGATACTCGGGGAAAAGCATCTAGATACGTTGCGAAGTATGAGCCAATTAGCATGGATGTATCCGTGGATTAGCATGGAGCAGGAAGGAGTGGACTTGGGCCAGCGCTGCCTCGAATTACGCCGGGAAGTGCTTGGGCCTGAGCACCCCGAGACACTTGATGGCCTCAGTGATCTTGCAATGGCCTACCAAATGCAAGGCAGATTGCTGGTATCCGAAGAAATGCAGCGACAAGCTTACGAAGCTAGTCAGCGTGTCAATGGACCTGAACACCTCGATACTTTGAACTGCTTGAGCCACCTCGCATCCGTCTTAGATGACCTGGGGAGATATAAAGAGGCGGAAGCAGAGTTGAGGAAAGTAATCCGAATCAAGTCTCGAGTGCTTGGAGAAGAAAACTCGTCCATATTATCCGAGATGCATAATCTTGCATTTACACTCGAACATCAGGGTCGGCACAAAGAGTCTGAGGAAGTATACCGGCAGGTCTTGGCACTGAAGACTAAAATTTATGGGAAGACGCACGTGGAGACTGTTACTACACTTGTGAACCTGGTTTTGCTGCTTCAAGATCAAAAGAAGTACTTCGATATCCAGGAACTCTCTGGTTGGTTTTCGGGGGAGGCGGAGCTCGTACAGGAAAATGAGAATCCAAGATTGAGACAGGCGATGCGAACGTTGAGGAGGTTTTCATTTCGCCCGCCAGGCGACGTGGCAAGCGAAAGCTCTGATTCTGGATACAGCGATGACGAGGGTGGAGAGGAATTGGCTGCGGTTGCCGAGGAGAAGGAGGACTTGAAAAGAGGGGAAAACCCGAACAAGATCTTGGAGGTGGCTTAATATGATGCGACGATTTCACATCGATGCCGGAGCAATGTAACAATTTTGAACGCCATGATGCTATCTATACCCGTCATCAGGATTTCTAATACACCCATCGACAGATTACTATCTCAGTTTTGGATGGGGTAAGTAGAAAAAGGGCCACAAGGTGGTCTGCGTCTGGAATGTATGGAGATAACGTTTTGAAGGCAGAGGACGACAGCTTCGTCACTTGGTCTCCCTCAGCAGCAGCCCCCATAAATGTTTGCTTCAGCATCGGATTCGCCTACCAGCCCTTTCGAACTGTTCAAGCATGCCCAAAACTTTATCAGGAAAGCAAAGCTTTGGCAGGCCTTCTCCAACTTCCAGTCGTTGTGACATCGCCAAGACAGAGGGAGCTTGTTTCAATCCAATACATAACTACAGGGTTTTTCTATCCCGGTTTTGACAGTATCGTTCCTTCTCGGTCCCGGGACATTACATGAACTTCATTTCCGAAGCCGGCATTATGGTTACACCGATATGCGAGTTCGAAGGTGAGCCCCTTCACGAAGCCGAATGCCTGGGACGTTAAATACCAAGTCCTTGTCGATGGCATTGATGAAACCTCTTCGTTCTCATTCGTAACTGAGCTTTTCTCACGCCAAGTTTGTCAGCCTATAATTTCAAATGACCAGAGTCCTTCGTACAGGTGGCAATGGCTTCGTTGCTGCCCACATCTTCGAACAGCTGTCCCCCACCGGAATGTTCAGTTTGCTCTTCCCAATCAGTAGCCTCATGTGAGCAGCGACGCCTGCGTTCAGGCTTTTTTATACATTCGTGTTTACTAGAAACCATTGACTTGTGACGAAGAGTCCAAAAACGCAAAACTCTCCTCGTCCCCTAGCTAGGGATCCCATATATATACACCCCCCTCCGCCCCCCATACTTACTTCTCCACCTTAAGGTTTCAATAGGGATGTTATTTTCGCCCCTGTGCGTTTGACCTCATTCCCATTTTAATTGGACAAGCGAGACTTTTTTTCAGTGCGCCTCGCCTCGCTCGCATACGCCGTAGAAAGAAGAAAGGGTTCACCAACCAAACGCCACACCACGCGGCCGCTCAAACCTGAATTGTGAAAAACTAAGGTTGGAATCGGACTCTTCCTGGGAGTGAACTCGCATTCTCCATGTTCTGAGAAGCTTTGAGGATTTTTTAAGCACATTGAAAACAATCCATAAATTTTTAGTGTTCCGACAGGGGAAGGTGGGCGGTCGAGTGGTTTGGGCGTTTGGCTGTTGTGAACCCTCCCGTGCCCTCCTAATCGTGCGTCAGGACTTGCACTAAAGCCCCTGCGTCCCTGCGGGTTTAGTTGCGTATCACTAATATGGTCGAAAATCAGTAATATGGTCGTTTTTTTGGAACACTAACTTTTAGAATTTTAATGCAAATCGCAGAAAAATATTTTACAGTTTATATGGCGTTCATACTATAATTAATAAATCAAATTCTCTTACTTTCATATCGCATATGCATATAGTAAAAAATGGTGGAAATATTACATACTTCAGGTCATCGGCGACCCCCCCAAAATGCCACTAACTTAGAAATCAATTAATTACATAACAACCACGTCCTATTTCGTGTATCCAATAATTGTCTCCTCCCCATTAGCATCCAATCTAACTATATTACCAAAACCATTATCATAAAATGAAGGGGGGTTGGGTGGTGGCCTCACAAAACCAAGCTCTCTAGCTAGCATTTCCACCCGCATATCACCAAACTCACCAACCCACTCCTCTTCGTATCCAGGGGAAGCTAGCCTAAAATCCATCTTATTCGCATGAAAAAGCTCTGTCTTATGATCAATTTGCCTCTGTTCCTCCCATTTTGCCGTCAATTTTTGGTAGTGAGCCTTGAGACCAGTATCACCATAATCGACAAATGGTGGTTCATCTCTATAGCCAAAGGGCTCCCCTAAATCGTACGGAGCTGTTTCCCCACGAGCACGTCTCCGGCGTGGAAGCTTACCAGTAATATGCTTCGTAATATATGCATTAGTTTCCCTAATTCGTCGATTTAGGTAGGCGTTATTGTCCATCTCTTTAGCGGTAAAAAGGGACTCTCTGCGATGTGCGATTTGACGAACTGCCGAACCCTTGGAAATGACCCCATGTTTTTGCACATGCTTCCTGCCCTCATCTAGCTTATTTCGTTATTCCTGGAGTACTGCCTTCTCTCTTGCAAGCTCTCTTTCCATAATTAAGCTTGCCCTAAGTAACTTAGGCTCAGCTACTTGTTAGTATGCCCTCCAAGATCTCCAAAAACTCGGTATGAGAGCGTACTCCTCCTCGTCCCTTCCAAGGATAAAATAGTCGTCTAAACGTTGACATATATAGGTATTGTGTGCCGCACGATTCGCAGATATAGGGGGGTTTTGGAAGGGTTTCGATATTAGAGGGGTTCGTAGAGGTGAAATCTCGGTTTGCTTGTCTACTGCAAAATTAGCCTATATTACCATATAAATCTGTAGCTAATTAACAAACCTTCTTTTGGTACGAATTGAGCTAGCTTGTCATATGCATACCGTATCGTTTCTCGCCCTAAAAGGCCCGCTTTACTAAAGGTACTAAGAATCGTCCTGCGCTTGAACGTCCTTCCCCGTATCGACTAGTATGCCGCTAGAAAATCAAGCTTGGTATAAACGATATTACCATACTGGATTTTATCGTAAATACTGACTTGATGCCAGTGCTTAAGGGGTTAAAAGAGGCCAATATCGAGTGGTTGGAGGAGGTGTGTACTATGTGGTGGCAGTTAAAAAGGGACAATCTTGTGGGACCAGCAATAATATAAGAACTCGTCTGAAGTATAGGAGCCATGACCGTCAAAAATCAACATCCTCCACTTGCCCTGTATTCGTTGATATGTCTGATTATGGAAGTGCTTGATATATTTGAGGCTTAAAGCATCGTTTATATATCTAGTGGAGCTCGTGGCGAAGACTGTTTCGGTATCAAGGTCGTTATTAAAGTGTTCTTCTAATAGGATCTCCCCCTTCAAAATCAGGAATGGTGTAATTGCTTCGCCCCCAGCAGATATAGTTTCGATCGCAGTAAGTGATTCTCGATTATCGGGATCTGCCAAGTAGACAGCTTTCGTATTAAGGTGTGTAATAACGATCTTTCCATTCAAAACGCCGATGCGAAAGCCAGTTTCGTCCATATTCCACACGTCTTCAAAGCAGATCCCAAACTTCTCTAACGCCCCATAATACTCATTAAAATGCTCTTCCAGATTCTCCTTTCGATTTGCCGCCTTCCGCTCTTGTGCTAGTGTCTTCGCACGAAGGGTTTTAAACCATGCTTTGTTCCGTTTGAACCATCGTTGAGCCCATATACGCGTAACTTGGTGGGTGGACGCGCTCTTAGCTAGAATCTTGTTTGCCGCCGCCCGAACCGTTTTGAGATCAGCTTTATGGCCTAAATAGATCAGGAAATCGATAAACTGCTTGACGCCCTCCTCCTGATCAGGATTAAGTGCTTTGTTGTAGGCCCCTTTGGTGTTCTGTGATTTTCGTCCTGCCAAACGCGCTTTCCAGAGTCGATATTTTACCCTGAATTGACGCGCAATCGCAGATTTTTTGACGTGTGGGTTTCTGGCATAGAAATCGGAGGCCTGGGCCATCCTTTTCTCTTCTTCAGGGTCATATTTGGTCATGGTGTTGATATTTAATTAATTAAAATCAATAAATGGGAGAAAAAAGCGACCATATTACTGATTTTCGACCATATTACTGTACCGCACTAAACCTGCAGGGTAGCTGGTTTAGTGCGAGCGACGCCGCACGATTAGTGCCCCCCACCCCCAAAAAAAAAAAGGTAGGGGGGACGCCAAAAAGAAAAAGGAAAACCCCTCCAAAAAAATTGTGTTCTTAGCTGAGGTGTACCTCAACTCGCAGATAATGCGGCTTCTGTGGATCGAACACAGTGCCTCCAGATTTCATGATCTGAAGTGGACTTCAGTCTGGCGCTCTCCCAACTAATTTATTGTTAGTTGTTGAAACCCGATGGTTTGTTGCGTGCTGACTTACGTGAGCTAAAGCCGCGCTTGTTGTTGGTGAATTGGCCTTATTCTAGCCTATGTTACCCAATGATATTTGCTACCTAGGGTTCGTCTGCACTCTCACGTGACCAGAACACAAAACTCGAATCTTCATACACTTCGATAACCACGAAACATAGATATAAATTTATCGTTAGACTTGAAGATATAATAAGGCCTTTATACAAGCATGGGAAATAATTCTACCATCAATTATAACTAGTGGCTCCTAAGCTTTTCATTAATTAGGAGCAGTGGTAGTAATTGAGAGCAATGTGGCCAGAGTTTGATCCTGAGGCTCTAAGGCACTTCACGTGGTCGTTTGCACGTGCTATAGCGGCTCGACCACTTAGGGCTCGGGAAGAACTAAACAAATAGGCCAAAGCCCGTAGAAGTGAATTGCCTAATGAATAATATCTGAAGCCAAAGATAAGAAGGGGAGAGAGAGCGCCCAGCGGGCTTATGTACAAAAGGAACAGATCACGTGCCATAGTCGCTCAGCCGTCAGACTTTCACTGGACTAGTGCCGTAACACGTGCTTTAAGGATGTTGCTCTATGATTATATACCAAACGGGCTAGGCAATCTTATATTATAAGTCCAATCTGCATTTAACTCACTCATTTATTATCCTCTCACCCAACTTTCTAGGCTAAAGATCAACGCCACAGCTGCATTTAACGCTGCCTTCCGTCATAGGAGATTTTTCTTGTGGAACTTGCCAGAGAAGGTAGCACACTTAGGTGTATATTCTGGATGGCAGCCTTAGTAATATCCTTAGGATGGTTGTACCATAGTGCCCTTTCTTCTTAACCGCTTTTCCAGAACATTTGAAATACAACAAGCAAATCGCTGATCTCTGAGCTTTGTTAATCCAAAAGCATAGATTGAATACCCAATTTGCCATAGCATGTCTTACAAGACTGGCCGTCAGCAATTCCCTCATGAATCCTCTCATCCAATTGCCAGCCAAAAGCAGCATTTGCGATAGATGATTTGGACGAGGCACTCTCTCATTCCGCGAAAGGATATACAGGTATGGAAATACCCAGGCTACAGTGCGTTGTGTACTAGAAGCCACGGTAAGCATGTATTCTGACATAAATACGGCAAGAAAAGCCTTCGCGCAACGCCGCCTGGGACTTCATGGATAGAGAGAGCCCAAACTTTTTTCCCTCCTCCATCGACCGTACCTTGGCCTTCGGGCTAGTAGTTGGTCAATAGCAAACGCACAAATCTAATGGTCGCTAATTTCACGGGTGCCTGAACTTCAATCTCTCGGAAGCTTAAACACTTCAATCAAGCTCACCGAGCTTGATCACCGCAGGAATTACCAAGGCAAAGGCAAAGGAAAGCATTCCAGACATGGGGTAAGCACACGAACTTACGAGTTATCGTTAATTCTTGACTTCAGGCACTAATTCAGAGGATATTCTTGGGTCGATATTCGTGATGTTGCCCAAGTCTACGTTGCAGCCGTAGAGTTGCCGGTAGCGGAAAGCAAGATATTCCTTTTAATAAGGGCTCTCTCAACATATGATTGTGGATCTAATCCGCAAGCATTTTCCCGAGTATCATTCAGCCGTGCCCTCCGATTCGGTGGAGGGGGGCGATTTTCCCGCCGGCGGCACGTTCAAGATTGACAATATTTGCAGCGTTGAGGTACTGGGCATCAAGTACAGGAATTGGAGGATACTGTAGTGGATACAGTCAATTTACTCAAGCTCACACGGGCATAAAGCATGCTGAATATGGACCAGAAAGAAAGGCCACGTGAACCATTTCAATACCTCAATTAAATCGCAAAATACGACACTAGTAACATCCGATGAGAGACTATAAGAACGATTCTCCATTATTACGTTCGTGCTTGAGAAGAGAGGGGAATGTGCCTGGCTTGATTGACAAAATGCCTGCCTAGCTTCGTTTCCGTTCGAATACTCTTACTTACGCTTCACCAAGACCAACAATCTTTCAACAACAACAACGAAGGGAAGAGTCTAAGCATTAAATTTTGAGAAGTGGGATATTTCTTTATCTTGAATTCTCCGGAAAGTTCGCCGATCCCAACAACCCTGCACCAAGTAAGCCCGATCCAAAAGTGGGGTCCAAATCTACATGGTCATCCAACAGGTTACATCTTCTCGATCGAGCGAATCGAGATGTAACGTAAGATTGTATATTCCTGTATATATTTTGGTACCCGCGTGTGGATGCTATTTCTAAAAACGCCCTTCAAAACTTCCCTTCCTTTACTTGATTATCTGGTACACTTTCTTCTGCTCCTCCACTACAACATAATGCCTCGACCGTGTTCCTTGCTATCGTTCCTACTGAAGGTATATTTCGGACTACAATATTTTATCATTGGTATTCCCGCTAAAGATGTGGCGCAACATGTCAACCCGTTTATCGGGACTGAGGGACAAGGAAACCCTGGAACAGCTATTGGTGGCGGAAATGTGTTTCCGGGTGCTGCACTCCCATTCGGGGTAGTAAAATTTGGCATTGACACTACAGCTTTCGATTGGACAAACGTTGATGCGAATGCTGGATATACTCCCGATGGTTATGGTAGGAATTTCATTCTCCATAATTGGCTGATTTTTACTCACTGCTGAAGTCACGGGAGTGAGCCTGCTTCATGAAAGTGGAACCGGAGGAGCACCGACATATGGCTTCGTTCACCAAATGGCACTTTCAACATTGAAGAACGTCAATGTCCTTGATAACCTCACGTACATGCAAGAACGTGTTGAACCAGATGTAGCAAGTGTTGGATACTTCAAAACCTCACTTGCAAACGGGGTTATTGCCGAACTCTCAGCAACCGCACATACAGGAATCATTCAGTACAACTTCACAAGTGGAGACGAAAGACACATTTTAGTGGACGTCTCGCATATGCTTCCCTCATCGGGCGAGGCACAACATTCACAGTTCTACAGCAGTGGGTTTATGGCACGAAGTCCAGATGGGACAAGGTATCAAGGTTATGGTGTATATAGAGGTGGATTCAGTTCACGTGAGTTTATTTTTAATCTCAGCCTCTTAATCGAGTCCAGCCCTGACAAAGTGGAATGTAGGACCTGATGCATCAGTCTACTTCTGCGCCGAATTCAACACCGCTCCACTCACTGTTCAACTTTTCTCCGGTGAACACACGGACCCATACTGGCCAAACAGCACGCTTCCCTCCTTCAAACCACCAGTCTTCACAAATGCATCTTCGATTTCTGGAGGCCAAGCATATTGCGGTTACGGTCGGCGAGTAGGAGGCCTATTCACCTTCTCCCCAAACGCCACGGCCGTGAAATCCAAACTTGGCGTCTCCTTCGTAGACTCAGATAAAGCATGCCAATACATCGCCTCCGAACTCCCCACCTGGGACCTAGAGCCCATTGTAATTTCTGCTATCTCCCAATGGAACACGGGAGTTCTTTCGAAGGTGACCACAACCGACAAATCTAACGCAACTTTAATTGAAATGTTGTACTCGGGTTTGTACAAAATGCATCCTATGCCCTCTGATCGCACAGGAGAGAACCCGAATTGGGAAACCGATGAACCTACTTATGATGACTTCTACACCCTTTGGGATACATTTAGGTGTTTGAACAGCTACTTGGTGTTGACGGCCCCGATAAGAGCAGCTGGCATTGTGCGGGGATTGGTGGATGTGTGGAGGTGGGAGAGGTTTATGCCGGATGCGAGGAGTGGGAATTACAACGGAAGAGTGTAAGTCACAGGCCGCCATGAATAACATTCTTCATTACTGATTATGCCCACACAGGGAGGTTCCAATGCCGATAATGTCCTTGCTGATGCTTATGTCAAAGGTTTGTTCGCTCCTGAGTACGGCATCAACTGGACAGACGCCTATGCAGCAATGAAGACAAACGCCGAGCTAGTCCCATATAATACCTTCGATTATGGAGATCCAACTGGGAGTGTGAAAGAAGGTCGTGGTGCTTTGCCTGACTGGTTGAATCTTGGCTACGTCTCAATGTATGATCCTGTAGCCGGAACCGGATTCGGTCGATGCATTTCGAGAACCGTAGAGTATAGCTTGAATGATTTCGCTCTCAGTCAAGTTGCGAAAGATCTATCTCCAGGCGATCATGTCAAGTATTTGAATCGTTCTGCGTAAGTACTTTAATGTCCTTGATCAAAGAGAGTTCGTGCTAACATGAGGATTAAGCGGGTGGCAAAAAATCTGGCAACACAATCTCACCTCCCTCAACTTCACTGGCTTCCTCGCCCCACTCTATGCAAACGGAACCCGAGACTCCTCGTACTCCCCTCTCAATTGCGGCGTTTGGTGTTCCTGGTCCGACGTAACCTACGAAGGCTTGCCCTGGGAATACTCCTGGACAATCCCCTACGACATGTCGACTTTGATCTCGTACATGGGTGGGCCAAGCACCACCGAATCTCGGCTGGATGCCATGTTTACCCCAGGTTTGCAAGACGGCAGCGTTGGTTCTGGGAATGGCATCGGCTCAGCAATCTTCAATCCAGGCAATGAACCAAGTTTCGGAACACCATTTTTATATAATTATTTACCTGGACGACAATGGAAAAGTGTGATGAGGAGTCGAGAGATTGTCAATCAATATTATTCAAATGGCAGGGACGGGGTGCCGGGGAATAGTGATGCCGGGGCGTTGGAAAGTTGGATGGTGTGGAATTTACTCGGTGAGTTTTCCACTTCTGGTTTGGAGTTGTAGTTCTGAACTAATTAAAAGGTCTCTATCCTGTTGTTACGCAACCTATTTATTTGATCCTCTCGCCTTGGTTCAGTGACGTCACGATTTCGGTGGCAGGAAACAAGACATTGAAAATCACAACTGAAGGTCTTGGGAAAGGACCATACATTCAAAATCTTACCGTGAATGGAGAAGTTTGGAACAAGAGTTGGCTCACACATGATGACTTGGTTAGTGGCGTTGGCGGAAGTATTCATTTTGTTCTAGGAAGTAAACAGACAGAGTGGGACCTTGGAGAATTGCCTCCTAGTCCAGGGCATGTGGATTTGGGGATCAAAAACTAGCCTATTCTTCTCATTTACCTGGATTCGAGTCCAACGATACCTCATTAGCGCCATCCAAAATGTCATAAATATTCCCCTGAAAATAGCTGAATATTCCGTCCGCCTTCGTATCCCGTTTCAGCAGCAAGCTCTTGACATCGTTCTCGAAATCCCTCTGCCCAAATCCGGCCACCAGAAACAATTGTCAACCATATGGCTAAACTTAGGAAGGTACCGGAGCGAACGATTTGGCGGCACTATTTTCTAATGCCCTAAGCTAAGTTGGATATTGGATATTCATCCTCTCTAAATCTAAACCTGGGTTTCTGTACATTTAGAGACTATTCCCTTGAAATGCCTCCAGTAACTGCGGTATATTAAAAGCCCACCCCTGGGGTACGCAACGTCGGATGGAAATATCTAATATCAGCGCCGTTCTTTTGCTCTTCGCCGGTTGGGTTGCAGAGATGGCTCATTTTGCCAGCGTGGGGCGCCTTGCTGAGTGGAAGCTCTCTCTACCACCTGCGCAACTTTTCTGGCCCAATGGACCACATTGAATCTTCAGCCAAACATCAATAGAGGCATCAAGAGCTGAGGAAGAAAATCTGATTCGTAAGCCTATCTAATTCATTGCACTATTCACTGTTTCCGCAGCTATTTCTTCCGTAATGGGACACAATAGGGAATGGGACCTCTTGAAGGAACTGGAGTGCACTTGGAGGCAATAAGGCTACTAGAGGGGCATACAAGCTGGATGAGCAGAGCGGACACCAAGTTACATGAGAGTTCACGAAGTGGTAGACCATGGGACGGGATGAGTGGTATCAAGGAAAGAGAGTGCGATCGAACCTGGACGCCACATAGACTGGGAATAGTGCATCTAGAGAGAGGTCTACTCTGGGAGAGCAGCGCAATTGCAGAAAGACAGACACATTCGCTGATATTACGGTGCTGAACACTACACAATAGAGGTGCAGGCGATAAGCATAAATCCTCGATTCTTTCTAGCTCAAATGAACGGACTGCATACACTCTGAAGCCAGCCTCAGTAGATGCTCCAGGAAGGCGAGGAAGAACAATTAGTACACCTGAATGAACCAGCGCTGTGTTATTCCCGTTCTCCGTACCAAGCGCCACCGGTATTGAAAAGCAACGACTCCCCAGTTGTCGCAGCCGCCTCGGGAAAAGCGATGTGTAGGAGTTAAAGTGAAGCATGTGGGAGCACAATTAAGTGATTAATAGTCGGACTTGACGTCGCGCTAAAGGGGCCTTTCCCTTTAGTCGGGGAAAGCAAGTTGTCCCCGGAAAGCAAGATGTCCCGCACCAGCCTTTTTTGCCTTCTAAAAAACAATACTAGGAACTAGCTATAGAAAATCTAATTAATATATTTTATTTATAATCTTATAGTTACCTATTATATAATTAAGGAATAAAATTTTAAGTAAAAAAATAAAAATTTATAATTAAGCAAAAGTTATAGATATAATACTCGCAAAATGGTTACGAATAAATAATTCTTATAATTTTTATATTTCTTATAATTTTATTATTAAAACCTTAATAACTCTCTACCTATATCTTTTTTTAAGATTTAGAGAATCGTATCTAATTTATAAGGCTTATATTTTTAATTTTATTACTTAGAATTATTTTAAAAGGTTAAGGTTTCAAGTTATTAAGGATTTTATTTGGTGCGGGACATCTTGCTTTCCCGGGACAACTTGCTTTCCCCGACTAAAGGGAAGGGCCCCTTTAGCGCGACGTCAAGTCCGACTATTAGCTATCCGGGGAAATTAGGTGGCGGTGAGCGATATCGGCACGGAGTAATTAAGCCCGAGTGCAGGTGGTGCACAACCCTAATTGGCTGGTCTAATGCGCCACGTGATGAAGTGAAATTCGTCGGGCCGAGTTACTCCGGTTGGGCCATAAGTACCTTACAAAATTGTCCCCAGAATAGGTGTACCCGATGGATTGCGAGGTGACACGAAAGTCAGTCTGGATTGTCGAGGTGCGAGGTGCGTGGCTACTGTAAGTGTAAGAGGCCAATGAGTCGCTCCATTCGTCCACCTAATATGAACGATGGCCTGGAGGAGTCCCACATGTACTCTCACCCTTTCATGGTTCGTAAGCCAAGGCAGAGCCTCGCTATTACGATGTGCCTTTGTACCTTCCGTTGGTAATACTCTTCTAAGCTCATCCTTCGAACCACATAGTGTGGGCTCCTGCCACGATGCTTCTCTAATGCCTGGGAAACTGGACGCCTCGTCATTTCGTGTGGCCCCCAGAGTCTTGGATTGCTCTGGACACTGCAGCAATATTGGCCCAGTGGCTTGGCGGCAATTTCCGGAGAAGGAAGTGGTGTGCTGCGGCTTGAATCGCAATGCAGGGTTGCTATTGAGGCCCAACGTGAGGCTGAACTATCCTGCCGATAAAGCTGAACAGCTTCTCGTCATATCTCTCTCACATATCTCTCCCAGTGCTTGACCCTCGTATTGTCTCAATTATAGTTCAAGTCTTAGCCTGAACTCTTGTTACTCTGTTCTTGCCTTAGCAAGCGCAAGTTCGCAGCGCTCTTCCTATCCAATGGCTAGCCAAGAGAGCATCCACCTCCAAGATCTTTCAACTGCTTCTGCGAACCCCAACGCTCCAGCCATCGCAGGTCATGAGGCCAACAATTCGTCTTCAAAGCCCGTAGTTACTCCTACTGCAGCTGTGGCGCCGAGAAGATCTTCCGAGAGGGAGGGGCATCACGATATGCTTGAAAAACTTCTCCGGTCAAAGTTAAACAGCGACATCCACGGGGTGGAGAGACAGAAATTGAGGAATTTTCTCTTTCACTACAGCTCACTTAAAGGCAAGCCAGGTGATGAAATATTTAAAGAAATGGTTCAGTACATGAGGTACAAAGACCCAACGGAGGGTTCGAGCTGGGCCGAATCATCCCCCAAACTCAGCTCTTGCTCCACAACTTTCTCCGAATGCCTCGAGATTTTACGGGAGGAGCTACGTTCAGGACGAACGGAGTCTTTCCAGTTTTGGTGAGCTCTATCTTATTGTGGTTGCTCTGCATGAAAATACTAGGCCTGTCACTGACGTGATATTAATTCGAAGTATACTCTCCGCCAAGCTCCCGGAAGCCACCCGATCTGAGAAATATTCTTTCTCAGATAAATGGCCTTTGGCCAGGAACAGTCGGCTAAATCGAATGTATAATGCGCCAAGAGATGCAATATTTCATGTGATACATGAGGAATGGGAGTGTCACCAAATTTGGATAGATGCGGAAGCACCGAAACCATTTTGGCCGAATAGAAAGATAACACTGCCATCTAAAGGTTTATATCCCGACAAATTGTGCTAATAGAAACTAATGGCTTCCAGACACCACTTGGAAGACGCCGCCGGTTAAGGATCCAGAGTCTCTAATATTCAAATGGCAGCGGGTATTACCAAAGTACCACAACGACCTGTACGAATACATATGGCAGCGGCAAGTGGAGCCCCCGGGGTATCAAAGTGCTAAGGTTTCAGTCCATAGGATCTCGGAGAAGCCTAAGAACGTGTTGATTATCTTCGATTCCACCGTCGTCTCTGAGCCGAGAGACGAACCTAGCAGTATCCTCAAGATGTACAAGGACATTCTTGACAGGCCATTGCCACATGACACCGGATGCCCACACAGTATTGAGACACAATTTGTCAGATCGTTATATTGTATTTTCCGCCTTATGATCGAATGCACAAAGGAGTTCCTGACCGACCTTCATAAACAACTTTCGGATTTTGTAAGATGACTCTATTACCACGTCGAAGCATCCTCTGCTAACAACCCGATTTTAGACATCGTTGGGGAGAAGTGATCCATCAGCCAGCAAACTCCACTACTTGACTCATTTGGAAGATTGCAGGCAACAATCTTGCTTAGAATTAGCAGATACTTTATCACTGCTATCGGAATTATGGCAGACGCACGTTGAAAACAATGCGCGAGTGGACTCGGGAATGAAACCTTGGAAGGAGGAAATTGAAAAGGATCTCACGTACCTGGGAGAAGAAATGAAAGGAGTGAAGGGCAAAATTGAAGGCGTTCGGGTTATGGTATGCAGTCAAGACACTTCGTACCCCGTCAGGAGTTACAAGCTCATAAAATCCCAGGTGAAAGATAAACTTAAGCTTCGCCAGATTAGTCGCACTTTCATCCTAACTTTCGTGGCTGCTGTCTATTTACCCTTCTCTTTCATGACAGTAAGTACATCTTCAGTTACTCAAATATCAATTGCTCATCGCCAATCAGTCTCTTTTCGCCATGAACGTCTCAGACCCTCTCTGGCCGTCATCCAACTCGAAAGCTTCTAATGGTACTGCCTATACGACCGTCGACGGCACAAACAGTACAAGTGATGTGTTCGCAGTTTCGCAAAACGAAACAGATGCTATCGTAGGTGCAATATACGACACTGCCTCTCACCTCTGGACTTTCAAAGAGTACTGGTACGTCACGGCTTCCGTGACCTTCGCCACCATATTTCTTCCCATGATTATCGGGCCAATCTTTCGCATATTATCACAATTTCTGTCCCGCCATATGGCTTAGTGGCGTGCAGCCATACTAATTCTAGGATTCAACGTGATATATTTTATGAGTTTGTACCTCCCCAGGTTGCCCTTTCTAATTATATTCGGCGTTTTCCTCGGGCTCTTGGCGGCATCCCTTCTGATGGAAGCGCTAATATTGAAACGAAGGCGCATATTGTGGGCATCCTTTGCGCTGCTTTATGTCGCTACTCTAGCGTCGTCTATATATTTCCTTTCTATTTCTAGACTATCCCTAGGACTAGTTTGTCCGCTCTTCGTATTTTGCGTCTGGGTGGATTTTTACAAAGAGGCTAAGACGCGATTATACGTCATTTTTGGTTTCTTTGGGGGGAAAGGAACATCATCGCCTGAAACGGATTTAGAGGCTGCTCAAGGAGTTGCAGTGGCTGCACAAGGAAACGGAGAGGATGGAATAGAAGAAGCCGCCGGGGGCGTTCCTAGAACGTCTGGGCCCGATGGCCGAACACCAGCCGGCTAGGGGGTCTAGGGGCATTTCTGCTGAAAGAGCTCCTAATAGACAAACTCCTCGACGAGCAATAAGCTTGCCAAGTTTACGAAATAGGTTTTAATTGAGCTATAATTTAATTCGAAGATATTTCTTAATTAATCTAATAGTCCTTTTAAATAGTACAGTTTAAAGATAAAAATACCTCAGAAAACAGAGGTTTAAACCTCAAGTTTCCGGGGTATTTGCGTCCCGATTGATAGACAAAGATGCATATTGCATCGATCCAGAGGTCGATGCGACTAATATCAGGCCTAAATGGCGAAGGTCGAATGCGCCTAAGTGCTGCCGCAAGATTAGTCGTAAGTTGGAATTCGACACCGTTCAAAGATATGGGAACGGTAACGTTTGGATCGGCCCAGACATAGGAAAGCGCCAGCATTTTTGGAATGCGACCCAGTGTTTCCTTTCGAAGCGTGCAGACAATGGATGCGGAGAACTTCGCAGGCGCGTGGATTCGGATGACTGATCTCGTTTGTGGCCAAAGGTTGATATACCAGAGTTACCATTACTACTAGACAAAGAAAAATAAAGCACGAGAACGAGAAAAACGACCTACAACAAAGGGCTATGCAGAGACATGAATGGCTCCGCGACGCGCCCCCCTTGCGCGGTTGCCGCCGAGGCTGAAACCTACTAGCACTGTCGTCCCCAACGCTACACGGCGTAAAAATGATCAATATTTCACTTAAAATTCTCTCTGTCTCGAGTCTTGGCCACCGTCCTTCAAGAAGAATAGGATGGATCCCTCGCAATTGCTCAAAGTATTACAATGACTCGATGTGATATACTTTGCGGCCGTCGAAAGTCTTGGGAAACGTCTCCCCACTTAAGGTTAACCATAAGCGAGATACAAGTTCGACGAGCCTAGCCTCTTTAAGGTGGCTCCCTGAGACCCGCGTCAGCACAAGAGCCCTGCACAGTACGACTTCAATCCTTAACGCGATACAGGCATTACGCATTCAGATATTGAATCTCTAGAAACCTCAAACTTTAATCTTCTCTTCCTTTCCTCCTCATCCTCATTGCTCGGTTCGCAGAGACTATCGCGACAGCATTACCCAATCATCCAACCCGCCGTCTACCGCACCTCCTCCCCAATCCCCCAACCTCGTAGACAGATGTAGCATGATTCGGCGAGCATATCGTCGTCGACATTCTTGAGTGCTCCTCTTGGGCGCACGAGGCCTGCTTGGCCAAGTCCGTTTTCGAGACAAAGAAGCTCTGGACGGTTATTAGAGAACGGGATCCAGCGTTCTCTACGAGGCCTCTTCGATTCGATACCCCTATTATGAGCGGTGCAAACTGGCTAGCGGGAGACTATACATTTGCTACTAGAATATAGTGCCTATAACCTCGAAGCCCTTCTTGTCCTCGCCGCCCGCTATCCCGACGGGATGAAATGAACTTCTCTTCTTAGCCATCCGGTATACCCTCCTTCTGCCTGCCTTCCGTGAGCTAATATTCAACTTTCTAGTGCCGCCACCGGATTCCGTTCTTTTGCCCTTCCACTTGGGCTCTGAAAAGGATCCTTCTCTCTCTGGCCTCGAATTGTCATGTCCTATGGATTTGCGCTAGCATCGCAGCCTCTACTCCTCTCCATTGTCGAATAAACATAATACCTATCTTCTCTTTGGTGCACGTGTTTGGAGGCTCAATCAATGGATCAACACAAAAGCTCCTTAGGGTATAGTGTTAAGAGGCTGTGCTTGTTGACCGAGAGAAGGAAGGGGCGGGGAATGGAAGAAAGAGCAATCCAGATAAGGGCGCTCGGGGGCGGACAATATGTCCACAGGGGTAGATATTAGAGAGTGCAAGCAGCAGACAAGGCCATTACAAGGATGCTGTAAAATGGGTGGGGGGGCCTTCGTTGATAATATAACTTTGAAGTCATGCAGCGTGCTTCTACAGACGAGCCACCGAAGGCGTAGATCTGCTTGTGACAGAAAATCAGCTATCAAAGGGCATGTTTGAGGCCATGGACAAATTTCCTACGTTAATGGATTCGGCGTTGCTGCGCTTCTGGTATGAGATATTCAGCAAGTACAGTCGGTCCGATCCAAAAGCGACAAAACGGTCGCTCTTTTACGCCCATAATAACTTTTTAACTACGACCCTAATTAATTTATACTAAGTAATGCGATTATAGAATAGAACCAGGCGAGAAATACCTATTAGTTAGATTTTTAATATAATTTGTTATTCATTAATAATCGAGGCTTAAAGTATACGGACCCTTTTTACTTTTTTTAATTTTTCCCCATATAAAACGCAAATATATTTGCTCGCTAAGGTTACATAAGCCCGGGCTTTAGGGGGAGATCACGGTATCTCACCAGCCTTATTATTAATATAATAATAATAATTAAGCCCTATAAGCTCAAGTAAGCCTTCCTAAATACTAAATATAGCTTTTTCTGGTACTATATATATTATATATATAGTAGGGCCCTAATTATATAGGTTTCAAGCTAATTTTTGGCCGAACTAAATCCATAAACCTTACTTATTACTTAGCTACCTTCTTTCCCTTATTTTTATATATTATCCTATTTATCTATTACCTTTTTAGATATTATTCTATAGCGTTTTTGCTTCCATATATACCAAGCAGCTTATTTAATACTTAATCCCTTCTAATATATATTTATCTAGCGGAATATACGGTTATAAAACCTCTGTATAGTCTCAATCGAATAAGCTTTAAGTGCCTCTATTACCTTAATCTTGGTATCTGAAAAGCTAGTCTTCTTTACTTAATAATATCGAGTTTTACTATACCCCTAGGATATCTCGATTAGGTTAATTTCGTAGTGGAACTTCGGTAAAAACATAGTCTTATATCCCCGATCTATAATAAGCTCTTTTACTTGGGACTTCTCTTTAAAGAAGTCTTGGTAATTCAATAGTATACGAGCTAAATAGTATATTTATTTAATAGCGGGAGGGTATTTAAGGGATATAGTATACTTAGTATCCTTTAAATACTTAAATCTTAAGCCAGGGATATTATAATCTCGCTTAATAAGAATCTATTCCATACCCTTAGGCTCTCTTTGTAACGGCTGGCGTAAGGGCATGATCTGCCAAGGACAGGATATCGGAAACAGGCACAAAACGGAGCTAAGCCGGAATTGCTTGGACGGAACAATACTAAAGGTCGAGGCATCCTCCCTACTTTGTTCCATAGCTTAGTATTTTTCAATACATGAGATTCTTGGATCTTTGAGCCCTGGCCATTGCCTCGATCCCGCCGTCACACTCTTTCTCTATTCGAATTAAGTTACTAAAGGACTTAAATAGTGCCCTATAACCCCGGAATTATATACTCTGGTAGAAAGTATATATCCCTTCTATAGGCCTTAATATTACTCTTTTTAACCCCCCCTAATTCCTTATTTATACCAAAGGCATTTAGTATATCTTTACTATATAAAGCATATATAGAAAACTAATTAAATATTAGAATAGCTATATAGTTTAGATACTTCTATTCAAATATATTAAATATCCTAGTAATCTATACTAGTAGCTGTTTTATATCTTACTAGGGGTCCCTATTTGAGCCTGGATATATAATTTAACGGGTATTCAAATTGGGATTATCCGGGATAAAAATGCCTTTATTATTTGGTATTTTAATATACTTCTCAGGGCCTATAAATTCAGAATCGTAAATTAGCCTCTCTTTGCTCTTTCCGGGCATTTTTTACTAATTATCTACTAGCCAGAGGCTCTTTTTATAGTCAAATCCATAGAAATAGCTCTTATTATAAAAGTATATTATATATACCTGAACTCTAATTAGAAGTAAAAGTTAAATCATATGTTATATACTAGCTTTATTTTTTTTATATTAAACTATATATAATAAAAGTTCCTTTATTAAGGGCAAAAATACCTCTTAATAATACTAAATTATATTAGGGCATTTATATTTATCTATATAAAGCCCTTTCTTAGTCTTATAGTAATAAAAGCCGAGCCTAGAAAGCTATAAGTAAGCTATACTATAGGTAATAGGCTTTTCTATTATTAATAATAATTAAGGCAAAATCTCCTAATTAATAGTATTTAGGAAATCATTTAGTAATATTATTTCAAGCACTTAATTAATTAACTAAATATAGCAGGCTAAAAAAATATCCTTATTATCCAGATAAGAGATACTCTTTCTTTTACTATCCCTAGTTTCTTGCGGAATATTATCCTACTATTAATAGTAATTAAATAGCCTCCTAATTCGCTAAGCTAGTATCTTTCTATTATTTAAGTAGTAATTACTAGAAGCTACTAAGAGTAATATATTAATCCTTCCAAGTTAATATTACCCTAGCTTTAGAAGCTATTAAGTATATTACTAGAATAAGTATAAATTAGTAATTATATATAAAGTATATAGCTCTTTGGTTTGGGCTAGCTTAATATCTATATTATTAAGAACTTCTTAGTAAGTTATTTATATATCTAGAGCTTTATTATTTCTATAAGCATTTCTAATAAAGGTATCCAAAAGTAGCTTATTTATTCTATTATCTTTATCTTTAAGCCTTTACTTTTTTCTTAATTATATATCCCTAGAAATATTAATTAACCCCCTAATAATATCGAATTATAGCTTCTTTTATTTAAAAAATAGTATAATTATAAAGGCCTTAAGCCTACTAGATTATTCTATAACTTGAGTATCTTTTGCCCTCTAATTATATATATGTTTTTATTAAGTTCTTAATAGCTTTACTAATTCCTTTATTAATTTGGGAATATATAAGCCTCTAGAAACTGGAAATAATATTAGTATACTTATATTATAATATAAAAATTAAAAAAATAAGATAAGAAACTTACTAGCCTATTCTATAAGTCTTTACTCTTACTATACGAATATAGGCTTCTCCAAAATAATTGTCTCATTACTACTAATAATAAGCTTTTACTAAGCCTAAAAGAAAATCGAATCTTTAAGCTCTAATTTATTATTTTATTTAATATCTAATTTATTAGAATCGTCCTCTATATTAGAGGATTTCCCATACCATTCGTTAATAGATACTTGGATTATAGCTTCTTTAGCTATAGTAAGAACTATAATTAAATCAAGAGTCAAATTAGCTCGCTTGCGTTTCTAAAGGCTTATAGAGGTAGCTATTAGAAGTATATAAAAGGGGCACTGAATTAGGTTTATAGTTATTAAGATATTAATATAATTATAGAAGAGCAGTTAACTAAGGGAGGCAGTTATATAATAACCAAAGTAAAAAAATAATTATATAAAACACAAAAATATTTGCTTGCTTAATCACGTATATTATAACTTCCTTAATAATAAAGATATTATAATTTCGAGAATATAGAATTAATTCCTATAATATATAGTATAGTTTTAATTAATACTATTTATATCAATTAGTATGGTGGTGGTTTTTATTTTTTTTTGTCGCTTTTGGATCGGACCGACTGTAGTAGAGGGGAAGGCTCGGTTCGCGGTATAACTTCGGCACACAGAAAAGGGGTTTCGGTTAGTTGGGAGGCACGCAGGACATATTGGAGAACAGGGCATGGGCAAGGAGAGAAGAACATGGCCAAAAGTAGCAGGATATGCTAGTTACTCCTCTCTGGAACGACATTTCTACGAGGGCAAGCCTCAATTCTGAGAATGCCAACAAAAGCACTGCTAGCAGCAACAAAGTCCAGAAGCCAGATCCGACACGACGCAACCTGGAACAGGCACACAATAGTAGACTACAGGAATGAAAGATGCTCTCTAGAAAAGATCGAGGACTATAAGAAGGCTGTAGCACCCAGATGCCGGGGGCGCCACAAGAACAGCGCAGCTCTGGCAAGATCGAGAAGTAGAAGTCTATGGAGACCAGCATACAGTTGGAGCAAACACTGTGATGGAGTACAGAGCTTAGGGAGAAGGGAGACTGGAAGACACACACATATGGACAGCAATAGGCTGGTATGCAGTGTACTTCATAAAAGACTCTGGAAGGAGCGGCAAGAGTGGAAGATTCTGGCCAAGCCACTTCGCACTAACAAAAGCCGCTCACGGCACCCACTAGAGTTTCGGGGAAAACAATAAGCATCCGTGGATATACGCCACCAAACTTACAGACATTTACACATCGGGAAATATCAAATTCAGCCCCTTTAGTGGCTGCCACTCCAGAAATCAGATATCAGACACAAGCATACTCGTCTCTGACATCCATTTATGCACCCAGCATGCGCGGAAATGCACTGACATCCTAGAGACATTCGTGTGTCAGAATGAATTATCCTCAACACATATATCAACTACCGTTATCGACATCCGAGGCAGGCCACGGTATATCTTCTGGTTTAAGGAAAAGGGGAAAGGGGTTAGGGAAGGGGCGCTCTGGCCAGCCAAATCGCTTCGTGGGCTAATAAGCGTTCGTTGCGAATTTTGGCGAAGCCCTTGAAAGCCCCTGAAATGCAACGATACGATAATAAATTGGCAGATTATTCAAGACATTTCAGGGAGGATTTGGTGGACTATAAATGATGTAGCTGTAAAACTCGTGAATGGTTAGCTATCTCTGGGGCGCCGCGTAAGTTCTGCGATCGTTAGTTAAGCCCAAGTGGCAAGCCTCAAGGACTTGCAATTCTCCTCCGAATGCGCTACAGAAACTTTACTATGCTATTTCATTAGAAGAAACATGATATTGCAATCTCTGTTATTTCTACCTCTTGGTAGTCGTTTATGATATGTCTGCACATCGAATTCTTACAGTTTTCCAAAGTCTGACAGCACCAACCTCGCTTTACTACACTCACGACACTACATAGTTTTGCCCGCATTACCGATGAGAATTGAAACTAATAAATCGAAAAAATATTTATTCAATCTTATATCAAAGAAAGTTCATCTTTAGTTCGGGTCATATTAAACTGCTGGGTAGATCTTTTGAAATGTCATTACACGATAACTCTCCTGTGCAACGAACATAAAAGGAACGCCGATTTTCCTTGTCCTAAATTAAAGATACACAATGAAGCAAAGGTTATGAATGTACCGCTTGATCGTTCTTTTTAGGTCTTTGAGTTATTGTTGAATATTCAAGGTCTTGGGAGAACATGAGCAAGAGGGCAGTCGAAATGTTCCACTGGACTTGAAACATTGGACGTGTCGGTTTTGGTCCTCGTCGCGGGCTCTGCTATCCAGAGAGCTGGAATAAAAATAAATGTACAGCAGAATGCCGGATCATTCGGGGCAGGCTTTTTGTGCCCCTCTCGGTGGACCACCAGAGCGCGACTGACCTTCACTATCCCAAGTCACAATGGGACGTTTATTTTGACTCGGGCGGAGAAAGAATTGGTTAGAGAAAGCTCGATATATATGAAGATTGCAAACCTCAAATGTACAGTAAGGCGTGCGTACATTGGAGAAGCGGCATTTACAGTGCGCAGCTTGACTTGGGACTTTGATATTATAAACTCCGGATGTACCATAGCGAATATGTATAATTAAATGGGAGGATTTGCGTTATTTAGCTTGACTGAAGAATATTTAGAGAGGAATAGATTTGCATTTTCCAGGTCAACTTCAGACATGGATAAAGGTTGTATTTTTAATGTACAGCGTGGGCTGGGACATTAAATGCGAGGGCCTTTTTTTCTCTCCCTAATGAGTTCTAAAATCAAGGCGAAGCAGAGTATCAAACCCCGATCTCGCTCCTTACTCCTCCTCCTCCTCTCCACAATACAACCACTCACGACCTCGCTCCTTGCACCTCGCAGTCTACCAATGTGCTATAAGTTGCTTGGTCATTGAAATCGCCATGGCTTCCAATACTGCCAAGTGCTTTCAGGACAATGAGGCTAGTAGTTGCCAGCTTCTCCAACCTCGCACTGACTGCAATAGCCTCCCAGCCCTCAAGCGCCTCCCTCATGACATCAACTCCCCACATGTATTGCTGCCATTGCTCGTCAGCCCAGAGATCTGGATTTCTGCCATTCTTCGCCTCCGTCGCCCTATTATCTCGTCCATTTGCTCTTGGCTTCCCCGCACCCCTCATCTTCTGATCCCTCACCCTCTGCTCCTCCCCATCGGGAAGATGCAGCGCCCGTCTCGTTGCAGTTGCAGAACTTTGTATCTTCTCCGCCCTCTCTTTCCTCACTGCTTGAAAGACGTTAAGTGCTGACTCAATTTGATCAACAGAATCGAGCTTCGACAGTACGCAAGCAAGAGCGCCTGCATCCTCGATACCTTGAGCAGCGCCTTGGGCAACGTAGGGAAGCATGGGGTGCGCAGCATCGCCGACCAATACGCACTTGCCATTAACCCAAGTAGGGAGAGGAGGATGAGAGTACAGATTCCATTCGGCGACATCGCCATCTGGAACATAGGAGAGGAGAGATTTAACAGTGTCGTTCCAGCCGGCGTACCACTCGAGCATCTCTTTCTTGGAGCCTTTTCTCGTCCAGCTCTGATCATCTCCTCCGTTTACTTGACAGCCCTGCTTCTTTTGTGGGTGTAGTAGGACCACATTGTACATCTCGTTGTTGCGGATTGGGTACGCCATGATATGACCGCCAGGCCCCATCCAGCGCATGCCTACATTGCTGTTCAATAACTCAAGCGCTCTTTGATCTCCTACCAGCTGTGACCTAGGGATGAGGACACGATATGCTGCATCTCCCGTCGACATCGGCCGGGCTTTGTTATCCCGATTGCGTGCCTCGTGTCCTCTACCACCGCCATTTACGGGCCTGGGTGGCTCGTTCGAGGTCTGTCTCCAACGATACGTCTCGAAGCGATCATCCCCATCTATTCCTGTACAACTCTTTTGGAAAGCTGAAGATACACTGCGAAACGAACCGCGCCTTTTGGCATCACTATTGCTTTGTGAAGCTGGAGACAAGAAATATTGGCGCATAGAGCTCTTCACGCCATCAGCGCAGATCAGGATATCCCCTGACACTAATTCCCCGGATTCGAGCTTGATGCTAGCACCAAAATTGGGATGGATGGCAATCACTCTTTTGCCAAGGTAAATTTCAATAGGGATTGGGAGGGAGGCGAGAGCCTGGAGGAGAATGGTTTGAAGGTCTCCTCTGTGAATTACACACAATGGTGCGCCATATTTCTCTCCCACCTATGTTACAAAGTCAGTAGGTCCTCTCATCGCCATGCAAAACCAAAATTTGGTACTGAAAAGTGATAGGGTTAACTTACAACTGGCATCAAAGGAGCAGTCCCGATTTCGGAATCATCTTTCCATCTTCGAAGACTTAAACCCTCGAGCACATTCGCTTTCTCCATTACATCACCAAGAATACCCAAGCGGGCAAGGATTCGGGAAGCATTTGGTGCAATTTGTAGCCCGGCACCTATTTCAGTGAGGCAATTGGCCGCTTCGTAGATGGTGACTCGGTGCCCGGTCAGAGAAAGGGCGAGGGCGGAGGTGAGACCAGTGATTCCGGCCCCAATAATGAGGATATTGAGAGGTGTGTGGGCTTTGGGATGCCAGTTCAGATTTTCTTTGAGACTTTCCATTATGTTTGTACAGATTGCAAGTGGCTTGTAAGTAAGGAGCGGAGTTTGAAGGATGAAGGAATTGTGCGAGGAATGAAATAAGATGTGGGGTCTAAAGATGTTGAATTATAGGTACTTAAATGAAAAGAAACGGAGGAACGAGCTTTCAATACAACTAGATGCCGAAAGGTTTCGAGTGGGGTTAAGGTTAGACGAATGCTTGCATTGCTTTGTTGCACCCGTGGTAAGAAAATTTCTGGAAAGTTTCTACAGTCGGTCCGACCCAAACACAACCCCGCCAAAAAAACTAAAAACGTACCACAATACTATTTATTATGAATCGCATTAAAAATACAATCAAGTTTTTACGTCCTATGCTTCTAGTTCCAGTCTATAAATCCTTATCTAGTTTAATTAAATAAGGTTGTTATTAAGTTGCTGTAGTCTCAAAAGAGTGACCGATTTATTCCTTTTGGGTCGGACCGACTATACAACATACTTTCAAGCCAAAGCTTCCCTGGGGTTAAAGTCTGCCAAAAGCTCGAGACGTTTCGCTTCACAAAAGATAGTTGCCACCAATTTGTTTCATAACTCCCTTTTGTAACGAAACTAGCATAGTTTATAAACGAGATCCACGAAGAACGTGGGGAGGTGATAAAAGGGTACTGCCAACAACCTCAAAACTCCAAGGAAGGAGCACAAATAATGGAGAATCTTGTTCGATACAGTTCTGATATCCGCTATAATTTTTTTATTTAAGAATAGTAATATTTCAAGACTCGAAGATGTTGTTTTGTTTCCAGCCTTTAAGTTTTGCTCTCGTCTCGTCTCGTCGCAGAGCAAATCATGCGTCAGGACTCGCACCAAAGCCCTTACGTCCTCACTGGTTTGGTATGTATCAGCAATACGGTTTTACAATACGGTCGTTTTTATTCCAACTTTTACTATTTCACAAAATTAAACATTCATAAGAGTCAAAAATTAGGCAAATGTGGGGCGTACCTTAATATAAACCTTTTTTCCCCGAGATGCTCTGTTAGCTTGTAAAATTATCAATAATGCTAGTTTTTTTTGTTAGGGGAAAAAAAGTTACCGTATTGCTGATCCGCACCAATATACTCAGGGTCTATTTTGTGCGAGAATGGCCGCGTGATTAGGTTGAGGACTCCTTCCCCAGATCAAATGTTTTTTTTGGTTTCGCTTGCAGTCTATCGGTTTCTAGGAATGTTCGTCGCATGATCTTGCGCAGATCTCGGGGAAATTACCCCTCCAACCACACTTCTCCCCGCCCACACCTTTTCCCCCTTAATTAATTTACGTTCCACAGATTATTATACTAATAGTCGGACGTGTTAAAGGGGCCCTTCCCTTTAGTCGGGGAAAGTGAGTTGGCCCGCGAAAGCGAGTTAGTCCGTTTTAGCGTTTTTCACCTTCTAGAAACATATATTAGGAAGTAGTTATAAGAAATCTAATTAATACATTTGATTCGCGATCTCATAGTTACCTATTCCATACTTAAGAACCAGGGTTTTTAGTCCGTAGCTAAAACCCTATAATTATTAGAAAAGTCGTGGGTGCGACACTCGCGAGAAAATCGTGTGTTAATTAATAGTCGGACTTGACGTCGCACTAAAGGGGCCCTTCCCTTTAGTCGGGGAAAGCGAGTTGTCCCGGGAAAGCGAGATATCCTGCACCGGCCTTTTTTGCCTTCTAAAAAATAATATTAGGAACTAGCTATAGAAAATCTAATTAATATATTTTATTTACGATCTTATAGTTACCTATTACATATTTAAGGACTAAAGTCTTAAGTAAAAGAATAAAAAATTATAATTAAGCAAAAGTTATAGGTTTAATACTTGCGAAACGGTTACGAATAAATAATTCTTATAATTTTTGTATTTTATATAATTTTATTACTAAAATCTTAATAACTTTCTACCTATATCTTTTTTTAAGATTTAGAGAATTATATCTAGTTTATAAGGCTTATATTTTTAATTCTATTACTTAGAATTATTTAAAAAGATTAAGGTTTCAAGTTATTAAGGATTTTATTTGGTACGGGATATCTCGCTTTCCCGGGATAACTCGCTTTCCCCGACTAAAGGGAAGGGCCCCTTTAGCGCAACGTCAAGTCCGACTATTAACCTTATTAATTTTCCTTGCGGAAAAAAAAAAAATTGGTGTGAAATCAGCAAAAGTTGCGGGCCAACTCGCTTTCCCCGACTCAAGGGAAGGGCCCCTTTAGCGACGTCAAGTCCGACCATTAGAAATTAGCCATAAGGAGCTTCCTCCGGAGTAATAATTACGTATTTGGGAGAGGTATGAGTATTAATACTCTGTAATATCGATTTCTAAGCATTTAAGGTACCTCGCTCTACTATCTCCTCCCTAATTAAATGCTCAAGTTATAGGTTTTATAAGACTTTTATAGGAAGCCTAGTCTACTACTAGCGTTTTTAGTGTCTTATCCCGTAACTCCCGTCACGTGTTAGCTTCCTCAGGCATACAGGCGCTAGTTTCGAGAGCTATATAACATGTCTATTCACGTATATAATTAGAATTACTATATATATTATACTTTAGAACCCTTATTTTAATTCTTTATATTACTTCTTTAATATTAGTAAGATTATTACTTATTAAAAGTAATATTATATTTAATATATTTAATATATAAGATTCTTTAAACTTTATATTTTATTTATAATATTAATTATATTATATTATATTTCTTAAAAATAAATACTTTTTATTAATTAAGTCCTTATTTAAAAGAATATTTTCTTTTATATAGCTTTATTATTTAGGGAGTTAAAAGAAAGAATAAATAAAACCCTTCTAAAATTATAATATAATTTCTTAAAATAAAAAAATCTGGCTTTTACTTTTTATATTATACTTGCTTATAAGGTTTCTAATAATTATTTAGCTTATAATTCTTCTTATTTTCTCTTATTAGAATATAATTATATAGTGCAATTATATAATATTTTAAGTAAATATTATAAAGAATAAATTACTTTATTCTTTTCTTTTCTTTTCTGAGAAATTAACTAACCTTTATTCTCTTTATATTAAATTCATATATCATAATTTTATTTTATAAAGGCTCTTTTATTACCCTAATTTAATATCCCCGTTATATTATTATTAGTATAGCTATTTCTTTGAGAGTTATATATATAGTTACGGGATACGGGATACGGGATATAAGTAATGAGATATAGGTAATAGGATATGAAATATGGGATATAATTATATAACTTTGTATTCTATTAGTAATTCGACTAGTAAACTAGACTTCTTTAGGCTTAGTAGATTTGGGAATTATATATTAATACTATAATATTATAATTCTTATTTCTGAATAATAATAACTTTACTAATTTATATAAATAGTATTTTATAACTATATAATAATACTATATATTACTAGTAAACTAATACTAATTAGTTTATATATATAGATTAGAGAATAGAATCTTTTAAGCTAAAGAAGTATCTAGTAGCCTATAATAAAATTAAACTAGTTTATATTAAAAGAGGGAATTACCTATTAATTTTATAAAGTATTTAGTAGCCTAAAAGAGAAAATAGCTAGCTCTTACTAAGAACTAATAACTACTTTATTAAAGAAGGGAATTACTTATTAACTCTATAAAGCATCCGGTAGCCTAAGGAAAAAGATTCTAATTCTTACTAATTAATAAGTAATTAGTTATTTAACTATTTATTTATTTAATTATTTATTATTCTTTAAAACTAACTTCTTTTAGCCTCAAGATTACTTTTTTGAAACCCATCTTTTCTATTTATATAATACCTATATCTATGAGATATTCTCTCCGGAATATATATCCTATATATGCCCTTAAAGCTCTTTAACTACTACCTTGATTTTACTATTAAATTAAGTTCTTTGAGCTTTAGACCCTTCCGGAATTATAATATTTCACTTTCTAAATTTCTTATTATAGACGAAATATTTAAAAGCGAAATATTTATTTTAATACCCTTAATATCCCTAGATATCTGGGGTATCTGGTATCTGAACTAGATATCTGGTATCTTAACTAGGTATCTGAACCAGGTATCTGGTATCTTAACTAGGCATCTAAACTAGATATCTGGTATCTGAACCAGGCATCTAAACTAGGTATCTGATATCTAAATCAGGCATCTGGAAACCTTTACTACTAAATCCTTTCTATAAACTTATTATAAACTACCTTACCTTTAAACCTCTCTTACTATAAACTATATATATATTAGGAAGGGCTTGGCTCTAGGGGTTCGGTATAGCGGAACTATAGAATAAATATATATAGATAAAGAAATAGAAAAGCGGTATTAATCTAATTACTTATAGTAATAAGAAAGTCCTGAATTACCTTAATACTAGACTATTCTAGTATAAGGTAAAGAAGTCAACTAATAATAATTTCTAGGAATTATTTAAGGAGGATTTTAGTAATTTCGATCTCGAAGTATTTAATTATCTAGATTAATATATATTATATAAATTACGAGCTACTTTATAATATAGTAGTATTTATATTAAATAAAATAATAAGGGACTTGCTATTATATAGTTCTTAGTTAATATTATTTAGGAAAAAGAGTAATATACCTAAATTATAGCTAATATTATTACTACTAGACTAGACCTTAATATAGGCCCTATTATCTTATTATATATATTTCTTAATAATAGTATTATAAGAAATTAATAAACTAAACTAATTATTACTTATATTTCTTTATTACCTATAATTACTTTTACTAATACTAGATTATAAAAAGTTAATAATAACGGATTTCTATTATTTCTATTATTTCTATTACTTCTAAATAATTCTTTAGCTAGCCTTCTTACTATAAAACTAATTAGAGAAATAGTAAAGATATATATTAAGATATAGAAGTATAATAGAACTAATAATAGTTTTAACTAAAAACTTATTATCTTTCTTAATATTTACTAATATATAGAGCTTTTATAAAAGGTATTAATAAGAGCTTTCCTTACTATATTAAAGGAACTAGTATAAGATTACTTTTATAATAACTAGCTCTCTTAATATATATATAAAGAGGCTTATATAAATATTTATAGCTTTTTTAAAAGCCCTAATTTCTAATATTAAAACTTAGATAAATAGAATACTATTATAATAGTAATTATAATAACTTAATACCCTAAAAAGATAATATTTAAGCTTATCTAGTTACTAATTAATAACCTATATAAATTATAATATAGATTAGTACTTGCCTTATAAAATACCGAATTCTTATATAATAAGATTATTACTTCCTATTAAGGTATACTAGTATACTAATATATAGTCTCGGATTCTTCTCCTAATCTCGACTAACTTATTAATAAGCTCTAATTATTTATTATTACTTATAAGAAGAAATAATAGATTAATACCGAGATCCTTTTTACTAATTAATAATACTATTCTTAAAACTCTCTAAATTACTATCTATTCGAAAATTATTAATATAAATATAGCTATAACTTTAGAATCCGTAATAATTACTCTAAGTTTTATAATTATAATAATTATATTCCAAAGTTATATTTTATATATAAGAAACCCGAATATTACTTATAGAAATATATACTAGAGAAATAAGAGACTAAGAAAACTCGATTTAAAAATAGAAATATTTACTAATTTAGATCCCGAAATACTCGTAACTTTAATAAATACTTTAATAGTACTTATATATAGTATATTACTGAATTTAAAAGAGAAAAAGATAATAAGAATAGTAAAAATAAACTAGTAAATAATGCTTTTAAAGCTTTATTAGCAGAAACGAATAAAGAAAAGAAATATTATTCTAATTCCTATTTTATTTCTATTAAGAGCTTCCTAGCTATTTCTATAGCCCCTGCTTTTATTATTCTTATAACTAATACTCTTATAAATAACCTTATTTTTCTTTCTTTTATATACTAGATAATAGGCAAATATTATATTTTAAAGCCTATTAAATAAATAGATAATACCTAGATATTTATAATTAATAATATATTAAGATATAATACTTATTACTTTTATAAAATTATAATTAATACTAGAGTTTCTAGATTCTTAACTACTAGTTCTAACTAATTCCAAGCTTTATAATAGACTAATAATAGTATTAAACTTAATAAAACTACTAAAGATTAAATTAATATCTAGTTTAATATTAGATCTATATTTTCTATTAGATTTATAATAGTAAGAATACTAATTAGGCAAGTATAATTCTATATTATATCTATAAAGACTCTATTTCTACTTAGCTTAGCTAATATAGATAAGCTAGAAATCTATTTTAATAATCTTACTAATTATTTTATTATTTTTACTAGATATTTTATATTTATAATATAATATTTTAGATATTTTTTCCTGCTTTAAAATACTATTCTATAAAGCTTTATTTCTGAATTCTTTATTTATAATTCTTACTTTCTTATAAAAGTCGAATTATAATATTTATATTACTATTTTAGTTATTTATTTATTAGTAAGCTTTAAAATATACTAAAATAAGCAGGCTATAATATTAATATAAAAGCCTTTAAGTATTTTATAAAATACTATAAGTAATACCAGAAATTCGAATAATTATTAGAATAATTTAAGTTTAATCTAAGAAATAATATTAGCTTTAATTATTTTATTATTATTAATATTTTCTATATTTCTAGTAAGCCTATACTTTATATTATTAATAAAGGTACTAGATATTAAGCCGGCTAATAGCTTTAAAATATTAGTATATTATATACTTAAAATACCCTAAAGTAATATTAGATTAATATTTATTTAGGCTCTTTTAATTAGATTATAGTAAATACCAGAAAGCAGTTTACTAATAAGAAGTTTATTTAGTTTATAAATACTATAGGAACTAAGATTAAAATCGTTTCTATAAAAGCTTATAATTCTATCGGAATTATAAAATACTACTATAACCCGATTTAATATACTTATTTTATTATTATAACTAAAATTAATAGAACTAATAAGAATATTATATTTCAAATAGCTTTTAAGGCTATTAATAATTTTATTAAATCTAATAGTATTATTCTAACTTTCTTAATTTATAGTACTTTATCTCAAATAACTAAATATAATATCCTATTACTAACTATATTATAGTAATTAGTAGTATTTAAGAAAGCAATAATAAAAATTTAGAAGCTTTAAGCTAGATACTAGATTATAAATACCCTAAATACCCGAAATAGTTCTAGTATTACTAATATTTATAAAATTCTCTTAAATTTAGATATTTTTATATAATATAAAAAGAATACCGGTTAATCTAGTAATTAGGATAGACTATATAAGCTAGTAGCTATTAATAGGAAGAACTATATACTAGCTTTATTATACGGTAATATTACTTTTTATTTAATCTCTATAAAGCTCTTTTATATAGGAGATATTAAGGTTATTACTAATAGCCCTAAACCTAAACCTATTCTTAAACTTTATAATAAAACTAAAGATAATACAGGTATAATTTCTCTTATTATTCCCGCTATTTTACTAAAGTATAATAAAGGACGCCCTTATAAGAATCCGGATATTATAGTATTTCTATAAAATAATAACTTATATAAGAACTCCTATTAAATTAAAGTTACTAGCCTCCTAAAAAAAGAATATATTTGAGGTTATTTCCAGATTTCAGGTATTAAAGAAGATATATATTTTTAATTCCCGGTTTATTAATGAGATTAAAAATAAGAATATAAAAAGAAAGTTTAAGAAATCAAGACTAGTTATCTAGGCTTATAATAATAGTAAGAAATATATAGTATTAATATAATTACTTATTATTTAATATATTAGGTAAAGAATTATCCTTAATATTACTATTATAATAATAGATATTATAGAGCTATATTTATATAATATCTTATAAGCTTATATCTAATTAATAACCTTATTTAACTATAATTTTTATATTAACTTATCTTATAAGCTTACTAGAGAACTAAATCTAAATAATAATTCGGTTCTAAAAGTTATAAAACTATTATATAATATATTAGAAGCTAGGAACTACTAGTTTAAGACTTACTATTTCTATTATATTAATAAGCTTTCTATAAAATAATTAATTTATAACTCTTGCCTTTTCTATAGTAAGTAATTCTTTGGAATTATTAGTCTTTAAACTAATAATATCCTATTTATTAGAACTAATAATTTTATAAAGGCAAAGTAACTAAAGCTTTATAAGACTAAATTCTTAGCTAAAGAATATAAATACCTTACTTTTAACTATAATTTCAAGTTTAATAGAGATATTATTTATACGGATATTACTAAAATTATTCTTATATAGGAATACTAATATAAAAACCTCTAAACTATTTCTATAAAAAATACTATTATTATAAGTAATAAGGGTACTATTTATTAAGATCTCTCTATTAAGAACTAATATATTATCTAATATACTAGAGAAATATATATTATATTAGTCTATTAACTAGAAGCTTTATATAACTTATTAATTATTACTTAAGTTATTAAATCCTTATAAACTAATATAAAGGCATTTAATAAGTATATTTAATAGTAAATTAAGAATACTACTAGAGAACTAAGATTTATAAAGCTAGTAAAGAAGTTCTTATATTTAATTACTTTTATAAATACTTTATTTATAAATAATAGAAATCTCTTTTCCTAAATCAGATATATTCTAGTTCTAGTAAACGGAACTAGATATACTAATATTATTTACTAGTTCTCTACTAAATACAAGAGAGTTACTAGAAGTATTCTAGCTTCGGAACTTTATAGTATAGCTTATGGCTTTAATATAAGTACTTTAGTTAAATCTATAATTAATAAAGTACTAGAAATAGAACTATTACTAATAGTCTATATGAATTCGAAGTTATTATATAAATACCTTATTAAATTAGGAATTACTCGAGAAAAGCATCTAATAATTAATATAATATATCTCTACTAGGTATATAAATAACAAGAGATTATAGAAGTTAAATAAATTAAGAGAGAATTAAATTCTACTAATTCTATAACGAAATTGAAACTAATAAATATCCTTAAGCACCTAATTAATATAAATACTATATAAATAAATATAGAGAAATAAGTTAAATATAAATAGAACAAAAAATAGATATATAAGATAAGAGAATATTATAGGAAGAGAAGTTATATATAAAAGGCTATAGCCTTTAGTATATAACTAAAACCTTAGAAGTAATATAAATATATAGAGTATTTGGGAAATCTAGTACTAGGCCGGATTAGGGAATTTGTATGTAATTAAAGAAAGATACTATTTTTTGCGTTTTTAGAAAGTTTCTAGTATTAGTATAGCTATTTTTTTGGGAATTATATATATAGTTACGGGATACGGGATATGGGATATAGGTAATGAGATATAGGTAATAGGATATAAGATATGAGATATAGTTATATAACCTTGTATCCCATTAGTAACTCGACTAGTAAACTAGACTCCTTTAGGCTTAGCAGATTCAGGAATTATATATTAATACTATAATACTATAATTCTTATTTCTGAATAATAATAACTTTACTAACTTATGTAAATAGTATTCCATAACTATATAACAGTGCTATATATTACTAGTAAACAGTGTGGGAAATGAGTAGAGTAGAGTAGAGTAGTGGGCCCTACTTATATTCTACTCAAATAAATTTCTCACTACTCATACTCTACTCAATACTCTACTCAACTACTCTAGAATATTCTAGAGTAGTTGAGTAGTATGCACGTGATGCTACACGTGATGCTACACGTGACACGCTAGCCTAATTAGGTAAGGCTCCGGGGTGGCCCGAGTCTAGCGCCACTGCACTGCCCAATCAAGTAGTGGCAAGGCTTGGTAAGCAAGCTAGAACCTTAATATATTCTTACGGAGGTACAGCCCATAAGTATAGTAATAGCACTAGCAAGGGAACCCTTAGGCGGGTGAAAGACTTGACTTGATCGGGTATTGAATCCCTCGTTTGGCTTGTTTTGTTTACTCATTTTGGCAAAGCGACATTCAAAAATGTACGTGTGCAAGAAACCCTTGCTAGTGCTATTACTATACTTATGGGCTGTACCTCCGTAGGCTTCCTTAGCTATTAAGGGCAAACTCTTCTTTCAAGGTACTCTTATTATTTAAATTACATAATAGACTTAATAAGAGTACTATTAAGATAATATCTTACTTAAAAAGCTGGGGGTTATTTAAAGACGAATTAGAAGAAGTAAAAGGAGAAGAAAAAAAGCAAGAAAAGAAAGATTTCAAGGAGGGAAATCTGGTTTTTATAGAAGAAAAGTAGTATTTAAGTAGCCTTATATAAGCTCTAGCTTAAATTATATGGTGCTGCTTAATATATACCTTATTTATTTGTTAATAATTAAATAAATATTAATTTATTATATTTACGTGACTTGCACGTGACTACTCTTGAGTTACTCTAGAGTAGTACTCTACTCTACTCTACTCAAGTACCATATTATGCTACTCAAACTCTACTCTACTCTACTCAAGACTACTCTAGAGTAGCTTGAGTAGCTTGAGTAGTTTTTGCCCACACTGCTAGTAAACCAATAATTATATATACTTATACTTGTTTATAACTTATAAAAGATATAAATAATATATAATTCAAATTTATATAATAACTAAATTTCTATTATATTAGATTTTATCTAATTAGGAAATTAAAAAAGCAAATTAAAGGCCGGATTATATATAAAGAATAGAAACCAAAAAATATAAAAGAGATAAAGAATATTAAGAGTATAATATTAAACTATATTTAAGAGCTTATTTACTTTTAATTATTTTATACTATATTAGCTAGATATAATAATAAAAAACAAGGGTATATTAACCAAATATTGAGCTACGATCTCCACTATATATATATGGCTAATTAATTACACGGTTTTAGTTATTGAGATAATTGCAATTAAAATGAGTGAGTGGCGGGTGTGTCACGTGACGAATACTCCTGGTAGCCGATTGTGCAAAAACGGATACACTTCTTCATATCTATCCCAAGATTTTCTGATTGAAAACTCTGGAAGGCTTTAAATGCGAAGTTTGGATACGATCCCAGAACGAACACGAGGCGGCGCCTCACTCTAGTCTGGAAGGATGTTTGAGGGTCTGCCAAGCCTAGGTTTCAGCCAACAGCTGCGCCTCGAATGCGGCGCACGCCCCAATTGACACAACGCTGATCAGTCAACACATCTCTTGGAACCATCTTCTTCCTTCCCCAACTTTTACTCCCCCATTAGTGTCAACAAAAAAGACTGTGATCTGCCGGTCAACACGCATCACTCATAATGGGCAAAGCAACTGCCCATTCCCGAGGCCCTCCTGCCTACAGAGACGAGCCCGATCATGCCGAGACAGCTTCGATGGCCTCCGCAGTCCTCCTCGACGACGTCGATTCTTTCCCCGACGAAGAACTCCCATCCTACACCGACACACCAGCAGAATCACATACATCGGCCACACCTAGTATCTCTCTGAGTGCCAGCCAATTCTACGAGTACGCCCCCTCTCCGCACACATCACCCAGCTAACCCCGCAGACAACCACCGGAACCTCCCTTCTCCTCTCACGACCTCAATTACAGCGAATACCGCACGCGCTTCCTCAACTACTCTACCGAAGTCTCCACACTCTCAATCTTCATCAAGCAACAGCTGCAATACCCCGCCTCCTACTTCGTGCAACTCTGCGGCACACATACCGAAACCCGACGAAATGGAAACAAAGAGACGAAAGACAATATCACCGACTTCTACATCAGAATAAATCTCACCTATCTCCTTGGCCCCTGGGGTTCAGGATCCATTGAGTTCCTCCCCGACAACAAACGTGGATACCGTGGAACCATAATCCCCCGCCTCCCACCCAGCAAAGGCATCTCCCTCGACGAAGAAATCGGAGAAGATGAATTATCAACATGGTGCAAGAAATATGTCTCCGATCCCTCGAAAATAAAATCCTTCACTCTCAAACGAGAAATCCAACATCACGACACGAAGAAACTAGAGCATTTACTCCGTTCCGCGATTGCAGAGACGAATTACCGCGGACAAGTCTCCATCGAGTTTCTCAAGCAACATGAACGAGTTGTAATCTACTCCCCAGGAACGATAAATCAATGGCGCATGACAGTGTGGATCAGATGGATCTTCTACCTAACGTTCCTATGGATTTTCGCCTGGCCCGTCCTGTTCTTCCTCACCTCCCGGTACGAAGTTGTCAAAGGAATATTCCAATACGCAGACTGTCCTCCGAATACAAATCCCAACAGGAAGCCGACCGTGATGAGTGAAGTAGCTTGGTTCCATCGGTGGGAATCCGCAATCAAGAGGGCTGCACTGGCGAGAATGGTTAATAAGGATGGGGCATGTTTGGATGAGGAGTATAGGGAGGCCACGGAAAGAGCGGATGCTAGGGGAGAGGCAGTTGGCAGGACGCCAGAGATTCCGAGGACGGGGAATGCGTTTGCAGATGGAGCTTTAGGGTTGATTGGGCAGGGGCTAAGGGTTGCGGAAGGGTTTTCTGCGCAGAGGGGGTGGGGTGGGGATTGTTAGGAGACGGTGACTCCTATGTTTCTTTGGTGAGATATCCTCTATTGCTTTTGGAGTCTGGATGTTATAGGGATAATAGCCGGTATGTTTTTTGGAGTCACATCAGTCAGGAGATCTCTTACATGACAGTCTTTTCTCGTTGCCTATGTGCAAATCCGATGTTGTCTCTCTCCTGGAGGCACCCCGACATCCTAAACACCTTCGCGCAAGCGCGCCCTACACACCTCTGTCCCAACCTCTTCCCCACAACCACCTACAACTCATCATCATCAGTGTACCCCTGGCTATCCTCAACCAATGTCACTTCTTCATATCTCTTTTCTCTCTTCACTTCCTCCTGGACATCCACCTTCACCATTCGCTCATCTATCATCTCCTGGGCAGCATTCTCGATTACTCTTTGGGCAATGTTCTTGCCATGCTGGGACATCCAGTTGTCGAACGCTACATTGAAAGCTTTCTGGAACCGCTCATCTGAGAACTGGGTTGAGCTTATCGATTGTTCCAGAGAAGTCTGGATAGATCGAGTTAGGGTGCTAGTCGTTGAATGTCCGTATCGGGCCTGGAGAATAGTAGAGAGGGGCTTTTCTGGCAGCTGTGGCGGCTCACGGAACTCACTCAATGAGAACTTCCTAGACGAGTAGGTGTTTATTGTACCGAGTTTCCTTGATCGAATGGCAGGACTGGCATCTGAGATATCGGAGTCATCAACATCGGAACTAGGGACAGAGGCGCGGGCACGGTTTTGGCTGGGAGTCGGCGTTTCCGGGATTTGGTCAACCCAGTGGTTGGGCAAGGATATTCGGCGTCTTTTCGGACTATGAGTTTCTGCAATCTCTTTCTCCTCAACTAAATGTCCCTGGTCGCTCGAGAGGTCCAAAGCCTCAGACTTGCGCTTTCTCGAAGTTGCGGGACTGGTGCCGGCAGTGCTTTCATTGTCCCAAGCCTCTTCGTACATCGCCATAACCTGCTCGTGCTTCTGGCTCGGCGCCCATTCTACCAACTCTACTGGGCCGTCCAACGGCTGAGATTCGGGATCAGGTGTGGGTGTTGAGCTGCGGAGCGTGCAGCTTGATGCCTCGGATTGAGTTCGGTTGAATGAAGGAACGAGGTATTGTTCTCGAGCCACTGAAGCTCTTTGGCGAGGCGAGCCGTGAGCGAGACCTTGGAACCAGCAGAACTGTGGGACAGAGATCTCTTCAACATCAACATCATTGTCGAACCCATCCATGGATCCGCGGAAGCCTTCCTCCTTCACCGAAAATTGTCTACGGGGCGACGATAAATCTTGACGACTTTGCGTGGAATCAAGGGACATCTTGACTGGCCGGTTATATGATTCTTCCGCACGTCTGTCGGGTCCCTCCATGGAAACTTGGAACTCATACTGCAAGGCTGGGCTGATTGATTGCTGAGTAGGCCATCCTGTCATTTCCCCATTCTCAGCCAGAAACGGGAACATCTGTTCCCGGCTTTCCCGCTCGTCAATCGAAGATTGAGTCTGGACGCGGCAGGCGATACTGGAGTCCGGACCGTTATTGAAACAGGGTATGAACGGAGATTTTAGCACCGAGCCATTGAGTGGGTTGTCAAGCTCTGTGAGGGGAGTTCCATCGAAGGGAGCATTAGTCCTTTGATGGGTCAGGGCGCGGGAAGTGCGGCGGCGGGAGATGGCCTCGTCGAAGGACGTCTGAGGTGTTCTGGGAGTTTCCGAGTTGGTCGCTGTTCTGGAACGCTGAGAGCTGGAAGTTGACTGAAAATATTGGGACGAGGGACCAAGTGTCAAGGTCGATGGATTCGAGGACATTGAGGAGGGTGGTAGGAGTCCAACTTCTCGTACGCCTGGAATATTCCAGGGCTGACTGGGCGTTGCTGTTCCAAAAGGAGGAAGGGTTGTATCCTCAAGACCGAATAAATTGGAAGGCGGAAATTTCCGGGACGGAGAATTTCTGGAATTGGAGGACGGAGGGCTGCCTCTATGTGCTTGAACTGGATGGGCGTTTGCGGCCGTCATTTTTCGGCGATTGTTCCCAGCTTCTGCATTCCTTGCAGCGCTCATCTGCGAGGATACATAGCCCAAGTCTGGAGATCTCGTCGTCCTATCCGTGCCCGACGAAGGGATGTTCGAGGTGTTTCTTGAGACAAAAGGAGGAACATCCTGAACAGCGGTGCCCATCATTCTGCGGCCACGATATCCATTTTCTTCCTCGGCGTTGCCGAATGGTCCTCGTTGATGTGGACGACGCAGGAGCATTGAATCCTCGGCGGATCTGGGCAATGGTGGGTTTCTTGGCATGAATCGTGGGGTTGATACGGATGTACTGCTGTATGGCGGACATGGAATTTGAGGAGAACGAGGCATGTGAGGGAGACGAATACGCCGAGAGGTACGCCGAGAGCTGGAATGGGGACCGCAATATTCGTGCGGCCTGGAGGAGGTGCACTTTCTGCCCCTGTCGTCATCCATCATGTTGCATGGCAGGAATCGAGAAGGTGTGGAAGGTGAGTGGATCTGTCTGTCTGTCGATGTGCAGGACGCTGCAAGAAGTGTTACAGAATCTTGGCGTCGAGCTCGAAGTCGAGGTTGGAAGAGCAAGAACATGTTCTTGGGATGGGAAGTTGGGTCGAGGTTTTATGCACCCGGGGAAGTCGTCGCGGTGAATTGGCGAGAAATTTACGAAGTATTCTCCTAATCGTATTATTTATTTCCTTTGTCATGTCCCTTCCGTGCTTTTAAATCCCAATTCCAGTGCGAATCCACCTTGATACTTGGCTTGGATCATGGTAGTTTGTTTTATTGTCCCGGGCATATTTCGATGTTTTGGAAATCATCGCTTGGATTGTTCGCTGAGGTGTTCATTGGAGAGAGAATGACTAGTTTGTGCCTCGCTTACTCGACCGTCCACCTTCTACCAAGATGCACCCTCTGTCCAAGTTCAGCTCATCGTATGTTTCCATTCAATTGCAGAAAAGTATTCCGCAATGCTATCATCTCAGATTGCATTTTCAAATACATCCGGGAACATCAACTCACACTTTAGTTCCAGGTTATCTCGTCTCATAGTCTCGACTGATCCTGCTTCACCCACTAAAACTTTCTCAACTCTCATATTGTGTCTTATCTTCCTTCAACTACTTCGTACGTCCCCAACTTGTTCAATGCCCTAGCTCAAACACTCCAGGTGTCATATGATATGCCTTGAAGGAAGGGGGTTACTATCGTTCTGATCCCAAATTTGGATAAATTCGTCAGCACGATCTGCTTTCGCATTCTATATAGCGTTCTTTGACTCAATTAAGGAAAAACTCTAGCATAATTGAGGCCTTAATTGCTGCCGACAATCTCCAGAGACTGACAGCTGCCAAAGTTGATAGAATGCACAGTCTCAAATGCGGCATATCGTCAAATATACCCATCTCCATTCGATATCCGAGATATTTCTGCGCCTTGTACAAGTTGATGTAAGCTTGCATTGGCAATTACGCCGATGCGGGGGCTAAGGAGCTTATATAGTGAAACCACTCGATACACTACAAACCTTGATGGAGCCTCAAGCCAGGAACCCTCAACCCATTTCTAAACCTTATTAATTACGAGAATGATGTAAGATTCTCATATAAGTTCCTTCTCTAGCCTGCACGAATATTTACCTTAATATCCCGGGTGGCAGGCTTTCGCCCGATGGGGGGCTGAATGGACGCCAATGTGAGGCCAGAAATATATAATATAGATGCTGTAGCCTTTCATGTGAAAGGGAAATCAGCTGCAGGTGGGATATTCTCTCAGAATTCTCTTGATAGATTCTCGCTCTTGAAATGTTGCAGCGTCTCATCTTCGCGATGTTCTTCGCCTTGGGCGCGGTTGTAGCAGGACTGAACTCTGAAGCTACCGAGTATGATAGGGGTAAATTAGTGATAACGATCTCTAGGCTGTGATGGAGGCTATCGAGTTCGCACGGAACATCGTAGGGACGCGTCTCCTGCAATTGGTGGTCCGTTCACGGAGTGCCATCCTTGTAAAGCGAATTGCAGCGATGCGGAGACGGCGGCGTTGTTAAGAAGCTAGTGTATTCACATCATGCTACGAGTACTCGTGCTATTGGGGGCGGCAGAGATAAGGGGAAGATTTTGGGTTCGAAGTTTAGAGTCCGCGGTGTAAGGGTCTGCGGGTTGTGGATGCGAGTGCATTCCCGAGGTTGCCAGGGAGGTTCCAGTCATTCAATGACAATTGAGCTTTCTGACAAGGCCACTGTTAATGTTTTATCTGAGCTCAGGGCCTAGAGCAATCTGAAAAGTCGCTGAGTGTTGTTGTGGGGCAGACAAAAAGTTGGGTGTTTGCAAGATGACATTTCAACCCTATCCACCTTCATACCCAAACACACCCAGAACTGCAAGAAACCGCTCAATATATACTTGCGCCATCTCATTATCCATCATCGCCATTGCTCTCCTCCCGCAACCTACTTCCCAACAGCCATCAATCTACCTTTCCAGCTCTTCAACCGGCCCCAAACCACCCGGGCCCTCACTTCCATGTACCCCCGTGCCCACACTCAACCTCCTATTCCTCTGTCTCTCTCCTGCCTTCTCTCTAAACCCCTCCCTCAGCCCTCCCGCCCTCTCACTCAATCCGCTCCCCCTCCATTCACCCATCCCCTTCTCCCTAATAGCTCTCATCCTCTCCTCTTCCACAGTATCATGACTTGCTTTCGCAATCGTCCCGTTGACCGTACCTCTCAACGCTTCGCCTGCACCATGCAACCCCTTAATAGCCCCAAACAACGACTCTCTCTTCCCATGAGGGTGGCTTGGAGGATCCGCAGAAATCAAAGTCGTCGTTCCCAAGTTCGCTCTCGTCGGGGAAGACGGACTTGCAGCAACAGCACCCGGACGGGAGAAATTAAGAGTATGAGACCTAGCTGGCGCGGTAGGAGATACTGGGGATTCTACAACGCCCGCCTCTCCGGCAGGTCTATTTGTGCCCAATGGCGCTACAACTCCATCTCCCGAGTTCCTCTTTGGTGATCTGGCCGGAGGCGGCGGGATGCCTGTCGTGTCTGGGCTGAGTGTTGAAGCTGGGTAGGGACTTGTGCCTCGGGCGTTCGTGGTATTGAGGAATTCGGAGCGAGGGGGGATGGGTCGGCCGCCTGTTGTGCTAGGGCTTCGTGGAATGGCGGGGACCTCGGCTTCGGTCCTCGTTGCTGTATTTTGTGGCGGCACTGGTGTTGTTCCTGGAGGAGGAGCAAACTGGGATTGTTGGAGCTGTTGAGGGGTGGGTTTGCGGGGTGGTGCTTCTCGGTATGAGTGGCTAGGTGTTGGAGCTTGTTGTGTAATTGTAGGGTTTGGCTGGGTTTGTTCTCGCTCGCAAGAGGTCTTCTTAGACGTGGGTTGCGTGCTTGAATTTGGGTCTGGGTTTGTGTCTGGGACGATGCCTTGGTTGGAAGGGAGTTTCTGGTCAACAATCGTTTCGGAGGCTTGAGGAGGTGGATCGGTCGATGGATTGTAGGGATGGGAGTACGTTTGGGTTGTGCCATCTGGGGCTACAGTCGTAGTAGCTGGGTAGAATTCAGTCAATCGGCAATCGATCGAGGTTGGCTGCTTGGAGTGGGATGTTTGGAAATACTTACTCGTTGTTGTGGTAGTTGTAGTGGTGACAGTCGTCCCTGGACGCTGTCCTTCGTGATTCTGATTCTGATTCCGCTGAGGTTGCGGTTGAGGCTGAGGTTGCTGCACCCTCGAATCCATCGTTGACGCATTGCTGTTCGAATAATACGCTGAATCATGATAGCTATTGTTATGCTGGTGTTGAGGTTGATTTGGGGGGGCGGTCACCGTATGCTGATTCGTGACATCGGGGCGGTTCTTTTCTTTGTGCTTGAAGAGTGGCATCTTGACTACTTTCCAATGGACTAACAATAGGATTGTGATATACGAAAATGGATTATGGGGGATATTCTTAAAGAGAAAGAGAGTTCTTGGTTGGAGAGGGGTGTGGCTGGTGTGGCTTGCAATGATGTAATGTGGCAAGGGTTGTTGCGGATCAGGGAATGCGATTGAATGACTAAGCTGATTGACAATGACATCGTTGATAGGGGGTGGCTGAGGCGAACAGGGGAGCGCGAGGGGGCGTGAATCTTGTGATATGTTGACTTTACAATACTCGTTCCTCTGCTTCTTGTTCAACAGAGAAGTTGATATTCCCTAAGTGAAGTGTGATTGGAATGGAGCACTTGACCAGTTGTTCCTTTTCTTCACCCTCTCAGTCCGCGTTTAGATATTTTGAGGTTATCCCCATTCATGTTCGCTTACTATTCATTCGCTGATCCGATGGCAGTTGATCGATGCAGTGCTCTCAATACATTTTATGACTTTCGCCATTTTTTTCTTGATTCCTACAGCCTGTATGGATCCACTGACCGAGAGTTTCACGCACAGTCAGGAGCGAATTATTAAACATATTTTACAAGTTTTCCCCGCGCAAACCCTTTTCCACCTTATAGCCGTACCCCAACATAACGGGTAATTCTAGTGACATCGCACTGGGGAGAGTAGCGGCGCGCGACAAAGGTACTTCAGCTGGTTCCATTGAACTTTGACTGGTAACTTAGCAGAAACAAATTCTAGTGTTGAGCTTCTTGGCAATATGTCTCATGGTGGGTTTAATCAAGCATATGGTGTCTTTCAAGGCCACATAATAGTTTATCGGGTCATTATCTTTCGTGTTAAATGCTAATAATTCTGCTCCAGTTACACCAGCGAGTCTCAAAACATTCTCCAGAGAGTCGGTTTGGGGAATCATTTTGGGCAGGGACAGGGAGGTTGGAAGCTAGAAGGGGTAGTGTGGTTTGTCGGTGGGCTACTTCTTGGGGCTTGTGTTTGTATTAGTGCGATGGGGGTTGTGAGTGCTAAGGATGGATGGTGATGGAGAGCCTAGTCAAGAGACTACCTGATTTTACCCTGTTTGACCAGGGTACCAGACCCTATATATAGACTTGTAGATCTCCTCTTAGACCAACAATCGAGTCCTTCTTTCCCAACCAACAAGAATTGAGTTGGCGTTGGTTGCTCCTGTTAGCAGGCTGAGCCGTTGTCGTTTCTCTCCCGCCGATTACGCATATCAAAAATACTGCACACAGGCATGTTCAATGTCAAACTGAATTTATTAAATTAGAAAGGATATAGATTTACTTGAAGGAATTCTTCAACTGTGTAACTCGAGGGTGTGGGGCCCCTCTGTGAGACCTTTCAGCTGAGCCTTTTGTTGTATAAAATTGGGGTTGCTTACTTTCCAACAAAGTACTATTAGTTTCAATTTAACGAATATCACTCTTTAACGGATACTGACAGGTGTTAGCCGGTCACTGAGAGGTACTGAAGGAGAATACTAAAGGAAGGAGGAAGAGTTGTGGCATTACGACTTTTAGTAAAAGCAGCCTCCAGCTCTCAAAGGTTTCAACCCTTGAGTTAAGACCAAGGCTGTTGTTGATGTGCATTAGCGTGGAAGTTGGGCAAGAGAAGAGAAGGGAGACAACGAGCCTCCGCCCGTTTGCTTGTGCTCCAGAGTGTCCGCTCACGTTACGCTTGAACCACTAATGGGATCTCCTCACTTTCTTCTCGAGTTGTACAGTACTCTAAAATATTCTATGATATTCTCGGTATTGTACGCAAAGAATGCTCTAAAGAGCTTGAGTTTTGGGTGCTGCCGGGAGCTTACAGGGGTGGATATGAGCTCAGGGGCTAAGCCCCAGAACCACCTGAGATCGACATCTAGGGGGGGCCTACGTGCTCTGAGACACTTGAAATTTTAAGAATCTCTTTTCTAAATTCACATTCTTTGTGTATAGAAATGTATTACGCAAGGCTAGCCGGGGAATTCCCCAAGAATTTCCCCTTTCAGCGAGTCCTGCATGAGCCCCAAGTAACGATCAGCTTACAGGCTGCAACCAGCCTCCACGTTTATACGTACGTCGTATGTTCTCCTCGCATCGACCCTTCTTTTTCTTGGATTTATTCTTACCACAAGGCTATCTTGTCTTTCAAATATGTATTACGAGTGGTATTCCCAGAAATCGAATCAATTCAACGATTTCTACACCACGCGATGGGAGATTTTGGGATTTAAACATCAGCCTGAGGGAACAAGGCTGGAAACTGTTAAGATTGCTGCCCACGATGTATCTTCATGGTTAATTACCAGGTAAATAGTGCCTACTCGTTCTCGAACATTAGTTGCTGACACAAGCCGGCGTCCAAAACAACCAAAATTCGATGCAAAAGTAATGTAGACGGGACCAGGGGGGTTACAGTTACAGTTATGTTTTCACCCTCCAAAGGTAACTTCCGTCTAACTTATTTCTTAGTTTCACGCGTTATCGAGGCCATGAATGCTCCGAAATCAAACCTTGGTTCATGTCGTATCCTAAGCCAACTTTCCAACAAATATCAGATGCGATAATGCTTCCACGATCCTATTTCTTACTCTACCTTCGATGGTAAGGCAAGCATCCCTACCTTAGATATGTCACCTGATTTGCTTTCAGTTTATCGTTTTGACGTGAAGTAGTATTCGTCATCCGAGTCCCTCACACTCCTCGCCTGAATTCCAAAGCAATCTGATCAATTGCTGTGTCTTGGAACGCAAGCACTGGACTTTCTTGAGGTAAATGGGAAACTGCGCGTGGGGCTGGGTGTATGATTTGTACGGAGATCGCGGCATAAAGTATCGGGAATACTGGGCATTAGGAGACTTTTAGACCCTCTAGTGTACAGATCAAGGCATTAAACTCGCTATAAGGCCCTATATTTCCAGGTCGTTCCCCTAGAAGTAGCCTATGCGCCTTCGACAAGGGCTGCCACACCTTTTTAGGTCTTCTCCCCTGTACTTACAAGGGAGTCGTCGCTAAGGAGGCCTATAATAGTTGCTGCTCCTTTGAACGAAGACTGGACTTTACTGTGAGATTGAGCAATTTCATCTTGGAAACTTCAGAATTCTGCGAAGACTGGAACTTTTGTCCAAGCAACGCAGCGACGTAGCTGGGGGTCAAATTCAAGCAAAACGTAAAGCAGCTCGAAGAAGCAGTGCGAAATGCACGCAACATCGCTACCAGTCAACTCCACCAAACCCTGTGTCTGCAGAAGAGATCGCAGGCATTGGCCACTTTGTAAGCCACCTCTTTTTCGTTTTTCTCTCTGAATATGAATAAAATTACTGGTGAAAGAGGTGACAAAAGTGAGACATGACATTGACATCATTTAGATCTATAGTCATCACTTGCAAAATAGTCGTACGAATGTCAAAATAGCAACAGCAGGGGCGCACTTACCTTTATACTACTTTTTTTGCAGGCTTTTATGCTGAGAATTTTGATCGAGGCATAAGATATCGTTAAGCTATCTCGAGGCTATCAAATTTGGTTAATCCTTTGCCTTTGTTTCGTAGTCGGGCACGCGCCTCCGATTAGTCGTGATACACCAAAATCTGTGTCGGAAATCAACGTTTTCTATAATAACTTCAATGACAATGACAATTGAATTTTTACAATTTTATAGAGCATAATCCTATAGACTGCGCATTATTTGATATTACTTCTTAAGGGACTTATCTGTGCTGGCTATTAAAGAAATTAATCGGGGGGTTGATTTTCAGGCTTGACTCGCTGACAAATTTGGCGGGTGTGCATCACGACTAAGCGGAGGCGCTGATGCCCCCCGTTCGTCAATACGAGCGATTGATCAATCGCCCTCCCGATTGATCAATCGTAGCGCCCGATTAATCAATGGGGGGGGGATTACGATTCGGGCTCCACAGTGGGTCCCGATTAATCAATCGGGACCCTGATTGCCTAATCGGGTAATATTGAGGTTTCGGGAATGGCAAAAGTAGTATATATTAGTATACTTCGCCCAAACCAAGCTTTATTATATATGCCTTCCACTTCGTCTAGGTGCTTTCATAGCTACCCTAGCCCTTTTTGGTACCCTCACACCCACTTGTTTACCTAATTCCCCTTCTCTAGCTCCATCCTCACGTGCTTACTTAATAGCTACTCTCTTCTTTGCTCTCTCAGATACCCTTCTAGCCTTCTAAACTAACGAAATTGAACCCCGATTATTCTCCTTTGCTACTGCTTTGGGGAGGGTAATTTTGTCTTTCTTGTGGGCCGTACTAGTAATAGGCAAATCAGGATAAGTTAATTATAAAGCAACTTTATTGAGAGTATTATGCGGCCAGAGGGTTATAAGCTCACTATACTTAGTAGTTAACCGGTAGCCCTGTTTTTAATTAGCTTTAGCCAAAAGTATATTCTTATAAGTTATATATCTTTAAAGTCTTTTCCAGAACTCTTACTAGAATCCGAGCTATTTCTATACTAAATCGATATTGCTTTGGGATCTATAGGGTTATAATCTCCTGAATATTATATTCAAGAGCTTTAGTACTAGCCCTCTTTACTATCTTCTCTTACTATTTCTTTATATGCTCCGTAACCTTCTTAGTTAGTTCAGACAAAATTATCTCCTCTATTACTTCCTCCTGTTCTGCTTCCTTATTAACGAATAAGCTATTCTCTCTATTCTTTTCTTCTCCTTAAACCTTAATAGTAGATAATTATTTAGAAGTACTACTCTTATTAATATTAATTTCCCTTTCTTCTAAGGCTATATATATATAGTAAGTACTCTCCTTATAATTTAGGAAATTAGTAGGTGGCTTTTATCTAAACCAGACCTCGTATGGCGTATTACCCTTAGGAAGGGCAGATATAGCCGTAGTATTAATTACCTATATAATTAAAGGAAGTAATTATATCCAAGATTAGATACTAGTATCTACTCGTATGGCCTGTAGTCATTTCTTGAAGATTTAATTAGTAATCTTAATAGAGCCCTGAGATTAGGGATAATAAGCTCGTTTATAAATAATCTTTATCTCTCTCTTCTTGTAAACCTTAATTATTTTCCCCTTAAACTCGCTTCTATTATTATAGGCTAGAATGGCAATATACCTATTATTATTTAGCTATTTAATAAGCTTGTCTATAGCTTTGTCCGTAGTCTTAGTCTTAAGCCTATGGATCTAAACGAACTTGGAAAAATGGCATTTTAATTACTAGATCTATATATATTCTTTATCCGGATTATGCTATAATAATATTAGTAAGTAGTATAAATAAAAATTACGATTTTTATGATTTTCGCAAAAATCGCGAAAATTATAGGAAAAGCTCAAAAATGCAGGAAATATAGGAAATATAGGAAAGGCTAAAATAGAGGTAAATCACATAACTTAGGGAATACTTATACGGAAATCTATTAAATCCAGAACCATACGCTGGCCAGGATAATAAGATTAAATAGGTATTATTTCTATATTATTCTTTTAAGCCTTCTCCTTATTATAATAAGTATAATAGGTACTTATCTAAGTATAATTATTACGGGATAGGCTATGCCAAAGTCGTCTTATATACTTAAATATAGTATTAGAAGCTATTATATAATTAGTATAAAAATTAGTAGCTTTAAGGAAATACTTACCTGTATATATTAATTTCTTATAAATAGTAGTTAAAATCTCAAAGGCATTATTATAGTAAAGAGTATACCGGGCTAGAAGGATCTTATTATGGCAAGTATTATAGTACTTCTTATAATATACTTGATTATCCTAAAGCTCGTATAAGTGGGATTCGTACTTAATATTAGCCTGGTAGTACTTCTCTGCCTTAGTTCTACTAGGAAGCGGAGTATTAGGATTTTAAAGCCACTATCTAATATCCATATGTTTCCTAGTAGTAAGAATTTTCCTACTACCCTCCTTAGCAAGCCTCTAATCCCGTATAGCTTTGTCTTTAGCAGACTAATTATTAGTAGGCTCTTTAGTAATTGGGGAGGGCAAAAACTGGATACCAGACGAACGAGCTCCTGGAGTAGTAATATTAAAATATTACTCTGCTCGCCCATAAATACGCTAACGAGGCATATACGGGATTAGGGATAAACGAAGGGTTAAAAGAGACATATTAGAAATAAGGTAATTAATTAATTAAGAGGTATAAAAATCAGTGGTTATACTTGGTAAATTAGTGCTTGTGGTACTTGTAGTGTGAACTATATCTAGAAAATAAGGGAGTAAAGGCCCTATATATATCTAGAAGCTCTAGAGAAGTATCTTTACTTCTATTATTACTTCCCTTAATATCTAGAAAAAAATTAAATAAACTATATAATACTATAGGTATAGTATAAATAAGTAAGATATAAGCGAAATAAGAAAATTAGACTTGAGGATATATTTAGTATTAAATATTAGAAATCTATATTATAGTATAAAGAGTAAGGCTTAAGCGAAGTGAAGAACATAGAATTAAGGATATATTTAGTATGGACTAGTAAGTAAAAGCTTTTAGCTCCCTTAGCCCCATTAGCCCCGAAACCCCAATATTATGCAATTGATTAATCGGGACATTGATTAATTAATCGGGACCCACTGTGGAGCCCGAATCGTAATTAGCCCCGATTGACCAATCGTAGCGTCCGATTGATCAATGGGAGGGGGCGATTAATCAATCGCTCGTATTGACGAACGGGGGGGAACAGCGCGTGTCGGGTTCTCAACTCCTTTCGCTTGTAACTCCCTGTGAGACCCCTACTTAAAGCGGTCGAGATCAGCCCTGTATTAAAATAACCTTGTGCCCCGCCGTGGCGGCGAAGCTTGAATGCGGAAGAAATTGTAGGCCCTACCCAATTCGGGATGATAAACCAAAGCTTAGCATTCGGTATTAGTCCCAATTCGCCCAAATCCGTATCCCATGTTATTGTGGCGTCTTAATGGACAACTGGAAATGACGCGAAAGCTTCGATTCCGAAGATCTTCATGAGGGATACCCGAGCCAGCGAATAGAAAAGTGGGGGGAGCAGAAAGTCAGGCAGCAAGCTTACAAGTTGCAGTAGGGCCCCGGAATCTGAGCGCTACCGGTTTCCTTCTAAATTAAAGGTCGTATTCTGAGGCTGCTGCATCCTGCGCTCGATTCTTCTTGGTGTCACAACCATCATGGAGCAGTTCAATCTTGCGGATACCTTTGGTGTTTCTTGAGCGCTTTTTAGATAGATGACCATTGTTTTTCCATCTTTGCTCTATCCTGCGATCAAATTCCGAGAAGTATTTTCATCACAAAACCTGCGGAGTCGAGACGAGGATAGAGAACGATGATTCCATGCCCGCCTTTTACCTATCAACACTTGGCAAAAATGATGAGGTCGAGGCCATTGAGGTGGCGTTCTATCGTCATGAAGACTGCATTCTTCGTGACCATGATTGTTGTGCTGAGGGTGACCGTCACAGCAAATACCATCCCTTCTTCCCTCTCGTTACGCCTAAAGTCATCGGTCGTCAAATCCTACCCCAAGGCCCCAAAAGACATCGAATTACGTCCGGGAGCCATAAGCATTATGATTGTCGGAGATTCCATTTCACAAGGAGGAGAAGGAGACTGGACCTGGAGATACCGACTGTGGGAATGGTTCAAGAGTCAGGATGTCACCGTGGACTTTGTTGGGCCTTTCATGGGTACTCGTCCCCAGGCGGTACCATCTACAATTGGGGACAAGATTATACCAGAACCACTGGGTCTACCGCCAACTGGGGGCGCAATCACGACCGCTGTAAGTCAGATCCCCAAATCTCCTACTTAGTATCGCGGAGCTTTAAAGACCCTTGAGGTATCTGGGGTGTTCTCTCTTATGGCAGTTCCAATAAGCTCACCACACTGCCAGACCAAGGCTGACAGAAAGAGTTGCCATGATAGGGCTACGCTATTGATATTGATCCCGAATTCGCACTCAACCCCCGACATTTCACAGCTGTAGGACGCGCTCTATGGGAGGATGTCGACTTTATCTCTGCCATGGTGGAGAGGTACAATCCAGAATACCTTCTAGTACTTCTAGGCTTCAACGACATGCTCTGGGGTATAACTGGTGATGGAAGTGGCGTGTTGGCAAATATGGAGAGATTCGTGGCTCTGGCTCGTGCTGCAAAGCCAAACATCAAATTTGCAATCGGCAATGTCCCACATCGGGCACCACAGAATGGTGACCTCGAAGTGAGGACTGATGCGTACAACAAGTTGCTTGCGGGAGCGATTCCCCAATGGAGTACGGAGATATCGCCTATTGAGTTGGTGCATATGCTGGAAAGCTACAGTTGTGAGCCGGATGGATGCCCAGCTGGCTATGATGGTCTTCATCCCAATACTCTGGGCGATTACCAGATTGCTCACGCTTTCTCTCGCGCTTTGATCAAAGGATACAAGCTGGGGAACACTGAACTTGCTGTCCCCGACTCCCGGGATCTTCCGGTACGACCAATTTCTATCCCGACAAACTTTAGAGCTGTTGCCGACGCACACGGAGCCAACGTTACGTGGGACAAGGTGTACGGTGCGAGGGGATATGATGTCCAATCGAGGGTTCTAGGAGAGCACACTTGGATTCTTTGGCCGAACCAGCAAGTGAATTGGTTTCACGCTGCGTGGCCGGAGGAGAAAGTCATTGAAATCGAGTTTAAGGTACGAATGAATAACGGGCATTCAGAGAAAGAGGGAGAATGGAGCCGTGTAATTGGGACTTGCCGGCCTTGGAGCTCCTTGACAAGTGAGGAGAAATGGGACTGGAGGTGGTGGTATAGAAGGCTCTCCCGCTGCTCCTCGAGGTGATACCCAAATCCGAGCTCCGTAGAATCCCAGATATTCAAGCTCAAAGCAAGAAACCCACCATTTCCAACTTGAAATAACCACAACTCGCAGGTCAAATTATTCTTTGCCAGGAGGATTTCTTCATTTAGGCCCTAGTACTGATCTACTGTCCCAGCCTTCTTTTTGCAAACAAAGTTCCCCAGTCCCGGATTACTACTGGAGGCTCACAATACCGTGATCTCTTGTAAAATATGAACATGAGAATATGTTGGCTCATTTGCCCCAATCTGCCCAGGACCGGGACCACTCGAATTAGCATTCTTACCAATTTTGAAACTCTCTGCCTCCTCCCACGAAATCCACGAAAAACCGGTATTCTGCCTGACAGTGAAGTAGAACGAATGTACACTAAAGAAATCTTCGAGATCATATTTCTTCGCCAATCGTGGTCCAGCTCTGCTCTTAATTGATCTCATGAAACCAGTCACCAGTACCAAAGCATTTGATTGGGTAGTCTCCTCAAGGCAGCCTCTTCCACATCCTTCCAGAACTCTTCTTGTCCTTTCGAGATGCTGAAGGCGTTTGCCCATTATATTACATGCAACATTCCATTGTTGCCGTGATTCTTCAGGGCTCGTTCAAATGCTGATGAAAATACCAGAGAGAATGGAGCGGGTGCCTCTGCCGACAACTGCTAAGTACCGAGTGGAAGGGTGTTTCAAGACACAGAAATGACCCGGATTGCTCAAGCTGGGTGTTTTGGATAGTTCGGAGAGTTTGAGGGTGTATATATTTATCTCGGGAATCAAGGCTTCCGGCGTCGTGTTGCGAGTCGATACAGGCTGTTGAGATACTGCAGGGCTGAAAGGGACACCATTGTTCGGATGGTCGGAGATGTCATCCTTCTCTTTCGAAGGCGTCAAAGTACTAGCAACATCCTTAAGACTCGATTTGGATATAGCACCATCTTCAAGCTGCGTTCCAAGCCATTCCTTGCCCCGGACACATGATTCTGCAAGGTCGAAAGTTGCAGAAATGGTTGAGCCGTTGTGCACAACCATGAAGCATCTTCTAATCTGCTCTAGGTTGAATCGTGGGCTTTCGAAAACTTTTCGGAGATCAAGGACCATTCAGACATGGTGCGAGAGTATGATTGTTCATTCTTTGCTAACCCCATTCATCAGCAGCAATTGAAAATAGTACAGATTCTGAATTTCCGGCAGCGAAGCGCGAGGTAGAGAGGAAGGAGAATATAATCTACAAATTTGCTTGAAATTTCCGGTTTGTAATGAAGCCACGCTGTTTCTGTCACACGAAGAATGGTGAAAAAGGGTAAATGACGGAGTTGTGCGATGTAAGCACAATTACCGTGCAGATTAAAAGGAACATGGAGAAAGGAGTGGCAGGTGCAGTCCACCTACCGCACTCTTTTGCTAGAATTTCATACCAGGAAATTTAGCTTCCCTTTGTAGTGGATACAGATTTATCGGGAAGTAAAATATGCTACATTATTCTTTTGGTGCCCTTCCTAGCCAACCAATATGAATTTCCGGACAATTAGAAATGCGACATTTCTGGGAGCAACCTTTTATCAAAGTCTAATGAGATTTTTTCTGGGCTCCCTCCTCTTTCTTTACTAAAAAGCAATGCTTTAAGTACCAAAAAAGGTATTAAGTGCAATTTATGTAAGAGAGTTTTCATTAAGCTCCTCTAATGCTTATTAGTCTCCAAAAGCTCCATTCCCAATTCATCCGTCCAACTAGAAGAGCCTGCCCAAAATGAAATGAAATGCCAAGCGAGCTAACCGAGCCTATCCAAGCAAATGATCCAAATGACCTCCATTGCCACGGCTTCCCAAGAGATTGATTGTCTCAAGAATTCGCAACTTTCGAGATCCGTGTCTTTCTGATCCTCTAGAAATCTCCTCCAAATGTATCATCTCAACCAAGGAGCTCTCTCAATTCCTATCTCGCCATTTTGCCACACTCTCAAGGGCGCTGCTTTGCCCAAGACTGCTGCCATATGCGCCTCCCATCTAGCAGCCAGTTTCATTGCTTGCCAAAGCGACGATCGAGAATTATGGATACCATGGCGTTGGCACCGTGGAGGAAATCCTGTTGAAGGCTTTTTCGACGGTAGGGATACCTTCCTCAAGTAGGAAGTTGTGAAGATCAGGTCCATCTCCGTAAAATTGCCAAAGGAAAACGCCGTTCCTGAACGAGAAGTAGAAGTTATCTCCGTGGAAGAAGTGCTTTCCGTTGTGAACAAGAAGATTGAGACTTCTGAACACTCTGCGGACCTTCTCCGTATCACCCTTGACAAGTATCTCACAGTTCAGGTCTTTTGGAACTTTGGCTGTGGCTACTCTCTTAACTTCCTTCCAGAACCCATTCTCCCGGTCCTCGAGGAGATAGATATTTGCCCACAAGACAGTATGAAGCATTGAGCTGATACCGTGCCTCTGATAGTCATGTTCGATCGTAGCCCATATCTTAGATGGCATATCTTGTTGTTGATCAGTGACTGTGAGGACAAAGTGTCGCAGCGTCGAGACGTCGATACCGTCAATGAACCTGGGAGCAGGTGCTGAGGTCTTATCTCGTGTGACAGAGTTTGCCGTTACTTGATCTACCTGGGATGTACTCTTCGGAATGGTCTGGCATTGCGAGGCAATATTTGGCTTGGTTTCGTTGATGTTGTGGAGATTGGGTGAAGGATCCCGACCTGTCGCGTCACCTTCAGAAGGAGTATCAGCTGCGGCTTGGCTTCCAAACCAGGTGGCATTGGTATTGCGGTTGTTTCTTCTAGTAGCCTTCGGCATTGGAGTCAGGCTCTCGAGTACAAAGCCGCTATCCGACTCTGAGCTGACGCTGCCTCGTTCAGAAGAATCTCCGGACAGAATTGACCATTCGGACATGTTGGTTCTATGGCTTAGATAAATTAGCCTTTAACAAAATAGTTAGGATTATCTTTCGGGGAGGGATGAAATGCAGTAAGATAGGGAAAAGCGAGGCTGGGTCGTTGAGTTGTACTTACGCAAGTAACAGAATAGACGATCGGTCGAAGAATGCGCGGTATGTCCTGCTTGCGAATACGTGCGGTTCCCTGGGTAAAAGGTGTTGGTTATTCTCTTGATGAATGAGGGTTGTGGTTGTGGTGCTGTTGGAGGTGGTCCGGTGGAAGGGGAAATGAGGAGTCTCGTAGGTGGGAAGTTGGAAGGAATTACACTGTCGGGGCAGAAATAGGCTCGAGGTAAATTCACTTCAAACTGTTATTTCTGCCTCACCTCTAATTCGTGGAAAGGATTGAGCCTAAGGACCACAGATCTTCCCTTGAAGTAGATCGAATTATAAATGAGCGGTCAAGCACTCTAATGGACTTGATGGTTCTGGGATTAAACCACGGTAAAAATTGCACCTTTTCATGTTTAGCAAAGGTTAGACAATGGGGAATTAAAATGTAGATATTAATGCGCAAAAGGAAGCTCAAGACTTGGGATATGTTCAGAATCACACAAGCACCAGAAGGAAGTTTCAAAGAATTATGTAGACTCTTCATTCTGTACTATTTGATAGAATGAAATAACCAGCCTCTCCGCACATGATCTCCAACTCTAACTTTCCCAATAGGAAGACCACCTAATCCCGGTTGCTGCAGCCGCGGCTGCCGAATGCAGTTTATTGCCATCTAAGTGCCTGCCATTTCCCATCGTAAAACTTCCCAATACCAAAAAAATCCACGGATACTATGCAACAGCCTAAACCCTTATTTAGAAGGAAAGAATCACCTTGCAGTCAAATGCAAACGTCAGTTCACTGGTCTGTGTAAGGAAGTTAGCTTCATCTACCAAAGACCATAGCTCATCTCTCTTTACCGAAATTATCTTCGCGAGGGTGTATAAACCAGAGTTGCGCTTAAATGAACTCTAGCTTCATGATTGGAAGCTCTCCCATAACATACTTGGCAAGCTCGTATCTATCCGTTATCTGAAAGCCAGGAGAATTTCCCTCGATTGGCCACCTTGAAGAACTTCTGCCCTTCCTCTGAGATGGTTCCCTGCAAACAGCCATTATTTCTCAGCTTTGCATTCTGGACCCAACCAAGATATTGCCCAGGGGCGCCAAGGAACTTGAAGAGTTTATCATGGGAGGAATGCTCAAGGAAGGTCCAGAAAATAGAATAATCGCCAAGTTCTCGTCTTTCATGATGCCAGACCAAAAAATAATAAGCAGAAGCTTGGCGGCACCGTTTTCTTCCTCGCTGATAGCTTCGATAGATACCCTTGGGTGTATTCAACCACTTGGGGGAAAATCAATTTCTTTACGGCGCTGGGCCAATCCATCGGATAGTCCTTCAAGGTGAACGTGCTGATGGTCATTTGTCTTGGCAAGGTAGTAAACTCGCAAACGAAAGATCGCCAGAGTGATATCGGGACCGTTGTAGTTAGAGTGGTGGGTACGGGTTGGAGTAGATTTTTGTAGGTTCGAAGAAGACACGTCGGCTGAAGAGTTGTTAACTGCAACGTGTTGACCATTGTAAATCGAGCCCGACCAGCCGGAATTGGAGGTACCAGGGGTGTAAACTGGAATGGCGTCGGAGGTTAAAGTTGCAGACCAGTTGACTGACATGGTGACAGTATGGTGTGTCTATGACTGTCAATTTCTTGTTAGCTTCAAGAAACTAAAATGTTGGGGTCAATATCGACGATCTTCTATCTATTCAAAGGGCGAGTTCTACCTGGCAGATGCTGAAGGTAGGATGGAGGTGAGATGGGGTCAGAATTTTTCTGTGGGAAGGGGGAAATCACGTTGGCCTTACAGTAGTACAGTCGGTCCGATCCAAAAGCGACAAAACGGTCGCTCTTTTACGCCCATAATAACTTTTCAACCACAACCCCAATTAATTAATACTAAGTAATGCGATTATAGAGTAGAACCAGGCGAAAAATACCTATTAATCAGATTTTTGATACGATTTGTGGTTTATTAATAATCGAGGTTTAAAGTGCACGGACCCTTTTTACTTTTTTGATTTTTCACCATACAAAACGCGAATATATTTGCTCGCTAAGGTCACGTGAGCCCGTACTTCAAGGGAAGATCGCAGCATCTCACCAGCCTTATTATTAATATAATATTAATATTTAAGCCCTATAAGCTTAGAAAAACCTTCCTAAATATTAAATATAGCTTTCTCTGGTACTATACGTATTATATATATAGTAGGGCCATAATTATATGGGATTCAAGCTAATTTTGGCCAAACTAAATCCATAAGCCTTACTTGAGATAAGAAACTTACTAGTCTGTTCTACAAGTCTCTGATCTCGCTTGCAAATATAGGCTTCTCCAAAATAATCGTCTTATTACCACTAATAAAAAGCTTCTGCTGAACCCAAAAGAGCATTGAATCTTCAAGCTCTACTTCATTACTTTGTGAAATATCAGAATTATCAGAATTATCCTCTATATTAGAGGGTTTCCCATGCCATTCGTCGATAGTTACTTGGATTGCAGCTTCTTTAGCTATGGTGAGAACTGTGATTGAATCAAGAATTGAATTAGCTCGCTTGCGTTTCTGAAGGCTCATAGAGGTAGCTATTGGAAGTATTCAAAAAGGGCACTTGATTGGGTTTGTGGTTATTGAGGTATTAATATAATCGTGGAAAAGCAGTTAACTTAGGGGGGTAGTCACGTGACAACCAAAGTAAAAAAACGACCATACAAAACGCGAATATATTTGCTCGCTTAATCACGTGAATTATATCTCCCTTAATAATAAAGATATTATAATTTTGAGAACATAGAATTAATTCCTAGAGTATATAGTATAGTTTTAATTAATACGATTTATATCAATTAGTATTGTGGTGGTTTTTTTTTTTTTTTTTGTCGCTTTTGGATCGGACCGACTGTAGCGCGGAATGAACAGGTACAGAAAACTTTCTTTCCCGTTTGCGATTGAGTAGAACAAAAGGTATGGGTTATAGTGGGGAAGTGGAAAGGTTGCAGGTGGCTCGGGACCAGCCTATTTACCACGTTCTATGAGCTGCCGAAGTCAAGGCTTTGACTAGCGATAGTATAGCATGAACTCTCCCTGCATGGGTCATCGTATTAAAAGAAATAATTGAGACAATAAGGTCACGGGTGAATCAGCTGTTCAACCAATGGAAAGGGATATCGTTGTTGAAGGTGAGCTTCAAAGCAAAAGATGTTCACGCAAAGCTTGTACACTACGAGGCAGTTACCGAACTACCTGCACTCTGTTGAAAGGTGCCAAGCTTCTGGTGCTTGAGGCAGCCAGGGGGCTGGGGGGCTAGTGGATTTTGTGGGCTTGTACTTGTATTAAGGGGCTACCCAACCTTCGATAATGAGAGAGTGAAGGCTTCCAACCGCCCGAATTTGACACACTCTGGTGGTCGGGTCTTGCTGATCCTTCCCACCATAATTATTGTTTTGTTTCTCATTCAAGGTATTTGTGTGCTGTGAAGGGTTTCAGTGGGCGAGTATTAGTAAAGGTGGTTGTTCATTAGCTGCAAACATCTCAAACTGCATTACGAGACCGGCATGCGAACACATAGCCCCACTACTAACTATCTCAAACACTTTCGGAACTTCACCCGTTCCCGAAGGTTTGGGACCAATTTCCTCTCGATTAACTGAATGTCCAATGACGCTTGGTCAATTGAAAAGTACTACTATCCCCTCCCCGGGCTCAAAGCTCCTTTTGCCACTGTCTGCCCACACTCTCACGCTTCACTCACACCACGCCTCACCCAATTTTCAGCCAATCAGAGCAGGTGGAAGCTTCCGGCTCGCCTGCTAGCTGCACCATAAGTATGGCGGAAAACACAGCTTCCACTGGCCACACTTTACTTGCTTATATCTTCAATTTTCAATGGATTCTCAAGACTCACGCTTCACTACGCCACCGCCTGATTACGGTAACCTTTATGACGTAGAGACTCCACCGCCTGCTCAGCCTCGCTCTCCTCTCTCTCTCCCTGACTCTCAAAAGACTATGCAGTCATGGGACTCTCGCAATGGCCCTAGGCCTCAAATCAACGAATCACAGCCTTCTCCTCCTCTCTTTATCCCAGATTCCCAAGCAGACTCCTCTCAAGAGCTCTCTCGGGGGACTAATTACCGCTATATTTGTGCCCCTGAGACTTTACGTAATAAGCGGCTCCGGATTCAAATAGCCCTTCTCTTCCGTATACCTCACGCAGAAATCAAAGAGAGGCTAGACATTACAGACTTCTAGATTAAGTACGCTAGGAATCACTGTCTTACGCCACAAAAGGCTTGCTATATAATCAAGCTTTACATACCTGAGAAAACAACCCTTAAGGTATTACTACTTTCCTCTCCTTCCCACTGCCACGTAGCGTACCACAAGATCTCTCACCACCTTCTATAGCTCCACGCTAAGGAGCAGGCTATCCGGACAGCTATTTAAGATATTGGCTACTATTACCGGGTATTAAGAAAGAAAGGGGTTTCAGACGATCCTACTATATGTCAGAAGAGGCTAGACTTAGCAGAGAACAGAAGCACGTGGCCATATTTACATATATAAAGTATCTGCTTTACAGACGAAGTATGGGCCTTTAGCAGAGCATACACTTTAGCCAATATTACTTGCTTGCAAGATAGAAGCGATCGTCTCCTTCCAGAATACATAAGGCACAAGTACTCTAAGCTCCCTCTATGGATATTCTGGGATATCGTTAAAGGGAAGAAGGGGCTTTCTCCCTTTTAGGAGAAGAAGTGGGGGTCGATTAATTCCACGCAATACGATAAGAGGATCCTCTCAATAATGGAGCAGTTCTTCCGTAACCACCCACTTAGCCGGTATAAATTCTGGCAAGACAATACTTCTTCCCACCGCTCGTACGAGACGAAGCTAAACCTGCTCCTTCGCTATATCCCTATAATTCAAGCTCCTCGGTACTTACCGGACTTGAATCTCATTAAATATATGTGGAATTGGATTGAGGAGCACTACTGGTACGTATGATACGAGCCAGACAAGATCCACTTAGATCAACTTCGTAAGATTATACAAGATATGTAGGACGCAGTACCAGACAAGCATATTCAGGGCTTATATAATAGCTAGTGGAGACGCTATGAGGCTATAAAGGAAACTCACGGTGGGCCTACAAAGTACTAAGCTACGTACAGACTGTAAAATAGAGAAGAAAGTAGGAATAGCTTCAATTGAACTGGAAAGCGGTGAAGCCTCAATTTCGTGCCTTTAGTGGGGTGAGACGTGGAAGGAGACAGTGGCAAAAATGAGCTTTGAGCGGGGGGGGGGGGGATAGTAACAGTTAAATTAGTCATTGACCAGCAATAGAAAACTTGTCAGGGGGTGATATCAGCGGCTCACCAGCGCAACTAGCCCTTGACTTTATTATTTGGGATAAGGTTTACTCAGTTCCCTTTAGTGCACTTCACTGGAGAGTATTATGGCAAAGTTTCAGCTCAAAGATGTATTGCTTAAAGCTGGCACTTCGTTTTAGCAGGTTCTTAAAACAATTACAATAGGAACTGAAAAGTATTCCAACTTCATTAGCATCTTTCAAATATCATAAGCAGTTTCCCAACCTTTCCTTGAATCGTCCTGTCCCACTAAGAGCAAAGGTGATCGGGGATTGACGACGTGCATGCATTGTTTTTGACCTCATTCCCTTTTCCAGACGCTATATCATATACGTCGAGATCGTTTTTCTCAAAGGTGTTATTCTCAATCTCGTTGCCTGAAGCAATCGCCCCTGTTGGATCATCAACGATAATCACCCCGACTGCGAGAGCTTCACTATTGGTGATCTCGAAGAATTTGTTATTCTTCACCTCAGTGTTTATTGCCCCAGATATTGTAACGCCGGCTGCGAAGTACCTCGGAGGAAACGGCGGTGTCTGATTTGGTATAGTCGCAGGGCATGCGGAAGGAGTATTGCTGAAGGTGTTGTCGTGAAGCTTTGCGCCATTGATACCCGGGTCGATGAATGCTCCAACGCATGTGTTATGAACATTGTTATCGTGGATATGCGCTCCTGACGTCTGCACGCACAAACCGATGAAAACATCGGCGATGTCATTGTGTGAAATAGTGACCGTGCTCATATCGTCCATACAAATGCCGATGAATTGGTTTGTGTAGTCTGGAGTGTTGAAGACAGTGTTGTGCCTGATGTGGCTGTTCTTTGAGCCGACAGTCAAGATACCGTACTGCGGTGCAGCACTGACTTTGTTGTCATGTATGTGTGCATCCTTGGCACCAAGAACAGCAATGTTGAGGCCATTGAAGCCCGTTACGGCGAATCCACTGATGTGTGTATCTTTGACTGGCTGCCCAACGGATATAACTTTGCGGTGTTCGCCATTGAATGGATCATTTGAGAACACGATCTCAGAGCCTTCGACGCAAATGCCAGCCTGGAGTCCATCACCTACCAGGCCTGTACATGTATTTGTAACGTCGGAGGCGCCAGCACCATTTAACGTCGCATCATGGCCTTCGAGAGTAAGACCATTGATAGAAATTGTCAATTGCTCGCGATATGTGCCTTTTTCGACAATAATTTTGTCTCCACCACTGGCATTGTGAATGGCGGCCTGGATAGACTGACCTTCGGTGATACGATAGGTGGTGCTGTGCGGGTGGGCCCAAAGAGGGTTGATGAGAGACGCCAATGCAACGCAGATTGTTGCTGGAGCGAGTTGGAACAACATTTGGGATGGATTTGTTCACGGTGAGATGCTAAAAAGGTGTCCAGAGAAAGTGAAGGCTGCTTCTTCAAGGAAAAGCAGGGAATTGAGGAAGCCATTTGACTGTATTCAGCTCGGAACAAGCTCCTGAAGCTTGCTTCGGTGGTCTGATTGCGCATATGCGAGGAAGATTGGTGGTGTAAATCGAGTGGTAGATAACGAAGCTTGGCAAGACACACGGAAAGATATCTCAAGGTGTTCGAAATGCGGGGAGCTCTAGAGCAGTCGAAAGGGGAACTAACAACCATGCCACCTGAATTAAGGGCAAGCTTTTGGCGAATCATCGAACAACTCTTTTTTCGCTTTCTCTGCCTTCCTTTCCCGTTTTTTTGAAGTCTTCCGTATAAAGACTTCGGATTTTATGGTATTCAGTTTAGTTCACCTAAAGTCAATAAATAAGGTACCTGAATTGTTAATGCATTTTTCCTCTAGAAGGAGGAAATGGGAAGAATGATTTGGGAACTATAAAGGGGAGAAGGAAAATAGGTATTTTCAGGGCGAAATGGTTCCTGGAACTTTCCGACCCAAGGTAAGACCTCATCAGATAAGTTTTTAGTAATGCGGGGAAATCTGGATCACCAACCCGAGGAGTGGGGCGATGTGCCTCAACAACCAAGCCCAGAGAGGGTGACTTTCCATTCTTTTAGTTGCTTCATTATCACCACCGAAGGCTTGCAGATCGGCTACTGAGCATTCCACTTAGAAGTGCTAGGTTGAGCCACAACCTTGGCAAAGGTTCAGCTGGGAACGCTAGTTTCGGGTTCGCACCTCATAAGCTTTTTGACGTCCTGAGAAACAGGTAAATACCTGGTCAAAATCGACCACACCGCGTAGTCACCTCCGAAAGATCTTAGGGCTGAATGTTGTGGCTAAGAAGCCATTCTTGGCAATGGATCTCGGATTCTCGATGCATGGGTTTCCCCAGATGTGAGGAGAATTTGGCGAGATGCCGCATTTTCAGAACTCGTTCTACTAACACTTTTCTGTCAGCCCTGTGACTTGTCTGCTTTTCAGATTTAAACCTTACTCAATCTAAATAGGCGTTGTCAATTCGCGGCGCAGGAGAGCAGTGCTTGCAGATTAGTCGGCTACAACTCGCAATGGTCACAAATCAGCATGCGGTTTAGACAAGTATCGTTAGTGCTGTGAGTCAACATGCAATAGGCCTATTTTGATGTCATCACGTAATGTCCATCGAAATCAAAAGCGCCAATGCGCCAAAACTCCAAATTTCCCGCACCCAGGATACCGTGACTCATTAGACCCCAAAGCCTGGTGGTCTGGCAGAGTCTGAACCACCACCAATCGGGTACAACCATCACCCTCAACCCCCAAAATGGTACTGCGAAGAGAACCCTAACAACCAGTGACGTAGAAAGAATAATTAATACTGCGACGGCAGTGTAAAGCAACGCAATTATGAGGTAGTCCGACGTAGGATTATGAAGGTAGTGACACGCTGTGTAGTGGGGTTAGTCGGTCAGTTATGTGGATGTTGATGAAGTATCGCCTACTCAGAAGAGAAGAAAAGTACTCGGAAGAGTACCACGTGAGAGCCGGGAAAAAGAGTCCATGTTCATATAGCGCAGTTCCTCTCGGAATCAATCCATAGAGCGTTAGTTCTCGTAGCGTTCATACCCGTAGCGTTGAGTCTCGTGAGCTCAGAGAAATTGTCGTGCTGGCAGTAAGAGTTCTCTAAACATGGACGTTCATGTGAGAAGAGGGCTGGGACAGGGACCGAGACGGTGCCGTCTATAGTGATAGCCGATTCGCATGTTACACGTCGGGAATGTTTGCACTTCCCAACCTGATGTTTAACGTGAGCAGCGCCGCCTTTGCTCAGGCTTGCTCACCCTATTCACACACTAACTAGAAATCACCAACTTTTAACGAGGGGCCCCAAAAATCCTCTCGTTCCCTTAGCTAGGGATCCTAAATATTTACCCTCCTTAATCTAAAATTAGCTTTTGCTTCTTTCCTCTGTAACGGGGATATATATCTCCTATTATCGAGTTTAGCTTTCCTTATCTGAATTCCACCTTAATAACAATATCTGATTATTAGAGCCTTATTTAGAGACTGGTGTAACGGCACAAGCAATCACGGGCTACAATAGAGGCATGTGGGAGTGCGTATGGTGGACTGCATGTAATCAACTTATTGTGACGATTCACCCGTCATCTGACAAGTTACACGCCTCGCTATGGCGTCCCTAAAATGGCGTGCAAATTACATGCCAAAGGCCATTGACAGTTTGCGAGTGATTGCCCTAAACGCCTATTCCTAAAACCTAAGTGCCCATGGCGCTTGCATTTCTATATATAAGGGCCATCGGTCCCCTATTCCATCTCCTCTCTTCTTCTCTCTTTAGCTTTAGATCCTTTGTACAACACACATTTCTAGGAGATCTAGGCATCACGTGTGAGGACTCAAATGGCAGGGTGCCATGCAAACAATAGGCTAGGCGACGGGGGTACGATGGGCATGCACCGAGAGTACGATGGGTCCACAAATGATGGTTCAATTGATCAACTCTAAAAACTAAACTGATCGTTACTGTTCTCAATATGCCTCCAGGGCCCTTTTTAATCTTCTTAGCGCTTTGCTTGGGTTTCTGTGCGCGCTCCTCAAATGGGCTTGCAGGGCAGAAAACCCTGCATGTGACCATGTCAGGTGCCTGGCTTATGCCCGTCACAGAAGGAGAGAAGGTGAGAGAACGAAGGACGACAGTGGTAATATATACATGAGCGCAAGCGCTAAGGTTTCGGGACGCAGGCCGGCGGGGTTCAGGGCCTGTTCAGGGCTTGTCTATATCAGGCGACCAAATGACGCGTGACATTGGAACCGTCACACTAATTGGGCAATTGCATAGGCTTGAACTTGTCCCCCTGCTTCCATATTAGATCTTTACTAGGTCGAATGGTCCCTTTACAGGTAGAATCATACAAATTGTCTTCAGGCATCGTGGTTGTGGTGTAATTGATGATATAACAGGGTTGTTTATAAGTAAATAAAGACTCGGAGTTTTGGTGTTCCTCCGGGAAAAAACGTTGATACGGCCGACCCAACACCCGCGCAGCGGATAGGATATTCTATATTTGTACGCGATCGGCGGGATACCGATGTACTGATAGGATAATCCGAACGTCTTATGAACTGCTCATTAAAATGCCTTTGAGGTGGAGAGTCCCCTCAAGTGAGAACTTGCTCCGCACATAGAGCCTCATTCTGCGAACATACAACGTTTCGTCTTGTCTGGGCGATCCAAAGGTTGGGCTTGACTTAGAAGGGATCACCAGGATCACCCACCAACCGCCCAAACCCCCTTCCCGCCCACGCCTACCGCACCAAAATTTTCTCGATTTTTCAAAGACTTCGGAAAATTCTAATAAAAAAACTAGATTATAGAGAATACTCGAAACATTGCGATTATTGCATTAATTTTTCGATTTTGTAGCGTTAAGGTCTCCAAAATCCAAGTTGAGCGGGAAGGGGGTTTGGGCGGTTGGTGGGTGATGCTTTCTACCACGTACAGTAAGTTGAGAGTAAATAGGAAAGCACGCATAATGTAGTTCAGGTGGCTGCAGGGATGATCCCTGACGCCCTCACGCCCAGTTTGTACGCCTTTTCTAGGATTCATATGAGCGACTCGTCTCATGTATCAAAAGACCCGTGCTGGGCCGAGGTCGGCCGTTTTATGTTGCCGATTCGAGCAGCATTCGCCGGCCAATGACCAAATGATTCCATCCTTGTGCTGTGATCGCGCCTAGTAGCAAGGTGCAGCGGAACGGATAAGGACTTTTTTCTCCTCGTCGCCCCTCTTCGTTCACTACAGAAGGTGAGAGAAAAGTCAATTTTTAAGTCTTTAGAATACAGAAGTTCAATATTCAAGCATCGTTGGTATTTCTCTGGAAATGAGAACGGAATGTTCCTCCTGTATTGAAACGATACACTGTCACATTTCAAGTCTGAGTTTTCAAATGCTGAGAAGCACGGGCACATCTGAAGATTGATTTCACAACACATAAAGCTGTCCAACTCACAATGATCATTCATATTTCATTTCCAAGGACGCAATTCTTTTTCTTTCCTCTTCGCTCGCTTCATTCATACCAAGTACGCCCCTTCACCATGAATCCCATGCCTCATATGCAGCCTCTCTCTGACGACGCTTATCTCCAATCCAAAAAGGGTGAAATCAAGCACCAGCTTTGCATCGAAGGGATGAAAATTCCTGAGGTACACAAATGGCTTTGTTATATGCAGCAGTATTGGGTTGGGTATGTGTTCATTTAATCCCAACCTATAGCTGGAAGCAAAGCTCATCTGCTGTAGGGAAGGCCAATTGAGATACGCAATAGGCAAGTGGAAAGAGGCTGAACCAGAAGAATGGAACCCGCCTCTCCATCCACACCCCCGTCCACGTCCTGTACCCGCATCCCTGCCATCTCGGCCTGCACCTCGAATCGTTGTCAATAATCCACTACTTCGCCACACGGACCCTAAAGGGCCCACACATGGAGCGCGCCACCATCAGCATATGTGGTTGCAGACATCCTCAATTGGAGTAGGCCAGGGAGCAATGGCATCAACATACGTCCCGTAAGAGGGTTCCCTCCACCTGAGGTCATTCAAATTGCTGACCTTCTGCTTTACAGAGCCCAGAGAGCACCAGAACCAGGTCCTCTATCGTCGGCATTCTTTGGTGCTGACGTGCCCCGGTGCGAGCATTGCAATGAGTCTGAAGCAGAGGGGGATCATAGAGGATGCTGGTACGGCTAGTTTGCTGCAACAATCTGTTCTTGAATTGCTTCATTTGTTGCAAGCTTGTACTTGTATTTTCCTGCAGACCGTTACGGCATTTCTGCGTGCAGGTCAGGGCGTATTTAATTTTACTCATAACGAAATGCTCTACGTTATCAAAGCAAAATTCTCTACTACAGGCTTCAATTTGATCGGGAGGGGCACTGGGCACCGTCACGTGATATATATTCCCCCTCCATCATGTTGGACTTTGGCCCAGTGACCTTAGGCACAAGTAGTACCACTGGTGCGTTTAAGACACGTCGCACTTATAGCCCCTATATGTGGCTTGATTACCCTCGTAGATTATTCTATATAGTGAACAGTATACTTAATAACCTTCCATTAAGTCCTACTTATAACTACTTAATATCCTATTGCGCGTATTGATGATACCACTGATCCAATTGGCTGGAATCGTCAATCCAACAACGTTATTGGAATACTAGGTGCCTAAGGCCACCATTGGTGGCAATTGGTCATTGTAGCCACGCTGAAGCTACAGCTGAGCAAGGCCTGAAGGAGCCCTGTAGATCTGGGAATTACACGGTACTAGGCTCTATATGCTTGCCACTGGAATGGCCAATACAGCTAAATAAGTTCAGCTGAATAGGAAGTCAAGCCTGTATCATAGCATGTGATCTGGGGGGCTTGGGGGCTCGCGGCATCTATAAGTACAGGCTACTTACTACTATAGAACAGCAGTCATTTCAGTCCTTATTACCTTAAACATATGTTACACACGATCCCTAGCCTGAAACCCCAACAACCACTTAACTTTACATGTATCACGTGCATATACACTTCGTAAACGAGTACAGATCCCAAAAAGGTTCCGGAGGGATCCTTAGGAACACCAAAATTGGACCCGGCCCTAGAGATAAGACGAGGGAAGTATAATCGGGATCAAGGGTACCAAAACGAGCCCCTGTGGATACTAAAATAGCTCTTTGACTCATGCTCAGGCGGTGCTCAGGAATGTTCACCCGCGGCTTAAGCTTACTCACCCGTAGCTCAGGCTAAAGCAGCAGCAGCTCAGGTTCAGAGACGGAAATGGAAAATGTCATGAAAATATTCCCATACTGAACTTGATGTTTCCGGATAGTGATCGGAAATCCCCGATCTTGACATTGGAAGAAGCTACTGAAGAATGGGACCCACAGTTGATTGTGGTCCCGCGAAGAGGCTGAGGGGTGATTTTGTTGCCGCTGAAAGAACGAGCTGTGCAAACTGTGGCGTACATAACGCTAGAAGGACCAAGGCCTCCACGAGTTGGAGGTTTGGATGCTTGGATTCATGTTTGGTGGCAATCGTCGCCAAAGTTTGGGCCTCTCGATTAGCAGGGCTATCGATTGCTTGATCTCCTTCACCGACAGGATCCTCGTTAACATGGTCTTCACCAACAGTTTCCTGGGCAAGAACTGCTCCACCATCTGATGTCTGTGTTACAGAAGATGCTTTGCCAATAGTCAAATGAGTATCGGATTAGAAATTTGGGCTTGCATCATGAGCTCCAACAACCGAGACAGCGGGAGCAATATGGCTGAATATTGTAGAGTCGATAGGGCATGTTTCGACCGGTTCACTACCAAGCCACTACAACACACTCCCCGAAAGAGAGAGCGTGTCCTTGCGCAGAATGTGTGAGACAAGCGATGAGATATTACCTACATCGTAATTCCCAGCAACTTACTCAGCGGCCATCTGACAGTTGGTAGTAATTGTCTGCTGCTTCACAAGCTGTCCATTGGCCGGAGCCGGAGATTGTTCTGGAACGGTCGGTTGCTGAGAGGCAGATTCCTTTCCAACAGATGAGAGTCGGGTAAGGGTCACAGGAAATTGTGATTCTAGCGATGGATTCACATGTTAGCGTTGTTGGGTACGTGGAGACTCCTCGTTGCCAGAAGAGTGCTCAGGGGTGTTAGGAGGACCCAAATCATGGCGGTCCAGGCCAGAGAACACATAAAAAACGGTTGGTCATTGCTAGAAATGTCGGCATGATATTCCGCTGGATTGTCGTAATTATGGTCGGAGAGTGCAATAACAGATCGATCCATGGAAGAAGTTAAAACCTGAACGAAACCGCTCGAGGAAGATGAGGGTGTATCGGGCGCAGACACATCCGACCAAGAGGATGTCAACATGATGGGTGGTTTTCCTATCAAAGTTATTCATCACTAATATCTGCACAGAACCATAAAAGACTTACTGTACACCTTGTAAGGTTGGGAAGTGGGTATGAGTTAATATGAAGCGCCTCGTTGCCTAGAGATCTCAGTGTCGACTCGCAGCTCGAATTGGCTGCTCAATTTGCTCAAAGAAGGGCTAATGTAGCGTTTGTAGTGCTGTGTAGCGTATACAAGAAACTCACGCTGCTCGACGAAGTTGATCTAGGAGTGGTTGGGAAAAGGTGGATGAAGGGAAAAGGTATGGAAGCGCAATTCTTAACCCGCAAATTAGATTTGCGTCATGAAAATTCCTGTTCCTAAATCCTACTAAAGTTACAATGAGCACTTTTGGTGAATCAGCAACTTGGAGAGCTACAAATTAGAATCGCTCCAAGCGGCGACCAACAAGTGGGAAGGGGATAACACTTTGTAAGGTTTGAGAACCCCTTTATAGAGGTTCGTGTTTACGGAAAGCACTTAGATCCAGATGAGAAAACAACTGACCCAGATTTTTGCACGTACACTTGCTTTCGACGCGAGTTGTGGCCAAATACACAAGACAAAAAAGGGTTTGATCCCTCACCCTAGACAAGAAAATATCTCCCCCCATTTCACCTGAACTTCCAGAGAAAAGGGGCTCGCTTATTAAACGAGACCTATCACGTGCAAATCCCCAACCGCAATCTCGTGACACCTCTATTTCCAACAATTCCCCTGCTGGTGGGCTCAACCAACACAGATCTATAAGTTTATACTATGGCAGCAAGAAGCAGTCAAGGTTCAAAACTTGCATCGAGCTTACTTGGATTTGATTTAACACTCTCAAATTCTAAACATACCCTACCGGATCTGGACCGACTTCAGACATCAGCCCAATGGGCAATAAAAGGCCCAGACAATTCACATCTTATCTAAATAAACACTGGCCTTGAATTTTAATATGACAGGCTGGGTATGAATGTTTTGTTTGTGCGAAGGAAATGCCTGGTTTCAATTGAAACCTACCCGAATGCTCCTCAATTCTTGAGTGATCTCTTATATCTGCAACGGAGAAAGAGCGGGAACGAAGAAAGCTAAGGCCTCCTGAGTTCTGGTATTCTATTCTTCGGTTGTCAAATATTCACATTCAGAGAGAACGTAAACAGCAGCCGACTACATAAAATACAATTGGATACTACATAACTCCGAACGACGGGGTGGTACCGGAAGAGCGCCAAGTAATGCCACGATAACAAGTAACACAATACTACCATCCCCCGGAGTTGGTTATGTAAACAGGGTATGTGTAGACCCAAAGGGCTCAATGTTATGCCGCTAAGGTTTTAAAGGGCTATTGGTATGCATGTGGTAAAAATTCAAAGTGTAATGATGATCGTTTTAATCCGCGAGTACGGTATCTGTAACTTTTGTCGTTAACCCATTTTTTGGTCTTTTTTCTTCCCATAAATTTTTCGTCGTATTATTTTCTCCTTTTTCAGGGGCTATCGTTGTGGAACATCTGGTTCATTTAATTGCTGTGTTCAAGGGCCCCGTGACTCAGTTTTACTTGTTCCCATTCTCGTCTTCACCGTCAGAGAAGAGACCGTGGATTATTTCGTTGAAGAAGGCGTCGAGGTTTACGCCGTTTACATATTGCGATGGTGGTGGTGGTGGAGAAGGGTCTCGTTCAGCAGGCGTTGGCTGTGGTGGCGGACGAGATACTTCCTCTTCTCCTTCTGACCCCATAGATGGCAACATAACATCTAACGGTCGACGTCTAGGGCCAGGCATTGCTGGAGTATACGTCAGAGCCGGGCCGGAAGCCGGTCGCTGAACTGGGTGCGTTCGCCGCCAGAGCTCGGGATTTTGGACAGCCAATGGCCTGCCATCCAGAAATCCATTGGTTCCCTGAATTGGTTGTGGTTGGTAATACATAGATTGCTCTCTGCGAAACCCGTCAACTGAATCCAATCTAGGAGACCCAGGGGGCGGAGGTGCAGGCTGAGGCTGCGCTGGCGCTTGAAGTGGTCTTTGAGTTTGACTTTTCTTTGCAGGGTCCTTTGGAGGTCTTCCTCGACTTTTTGGAGGAGCTGGAGCATTGGCTTGCCCTTCATTCGTGCTCGAGAATCCTGAAGGAGTCGCTTGTGATCCATTGGGTTGGCCATTGCTCAAAGCGGCAGATGTAGAATGAGGACGAGCACCACTCTGATTATGACCTGCAGATGTTCCGTTGAGTTGTCGGCCGTTTGGAACAGCAGACGCTGGTCGATGGCTCGCAGCATTCTGAACTTGCCTGATGAATGTTCCATTAGCTTGGGGAGGATTGAGAGTAGTGTTCCGGGCTCCATAATGAGGGCGAAGACCATTCGGAACCGGAGTTTGACTCATATCTTGAGACGTTGGCTCTGTTCTGAGCGACAAGACTCCATTCGGGTGAGTAGGATTCCCAACTATGGAATTTGATTGTCCTGCCATTCTCGGGTTCATTTGGCCCATGTTTTGAGGAGGTATTTGAAACGGATGTAGACTATCCTGAGACCGCCAACGGCTACTGCCTTGATGAATTCGAGGCCATTGCATGTTGTACTGGTGCACGTTGTTTCGGGGATTGTTCGTAGATCTCATCATTCTTTCGTCCCCAATCTGATAATCTGGCCTCCTTTGAGCAAGTCCCTGATGGGCCATGGGTCGGTTCGCATCTGGGAATGTTTGTACTTGTCCATTCGGTACGTTGAAGGCGTCAACCCAGCGGTTCTCATTGGAGAGATAAGGGTTTGGAGCGGGGATAGCTCCACCGTACTGTTGGTTAAAGGGACTCTGCGACGATGCTTGGCTAGAGAACGGACTCGGCTGATAGCTTTGCATGTTCGAATGGCCATTCCAGAGTGCAGGTGAAGGCATTTGAGAAACTCCCATACCACCATATGCAAATCCATTGTGACCAGTCATAGAACGACCATCTTGCATACTCTGCGGATTTTGAAAGTCATTCGCAAAACCAGGATTGCCAGGATGTTGATATCTTTGAGACAGGTTGCCATGCATTTGAGCTCGACCACCGTTTATGCCACTGTACGGTCCTTGTTGTTGTGTTTGTTGTGGGTATTGGGGGTATTGTGGCATTCCGTTGTACCCAGGATGACTTCTCAACTGCGACATAGGGATCCCACCATATCCTCGGGCAGGCGGGCGTCGATGTGAGTCGACGTCTTGCGAAGTGGTTCTTGGACGCTTTACTCCTCGGGGTGGCGCTGTCTCTCTCAATGTACCGTCACCATTCGGGACATAGAGAATATCCCCACGCAGATTTCCATTCGCTCCGGCTCGTGATGTAGCACCAGAGTTTGTTGTGGGATGAGAGTAACCAGCCTGGGGTGGTTGTCCCTGCAATATTGGCACATTCTGACTTTGAGGGTTGGATACCGGTTGAGCCTGGTTAGCAGAAACATTGGGCATTGATTGTACCTGCATAGTTGGTCCATTGCTCCCAGACATAAACCCTATTCCAGAAGGATCAGGCATTTCCGAAGCAGTCCTCTCCCTCTCTCGCGTCTTACTTCTGGCTCGAACTCCTTCTCGTCCCCCTTCAAGGCTATTTTGCCACGCATTCATATTGTCTGGACGTCTCCCGATGTCAGGTCGTCTAGGAACTTGAATCTCCGACAACGGGTCAGGGTTCGGTGGTGGCCTCATAGCTATCCCTGCTCCAGGAGGCAAATTGGCTGGCATGCTGAAGCCAGCTCTGTTGATATCCCAAGGACCACCAGTGTTAAACGATGGATTTTGGCGCCTGAGAACGGTAGGATCGTCACTGAAGCCACCTCGGCGTCCATTCGTTATTCTTCCGGTTTGAGAATGAGTTGGTGGTCGGGGTACACGTTGTGGCTCTGGCGACATGGGAGCCGAAAAGATGGTATCCTCTTGTATTCTAGGAGCCCGAGTAGGAGCTGGGGCAGGTTGTGAGCTTTGAACAAGAGCTCCGGTTTCGCGATTCATGACACGGTTCTCAGCATCCGCATCAAACCTATCGCCTACATCGCTCAGCATTTCATCATCACTAGCATCCTTAGCGTTTCCTTGCTCATCATGCTGTCTTTTGGGTTGAGTGGCTTTCTTTTTGGGTCGGCTGGGACCAGCGCACTCTCCTTTGGGCAGACTGCCATTCTTTTTTGGAGGATTCGAACCATCATCGCTACCGTTTCCGTTGGCAGGAATCATTAGTGGAGCATCAGAGCCCGTTTTCTGCATTGGCTGACCACCTTCCTTTGCTGTTTGAGCAGTAGAAGCACCATTTGCTGACTCCTGGCTAGTAGTCGACTCCGTTGAATCAGTTGGCTCTGCACCCTCTGAGGAATTTAAGCCATTAATCGGTGGAGCTGCAGAATCGACTCGCCAATTATTGTTAGTAGAATGCTCATTTTGACCTGCTGGTTCTGGGCCTTGACCATTGTCTGACTTGTCGTCTGGAGGAGGATCATTGCCCAGCACAGCATTCCAATGTGGACGCGGTCGGTAGTACTTGTTATTAGGTCCAAAATGAAGCTCCTTCATACTCTTCCGCTGAGCTTCTGACATATCTTTCCATTCCTTGAGCCATGGTTCGTCGTTGGGCAGAGGAGCGAGTCGTTCGTCGTTCTTTCTTGGTCGAGTTGGTTCTGCCGGCCGGAGACGATCGCCGTTCTCTGGAGGGCCGACGAGAATGGGATCTTGTTCTTCGAATTCGAATTCATCCGGGGTCTCCTCACCTTCTGATTCTGGGAGAGAATCCCCTCCTTCAGTGTGGCTATCGTTGTCATTGCGGTTGGCGGTGGGCTCTGGAGGGGATGCCTCCCCTCTGTGTTCCGGTGTCAAGCCAAATATTTTGCTGCTTTTTTTGCATGCATCCCTTATCCATTCTGTGGTCATACTGGCTCCATCCACTGTCTTGCTCATTGGTACTTGGCACCAATTGTCCATCATGTCCATGGTGCATTTAACAACTTTTGTAGGAGAGTTCTCGGGAAGGTCAAAGACCCACTCGCCATCCTCGAGGATGAAGACCTTCTCTCTACCAAGTTGGTCTTTAGGGATCTTTTCCTCTCGGAAAGATTGTCCGACTGACGAATGCCACTTGTTATATTCGAGATTGACTCTTTCTTCCAGCAATTTATCCCAGTAAGTGTTGAGAAATTCGACCATCGTCGCATACAAATCGTGTGCCGCCTTCACGTACGTAGCCTCAGGAATTTCCTTCTTGGCAAAACGTAAGTCAAGTTCTTCGAACCGGAACTTCCACCACCTTTGGAGCATATTCAGTTCGCAGTATTTGTCCGCCATGTATTTAATGCCGAATTGTTTGAAGATCATGCATCCCGTTCCCAGCAGTGACTTTTGCTGCTTCTCGCGCTCAGCTGCCACAAGCTGGTTAGAATGATTTATTCTGATGGATTTGTGTAAATCAGCAATCTGTTGCTCAATATACTCTTGGCGGGCATATCCTCTAGACCTGATGACGTGAAGGGCTAAACTGCTCAGAGGCTGGTCCCAGGGGCGATCTACCCATTGATCACGCATAATTTGATCTAGGATCTCAGTTCTCTTGTCTTTTTGCTCTTGCACGGTCATAAGCGGTGGTTCTGGGGATGCGGCACGACGTGCAGCTTTTCGCTGGCGACTTGCTCGAAGCATGATTCCTTCTATTTGGGGGTCGGGTTGGTGGTTGGTGTGTCGTCTGGACGATGCAACGATGTTGTAGATTGCCCGTAACAGAGGCGGGCTGCCCAAATATCGAGCGACAGTGCAGATGAATATCTATTGCCGTCCAATCGGACAGGAAATGAAATATAAATTTCGCGTAACGCGATTATTGACGGGATAAGCGGAGAGTCCAGGATAGTGGAGGTGTGGCTTTTCAAGTTTGCCTAGCTTTAAATATGATCTCCCTTGTTCTTTCTTTATGCGGTGGTGCTCGAGGGATGGGTGAGTTCGTTCGTGGAAGGTTAAAAATCTGTATCGTTGTGTTGTGAGGTGAGAGAGGGAGGAAACCTCAGGATGCGGGAAATGTAAATAAAATAAAAAGGGGTGCAGAGACCCGATGTAATCTGGACTGCCCATTGAGCTGATCCATGACATAGTGCCGCACACTAGACAGCGCGAAGGTAAGAAGTGAAGGGTAGCGAGGGTTGGAAACGGACTGACGAGAGAGGCGGATTGAGACCGGGCAAGATTCGGTCCCAAGAACTGAGGCAGGTTATGGGGGCACGGAATCTAAATCAAAGTGTAGCGGGATGCAATGGCAATTAGCTTACCGACGGACTTTTGAAGATATAAACCTTAGTGAGTGCAGACTCGGCTCTTTTGATAAATCTCTGCAGTTTGGCAAATCATTCACTGATATCTTCCACCGCTTACATTACTCTTCTATGGTCTTATTGCAAAGGTTCGCACCTGCAACTTAACAAATTATAAGTGCAGGAAGCGTCATAGCACGACTGTGCTGAAACTCCACCGAAGGAAGGAGCGGTTGTGGCTTGATGCCATCACCAAATGACGGCAGGTGATCCGGGAAAGGAGACTTGTGGAAGCGACTGGGTTTCGAATCATGCTCACTGAAGCACACCAGCCAGAATTCGAAAGAGGGAAGGTCATTTTGATATCGACTAAGTGACTCATTATAGGTTATTAGGTTCCGGCTAGAACAAACCAAGGTTTTGGTTCCTTAGCTCCCAAATTAAACAGCAGAATCCCGTCTTTGGAGTCGCTGGAAAATGCGCATGAAAAAAGCGTGGAATTTTGCTGAGTTCTGCTCAAAAGAAATGGAGTTTTTTTTCTTCAATGCAGTCGAAGTAGACCGGGGATAGACCCGCAAGCTGGGGATGGCGTGGGGAACTTGGGGGTTGAGCGGTAGATCCACAACGGGCGCCATCTTCGAAAGCTTAATCCGACCACATAAAAGCGGCCCTTGTCTAGAGATTCCGCTGATAGAAAAAACGGGATTCACATGCAAATAATGATCTTTGGACGAACTTGATGCTGCTAATGTCCATATGTCTGAGGAAGGGTTCCGTAATCGCGATCGTTATGCCCACTGCCCAGCAGGTTCGGCGAAATAGATAATGGAGTGGCTGATCGAGCGTGCGATGGGTGAATACTCTGACACCCTTTTCGTGTTCTTTGTCACCTTGATGTGACGAGCATTTCCGACCACTATTGCTGCCACCTGTTCCCTGAAGCAAAACCAAATACCTCTTGCCATTCACTCCTCTTCTTCACTCAATGCCTCAATGGCGTCCACAAGCAACCCACTAACTTTTATGCCGTACCCCAAGATTCCGTCCAGCCTTGCTTCTCCCTCCCCTCTTCTCTTCCCAATCACCATCTCTAGGATTCTCCATTTCAAAGCGGCTTCTTGAGCTCCTATATCCACGAGACCCCCCAATACATCGTCAAATTGCGACCCTATCTTTCGCTCAATCTTGATATCTGAATCTCGTTGATTATCGCACGCTCTCCTTAAGTTGCTCAAGATGGTGAACATTCGCATCAAACATGAGTCCCGACGTTGCGTGTGTGCCATCTCGCGCTGCTCCGCTTCACCGAGCCTCAGAAAATCTTTCCATCGTGCATGAAGCTCTTCAATTGCGGGTTGGAAATGGGCAAGGAAAACAATTTGTTTTTCCTTATATGAAGAGTTGATGTGCGACCTCAAAATTTCGAGCTGCGTATACACCAAACTATTCTCTGAGATGATGTCGAGGATGGCGTCCAGATCTGAGATCGATCTTTCTCCGTGCTCTGTTGTCTCGGCTTCGTAATCTTGAATGGAAGAGGTCAATGCCGCCATTTTCTCCTTCATTTCGTTGACGGGGAGATCAAGTGGTTTTTTCTCGGCTTTGATAGATTCCGCGGGTCCGCCAGAACTTGATTTGGAGGGAGACGGCAGCTCAATTGAAATAGTTGGCGATTTGAGTCCGAATGAGGATTCTGGCGAGGAGTGAGAATTGCCGGAGTGGGAATCGGAATCGAATGGTTTTGACGAGCTTTCGTCTCTGGTGAGAGATGGCGGATTCCGGGTCCGCAAACGATGAATACTAGGGAAGCAACCCATGATAGCAGATAATGACGTTTTTGAAGATCGACCAAAACAAATGAAAGGAAGTTTCGATATTAAGAGGGTGGACGAGGAATGCTGAAGTGTCTTTCGGAAGACCGCATCAGTGGAGGAATGGAGGTTTTAGTTGATCCATAGTACCGCTCAAGCCGATCACTATCACCAAACTTTGCATATGTCGGTTTATTTGCTAATCACTATTATTGCTTAAAGAAGCGAGACAGCTAGCCGAGCAAATGAATAGGTTTTGTGGCAGCCATATTTTATGCATATGCTTCGTATATGCTTCGTATATGCTCCCCTTGTACTCTGCATATATCCGGGCTAGGAAGTTTCGGATGAGTCCCGAGCTTGCGAGGGGTCTTAGGGTCCGGGTGAGTCCCGGAGGGTTGGGGGGGCAGTGAGAGCACCCCGCATTGAGATATATTAAAGCGTAAAGGCCCTACGGGTTAGGGTTAGCATATACTAGGGCAATAGCAATAGCAAAGCATTCTAACTTTCTTATATGCTTCTTAATAATAAAGGTTAGGTATATACTAGAAATATGCCTAGTGAGTGCCTGGCAAGTTATTGGGAGGAGGATATAAACAAAGACAGGTGTTTATATATTATTATTCTCGCTAATTAATAATAGTAATTAACTTAAGTAATATTATAAATTAGCTACTAGCTTAAAGAAATATCGCATGTTCCAGAATGCAAGTTCTAGTATATCAAATAATTTAATTAATTATAATTATCGACCGGTATTAAATTATATTAAGTCAGAACCCTAGTGATTAAATTATAATTGAATACTTGGTCACGTGGTGTTACACGTGACTATAGAGAAGGCGACGCGTTATGGCACAAAAATAAAGATTATTCTAGCCTCATTTAGCTATTACCTTACTATAATAGAATTGATAGCTAGTATTCATTTTCTACTTGCTTTACTTAACTTTATATATATAAGTACTGTGGTGGTGGAGTTTGGGCCTCTGGTCACGTGGTAGATCATGTGATGTCCCGAGAAGACAGCCCGCAAATATATTACCTCGCTCTCCTTCTCTTTTCTTAGGAAAATGTCTTTATACACACAAAACATTCAAACTCCAATTCCCTTTGACATCCTTCAGCGCGGCCCTCAAATCCCGCTTCTCTTCTACCCCTTACTATCTCTCTCGGACCCCTCATCACCATTGAACCAAACCATATCATACGACCGAAACACTTTCACGAGAACCATCTGCATATCCAGCTACACCGGCTTCAACAAAATATTAACAACACTCTTCTCCCCCCCTCAAAATTGCAAAACATGGAAAGTCATGGGTAAAAGAACCATACCCACCTCCTCCCCAAACACCCCTCGGACCACTACTAACCTGCAGACTCGTCTCCAACCAGTCACGAAACGGGCTTTCTTCAAGCCAGCACTCAAGGATACACTCCGCTGACGAGTCGAAGTTCTTAGGATCGCGCAGGACGGACTATTAATAGACGTCGACTCCAGTACCAGCCGACAGCGTTGCAATACCCCTACTAGTAAACAAGAATACTCAGCCCTATACAACGGCCGCTCTCCGCCCCCACGACCCGGGAATCTGGCTTGCCGAATAGCAAGTGAGTCTGCTCCTTATGTAAGAAGCCTTTGATGACGGGAGGGAGGATGTGGTAATCGCAGTTCTGTTCTGTTGCTCATCGCAGCCGCCTGCGGCCGCACATCCATCGAGCTGCATCCGCACCATCCATGCGCCCCGCCCCGCCCCCTGCACCCTGGGTATTCCTTCGAGTCTCGAGAAAGGCTGACTCGGACTTCGCAGTGCCGAAGCTCTAGATCGGAGGTGCTTTTCGAAGGAGGTTGGAGGTTGTTGGAAAGGTATTTGTAATCCCCACTTAGGAGCAACTGAGGGACGAAAGTCAAAGACGGAAAAAACAGCAGGACGAGGCGTCTCGAATCGTAATCATTGCTGAATGCAGGTATCTATCCCCAAATCCCTAGCCAGAAAAGGACGAAGCTCGCTTCCTGAGAAAACTCCAAACACCATGCATTAACCAAACACGCTCGCTCTATGATTCGCTCGCTCCAACATCAAAAAACGCCTGAAATGCAATCCATTCCCCCCGTTCCCCTTCCCCCCCCCCCCCTATTAGCACCATCCAATCCCTTACCCATTAAACACCCCTCTCAACACCCTCCATCCTCCCCACCAGCCCCTCAAGCCTCCCATAAGCCACGCCCAAAGCACCCATCCTCCCCTCGACAAAGCCAACAAACTTCCGCATCAGACTCCTCTCCCCGGCACTCCCGGCCCACTTCTTCTCCCGCGCCGCTTCGAGCAACGTGTCGTGCAGATGGCGATCGAGTTCGCGCTGCGTCTTGAGATCCTCTCTCAGCAGTGCCAGCAAATCGAAGATATTGTCCTCTACCTCGACCATGCTTGATTCCGCTCCTGTTTCTGGTTCTGGGTCTTCTGATGGGCCGGGTTTGGATCTCGAGAGGAGGGCGGAGAGTTGGGCGACGAGTTCTTGCGAGCGTTGCAGGAAGACGGCTTTCCGGAGGAAGGTGCGGCCGGTTGATTCTTTGATTCGGAAGAGTGCGGAAGTCAGGGAGGTCTTTTCCTCGCTTCGAAGTCTCTTCAGCATGCCGATCTGCGTCTCCTTCCTGCCGAACAGAAACACCAGATTATTGGACAGATGGCTGGTTAGGTATTCTGTAACGGGTCAGTTTGATTTCGGGGTTCATTTTTCGTGGTTCCGGAAACGGCGGGGAGATGGAGGGATATACCTTGGTGCTTTAACCCCCTCCTTACTCTCCTCACACAGCCTTCAAGGAGAATGAGCGAGGTCGCCGAGACGGTGATTGTTCCATTGCTGCTGGAGCAATCCCGAGTAGGCAATGCCAGAGATCGTAAGGAGGGCAGCGAGGTGATGGAGCTGAACTTGCTATCCGCCCTCCTGCCACCAAACTGCTTCCCCTCCCTCCTTTCTCTGCTCTGCAATATCCCCACCACCTCAGGCTCCCGATTCTCATTCCCTCCATTCTTTTTCTTCCCACTACCTCCTCTCAAGGCCTGCGAGAACCGTGATCGAGATTGCAGTTTCAAGGAGCTGGCTGGCGCGGGCACGATGACGGTGTGTGAGCGTTGCACGGTCTGTGTGTTGGATCTTGTAGGTGGTGAGGATGAAGCCAAGGAGGGAGAGGAGTCGAGTAGATCGGCCCAGAGACGGGACCCGAGGTCTTCTGGTGTTGGTATTGGGATTGCTTCTCCGGATGTGGCGGGTCTGGACAAGGGCGTGGAAGTGGGAGTGGAGCTGAGGGAGAAAACTCGGCGGAGGAGAGAGTGTATGGTTCTCTTTGACGATTTCGTAGACAGGGCGAGCTCCTTCTCGCCATGTTGAGATTGTGGAGGGGTCGACAGCGCGGGAAGGGAAAGGAGTGTCGAGAATCGGCGGTCCATCTTTATTCTCGTTGGTATATCTTGTGAACTCGCCGATGCATTGGAAGGGGAAGTTTTTCTTTCTGGTGGGGGTACGTCGTCTTTTTGCTGCTGCGCAGCCTCTTGCGCAGCTGGTGGGACCGTAAGCAGAGGCTGAGCGGAGGTACTGCCGGTAAATAGCAACGAGAAGCGCCGGTCCATATTCGCTGCCTTCTCCGTCTCCGCCGTCTCGAGATTGTTGCTGGATTGTGGCCGCGATGCGAACATGGACATGGTGAGAGAAACCATTGTTGAAAGGATACGAAAAGCGAGAGTATGTATGTATGCGTGGAAAGATCGTGATCGTCGCAGGGAACGTCGCAAGGAAATTTCCCAGGTATCAAGTAGAATGAGAACTGCTCCACTTCGCTTCGCTTCGTCGCTGGCAAACTCTAACTCTTTACCCAAAGCGATTGCCCAGAGAGACTCCCTCTCCGAAATTGCTTGAACGTAACGACAGGTGAATCAAATAGCCAATTCAATCAAAGGTAGGAAAGGAAAGTTGGGCAAGGGAAAGAGAGAGAGAGAGAGAGAGAGAGAGAAAGAGAGTCAGGAAAGAAAGGGCTGGGAGATGTGACGAGCTGACTCCGAGATACCCGCATTGAACTTTTTGTTTGGGGGGGACCCTGCCAAGACACGAAGGACCCAGTCACACGTCTCAGGTTGCCCCGATCTGAGACACGAAACCCATCAGCCTCGCCCTCCAGACCAAACGCCATTCTAGAACGAAGGGGCCGGCCCTCAGCCGCACCCGCTTTGGGATGGCCGGGTACCGTTTTGGGGAAGGCAAAGCGAAGGTGAGGATGGATTGAGAAAAGTGCTGAATAACGGACGAGGAGGACAGAAACTTTTATTGATAAGAGTACTAGAGCACTAATGGGGAGAGGCGGACTGCATAGGAGATCTAAAAAGCAAAAATCACAGGAGCGAAACCGGAGAGAGCCACGTCTACAGTGCCAATGCCAGATCAGTGAGATGGAGAAGATGTTCCTCCCCTGTTCCCCTCTTTTCCTTCCTTCCCAGTCCTTCCATTTATTATCCAGCAAATATCCCTCCGCGCCTTATCCTTTTCCATCCCGAGACCCGTGTTTGTCGTTGCACCATGCACTGTTTTGAGGACCGTACGATCAGTCCTCATCGTCTTCCACTGCGCTGATTTCATCGTCTTCCCCGAAATCGTCCAGCGCTTCGACACGGCCTTTAGCAGCCTTTGCCATTTTAACAGGCAGCGCTCCATCGTCTTCCTCCTCGTCCTCTTCCTCCTCATCAAAATCTTCCTCCTCGTCATCTAAAACGTCTTTGGCGGCTGGAGCTTTGGCGGCTGGAGCGGCTTTGGTATCTTTGCCGTTAGATGCGACTTTGGCGACAGGAAGCTTTTGGACGGCAGCAGGCTGCTCAGTCTTGCGCTTCTTAGCGGGAGGGACTTCTGCTTGCTATCAGTTGGATGCTCCCAACTCCAGAGTGTATAATTGGCGTTGAAGGCGCGAAAACAGGGGGGCAAAAATAAAATCCCGCATAGCATACCTTCTTCCTCGATCTCCTCACTACTCCCATCTTCCTCCTCGCTCTCATCATCCTCATCAAGGATCTCCTCGACATCAGAGTCCTCGTACCTGCACAAACACGCTTGTCAGCTCTGACACTCCGCGGTGGTCCCTGTGGTTGGAATCGCCAGGCAGCTCAGCTACACTGACTAGCTGGAAGGCAGCCGTTCCGGGCGCAAAGAGGCAGCAGCATCAGCAACACGACGCATTGAAGCGCTGCGACGGGCTCTGGAGCTGCGGAGATGACAATTGAAGCCTTGCTGATGCGCTGCGGTGCGAGGGTGATGGGAGGGGTAAGGCAGATGTACGCACTCCTCTTCCTCCTCGCTCTCGTCGCTCGGCAGCGCAACGAGCTCCTCGTCCTGCTTTCTCTTTCTCGTCGACATTGTGTCTTCTCTGTATCTCGATCGCAACGAACGGGCGAAGTGAAGGCCGGAGGTAGGTGGGTAGGTGCGGTGTGTGCGGTGTATGCGCGTGTGTGGTGTTGATGCAGATGGGATGAAAGACGAGGGGAGGGAATTTGAAGGGGGAGGGGGGACTGGAGCTCAGCTGAGGGAGCCAGAGGGGATGAGCTCACGATTGGGTGGGCCGGACCTTGGCCCGCACTTGCTCCCTGCGCCCGTCAGCAAAGCAAACACCGCGATGTGATGGCGCGCACAGGCACGGACCTGAATTACGCTGCGCTGCGCTGCGCTGCGCTGCCGCACGTCACCGCACGGCGCACGCACAAGCGAGCGCCAATCGGCGTTTGCGGAATGCAGGAGATTGACGAGCCGTGGAGGAAAAGGGCTTAGCGCTGCACGTGGGGAGGCCCAGGAGTTCGTCTCTTACGTTCCGAGGCCGAGGGCTGATTGTGAAACGTCGAGGTGAGAGGCTTCACTCTTGCACCAAGACCTCAGATATGTTGGGGCTGGACGGTGCAAGTGTAGGTGTTGGAGTCTCAAGAAGAGACATCTCAGTTGTTCCAAGCTGCTCAGAGCCATGGTCTGTGGAGTTTCAGCCTTCTCTCAGCGTGCCGCCCCAGTCCTGCTCATCCACTCGTCAATTTCAGGGGCTCTGCAAGCTTTCGCGGAGTGTTTCCTTGGAGAAGTCCGGACTGTGCGGCTTTAAAGGCAAGTGGCTGATCTTTTCTTCGTTTGCTCGTCATCTCTTTTCTCCGGGTTCCTGGATCTAGGGATGTAAGAATTATAATTTGGACAGTCGTTATATAATAATGTAATATAACCGAGAAAATGCGTTTTGACATTATTTTTACACGCTAACCTATTATGGAAAGGCTAGCTCGTAAGGGAGAATGGGTACTTGGGTACCCTGCCCTTAACGAACAGAGACGCCCAAATTTGCTTAATTTATGCCTAACTTATGCGTAAATTATACTTGATTTCATAAATCATAATAACGGCGAGACCGTTATTACATAATTACGCCAATCGGTGTTATGATATAAATTATATATTACAAGTCTGACCATCCCTACCTGGATCCCAGAGAAAGCCGTTGGAAAACCCGATTCCGTCACGTCACGTGCTTGTAGTAGCCAACGCCGCAAAGCATACCCTCAGATTAGCTAATGCCAGACCTTCTATACCAGTATGCTTTCCTTGCAATACATTTAAAGTTTTTTTTTCGCCACTAGCCATTTCAGATCGAGTTGTTTTAAGTACGACGGTATAGTCACATGACAGAGGGTATAGTCACATGACCAGACTCTCCGGCTCCATGAGAGAACTTGGCTTATGTTTCAGTCTTGCTGCTATGCTTTCTGTTGGAGTAGCTAGATAAAGCGATGAATTCGGTCTGAACTAGAAGCATCCTGCTTGTCCTGTCTTTGTTCCCGATGAGTAAGGCGCAGCTAGGAGATAGAAAGCGACTCGGACGCGGATGTACGTTGTTTGGGATGTGTTGAGTTCTCTAATATTTAGACAATCCTTGAGTGAAGAGGACTTGATTTTAGTGACCTCTCTGCTATAGGCAACACGGATATGTCTCGGCGATAACTACTATCCCCCCCCCTTGAATACTTACAGCGGGTCCTGGGATAACACCACTCCTGCACCGACCAACTCAAGGGTGTATGGCCAATAGCGATTCTGGAGAGCACCTGATATTTCCTAGTTGGGGGTTATAAACGAGGTTTCAGGGTGGCGTTACTAAAGGACCCACTGTAAGTATTCAAAGGGGGGGGTGGGGGGGTAGTACGAGTAGCGAAGCTGGCCGAAGCGCGACATGGCCAGGAATCAGGTCTAGTCTGGTGCTCAGGCACGTTTGCTCTCCCAGCAATTTGAACGTTGGTTTTGACGAAACGGGAAACAGCTACATGCTGTGGAATCTCAGAAGTGGTCTTGGGAACGCGACGGTTTTCTTTGCCCGGATGTTGCGAAAGGGTGCCAAGATTTTGATTCACATCTAAGGTCGAAGGAATGAAGAATTCAGGCCTTGAGTAGGCTGTGATAAAGTGGATGATGCACTGAAAGAAGATAGTCAGGGCTTTGAGCCTAATGTTTGTCTGCCGGCTGCCAAGTCAGCAAGCATCATCCGAGATATTGACAGCTAGTGCTTCCTAAATGGTTTACCGTATCTCTCTACGGTAGCCGTGAGAGAAATAAGTAAGAGCAAGAGGAATTTCTCACGGGTATCATTTTCCTCGCCCTTCTTTGCAAATTTCCCCAACACTCACTTATAAGAAGTTGTGTATTGGGACTTCAACATGTTACCAATAGAGAAATTCCAACTTGTATATTATAATGTATTCTTAGTTCATTCCATCGGCGCACATGAAAAAGAACGCCGTCATTTATTTCTCGCAATATACCCGCAACATGATCATTCATATACCTCTCAAAGTCCTTAAGAAACACCAATACGATAATAGCCGCGCTCCCAAACGCAATCGAGATTAGATAGAGAATGGAAAAGCAGTGCTTATACGTTTCGTGTCCGGCCTGCACGATACTTGCCAGTTTTTCAGGCGTGTCGATCTGTGGAAACCGATGCATATAATGGCTGAGCGGGCTAGCTCCGAGCGTCGAGACGATGCCTGCCTCGAGTGCCGGGATGGCGAAGTGTACGTAGGCGTTCTTGGTCACTTGCCGGCTGCAGATGGACTGCGCCTTGAGGTTGGAAGGCAAAGATAGTGAGGGAAGAGGAATGTGGAGTTATTAAAAACATCTCGGATCATTTCTTGCGTTTGAAATATCTGGTTAATAGAACAAGTTAACCCTGCTAAGGCAGGCACCTGCCACTTGTGCCCCGTACGTGCCTGCGGCTGCCTAGCTATATCACAACTCGTAGTATAGTAATTCTCCCTTTGACCTAGTTACTCTGTGATAGTCCCCTAACATCCCCCACACGACACTGTCCCCCCCCAACAATAACAAGTTTGCCAGAGGAAATGGCCATGGCAGCTCGCAGCACCGACGGTACATGACGCTTTGTACATACAGGCCACGGCATCAGCTGAAGCACCACAAGTCTTCCGCTTTGCTAATACGCTAGCATTTGCTATACCGATATAGAGGTATATAGAGACCAAAAATAATTTTGAGAAATGCATCTCGGCCTATAATATAAGAAACTACATTTAGCTTTTTAATAATATTTATTATATTACTAGAATGTATTCAAATATAGAAAGTAATGAAAGACTTACAAGTTATAAATATAAATAATAATAAAACTGCTTTAAATAAATAAAAGTAGAAATAATAAATATTAATTATAAGTAATTTGTAATATAAATAATATACAAGAAGTAAAGATATTAAAAAGAGAAAATATTAAAGAAAAGTACTTTAAAGATCTTATAGGTAATATACTAGCTATATACTAGCTTTTTAACTATTATAAATATGTAATTAGTTTCTTTGCATAATTTATAATAAGTATAACGGGCCGATAAATATAATAAACTAATATAATAACTATTATTTTAAAGTTATTATAAGTTAGTTTTAGCTAAAGTTTTAGGCTAAGCTTTAAGTACTCGGTATAATAATAAACCTAATATAATAATTAAAGACTTAATAAATTAAAATATAATTAAGTATTTAGTTATATAATATTATATATAATTATAAATATAGCGCAAGTAATATAGTAATATTAGTAATATTTATAACTGAATTTATAATAGCTTAATATATTATTATTTAAAGTTTTAATAATATATATTTATTTAAAATTCCCCTATTACTTTAAAATACTCGGGGCCCAAATATTCTTTATTAGCTTATATAGCTAATAATATTTATAAGTATTATAAAGTCTTTATAAGATATTTATTTATTAGCTTTATAATTTATAAGAGCTTTTATTCTTTATAAGTATTACAAGCCCTTATAAGCTATCGTTTACTAGCTTCATTATATAAGAACTTTTGTCTTATTTTCTTTCTTTACTTTGCTCATCTTTTAAATAACGGCTTAAATAAACGCTATAGTTTCTATCTTACTGGGATGTAGTTGATGCCAAAGGCGAGGCACAGCATATAAATGGCGGCGAAGAGGTTTAAATTATCAGCGAGTCTGGATGGGAACATAGGACACTTTTCCCCGAACGTTTCCCAAAGGAAAAATGCAACGAAAGATGCAATGCCAAGTATCAACGTAGATATGGCGGGGGCAGAGGACGATGCACAGTCCTGCCCATCCCAATTCAGCCCTGTCAAGAATATCGCTGGTCCTACGCAGTGTGGGCTCCGATAGGCTCGATAACCGATCGATAGATAATTGCGATAATAATGGGACCAATTTTTTGAGAGATGGTTACAGGGGTGGTGCACGCAAATAGAGAGAGGTATTTTGGCTACGGGCGATTTTTGGCAGGGGTGGATCGTGAAACTCCGATTTCGCGTTTTGCCAAGCGAGCCTCGAGCGAGAAGCTGCACGGACATGCATCCTACTGTGATCTCGCCCTCCTTCCAACAACTCCGGCGATTGTGCGAAATGCGCGACAAGAACAGACGAGTGTTTGATTATCACTCCGTCGACAGGAGAGAAACCCCATTGCAGAGGTCCCCAATTCCCCATCGGAACCACGTGTGCTCCACGTCAAGACTTCAGCTGCCCAGCAGCGCTGCTACCTCGCGGAAATTGCCTCCTGCTTTCCTTCCACGATTTGGTTCTCGTGTGGCACCAAGTGACTTTACCTAGGCTGTTGATGAAATGCAAGCTTTACGTGTAGGCCTCAAGGCCATGAAAACGCGGATTGAAAGGAGCCGTTCACGACTCTGCTCCAAATGCAAGGCTATCTTTGATAACTGGTGGGACCGAGATGACCGGACAAACTGGAGAGTGTTATACATGTCATCAACTAGGCCTGGACGTCAGCATCACAATATCGTGAGACTCCAGCGTTCAGCTAGCAAAGGTTGTCCTGTTTGCGTCCTGCTGTTGCGTGGATTGGATGGCGAGGCTATTCAGCAACTGATGCAGGAGGATCGCAATCGTAGGAGCTTGGTCCATATTGCATTGGCGCTGGTTGAGATTCCGGACCTTTATCTAATAAGGGTTCTGTTTCATCCCGGAACCAGTCCAGCTTGGGAAGTGGCAATTAATGCTTACCCCTCAGGTAAGTTCAATGCCTTTACTAGTCGACCCCACTCGGTAACACTTTGAAAGTCGGCAATAGCACAAAGGTCGGAAAAATCCAAAGCAGGGCGGATTGCGAGGCAAATTGGAATCTTGTTAGAAAATGGCTGAGGGTCTGTCAAGATACCCACCCCAAGTGTTCGCAGGACTCTTCCAGTCGACAACTCCCTACACGCCTTATAGATGTCGGCACTAGCGACATGGATCTCAAGCTTTGTCTAACGGAGTCTCTGCCTCGAGACACACAGTATTTAACTTTGAGCCATTGCTGGGGTGGGAAAGTGTTTACTATGCTTACACGAAGCAACTTTCAAGAGTTTCTCACCCAGATCCTAACTAGGGATCTCAGCAAGACATTTAAAGATGCGATTGTGGTTACTCGGAGCCTCGGATTCAAATATTTGTGGATTGATTCATTATGTATAATACAGGGCGATGAGCCTGACTGGCAACGTGAATCATCCAGGATGGGCGCTGTCTATACAAACTCAGCACTTAACATCGCAGCCGCGGCTGCACCAAACGGCGATTTGGGATGCTTTTCAACTAGACGGCTGGACCAGATGCATGGCTGCAAAGTAGCGATGCGCACAAGGCGAGATTCATCTCACACGACTGCGTGGGACTGCTCAGTGTTGGTTGGTTCAGAGAACGAGAACGCCCTTAACTCTCGAGCTTGGGTATACCAAGAAATCTTTCTCGCTCCAAGGACGTTATCTTTCACAGCTCATGAATTATTTTGGGAGTGCATATCGTCAATGGCATGCGAAACATTTCCGGATTCTTATAACTATGGAGCGATTACAAGGCCATCAGTGGCAAGCGGCAAGAGGTGGAACGATCCGACGGGAGATATTTCGGACAAATGGTCCCAAATTGTGAACAACTATTCTGGTAAGGTTGTTACCTTTGAAAGAGACAGACTTATAGCGCTCTCTGGTGTGGCACGTCTATTTGCTGCTCGATTTGGAACAACCTATCTAGCTGGGATGTGGAAAGAAGACTTGGTCAAACAACTAGCTTGGAGTACTGTGAAGCCCTCCGGAGACACCACCGAAAGCTCTATTCCGTCGTGGTCGTGGGCATCTATTAATACGGTGGTCCTTATGAAATGCGACGTTGATATATTGCCCGGTTTTATCCCACAGGTCTCGATTCTTGAAGCTAACACGGCAGTGTCAAATGACCCCTTTGGCGATGTTATGGGCGGAACAATACGCATGAAATGTCGTGTTCCTCGTATTGCTACTCTGATGACGCAATACGAGCGTCAGAAGGTTAATATCAGCTCCGGCAGTCGTCAATTTAGAGCTGAGATATGTCCTGACACCACGCCATATTCCATTAATGACGAACTTCAGCTTTTGGCTCTTCTTCGCGGCACTAATTGGGAGGGCAAAGAAACGGTCTGTGGACTGGTGATTGAGCCTGTAAAGATGGCAACTTACCGGCGCACCGGATATTTCGAGGTTACTGGGGATTATCTCCAGGGATTCATGGCTACATGGGATAAAGGGACTGCTGGGGACGAGCACTTCAGCAGTATTAATGAGGGTTTGGGATCCAATGAGGAAGGAGATAATATGTGCGTCCTTGCCTTAATATAAATATACTTTTCTATTTATTAAAATATAAATCGCATATTAAAACAAAATAGAGAGTATATTCCTTAAAACGAGTATTAAGTCACGAGTAGGTACGTAAACCCCTCCAATTTTCTAGTCATATAAGAATATATCTTCTTCGTCAGCCTGCCCCTCTAATGTCTCAACCCCCCCTAGCGGCAGGTTCTTGCGACAACTTTGGCAAGTTTCTCAAGTTGCTCAAGACTTTCCACCCTCCCCACTTCTTCCACCCTCTCTAACTCTTCATCTACAATCACAAAGGTATCTGCAACGACTTCTGGAAGACAGTCATTCAGCGGTAGTGAAGGCATAGGAACTGCTGCCAAAGTTGGACTAGGTCCCGGCATTCCACTAATGATGATTCTCGGCCTCGGTACTAGTTGGTTCTTGTTATTTTGCCGAAGGCAAGGTCAGGGCTCAGGACAAGTGGGCCGCAGTTGCATCAACATGGCATGAAAGGAAGCACCTATATCCAGGTACTAGGGAAGCTGACCGTGTAGCAGTGTCCGGTTCACGGAGGCAGGAACCCCCGCTATGGGGAGAGAGGTAGCTGCGGATACTTTAAATAACACTATATAGCTAGGAAGGATTTAGGACCAAACTGAAATGCGAAAGAAACTTAGGAAAGCTAGTATCTAGGCTAAATGAGTACGACACGGACCGGTGTCCCCGAGGCAAAAAACGATGGAGTCCACCCATCTTCACGTGGATGAGAACGCCTTGAATCCAGACTTAACCAGCTATATATAGATTCCATCCTAAGACTGAGGGAGTTGCTCAGCATTGTCCCCACTCTTCTGGTTGGGATTCACGACCTCGCCTTGCACCTCGACACTGATGCGACCTAGCTTAAACCCTAACACCAGGGGTGTAAATTGTTTCGGCGGCGAAGTCTAGTGATTCTAGAGGTGGCGGCGCGCGAGACTCCAAGAGGGAAGATGGCCTCGAAGCGGGAAGAGGGGCAAAGGAGGGTGGTTATGTCGCCCGGCTCGAGGGCTGGCGGTAGAATACCACGAAAGACATACCAGAATTGCCAATATTTTGTATCTTTTATCTTCGCCCTTGTCCCCGGTATCGTCCATACTCGCCAGGATTGAAGCTCCAGGGCTCATCCATCTCTGACACAGAGTCAGCAATATCACTCCCCAAGGATGTAAACATGTACTTGCGATGCGAGGGATTCCGCCATCTCGGTATGGCCTAGGCCATGGCTTTGTATTGATTTTGAGTTTCGCGAACAGATCCTGTTCAGTGTTTGTGTTAGCATGTTGGGTCAGCAATCTGGCTCCATGTCGTTCCATGACTCCCAACCCAACAGGTCATCGCAAGAATCAACTTTTCTGGCAGGCAGGAGGACTTCGGGGCCTATTTAAACGGTAATGTAATAAATATTTTGAAGCTAGCTCTTTTTCCAAGGTGGAACTCTTTTGAAATCAGGAATAATTGAGGGCGAAGACCCTTTGGTAAGTGAAGAAGCTTACCTCAACCCAAGTCATCTATAGGACCAAGTTAGTCAAATGACTATCTCCGAAAATTGATTGTTCTGCTCACGTTTTTTGAGGGTATATGATACCGTTGACAATGTGGCGTTGGCTTTAGCCCTTTGCCTAGGGTTGACATATGCCACGTAGTATACTGCACCATTAAAAATCTTTTTTGAGCTACCAACCTTTGCGAACTCCACTGACCTAATACTAGTCCAAAACAATACCTCGCGAACCACATGGAAAGAAGTTGCCTCCGGAAATTCCTCTCTGATGGGCAATACTTTGTTTGTAAAGAAAAGCCTTACTATAGTAATCCAATCTGATTCCAACTGAGGTCTCCGAAATCCATAGCTTCCCCATCCATTAGAGCATGAATGTAACAGTCGCCTATAAAATTGAAATAGCTGCTCTCATGTGGGATTTTTCGAATGATATACGGCACCCGTCCACCTTTGAAAATACAGACCATATCCCCAACCTTTGCAGACATTGGACCTACGCCTAGAAATCCCTTCTTGGTCCAAAAAAGCCTCCTCGAGTGGCGTATCTCCTTGTGGAAGGCTTCTTGATTCTGGGTATATTGCCAGAACTCCTCACAGTCGATAGGCTCTCGTTCTAGAATATCGGTTATTTCTTGAGGGCTCTGCGGACCCTCCTCTAATACCCCTCCGACGATGGTAAAAGCATCGAAAGACTCGCGCATTGCATTGCACTTCTTTTCGTCCAAGCAACCACCAATAAGAGTGAGCCATAAGACATCATCGATCGGTTCGTCATTCAAGTACGTTGATCCTGAGTTTGCCACAAACGACTTCCACTCTGAGGGTTGGGTGCTGCGGAGGAGACTTGCAGATTCTACACTAGTGATATCACATATGTGGTCAATCTGATGTCCGTTGACATGGAGGAGTTGAGGAACATCACTCGACCACCTAAAATCTGAGCTTGTCGAGGACGAGGCTGCATAATCAACGCCATCGATAGTATCTCGGAGCAGATGATAGTACAGATCGACGCTGTAGTCAGGCACCCAGGACGGAAGCTTATGGAATTCCCTCATACTTCTGTCTTCTACCATGGATAGCATATCCATGTTCTTGTCTTCCTTAATACAGCACAAGGTGAATTCCATGTAGACTTCTTCGACAGTCTTTGAGTAGTCCGGCGCCGTCAGACCATAGATGCTCCATGGCAAAGGCCTTTGCAGAGATTTAGAAAACATCCGAAGGACAATGCTATCATCGAGTTGAATAGCATCCGCGAGGCGGTCAGATATTTGCAGATTGTGACCGTTAGCTTGGAATCCCCAACGATCTCCGCTAGCTTATCGTTAATGATTGGGTTATCTAAGGAAGCCGGGAGGCAAATCTTTTCGAAAAAGTCCCGATAGAGATCGAGCTCTGAAACTCGACCATCTGTCCTCGTTTCCAAAAAGAGATCGCCCCATGAGTCGGCAAAAATTGTAAGGATATAGAGGAGTCTGGTGTAAAATATGGCTACCTGTTTCCATTCTCGAGTCAGAACTACCTGGTGTACTAGGCTCCCAAATATGTTAAGTGCCATGACGCCTCGGGACTCGCGATACTGTTGCAGATCAGAATCGTTGATCTTGCCTTTCTTCAAAATCGCGGTTAGCACCACTGCATCGAGATCCAGTAGATCCGAGATCAGGCGATGCAGTTCACGCATTTTGGGATTTGGACTGGTCCAAAGCGAGCGAATAGCTTCCTGATCGATATTCCGACTAGGAATGTCAATTCCATTTGTGATATCAGACTCCGAGGCCGTTTCAGAAAGAGAGAATTCCCTGCCGAAGTCTCTGAAGAGGCCAATGACGGCGAATATTTTGTCCCTCGGATCTGAAGCCTGACACCGCCGTGTTGTTGATATCAGCGACCAGCGCAAATCCGGACTATGCAGAGTCCATTTGTGTTGGTACTCGCACAATGCTAGGAGGTAGTGCATGCGGTTCTTTCCAGATCCATGCTCACTGTCAATTAAACTCCCTAGTCCCGAGCGTCTGAGGAAAAAAGCGCCCCAAAATATGTCAGCCAACGTAGTTGGTTCAGCCGATCCACAAAACACGAGAGTCTCTCGAGCAGCCACAACTTCCTGAATAATCCATATTCTCTGAAAAACTGGTCTATCAAACAGTTTAACCACAGATTTCCAATGTGGAGAGTACCGATCGGGGATCCCCAGTTCTTCGCAAACATCGGCATCTTCAAAATCATCCATGGAGGGCAGGCTGTCCTCATTGAATTGCGCACTTTCCCCCTTTCTGGCAAGTTGTGAGAGAAGTTCAAGGGCGGAACTGGAACCGTCCAATTGCTCTCCGAGCCATAACCAAACATACTGTGCGTTGTAGTAGATTGTCTTCATGAGAAGAACCTGTGAGGCGCGTTCATGAATATCCTCCTGGTTAATACAAATGGCATCGATCCACAAGGTGATGGGGTTCAGGAGGTCGCGGAAGCGCCGGAGCGCATTCCTGAGGTTGGTAGATATGAGAAAACGGCGTTTTTCGCACCATAAGGGATGGCGGACTGAGTATCGAGAGTGGAGCTCGTCGTCCGGAGGAATCCTGCGGCTAGCAATCACCAGACAATCATAGATAGAAGAGCCCCAGGTATAGGACACGGCGTAATAGGAAGGGAGGGTTGGAGCGTCCAGATCGTGCGTGCTGATGTTGCACTCCAATGGATTCTGTCCCTCCCCAGGTTTGAGCTGGAGAAGTCGGATTGAATTTTTCTGTGGTAGTGGTTCGTATCTGTACACTGGAACGAGGCTCAATTCAAGATCATCTTCAAAGGCTCGCCCATCATCGTCTCTGTCAACAACTGCTATGGGGTTTGCAGGAAGATGTGTTGAAGCCATGCTGATGACAGACTAGAAGGAATGGAGTGAACAGCCGAAGCCGATGAAATTGATAGATCAAGCATTTGAGTTGTCAACATCGAGATGACACCCGGCCCGATGATCTGGGAAAATGTAAAACGACCCCCCCCTCGGGGTGTCGATTGGGGGCCGGACTAACCTAAAGTAGAGAGGAACACCAAAAAATCTAGTTTTCCTTTAAGTTTAATTTACTATACAAAGAATTATTATAATTTAATTATTTTTTTATATTATAGAAAGCCAGATTATAAGCTAATAGAATATGAAGTTTTTATTATATAATAATTAGTAGATTTAAGAAAAATTAAAGAAGGTAAGGAAAGTCGGAATTTTTAAGGCACTATGAGAGCCTGAAAATTTAGCGATCAAGCACCTGGAACTAATTTACCTCGCGCACAATTATCGCCTCGCCTGTTCTACGCCCCAAGTTAGAGCTCTTATATACAAACTTCCTTATACCTATATTAGGAAATCTGATTCGAGAGAAGGACTTAAGTAAGTACAAGCAACTAATTAGGCATTATTAAAACTCTAAAATCCACTGATTCGTATAATCGACACCCGGGGGGGTGTCGTTTTACATTTTCCCCTGAGCAAGACCGTCAAGCTCACTAACCGAATTCGACGGGAGAGAGAGAAAATTGATCGACGATACCACAAAATATCTCTCCACACTCCCGCATCTAATCGAAGTCCTCGAGGAACTCATCGCCGCCATTGCAGTTACTTCCAATCTGCTCACCTCTAAAGCTCCAGCATCACAAAAATTTGAAGATAAACTCAAAATGCAAGTGCAACTCGCATACAATGGCAGAATTTAATTACGTATTTGCGCATCGCTTTCCACTAGTATATGAGGTTCAAACCATGCATCTGGATGTCTTTGCACAATGGCGAGTGCTAGACTTTTGGTGTTCCTCGCGTGCAGAACTGCGAGTTCGTCCCATGGTCCGTCACCAATTGCCAGAGTTCCTCGGCCAGTATATGCAGAAGGTGCACCGTTCGTTTCAGTCTTTGCATTCAGCAGCCGCAGATGCAAGTAAAAGATCCCAGTAAAAAATAATTCAACTGAATGCTATGAAGGTCTGTTATTATAAGATATTTGAACTTATGGATGTTTAGGAAATGGAATACGCGAAATGCAGAAAGAAAAAACCATTGCGGAAGGATCCCGGTCGCAAGGGAGCCAAAATAGCACATCAATGTATTCTCAGGCTTTGCTAGGCGTTGCCCAGGCCGTGCTCAGGTTAAAGCGGCCGCTACTCAGGTCCACAGGCTAAAACGGAACCAGCGAAATAAAAAATCAATCCTGAATCTAGGGTCATTTGTACTGTACTGTACCGCAAGTTCACTTTCAGGCTACTTTCTACTATACTCACCCACTAAAGCCCCCTATATTTCCAGGTTACTCCCCTGGAAGCACGCTATATAAGTGACGTTTATGACGCCAAGTTGCATGTTGAGGGGATGGCGGCACTGGAGTTTATTTGGAATTTTTCTATGCTCACGCCTAGTAGGTGGTAGTCGTGTGGAATTTAGGTCATTCTACTTTAGTCACATTGCAAAAGTTGCACGAATTATTAATGCGTTTTATCTTTGTAAGATTGTGAGTTTCACTGAGCACGCCTCAGCACAACCATTCTACTATTTTGAAGTACAGTAAAGATCGATTTTCACGTCTCATATCCTTCTGCGAGATTGATACCAGTAGCACACCCACAACTTGGAGGCGTAGAGGGGTAAATATGACTATTCAATTGGATACTGAAGACCTCGGCCTAAGTAGTAGAATTGATTCAATCGGAGAGCCAGCTCGTTTCCGCACTCCGACTGGTTCAATTTGATCCTCGACTTGCGGGTCGGGATGTTGCTGAGCCGAAGGCACCAGGCCCGCAAGCAAAAGTAGCTAAAATCGGCTAGGGGCAATCATTACCCCAGGGGCTCTTATCGTGCCGAGGCTTGCAGCCTTGAGGCCGCGTCGTCTCGCTGACAGTGGCGACCGTTACTCTGTGGGGATCTTGCCAGACTTTCGTGAATCATATAGGCATGACTTCATAGCATCGAAATGTGATATCCCATTCCAAATTTAGTTTTCCAACATTCGGTGCATCCATACAAATGGCAGCCTCTAACATCAACGTTGCTACGGTTCAGCAAGCAATCCCCCCCATCCCCGTGCCGTCTCAATGGTGGTGCAGGTGGCAGGCTTTGAAAGGCACAAATCCTCGTCATTTGAAACCTCCGGAGGCGGATTTGCGAAACAAATGGGTTCTTCTTACAGGAGGCAACAGTGGTATTGGCTTCGAAGCCGCGGCTCAATTTGTGAAATGGGGTGCCAATATCGTTCTTGGGTGTCGACCGCAGGTACCACCACACGAAATGCATCCGGATGAGGCAATACAACAGCTCAAAGCCGCTTCAATAGCTGCTGGTCACCCAAAAGCAGGAATAGAATGGTGGGAATGTGATATGAACAGTTTGAAAAGCGTAGAGGCTTTTGGCAAACGTTGGATTTCCATGGGTCGGCCCCTGGATATCTTGGCCAACAATGCCGGTATTGGCGGACCACTGGTGCCAGGCGAGGTTTGCTATACGGCAGATGGGTTCGAGATTGTTCACCAAGTAAGTTTATATCCACCCTCGTTGACATCGCGGCATTTAATTATTCTCTAGGTGAACTTCATTTCTCACGTTCTCCTCAGCATGATGTTACTTCCATCCTTGGCACAGGCTACGCAGCCGCGTATTATCTGTACAACGTCATGCATGCAATACTTTGGTGTTTTCGACTTGGCAAACGCAAATTCTGGAAGAAATGCATATCCGAATAACAAGTTGTACTTCCAAACGTGGTTAACGGAGCTACAGGCTCGAATGGAGAATCATGCCAAGTACAAGCACATCATGATCCAAGGCGTCCACCCGGGCTATGTCAAGACAAACATATGGGTTGCACCACAGAGCACCACATCGGAGAACACCACACAACAGAATACCAGACCACCGAAAACGAGATTTATGTCCTGGCTGGAATGGAGTCTTAGGGTGTTACTAAGATATTATGGCATTGATCCTCAGCAAGGAAGCCTTGCAATTACAAATGCAGCGGCGGCTGCAGACCTTGCTTCTGGGAGTAGATACACTAACAGGATATGGGAAGAGAAACCGATGCCCCAGACAATGCATCCTGCTTGCCGTCACCAGGTTTGGCAATTCGTCAGCGAGGAATTATTGCTGGAGGACAGGGGCTTGTTAACTGAGCTGGGTGCGTAAGGACACGAAGACTTTTTCAGGGAGTGCGTGAAATATTGTAGTTTGTTCTGTTCCTTGGAATTACCATTCTTATCTAAATTTCAAGGAAATGAATGCAATGAAAGTGTTTTGTACTATATATTGTTGCAACACCGAGTAACCGACATTGATCTAAACCTAATAATATGATTGCCTTTTTCACGTGAACTCCGCTATATGGACTTGTATATTATGGATCTTGAATCGAATAGAACCTTCTTTCATGGGATTTACAAACAATAATTGGCGATGGCTATCAAACAAAAGAATAAAAGAGATCTTCCTTTTACATCAACGGAGAGCTAATTCATGATTCTAATCCACCACCCTACTTTTCCACTTTGGTGTATTCCATACCAGATATCAAGCTACCGTAATATAAAATCCCGTAATCCTTCAACCAATGCCTCCTCCTACTCCAAGGTCCCGAGTTGCTGACCTGTGGAAGGTACCCCTTGGCCTTCTCGATATACGTTGAATCGCCATGCTGGGGACCGCGGAATTCATACCTTTCCTTTCCATATATTTGAGCAATCTGACATGCAAAAGTTGCGCTCGAGTCAGCACCGAGCGTCCATCCAAACAGAGATGTGTTCGGCTATTATTCTGAGTTATTTCGACTGGAGAGGTGGCTGGAGGCTAAGGTGAGAAGTTGGCGAGTAGTTGGCGAGTATGGAGATGACGATTGATCTGGTGTTTGGACATGGGAAGTATCAGTGCTTGGGATAGAACATCGCGTGGATGGAGTCGAATAAGATGTTCTTCGAGTTGTCAGGATTTTTGAGTCGAGTATTATTGATCCGACCAGTACATGGAAGAGCGGGAATGTGAGACTTTGGTCGCAGAAGGATTTGTGAGTGAGAGTGAGCGAGCGGGAGAAGCTAAATTAATACTAATTTATGTTTGGAAATCTTGTTTGCCCGATAATCGAGTATAAGATGCGTAGTCGGGTTGGAGAACGTTCAATAGCTGATGTGATACATAATTGATGGCCTGCGTTTCTTAGTGTTACCTTCACAACAGTAATCTGCATGGCAAGATTAATAACTTTGCGATACCCGCTTTTGCGAGACGTTTCAGCATATCCAGGGATACTTATAATTCAGCTCTTGTTGCCTAGACTACGAGAATCGGGGTTCTGAATAGCAAGTGAAAGCGCTCGAAACACTCCATCATTAAGAAGAGTAGAACAAATCTTTTAAGCAGTAAAATCACTCACTAGTCTGTATTCACAGACAAAGTGTGCCTCCAACGCCGACACGGGCGTCAATAGACTCGATTATGAAGCCCATCGAACACTGAAGCACGCCGTTTACATTGCGTACGAACCCTGTATTTTGGTACAATTACATTCCGCCAGTAGCGGCAACCCCTCTCTAGAAATGATACATAATCCTACAACAAAAGACCGCCAGGAGTGATTAGATTAGGCGTGAGAAAACCATGGGACTGTAGGAGAGGCAGTACGGTATATATAGCCAGCCCAAAAGCGGTAAACAAAGAAGCATACATAAGTAACTCGATCAAACTATAGAGCGAGTTGTACTTTTGCGCTGGTTTAGTTGCTGCTAAGTCCAATTAGGTTTTGATAACTTATATATAGAGGCTTCGGAAGAATATACCTGGATTGCTATGAGACTTCATTGAGATTTCATTTCCCTTAGGTTTTGGAAACGTAGGCTGTCTCTTTGGCCTCTTCCGTGAACCATTTGCTGGTTTTGGTGGAATGGTAGGAAATTTGATCTCTGATATATTTTGCAGATTCGACATTGAGTCATCTAGTTCCAGTCAGATTCCTCTCTGTGAAAGTTTCCGGGTCTTTACCTAAAGCCTCATCACTTGAGCTTTCATTTTCTTGTCTCGAAGTCTCCTGGCTCTCTTCGAGCTTCAAGTGAGCGGCTATCATGCCGCATCTGTCGTCAACGAAAGTCGTAACCTTCTGCAGCATCTTATCTACGAATATCATATCTTTAAGATTGACCGCGAAATTCTCTTTCAAGGCAGTTGAAGAGGCGACAAGTCTTTCCACCCCGCAAAGTATATCATAGAGCGTCCGAACCAACTCATCCCCCTCAAGAGTCCCGCATTCAATCTTTTCCTTCAGATGTTTGAGCGACTTAACCCACTGTATCCGGATCCTTTTCGCTCGCAAATACACAAATGGTTTCATTGCCTTCCGTTTAGCGAGTTCCTCCTGCGAACATCCACAGACAACACGATCCAGATCATAGCAAGCCTGAAGTAAATGCCAAAGCGAATAAGCAGCCACAGGGTGCGCTAGAAAAAAGGCCCCAAAGTCGAGCTCCTCAACCATTTCCCAAGTTCTGAGTGTCGTTACTCGTTTTTCAGGTCTCCCAAACTGTTTGAAGAATAATTTTGTGCGTTCAAACCATTCGAATGAATAGATGTCGTCTGCCGCGTCGCTGTGGATCTCTTCGTGGTAACTGTACACCGCTCGCTGCTGTGGAGTCGGATTGCAATCGCGGGTGTCGAGTTCCGTGTGGAGCTGAATATATGAGGCCATCTTGCCTGGTACTGTATCTTTCCCTGCTGGGTTGGGAAGTGGATGCAGGTTAGCCCCTTTCGATGTCTTTGTTGGGCGCACAGATATCTCGGTAAAAGGAGTTACGCGTTTCGAATGCGTCTCTCTTCCACGTATATTCAACTCACCAGAGTCTATGTCTTGACTTCCGAGAGTCGGCTGATCTTGGTCCGGGAGATGGTGTGGTAAAGAGTGGGATTGTGAGCAGTCCAGCCTCGCCACAGGGCAAGAATGTGTGCAGTAGCCGCCGTAATTGGACCAATTGAAGCTCTCCGATTCGGTGCGTATTTTCGGTGTGAGGCGGCATATTGCGGTGGCTGCGGGTCATCACCAATCTTGGGAAGCCCAGCCGGGCGGGTGGTTTGCGTCGCCCCATTTTGGCCGCCTCATGTTGGGGGCACGGAGTGGTGTGGTGACACGCAAAGTCATTTTTTGCCGCCCTGCTTTCCTTCAGCCTTTCCTGAGGGACTAAATGACAGGCGCAAGCCTTACGTTGGGCAAGGTAAATCAGATGCTCATACCTAAATTGGGCTTGAAGTTAAGCCTGCTATTTGCGTTTGCGGCCAATCCTTTCGACTCGATTTCGGTGAGCGGTTTCGGTAAGCGAAGAATGGGAAACAATCTGATGTTAGCTGTGTAACCCTATCCATGAACAAGGATTGGCGGCAAAGAGGGCCGCAACCCTTCCCATTTTGCACTGCCTTTCTTGATTTCCCAGAGGTTTCTTTTGCACGGGATGTAAGTCACCTGATTGATTTCTCATAAACCGTCCTTAGTAGAAACCCTAGTACGGAAAAAATAGATACGAAATGCGTCAGACGTGCGTATTTTGAGCATTCACGATTCTGAGTTATTATTGTCCGAAATTTCACTGTGATGTTCGGAAGAGGGACGTGGTGGCCAACCATTTCCAGCCCATCCTCTCCTCCACAATGCCGTTAATGATCACTAGCCTTTCATTCTACAGTGACTCAAATTCGCTTAATGGCGAGTCGGAGCTTATCAATGACTGTACGCCAAGTTGAGCTGGGCACCACTACTCGTGAGGTCACTGGCTATAGCGGAAGTGTGTTAAACTAAAATCGTTTCCCTCAATTCTTCGATGACTATCAGATTAAGGTAAAGCCAGTGACCTTTAAGTATGGGTGGTCGGGCATCTTCACACGAAGTGACTCCCCATCCATCATCCCATTAACATAACATTCTCCAACGACAATATGCCGATCCTCCTTCTCCACTTTCCGAAGCACAACAGGTACACTGCAGCCGAAGAGGATGCAAATGATATCGTTGATGGCTGCTTTTGGAGGAGCAATACCATAAAGCTCTCCATGGTTCTTTCTATCATTAGCTGTTAGAAAGAATTTTCTGTTCCAGACAATATTCCTGACTCTTTTTAGAAACAGCTTCATAGTGGCCGGAGTATCCTCAATATCTTTGAACTTGTTTGTATCAAGGTCACCATTGTTGTCGACATGAGTCATACACTCGAGACAAGCACGACGGTACCACGCGGGCGCATTAGTGCCATCGAATCCACGATCCGCAACAAGAGTTCTCCATAATTGGTCAGGAACCCTGTCTGGAAATGTGTCGCCGGCGCCGAGTTTTGGCCAACCCCCAAATTCGAATGCCTCAGCTGGTATGATCCCGCGTGAGACGCGTCCCGAAATGCTCTTGATAGTGTCGAGTTTGAATCCTTTGACGTGCAGTGTTCCGTCGAACTTCTTAGGGCGCAGCTGTAACGCAGCCGGCTGTTTTGGTGTTCGATCAAATTTGAGAGATGCCTCTGGACGAGCCGATATATTGGGTAGATTTGAATTTTCAAGCAAAGTGGCGTCCTGGCAAGTTTCGACGTCGGGCCTGCATCTTCCGAACTCAATACATGGACGAAGGTTGCCCGAAGCTTGGTAATGTTGGTGATTCTGCCTTTCATCACAGCCGACAAGACTATCACCGTTCTTCCTCCCCTGAAGCGTATCCAAAGGTCCGCCATACGCATGACCCTCGATCGATGGAATCCATGATGGCATTTTTTCAACTTCTTCCGCACGAGTTCCCTTCAACTCTTCAAGTTGAGATGGCTTTCTTGGTTGAGGGGCCCAATGACGGCACAAGATATCCAGTGATTGAGACCTTTCAATACAGTATTCCATAAAGTCTGCACAAACGTCGGTGAGACTTTTATCATAATCTGGTACTATTCGTAGATCGATGGGCTTTAAATGGTGATCTAGATCAACATCCTCCAATTGAGGACTGGGCTCGGCTGGGTCTTCGACATCTTCGTCCCCAGAAGCTGCCCAAAATAGACTGAAGAGAGAATAGCAAGAGGAAAGACAGGAGTTAAAGATTCTTTGGAGAAATGGAGGAGTTGGGACTGGGGATCCATCTACGGATTCGACTTCCCAGCTGGGGGGGTTTGCCAAATTCGGTCGTATCATGGTGTCCTTGGCTAGGGACAACACAGCGTATATAGTATCCTTGGGCTCGGAAGCCTCAAAGGCCAGGAACAGAGCAGTAACCAAGACCTCCAAGTTGACCAGTCGTTGCTTTATGGTGCCATCGGGTAATCTGCGAAAGAGGTTGGTCGAGGCGTTGACGAGTGTGTTTGCGCCAAGGGCGCGAGGGTCCAAAGCGCCGATGTGGGTGTCCGGGTCTTGCATAGCAGAAAAAGTCTTCTGGTTGCCCTCAAGTATCTCGGTAATCTCATCATGTTTTGTCATGAACAATGCTATGGCGTCTGCAAAGTTCGACCATTCAATCTCCTCCGAGCCCCAACGAACGACCGCGATTCGTGCCAGTGCCAGCTCTTGAATCACCCATCTTCTGCTGAACCAGCGGTTCTTCATTAGGTTGACGACTAATCTCCATTTTCTCGCGTGGTTACTTGTCTTGACAAGATTATCCAGTTCCTGCAAGTCCAATACTTTGTTCTTCAGGAAGTCGAAAGTCTCTTTGCTTTCAGGCTTGCCGGCTCCAAGCCAGGCGCAAACATAAGTGGCCTCGCTGTATATGACGTCCATTCTTGCAACCTGCGCTGTCTTTTCCTCCACGTCGGTTTGGTTGATACACAACGCATCCACCCAGACGTTGATGTCTTCAGTCTCTTTTCGGAATTGCTTCAACGCGGCTGCCAAGTTGTCCCTGATGTAGAATTTTCCTGACGAGTTGAACGGGGTCATAGTTTGTAGCCCATCTCGCACACCTGTATCATCGTACATTTCGACTGGATGTGTCGGCAGGTCTTCCCCCCACCAGTAGGAGAGGGCGCAGTATCTGTGGCAGTTGGACGTCGAGGTTGACTTTGTCGACTGCAGTGAGCTCGGGAATAGCATGCACTCCAGATTTGAGCCTTCCTTTCCGTGGAGGATCTTCAGAATTCGGATGTCTTCGTGGTAAGCTATGGGTTTGTACTTATAGGTATTCTTCCTCAGTCGAATCTTTTTTTGGGCGATACCACGAAGTGTTCGGGCTGCACCAGTGTCCCATGTCTGCGCACGATGTTGGAGAGGTCCGATAGGCTTGTCATGTCGATGAAAGGACGGTAAGTCCTCCTTATCTGATGTTGACATATTAACAAATTTTGCATTTCGAACATCGAGAAGAAGAGAACTTGGGGTGCCAGCTCCATGTTGGAGTTACGAGGCTCTGCGGATTTTGAGTGTGGCATGATTTGCACTGTAGGTGCGCCTCCCCTCCCCCTCTTTCCACTGTTCCACAACATTGACAGCCCCCACAGCGGCGCCCCAAGACACGGGAGAAGCCTCGTATTTGAAGAATTGGGGCGTCAGCCACGCCCCAGTGTGTCAACAAGCTGAAACAGTTCGGACACACCGAACTCACTCTCCAATAGAAATATGGAAACAGTCATCCGCGCCTGGGGGTTGTTCTTTGATCTTGCAGCATGGTGCATTGTGATGCCAGGGCTAATAGGGGGCCCATTGGATCCGCAGGCACACACGATCGATTTCTTTCATTGCGCATGAGCATAGTTTGCAATTTTAAGCTTCCGGGGAAGAAGTGCGGCAGCGGGACGGGACGAAGCTATTCTTAACTCGGGGCAAGGGAAGAGAATTGACTTCCAGGTAGCAAGGGGGTCTTCAGCAGATGGTAACTACTTACACGAATCTTTAGTTTCGCGAAGGAGAGTGGCGATTGGTGTTTTAAGTCTTGTAGCTTATCGTAGCAATGATTTGGGGTCGAATCTACCTCACAATGAGGTCATTTTATCTCCCGTCAAAATTTTCTTCCCGCTCTTGCGAATTCACACTCCAGCTGGGAAATTATTGCAGAATTCGGTGCCCATGAGCGTGTGTCCAAAATTACCAACAAATGCCACGAGCCGAATTAAACTGCACGAGAAATAACAATATGCAAATGTCCCAACTCGAGCTCCTGCATTCGCTGTTATATCAGATTTCGAGGCAGTGTCTGGAACTGATAATAGATGTCTTTCAAGAGACGGGAGAACGTAGTTACCGGCTTCCGTCTACCTGCACCTTTCCAAGATTATTGAATGCATTCGAGCAACGGAATTATCAGACCATTAAACTGGCTGAACAAAAGGCGCTACCTATCGAAGCGAATACCGTATCCCTCGAGCACTGCTCGCCCAATCAAGATATGCCTTTTCATCGACGGACTCGACGAGTATGTGGAGAAACTTTTCGAGATAATCCAGCTCATCAAAAAGCCCACAACTTCTAAGCCTGTCAAGATATGTCTTTCAAGTGGGACATGGAATGTATTCTAGAATGCGTTTGGAACCAGGCTCGGCAATGATTACTGAGTAATCAATTAGCAATCGATTGTGTGCACTATTGATTAGCTATCGATTGTAATCGATTGGTAATCGATTACTAAATAATTATTCTACCGCTTTTACCCCGCATTCTCCCATTTTTTTCTTCTCTCTCTCTCTCTTCTTCTCTCTATTTTCCCTGCCTCGCATACTAATTTTTTCCAAAGATATCGTCAAAATATCTTCTTTACTTGAACCAGATTCATTATTTACGTAATCAGTTTTAGTAAATTCCACTCCAAGTACTCTAGATATATCAAAGTTAAGAGTATCTTATTAGGAATTTTGTCGTATTCCTACTCTAGATAATCTTAAGCAAGATATTCTTTATTATATCCTTTATAAAACTAAGCCATATGGTATATGAATATTAAGAAATATAGGGGATTATTTGAGCCGCTACTACCAAATTACGATATTAAAGGCTAAAAGTAAGAGCCAAATTACTATAAACTAGTAACTTAAATAACTCTGGTACAAAGCTTAAGCTAAGGAGGGAAATGGGATTAAGGAATTTAATAATAAGATTCTTGGAGCTTGCCTTAATATAGTAGTTATTACTAAAGCTCTAATCTCCCTAATTATTATATAGAATCTGTCTTTTATTTTTATTAAATAGCCGGAATTTCATATCTTTTACTAAGTCCTGAATCGAGCTTGCAAGGGCAAGATTATAATCTCTTACTCTAGAGTTTATAATAAAGTTAAAGAAGCTTGGGAAAAGCATAAGATTATTATATAAAAGATCCTTTAATTAGTAGTCTTACTTATCTATATTTTGCTTAATATTTGGACCTTCCCAAATTAATTACTTCTTCTAGTAGTTTATATATACTTTACTATATATAATTATAAGAGGGAAAAAGCTTTTCTTATTCTCTAGAAAGTACCTGGCTATAATAGAGAGAACTAGTTCTCTATTCTTTGCCCTATTCTTGAGAATTATAGTATTATATAAAAGCTTAGGGCTATTATTACTAATAATACTTCCTTAAATAATATTCTTTATTAATATATTTAAGCCTTCTTAGTAAAGTCATATAATAGGGAATAGAATATAAAGAAATAGCGAGTTTACTATATTAGCTATATTATTAATCTTATTATCTAAGCCTTTCTATTTATAAATATAATTAGAGTAGAAGAGCTTGAATTATATAATAGCCAGGAAGAAACTAGAGAGCTTGCGGATAAGAAAGTAATTAGGGCTAAGTTTAGGCTTTTGGGATTATTTAGCCAAGTATATAATATTATTATTTATATTTATAGATTACTAGGCTATATAGTAGCCTTTAAAGCTCTTGCGAAAAGGCTAATTCTAATAGATAATTAAATAAGATAGAATAGCTAGTATAATATACTTTTTATACTTCTTAATTTGAGGCCTATAGTAAAAAAGTATTACTAGGACTATAAGGAAAAGCTAGAACTAGATCTTTTAAGTTACTAAGACTAGAAAAAGCTTTATATAATTAAGGAATTCCTTAGTTCTTTCTTACAAGCTATTTTTACTATAGAGGAAGATTCTATATTTATTAATATTATACTTTTTATAATAGATATTTTAATTAAATACTTATAAGAAATAATTATAGGCTTATTTCTTTTTTTTTCTCTTTTTCCTTTTTTTCTTATCTTTACTTAATTAACTTTTATAGGCTAAGTATAAAAAGAAAAAGAATAAAGAAAGCCAAGATTTCCTTTAATACCTGAATATTATATATATAGTACTTAATAAGTATTATATAAAAATAGATATATTTCCTATTTATATTACTACTTTAATTCTAAATCCTATATACTATACGAGATATATTAAAACGCACTGGCTAAAGAAGTAGGTAAAGCTAGTTCTACTAAGGGTAAAAAAAGCTCTGGGAAAGGTATTGGGACAAGGGGCTATAAGCTTTAATTATTCTAACTACTAGCTCTTCTCAGGAGCCAGAAGTACTTGATACTTATAATCGGCTTGCCTTAGCCCTTTAATTAGCTACTAGGCCAGTAAGTAGGGACGAGTATATGGACTTTAATATAGAGGAATCATATAATCCTGGTAAAAAGGGGGCCCTTATATAGTAGTACCAAGATATGCAAAGATAATACTAGCCTAAGCTCTCTCGTATGGCTATTAATATCCTCTTAATAGTACTAATAAGCGATAAACCAGAGAGAGTCTTTTTAGGGGCTCGTCATATGGTAAGCTGGGATAGGGGGCAGCTAGAAGCCGAGATAATTGAGATGCGGGAGTGCCTTAAGTACTAGAAAAGGACTAGAATTCTAGATACTTTCTTTAAATAGGTAAATAATAGAGAGCCTTTCCTTTATTATATATAGTATAGTACTTTACTAAACTTCTAAACCTTCTGGAATTAGAAAAGGGGTAAAATCATACGTATATAGGGATTAGCTCGCTAAATAATCGATTGCACTATTAATATAATCGATACCTTACGATTATGGCATCGATTATTATTGATAGTGCAAAACGCTAATCATTGCCGAGCCTGTTTGGAACGGACACAGAGAGAGAGTTAATGCTTCAGGATCTTACCCGAAATGACATTCAAATCTACGCCTATGACAAACGCGGCGAAGATCCTCAATTCAGAGCCCTCGCCAAAGAGAATCAGCAATACGAGGGTCTCATTCAAAAAAAAAATTTGAACAAGGCCGAAGCTTATTTCTCCAGGTCTACCTCATTGTCCAATTACTCTTAAACAGATGAGAAGACGGCAACGATCTTCCCGAACTGCAGGGAAGAGTTGATCTCCTCCCTTCCGATTTGATGAAATGCTTTATGTACTTGCTGGAAGATATCGACGAGATCTGCCGCCGCGAGACAGCACAAATTCTTCAGATGTGCTTATGCTGCCGGAGTCCACTCCCAATTTCCGCCCTCATGGTCCTGAAAAGAGATAGAGACAATCCAGATTACGCCATTGGTACAAAGATAGAAAACCAGACATGAAATAACTCCAAGTGAATAGGACATAAATGAAGAGATACCTCAATGCGTAGACCAAGGCCTTCTTGAGACAAACGTGGACTTCGAAAAAAGCCTTTTTTTTCAATACAAAGTTGACTTCCTCCATCGAACTGTAAAGACTCTCTGAACACCGAGGAAGTGTAGGATATCCTCCAAACTCAAGTTTCTCGCGGCTTCGACGTAAACACCTCCCCTTATTACGCATCATTAGCTCAAATTGAATGCCTCCAGCCATCAGAGATCTCATCCAGCGACACAGGGATATCATGGCTTAGGTCGCAAGTCTTCACTGCTCAATCGCCAGAACCAATGTCTTACGCAAAAGAAGTTGAGTTTATTTCTGAATAGCGAGGTAATGAATCGCAAATTTTCGGGCAGGCGAAGGAGGCGACGTGGCTGTCTTTTATGGTGCTTGCAAGGAGGAAAGGTGTTGATTTTGTGAAGCTTCTTGAAGCTTCGGCAAAGTTTGCTCGGACACAAGTATACAATAATTTCTGAAGAGCTGAACAATGGAATGAAATCCTGGTTACAGTGAAAAACATTTCTTACAGATGATATTCAAATTTTCTGTGTGTTTACGGATAAACTGGGAATACTTACAATTTCCTTGACTACAGCCCCCTGAACTTGCGGAAACGGTAGATTGTTTCTTAAAATCCTAAAAGGCTGGAAAATGTAATCTTACTTGGACACCAGCAAGTGGTCGCAGTGAAGGACATACTGTTGCCGTCCCGCACTCCAGCCCTCCAAGAATTCTTCATGAAGTTGACAAAATAATCTCAACCAAGAACAGGGGGGTGATTAGATCTCTTTGTAATGGGTGTCTTCAAAGTGAGTGGTTCTAGATAATATTGTGGAGTTCTAAAGAGTATACAAAGATTGCGGCATAAAGTGACGGGATTATAGGGTATTTGTATTGCAAGTTCACTTTCAGGCCACTTTCTACTACACTCACCCACTAAAGCCCTCTATATTTCCAGGCTACTTCCCTATAAGCACGCTGTAAACTTTAAATAAGGAGTACTACCATACCACACTCTTAGAAGGCATATCCCCTGTACTTATAGGGGCAGAGTCGCTAAAGGTCTAGGCTTCGACAAGGGCTGCCATATCTTTTTAGGGCTTCTCCCCTGTACTCACAAAGGAGTTATTACTAAGGAGGCTATCCCTTTGTCTGGCGAGACATAGTTCACGCTAGCAAGGGGGGTGTGGCTATACGCAAGCCTCACCTCGCTTTATTACGCTTCAAGAGGCTTGCGTGTAGCCACACCCCCCTTGCTAGCGTGAACTACTTGGTCTTAGGATAAATAATTGCACCCCTGAGGGTTTCCCGCGTCAGTGCGTAATTATCACGTGCTAATGCTGCTTTACATATGCATTAAAATAATCAATTCTAAAGTCTCTTTAGTATTTTGTATATTATCTAGTATAGGTAATAGTTTGACTTTAGTCTAGTCTAAACTATAGTTTAGCGGTTTAGTCTAGCCTCGATATATCTCAATATAGTTTAGTATAGGATATCCAAGCCATAGTTTAAAAACCCTTTTATAAACTATAAAATTTATATATAAACTATACTAAACTATATTAAACCGTTATTAGACTATAATTAGATTATAGTTTAAGCCTTTTCTTACTAGTTTAGTTTACTAAATCTAAACTATAGTTTCAAATTATAGTTTATATTATTACTTACCTTAATATTATTTATTAGTATTAATTATAGCTTAATATCTATTATATATTATTCTAATTAAAGCTCTAATTTCCTTTTCTATAATTAAGTTCCATGCTTTAATTATAGCTACCCTAAGCTATAAATAAAACCTATAAATTTTAGGGTCTTTTTACTTAATAATATTCTTAATATAATTCTATAAAGTCTTAATTAGATTAAGATTAGATAAAAAAGTAGGCTAAAAGATAGGAATTAGGCTATATTCTTATATAAAAGCCAAAGTATTTCTAGCTATATATTTTCTAATATTATCTTATATAAAAATTAAGTCCTCTTTATTTATATAATCTATTATTATAGGTATAATATACTTATAATAGCTTCGTAAATTAATTATATTTTATCTCTTCTCTTAAAATATACTAGGTTCTTTCCTAAAATACCCTGAAATTTCTTCCTAAAATATCTATCTAATTCTTCTTTATACTTTAGGCTTTATTATAGGTATGGCATTTAGGGCTTAGAAAGCAAAATAGAAGATCTCTTATAAAAATAATTTAAAGCTAAGAAAGAGAAAACTAGAATATAAGAGGCTGCGAGGAAATATATATACCTTATAATATACTAGTCCCGAAGAGGCTTAGCCTTCTAAATATCTCTAGTATATTCCAAGTATATTTCCCTAGTAAGGCGGCCATATTATATATGCCTAGGAGATATCTAATATCTAGTAAGGTATCTCAGATACCGGGTATCTGGAAATTATAATATTACTTCCTCTTTTATAATAAGCTTATCCTCGAGCTTTATAAAAGCCATTAATTCATTTAATTTCGTATTATACTTCTCCCTAAAATAAAACTAGTATCTCGGATATAAAAGTTATATATAAAAGGCTAGTATCTTTACTATATAATCTAGAAGAATTTATTATTATTTTCATATAATTCTAGATAAGTATTATTTTTTATATAATCTAGCTAGTATTACAGGTTTTATAAAAGTCTTAGTATATTAATATTATTATTATAGAAACTTTATAAAACCAGAGAGCTATTACTTAGTACTAAAGCTAGATATTATACTAGATCTTTATTTTAACTAACTTACTAAATTCTATACTTTAGCCTATTTCTTACTAGCTTAACTATAATAACTTATTTAATACTATACTCTTATTTACTATTCTCTAGTATTAATAGGAATAGTTCCGGATTTACTTAATTTAGTAAAGAATTCTAGAAGTCTTTTTATAGCTTCTTTATATAAAAAACTAGATATATCTTTATAGTTTCCGGTAGTTTTAGGAGAAACAAATAGCTATATTATTCTAGAATCTCAAATAGGCTTTCTATTTAGTTTTCTAGCTTCTAGCTTAAATAATTAGATTTCTAGTACTTTATAATAACTTATACTTTATTCCCGACTTTAAAATTAATTAGATAATAATACTTATTAGCTTATATTATATATTATTTCTATACTTATTCTATATAGCTTTAGGCAAGTTATTATAATTTATATAATTAATTTACTAATACTTTAGCTTTATTTCTATTTAACTTCTTCTTAGATAAGTTAGCTTTAATAGGGAAGTTCTAGTTCAGAGAAATATAAGGCTTATAGCCTTTTTTAGTTATAAATAAGAACTAGCTAATAGTTTAATACTAAAAAAAAGCTTATTAATAATTAATTATAATAACCTATTTATCCTAGTTATTCTAATTATAATTAATATACGGATATAATCTCTAATTAAAATACTAATTAATAATCTTTATTTATTTATTTATTTAGGGATAATTAGCTATAAAGAGCTTAAGCTTTATACTAATTCTTATATAAAATTCGCTTTAAAAATCAGATATAAATTAGGGTCTCTAATCTAATATAATTATTTCTGAAATACCTACTTAATATATTATATAAAATAAAAATAGAAATACTAGCTATTTGGCTATAATTATATCTTATACTAGAATTATAATTAGGTATTTAGATAAGTAATTTATAAATATAATAATTATATTATAGCCCGATTTGCTTTCTAGATAGCTTTTAAAGTTTATAATAATATATTACTAGAGATAATTAGAAACTAGAAAGAAATAAAGCAAACAAGGCTTCTTATTTCTAAATATATATAATCTCTTATAAATATAGTAATTACTATAGTATTAATTAATATCCTTACTTATAAATAGCTAGTAATATTACTTTTTTAATAGCTAATAGAGCTTTATATATCTAGGATATCTAGAAGGGAATTTATTATATATTTTATAAATTAGAATAATTTATAAAAGTAATTTAGAAGTTATTTTATTCTTTATAATATAAAGTCTTTTATAATATAAAAGAAAGCTATCTTATAATATCCAGATATTATTTTTGGCTTGAGCTATTATATATAGCTTCTCTAGATCTAGTAATATATAATTATTCTATAAGATCCTATCTATAAGTTATAAACTACTATACTCGGTAAAAGCTTCTAATAATACTTTTATAGAGGCTACTATAATAGAGTTTACTAGTAAAGCTTCTAAGAAAATATCTTTTTCTAGGGGAATTATATCTCTAATAAAGATATTTTCTTCCGAAAAGTCTTTAGTATATATTTGGTTTTTAGAACCGAATTTCGAATTAAATAAACCGACTTTATAGAATATTATTATAAGCTATAAGTTATAAATAATCTCTAGATTAATCTTATTTTTATAAAGAAGTATTTGGGTTTATAGCTTTTTCTTAATCTAGTCCTAAGTATCTATTTTATCTTATATTTATAATAAAATATTTATTTACTTATTTAATTTTCCAGAATAATATATAAGCTTAAAATAATAATAAAATAAGAGCTTAGCCTATCTAGCTTATTAAAAAGAAAGCTTTTTAGTAATTATAAAGTACTCTAAGATATAATAATTAGAATAGATCTTAAAGGAAATATCCTAAAGGCCCTCTAGCTTAGCTTTCTATTTCTCTAATACTTATATTATAGTAAGTATTTCCTTATTATATATATTATAATTAAGCTTTATTAGAAATATGATTTTAAAAAAATAAGCTATAGGATACTAAAGGCCTATTTCTAAATCTTATTAAAAAAGTAAGCTAGTAATTATTTTTTTAGATATATTTATTTCTACTATTATAAGCAGATCTAAATTATAGTATTATAGAACTAGAATAGAAATTATAGCTTTTTTTAGGTAAGTAAAAGCTTCTTAATATTACTCGGATTATTTAAAAGAAATTTCCTTTTTTATAAATAAGATAAATAATTTAGTAATTCGTTTATATTCTCTAATAAAATATTTATAAAAGTTATAAAAGCTAAGAAAGAACTATATATTCTTAATTATTTTCGGGAATTACTAATTATATATTACTTTAACTTTATTAAAATCTATTTTAATACTAGATATAGAAATATAAAATTTAAATATTTTATATATATAACTTTAAATTCCGATTTCTTAATATTTATTTAGAGGCTAGTAAAATATAGATAGTTTATTACCTTTTATATATACTATTTATATTTTACTAGATTTTTTAAATAAATAAGAATATTATTAAGGTATATTATATAAAAGTCATTTAAATACTCAAAAAATATATTATTTATATAATATTAATATATAGCCAGGCTATTTATAAGGCCTTTTTAGAAAATATTATATTTATATACTTTATAATAAATATAAAATATTATTAGCTCCTAAGAGTTCGAATTTATAACTATATAATAAAAAGCTTAATAAATATCTAATTTAATATAAATCTTAGCTTTAGATAATTAATTTAAAGTCTTATTAATAAGTAAAAAAAAGATATTAATTCTTCTAAATAATATTATTTAGATAATAGAAATTAATATAGAAATATAAACCTTTATTTACTTTCTTTATAAAAAGAACTAGTAAAGTAAAAAGAGCCTAATTAGCTTTAATAAAGCCTTTAGCTAGATTATTTTCTAAGAAATATTTAATTTCTAGAAACTCTTAAATAAATTATTACTAAAGAAATTAATATCTAATACTCTCGGTTTTTTTAGGCCTTTAATCTAAATCTTATAATTATATAATCTATAAGAAAAAAGAGTATTAGATTTCTTTTTAGAGAAAATAAAGATATATTTCTTAAGTTCCAGAAATAATATTCTCTATAGCTACTAAAGCTCTATTTCTTCTAATTATTAATTCTCTAGGCCAGAAATAGCTTCTTTTTTCTAAGCTTTAAGCTTTTTATTAATTTTATAAATAAAGATTTAACTAATAATATTATTTTCTTTTTTAGCTATATAATTAAATACTATAGAAATAAAAATAGCTAGATCTAATATTTGTTTTTATTAAGGACTTCTTCTTATTTCTTTAGCTTTTATTTAGGTATTATATCTTAATTAGGCTATAGAAGCTTCTTTTCTATAGTCTTATATAATTTCCTCTAATTAGTTTAAAAGAAAAAAAACTATTTTAAAATAAAAGATTTCTAAAAATAGCTTATAATAAAATCTTATTAATTAATATTCTTTTAATATTTCTTATTAGATTACTTCTTTAGTTATTATTATAAAATACTAATAATATAACTAAATTATATAGATTTAGGCTTATTCTTTAGTTATATAAGCCTATATCTTTTATAATTAACTAGAATATTAATATATATTATTTATTTTCTATTAAAAATAATATTATAATTTCTAAAATTTAAAATAATTATAAATATATTAATACTTTATTTATTAATTAGAAATAAGACTTCTATATATTTCTTAATAAATTTAGCTAGCTTTTTATTAAAACTATATATAGTATAAAATAAGAAAAGAAGTTATAGTTCTATTTCTAAGAATTATTCTATAAGCTAAATAAGCTTTATATTAATAAAAGTATAACTATTAGCTCTAGTATTAATAAGAGAAGAAAACTTAATTCCTAATTTATTTATATTAATAATATAGAATATTATAAGAGTATTTTCTCTTATTAGACAAATTAAATTAATCTTTACTAAATTTATATTATAAGCCCTTAAAATAGAGACTTTTTTTAGAAATACTTATTTCCCGGTTTTATACTAAAATTAGAGCTCGAATTCTCTAAATACTTTACTAAAATAGTATACTTTAGTAAAATAAGAACTAAGCCCGGTTTAATTCTAGATAGAGCTACTTTAGTTTCTTTATTATATAGAACCGGATAGTATTTAATATAGTAGCCAAACTTATTATAATTAAAGTACTTAATAATTAAGAGATTTTCGGTTTTTATAGAATATTACTTATATTTATAAAAGAATATATATTTAATAAAAGTAGTAAATATAGGCTTTTTAGGCTTTTTCTTAAAAATATATTTTTTAGAAATATAAAAAAATATAATACTAGAAGTAAACTTGGCTAGAATAGTTCTTACTTTCTTATACTTTTTAGTTTTCTTATATATAGCCTTAATTTATTAATTATTAGTAATATAATACTAAGGAAAGTAAGTAGTATTAATAGAAGAATTATTATAATATATATATACTAATTCCTAGAGCTTTAATAAGAGCTTCTTATTTAGTTTATATTTAATATCTTAAAAACTAATATTACCTTCTATAAATAGTTATAAGAAGAGAATATAGAACTTCTAAAATATTTAACTAGAATATATTTAAAGCTTACTAAAGTTATAGCAAGTATTTTATATCTTATTAGAATTAGAAAATAGCTTCTTTAAATAGAAATAGAATTCTAAAAGCTAATAATACTAATTTATATTATAATTCTCAGATATCCGGTATTTGAGATATCTTACTAGATACTAAATGCCTCCTAAATATATATAATACGGCTGCCTTACTAGAAAAATATATTTGAAATATATTAGAAATATTTAAAAAGCTAAGCTTTTTTAAAACTAGTATATTATAAGATATATTTCTTTATAGCCTTCTATATTCTAGTTTTCCTTTTTTTAACTTTGAATTACTTTTATAAGAAATCTTTTATCTTACTTTTTAAGCCCTAAATACTATACTTGTAATAGTATTTAAAGCTTATTTCCTTTAATTTTATAGAGAATTTTAAATATACTAATTTAGAACTATTAGTAATATAGATATTACTAAAATAACCTTAGAAATACAAGTAATAGATTCTAGAATAATAAAAGCAAAAAGCTTTAGAATTCTTAGAGGAATCAGGTATTTATATTTTTATAAATATATACTAGTAATATATTAGAAACTCTTTCCAAAAACCCGAAAATTATAGAATCTCAAATAAAGACTACTTTTTAATTAAGTCCTAAAGTAATAGATATATATAGGCTAGTAACCTAACTATTAATCTTAAGCCCTATTTTATAATCTTATAGGCCTTATATATATACTAGTAATAAAACTACTAGAAAGAATATAGTAAAGGAAAAGTATAATAAATTAATTTCCTAGAATATTATATAATTAGGAACTATATTAACTTTTACTAAGGCTTCCGGTAAAATTCCTACTAGTTTAGGTTATTCTATTAGTAGCCTTTCCCGAACCGAATATTCTATTAGTATTCCTAGAGAATTTATAAATAAGTCTATAAAAATAGAACTCTTTACTTTTATTATAAAGCTTCTAGAAACTAGTAACTATATTATTACCGGAAAGTTATATAAATAAGCCAAGAAACCTAATATCTTGTTTTTAAATATTAATATTATTATAAAAAACTACTAGGAAAATATCTAAAGAGCTATTTTATATAAGAATATCTATAGTTATAATAAAGCTATTCTCGAGAATACTAAGTTTTATAATACTAAACTCGAGGATAATATTAAATATTATATAGCTATAGTAAATTAGCTTATAATAGCTCTAACTATTTCTATTCTATTTACTCTAGCTATTTTAAACTTCTTTTAAAAGAATTCCGAACTATTTCCTATTTATTTCTATCTAGAATTCCCTATATCTTATATTTCCTTTAGAGATACTAGAGTTATTAAGCCTCTAGATCTAACTTTCTTTACTAGAGATTATATTATCTTTAATAATTAGCTAGTTCAGATTAAGAATAAGTTATAAGGAAATATTAATTTATATTTCTTAAAGAATCTTAAGATTATTTATATTTCTAGTAAACTTACTAGTAATACTCTTATTCTAACTAATTCTCATATAAATAAAAATAATTCAAATTAGTACTATTAGCTCTTAAAGTTTTACTTTTACCTAAAGAAGCTATATTCTAATTCTAATAAGATATAGAATACTTATTATAACTTTAGTAAGCTTTAAATATATTTTAGTTAAGTATTTTAGGAATTCTATATTCTCTTTTTATAACTATTTATAGAAGATAGTATTAGTCTTTAAGATATTAAGTATAAACTAAATAAAAAGCTCTTATTAAAGCTCTAGGAATTAGTATATATATACTATAATAATTCTTTTATTAATACTATTTATTTTATTTAGTACTATATTACTAATAATTAGTAAATTAAGGCTATATATAAAAAAACTTAGAAATATAAAAAAATAGAAGCTATTTTAGCTAAAGTTATTTCTAGTATTATATTTCTATATATTTCTAAAAAAAGAGCCTAAAGAGCCTATATTAACTACTTTTATTAAGTATATACTCCCTTATAAATATAAGTAATATCTTATAAAAACTAAAGATCTTTTAACTATTAAATATTTTAATTATAATAAGTTTAACTATTATATTAGATATTATCCGGTTCTATATAATAAAGAAATCAAGATAGCTCTTTCTAGAATTAAGTCAGGCTTAGTTCTTATTTTACTAGAATATACTATTCTAGTAAAGTATTTAAAGAATTTAAGTTCTAATTCTAGTATAAAACCGGGAAATAAATATTTCTAAAGAAAGTCTTTATTTTAGGAACTTATAATATGAATTTAGTAGAAATTAACTTAACTTATCTAATAAAAGGAAATACTCTTATAATATTCTATATTATTAATATAAATAAATTAGGAATTAAGTCTTTTTTCTTATTAATACTAGAGCTAATAGTTATACTTTTATTAATATAAAGCTTACTTAGCTTATAGAATAATTCTTAGAAATAGAATTATAACTTCTTTTCTTATTTTATACTATATATAATTTTAATAGAAAGCTAGCTAAGTTTACTAAGAAATATATAGAAGTCTTATTTCTAATTAATAAATAAAATATTAATATATTTATAATTATTCTAAACCTTAAAGATTATAATATTATTCTTAATAGAAAATAAGTAATATATATTAATATTCTAGTTAATTATAGAAAATATAAGCTTATATAGCTAAAGAATAAGCCTAAATCTATATAATTCAGTTATATTATTAGTATTTCTTAGTAATAGCTAGAGAAATAACCTAATAAAAAGTATTAAAAAGATATTAATTAATAAGATTCTATTATAAGCTATTTCTGGAAACCTTCTATTTTTAAGTAATTTTTCTTCTTTTAGACTAGTTAGAAAGAATTATATAAGATTATAGAAAAAAAGCTTCTATAGCCTAATTAAAATATAATACCTAAATAAAAGCTAAAGAAATAAGAAGAAGTCTTTAATAAAAAGTAAATATTAGATCTAGTTATTCTTATTTCTATAGTATTTAATTATATAGCTAAGAAAGAAAATAATATTATTAATTAAATCTCTATTTACGAGATTAATAAAGAGTTTAAAGCTTAGAAAAGAAAAGCTATTCCTAATTTAGGGAATTAATAACCGGAAGAAATAGAGCTTTAGTAACTATAAAAAATATTATTTCCGGAATTTAAGAAATATATCTCTATTTTCTCTAAAAAGAAATCTAATATTCTTTTTCTTTATAAATTATATAATTATAAGATTTAAATCAAAGGCCTAAAGGAAACTAAAAGTATTAGATACTAATTCCTCTAGTAATAGTTTATTTAAAAGTTTCTAGAAATCAAATATTTTTTAGAAAATAATCTAATTAAAGGCTTTATTAAAGCTAATTAGGCTCTTTTTACTTTACTAGTTCTTTTTATAAAGAAAGTAAATAAAGGTTTATATTTCTATATTAATTTCTATTATTTAAATAATATTATTTAGAAGAATTAATATTTTCTTTTATTTATTAATAAGACTTTAAATTAATTATCTAAAGCTAAGATCTATATTAAATTAGATATTTACTAAGCTTTCTATTATATAATTATAGATCCGGACTTTTAGAAACTAATAATATTTCATATTTATTATAAAGTATATAAATATAATATTTTCTAGAAAAGCCTTATAAATAGCCCGGCTATATATTAATACTATATAAATAATATATTCTTTAAATATCTAGATAACTTTTATATAATATATCTTAATAATATTCTTATTTATTTAAAGAACCTAATAAAGTATAAAAAATATATATAAAAAGTACTAGACTATTTATATCTTATTAGCCTCTAAGTAAATATTAAGAAATCGGAATTTAAAGTTATATATATAAAATACTTGGGTTTTATTATCTTTATATCTAGTATTAAAGTAAATTCTAATAAAGTCAAAGTAATATATAATTAGTAATTCCTAAAAATAATTAAGAATATATAGTTCTTTCTCGGCTTCTATAACTTTTATAAATACTTTATTAGAGAATATAAATAAATTACTAGATCTCTTACTTTATTTATAAAAAAGGAGATTTCCTTTAAATAGTTTAAATAATATTAAGAAGCTTTTACTTACTTAAAGAAAGCTATAATTTTTATTCTAGTTCTATAATATTATAATTTAGATCTATTTATAATAATAGAAATAAATATATCTAAAGAAGTAATTACTAGCCTACTTTCTTAATAAGACCCAGAAATAGGCCTTTAATATTCTATAGCTTATTTTTCCAAAATCATATTTCTAATAGAGCTTAATTATAATATATATAATAAGGAAATACTTATTATAATATAAGTATTAGAGAAATAAAGAACTAAGCTAAAGAACTTTTAAAATACTTCTTTTATAGTCTATTCTAATTATTATATCTTAAAATACTTTATAACTACTAAAAAGCTTTCTTTTTAATAAGCCAAATAGGCTAAGCTCTTATTTTATTATTATTTTAAGCTTATATATTATTTTAGAAAATTAAATAAGTAAATAAATACTTTATTATAAAGATAAAATAAAGTAAATACTTAGGGCCAGATTAAGGAAAAGCTATAAATTCAAGTACTTCTTCCTAAAAATAAAATTAATTCAGAGATTATTTATAACTTATAGCTTATAGTAATACTTTATAAAATCGGCTTATTTAATTCGAAATTTGGTTCTAAAAATCAAATATATACTAAAAACTTTCCGGAAAAGAATATTTCTATTAGAAATATAATTTCCCTAGAAAAAGGTATTCTTTTAGAAGCTTTACTAATAGACTTTACTATAGTAGCCCTTATAAAAGTATTATTAGAAGCTCCTATTAAGTATAGTAGTTTATAACTTATAAATAAGATCTTATAGAATAATTATATATTACCGGATCTAAAGAAGCTATATATAATAGCCTAAGCCAAAAGTAATATCTGAATATTATAAGATAACCTTCTTTTATACTATAGAAGACTTTATATTATAGAGAATAAAATAACTCCCGAACTACTTTTATAAACTGCCCTAATTTATAAAATATATAATAAATTCCTTTCTAGATATTCTAGATATATAAAGCTTTATTAGCTATTAAAAAAGTAATATTACTAGCTATTTATAAGTAAGAATATTAATTAATACTATAGTAATTACTATATTTATAGGAGATTATATATATCTAGAGATAAGAAGCCTGATTTACTTTATTTCTAATAATATATTACTATAAATTTTAAGAGCTATCTAGAAAGCAAATCGGGCTATAATATAATTACTATATTCGTAAATTACTTATTTAAGTACCTAATTATAATTCTAGTACAAGATATAATTATAGCCAAGTAGCTAGTATTCCTGTTTTTACTTTATATAATATACTAAATAAGTATTTCAGAAATAATTATATTAGATTAGAAATCCTAATTTATATCCGATTTTTAAAGCGAATTCTATATGAGAATTAATATAAAACTCAAGCTTTCTATAGCTAATTACTCTCAAATAGATAAATAAATAGAGATTATTAATTAGTACTTTAATTAGAGATTATACTCATATATTAATTATTACTAGGATAACTGAAATAAATGAGTTATTATAATTAATTATTAATAAGCCTTTCTTTAATATAAAACTATTAGCTAGTTCCTATTTATAACTAAAAAGGGCTATAAGCCTTATACTTCTTTAAACTAGAAATTCTCTATTAAAGCTAACTTACCTAAAGAAAAGCTAAATAGAAATAAAGCTAAAGTATTAGTAAATTAATTATATAAATTATAATAACTTACCTAAAGTTATATAAAATAAATATAGAAATAATATATAATATAAGCTAATAAGTACTATTATATAATTAATTTTAAAGTCGGGAATAAAATATAAGTTATTATAAAATACTAGAAATCCGATTATTTAAGCCAGAAGCTAGAAAACTAAATAAAGAGCCTATTTAAAATTTTAGAATAATATAGCTATTTATTTCTTCTAAAACTACTAGAAACTATAAAAATATATCTAGTTTTCTATATAAAAAAACTATAAAAAGATTCCCAGAATTTTTTATTAGATTAAATAAACCCGGAACTACTCTTATTAATACTAGATAATAGTAAATAAGAATATAGTATTAAATAGGTTATTATAATTAAGCTAGTAAGAAATAGGCTAAAGTATTAAATTTAATAAGTTAGTTAGAATAAAGATCTAGTATAATATCTAGCTTTAGTACTAAGTAATAGCTTCCTAGTTTTATAAAGTTTTTATAATAATAATATTAATATACTAGAACTTTTATAAAACCTATAATACTAGCTAGATTATATAAAAAATAATACTTATCTAGAATTATATAGAAATAATAATAAATCCTTCTAGATTATATAATAAAAGTACTAGTCTTTTATATATAATATTTATATTCGAAATACTAGTTTTATTTTAGGAAGAAATATAATATAAAATTAAATAGATTAATAGCTTTTATAAAACTCGGAAATAAGCTTATTATAAAAAAAGAAATAATATTATAATTCCTAGATATCTAGTATCTAAAATATTTTACTAAATACTAGATATCTCTTAGGTATATATAATATAGCTATCTTACTAGAGAAGTATATTTAGAATATACTAGAAATATTTAGAAAACTAAGCTTCTTTGAGACTAGTATATTATAAGATATATATATTTCTTTATAGTTTCTTATATTCTAGTTTTCTTTTCCTTAACTTTAAATTATTTTTATAAGAGATCTTTTATCTTATTTTCTAAGCCCTAAATACTATACTTATAATAATTTAGACTATCTTTATTTATATAAGAATTAGTTAGAATAAAAGTATTATTAGTAAGTTTACTAGAAATATAGATAATCTTAAGATTCTCTAAGAAATATAAATTAGTATTTTCTTATAACTTATTCTTAATTTAAACTAGCTAGTTATTAAAGATAATATAATTTCTAATAAAGAGAATTAAATCTAAGAGCTTAGTAATTCTAGTATTTCTAAAAGAAATATAAGATATAGGAAATCCTAGATAGAAATAAGTAAGAAATAGTTCGGAATTTTTTTAAAAGAAATTTAAAGTAATTAAAGTAAGTAAAATAGAAGTAATTAGAATTACTATAAGCCGATTTACTATAGTTATATAGTATTTAATATTATTCTCGAGCTTAGTATTATAGAGCTTAGTATTCTCGAGAATAGCTTTATTATAACTATAGATATTCTTATATAAAATAGTTTTTTAGATATTTTTCTAGTAATTCTTTATAATAATATTAATATCTGAGAATAAGATATTAGATTTCTTGGCCTATTTATATAACTCTCTAGTAATAATATAATTATTAGTTTCTAGAAGCTTTATAATAAAAATAGAAAATTCTATTTCTATAAACTTATTTATAAATTCTCTAGAAATACTAACGGGATATTCGGTTTAAAAAGAGTTACTAATAGAATAATCTAAACTAGCAGGAGCTTTACTAGAAGCCTTAGTAGAAATTAATATAATTTCTAATTATATAGTATTCTGGAAAATTAACCTATTATATTTTTCCTTTATTATATTTTCCCTAGTAGTCTTATTACTAGTATATATATAAGGCTTATAAGGTTATAGGATAAGGCTTAAGAATAGTAGTTAGGTTACTAACTTATAGGTACCTATTACTTTAGGACTTAGTTAAAGAATAGCCTTTATTTGAGGTTCTTTAATTTTCGGGTTTTTGGGAAAGATTTCTAATATATTACTAGTATATATTTATAAAGATATAAATATCTAATTTCTTTAAAAGTTCTAAAGCTTTTTGCTTTTATTATTCTGGAGTCTATTACTTGTATTTCTGAGGTTCCGTTATCTTAGTAGTACCTATATTACTAATAGTTCTGAATTAGTTTATTTAAAATCCTTTATAAGATTAAAAAAAATAAGCTTTAAATACTATTACGGATATGGTATTTAGGGCTTGAAAAGTAAGGTAAAAGGTCTCTTATGAAAATGATTTAAAGCTAAGGAAGAGAAAACTAGAATATAGGAGGCTATAAGGGAATATATATATCCTATAGTATACTAGTTCCGAAGGGGCTTAGCCTTCTAAATATTTCTAGTATATTCCAAGTATACTTCTCTAGTAAGGCGGCCGTATTATGTATATCTAGAAGATATCTGGCATCTAGTAAGGCATTTCAGATACCGGGCATCTGGGAATTATAATAGGCTTTATATAATTAGGGTAAAGTACCTCTTCTCTTCTTCTTATTACTTATATTTTCCAGTGTGGGCTCTGATAAATTATTGATCGAAATTATTGATTAGTAATCATTATTGGCTAAGCGATCGATAAATGATCGATATCGATAATTATTATTAATAAAAGTGGGCCCAGCCATTAAACGAGCCCCATTACGGCTTTCTAGTTTAATTATAAACTGATTAGTATTAAGATTAGTATAAAAGTATACTATTATTACTATACTATTAGACTTTTTAACTTTTTATTTAATAGTCTATTATATAATATAGACTAGCTAGTATTTAATCCAGTTATTAATAATTCCATTGATAAAAGTGGGCCCAGCCAGCCCTTAAGCGAGCCCTATTGCCTCGATAATTATTAATAAAAGTGGGCCCAGCTAGCCAGCAAGCCCTATTATATAAATATCTCGCTTTCTAGTTCAATTATAAACCAATTAGTATTAAGATTAGTATAAAAGTAGACTATTATTACTATATTATTAGACTTTTTAATTTTCCATTTAATAGTCTATTATATAATATAGACTAGCTAGTATTTAATCCAGTTATTAATAATTCCATTAATAAAAGTGGGCCTAGCCAGCTATTAAGCGAGCCCTATTACCTCGATAATTATTAATAAAAGTAGGCCCAGCCAGCTATTAAGCGAGTTCTATTATATAAATATCTTGCTTTCTAGTTTAATTATAAATTAATTAGTATAAAGATTAGTATAAAAGTAGACTATTATAAATATACTATTATATTTTCTATTTAATAGTCTATTATATAATATAGACTAGCTAGTATTTAATATATAATACTAAGATTTATACTGCTATTTCTTCCAAAAAAGATTAAAATTTTTATATTCTCTTTTATCCTCTCTTTAATATATAATAATACTTTATCTTCTATTATTCAAATATAACTTCTGAATCTGCCTTATTAATCTATTAAGCCTCTACTAATATAGACTCGACTTAATCCAAATCTGATTCTAAACGGGAAGAACTTACGAAAGCTATTTGGGCTTATACTTGTCTCAGATATCTAGATATAGAAGAACTACCCAAATACTACTATTATCTTCCTTATAAAAAGGAAAATCTATTAAATATTTATTCGACTTTAATCTCTATTAATTAATACAATTATCTCAAGTTAGTATATAATATTACTATTAAAAGCGGATCGGAAATCAGTCTACTTTAATTAAAAGTAATTAACTAGCTATAATAGCTTTACTTATAAGTAGAGTTATCTAGCTAAATAACTGAAATTAATATATATATCTTTTAATAATACCTTAATCGGGCAGTAATTTATAAAGCTTTAATTTCATTAATTATTATCTATAATCTATCTTTTCAAGTAGTTAAATAGCCTAAATTTTATATCTTTTATTAAGTATTTAATCCAGAATCTCAGCCCTTTCTTTTTATAACTTACTTTTATATAAGAAAAAAGCTTAAGAAGTACTAGGTTAGCTTAAAGAATATTATATAATAAAAACTCTAGTCTGTAGTTTTAAGTATTTATCTTGCTCTTAATATCTGAACTTCTTTATAAGAATATCTTCTTTTAGGTATTATTATATATTTTATTAAATAATAAGATAAGAATTATATAAAGGCTCTTCTAGCTCTTTATATAATACTAGATTATTTAGGAGAAAACTAATTTACGGTTTTATAACCTATATTTTAAGACTATAGTATTACTAAATAACTTGAAGCTATTATTAGTAATAATACTAGTATAAATAGTATATTATATCGAGTTATTTAGGCTTATTTACTAAGAGAAGAAGAATTAGAATAGGATACTTTATAATAGCGGGTTTGTTATTTAGAATATATTATTAATCTTTTTATATAAGCCTTTTTATTTTATAATATTTTTATAGATAGAAAATTAGAGGCGTTTAATAAGTAAGAGAACTTGAGAGATTTAGAAGCCCTATTAAGTAATAAGGAAAAACAAATGAAATTTCGACTTTTAGAACTATTAGGCTAGCTTTATAATATTATTATATATATTTATTACTTTTCTAGTCGGATTACCAGATTTAAAGCTTTTGCTAGAAAAATAATTTCTCTTAATAATTGAATATAATAGAATAGCTAATATATAATATTTAATATTACTCTTTAGTAGTATACTTATTTTAATATCTATTATAAGAAGTATTTTATAGATCTGAAATCAGATTACTTTAGTCCGGAAGACTAGAAAAGGCTTCGAATAATTTCTATCTTTCTTAAACCATTTTATAGAGCTATTTTTAAGACTTAAGAAGATACTATAACTATTAATTAGATGCTTTTTATAATAAATATTTTAATTCGAGTATTTAATAGATTACTAGTAAGTAATAATTTTTATACTAATCTTTATACTAATCTTTATTACTTGAATTAATAATACTAATTATAGTATAATAGAATATATATATAAATAATAAAGACTTTTATACTCGAATTCGGAAAGAGTAAGAGATCTTTAATATATATTACTATAAGTCTAATAATATGCCTCTTTATACTACTACTTTTATACTTTATTCAAATTACTATATAAAGTATATTAGAGCCAATTAGAAGAAAAGATAGGTTTAGCCTACCTTAACTAAAGTTAAAAAGCTTTAGAAGGAATATTAAAATTAGATATCTACCTCTAATAGTTCGGTACTAATTAAGGAGATTAAATAGCTAGTAGAGAGAGAACTAAATGATTTTAATAAGATTACTCAGATATTAGGGAAATATATATAGCTAGTAAGTTAAGATAAATATAAGAATTATTATTAGAAGAAGCTATATAATATTAGAGATTTGTTTATACTTTAATAGTAGTATTAAGATATATAAAGAAAGTGCTAGCTAAAGCTTTTACTTATAATAATTAATATTCTCTTAATTCCAGTAATAAGTACTAAAGTAAAGCGAATCTTTTCAGGTACTCGCTATATAGTATTATAGAATAGAACCCAAATAATAGCTAAGACTTTAAAGATAGTAGAATATTTAAAGTATTAGAAAAGAAGTAGAATTTTAAGTGTTTTTATTAATACTAGTAAAAGATAATAAGATTAATATAAAAATTAGTATAATTATAATTGTTTTTTTTATAATTTATAATTACTAGTATCTTAAAAATATAGTACCTAGCTAACTATTACTTTTACTAAAAAAGTTTCTTAAATATTATTAAATAGCTATAGTATCTTCTATAACCTATAACTTAGAGTTAGATAAGAAGATATATTAGTATAAGCCATTTTTTAGCTTCTTTCTAATATATACTAGTAGTATTACTACTTTATAGCCTTTTCGAGATTTAATAGAGAAGTGAAAGCTAGTAGTATTTAACTTAGCCTCGAATTCTGGCTATTAAGTAGCAGAACTAGAAAGATTAACCTATTTATTATCTTCCTATATCTAACTAGCCAAGTTTCTCTAAATAGCCTTTTTGCCTAATATAAAGAATTTAGTAAAATTAATAAGTATAATATAGTTATTATATAATAATTAGTAATTAATATAAAGATAAGTAAAATTTATATCTACTATATAATAATTTAATTTTATAGAATAAGAATCTCTTCTTCTTTTATTAAGTTTTCTACTATACTATAAACTTAATATATTTATATTTCTATTTTAGTTAGTTTTATACTAATTTTTATACTAATTCAAAAAAAGGTTATATATCTTAGCTAAAGCTCTTTATATACTATTAGCCTTTTCTTTTATTTTATTCTCTAAAACTCGCTTAATTTCTTTCTTTTAATTAAGCTTTTCCTTAGTCTTCTATATTTCCTTAAACTATATATTATTCTCGGAATTATATTTAATATCTTTCTATACCGGATTACTATTATTTCAAGCTATATATAAGCTACTATACTTATTATAGCTAAGTAATTATTTAACTACTTTCTAATTCTTTTCTTATTATTCTCTAAAGCCAGATTAGTATAAAGATTAGTATAGAAATATTCTGAAAATACCTCCTTAATTTAATACTTATAATAGACTTCTATACTATTTCCTATTATCTTAATAGTAAAGTACTCTTATATACTACCGAGCTTACTATTTTGTATTTTACTACTATAATTATACCTTAATCTACTGCCTTTGCCTTCTTAATTTTAGTACGGATAGAGTCTTTTATAAGAGCTTTATTATATTTATATGCTTTTATAATATTTGGGTTTTAAGATAGATCTGTTAGTACTTTTCTTTTACAAGTAGTAATATAGATAGATCTAATAAAAGAGGCTAATTAAGATATTATATTAATATAGCTATTATTCTATAATATTATAATTAGTATAAAGATTAATATAATATAAGTATAGACTTACTTTAGGCTCTAAAGATAATTTAATAATAATTAGTAATATTTTGCAATTACTAATATATTTAGTATATTAATTATAGTTTATTACTATAGAATATATTATAAAAATAATTTATATAGAGATTAGTAAATTAATTAGTATATTAAAATACTAACTTATAGGTTATAGTATAGAATTATATAGTAGTATAGTTAAGTTATTAAGAAGAGATTAAAAGATAAGTAAGGTAAGGTAAAATAAAATTAACTTTATAATATAAAATAATTCACTTTTAAGGTATATAAAAAAATTTTTAAGCTATTATCTTACTCTTCCCTATTACTTTACTTTAGCTAATATCTTTCCTTTAACTATACTATTTCAACCCCTTAATTAACCCCTTCTATAGTATATCTCTTGATTTATATTAATTACTATATTAATTAAAATATAGTAATTGTAATCTTTAGTTAATTATTTAACTATAGTATAAACTAAGCAAACTAATAGCAAGTATATTACTTCTAGAAAGGCTCTTATAGGTAAGGCTCTAAGAAAGACACTTAGCAGAAAAGGCCGTATTTCTGCTATTATATAAAAGAGAAAATATAGGTTTAGATCTAGTAGTTAGTTAATTAGTAAAAATATTAGTATATCTATTAACTGGATTTATAGCTAAGGCCTTTTAAGAAATCAGAAAATATTAGAGAAGTACTAATTTATTAATTCTAAAGGTACTATTTTATTAATTAGTAAAGGAGATTTTGGCTTAGAAAAATAGATAAGATATATATATTCAAGCTTCGGCTTTATATACTTTATAAGAGTCTATAGAGGTGCTTCTTATTACAGAGTTTAAGTATAAGTTATTTTTCTTAATTATACTAATTTTTATACTAATCTAATTCCAGTAATAAACCTTATAGCTATTTATATAAAGCGGGTTACTATCCAGAAAAAGAATATAAAGCTAGTCTAATAAATAAGATTAGGAATAATAGGCATTAGTAAGGTTAGCGAACGCCTTATAGCAGTACTATAGGGTAGTTAGTTTACTTGGATTACTGGCAAAGTAACCAGGTCAGGCGTTAGGGAATTAACCTTTATATCTAAGGCAAAGTAGTTAGCTAGCTATTAGATTAATAAAGTAATAACTCAAATTATTACTTTTTCAATATATCTCAAATTAGTTATATTCTTTAAAGAACTAGTATAAAGATTAATTAATTAATTAATTAATTGGAACAGAGAGTAGGAGGGGCAGATTCTGCCGGGCCCCTCACCGCCTAAAACGATAATTATCGCCAATTATCGATAATTATCGATTATCGATAAATTAGCGCGATTATCTAATCATCGCTTATCGAGCTTATCGGAGCCCACACTGATATTTTCTTATATCTCCCAGGCTTTACTTAAGTCTTATTAGTCTAAAAGACTTGAACCTATTATTCCTTTATCTAATTCAGGTAATCTTATATCTATTGCTTTCGAATTCTGGTATATACTTCCATTAACTTGGGCTTTTTAAGAGTAATAAATTAACTAAACCCTTCCTTTTTAAATACTATCTCAATTATATATACTTGTGATGCACACATTAACGAGCGTCCAGCTGGATTTAGTAGCCTAATTAGGCTAGTGCTTATGTGGGATCGCACTCCCAAATTGGGACTAGTGCTTCCGTACATCCAGCGGAACACTAGATTCTATATATGGAGGCATGCGAGCTTGGGAAATGGGTATTGATTAGTTTATTACTGAGAACCAGTTCTTGGAATTAATTATACTTCCACGCTTCACTCCATACTTTACCCTATATTCCACCCCTTTACCTTGACTACTTGCGTAGCACCCTGCTATATTGGGAGCCTCACAATACTTTATAATTCTAGCTAAAGATTTAAGGGATTTGAGACTAAGAAGTCCTCTAATTCTTAGTACTTGCGTATACCTAATTAATTAATTGCTTTCTCTTTTAAGGACTAAGAAAAGGGCGTCTTCTAAAGCGTGTTTTCTGAGAGGTAACTCGATAGTATAAAGTATACTTGACTTAATTAATAGTGAGGTTTAATTATAAGGCAATCTCGTTCTTTGTCTAGTGAGTATTAAAGAAGAGAGTTTGTATACGTATTTGTTAATCGCGAGTATAATCTCTGGTTAGTGTTTTTGGTAAAGGGATCTCATATTCCGATAATTATAGTATGTTAGTAAAGGTATCTTTGCTTAGAAGTTAGGTGAAAAGTGACTTAAAGCAGCATGGGCGAAGCATAGCTTTTATTGGGTGCGGTACCCTGGCTACTAGAACCTGCTAGAACTACCCAAACCCTCAGGGGTGCGATTATTTATCCTAAGACCACAGTACATTTATTTAGGTGAGGTATTGCACGTGAGCTGTGGATTTTTACCTGAGGATTTAGTCATATCGCCGGTCATTGGCGACGTTTCTGCATCACGTGAAAAATAGAACTTGCCTGAGGACTTCAATTGATTATGGAACATTCTAGAATCTTGCTCTGAATTGCATCCCTATATCATCTTGCACAGTTTTAGATACCGTCTCTAACGAAATCGGCTTCCGCCTGAACGCTCACCAGACTCTTTCGAAAAGGTTACTTAGCCACACCGCCAAGACACTTGCAATGCACTAGCACTCTTTTGACTAGCCGCCGCTAGTAAAGGTATGTTTCTTCACGTCACGCGCCTTATTTTAGAAATTATATTGCACGCCGAATACTTGCACTTCTTTAACTCTTTGTTTCTGTCTCGATGGTCGACGAGGAGTTATAACATTTAACAGCTCTCTTTGCGCGAGTTGTTTGTGAAAATGCCATTGCGAATTTTATGAGGAAGGCCAACGAGAGCAGGGGACAGAGAATGGACCGTCGGACAATATAGCCCCGCTACGGGTTGATTTAGCGACGCTACGGCATCTATTATTTTTTTTTGGAAAATCAAAATTAATAAATCGCGATTTTTTTTTTAGCCGTATTTATATGAAAAACACACCTAATTATAGCCAAATAAACAAATCCCATATATCATAGTCAAATGCCCTAATAATATTACTCTGTCCTCGCTAATTTGAACTGCCCCCGATTTCCCCTACGTTTTAATGGCCTATTCCCCGGCCTATAATTACTATCCCCTGGTAATTCTTTCTCTCTATTATCAAGATCTGAATTATTATTATTATTGCTTAATATAATCACCTCCCGCTTCCTCTTTAATATAGACTTCAGAGGACATTGAGTAGGTAGAGCGAGAGCAGGAGCAAATGCTAGTAAAAACGTTAGATCTACTAGTATATTTAAATCTATTAACTTACTAGATATAGAAGCAGGATCAGGAGTAGGATTAGGAGTAGGAGAAACCGTAATTCTAGCTTCTAGTATAGGTATATCGTCCGAATTAAGGTTATCCGAATTAAGGTTATTACCTGATCTATTCCCATTCTCTATAGAAGAAACCTTCTTCCATATAGCTTCGATTTATTAATTAGGAGTCAAAGCAGGGAAAGAAGATACCATAGATATAGCTATAGATATAAATATTATATTAGGGGTAATATCAGGAGATCCCCCTAAAAAAGGAATATAATTTAGGAAAGGCATTTCTTTATCTCTTCTTTTATACTAATTCTAAATCTTATTATCTCTTTCTTGAATTTTATTAATATCTTAATTAAATATAAGATAAATATACTTTAGTATACTCTTATTTAATTAGCTAAAATAAGATAATAAACCATTAATATCTTTTTTAGCTTTATATATAAGATTAGTTATATAATTAATTCTCTTATTTTTATTCTTTAGCTAAACCTAATTATATTAGTACTAATTTTATTAGGATACTAATAAATACTAGCTTACTTTACTTATAAAAGAGACTCTATTTATATATTCTAAGATTATAATCTATTAATTCAGCTCCTAGTCTTCAAGTAACGAAATTAATAATAAAAAAGCCTTGGCTAAATATATAGCAAATTCCTTATATACTAGTTTTTAATTATAGTAAAAAATAATATTAGTAAGTAATATTTCTATAAGTAAGCTTTATATATATATTAAACTATTTTATATTTTATAGCTTAATATAATAGGCATATATAATAGTATATAAATAGGTATTAAATATTATAAATCTAGTTTCCTATTTTGGGTAAAGCTTATAATCGGAATTATATAGGTAATCGGAATTATACGGGTAATCCGAATTATATGAGTAATCCGAATTATATGAGTAATCGGAATTATACGGGTAATTAGAATTATATGAATTATATAAGATCATATTTCCTAGTTAAGTAAAGTATTTTATAGGCTTAGCTAAGTACTAGGAAGTATATAGGGAGATGCTCCTAGCTTTAGAAAGAAATATTAATTAGTCTTTTATTAGAATTAATTCTTGAAATTAGTTATACTTATAAGTATTACTTTATAGCTTACTTACCTTAACTACTTATATATTATCCTGCTATTATATGCCTTATATTCTAATTAATCTAACCTTTGGGAAGCAGTTTATTATAAGGTAGTTAAGCTATTAATAGACAAAAATATTAATAACTAGAATATTAACTAGAAGAAGCGCCTTTACTATTACTAGGATAACCTAACCAGATACCTAGAAAAGTGCCTAGTTAAGTACTTTTCATATTATCTAATTAGGAAAAGGAAATAGAATTCAGATATCTCTAGAACTAGCTAGTAGGATAATAATAATAAAGAAATTAGTGGCGGCTCGCTATTATATTACTAAGTTATAGTATATTAAATAAATAGAGTAAAATAGAATAATAGCTATTACTCTTATTTAGTCAAGTATAAAACCCGTTACTCTTATTTTATTCATATATTATTCAAGTTATTCATGAATATTCATAAATAACTTGAATAATATACGTAATCTATATATGTAATAGAGCTAGCCTAGTCAGGTAAGGCTCCGGAAGGATATGTACCTAGTATTACCTCGCTACCCAATTAGGTAATAATAGCGCTTGGTAAGCAAATCGAACCTTAGTAATACTTCTAGTTTATTATTATAGAAAATTAGTATTTAAGTACCCTTATATAAGTACTAGCTTAGCTTATATAAGGCTATTTAATAGATATCTTAGTTCTTTTCTAAAAATTTAAATATATATTAATTTATTGCAATCACGTGACTTGTATATAATTATTTATGGTTATTTATGGTTATTTATAAATAATTATTCTATTTTACTTAACTTATTTAAGCTACTCGTTACTTATATTTTATTTAAGTTATTTATAAATATTTATAAATAACTTAAATAACTTGAATAATCCTTTAATATACTACTAAGTTAGAAATAGAAATATAATAGAGAGAAGATCTAGAGAAACTAAAAGCTTAGATCTATTATTTTAAAGATATTCGGATATCTAATATAGAATCCGTTATACTTCCGGTAATATCCTTAGTTTAGAAGACTCCAAAAACTCGAGAGCTATTTACTTACTAGGGAAAGAGTATTAAAGAAATCCAGGACTTCTTCTATTAAGTAAAGTTAAAATAATATAAAGATAGCGAGATTACCTAGGCTACTAATATAGTAAAGATTATGTATTATACTTCCTGTTTTAAGAATATAGCCAGGGATATCTGGAAGTATAAGAAGTAATTAGTAAGTATTAATACTATGAATTAGGAGATCTTTATTAAGTTTATAAAGAATTCTATCTTAAATCCGGAGAACTATAATAATAATATCCTTACTAAGTTTAAGAATACTAAATAATAGCTAGGCCAGAGTATCTAAAGCTTTATATCTTACTTAGATAGCCTATTAGATAACTTAGAATATATAGGTTTATTATAAGAGTGAGGTAACTTATTTAGTAGCTTGAGGTAAGAGATCCGGAACGAGATTAATTATTAAGGGAATGCTTTATAAGAAAAGGAGAAGCTTATCTCTACTATTATAAGAATTAAGAGTAATTTAAATCTATTTACTTAACGGGAATATAATAATAAGCTAATAAGATAATAAAAGAAAGGAAATAGGAAAAAAGAAAAGAGGAATAATAAAGAGAAATAGAAGAGAAATATATTCCTATTATAAGGTTTATAAAACCGGGATAATAAAGATATAGTAATAGGGTCTAATATAGTACTTATATTAGGATCTATAAGACCGGGTATAATTTGCTTTACTTATTAGAAAGAGAGTTACTATACTATTACTTGCCTAAATTAAGGGAAACCGACTTACTATAACTATAATAAGTCTAATTATAAGTTATATAAATACCTAGAACTAAAGAAGCCGGGAAACGGGTATGTCCTATAATAGTTATATTTATTTATATTATAGAAGGCAAGGCTTCTAAAATAAGAATAATAATTAAGATTATTATTAAAATAAGAAAAGATAAATAAAGAGTTAGAGTATTAGTAAACTCGGGTATAGAAGCTAATTATATAAAGAGGAAGTTAGCTTTAGATATAGGTATTTTATTAATATTAAAAGTAATTCCCTTATTTTTACTAGAGAAAAAAAGAATCTATTTATATAAAGATTATATTCTTGGAATTATTACCGAGAATATACTAGGGAACTAAAAGAAGGCTAATATATACTTTATATTATATAATTTTAATCTAAACTATATTAATATAATACTTGGATTCCTATAGCTTTATTAGGTTAATTTCCTAATTTCCTTTAGGGAAGTAATATAAAGATACCAGATTTAATTATAGAAGATTAAAGTTTTAAATACTAGAAAATTTACTAAAGTAATAAAGTATAAGGCATATGTTTTTCTATTAATTACTTATCTTATAACAAATAGCTAAAGAATTACTACTATTACTACTAATAAGATAGTTATATTTTCCAAGAAATATTAGGACCTTTTCTAAGTATTTTTTATAAAGACTATAGGTATATTACCTGACTATTATATAATAAAGTATTATATAAATCTAGAACCAGGATCCTAATTACTATATAGTCTTATATATACTTTATTAGAAAGAGAGCTTAAAGTTCTTTAGAAATATCTTAATACTAGCCTAGAGAAAAAATAGATCTATTATTTTACTAGCCTAGCTAGTATCCTAATTATATTTATTCTAAAAAAAGAAAGTAGCCTATATCTATATATTAATTACTGGAATCTAAATAGAATTATTATTAAGAACCGAATACTATTACTACTTATTAGTAAGATAATAAATAGGCTTTATAAAATAAAGATATATATAAAGCTAGACTTAAAAAATGCTTATTATTAGTTATAAATACGGGAAAGTAATAAGTAAAAGATAATATTCTAAATATATTATAGATATTTTAAGTATTATATTATATTCTTTAGACTATCTAATACTTTAGTAATATTTTAGGCATATATTAATTATATACTAGTAGATCTCGTAAATATTATTTATATAATCTATTTAAATAATATTTTGATTTATTTAGAGAATTCAGAATAATATATAATAGCGGTCTAATATATATTCGAGTAATTATAATAATACTAGCTCTTTATAAACTTAGTAAAATACGAGTTTAATATAGAGAGAATAAAGTTCCTGGAATTTATAATTAGCCCAGATAATATAGAAATAGAAGCTAGTAGGATTATAGTTATTAGGGAATAGCCGGCCCTAAAAAAGATTTATTAAAAACTAGTAGAAACTCATAATATTATTTTAGCTAAATAAATAAGACAAATAGGGCTTTTAAAAAGCTATAAATTATATTTATAATAGTACTAATTCTTTATTATTTTGACCTAGCCTTAAAGATTTATATAAAAACAAATACTTTAGGATTTATAATTATAAGTATAATTTCCTAGCTCTTTAATAAAAAAGCAAAAGCCAGGTAATACCCTATTACTTTCGATTTAAAGAAGATAATTATAATTAAGAGCAAATATAAGACATATAATTTTGAGCTCTTAGCTATTATTCTAGTATTTCGTATTTAGTAATATTATCTAATATATATCTAGTATACTATTATTATTAAGATAGATTATAATAACTTAAAATATTTTATAACTAAAAGAAAACTAAATAGTTAATAAAGAAAATAGGCAGAGAAGCTAGCTATTTTTAACTTCGTTTTAGAATATTAGCCGGAATATAATAACCTTACTAATAGGCTATTAAGAAGGCTAGACTTTATAGCAGGTATAAATAAAGATACTTTACTACTTATACTTTATAATAAGCTATAGAATATAGAATAAAGAGCCTTATAAGTAGTAATAATAGAATACTATATTATTTCTATAATACTATAATTTAAGGCCCAGAAAAAAAAAGATAGGTTCTTCTTAATTAGTAAGATACTAAGGAATTCCGAAAGAGAAATCTATTTTAGTAATAAAGTAATACCGGAAATACTATTATTTAAGCCTATTACTAGTATAACTAGTTATAAATAGTACATATTACGGATTCTAGCTATATAAGTAACTGGGTCCGAAATAATATATAAGGAAAGCAGAAAGATATTATTTGAACTATTACTATAGTACTAAAGGCTTAATTTATTAATATAATACTAGTAATATAAATAGTTCTTAAAAAGAACCTTTACTAAAGCTATTAAAACTTAGGAACTTAATATATCTGGGTTATTAAAATATTAGGGTACTATCTATATACTAAATAAGCTAGCTCTTAAAAAAGAATTACTATAAGCTAACTATAATAATTTCACGGATAGGCATTTTAGTACTAGTAAGATACTAGAGATTCTCTAGAGAAAGTATTTCTAATAAAATATAAAAAAGAATATAAAAGACTATATTAGAACTTGCCCTATATATTAATAAACTAAGGTAAAGAAATATCTGCTATATAGTATACTTAGTTTATTTTCTCTTTTCTTTAAGCTATAGTAAGAAATTACTATAAACTTTATTATAAGACTATTTCCTTTTAGGTTTCATAATAAGATATATAATTCTATACTTATTATTATTAATAAATATATAAAAATAGTATAATATATTCTAATTACTAAAGAGATCTCGGCTTTTAAATTAGCGGAGCTATTTATATATTATATTATTAAAGACTTTAGTATACCTATAAGTATAACCTTTAATAAAGAATCTGTTTTTATAAGCAAGTTCTAATTAAGTTTATACTTCTATTTAAAGATTTAATAATAGCTAAGTATAGTATTCTATTCGCAAATTAATAAATAAACGGAGAATCTAAACTAAACTCTAAAATAGTACTTGAGGTATTATACTAGCTACTAGTAAGATAACTAAGTAATAAAGCTTGCTCTTATAAAATTCATATATAATAACTTTATATATTTAATAATAGGAATTTCTCTATTTTATATATTATACGGATTTTATTCTAGTATTAAATTATATATTAAGAATAATATTTCAGAAAAAGAAGTACTAGTAATATAGGAAAGAATATAGAGGATTTAAGTAAAACGAGAGGTACTAGAGAAATAATAATAAGAAGTAATAAATATATAGAAAAAGTACTATAATAAGAAATATATTAATAAGGAGTTTAATATATATAATAAAGTCATGCTTTATATAAAGAATATTTAATAGCTATAACCTAGTATAAAGCTAGTAGATAAATATCTTGGCCTCTTTAAAGTTCTGGAAATTATAGAAATATATAAATAAATATATTACTTGGAATTACTATTATTATATTAGATTTATAATATTTTTCACGTTTCTTTCTTAAAATTATAATACCCGCAAGCTAGTACTATAATAGAACCAGAACCGGTTGAGATTAAGGGCAAAGAAGAATTCGAGGTAGAATTTATTATAGCCTATAAAGAGAATAGAAAAGGAAAAAAGTATCTTATTTATTAGAAAGGCTACTTACTAATAGATAATATATAGGAATTACTAAGTAATCTAGAGAATATAGCTCAAGAATTATAAGAATACTTGGAAAAGAGTAATATTATAATACTATTAGCTAAATAGAGATATAAAAAATAAATACTTTTATTAGGAAACTATTAAAAACTATATATTTATTCTTGAAAAAACTATATAAAAATTATTAAGAACTCTAAAAACTCTAATTTCTATATTTTATAAATATCTTATTCTCGTAATTACTTTCTATTATCCTTATTATTATCCTTATTAAGATTCTCTCGAGAAATAGGTAATAAATTAACTTATAAAACTATTAGTTATTAGTAAGAAATAAGAAAGAAATAAGCTTACTTAATACTAAAAAATATTAATTATATTATTAAGAGTACTTTATATTTATATTAAGCTAGTAAGAATTACTTAACTTATTTCTTGAATTATTAGAGGAATTTATTAGCCTCAAATAATAGCCTTAATACGAGAAGTATATACTATTTAGTATAAAAGAAGAATAGTAATAGCTTTTTCTTTTTCGGGTAAAGATTAGAAAAGACGCTTTTATATATTAATAGCTTAAAGAAGATAGTTTAATTATATTATATATATTTAAGAAATCTTAAATAGTATTAGAATAGGAAATAAATAAAGGAAATTATAACTTATAGAATTATATTTCCTATTTTTAAAATAGTAGTAATTATATATTAAGTAATTATTATTCTTAATATAAGTAAGGTCAGGGAACTTAGTAATATTCTTGAAATATTAAAGATAATAAAAGCAAATTAAGAATATAGGAGTATTAGTTAAATAGATAATAATAGGCTAATAAGTACTAAGAAAAGTATTTATCTTAATAAATAAATAAAAATAGAATTAGAAGAAAACTTAAATAAAGCTTAAATAAAGCTTAAAAGAGCTTAAAGGAGCTTAAAGAAAGCTTAAAGAAGAAAGGCAAGAAATAAGAAGAAGCTAAATATAGTATTATAGTTAAGGAAAGAAAAGGTTAGTTAGTAGGAAAAGAGAGGCCTTTTTATAATACTTTCTCCCTAAATAGTAATTACGAATTTAGAACTAGCTCTATATTAGAAATATCTAGAAAATTCTAAAGAAAGAATTTATAAATAAACTAGAAGATTAGATTAACTTTTCTAAGCTCTTAGGCCTATAGAGTAATAATTTATTCGTAAATAAAGGCTAAGTTAGGATTTATGAACTAATTAAAAAACCGGAAAAGCTTTATATCTAATAGTATATATTATACCCGTATTATCTTTATAAGAGGAAATTACTAGAAGCAATTTATAAATTAGCTAGATAGGATTAGTAAACTATATCCTTAATTTCATTACCTAATATAATAATAAGGTAATTATAGGAAGTTTTTAGGAAGAACTAATAGCCGGGAAAGTTTTAGGGAGTTATTTATAAAGCTATTTATAGTTCTCTTAGGCCTCTTAGGAATAAGGGCCTAGAGAAGAAATTAATATAATAGGTATATATAATAATATATAAATAGGTATTAGATATTATAGATCTAGTTTCCTATTTTAGGTAAAGCTTATAATTGGAATTATATAAGTAATTAGAATTATATAAGTAATTAGAATTATATAAGTAATTGGAATTATATGAATTATATGAGATTATATTTCCTAGTTAAGTAAAGTACTTTATAGGCTTGGCTAAGTACTAGGGAATATATAGGGAGACGCTCCTAGCTTTAGAAAGAAGTATTAATTAGTCTTTTATTGGAATTAATTCTTGGAATTAGTTATACTTATAAATATTACTCTATAGCTTACTTACCTTAACTACTTATATATTACTCTATTATTACGTGCCTTATACTTAATTTAAATAATTTGAGCCTTCTAGTATTCTTCTAAACTAAGGAACTTCTTTATAATTAAAGCAAGTATACTTTTTCTAGTAAAGCTACTTTTAATCTCTTTTATTTTATATATATATAATATAATAGAAATAAGAACCTTATATTATTTTTTTAATAATAAAAGTAAGAGAAATTATTAATTTACTCTTACTAAAGGCCTTTATATATATTTCCTGGCCAAGAATAAGAGATTTAAAGGCTTTATTTCTTTTCTAGGCCAAACCTAATAAAATTAGTAAATAATATATTAATATTAGGAATTAAATAGATAGATATATACTTTTGCCCTAAGATTTCTAATAGAAATTATTATATAATTACTCTAAATATTCGAGTTTAGCCTACTACTTTCTCTTATATACTTCTGCCTCAAAACTTCCTCTAAGAAATCTATATCCGGGAAATAATAAAAAGAATAGGAATTAGCTAAAATATTAATTCCTTAATCTCTTAATAATTAGATAGTAGTATTTTAAAGTTAGGTTTAACTAGAAAATAATATATTATCTAATATAATAATTAGTATAGAAATAATAGAAGCCGGAGAAGAAATAATAGAGTTAATTATACTATATAATAAATACTTTACTATAAAGAAGAAATATAGTACCTCTCGTATAAAATAAGAGTTCTATAGATTAATATTATTTATTATAAATATTTAGGAATAAAAAAATAAGAATTTGATTTATAATCAAATATTAGAAGAAAAGTATAGCTAATAAATCTAGTAGTTTAGTAGTTTAGTAAATAGTAATATAAAGATAATTAGTAGAATAGAACTATAATATATTAATATTATTTTAATTCTTTAGCCTATATTCCTATAACTTTTTCTCTTAATAATTTATATACTAGAAACTAATTTCGAAGATTATTAATAGTAGTATATTACTAATATATAAAAAGAAATAAATACAAGAACTATAAGAAGTATCTCTTAGTATAAATTAAAATTAGATTTATTTTATTTATTTCTAGTATTATTATTACTTAAAACGTGGTTTCCTATATTAGGGGCAATAGAATATTAAATAAAGAGCTATAGAAATTAAGAGAGAAAAATTAAATTTCATATATTAAGATATAACTTTTATTATTTTTACTAAATATATCTTGTAATTACTTTAAAAGTTTATAAGAACTATTAATTTAATAAAGCTAGTATTAATAGAGAATTTGATTTATATTATTAAGTCCTTATTACTAAAGTAATAAGTTAATAGAATAATTATAAGAAATATAGAAATTAAAGAAGTAAGAATTAACTTTCTAAAAAAATGAATTATATAATCTTTTAATATTAAATTAGAAATAAATTACTTATAACTATATGAATTTAACTTATTAAGCAAATAACTATTAACTTCTATAATTAATTACTTTAGTAAATATTAATGTTTTTAGCTAATTCTTTCTTTGAAATATATATTAATATATTCTTATTTAATTTCTCTAATACCAGATAAATTATCTAATATTTATAAGAGGAATTTCTAGATTATTTTCCTTTTCTACTTTAGACTTAAATATATATTTATCTTTTATATATTACTTATATTCTTAACTATTTATAACCTAATTACTATTTGCCCTATTAAAAGTAGTATTATTTATAATAAATTTAGTATCTCCTATATTATTTTTAATCTTTGCTTTATTATTAGAGCTAATATAAATAAGATCTTTATTTCTATAGCTAGTATCTCTCTCTTTATTAATAGACTAAATACTATCTTAATTATTATAATTCTTTAGCCTTGTCTTTTCTAGTTCTATAGCTACTTCTAGTAATAAATTTCAATTATATATATCCTTGGGTATTAATAAAAGCCCTAGCTTTAGTCGAGTATTCTTTATATTAATTAGGTAATTATTAATTAATTCCCTTAAATATATATATATATTTAGGTAATTCAGATCCCTATTTATATTATATATATATTTTATAATTAGAAATATAAAGCCAATATTCTTAAGCTCTTACTTATACTATTTAAATATAATCTCTAGTAAATATATGTCTTTATTATAGCTAGTATATTCTTTATATAGTTCGTTTAGTTTATTAATATTAATAGAAATATTATAGTTCCTGACTCTTTTTTATTCTAAAAATATATAGTTCTAGAAAAGTTACCCAGAAATAATATATAAATAATTAGGCTATTTCCTAATTAATTAAATATTTTATACCCGAATAAACTTCTTAGTTTACTTTTATATAATAGGCAAATAGACGAAAAGTATAACTATATAATTAGGGAAAAACTTATAAGAATAAAGCTTTTAAGAATATAATTATTTAAAAAATATCTTCTATTTATTTAATATATTCTATATAATATTAGCTAATTAAATAAATCTATATAGAATTAGTATAAATAAATTACTTTTATAATTTGTTTCTATTATATCTTAATATATTAATTAGCTATATTAGTCCCGAACTAATAGAGATCTAAAAACTAATATAAATTAATATCTCTTATCTAATATATTACTTTATAGAAAATATAATAGATATTTATAATTATAGGCATTTTATATCTTTTATTTAATTAAATATAAAATAAAATAATCTCTATTTCATTTATTAAATTAAGGTATTAAACTAGAATAATAATCTAGAAAATAATATAAGTAAATATATATTAGTATAATATTAATTAGGCTAAAGGAAAATATAATATAGAGATTTAGGGACTTTATTACCTAAATTAAGTATAATTCAAATAACTAGTTCTTTATAATATTATAGAATTATATAGCCAGAATTATAATTAAGTAAATATATTAGTATAATATTAATTAGATTAAAAGAGAATATAATATAGAGATTTAGGGATTTTATTACTTAAATTAAATATAATCTAAATAACTAGTTCTCTATAATACTATAAAATTATATAGCCGGGATTATAACTAAATAAATATTAGTATTTTCGAGGAAATATATTTATACTAAATTAGGAAATACTACTATTTATAATATAGCTATTTGAGATTCTAATATAAATCCAAGATATAAATTATAAGTAAGTATTAATACTAGTATTATAAGTATAAGATCTAGAGCCTAGAAGGCATAATTAGACTATCTTTATTTCAATAATTCAAAGCTAAAGAAAGAAGAGAATCTCGAAGAAGCCTCGGATCTAAATAATTATAAGCTATATATAGGCTCATATACTAGCTTAAGCTCGGGGTTATATATAATAATTAGATAATTATAGATATCTTACTTAAATATTAGATATCTCTCTTAGATACTAAATATCTTACTAGCTTTAGTCTAATTCCTACTAGTATTATATATTATAATAACTATAATAACTAGTATATATCTTAATCCTATAAAATTATAGCTAAGTAAACGAATTAGTAATTATTAAAATAATAATTTTTAAAATTAAGCATATACTATACTTACCTTATAATAGCTATTAATAAACTAAATAAAGTTCGGCCTATAAATATTATATTTCTCTCTAGCTATCTTTATTTCTTCTTATTAATATTATATACTTTTAGGATTAAGTTCCTATATTATAGAAGCTATTCTATTTCTAGAAAACTTCTTATTATTATCTAGGAAATTGAGATAAGTATATAAAAGCTGGCAGCTATAACTTCTAGTATTACCTTATAGGCCTTTATTAATTATATATTACTTGAGAATATAGTATAATTACTTCTTTTCTAGCTTAACTTGCGAATTAAGTATTTAATATTAAAGGCCTATAGCTCGGCGAGTATATTGTAATAGTTATAAATTAGGAATATTATATCCTAAGCTCTAGAGATTAGCAAGTATATTAGTATTAGTTATATAGATATTATAAAAGAACCAGGTAATAAGAGCCTTTACCTGAGGAGAAGTCTTAAATATCGAATACTAGGAAGGCGCTTTCTAATCTAAAAGCCTATTACGTAAAGTTCTAGGGGAAATATTAACGTTAAAGTTATACTTTAATCTCTTTATAATCTCGTTATATAATAACTATTACCTAATTAAACAAAGAATATGGGCTTAATAATAGTTAATATTAATTCTTAAACAAGGTATTATAAAGAGATTAATAATAAAAGATTAAGGAATTAAAGATAATAATAAAGGAATAGAAATATGAAAGAAGTATGCCAGTGGCCTAATAGTTACAAGGGGGCATGTCACGTGCATTTTATTAATTTTCCCACCCTATTACATTCCCACCATGGAATATAATAAAACACTATATAGATTGACTGTTTTAATTATATTCTACCATAGGAATTACTTAGATTATTAATAATCTCATATTTTTAAAATATCGCAATTTTGATTTTGCGAAAAAAATAATAGATGCCGTAGCGTCCTTAAAGGAGCCCGTACCCGCAAGCCTCATCGAGATTCAAATATCCCCCAGCCGTGAATGCCACAATCTCCCGCTGGTCACCTCCCAGTCTTGAACATCCCGCCCCTTAAAACCCTGTTTCACCACATCAACCACACTTCACCCTATTGTCCTTGCCAAATGGCAAGAACAAAAGAAACAAGTCGCCGGCTCCCTTCGCGGCCACCGCGGCTCATGGCGTTGCCCCTTGTTCCCTCTCACCAGCCTGGCCATGCCGAGGCCACGCTGTGCAGCGTCTGTAAAGACGTGTCCAGACGGATCAGCCGAAAGATCTCTCGATGGCCAAAGATTGTTGAGTACGATTCGAGCAACGAGGAGGCCGCGAAATGGGTTGCAGGTGCATGGCCGGAGGACCCTAATGAAGCCATACTCCTATTTGAAGGCATCTCTGCGCGCCCTGCTCCCAAATTGTTACCGCCAAACGTGATCAAGCATGTGGCTCATGCTAGAGATCTTATTCGTTCTGGGAGAAAGTGTGATTTCTGTGCCATGATCAGAGACACCATCGTCGTTGCTCATACCTTGCAGCAACCTCGTCTGACACTGGAAGATTTGCCCCTCAAAAAGATCTTGGCGGCATCTGAAGCTCACGCAGTTTTTCTCCTCGATCCCTTGTATTCTAAATCTCGAGTTTTCCTGTGTTTAACAAGAGTTCAGCGGCCAGAGTTTCAAGAGCCCTGTACTCTTCAGAATATAGAAGTTGTCTTGGAACCATCCAGTTCTCCATTATCAACGTCGTCAGAGTGCCTACGAGGATATATAGCAGTGGCCGCTGTCAAAGGTACCAGTTCTTCAATTGTCAGCCCCCCGACCGTTCAGCTGATGCATCTCAAAGGAAGTCCTGCCGCTCGAGCTATTGCAAAACGCCCTTTACCTTGCCCGTCTGATTCTGATGCAGCCTTCAATTGGGTCAAATCCGAGATTCGAAGTTGCGATAGGACTCACATCCCCTGCCGCTTTTCCGTTGACAGACAAGCCATTGGCCACCCAGATGATCAAATCCTACCAACTCGTATCATAGACCTGACTGAAAATGACATATCTGGAAGTCTGCGCTTGATTGAGACGCATGGCCAGAAGAGGGGACGCTGGGCCGCCCTTAGCCACTGTTGGGGTGATCCCAAGGCTTCCCCACTAAAAACAACTAGTGCTACCTTGGCTCAGCACCTGGAAGAGATCCCCTTGAGTGCACTGCCGGAGACATTCCTCGACGCTATCAGAATTACCCGCAAGCTGGGGTTAAGATACATCTGGATCGATTCCATTTGTATCGTTCAGGATGACGAGAGAGACTGGTTGAAGGAAGCCTCCTTAATGGGAAATATTTACCAGCGGGCTTACGTGACGATCGCGGCATCTGACTCTCCCAACTCACTTCATGGCTGTTTCAATAGAAGGTGGTATTCAACCCTGTCGTTGCAATCTCTAGAGCTTCCTTTTTATAGTTGTCATGGATCTACTGGGGCCTTGAGGCGTCGTGGGACCTTTGCAGCTAGTATTGAGTGGCGACATCCTGGCTGGCATCCGAAAACCGATAGAAGGTTGCGTGATATTGTTGACCTATTCCGTCCGATGAGATCGGACGATACGGGCCTTAAAGATGCCGTGCTACAGTCAAGAGGCTGGATCACACAGGAGTGGATTCTCTCACGCCGTATAATACACTATCGTCAAAATCATATATTTTGGTGCTGTAGGGTGCATGGTGTAAAGGATAGTGGTCAAGAGTTCGAAGACGTCATCTACAACTGGAATATGTCCGGAGTCAGCTGGAATGATGTGGTCGAAAGGCATAGTGATAGGGCGTTCACATTTGCTAAAGATAAGCTCATATCTCTGGATGGACTTGCCACAGCGCTGAAGCAGTGGCAGGGTGGTGTTACCGAAGATTTGAATTGTCTAGAGGAAGGGCAAGAAGGGCTCGATATTTCGGACAACGACAGCATGGTTGAGCGCTGGCGGCGGCATTTTCATGGCGAATACCGGTTTGGTATCTGGTCAGAAACGTTGCCGAATTGTTTGTTTTGGATACCGGTAGGAATTCACGCGGACCCTCACATGGCACACGTTCCAACCTGGAGCTGGGCTTCAAGAGCTGGACGTGTCAGCTACGGTCTGGCCCATCATCATTTCGAGGTGAACGAGTCAACCGCGGCGACCATGCGGTTCTCGAGTAGGCCGAATTCGCTTATCGTACTGTCAAGGGCAAAGCCTGTACAACACCTGAAATTCATGCCTTGCACCATTGAAAATGAAGGCCAATTGCTAGTTGAAACCGACAACGGCGGAGTGTTTCGGGCCTACGAAGATCTCATCGGACTCCCGGACCGGCCAAATTCGCCTGGGATCCATTTCTTTCATGCCTGTGCTAGCGATTCTGCAGAGTTGGGCGCGGAACTCGGTTGGCTCTGCTTCGACGATGGAAATTTTGAGCACCGATCGCCGTCGTCCACAACGCTGTTCCTACTCATGGGGAAATCAAGCTTCTCCAACAACGCGCGATGGTCCTTTTCCCACGAGACTAAAGGAAAAAAGGACCTCTATTTGGGAATTCTCATTGAGCTGTGTGGGGGCAAGTATAAGCGGGTCGGATTCGGAACGCTTCTGTCCAAAGAATGGATGGATGATGTTGAAACCCGGAAATACTATCTTTTTTGAACAATTGATTGAATTTAGGTAAGAAGGAAGTCCTTATGCCTGTAGAGGGGGTTCCCATGGAAGCTGTTAGATTGGCAAAGTCCCGTCGGAATTCAGCCAAGTAGAAATTTGAGCTGAACAACTGGAGAATCTCGACAGAACACGTCAATTAGCGTGGCCCTTCTACATCTCTCATATTTACAATAAATCATCGATCAAATTAGAGAACTGAAAAGTGTAATTGAGCACTTTCGTTTACCATTTTCTTTTAGTTCCTGCTCTGCATCCGACTGGACATCCGCGCACTCTGGTGCGTAGGAAAAACTGACTATTATTTGCCACCTCACGCTAGAAATTCATGTGAGGGTAATATAATTAAGTAACAACACATAACAAGCTGCTTAAAGCACAGCATTCCGCTGACAATATAATTTCTAGAATGAGGCACGTGATGTAGAGAACGACTCTTAGGTATCTCCGTTGCCATCGGGATGAGGTCGCTAGCTAAGATAGGATAAGTGTGGTTATGTGTCTTGGCAGTTTGGCTGAATTTAATCTACTGATCAGAGCGGAAGCCGATTTCGCTGGTGACTGTACATGGAAGGCTGAGCAAAAAGATGTTTTATTGTCAGCCCAAAGTACTGAAGATGGGTAGATTAACGTTGGATAGATTTTTCAAGCGTATAGGACAGTATAATGTTAGTACTATATAAATACTCTTTAAGCAAGCAGGCACTCGCCGTTCGTGTTTGAGCACTCAATTGAGGCACCTCTGCCGATATCAGAATTCCAGGCCAAATTCGACGTTACATCCGGAACAGGAACTTAAGCGAACGCAGGGTCCGGAGATAGGCTAGCCATAGAAGGTTAGTGCCGCATAAAATGTGGGTCAAAAAAATTATTGAGAGTCGGAACTGAAGGAACTCTACTGTATCCCTTCGTCTGGCGAGACATAGTCCACGCTAGCAAGGGGGCCTGGCTCAGACTGGAAAGTCGTAGCTTCGGTTAGTCATCCATTGCCTTTTCGCCCTGTGCCAGGCCCCCTTGCTAGCGTGGACTATGTCTCGCCAGACGAAGGGATACAGCATGGTTCCCTTTATTCGGTTTTTTGAGTGGTACAGTACCGTATAATTTCCCCCCTCTCATTTGGTTCCAGAAGTGACAAAATCCCAGGTTTATACTAAACGTATCTGCGTCCTGCCGCCAAAACTTTTATTCTCCATCGCAGCCTTAGCATCTATCACACCATGCACATAACACGGTCCCACAAGAGCCCAATCAAGAGTATCATCTCCCAAAAGCCGAATCACAAATGGCACATTAGCACCATCCAAAAAGGCAACTGAATCATCACAATTATCCTTCGTGTTCAATGGTGCCAGACCAGCGTACCCATCAGCAGCCATAAAGAACCGGTAATTTCTGAAAATATGGACTAAATGATGAGTATAACTCCAAGCTCGGCTAGCTTCTTTACTTCCAGTACTGTAGAAGTTATAGCTAACGCCATTGACCTTCCCTTCCGCTTCGGGGTTCTGGCGCTCCCATACCACGGCTTGATATACCTCCCCATCTTCCTCTATACAGCACTTCTCATAGTTTATCCGGACGTCGAGGGGATTTATCTGTTCGCTTAATATGAGATTGAATGTCTTGTTGTATTTATCATCCGTGCCTCCTCCAACCAGAGCGTATGCAAAAGCCCTAGTGAGATCCTCGCAGCCTCCTGGATACGATTGACCGATGATGTTGGAATCGAATTTCTCCTTGGGGCGTTTGCAGAAACGTCTCATGATGAAGAATATGTCTAGGTGTGAGGCCCTGAGAATTTCGGAGCTTGCGAAGGGCTTCAGGCCTAGAGTCTTGGATGAGTAAAGTTATAAATTGTGGAAACATTCTCTTTTTTGTCTATGCTCTCATTAAAGTAGTTGGACCGGTTCAATTTTTTGATGGTGTGTGCTATCCTTTCCTAAAACACGCAGCTCGAGTAAAAGTTGCTTCGCAGAGCGCACTCTCGACTCTCCATAGCATCTCTTACTGGGAATCATTACCTAATACTTACAAACTCCTACTTGCCAAATCGTAGCTCTAAGATCCTCCTGACTTCCGGGTACTTTTTCTCGATTGATACATGAAACAATTCAAATAAGTTAACTAGCCAGTCTGCATGTAAAGTAATTCTTACTCGATCCCCCTCTCATCTCTGTACCCCATTTCATTCTGATCTCCATTCGCTCTTGCATGCTATGTGGATATAGAATTTGCTTTCCGTGGCGAGGCTAGGAAAGAGAGATAATGCTGCGCTCGGGAGACAAAAAGGGGTCGTGAGCTGAGCGAGCCTTGATTCAAATGTCAGCTGTAGATTAACCGCGAGAGGAGAGGTTGAGAGATATACTATTCAGTATCGGAAAAGGCTTAGCTCTCAGCCTCTCGCTCATTGCACATGATGTAAGGACCAATTAAAATCTAGTTGCCGGCATTTGGTCCTATCGTTTTGTTGAAGAATTTCGGATCAGATCATCAACTTTAGGCAGACTCCCTGAAGAATAACGGTACCGTCACAGCTACACTAGAATGGCGCTCTGCCATCAGTCCCGTAGGTGGCTCGAGACTTGGCAAACCAGCTTCGTATTCTGAACAAGAGTATACGATTGGCTTGCTAGTTATCGAGTGGCACTTGTATTAAACATTTTACGGGGTATCTGTCTACGCCTTACATACAAGCAGTGATAAGTTGAAAGGGGTAAAGGTAATCATATATAAAGAATCTGTAACTCACCCTTTTTCTCAAAGCCTATCTATTCACATTGTCAAATCAGTCTTTTCCTTTCTTCTAACCCTCCACTTCCCTCGTAGCGTATATCGACCACCTCGAAACCTCTCACACATAAAACTTTCAGATCTTTCAATAGCTCTCCTCGCCGCCTTAGTGCCACAAGCACTTGTCGCTCCTTCTGTTGGGGTTGCCAAGGAAGAGGCCCATGTGGTGAGGGGAGCCTATAAATCTTGCGATGGTTGTTACCTTCTCTATCGCCAACGATTTTACGATGTTCATTGCGAGTACTCCTACAATGAGAGGGGAGTTGGAATTGGGAACAGGTCGTCAGTCGTTAGACGAGATAATCGTACGGAGATCGCGGCATAAAGCATCGGGAATATAGGGCATTGGGAGATTTTTAGACCCTCTTGTCACGGCCTGGACAAGCTGTGGAAGTGGAATGTGGGTGTGTTTTTGTAAATATGTAAGAATGATGGTGCCCTAAGGGCGGTGAACAAGCTATATATACGCGTGTGCACAGCACGTGACACCTCTAGTGTACAGATCAAGGTAGCAAACTCGCTGCAAAGCCCTATATTTCCAGGACCTTCCCCTGAGAATAGCTTATACGGCTTCAACAAGGGCTGCCATATCTTTTTAGGGCTTGTCCCCTATACTTACAAGGGAGTTATTACTAAGGCGGCCTATAATAGTTACTCGTTTAATATCCAAGTGCTATGGTTACTATATTAATACTACTATAAACCTAGAAGATCATACTTATCTCCTGCGAATATCTTATAGCGCCTCTTTACGTCAATTTAGGGAGCACTGCCTGGAGTTATAGGGGCTTATAGCGAAGTTTTGCCCTAAATTCGTTCCCTGTAGAACACCAAAGGCCAAAGGCCAAAATACCCTGTATTCCCGATACTTTATGCCGTTATCTCCGTATGAACAGCAACGACGGCCATTGATTCGTAAGTAACTTTTATTAATTAATTCATTAACTCATTAATAGTCCTCGATTTTGGGGAACTAGAAGAGCTGACGGGAAAACATAGGTTGGGTAATGCCCTGTAATATAATCATTTGGAGGTTGTCTTACTTATATTGTATTTAAAGTATTATAATAATCAAATTAGTACCTTAGTACCTTGAGAGCAGGATTGGGTCAGAGCCTGACCGTGGGGGCGAATTATCTGAAGCTGCGCGCTACGCCCAAATCAGCACCTTGCAGCTCCGCCACGCTGTGTCTCAGCGGCTTCTCATCCACCTCACTTTCAACTTCAATTCTTATCTTTCTTCATCTTTGAACGCATTTGAAGGTCTGGTTACCTGTCGAGCGTTTCTCTATATGGCAGCGTGAGCCACCCGAAACCTTTACGACAGCGTGGAGACGGCTACAGGACCCTATTCCGGTTTCGCCATGTCGGGCCGCAAGGCTGTAGAGATCAAGCGCTTTGGGCTCACTCAAGTCTATGCGCCTGAAGATGAAAGCAAGTCTATAGCTACGTACCCATTGCCCCTTCCTCCCTGGCTGATTTGGCATTGATCTCAGTCTGTGCAGCATTGTGTTCGTTCATGGACTGTTTGGTCATCCTCAGAGGACGTGGACTGGGCGCAAGGAGCCCGAACGGAGTATCCCATCTCTAGTGAATCCCAGTAGCAGTGCTTCTAGGCGACTAGAAGAATTAGCCGGGACCGGGAGGTCTTCGGTAGCAGCAGATTTAGAGACGGAGCCGGACGTCAGCAATGAGATCTCCTCAAGAGAAGCTTCAGCCCTAGGCGCTGGGATGCCCCGTCCAAGCCAGATGGGTTGCTCTCAAATTGTTGGACTGCACCCCGGGGAAGTGTTCTGGCCGGAAACAATACTTCCGGCTGTTCTTCCAGAAGCTCGAATTTTCACTTGGGGATATGATGCTGATGTTGACGCCTTCAATACGTCAGTGGGGCATAATACTGTTGAGCAGCATGCTAACGATCTCCTGACTGATATTGCAAATTTGTCGGAAAAGCTTGGAAGTGTAGGTGGAGGCTCTCGGAAGGGATCCATCAGAACTGACTTATATTTTTGTAGCTGGCGAGGCCTGTCGTCTTTGTCGTGCATAGTCTGGGAGGGATTGTAGTTAAGGAAGTGAGTGGCCGACTTCTCTATCCTCACGATCCTATCCAGTGTTGACGTTTTCAAGGCTTTGAATATAGCTTCTCACTCCGAGATTGAACGTCTCAAGAATCTGGCATCAGTAACTTATGGCATCTCCTTCCTCGGAACACCACATCGAGGGTCTGGGTCAGCAACTATAGGAAAACACGCATATCGAATAGCTCGGCTTGCCACCAAACGGCCAAATATGAAGCTTTTAAGGTCTTTGGAGAAAAACTCAGATACCTTGAAAGGTATAAGCAACAGATTTCGAAGTACGCAGCAGAAGTGGGATATCAAGATATCGTCCTTCTACGAAGACCGAGAAATCAGGAAGTTCTTTCTGTTCCACAGCCTCATTGTCGACAACGAATCCGCACAGATTGGTCACCCGGGAGAGGAGGTATCGTCGATACCGAAGAATCATCGTGAGATGACTAAGTTTACATCATCCGAAGAAGTTGGGTTTGATCGAGTCAGCTCTCAATTACGTCGGTGGGTGGATGATATCAGTGACAATTCTCAGGCTTGTAGGTGGTGATTATTTTCTTACCCCAATTCTCGGTTGAAAACGTCACTGCAGGAGAATATGCTGACAGTGGACTGATTAGCACACGAATCCGCAAAACTAGAAGGTACGCTTGGCGCCCGACACGGTAGTGATATCCCTGAACTGATGGTATTTTAGATTGCCTCTCGAGTCTTGAAAATTCCCAAACGAGTACACGATATATCAACGTTGCCTCGTCCTATGACGGCACCCTTCAATGGCTCTTCGATCGCAACATTGTTCCATTTGTTGATTGGCTTGAAGAGAATCAGAACATGCCTGGTCCTTCTCGCCCCGTCTTCTGGATCAATGGAAAGCCGGGATCAGGAAAATCAACATTGATGAAGTTCGCGATGAGAGACGAAAGAACCAGAGACATTCTCACAACAGCTTTGCGTTCATGCGAAAATCTCCCGGAAACTAGGCCTGAATGGATCATACTGGGATTCTTCTTCCACGACCGTGGTTCTCATATCCAGAAGTCAATCGAAGGAATGCTCCAAGGTGTTTTGCATCAACTTCTATCACAATTACCTAACCTTCTGCCATTTGTTTACACTATCTACGAAGATTTGGTGAAAGAGCAGAGAAAGCCAAATCCGATCTGGACCTTTGACTCGCTCTCCGCAGCCTGGGTGGCGTTCACGAAACAACGAAAAGTACCCCTCTCGGCGTGCATTTTTTTGGATGCTCTTGACGAACATGAAGGAGACAACCATCAACTTTCCAAGTTCATCTACGAGTTAATTTCAAGTGCAGATTGGTTGATGGTCAGAATCAAGATCTGCGTTGCGAGTAGAACCTGGAACGTTTTCGGGGAGCATTTCGGGACTTGTCCGCAGTTTGCTATACACGAATATACCTCTGGGGACATCCAGGCCTATACTTCGACAAGGCTATCAGCCCCAATATCACGCTTGGGTGAAGAGGCTCGGCTTGCTCTTTTGCCAAAAATTGAGCAACTTTCCTCACAGGTGACCACCAAAGCTCGTGGCGTATTCATATGGGTTCGAATCGTCGTGGATGAGCTTGTCAAAGGGATAAGAGACGGTACCGCAATATCGCTATTGGAAGAGAATGTCTCGAAGATGCCAGAGGAACTCGGAGACTTATACCGGCATACTTTGCAGCGAATTGATACCGACTACACACAAGAAGCATACATCATGCTGCAAATTACACTTTGCAGTCTCTCGCCGCTTCCAATCAAAGCTTTCATGAAGTGTGTCTCTTTCTCGAGACGGGGGAAGGTTCATGAGCAGGCTTGGCAAAAATACTTTTGGTATCGATAAGGTATTGATACTGGATGGTATTACTTAGGTATCGCAAGAATCGATACGTATCGATACCGAATCGATACTTAGCCTTAAATTATCTCTTCCATTTATTATTTAATTTATATAATAATATATTTATATATAATTTCTTTATTTTCTAGTCTTTCTATTAAAGGAATTACTTAATATTATTAATAAAAGCTAATATTATTTTAATTTAAAAAAGCTCTCGTATTCGGAAAATTTAGTATCGTATTCGTATCTCTTATCGGAACGCTTATTATAAGCGAGCCTCACGAAAATCTCAAAAGCTATTTTTTGCTTAAAATAGCCGCATTGAGACGAGTTTTAGTCTAAACTATAAGATAAGTAGCTAAATAGAAAGCCTAAATTAAGTAGAATATTTGCGCTACCAAAAGCTTTCTTATAAGGGAAGTGGTTCTAAAGTTAATTGCAATTAAAGGGGGGAATTGGGTTCCGGGAATCGATAGGAATCGATACGGAATCGATAGTATCGATACCTTACGATTCTGGCATCGATACCTATCGATACCAGAAATTAGGTATTACTGCCAAGCCTGTTCATGAGGCTTCTGAGGAAGAGATGACCCGCCAGTTGATGAGCAGAAGTGGTGGACTTTTAGAGCTAGTCGCTACTGAGTTAGCCAATGACTCTGATAGTAGCCACGAAGTGTTGGACATCGAGGACGAAACTTATTCCCCCGGAAGTACATTCGCTGTTCAATTCATCCACCAGACCGTGAAAGATTTTGTTGCCGAGAGCCGCAGCGATCTTGGTCTTCATCTAGATCCTACCTTCAAAGCTCAAAGTGGATACCTCTACCTTTTGGAAAGCGGTATCTTCTCTAGAAGGACGTGGACACAGGAACCTGGCAAGTCAATATTTGAATACGCGTTTCTTGCTGAGCTCGAAGGCTCGGCAGATGGAGCTCGATTGTACCAAGCGTTTCGCCCCATGATCAGCGACAGGATTTTTATATTAGACAGGGAGCCCGTAGAATGGACCATTCGAGAATGGGCTGCCCGGCAGCGTCTACTACCTGACGTCATTCTCAGCAGTGTTAGTGATATCAATTTGCTTTTGATATTGGCGGTTGGCGCGGATTTGAAAACCTTGACTAGTTACATATCCGAAGCCCATCGTCAAGACCTGGCCTATTTTTTTCTAAGTCAGGATCAAACGGTACACGCCACGATCTTGACAATGGCTGCAACTGGCCAGCGGCTCTCCACAACTTCCGCTAGCCGAGAGCCTCTGATCACGCTCGTGCTGAAATATGGAATTTATCACGATGACTCTTGTAACTCACCTGATCCGGAAGATGCACAGGCGCTGGTATCTCGTTTTGATCGTGACATACTCCGCACCCCGCTTGCCTGGGTATTGCGATGTGATCCTCAAAAACACATCTCAAAAGAAGAAAGATATTCAATTGCTAGGCTGCTTCTAGAGCATGGGGCAAATCCAGATGCTTTGGCCGTTCCGGACGCATGTTGTGGGGATCAAACGTCCCTATTGTACAGCTGCGTCCAACATTGTGATGTGGAGGCCGTCCGACTTCTCCTCTTGCACGAAGCAGATACCTCGATCATCGATCATCCGCTGATCTTTAGCCTCGAAATGAGGAGAGACAGAGAAAGCACAGGAGTGAAGACAATGCTCCGCTTGCTCGAGGAACACGACTGTCAAATCACATGGGACGTGGAAACCATGCATCCGGCTGGACTGCTAGCCATTGGGGGCGGATGCGCAGCAGGGATCGGAAGCCCATCAATTAGCAGCCGAGTTGGATATTATCACTTGTGGCTCAGACGCAGGCCTCAATCTTTATCGGAAGCGGACAGTTCTCCTTCGAGACCTAGGAGCGTAGATTTGACATTACTACCTAGCGCCTCCCGGCTATAAACCGGAGCTTCCTTAGCTTTCAATTTAATCAGCCTGCTAGCCATAAAGCTTGGTGCAAACCACTAGCCTCTTCTCCACTACTTAAAATATATTCTGCTTATATATCCGTTCAGCTGCGGCCAGAAACGCACTGGACCGTGCACGTTTTAAGCGAACTTGATCAGCAAATCATACTGTCCAAATTCTTGATTCTACCCATCTGATTCGCTACAATTTTGTGGTATATTTGATCACGGAAGTGCGTTCCTGGCCGCAGCTGAACGGATAATTTCTCAACTTTTCATGCAAATGCATTACAGCACACATAAGGATTATTATTATGAACTCTAAATACTATATATAACCATGCTAGAAATTATAGTTAATATAATACCCATATTATATATAACTTCCACGTAACTCGCTCTTATTAAAACGGAACTCAAGTTTTACAACGCGTGGTATTTCCATCGGTATATTTAAATGCTCCTTATCACAGCAGAGCAGAATTTATACCCGCTTATATGGTGGCTGAATTATAAACCTGCTTGGAAGCATTTTGAGCTAGTTATGCCCGCCTAGAATGAAATATTCTTCCTCTAGTATTTCTTAGAGCTTTAAAGACTTCCCGACGAGTACCCTTCAAGGCAATAGCATACAATCTACTGAACAGAACCTCTCGACGAATAGACCTCAAACTCTAAAATTCGAGTTATGATTTAGTTAAAAGATACTACTAAAACCCTTATAACAACTAGATCTCATATATCTCTATTAATCAACCACTATTCCATTCCCAAAACCCATTACCAAACCCAATAATATGCCACAAAAAAATCTATATCCTAAGTAGGTACCCCCTTTCCATTCCCCTCCTCACCCAAAACTTCTAGCTAATCCAACCAAACAATAGAGAATTCCTCAACACACCCCGGCGCTCTAGATATCTTCAACAAAAATAAACCTTGGCATTCTGCTTCTATTACAACTGCCCGTGGCTCTGGTTTGTATTTGCGAAGCTTGTTGGACCAATAGGGGAGAGTGAGCGGGTTGTGCAGCCTCCAAGAAGAGCGAGGCGATGGAGACCTAATCGCTATTGGTGAGAAGGTGTAGGAAGGGGAGAGAAGACGGAATGAGAAACGATACATTGGACGACAATCCGGAGGAGAGAATGGGGGGGATGGATTTGTTATACGCTATGGCGAAGAGGAGATTTCGGGCGGATGAGAAATGGAGTCGAGAATCATTTCTCCGTCACTCGAAATGAAGGTAGAATGAAGAGGTGGCAATGCCAGATTCAAAGCAAAAGGAAATGACAGGGCTGGTTTGTTGCCCGACGTGGGTATTGCATTAGAATCTCTAGAAAGAACGAAAAAGGCTCAGACTTCCAGGTTTAGCTGCCCACGCTATGCTTGCTACCTCTGAACGCCGTCATTAGTCCAGCATTGCTAGACATCATTCGTAAAGAAAAGGTATGCAATGAAAATCCAGGGTCTGCGCTCTCAGCCGCGAAAGAACCCTTCCTCCCTCCTTCCACCGGGGTGTCTTGTAGATATACTACCAAGATCATGCCCACATGCCATATATGTTCATGACAGCGCTCGCTAACACATTTTATACTCGCAACTCCCCTCCGCAGCCCTCGTCTGATCGTCCGTCACCAGCTGATAGCTGATCTTCACATCCAAATCCCGCTTATTCTTGCTATTCGGTTTGTTCTCCAGGACTCCTCTGATTTGCTCTCCTTGCTGTACCGTCAACACCTCCCGCAAGTAGAAGACCGTCTGCTTCCAGTGGGTGTACTTTGTATGGGGGCCGGTGGAGAACCGGATGGGTTTGTGGCAGGCGGTGAAGTCGATATCGAACCAAGCGATAAGGGCGTGTACGAAGTCGTCGCGGCGGCAGTCGAGCGTGAAGGGTGAGGCGAAAGAGAGATCAGCGGTCGTGCAGGTGTACAGATCGAGGGTTAGGACGGCGGTGGGGTCGGTGACAACGGCTTTGATTTCGACGGTGTCGACAAGTGGTTCGGTGAGAGCGGTGTGCTTGAGGGGTGAGTAGTCGAAGCCATAGACATTGTCCCAGACTGTATTCATCTGTCAGTATCTTGAAATGGATGGGAACCTGAGGGCAAGGAGCTCACAGCCAATCTTCTCATCCTTATACTCTCCATCCTCAATACCGGCCATGAAAATCGTCGCCTTGTCGGGGAAAATCAGCCCATTGGGCGCCAGGTACTTATCCCTCGCATACAGCACCGTATCCAACATAGACTCATACAGCAGGAAATACCCCATCCACTCCGAGATTATGATGTCGACTTTCGGGAACGGCAGCTCAACTTCCTCCATCTTTCCCTGCAGGAGGGTGATCTTGTCTGACATCCCGTTCACGGCGACGATCTCGCGGGCTTTCTCGATGATGGTTGACATGTCGACGCCGATTACATGCTTGGCTCCTGCGCGGACGGCGAACCTTTGAAATTATCAGCCTCGAAGGAGAGACTCGGAAAGGGAATGGGAACGGGAAGGGAACTCACATGGACAGAATGGAGGTTCCGCAGCCGACATCGAGGACAATCTTGTCTTTGAAGAGGTGCTTGTTCTGCACAATGGCGTTCATGTAGGAGCGTGTCCGAACTTCGTCTTTCTGCGTTTTGTCAGTGCGGCTCAGCAGAGTAGGGGAGCATGCGGCTGCTGGTACACACCAACATTTCTTCATGGATGCCTTGTAATTTCCAGTTAGCATGATTTCCAAAGTATCTGGCATGTTTTGCACGTACCATGGTGATTGTAGCTATTCAGAATGTTAGCCTCGCCCAGGTACCAGTGACAGGAGAGCTGACCTGTTGAAGTAATGAACTTCGGAATGCTCCATTCCCTTCATCTTGTCGTCCGCCATGATTGCAAGAGGGGTAAGGTGGAGAGGTAAGGAGTGACTGAAGAGTTGGAAATTGGAAAGGCCGAGCTGGAGGTGTTGATATTGATGTTGGGGATCGCGTGAGATTGGTCTTTGCCTGGGAATTTTTTTCGAGGGACTGGCCTTGGAGACCGGCAGAATTTCACCGCTTACCGAAATGGTGTAGCCGAAACTCCCCAACCTTCGCCGTGCAGCCGATTTCAGTCGCTTGATGCCTTTTTGTGGTACATGTTTTGGGGATAAAATTTGCCTGTAAATACTTAAGATTTAGACATAAACATAAAGCGTGAAGTGAATAGCACGGTTTTCACGAAGTCAAGGAGTTGGATTATTTTCAGCCAATCACAGTGCTAGGTTCTCAAAATTGAGGAGGTTGGACTTTTCCTGGCGAAACACAGCGCTCGATGTGCACAATTGAGATGCTGTTGTAAATAATAAATGAAGGTTTTGGAGTGCTGTCTCGTATCTTCTGCAGCTCCAAAAACGGGTATCGGTGCAGGATTGGATAAGGTATTGTTCGAGGAAAAGTCACGTGGCAGCGTATTTAGCAGTCAGAGTTCTCTGTGCAAAACTTGCGTTATATTTCCAAATGAAGACTTTTGCAAACTTAGGGCGAGGTCATTTTCGCATTAGCTCAAGTAAATGCAATTGTATGTTCCTATTGTCATTCGCCACAATGGTTACGGCGAGGCTGGCGAACTAAAATCAAACTGGCTCTTGGCACGCCGCCTCGCTTAGCACAATACTAAAAAGTTGTGTCGGAATTTTGGTTGACGTCGAAACCTACCAACCTCCACCCACCTCGTATCGCATTTTCTCACTTTTCCTGGCAACCACCAACACCACCCGCAACGACAACCTCGACATCCACCAACCAACATCCACGCATCACGTGTGTCCTGCATCAATAGGGGCAACACGACCATTTGCTTCGCGCAGAGACTTGTTACGAGCTGATTTAGGCATCGCGGGGTAGGTAGGGGGAGTCATCATGCCTCCAGGGCGTCCGCCGAAGGAGGGCGCTCATCGAAAGCCAAACCCCCTGAGAAATCGACCACCCATCAAGGCTCCACTTCCACCCATCTTTCAACAGAAACAAGATTCTGCAGCTGCTGCGGCTGCAAAGGCAGCCCCTCGACCGGCTCGCCGCGCTTGCCCAAACAAGACCTGTTCTGCACCTGATGTCGTCGATGGAGTCTGTCACAATTGCGGTACCATCGTCGACGACTCGAACATTGTTTCAGAAGTTCAATTCGGCGAGAGCTCCAATGGCGCTGCCGTGGTTCAAGGTAGTTTTGTTAGTGCCGATCAAGGCACGGCCAAGAGTTTGGGTCCTGCCTTTCGACGAGCTGGCGGCATGGAGGACAGAGAGTCTACGATTCGAGAAGGTAAGCGAGCTCCCCCCCTTTTCTTTACTCGGTACTGACTTCGTTAAGGCCGACGAATTATGCAAGCATTAGCCGGCCAGCTTGTGATCCCCGAGTCGACTATCATGAGCGGAGTACAAATATTCAAACTTGCTGCAAACAACAACTTCATCCAAGGCCGTCGCATGGACATGGTCGCTGCTGTCTGCCTCTATTCCGCTGCTCGCAAGGAGTCGCCTTGTAGAGTTATGCTCATTGATTTTGCCGACAGACTCCAGGTATGTCATCCACGTCCTGTCTCCTAAGCCCGGCTAATCCTTCCAGGTCAATGTGTTCAAGCTTGGTCGCACCTTCAAATCTCTCCACAAAACCATCACGCTTTCGGCTGATGGTATTTTGCCCGTCTTGCCAGAGGACTTGATCTACCGTTTCGCGGAAAAACTTGAATTCGGCGAATTCAGGGACAAAGTCGCTGAAGATGCCATCCGAATGGTTCAACGTATGAGTATGGACTGGATGGTTCAAGGCCGACGTCCCTCTGGTGTATGTGGTGCTTGTCTTATACTTGCTGCTCGCATGAACAATTTCCGCCGTACAATCACCGAAGTCGTCTACATCGTCAAAGTCACCACACACACGATCCAAAAGCGTCTCGATGAATTCAAGGTCACACCGAGTAGCGCTCTCACCGTCGAGGAGTTCTTGAACAACGAGTTTCTCGAGACCGCCCACGATCCGCCATCTTTCTATGAGAAGTCTGAAGAATGGCAAAAGAACAAGAAGAAGCGTAAGCGCAGAGGCCACGATGGCTTTGACGAAGAAGACGAGAATGGGGAGAACTCGGGAAGCAATGGCGAAGGCGAGGGCGGCCGAAGCAAGCGTCAAAAACCTACTGAGCCAAACCCCAACCCCGACCAGCCAGTTCAGTCTGTTGAGCTTCGGCGTGATGCAGACGGCTTCGCCATCCCACCTCAACCTACCCAATCCCACGACATTCCAATTGATCCCGACCTCGTTGACGAGGCCATTGCAGACCAAACATCTACCACATTCGACAAGCTTGTCGCTCAATTCGGTGATATTCCGGATGCCCCTTCTAATCCCGATGAGGATGGCGATGCTTCATCTACAACCAGCGCCCCGAAACTTCGTGAAACGCGCCTGGTTCGTGCAATCAATGTCCCGGACGAGTGGGCAGCCATGGAAGAACGCATGGAGACCGAGATATCTGAGGTGATCAACGATCCCAACACAATTTACCACGCCGCCTCCTACGCCAAAGCCCAGCGCCGTGCAGCCGCTCATATGCTCATAGCGGAGAAGGACAACCCGTCCAGGAATATTAGCATGGACGTTCATATCGGAGAGGACGAGTTCGCGGATGACCCTGAAGTCGTCAACTGCATACTCGCTGAAGAGGAAGTCCGGAAGAAGGAGAAAGTCTGGGTCAACACCAACAGAGACTGGCTCCGCAAGCAACAGATCAAGATGTGGCGACAGAAGCAAGCAGAGAATGGTCCTCCAAAAGCCAAGCGCAATCGCAAGCGCAAGCCCCGTATCGGCGAAGGCCAAACAACAGCTGCATCAAGCCCAGCCGAGGCCGCGATCAACGTCATGAAGGAGCGCGCATTCAGCAAGAAGATAAACTACAACGCCATCGCAGACATCTTCAAGGGAATCAGCAATCTCAAGAACGGAGACGAACTCGGCAGCGCTGGTACCAGCCGTGTTACATCCCAGGCAGGCAGTGACATCGGCGATTCAACAGAAGGATCGTCTCGTGCATCGTCGCTTGCTCCATCTGTGGCCGAAAGTGTCAACAGCCAGGCTTCTACTGGATCTAACTTCCTCCGCGTTCCCAAGGACCACTATGTACGTCGGAAGAAGGCCGCAGCTGCATCGACCACCGGTACTCCAAGAGCCACATCTGCCTCTCCTTTCGCGGCCAGAGTTCAATCGCCCGCCGCCACAGATGAGGGAGATGATGATGACTATGTCCGTCCAAGCCCCACTCCCCGCGCACGCGCACAGGAACCGGAAGATGAGACCGAGGACTGGAGAAGCCAGGTTCGCAACGCAAACCAAGTCGGGACGGGTCTTGACGAGGAAGAGGAGGTCTTGGATGATGAAGAGGATTACGATGATTACGGCGGGGTTGAGGCAGGTGGTATTCCGGATGATGTTTCTGATCGTGGTTTCGACTTGGACGACGACGAGGATATTGGCTTTGGGGACGACGACTAATTGCCTGCGGACCTTTTTTCCCCCATCTGTAATGATATGGTTGGTCCATTGCATTTACATGGCGCAAATGGCCCATTCATTTGGGAACGAGATACCCATGGCCTGCGATCGCTAGATCGGCTTTGCTGATCGCTTTCGATGATGCCTTTGCATAGACCGTAGCATAGGAACTTTTCGGAATAAAATTTCCTCGAGTATAAAACTTCTTCCCTCGAGTTGCGATGGATGCTCTGAACGTTGCACGGCCGGATATCAGGCTTGCTACTCTTCACGAAGACAAATTAGGTAGCTGGTATACTGTGCTCACTACCCGCAACTCACCCACACCTCTCTGTTGCTAAGTGCATCCAAGCCCAAAACACAAGTCTGTACTCTTGCTTCGCTTTCCTAATAACAGGTGGCTTCCGGACTCGATCCTCCATCCAGGGATCCCAGCAACGTTCTCAACCCCGGCCCCCGTTTCAACAGATACATCGAAAATGCCTCGCAAGAAATGCAAACCCACGTGTCACAATGCACGTGATGAATCCTCAATTTCTCGTTAGGTCCCCTTTCACCATTCCTTTACCCAAGTCTCTTGCAAAAACTTACTAATCATCTTCCAGAAAGTGCCTCAGCAACGAGGACTCCGAAGTAAATACGATTAGGTTCATATAGGAATTGATCGTGCTTTTGCTAAAGTTGCTGTATTTGTGTTGTGGCTTTGGCATTGCTATCATGAACTTCGAGGCTTTTCAGGATTGGGGGAGAGAGCGAGTGAGGGAGTTGCAGAAGGAGTGAGGAAAAGGAGACGAAGTGGAAAAGGTACTACTTTTGGCAAATCTACCCTTTTTTGGGCTTTGGTTTTATATCACGCCAGTACTGCGAGTCAGTACTCCTATTCGGTACAACGTCTTTCGGATGGCATCGTAGAATAAAGTTGAAGTTGATGATGCTGACACCGGCACTGCACGCCTTCGGATCTCAAATCAGCCTCCGCCGGCCCGGAGATTTTGTGCGGGGCTCGCTAAAAAGCCACAGGGAAGGGAAGTGGCCCCGCAGCGGCAATCAAGCTCCCTGCCCCTGTACTTCAAAAGATAACAAGCTTTAGTTATTAATCACTTCTCCACACTTCGACATGCTGAAACTTCCTCATCGAGAAAATGGTCGCATTTATCCCAGTGCCGCGCGGATTAGCCATCAATTTTCGAGCACGATGCCCGTACCTGCTGATAGATAGGATAGGCACGATGGGCCTGATTAGTTTGTGGATCGACACGAGTCAACAGACCATGTCATAATAAACGTAGGTGCAGCTCCCAGAGCTTCTTTTGTCCCTCTTCCTCTTTCTGTATTTCCCCTCCAGACCTTTCCCCAGCAATGTTTTTCTCTTCTCTCCTCCTGGGCTTGGGCCTTGCCTCCTCGGCATGGGCACACCCGGCTCCGTCCCACGACCAGGAGCTGGGAGCAGTTGCATCCGAGTCCTCTGTCTGCTCCGCCATTGGGATCTCCATCCTAAAAGAAGGCGGCAATGCTGCCGATGCCGTGAGTCCCCGTCTTCCTCCCAAAATCCCAAGGCGTATACTAACGCAATGAGCAGCTTATAGCGCAGCAATTCTGCGTCGGCGTGATTGGCATGTACCATTCCGGCCTCGGCGGCGGAGGCTTCATGCTCGTGCGCTCCAGCAACGGGAGCTACGAATTCATTGATTTCCGCGAGCGAGCGCCCGCAGCTGCTTTCGAGACCATGTATTCGCCGCTCCTGTCGAACGCGAATCTGTCTTTATACGGCGGCCTGGCAAGCGGTGTGCCTGGAGAACTGCGTGGATTGGAACATTTACACAAGAACTACGGGACGCTTCCCTGGAAGCATCTGATGCAGCCAGCGATCAAGCTGGCGAGAGACGGGTTCAATGTCACTGCTGATCTGGTCCGGTATATGGCGTCCGCGACGGCGGGGAGCTATGATTTCCTCACGTATGAGGAGACGTGGGCGCTGGATTTCGCGCCGAATGGGACGAGATTGGGCCTAGGAGATGTGATGACGAGGAAGCGATATGCGGATACGTTGGAGAGTATTGCGGAGGGTGGCGCGGATGCTTTTTATAGGGGTGCTATTGCTAATGCGACGATTACGGCGTTGAGGAAGTCGAATGGGACGATGACGATGGACGATCTGGCGAATTATACGGTGGAGGTAAGACAGACGAGTAATATTACGTATAGAGGGTTTAGGATACACAGTGGGAGTGCACCGTCGAGTGGAGCAGTGTAGGTATTGAGCAAGAGCCCCTTCCTATTTTTGACTGTCTCGGAATTAATACTGAGACAACTATATGAAATAATTGCTAACCCCCCCAGTGTCATGAGCATCATGAAAATCATCGAAGGCTACGACATGTCCACCCCCTCCCAGTTAAACCTCTCAACCCACTACCTAGACGAAAGCATGCGCTTCGCCTACGGGCAGCGAACGCTCCTCGGCGACCCGACCTTCTCTCCCAATCTCACCGCTTACCAGACGAAAATGTACTCCGAGCAGACGGCTTCAGAGGTTCGAAGCAAGATCGAGGAATTCCACACCCTGAATGCATCGGCGTATGATCCAGACGGATATGTAATCTTGACGGATAGTGGGACGAGCGCGGCTGTTGCGTCGGATAGGAGTGGGCTTACGATTGCGATTACGAGTACGGTTAATACGCTGTTTGGAAGCCAGTTGATGGTACCTGAGACGGGCGTTATTATGAATAATGAGATGAACGGTAAGAAATCCCATTTATTTTGTTGGCCTTAAGGTACCAGAGCATTTGGAACAATCAAACAAATCCTGACCCCAAGATTCACGCTCAAATCCGTTGACAAGATTTTCTGGGCTCCAAGCTAACGTGCAGGCTTGGCGATATTCCGGACCAATCGGTTTCTGCCGATTCGTTCCAGGGGTCTGGAACGGGCGGTAATGGAACGTTCCAATCGTTCCTAAGCGAGCTAATCCCTGTAGATTCTCGTTATTTTGTAAGGAACTTCCATTAATTATGCTATTGAGAGGCTAAAAACCATCGTACAACCTCAGAAAGGCCTTTATTAAGCCGTAGCACTACTGCCAGTAACTCTACTGCCACGAGGAGTCTTTCTTACTGCACCACGTTGTGTAATTCGTCCTTGCTTCGTACGGCCACCCCCACTACTTCCACCACGTCCACCACGTCCACTACGTCCTCCACGACCTCCTGTACCAATCTCTCCATTACTATCATCACTACTATCATTCCCTCCCCAGCGACAGCTTGCAGCATGATCTGGCCACTTGTAATTACCACAGCAACCACCCCATATACCCACGATCCGGATATACTCAGGGAAAATGGTATTATTAAGTCCCGTACGAGCACACGTAGTACAAGGAGTAGCCGTCATATTAACCCCTCCTCGTTAAATGAGAAGAGCATTAATATAGGACTATCGCTATGTAAGGACTTGACCAATTATAATGCGATTTGGATTAATAATCACATTCTGGCCAGGAAGAGCAAGGGCTTATTATTATTAATTATTATGGCACTATACTCTAGTTAGCTTTATTATATAGTAAAGGGTAAGGTATCGTACGAAGGAAGCAAGTTATTGGCCTGTAATACCCATTATCCATTGGCCTTGAGAAAGAGGCTGGTTTGCACCAAGATTAGGAGCACCACCAGCACCAAAAGCAACGAAAGGAACAAGCCTTTAAAGATATTAGCTATCGTATGATAGATAGGATCAAGGATTAAAAGCTTACTGCTAGTTTAGGTTCGCAGGGCCAGGACCAGGAGCAGGAGGCTATATAGGGGAACTACTGCCAGGAGCAGGAGGCTATGCAGGGGGGTTACCACCAGGGGCTGGATTATTTAACATATTACTATCGTACGATCAATATAATCGCGAGAAGTAGAGAGGAGCAAGAGGTTCTCGTACGAGCAATAGTAATATTAATAAAGGAAGGAGGAAGTTAAAGCGGGAAAGGTAGCCTTTAAATAAGAGTTATAGCTTGGAAATTTAGAAAATTTAGACAATATCCAGAAGGTTCTCTAATTATATAAGGGTCTTAAAGGGCACGTATCTCTTTTAAACTAGCTAGTCTCAAAGAAGGTTTACAAGATCCCAGTCCTTTTCCAATGCTTTAAGCACTCTCTAATCTCTATTATCTCTGCTTCCATTTGCCCTCTATCCCAGCTTACCGTACGGCATACCCCTAAAAAGACTCTCTCTGGCTCATTACTCATTAGAGGAATTGAGAGGATATTAATAGCCATAAGTGAGAGCCTTGGCCAGCATTCCCTTTACGTATCCTGGCTCCACTAAGCTAAGGCCCCTTACTTGCTAATATTATATAATTCCTGGAAGTTATAATTCTTATACTCGTCCTCACTTGCAGGTCATATAACTGAGCGAAGAGATCGAGTAATCCGATTAAAGAAGTCAAGTACTAATAGCTCTTGAGATAGCTCTTTACTATACGAGAAAGGGGTAATATTACTTAATAGTAGAGGAATAATTTGATCTCTATAGTGCTCCCAAAATTTCTTTGCACTTATAAGAGCTAGAATTATATATTTCTTTGGCTAATTAGCCTTAATATATCTCGTACGGAAGCCTGGATTAAGAATTAAGGCCATAGCATAAAAGAGAGAGAGATTGGTTCTAGTATAGTACTTGTCAAGTATAGCATATATAATATCAAGCCATACGAGGAACTCTTTACTCTTATCATCTTTTTTCTTCTTAAACTCAGCCTATATTATATTTAGCTAAGCTTATATGAGAAGAAAAAAGGAAAGCAAGAGACTTATAATTATTTCTTAAAGATACTTAATTAAAATATCCATTATAAAGAGCATATAATTAATAGAAGTAGTATCTCCTTCCGCAAAGAGAGTTACTCGTACGAAAGTAGCAAGAAAGTCCCTAGTTATACAAAGCTTTTTCCAGTCTTTATAAGATAGGAAATCCTCTGCAAGATCGTCCTCGTAATTCCGGTAATATTTATTCACATACTCTATTTTCTCAATAAGAATAAGAAGCATTTCATACTAGCTATTCTATCTCGTATAATTATCCATTAGAATCATCCTCTTTACAAGTCCTATCTATTTAGCTATACGAGCAGGTAATTTGCAAATATGAGCCATAATATTATATACTTTACTAAGTAGACCTAAGAGCCTAAACTTGACTCTCTTTCTCTCGTTATTACTAATCTCTTGAGTCTGTTCCTATTACTCGTATGACTCAAGTTCCTCCATTTTAACTAATCCAGAGAACAAGAAAGCTTATACCACGAGATTAATAATATAGCTAATATAGCGAATTTGCATTTGCTATACGTTCTACTTAATATTAAGCTCTTGTTTCCAGTATACTTGAATTGCCTTGTAAAGGGTCCTATTAGTTCTAGCATTATCGCCCACAATAGCTCCAAGCTTTCGTACGATACTATAGTCTTCCAGAACTGGAAGGAGAACTAAGAATTGCTCTTCTCCTAAGTAGCCACGGACTGGTTTGAGAGCGAGAAGGACCTTTTAATGCTTAAACTCGTATGAGGTAAAATGGGCACAAATAGCCAAAAGAAGAAAGCGATTTGGGGAAGTCCAAATATTTAAGGAAATATGAATATGTGAGATTGCTAATTAGAGAACTCGTCGTACGGTATCCTTATACCGAACCCAGGATTCTTTAACCTTAATAGAAGTAGTAGAGTGAGACGTGGGAATCATGCCTTTATAAGCTTTATTCAAGAGCTAGCAAAGTATATGGAACTCTAGCCATTCCACCATATTATACGAGAGGTTTCGTATAATAATAAGAGTAATCAAGGCTTCTATAAGAACTCTTTGATTGATTTGCTATTCAAGAACTTGTAAATCAAACTTCTCTATATCTCCAAGTTCTTGAGCTTGATAATAAAGCCCTTGGATTTGTTAAGTAACTTTCTCCTGGTTCTTGGAGTTAGTAGGCTCAAGGGTAACAAGTAGATAATGCCTTAGAATATACTTTCTGAGGTTCCCTGCAGTAGTAGTGCCGTACGGTGGTGGGAAAGAGTCTAATTAATAATATAAATAATAAAGTAAAGCTTCATTTTCATCAGGTAATACACGACGAGAATGCTTCCAAATCGGGGAAGTCCTCTTTAAATAGTCCGTAGAAGACGTTACTGTCTCGGATAGTACAAGAGAATAGTCTGGTTTAATTAAAGAAGATATTTTGAGGATATACTCAAGGTAAATTAATCGTACGGATAGATAAAAAGTAAGGAAGGGAGCATAGTGGGGGAACTAGCGGTGGATTCGCCTACCCCTGTCATTATCGCCCTACCCCTGCCATTTTGGAACGTTTGGAACGTTCCATTACCGATATTACCTAATACCAGTCGATACCGGCCGGAACGTTCCGTGGAACGTTCCAGGGTGGAATATCGCCAAGCCTGCTAACGTGAAAACAGACTTCAGCATCCCCAATACCACAAACGCATTCGGCTACATCCCCACGGAGGCAAACTTCATAAAACCCTTCAAAAGACCACTATCCTCTATCTCCCCCACCATCGTCGAGTTTCCCAACGGTACCGTCTACATCGCTCACGCCTCAGCGGGTGGCTCCCGCATCATCACGGAAGTAGCACAGCATCTTTGGCACGTCCTCGACCAAAACCTAACCTCAGCTCAATCTCTCGCCCAGCCGAGGATGCACGATCAGTTGAGTCCTAACACGGTGTATTTTGAATATGCAAGCGCCTTCCAACATATCGAAGGATATAACAACGAGACGACGGCGTTCATGAAGAGCATCGGGGCGAATATTGCGTTTGTTGCTCCCGGGAGCACGACGGCTCAGGCACTGAGACGGTTGGGGAATGGCACGTTCGAGGCGGCGGGCGAGCCGAGACAGCTGGACAGTGCGGGATATGCGGTATAGAATTGCCTTGCCGAATGGGGAAGAATATTATGGACATTGAATAGATGAGAGGAAGTCAAATATTAGGGGTGTTTGGAGACTCTCATGTGTTCTTCATGTCTGATTCTCGGAAGGATTCTCATCAAGATTCGGCAGTTCGATGAAAATCGTATGAGTGAATTTAGTGAATGAATTGATAAGACGAGTGTCACTGTCCAAGAATTTACCGCTTGGTATTTGTCATCCGAGTGGTGCAAGCCAGCATTGTTTTGCGGCCTTCACTTGGATACTTTCTTCAATTTCCAAACGGGCTTCCTTTGCTCCACTGCAATGAGTGACATAAAACCGAATATGACACATTTGCTTTCGCGTCTGCAAGATCACAAGGTTAGATTTCTTTGAGATCGTTAGCTCTCAGGTGCACCGGCGTGGTACTAAACCAGAGCATATCTGCTCGATGTCGACAGCACATATACTCTCCCATAACAACCACAAACCCTGCGTTGATCCGAGTCGCGAAGCCCTTCATTAACGGTGACGCGTACACCTCGATGCTCGCAGCCGCCTCTCTCTTCGATGATACTCGAAATTCGCTGTATGATTCTTCAAGAAACCTTGTCTCCCGGTAGAGGGTCGAGCAAGGTACACCAGGGTTCAGTAAAGAGGAGGATCGCCTTCATCCCACTGAAGACGAATAATAGGCAATTATCCTGGCTCGAAACGGCGAAAGTCTCTGCTGAGGAAAGGGAGCAAGTGCTTTCCACGATTCCGTGCCGTGGTCTCCAGGTGCAGACAGGTGTGCCAAGACATTTTGTTCGTGAATCCCCATATACTCAGGATTAATTTTCCGTTTCGCTACTTATATTCTAATTTGCGGACATGAGTAGCGGCTACTTTAACCTGAGGTAAGGGTGAGTATATCTAAGCCAGGGGTAATCATGTCTGAGCAGAGCTGAGTAGAGCCTGAGTATCTTGAAGCATGCCCCGAGTTAAGCCTAAGTATAATGTGGAGCTTATTCTGGCCTCCTGTATATCCCGGATACGGTTTCGTTACCGAATTTTGCCCGGGGATCTGTCTCTGCTCCCTGGCAGCGTTGTTGCGAAGCTGACTTTGAATCCTCTTGTCAATGAGCACATAGGGTTGGGCCTCCTGGTTGTGGGCTGACTGGCTTGATTACGCGAGAGTCAACCATTCGCGATCAATAGAAGGGGTTCACTGCCCAATACGAAGGCGGGCGGCATTAAAATTCGTCCAATTCGCTAAGCGAGGGCGGGCGCAATATTAATCCTCTCAATACAGAAATTCTCGTAATTCCGCATTATACTTAATTATCGAGAAAATTCTACAAAAGTTAGATCTGCTTCTTTTCTATCTCACAAAGCTATTTTAAAGAGTTTTGGACGTTGCGTCGAGATTTGGTGCGATTTTGGTGTTCCTCGCGTTTTAGCAGACGGAACGATTTTTAATGCCGCCGCCTTCGTAGCCCACACCCCCACCGCCCATCCCCTACTTACACCCCTGTCAGAACACCTAAAAAATGCGAATTTTTCAAAGTGTTCAAAAAAATCCCAAAACTTCACAGATTATAGATAATACTGCAAAAAGTCTAGATATGCCATTAGTTTAGCAAAATTGTGGTGGTGTTGGGGTTAAACCATAGATTTGAGCGGCTGAGGGTTGTTTTGGGCAGTGAAACCTTCTGCGAAGGCGGCCGGCTCTTCGTAGTCAGCGTGCATGCGGACGTGGAGCATACTGTATGATACAGGCAAATACCTGGTAAATGCTTATCCATCATCAATGATTCCACTCCCCCTCCACCTCTTCCTGCTGCTATAGCTACTTATTTCCAGACTCACCAGATTAGGAGCCCTTGTTCGATTCCCGAAAACTGCATAGATGCAGCAAATCAATACACTACCTCGAAGAAACATCCGAGCCTGATCCCTTCGAGCAACACTTGTCAGCGGCTCCGCCAGTTTTGTCGTTATTATAGTTAGCCATCACTTCTTCCCTAATGGAGCATCTGCCCTGGTATCCGCTATCCGAGGTAGGGCGAGTCCGAGTGCCATTTATATGCGGCGACGATCATATTTGCAACGGCGACCATTTTCTTGACTTCGCCCAGCAGCTGGGTTGGGAATCGGATCAATTTGAGTCATTTGCCCAGCTCGCCAGGCGAGCACAAGCTTGGCTGTTTTTTGGTCTGCTAGGAATAGTCGGCATTACCCCAGATCAGTGTATCAGCAAAACTTCTCCCAGAGGAGCGAGAGTGTTGGCGGGAACGGGAGAAGTGTCGACAACAACAGTGGCTGGACCGTCAGCGGGGCCAGACGAACAACCATTAGTCGACACCTCCGCTCTTCCGACTCTTCTGAGCAATCTCCGCGACCGAAATCATGACGAACTTCTTGCTCTAAAATTCCGACTGACGGAAGCTACAGCCAAAGCCAATCACATCCTAACCGGAGAATGGATACCTCTTATCCGACACTACGCAAAAACGCAAGATACTCTCACACTGTGGAATTCTAAGCCTTACGCCATTTTGTTTAGCATTGATGTGCTATTGGATACTCTCCAAGACACTGTAGCCGACATCTCTCCCCTAGAGTTGCGACCCGAATTGAGAAAAGTCCGGCGAAAATCTCTTTTGCCTGATCTCACATCAGTTGTTGCGAATAGCCTGCGTTACGTGGGAAAGTGTGGCAGTCTAGCTCATCGGCTTGATCTGAAGTCTTCCGAATTCTACCATCTTCTTTCGTTACCGAATGGTCTGAATGTAAATCATTCGCGGTGTGCGAAGGCCCATTGCAGCTGCTTCGACATAAATGAGCAAACTTACCGCACGAAACATGTGGATGACTGTATCATGTGCGAAAATCATACAGTTCTGGAAGCAGACCTTGTGCGTATCATCCGGCAGGATGAAGTTCCTCTTATTCGCAGCACCACGGACAAATATGGGAATGTTACGATCGCGATCGTAAAGATGACAATCGATACCGACTACATCGCCATCTCACATGTTTGGGCTTGCGGACTCGGCAATTTCCAGAACAACGGTCTTCCGCAATGTCAACTGCAAGTAATCGATTCGTATGTCACTCATATGTACACACATGATAACGAATATCATTACGACCCAGTAAAGCTCACATGGAACCATCTTTACACGAGCATATATGGAACTAAAACGTGTTATTACTGGCTAGATACGCTTTGTATTCCCCTGCACTATCCTGGTGAAAGGATTCGAGCTATCAATTCCATGGGGAGGATCTACGCCGGCGCAGCCAAAGTACTCGTCTTGGATCCTGCTCTGCACAGGATTAGCCTTTCAAGCCTACAGAGAAGGGAGATGGAGATAGATAAGGCCCACCACAAGGAACTAAGCGTCACTAGGGCCAATATGCTCGTTGACGCGTCGCCATGGATGGCGCGTAGCTGGCCGCTCCAAGAAGCCGCACTAGCTCCCAGAATATACGTCCAATTCGCCGACAAAATGTTCAATTACAGTCACAAGCGTCTAGGAATCGCAACCAATTTGTCGAGCATACCTGACCAAGACTTGAACGAGAGTCGCCTTGTCTGGGCAGACCCTTTTGATGATAGTAATGAATTCCTTACCGGAGAGGCTCTACCGTACTCACCGAATACTGAATTTATCAAAGTCTGGAATCAACTCACCAAGAGAACTACTTCGTACTCGGAGGATGTTCCGGCGATTTTTGCAGCGCTCCTATATAAGAGCGCAGGAGAGCTCCTATCGGTTGCGCCCTGTTATCGTACGCAAGCAATTCTGCGCTCTCTCGACTTCTTACCCTTAGACATCCTCACCTCCGAGCGCGAGAGTCTAGGACGAGAGGATAGCGCAAATGGTTCTAACACGGACTGGGTTCCGAGACTACCAGGCTCTCGGATTCCGGTACCTACGCTGGACCCCGCATATGGCATCTTACAACGCGTCGCTAACGGCTTCCTCATTCAACGGCAAGAGATCCAGGAAATTTCCCACTCGACCCGTGCCCTAGTCTGTCCCTCTGGTCTTCCATCATCTGGTCGCTTCGCCCTCGCAGACCCTAATTTCAAAGAGACTTTTCGTGTGCAAATTAATGCCTTTACACCTAACTCGAAAGACAAAAGCAGAGGCTACGAGACTCTAGAGGGGCCTCATCTATTATTGCTTATTTCCAAACCATCAATCGAAGATTGTCTCTGGAATAGCGGGGTCTTGTTTGCAATCTGCGAGCATACTGAGGATGTTCTTCGTGTACAACTTGTCAAGTCTACAGTCACCTGGTGCCTCCAGCATAATAACGAGCATAGCTCGGAACCGTACATAGTGAAGGATAGGATTAAGGCAGCAAACCCGTTCTCAATACTAATCGAAATGAGTAAGTCCCCTCCCCCCCTCCACTTGGGTTTGAGGGGTTCTAAGACTAATGGTTATATTTTAGACACCTATCACTGGCCAATTCTCTCAACCTCTCCATTTGTAGTGTATCCCTTCCAATACTGGCAGGCGCAGGTTGGGGAATTTGGTAGCTTGAGCTTCTTAGAACCGGTAGTCTTGGTAACTCTGTCTCTGGTGCTAGTTTCGATAGGAGCCATCCTCTTAGTTCTGATCACAATTGGTGACCGACCAGTCGCTGCGTACTTTATTGCTCTGGGTGTCGCAATTATCGTATGTATTCATGCTACAATTGCTTGGGCGCGTACAATAAACCTCCGCGCGGCAATCCGTCGACGGTCTCGCTATTTCTGGGCTCTTAGCTTCTGGGACGATGGCCAAGCGCGCAAGATCTTATCTAGTGTACCCAACCCGATTCCGTCAGGCGCCGTGTTTGTTGACCTAGCCCTTATGGCCAGCCTCATTACACCATTGTCTGTGCTGTCTGGGCGAGTAATTGACTTAAGCAACGCCAACGCTAGCCTCTTGATAGTCGGAGTATGTCTTATCATGTTTGCCACAGTATCGCCATACCTCTTCCGTTTCCCACTCCTCATTTATATGCGCCTGCAGTGGTATTTCAGTACTTTCGAGTACCGTACTAATGGCCAAACATCGCCGCGAGTGAACGTAGCACTCAGATTCATATCAACATGGCTGCAGGCTAATTTCCTCACTCAATTGATCTCCTTGATGGCTATCCTAGTCTCCGTTACCATGTGCACCATGTTTTTCTTCTTATTGAAAGCCACCCTTCTCGAGGATGAGAAAGGAGGAGAGTCTTTATGGCGGCTACTACCACCACGGATCATGGTGGCCGTCATACTAGTTGTCATTCTAGGTGTTTCTATAAGACTTCTAGCCTCTGGAACCGGCATGCTTGTTCGGGACACTAGACGGCGTATACAGTGGATGTATGAGCATAATAGCGCGGTTAGTCAAGAGAATCATGAGACCTCTGATCGTAATATTCAGCTAGTGTAATATACAATTCAGTCTGCTCCGCTACATAATCAGATTCTCCAAGACTGCACATTGTGTTCTCAAACCCCCTCTCAAATATGCTTGCCTACCTTATTCTCAGAAACTCCGATTCCCTGTGATATTGAGCCGAATTCATGCAATGATAGCCAGTCAGTGTAGCCTCAAGTCTCCTCGCCAAGCTTGCCTCACATTTCGACAAGATTGTGTCACGAGCACAAGAATCAAGGCCCAATGGACATGAAATATCTGTCGCTATTCGACGATACTAAACTAGGGAGTGAAGGGGTTCTTAGGACAACTCTGATTATATACAAATATTTCTATATCATCACTTGTCTCGCTTCGCTTGTGATAATTTGATAAGATAAGTCTTGCTCAGGATAATCAGGCCTGCTTAGGTTAACCGCTCAGGGTACTTGGATCAGTTGCTCAGGCGAGTCGACTGAGCGGAGGGTGAGCCGAGGGTGATTAGCGCCTGAGAAAGAGCGGCAAGCTTACTAACTGAATGCGATGTGCAAGAAAGGGAAAATTAATCCATAATACCCTTGTATTCGGACCTTGAAGGATCTTATCGTTTTTGGTTCCAGAAGGGCGGCGGATGGACGTTGCGTATGGTTCTATCTGTTCCCTAACCGGAATGTTTGCTCTCTCTAACTCTATGTCTCATGTGAGCAGTGCCTCCTTTGCTCAGGCTCGGCTCAGGCCAGGCTCAGGCCTGCTCACCCTGTTAATACATCTTATCAGAAATCGGCAACTTTTAACGATGGACCTGAAAAGAGCCTCTTCACTTGGCCAGGGGTACAAATTTGGTCACTATTATCATCCCCAGATATATCCCATTTGCCTGCCTTCACCTGTGATGTGTTGGGCTCTATAATATATCTTAAAAATGAGGAGGAGAGTAAGCCGGCTGGCTGAATAGACGAATGAAGCGACCACGTGATAATAAGCCACATGTTGTGTGAGGGACATACGTAACAGGAACGATAAGAAAAATGCAAGGCATTGCATAGAAGGCTGGGCTTTATTTGTATAATAATAAAACAAGGAGAAAGAGGGGTGTTGCCGGGACCGTGGGGGATAAATACAGTGCGGTGCAGCACGTGATTTAATGTCACGTGAATTAACTCTCGTGTAGTACAAAGGCTCGCCAAGTACCTGATTGCGATTTTCTTAAGTTTGCCTTAGGCGGCAGCTACGGGCTCCTTTAAGGACGCTACGGCATCTATTATTTTTTTCGCAAAATCAAAATTGCGATATTTTAAAAATGTGAGATTATTAATAATCTAAGTAATTCCTATAGTAGAATATAATTAAAATAGTCGATCTATATGGTGTTTTATCGCATTCTATAGTGGGAATATAATAGGGTGGGAAAATTAATAAAATATACGTGATATGCCCCCTTGTGATTACTAGGCCACTGGTATACTCCTTTTATATTTCTGTTCCTTTATTATTATCTTTAATTCCTTAATCTTTTATTATTAATCTCTTTATAATGCCTCGTTTAAGGATTAATATCGACTACTATTAAGCCCATATCCTTTGTTTAATTAGGTAATAATTATCACATAACGAGATTATAGAGAGGTTAAAGCACGACTTTAACGTTAATATTTTCCCTAGAACTTTACGTAATAGGCTTTCCGATTAGAAAGCGCCTTCCTAGTATTCAATATTTGAGCCTTCTTCTCAGGTAAAGGCTCTTATTGCCTGGTTCTTTTATAATATCCATATAACTAATACTAATATACTTGCCAACCTCCGGAGCTTAGGATATAATATTCCTAATTTACAACTATTACAATATGCTCGCCGAGCTATGGGCCTTTGACGTCAAATACTTAATTCGCATATTGAGCTAGAAAAGGAGTAATTACGCCATATTCTCAAGCAATATACAATTAATAAAGGCCCACAAGGCAATACTAGAAGTTATGGCTACCGGCTTCTATATACTTATCTTAACTCCCTAGGGAATAGCCAGAAGTTTTCTAGGAATAGAATAGCTTCTATAATACAGGAACTTAATCCAGAAAGCATATAATATTACTAGGAAGAGATAAAGGCAGCTAGGGGGGAATATAATATTTATGGGCCAAACTTTATTTGGTCCATTAATAGCTATTATAAGGTAAATATAGTATATACTTAACTTCAAAAATCATTATTTCAATAACTACTAATCCGTTTGCTTAGCTACGATTTTGTGGGATTAAGATATATGCCAGTATTAATGCCTACTTACGGTTTGTACCTTGGATTTATATTAGAATCTCAAATAGCTATACTATAAGTAGTAGTATTTCCTAATTCAGTACGGATACATTCCCTCAAAAATGCCAATATTCACTTAGTTATAATCCCGGCTATGTAATTCTATAGTATTACAGAGAACTAGTTATTTAAATTACACTTAATTTAGGTAATAAAACCCCTAAATCTCCATACCACATTCTCCTTTGGCCTAATTAATATCATACTAATATATACTTACTTATGCCACCTTCTAGGTTACTATCCTAGTTTAATACCTTGACTTAGTAGACGAAATAGAAGTTATTCTACTCTATATTTAATCGGATAGAGGATATAAAACGCCTATAATTACAGATACCTATTATATCCTCTATAAAGCAACGTGCTAGATAAGGGATATTAATTCATATTAGTTCTCAGATCTCTATTAGTTCGGGACTAGTACGGCTAATTAACGTATTAAGGCATAGTAGGGACAAATTACAAAGGTAATTTATCTATACTAATCCTATATAGACTTATTTAATTAGCTAATATTATATAGGACATACTAAATAAATAGAAGATATTTTTTAAGTAACTATATTCTTAAAGGCTTTACTCTTGCAAGCTTCTCCCTAATTATATAGCTATGCTTTTCGTCTATTTGCCTATTATATAAGAGCAAACTAAAGAGTTTATTCGGATATAGAATATTTATTTAATTAGGAAATAGCCTAATTATCTATATATTATTCCTGGTTAACTTTTCTAGAACTATATATTTTTAGAGTAGATAGGAGTCAGGGACTATGAAATTCCTATTAATATTAATAAATTAAACGAGCTATATAAAGGATATACTAGCTATAATAAAGACATATATTTACCAGAGGTTATACTTAAGTAGTATGAGCAAGAGCTTAAGAATACCGGCTTTATTCTCCCAATTATAGAGTCTATATATAACTCGAATAGAGATCTGAACCACCTAAGTACCTATATATATTTAAGGGAATTAATTACCGAGTACCTGATTAATACGAAGAATACTCGTCCAAAGCTAGGGCTTTTATTAATACCCAAGGGTATATATAATTAGAATCCATTACCAGAGGTAGCTATGAGACTAGAAAAGGCAAGGCTAAAGAATTATAATAATTAAGATAGTATTTAGTTTATTAATAAAGGGAGAGATACTAGCTATAAAGATAAAGATCTCATCTATATTAGCTCTAATAACAAAGCAGAGATTAGAAATAATATAGAGAATACTAGATTTACTATAAATAGTATTACTTTTAATAGGGCAAATAGTAATTAGGTTATAAATAGTCAAGAGTATAGGTAGTTTATGAATAATAGATATATATCTGAGCCTAAAGTAAAGGAGGAGGATAATCTAGAAATTCCTCCTATAAATATTAGACGGTTTACCCGGTAATAGAGAAGCTAAACGGGAATATATTAATATATATCTCAAAGAAAGAACTAGCTAAAAACATTAATATTTACTAAAGTAATTAAATATAGAAGTTAATAGTAATCTGCTTAATAAGTCAAATTTATATAGTTACAAGTAGTTTAATATTAAAAGGTTATATAATTTACCTCCTCAAAAAATTAATCCTTGCTTCTTTATTTTTCATATCCCCTATAATTATATTATTAATTTATTATTTTAGTAGTAAGAACTCTATAGTATGAATCAAATTCTCCGTTAATATTAGCTTTATTGAATTAATAGTTCTTGAGAACTTTTAAAGTAATTACAAGATATATTTAGTGAAAATATCTCTTTATATATAGAATTTAATTTTTCCCCTTTAATTCCTATAATCTCTTACTTAATATTCTATAGCCCCTAGTATAGGAAACCATATTTTAAATAATAATAATACTAGGGATAAATAAAATAAATCCAATTTTAATTTATACTAAGGGATATCTCTTATAGTTCTTGTATTTATTCCTTTTTATATATTAGTAATATGCCACTATTAATAATCTTCGAAATAGGTCCCTAGTATATAAATTATTAAGGGAAAAAGTTATAGGGGTATAGGCTAAAGAATTAAAATAATATTAATATATTATAGTTCTATTCTACTAATTATCTTTATACTACTATTTACTAAACTACTAGATTTATTAGCTATACTCTTCTTCTAATATTCAATTATAAATCAAATCCTTATTCTTTTATTTCCAAACGTTTATAATAGATAATATTAATCTATAGAACTCTTGTTTTATACGGGAAGCACTATATTCCCTCTCTATAGTAAAGTATTTACTATATAGTGTAATTAACCCTGCTACTCCTCCTCTGGCTCCTATTACTCCTATACCAATTATTATATTAGACAATATACTATTTTCTAGTCAAACCTAACTTCAAAATACTATTGCCTAATTATTAAGAGATTAAGGAATTAATATCTTAGCTAATTCCTATCCTTTTTACTACTCTCCGGATATAGATCTCTCAGAGAAGATCCTTAAGGCAGAAGCATATAAGAGAAGGCAGCAGGCTAAGCTCGAACGTTTAGAGCAATTACGTAGTAATTTCTATTAGGAAGCTCAGGGCAAAAGTATATATCCGTCTATTTAACTCCTAATATTAATATATTATTTACTAATTTTATTAGATTCGGCCCAGAAAAGAAGTAAAGCCTTTGGATCTTTTATTCTCGGCTAGGGGGTATATATAAAGGCCTTTAGTAAGGGTAAATCAATAATTCCTCCTACTTCTATTATTAAAAAACGATATAAGGTTCTTATTTCTATTATACTATATATATATAAAATAGAAGAGATCGAGAGTAGCTTTACTAGAAGAAGTATACCTGCTTTAACTATAAAGAAGTTCCTTAGTTTGGAAGAGTACCGGGAGGCTCAAATTATTCAAATTAAGCTATAGAGCATAGAACAATTTAATATATACGTAAAGCTTACTTATAAAAACACCACTTTATTAATATTGTTTTTTATTATAGTCAAAAACTGGCATATAAGGAATTCGCTATATATTTAGCCAAGGCTTTTTTATTATTAATTCCGTTACTTGAAGACTAGGAGCTTAATTAATAAATTATAATCTTAGAATATATAAATAAAGTCTTTTTTATAAGTAAAGTAAGCTAGTATTTATTAGTATCCTAATAAAATTAGTACTAATATAATTAGATTTGGCCAAAGGATAAAAACAAGAGAATTAATTATATAACTAATCTTATATATAAAGCTAAAAAAGATATTAATGGCTTATTATCTCATTTTAGCTAATTAAATAAGAATATACTAAAGCATATTTATCTTATATTTAATTAAGATATTAATAAAATTCAAGAAAGAGATAATGAGATTTAGGATAAGTGTAAAAGGAGAAATAGGGAGATGCCTTTACTAAATTATACTCCTTCTTTAGGGAGATCTCCTAATATTACCCCTAATATAATATCTATATTTACGGCTATATCTATAGTATCTTCTTTACTTGCTTCGACTCCTAATTAACAAATCAAAGCTATATGGGAGAAGGTTTCTCCTGTAGAGAATGGGAATAGGTCAGGTAACGACCTTAATTCGGACGATATGCCTATGCTAGAAGCTAGAATTACGGTTTCTCCTGCTCCTAATCCTACTCCTGATCCTGCTTCTATACCTAGTAAGTTAATAAATTTAAATATACTAGTAGATCTGACGTTTTTACTAGCATTTGCTCCCGCTCCCGCTCTACCCACTCAATATCCTCTGAAGTCTATATTAAAGAGGAAGCGGGAGGTGATTATATTAAGTAATAACGATAATAATTCAGATCTTGATAATAGAGAGAAGGAATTACCAGGGAATAGTGATTATAGGCCGGGGAATAGGCTATTAAAACGTAGGGGAAATCGGGGGTAGTTCAAATTAGCGAGAACAAAGTAATATTATTAGGGCATTTAACTATAATATATGGGATTTATTTATTTGGCCATAATTAGGTATGTTTTCCATATAAATGCGGCCAAAAAAAAAATCGCGATTCATTAATTTTGATTTTCCAAAAAAAATAATAGATGCCGTAGCGTCGCTAAATCAACCCGTAGCAGCGGGAATCCTTCACTTGACTCGTGCCTCGTACAAGACGCATAACCTTGGATCTTACACCCGCGATTGACAGTCACCCTCAAGCTACGGAACTTGTTTTTTTTTTTCGCCAGAAAAAGTAGCACCGAAATTTACACCCATCTCGCCATCTGCGTTCCTAACCACGAAATATTAAGACGATGTCTATTCAAGCCCAGTGGAGTCTTGACCAAACCATGGGTTCAGCCTTGTCCGTTGCACGAGGTATTTTCCAGGCAGCAACGAACGACAATGTCCAACCTCTGGCAATTCTGGCTTGCGAAAATTTTGGAAATACGATTGCAATGTGTGAAGGAACATGCTGGAAGATCGAAAGTCTTGTGACTAAAATCAACGAGCCAGCCGCAATTCATTTCCTTCGGGCGTCTGTTGGATTTACGACACGAGATTGTGCAACACAGCTGAACAAAAGCCAGGCCGGAGTGCGGTTCCTTGGTTTAGCAGCTGCACTTGTGACGTCTCTGGGACCTTTCGAAGGTGGCAATACTCTTGAGCAGCTGTTGAACAGTTCTGCTTCCGACAAAACGCTTCTACCAACAGCAAGGCAGCTTATGCTCCTGTTAGAAACTTTGGAACCACGACTTGAATATTCTGGCTTCGCGGACTCACTCGCTGGATGGGTTATATTCCTGTGTCATTCGTCGCGCATCACCCAAGAATATCGAGATTCCTGGGAAGTCTTCCCATCCTTCCCCAACCCAGAAGGGTTAGACAGCCTGGTAAACGCTTTTCGACAAATTGCCCGCATTGGCGATTCGGACGTAATAAGAGTTAGCATCAAGGCAACTACTTGCGTACCATGGGTGGTAGCATTCACGAAGTGGTGTCTTGGCGCTCCGCCCTCGATATTCTTGGATGATGGTACGGTTATACTCCAGCAGCCGGGTACTAAAGTGGAGGTGCTCGCAAGCCTTGATTCTGAGAACTGCCCTGGAATAAAGGTCTCAATATATCGAGCGTTGGGCGCACCCTCTGATCTTGTGGGAGGCCTGTCCGGTGGTGGATCTTGGACAGGAATGGTCAGCATCGAGACGTACGGTCAATGGATGCTTCATAAGTTCGAATTCACTGAGGGGTCTGCGAATCAGGCTCTCATACAGGCCCTTCCATACGCAATCAAAAAGATTGTCGAATCTTTGAGATTGTCTAAATATCGGGAGTTTGATTTTTCAATTCCCCTCCGTGACTGGCGATATCAGTCACTTCAGGACGGCCCCGTGATTGATGAAGAATCCATGGAATTGAGACTCAGTCCTTTTGGAAACGAGGCCGCAATAGTCAATATAGCACGACGGATTTTGGGTATCTCTGGATCTTTTCAATTGCATTCCCTTGACGATTTCTATATTGAAAATCTCCCAGTCGTGAAACTGCATCTCAAGAAAATCAAAGAGCAATGCTTGTGCTCTGTTTGCAACCCAGGCGCTGGGAAAAACTTCAGAACTTGCGAGAAGGTCAAGTTCTTTCACCATCTGGCATTCGTCTGTGCTGATATCCTGGCCTTCTCGCTATTCCAAGGTCCGGACTCTCCTCTTGTTCAACTGCAGCATTATCGAGATGGAAGTTATCCATTCAAGAAGGCAATATATTCTATTCTGACCAATGAAAATCTCGGGAATGTCAAGGTCTCTGATATACTGCAGTACACTTTAGACTTGGTTGGCCACAAAGTTACTGACGATGTTAAGGGGTCGAAATGGGTTATGTCTTCCTTTAAGGGGCAAGTCATTTACCCACACCTCTACGAGTCTTCACACTATGATAAACAAGGCTACCTTACTCTAGCCTGGTCATCCGGTCTCCTTCGATATCGCGGGGAGGTGTATACCCGCGTTATAGGGGATATAATCAGCTCAGCTTCGGGTCGGGACCCTGTTACAGGTGTCTGTGGTGAAGTCACAGGGCCATGTAACCTCGTTCCAGACATCAAAGTGGTCTGGCATATCCAACAAGCCGACAATCTCTTGAAGGTGTCACTGGGTCTCGAAAGTCCACAGCGAGACTTATCTTCTATCCGATACTCAGTAAACTGGATTTTGGAGAACCTAGCTTCTGCGATTATGCTAGAAGCCTGTTCACATAGCCCAAATGCTGCTTTGGAGGAACCCGATAAATTTTGTGCATATACTGGGCCTATGGCAATCAAGCCCTATTCCGACCAGAAAAATGGAATTCAGGTTGTCGGAATTGTTGCCGTTGAAGGCTCGAACGAACTTCGCTTATTTTCGTTGTCTGGCGCCAGTGTAATAATGCCGATGGTACTTCGCAAGGATGCTTGTTTATCTTGTTGCCTCGATGCTTGTAGAAGAACTAAATACCCTGTAATTATTCTTTAGCTTTACTATTGCTCGAATAAAATTTCATATTATTTATTATTATTTGTAGTGAATCTGTATAGTACAAGCTGAACCTTATCTAGGGACAAATCTAAATCTCGTGGTCGCATTACTAGGCTAATTTAAGCTAGGTAGAAAGTGCGATATAAAGGATAATGATCTAAACTATTATAAACCTCGGAGGTCTCGCATGCTCCCCAATGGCCAAGATGCTATTTTATTTCACGCAAATCCTCACCTGCCTATGAGTGCGTGCCAAGCCACTCCACATATGACCGCTCGCTGCTTTGCTTAATTTCGCTTCACCTTATTAGCACCCGTGGAGGGCCTCAATTGAAGACGAGTTCATAAAAATGCCTTGAGGCTTAAAGGCATTTTTAATTGAGGCCTGCCGGGTTGCTCAGGTACACTGACTGAGCTTCGGAAGAGGCCCTTGTTATTTTATTCTCTTCAAATTTTGGTAAGTAAAGTCGGAGCCGAGGAGCCGAGGAGCCAATAAGCTCGCCTGTCTCTAGACTCACTTGCTCAGCCTAGCTCAAGTTTGCTTACCAATAACTCATGCTACAAGAGTCACTCAGGTCCAAAGGCGGAAATGGAAATTACTCACCTATCCTAGATGAAAGCTTTCCGAAGATAAACCCGAGATTTCTTCGTCCCCAATCAAAGCTCCTAAGCAGCGGGCTCTGCGCCATGAAAATTTCTTGTACAACGTAACTGGATGGAGGCATTGAGTCCATCCGGTGTCCGCGATAGCGCACAAAACTGCACTAGGCCGATCTGATGCAAGGGCAGCGTTACGGTGTGGAAGAAATCACCATCTTTGCGACTGTGCAAAGCAGCTAGTACCACCTCCGGGGCCGCCGTAGGAATTTCTAACCCGCTCTGGGGTGGAATTCAGAGGGAGGGAGATTTGCAGACCAATATTAGTCATGGTATAAGGGGTTTCCTAGTATCGAGTGCCAGACCCGGTGGAGTTAGCTGGGCTCTGTGCGAGTATGCCATCCTCAGAAATCTATCGATTGGACTAATTAGGTAAATAACTGTTTTTCTGTAGGAAAGAACGTACGTAGTCGTGTCCTTCTATTCTCCAGGCGACCAGGGTATGGTCATCCGACTACTTCATAATCTCCTAGAGTTTCCTAAAAGCCTTTTGCTGCCCTTCGTCTTGTAGAAGGGGCATGCGAACGTCGAAAATTCCTAAGAGAGAATATGCAATATCCTCCAGTCTGATGGCTTCCCTTCGCTCTGCCCAGGACATCCTCCTAGCGACACTTTGTCCTTTGCATACTTGGGTGTCGGAGGGTGACGGCAAGGTATTCTTCATCAATGCCAGTTGCATCTGAAATAGCCTTTCCCAGACCAAGACCATCCCTACGTCCGATAAATTTCCAATCACCAGAGTAGAAGCTCGCGACTCTAGGCGCCAAAAGTTCTTGTGAAGTCCAAGTTCGCTTTAACCATCAACAGCTGCCAATCTAGACAAATCCCTCTCGTCACGGCGTACTCTGTATTCTAGGGAGCTATGTTTTACGCTAGTAGCCTGCGCGTGGAGTTTCCAGCATCTAAATGTGCCGGGTCTAAAGAATTGTGCTTGCTCATGCCGTTGTGGAGCGCGCATCTGCTGTGCGGTTATTGGAGTAGTTGCGTGTCGAAATTGGTTGAGGGGGAGAAATCATTGCAGGTGGGCTGAGGTCCATAAAGACAGCATACAAAACACAGACAAAAATGAGTGGAAAGCGCAAAAGCGACGTTCTGAGGACTGAAAGCAATTTCAATATGGAAATAGAATGTCCGGTAGAGTATAGACACTAGTCTTAAAACAATGGATCACAGATGAAAATCAGACAACTAGCCATGATAGGGGAAAGCCGCTCTCACATCAAACATAGCACCCTCCTACTCTGGTACAGTACATTCAGGCTTGACTGCTACTCAACCTCAATCCTGGCTCTCCTCTCCCCTGACTCGTCCCACAATCGCCTCTTCGTTTGCTCCCCCTTTCACACTCCCCCGGCCTCCCACAACTCCCTAAACTTCCCCCTATCCACAACCAGCAACACCCCCGGCTCGCCTACCTCCACAATCCTTCCATTTTCAAAAACCGCAATCCTATCATACCCCCTAATGCTCCCTAACCGATGCGCCACCGCAATAACCGTACACCCCGCAAACTCCCTCTCAATAACCTCCATCACGGTCCCCTCCGTCACCAAATCCACACTCGCACTAACCTCATCCATCACAACCACCTTCGATTTCCTCAGTAAGGCCCTCGCCAAGCAAAACAGCTGTCTCTGCCCATGGCTCAACATCTCCTCTGCATTCATCTGCACATCCAAGCCCCCCGCCAAACTCACAATCCGCCACAGCCCAACCTTCTCAAGTACCGTCTTCGCAGCTTCCGCGTCCGCCCTGTGCAAAGGATCGAGATTCTGCCTAACTGTGCCATTAAGAAAGACTGGATCTTGTGGGATAACAGTCAACCGCTCCCGGAGCATGCTTCGCGGGATGGTAGAGATGTCGATCCCATCAATGATGACTGTGCCTTCCGTGATCTCCAGCAGACGAAACAACGTAGCGACGAAGCTCGATTTACCAGATCCAGACGCGCCACAGATTCCTAGTTTCTGGCCCGCTGGGATGGCGAGATTGACGTGGTGAAGTGCTGGATCTCGATCGCGCGAGTAAGTGGCAGAGAGGTTTGAAACGGTGATGTTGCCTTCTGATGGCCATTTCGACGGTACTGCTTGAGATTCCTGGGGGAGACTCTCGGATGCGGTGCTGGCGACGAAAGATTGGATGCGGGAGATAGCACCTAGTGACGTTTCGACAGCCGTGTAGTGCTGGATGAGGACAGAGAGTGTGATATTGAACGACATAATGTTTATCAACGCCACTCCCACGAATCCCGCGTCAGCGCGGTGGCGGAATGTGACGATCAGAGCGACGAGAATAAATGCAAGAGCAGCCACAAGGAGATCTATGACTAGTGCCAGCCATCTCTGAATACAGTACAAAAGGTAAAACGGTCGTTGAGATGCGTCCAGAAGGTCCATATTTCGTTTCTCCATCTCCCTGGTCCAGCCAAAAGCACGGATTGTGACCAGCCCGTTGAGAGTTTCGAGAAAGTTGCTGTAGAGTGGTGCCTTTGCTTCGAGGTCCGTGAGCCTGATCTGGCGCGAGGTGCGGAGGTAGATCTTTTGCAGTATATAGACTGCAAACAAGACGAAAGGCAAGACGACCGCGAAGTAGGATGTGGAAATACAGATCAAGATTGCTTGGATTATTGCCACGCACACATTGTGTGCTAATATAAGCCCTGCAAGCGGAAGCTCCATGTCAATAACCGACAGGTCCTGGCTGAACCTGTTTAAGATTTGTCCAGCGTCGGTGGATGTGAAGAAAGAGAGTGGTGCGTTTTCGACGGTGTCCAGTAACTTTCCGTGCAGGTAGATTGCGGAACGTGGTATCATCCTGATGAAGAGCATGACGCATAAGGCCATAAGGGTGGCGATAGCTGCGAACTCAACTGCGATAAGTATCCCTAAGTAAAAACCGTTGACCGAGTTGCCATGAACCGCAACGGCACTGGTCCAGAATTTGATCCAGAGATCTTTTTATAATTAGCAAGGGTACAAATGTGATTGGAATAATCTTACCAGGAAATGAGAGTAACATGGAGTAGCAAATCATCACAACTGCCCAAACGGCAACGTTTCGTCGCCCGGCGCTCGTGAAATAATAACCATAAACCGACCAATTCCCGATAGGACGACTGATATCAGCTGCAGCATTTTGTCGGGCCACATCCCCATCTCCCCCTACCTTCGCAGGAGGAACTTTCTCTTTAAGACCACCTTCAGCTTCTGGTATATCGCGTGCAGCTAGCCCAACAACGTAGCCGCTGCTCGCGAGAAGTTGAGCGAGCTTGCCTTGCTCTAAGATTGTACCTTGGGGACTGAGTGCAATGATGTGGTCAGCGTAGGATAGGCGGTGAGCTGCATGCGTGACCAGAATAACAGTTGTACCTAATCGGCGTAGTAACCCATTAGTTCCAAGTAAACGTGAAAATATACGCTCTTCGCTTGTGGCATCCAGACCACTGAAGACATCATCGAGTATAAGGACATGCTGCCGTGAATAAACGGCTCTAGCAAGTGCCTGTCTCACGTTAGCAGCGAACGGTAGGTAGAAAGAGTGCATCGCATACTATCCGCAGCTTTTGACCTCCAGAGAGGGCAGCACCCGCTGAGCCCACCTTGGTACTGTCTCCTTCAGGAAGTGTTTCAATGTCGGTATTCAGCGCACAGGCATAAACAACACTAGCGTACCATTCGGGCTCAAAGTGTGAAATCCCAACAATGTTGTTTCGGATACTGGTATTCTGGATCCAAGAAGATTGATCCACGAATGCAGCATGTGCCTGGCTGATGTACACATGTCCCTTTGACGAAGGAATCTCACCCAGTAGGCCTTTCAGCAGGCTAGATTTGCCACATCCAACTGGGCCGACGATCATCGTTAGTTGCCCGGGTTGGAAATCCAGGGAAACGTCGTCAATCACAGGAGTAGCTTCCTCAGACCAAAGGAGTGTCAAATTTCTAACACGTATGGTTAAGGGTGACAAACTCGCCCCTACTGGTACAGTAATCTCATCCAGCTCGATGTCGGATTCCAGTGTTGTATTCTGAGCGAATGAATCAAGTTCCGTCGTGCGGCTCGAGTCCCCATGTGAAGCGGATACGAGTATTGGATGGTCTCTCTTGGTTGGCGATGAAAGGAATTTCTGGATTCGATCGAAGCAACCAACCGCTGCAATTAGAGGTGGAATGGCGAAAACAATGGCCCGAATAGGTGCAACCAGCAGCGCAATAAGTGAGAGCGCAGTGAATGCCGAAGTGACATTGAGAATCTGTCCATTGACCCTAGCCACAATGACATAGATGGCAAACGCAGTTCCGGGGGCGAAGATATCGGATATGTTGCCAAAGGCTAGCATCGGGATAAATAACTTTCTCATCTTCAGTGATGCGGCGATTTCATCCACTCTCAGCTGATGAACAATGCTGGAAAGCTTTGCGTTGAGACCGAGCATTTTGACTCCCCTCATTGAGTGCAACATCTTTGCAGTTGCATCAATTCGGGTCTGAATCCTTTCAATCCAGCTTTTTTGAGCCTTCCCCATGGGCCCGGAGATCAAAAAGGGGCCAGATACCGCCAGGATCGTGACGATCAAAGGGCCGAAAAGAGCGAAACCAATTTCTCTCTGTAGCAGCCATATTGCAAGACCAATCTCTAGGGGACTTGCCCATACGTTGTGTATAGGAAGGATAGCCTCGCAAATCCGCTCCACATCCGAGCTCATTAATGTAACAGCAGCACTCTCATCCAAGCTCGTAATCGACAACTCCAAAGTCTGCTTATAAACAGCATTGACCAGCGAGCCCCTAACCATCGTCACCATCCTATTAGCTTTATGCTGATACGCACCGCCAGCTACAGCTCTCCCCGCATAAACAAGTCCAAAAGCAGCAGCCAGTCCCCAGCCACGATTACTCGCATCTTCAGAGTCAGGTTTTTGAACTAGTGAAGTGAGGCTGCTGATCAGGAGTGGTTGCATGAATGCGAAGAATGTCAAGGCTAGACGAGGCAATATGGCAGCTGCGAAGGGGCCAAGCATAGCGCGTGAGAGGATCCAGACCAATGTGTGCTTTGCAGGATACTTCTTGCCTTCAGATAACGTCAGTGACTGGAAAGATGGAAGGGAAGGAGGGAGACATACGGTGTACCCAATGTTTGTTAAACCTGATTCCAAGCGCTTTGGATTGCAGATCTCGATCAACAGCAAACAGATCGTCTTCACTCACGACGCTTCTGAATCCGAGTCGGAAGAGCGAGTTCAACCACCAGAAAAGACCCCGAGAGTACAGCCCGCTGGTAGCCTCCGGGGAAGGGTCTGCATAGGGTGTTAACAGTATTTCCCTCTTCTCTGTCGCTTCGGAAATGAGAACAAGAAGTTTGATAGCTAACACGGAGGATGATACCCCGTTTGCAGCTATATCGTCTCCACGTAGCCATCTGGTACGGAGCTGTGCAGCGTCAAAAGGCAGGGAAAGCAGAAGATAAGCGTTGATGATCGAACTTGGTCGAATGTTCCTCGTGTGCTCAATGTACGACAGGAAGCTTAGGCTGAGCGCCGCGGCAAGTGCAAGCACAGCGGCCGGGAGGGATGCACGTGTGCGGAGCGACGATTGAGGCACTTCAACGGTATTGACAACTTGCAAGATGCTGAAAATGGTAAGAAGGGTCTAAGTAATGTTAACACCACACTGCAAGGAGAGTTCTAGAACCCAACAATTTTGATTGTCTGAAGAGAGCTGCTGGTCACCTTCCGAGGTGTCCTCCACAAACGCAGAATTCTGGGGGGGATTAAAATTAAGAGTAAAGCTGACGGCAGGACCGAGAGGATAGTCTCCTCAAAAAGAAGCGTGAAATCGGCTGTCACTCTGCCAGGAAACTCGATAAATGGTCCAAAGCTGTTGTCATCTAGAGAGCCACTCGAATTAATCGCTCGTCTAAGATTCGGAAGGTCAAAATGCGTGTCCATTTTGGGTAAGTTGCGATCTGGTGAGACACCTTTATTAAGCCACTCCTATGCGATAAAATGGGCTTTAATAGTGAAGGTCCATATGGCAGCCTATTTTCCAAGAAGGTCGGAAGATGGATTCGAGTGAGGCAACAATGTTAATGCAAGTGTTCGGGGTTTAACATGCTGATGCCGCGACGCGTTTAGGCCTCAAGATAGGCATCCCGGCCCGTCCCCACAGCTGTAACAGTGGGGCCACATGGCGCTAGTACGTTCGATGAACTAGAACTTGCGGAAAAGGGACAATCAAGCAGAAACTGCCAAAACCAGGAAATCAAGCACAATAAGGGGGATAAAAGGTAGGCAGAGTTTGAAAGCAGGAATAGAATGACATTGACACTTGTCTTGGGAACTTGGATCACGGATGCACCAGCCACAGGAAATTGTCGGAGACGAAAGCAGACCATGTTGTCCCAGACGCCCTCCAATTAATCATACAATTACCAAACACCGACCAAACACCAATCCTTGCGTAAGATGCCTATTTCTATACCAAGGCGCCAAGACCGCAATCAAATTCCCGGCAAAATTCAAATATCCCCCCAAACCTCCGCAACCTTAACACTCAAGGCCTTAGCGATCTTCTTCCTCCCCACCAGATTCCCCATTTCCGCAGAGACCAACTCCGCCTTTCTCTTCCTGCTCTGCTCTCCCCTCCTCTCCTTCTCCTCGATCCTCTTATACGCCTCCACAAACTCGATCGGCGTCTTCCACCTCTTCTGAATCTCCAACGCCTTCTCCCCAGTGATACCTCTCGTGCACATCAGCATTTTCAGATACACATCCCGTAATGTCAAGGTTTCGGATTTCGACGACAGGGAAGCGAATGCTGAGTATGTGATATGGAATTCCGTCGCAGGCTTGGTTTCCCTTAAATGCTCAACAAGTGGCATGTAATTCCCCGTCGTAATAACCTTTGTGGGAATCAAATGCAGTGGTTTCTTCTCATATCTCTGCTTCAACAACTTGGTCATGGAAACAAGGTAACGGATCGTATCATCCATCTTCTGCGTCTTTTTGATGAAATATCCCTCCACAACTTGTGTCCCGGCAATCGCCGATTGTACTGCTTCTTCGTATTTCTGGAAATGGTCGGAGTTCATAGATATTTCTTCAATGATGTAGATCACATTCTTGATTCCGCTTTTGCGGAGGCGGAATTTCTGCTCGTGGAATCGTCCGTCTTTAATGCTGCTTACCAGATCGTCGAGTCGTTTTCGTTCGATGATGTAGTCGAGAAGAACTTCGTCCCCTTCAGCGCCGAGTCGGGAGAGGAGAGCTGGATCTCGGGCTTTGGCTACCCAGAGAATATCGCCGAGCTCGAGGGCTCGCATTATGGGCTTCACGCCGGAAGTGAGAAGATTATTTTGCATGTAGTCTCTATCTGTCTTCGCACGGATTTCTCGGACGTCGAGGACGAGCTCCACTGTGAAAGAGCCGGGTTCTAAAATGATAGGCATAAATGTTGGGAGGGCGGATGGGTTGGAGACCAGCTCTCCTTGAGGAATGATGTCTGCGAAAGAGGAAGTCGGCTTTGTGGGGGATTCTGAAGGTTGTTGGGCTGTTGGGCGAGGAGGACTGAATCCCAGGTCGACAAATTGGTCCTCGTTTGATTGTGCAGCTGGTTTGTCTGCTGCTATAAATGTATCCAATCGTCCTTGATTCGGATCAGAACTCTTCTTAATCCGTTTTGCAACGTCCCATCCCTCATCCGTGAGCGAGTACCTCCTCAATGGCCGTCCCTTCTCACAAACCAAATCCTTCGTGATCAATGTCTTCATCGAACTCCAGGCAGTGTAGAAACTATTCGGGTCGGCAGGTGCTGAGAAAGAGGCATCGCAATGCGGTTGTGCTAACTCAATTGTCTGGGCCTTCGTGAGCCCACTCGGGGCATTTTCGTCGAGTGTCGAAAGTGCCAGGATCAATGCATATGCTCCGGACCTCAGCCCTGGCACATATGGTTTCGGCTTCCTGGCCTTCTTCTTTGGCTGAACACCTTCGTCTCCAGGTTCATCATCTCCGTCATCCTTGTTCTTGCTCTTCTTTCTCTGCTTCTGTGGAATCTCTGGCATAGGCAAGCCGTGCTCCTCGCAATAAGCCTTCAGCTTGTCCGTCAATCGACTGCATAGCTTTGGCCCGAAGCCTGTGAGTTGCTGTGCTTCGGATGGATGGGTGAACGGTAGAGGACACGATTTCAACGAGTCATGGGCTGTCTTGTAGGTCGTTACGCCTTTCGAATTGCGTTCTCTGGCAGTGTCGAGCCATTCTTTGACCCAGGAGAGAAGGAGGGGGTTCGCGCATTCGGCCATTGTGGAAAATGGTGGTGGGAGCTGTTGGAAAGCACAGCGAAAACAGCTAAGCCATGTGCAAGATGCAAGTGAAGGACAGTGCAGGGTGCAATTGGTGAGGAGTGAATGTGAAGCAATTCATTGAAGACCCGGAGATGTTGAAAGTGATCGACGCGACGATAAACACGCTTCCACGTGACTTACAGGGGTGACCCCCGCAAGCCGTATTTTGCTGCATTTTGCCCCTCTTTGGCGGTGAAGCTTGCTTGCAGCGAACATGCAGCACCAAACCAGAAGCGAGCCAGCAGTTTGACAGCATAGAGTTCGATCCGTAAAGAGCTTTAACTGCAGCGCCCCACACTTCTCACTCAGCTTCAGCTTTCTTCCTCGATTCCCTCAACCTGCCCTCCACCTTGCTGAACATCCTCCTCGCCTCCTCTGCGAATCCCCTCGAACCCCCTCGAAACCCCCCGGATCCCCTGTACCGCAACCATGGACGGCAAGATCCTCGCAGCTTCGAGCAAGCACACCAAGCCCGTTGACCGCGTCTTCCAATATGGCACCGCAGGTTTCCGCATGAAGGCCAACCTCCTCGACAGTGTGGTCTTCCGCGTAGGTCTCGTCGCTGCTCTCCGATCCCGCAAACTCGGTGGCCAGACAATTGGTGTGATGATCACAGCCTCGCACAACCCACCTGAAGACAATGGCGTCAAGCTCGTGGACCCAATGGGCGAGATGCTGGAGAACAGCTGGGAGGCATATTCGACCGAGCTTGCGAACGCGAGGGATGAGGACTTGCTGAAGGTCTACAAGAGCTTGGAAGAGAAGCTGAAGATTAATGGCGAGACAACGGCCAGAGTCATTTATGCGAGGGATACGAGAGCTTCGGGGCCTGCGCTGGTGCGGGCTCTGGTGGATGCTTTAGATGCTACGGGAACAGAATACACGGACTACAAGCTGCTGACGACTCCCCAATTGCACTACTTGACGAGATGCACGAATACGGAGGGCACACCGCAGAGTTATGGAGATGTCAGTGAGAAAGGATACTATGAGAAGCTTAGTGAGGCATTTGTGCGGGCCATGAAGGGTAAGAAAACCGTCGGTGCTGTAACAGTGGATTGTGCCAATGGAGTTGGTGGGCCCAAGTTGCATGAGTTGGTGAAGTATCTGAAGAAGGGTTCAGAGGGTGGTGTGGATATCAAAATCATCAATGATGATGTCCTGAAAGCCGAATCCTTGAATCATGAGGCAAGTCTCAACCCATTAGAAACTTGCATTTCTAACTCGTTCTAGTGCGGGGCCGATTTCGTCAAGACGAAGCAACGAGCACCACCAACCTCCAAGGCTGGCAACAACGAGCGTTGCTGCTCCCTCGATGGCGATGCCGACCGAATCATCTACTATTTCAACGACCCTGAGCATGGTTTCCGTCTTCTAGACGGTGACAAGATCGCCACGCTTGCAGCATCCTTCATCGGGGACCTGGCTCGAGAAGCACGCCTCGCAGAAGAGCTGAAAATTGGCGTCGTACAAACCGCCTACGCCAACGGAGCCTCTACAAAATACGTCGAGAAATCCCTCGGCCTACCGGTGGTCTGCACACCGACTGGAGTCAAATGGCTGCACCACGCCGCAACAAAGTTCGACGTTGGAGTTTATTTCGAAGCCAACGGCCACGGAACCGTCGTCTTCTCGCCACAGGCACTAAAGGCGTTCCACACCAAGGAGCCAGAATCGCCAGCCCAAGCAGCTGCCCTCAACACCCTCCGTGCATTAGCAGATCTCATTAATCAAACCGTCGGCGATGCACTCTCTGATATGCTGCTCGTCGAAACTATACTCGCGCACAAGGCTTGGACACCGAGGGAATGGGACCTGACCTACGTCGATCTACCAAACCGTCTCGTCCGCGTGGAGGTCAAAAACAGAAATTTGTTTAAGACTACCGATGCCGAGAGGAAACTCGTCGAGCCGCAAGGACTGCAAGAGCAGATTGATGCCCTGGTTAGCAAAGTTCGAGACGGTAGGAGCTTCGCCAGAGCATCAGGTACGGAAGATGCAGTGAGAGTTTATGCTGAGGCTGTCACGAGAGGGGAGGCTGATGACCTGGCGAGCAAGGTTGCGGGATTGTGTAGGCAGGAAGGGGTTGGTTCTTGAGGATTGGGTGAGGATACGAGAAATGACTTGATGGCGGAGTTTTGATTTGGGAGTAAGAGGGGAAGGCATAGGGTTATATTAGGAAAAGTTCTCTATTTTAGTCTCCTTTTCGCGTTATCAATTCTTTGCTTGTTCTAGGTTCTAGTAAATTTTGAGGAAGTACGAGCGGAGTAAGTCAAGTGACATCCCGCTTCGTGCCCACTCACAGTAGCTGCATATTGTATCCGCACCCAATGATGATGTCAACAGACTACCCAAATTCGTGACGCGCTCATAATCCAAGATGTAAGAAATTAGATTTCTCCTCCCTTATCCCACCTCAAATATTCCTTTTTGAACCTTCTCATTCACTTTCTTCCTCTCATCTCCTGTACGACTAATGCGCACCTCATTCCTTCCAACCCGCAACCGACGAATAATCTTTACTTGTAACGGCGGGCAATCCCCTAGGAGACACACCCCCAGAATGTCAGCGGGAATACCTTCCTCAACAGCACAAGTTCAGAAATCCGCCGAGATGTCTACCAGTGCCAGTTCGAACGGGAGTGATTTGGGGATTGAGAGCACGGATATCAAGACCGCGACTGGCGTGAGCTTGAGTTCGCAGCAAAGGGTGCTAGTTGGCGGTGTCCTTGATGTATTTCTCCCCGTTCGTCTTTCCCCTTCAAAGTAAGGTTGGAGGGAGGAAGAGGAAAGGAGTGCTAACGATTGGACAGTTATTTGCAGGCAAACCAACCCTCAAAAAACTCCAGCTCTGGACCGACGACGCAACGTTTGCCGATCCGTTGACAAAAGCCGAAGGGAGGAGGCAGTATGAGGCGCAGTGGTATGGGTTGAAAGCCGCCTTCTCTGAGATCGTTTGTACCCCTCTCCCTCGTTCTCGCCTCCCTAACTAACAATGAGAGCAGGAACAACTCCACCAATCCGTAACCTCCTCTGGAAACCCAATAACAATGGATCTCAAAACGAGGTATAAAGTCAAAGGAGTAGGCAGCGAGCAAACAATCGAGTCTGTCATCAAGATTCACACCACGCCTTCGGGCGACCGTATCACACAGGTCGAGGATCGGTGGAATGGGAATATACCCGAGGGGGCTTTTGCGAAGGTCGGTCTTTTTCAACTATGGAATCCGTTTTGGTGGGTGAAAAACGCGGGAATTGTGGGGGTTCGGTGCTGGAGGTTGGTTTGGTGGGCGCAGCCGTGGGAGGTGAGTCGAGAGAAGTGTCTTGAAGCTGCCTCCCGAGGTTGGAGTGAGTAGATGTGCGACGAGTGCGGAGAGGAGGCGAGAAAGAAGAAGGGAGTTGAGACAGTGGCTGACTGATAATAGGCTTTTCGGAATCTGAATAGTGTCGTTGTCCCGGCCTTTGTGAGTGTGCCGAAGAGTAGTGAGGAGGAAGAGGGAAAAGGGAAGTAGTTGAATCTGCATTCAAGGGGGTAGGACGGGAACTTAGTGCTTGACTCCTATGCTTCGAAGAATCTAGTTTCTGGTCTGTTTTTGGAAGGCGAGATTTAATCCAGCAACCAAGAAAGTGCACTTTCAACCAAAAGATCATTACTCGTCTCCTCATTGCGCACAAACGGACCCCTGGGAGGACCATTTTTTGGACCCCTATTTCCATCAAGCACCGCAGACTGTGCCATCAAGAACTTCCACATCCAATCATCCAGTACAAAAGAATCAAGCGAACTCACTCGGCAGTGATTTTGAAACGATCGCAGCCTTCCAACCTGGAACATCGTTTAGTCCTCTCTCCCCAAAAGACACAACAAGACTCACTGCAGCATCAATCACCGGCCAATACCTTTTCAGCCTCATCAACATATCGAAGTTGGATATCAAGTGCTGCCTCGCTCTGTCAACATCCCCTCCTCCAAGCAACAACGTATGGAGGTGAATGCTCGAGCTGACAACCAGAATATGCCCAATGATATAGTAAACCAGCTCCCCGCCTTGAGAAGCGATCTCCGACACCACCATTGCGTGTTTCTTGCATTCCGAGGCGAGTCGATTGTCATTCCGTGGATCCAGAAAAGGAAAATAAAGCAGTTGTCGGTAATGATGGTACCCGATATGCATAGCTAGAAATGTTTTCCCGAAACCAATCTCTTGGAAGAACGTCAAGTTTTCAAGGCTGTATTTTAATCTTGCAGGTAAATTCTGCTCCCACTGGTCCAGCCGGTTTGCCAGCAGACCCACTTTGTTGATTTGTGAGGCTAGTGTCTCCCCAGAGCCCAAGAGGATAATGATGTCGAGAATCTCGCGAAAGATATCAATGGTCTTGGCCATTTGAGTCCAGATGCCATGTTGCGGTAGTCTTTCTCTCAACGCGAGGAAATCCTCTTCGTCTAGCAAGCTGAGGTTTTCTGGCGGGTATTCCGAGATCACAGGCGCGATTGACATATCCGCTGTACTCCAATTTCCCGTGATAACCACGGAGAGATATGTACGTCTTCGTGTCTCCTGCTCGAGTAGAGTCATGCCTAATGTGTCCCACAGACGGAGAGACTGGCAGTGTAGACGGGCTAAGCCTGTACATACATGCTTTGCTCGAACATCACCTTCTCCGCCTAGGTGTTGCGAGATTAAGATGTATCCTTGGACGGATTCCAGGCTTGGCCGCATCATCTCCTTTTGCAGCAGTTCAATCGCTGCTGTTGCAGATGCTAAAGCATAGGGTCGTGGATCATCGCCGAAGTACTCGTTTGTTGAAAACCTTCGACATTAGGTGAGTTTTCCGAACTCCGGGCTTGTCTGTCTTACCTGCTGGAGAGCGAGATCATTGCGAGTAGCAGGAAACTAGGAACCATATTTTGGGCGAGTCTGGAAAGAAATGTCGGTTCGTGGAAGAGAGTATGTGGTCCATCGTGTATGAATCGAAAATAGAGCTCCACCAACTCACCAAGAACTGGCCGTGGTGGTATTGGCAACACTGGGTCATCTGAAGGAACACATGAAGCTGTTGCACAACTCGTAGTAGCAGGTGACAATTGATCATCTGCGCAGACGATTGGGCGAGTTTGCCCAATACGACGAGTCAAGCTACAGGGTATGGATTGTTGTTTGCACAATTGGCAATTTCTGTCCTCATCAGAGGGATTTGTCAGGCATTTGCGTTTCCGAATCCTGGGGCGGGTCGTCAGTAGTTTTCCTTAGAGTACGAAGTAGTTGGGAGTGGGTAGGGGGTGAGTGAGGTATGCAAAGTACCGGCAATTCCGGCACGCACTGGACCTTGCCCGCTTCTCTGACATTTCCAAGCACAGATGCTGAATGTTTGATGAAGAAAAAAGATCGCGGCGGTGAAGATGGGATTTGACTGGGCACATGCCCGCAGCATGTGGGGTCTGCCGGGCTACAGGGTTCTCCAAGCCGAAGTGGCGCCCCCCACCCCCCAGTGGCGGAGCCTCGCAGGGCACTTGGCGAGACCCCCTATTTCGCCTCTTCTACCAGAATCTCGGTGCAGGAGATACCGAGCAAGACGAATGGGAAGAAGACATCAGAAGTGTAGGTTCGGTCTTCAATCTCACATTTTTATCTATTTTTTCCAACAACATTATCGTCCATCTACCATGAAGGATCGTACATCCACCGCAGGTGTTGAACCAGTCTTCCCAGGGCCGTGGGACCAGTATAACTTTTCGCCAGCTTCACGAACTCAATACCCCATCCGCATCCACCGAACTACCGGCATTGTCGAGAATGAAGCCAATCTACTTGACTTCAAGAGTACCATTATTCACGCCTTGAAGCAATCCAATGAAGTCAAATATTCCGAGCTCTACTCTTCAATAACCGTCGACTTCGGCAAGGAAGTTTGTGGGCCTGTGACTTTAAGAAGTGGTCGAACATCAACGGATCAAACCGTCGCATTGGCATACGCTGAAAGTTCGCAGTGGGTAGGATTTGACAGCGATGATTCTTCTTCCTTGCGGCCTTCGGTCTCAGACGGACACTTCGAATTCCAAATGGGGCCAAATGAGACATACACTGTACCGATGGAGAAGCAAAGGGGAGGCTATCGATACCTCACCATCTTCACCAAGACACCTGGCGCAATCTTAGAGATCAAAGAAGTCTCTGCATATTTCACTTCCATGCCTCATTGGCAGAACCTCAGAGCATACTCATCGTATTTCTTCTCCAACGATGAGCTTCTCAACCGCCTCTGGTATGCATCCGCATACACCAATCAACTGTCGACACTTTCAAAAGATCAATCTCGACGGTGTGAGCTTGATTCTGGTTGGCTGAACAATGCTATTTGCTGCACTTCAGGAGAGACGGTAATTACAGACGCCCCTCGAAGGGACAGGACAGTGTGGGCTGGGGATCTCGCCATCGTTGTCTGGTCACAATTCGCTACTATCGGTGACTCCATCTCTATGCGAAATGCCTTAGATACACTTTTCGATGTCCAGAGTGAGAGAGGACAGTTTCCTTGGGCAGGACCGCCTATTTGTCATGACAGTGTCAGCGAGCTTGCAAAATCTGGAGACTGGCCATACATTTCCGACTCTTATCATCTATGGACAATGCTCGTTGCCAGACATTTCTTTCACTTAACAGGGGACTTGGAGTGGCTGAAGGCAAAGTGGCAAGGACTTGTTTTAGGGATGCAGTTAACAGTATCAAGAGTGCGTTTCACTTCCAAACCAACATTTTACGTTTTGTGCTTACGTTGTAGTTTCGGGTTGATGAAGGACTATATTACTCCGCCGGAGAGTTAGACTGGGGTCGCTCATCAGTTGAAGGCTTCAATCTCTCCTGCAATATCCTCTTTCATGAAACTCTTCTCAGAATGGCACCTCTTGCAACACTACTTGCGTCTCCAGACCTCGCTTCACAGTGGTTGGAAATAGCCTCCACGCTCAAACCAAATCTGGAACGATTTTGGGACCCCTCAATTGGTTTATACAAGGACAACCTGAATGCACCTTATCTCCATCCTCAAGACGGGAATTCCTTGGCATGTTGGTTCGGCATCTCTACTCACGAACGAGCTCAGATAATAACCACGAACTTGAAGAAGAGGTGGGGTCCGTTCGGTCCAATCAATCCTGAATGTTCAGGCCCAGTATCACCTTTCATCTCGGGATTTGAATTGCAAGCCTTAATTCACGCGAGCAGGATGAACGATGCACTGGCCATGATCCGCACTGCTTGGGGATGGATGATTAACAATCCGGCAAGCACTGGAAGCACGATGCTCGAAGCCTGGGGTGCAGATGGCAAAATCACTTATCCATTTTACAAAGATAAGCCGAGTTATATCTCCCATTGCCATCCTTTCTCCACCGGGCCGGTTCTCGTTTTAACCTATGAGCTTCTTGGCCTCAATTTTACCGATGCAGGAGGTAAGAGTTGGGAATTTAGACCCTGTGTTGGGGATTTGGAGCATTGTCAAGGAGGGTTTACGGGTACTCATGGGAAGTACTCAGCTGGTTGGAGGAAGACGAGGGAGAATGGAAGAATTGTTTTTTCGTGCTGGGTAGAAGCTCCTGAAGGCACAACTGGAAGAGTTCGGTTACCAGTATTGACAAGTGGAGGGCCAAAGAGCACAGGCAAGAAGGAAAGTGTCAAATGCGAGAATAAGGATGGCTACGAGTGGCTTGATGGCATTTCAGGCGGAGAGCGTCATAATTTTGTTACTTAAGCCAGCATCTATGTTCAATGACCATGTATTCCATTTGGAATGTTCTAAAACATCAAACAACATCTGTAAGCCTAATCTCAACCTGATCCTTGAATATTTTGGATGCTGCACCGTAGACACTTTCGATCTTGAGTTGTCCAAAATCGAATGTTCTATAAACTGTTGAGCAATCCGGTAGTCCTTCTAAATGTTACTAGAGACACATCATTTAGATGAGCCAAGAAAACCAAGTTTGCCAACCTAACAACTCAATGGAAATTAGATATTGAGGGGTTTAGAAGTTAGGGGCGGGTAGAGTGTAGTCTAAGAGGGCTCCCAAGGCGGCCACCAACCCAATCAAAAGACAAGTTCGCCGCCGCTAACCCACTCACCTACCCCTTGGTAGCGGCATTTCCCCACTCCACATTTCTCACCCTGGCCACATCCAGAGCCCATTTCTTCCCCAGGGCCATAGAGCCCCAGGCCGTCCCCGTTCTCCATGGGGTGCATCGCTACTTTTCCTGGAGATGAACCAGATCGCGGCCCGAAACCTCGCCCTCGGGACAGTACACCGCGAGTGGCTTTGACTAGTTTGATCAAACCTGAACTGTTGATGAAGGTATAAAGCCAGGCATTTGCTCATGCAGTGAAGCATCAATTAACGGTGAAATATCTACCTCCCCCGCAACATCACAATGAACAGCTACGTTCTTCTCATCGCCTTGGTGGTTGCCTTCGGAGGCTTTGTCTTTGGAGTTGACTCGGGTAAGCCCCTCAGCTCGATTCATACATTCATGGCTTATATCCTGTAGGGATCATTGCGACAACACTCGGTCATAAAACATTTGCTGTGTACATGTACGGCCCGTCAGCTAAAAATGCATCATTGACTGGTAGGTCCCCTAAAGTCAAGTCATTGTTCGAAACATTTCTGACACATTAGCAGGCGCTATCGTGTCGGTCTATAATGCTGGCCAAGCTGTCGGAACTTTCATTACCGGATACAGCGCCGACAAATTCAGTCGTAGATGGACCATCTGTGCTGCTGGAATGATTGGTGAGTACAATCAATCCATCTCCTTTCCACGAACTAACAATACAGCAACCTTCGGGGCGGCGTTGCAGACTGCAGCTCAAAACGTAGGCATGATGATTGCAGGAAGGTTCTTCGCCGGTCTTGCCTGTGGCATGATTCTCTCAGTTGTACCGGTATACATAGCTGAAGTCTCACCACCCAAGAACAGAGGTTTCATTGTTGGTCTTCAAGGCATGATGATCTCCATTGGGTTCATGGCTGCGAACTGGATCGGCTATGCAGGAGGGTTTGCTTCCGGAAATTCTCAATGGAGAATTCCTCTAGCTATGCAAATGCCAGGAGCAATCTTGCTATCTATTGGATGTTTCTTCATCCCTTATACTCCACGTTGGCTAGTTGGAAATGAGAGATATGATGAAGCTAGGGCAGGTAAGAGCCATATCCCTCTGAAGGACTCGATCTGGAACAATAAAGAATCAAGAATTTCAAACAGAGTCATTCTAATTCTCAATCAGTCATCGTCCGTCTTCACGGAGACTCATCCGAAGTCTTCCTCGCCCAAGAATTCACGCAGATCCATGACCAAATCCTCCTCGAGCGTGAAGGGCGAAACACAAACGCCCTCATATCCATCAAGAACCTCTTTTCTCGCCGCTATATCCGCCGCACTGCTACCGCATGTTTCATCCTAATGATGGGTCAGCTCAGCGGCTCGACAGTCATCCAGAACTACCAGAGCATTTTCTACGCGTCGGTGGGATACACCGGGCGTACTTCGCTGCTCATCAGCGGCATCTACGGCTTCATGGGAGTATTCGGACAGATTGCTTACCTGTGCTTTGTTGCGGACAAATGGCTTAGAACAAGAACACTTTGTAAGTGTCCCCTCCCGTGCAAATGCCGTAGCATGACTAATACGCGTTCTAGGGATTGGATCTGCTTTCCTCTGTATCATGATAAGTCTCATCATGGCATTGTCAGCCGAATTTCCCTCTGGAACCAAAGACCCATCTGGTCCCCGTGCCGCAATTGCATTCATCTTCATCTACTCCTTCGGCTACGCGCTCTTCTTCAACGCCATGGTGTGGGTTGTTCCCGTCGAACTCTTCCCATTCTTCCTTCGTAGCAAAGGTCTCGGGCTTGGCGTATTCTGCAAAGCTGTCGTTGCAATCGTGCTCGCTCAAATTACGCCCATCGCCATCCAGCATGTCGGCTGGAAGTACTATTCCTTGTTCATTGCTAGCAACTTTATTGCGGGGTTTATATACTATTTCTTTTTGCCAGAGACGAAGGGAAAGAGTCTCGAAGAGATCGCGGAATTGTTTGGTGATGCCTTGGCGACAGAGCAGCTGGAAGATATTGATACTAGTGGAAAGGAGGGAATGATGGTTCGGGGAGAGGCGAAGCATGTCGAGTCGGCACTCTAAACGCTCCAATGCAAGTGGGATCCAGAGACAAGTGGGCCAGAACGCTCCTTACTACTTGTAATCATCCCTACCTCGAATCTAAAAAATCACTTATCTGCTCGGTCCCTCGTTGAGGGCAGAAAAGAGGCACTTATCTTGAGTATCCTAAGTCAGCTTAGAACATTTGATTAGAGTGGTGAGGAGCTGAAATCAATGTTCTAGAATTTCCGGGATGTTTACAGGGAGTAGACTTTTAATATGCAATATCGTGTACATTTAAAGAGGCAACGTCCAGCTCAACCTCGGACATTGAAAATAAGTGCAGCTTTTTCTAATCCTCTGACAAAGCAGGCATCAAACCAACCCACTTCCTCTGACTCTCCTCACATTCAACTTCTCTTATCAACCATCTCGCAATATCACTCCTACTCGTGCTCAACTTCCACCTCTCATCACCAATCCACCCCGCGCTCGCAAAACCCTTCCCCACCGTATCCGTCAAGTACCCTACTCTATATAGCGTCCATTGGATCCCGTTCCCATACTTCTCGAAGCTTTGTGTGATTGCACGAATCTCCGAATAAGGTCCTGCGCCTACGCGTTTGAATATCATAAGCATGAAATACATTGGCAATGAGAAGGTATCTTGTGGTGCTTCTTGAGATGGAGTCGATAAGGCGAGGACGTAGGGACGATTCGAGGTTGGAAATGTCAAAATCTTTTGAAGGAGCACGGTGTAGAACTCGGAGATTGCTTTGCCTTTGTAGCTGAGTCCTTGAGGACCGAGAACTGAGACGATGTGTGAGAATGAAGGAAGTAGCGGAAAGAGTTTAGCGGTCTCAGTCAGTAGTCCTATTATCATCTGTCATTGTCAGCCTGGACGTTAATTACTCTAGTTTTGGTTTACTTGCAGTGATGTTTTGGTTGTCTTTGATCTCTTGGGCTAGTTTTTCTGGACTTCGAACAAAAATCGTGATTTTGAAGTGGTGAGCTAGAGCCTCCTGGGTTGTAAGCGCACCTAGAGGCCCAGTGGAACCAAGAATGAGAATATTTTTCTTTGTATTCGAAGCAGCTGAAGACATGATGACTTGTGGAAATCTTTGCCCACGGGATTGGAGGAACGTTTTCTTTGCGTAATAAACTGGCAAAGGACACAGACAAAATGCCACAATCCATTCGCCTTAACTATTTAACTTGCCCATTTACAAAGCAGCCAAGCTACCAATGGCGAAATCTAAGGGCGCCTGCACATTACCTCCAATCAACTCCAGGGGGAAAGAGTAGCGGGGTTCCTTGTACCCGCACTTGCATCCGCAGCTGCACCCGCATCGCGCCCCGCACAACAGCCTACATAACTCACACCCCCCGCCCGCATCTGCATACCAACAAATCATTAATCAAAGATGGAATCGGGCAAATCCAAAGATACGAGACAAGCTTGTACGAGATGTCGCACCCAGAAACGGAAATGTGATAAAGGACTCCCTAAATGTGGGCTGTGTATGTGGTAAGCAGCCCCGCTTTTCTTGCTGGTGAGATCTAACCACTCTACAGCCTGAAAAGAGCGTGCACCTATGACACCAGCTTATCACCGCCCGAGGAATCTCCTGATTCATCGGAGCCTTCGCGAGGTCTAAATTCAGAAACCCCAGCCTCATTCTTGTCATCAGAAGAGGGCATCAAGGCAGCTATCATGCGGAGGTTTTCAGAAACTACACCCGAAGAGGTGGCCACAGGATATTATCGCAGCATCCAGACCTGGTTTCCCATCATCTCTTTCTTGGAACTGTGTGCGAGGTTACCCGGAACATGGGAACAAGCAAGCACAGACATGTGTCTCCTATTCATGAGCATGTCCCTGCTTCGACAAGTTCCCGAGACCCAGATCATGGATGGTAACTGTCGGTTACCAAAGGCATTAGAATCCTCGTATCTGTCGCTCAAGAGCTGGATCGCCATTCTCGAGGGAAGGGGGATGAACTCTCTCGATTTTCTCCACGCAAAAGCCCTCTTAGTGCTATTTGAAGTTGTACACGGCATCTTCCCCGCAGCATACATAACCATTGGCGCCTTATTCCGAGCAGCGGATGCTCTTCACATATACAACAGCGGTCAGACAAATGATTACAGCGAGACGTGGCGGGGGATCCTGATACTGGACAGGTGAGCGAGAAGCAGCTGCTTAATTTATATGACGAAAGTCTAAAATGCTAGCTCTAGATGCATTGCTATTGACAAGAAGCACTACCCCTCAATCAGCAGCTACCGAACCTTTACCATCTTGCAGACCAATCCATCACCACCTGAATCACCTTCGCCAACCCCTTTCGCATTTTCGCGCCTGTTCGAAGCCTCTGATATCCTTTCGGCGATACACAAAGCTGAGAAACCAGATGGATCATTCATTCTTAGCGACATACCGCACCCCGCTACCCTGGACTCATTCAAGAAAACGTTGGAGGAGGAGGTCCCTCATGAGTTGAAGGTCTATAGTGGCAGTTGGGCTATTTTCAATACGTTAGCTATCTATCCCATTTGTCCCCTTTAATCTAGACCAGAAGTAACATGTCGCCCAGTGCTTTGCTTTTACTGCACGAAAAAGACAGGCCAGGCGATGTACGAGATTCAGACGTGTTGATACCCCGCATTCTATCCCGTGCGTATAGAGAGGAAATGCTTTCAGACATCGCCAACGCAGTCCGGCCATTTGTGGAAGAAGACTCCGTTCTAAATTTCGAGCTTTTTCTTCCTCCTTTCGTTACATACCTCACGTATAAATGTGCTACAATCCTTACGGCGAGGTTGCAGATAGGAAATATGACTCTTCCAAGCATCAAGATGTTGAAGTTGATGAGGAGTTTCTTGAAACTAGTTAGTGGCAGATGGCTTATTGCAGGTGAGTTTATTACACGCGGAATCTTCGTTACCGTTACTGAACTGTTAAAGCATACTTTTTGCGCATGATTGATGAAGATACTACTCCTCGGATGGCAAAGGCCTTGAGTGAGACTAAATAGCACTGAAATTGACTCGCCGCTCTCGGGTTTCCTTCTTTTTATACCTCGGCGGGTGAATTAGATCTGGTGTTTAGCGAAGAAAACAACTTTCCGCTCCTAGAAAATCCACCCAGCCATCTGAGTCACAAACGAAGTACTTTCCAAGAGTATTAATATATATAAGCCTACTGTTATACATAATTTCCTTAGAACTTTTTTCCCCCCAGGACTTTTTGATTAAAAACTACTTGCATTAATAGTGAACCAGACGGGCTAATTAGCTCTTAACCCTCTTTCGCCAAAAACAGCCGCTATCTAAGAGGTAGGAATAGTAGTCTAAGCAACTATTTAATTCTCAATTCTTTTGTTTTTTGCTTTAATTATGAACTTGATACACAGCGATAGCTAAAGTTGGAAGGCCCGTTCCATGGCCCTACCAAGGGCAATTCGGTCGCTTTGTGAAAGACCACCGCTGCTAGAACTGCTGGTTGTGGAGCTCGTTGGTGAGATGAGAGAATCTGTTGACGTAGCTGATATTCGAGAGGCAGAGGAAATTGAGGTTGAGAATGAGGGATTCGGTGGGACTTGGTCGGAAGAGGATGCCGAGGAGGCAAGTGCTTGTGTGGAAGCTGAGTGAGAATGGCTGGTCTAGAGTACCACTACCAATGTCTGCGGGCTAGAACCGAGACCTGTGGGAACGGCAGCCGCAGAAGGTGTAATAGATTGCGAAAAAGATGGCGGGGGACAAGAATTGTCGTTCGCTGGCGGAGAGCATACTCCTATCCCCACTTCCGTACGGAGATCGCGGCGTAAAGTATCAGGAATACAGGGCATTGGGAGACTTTGAAACTCTCTAGCGTACAGATCAAGGTAGCAAACTCGCTATAAAGCCCTATATTTCCAGGCCCTTCCCCTAAAAGTAGCCTGTGCGCCTTCGACAAGGGCTGCAACACCTTTTACTTTGGGCTTCTCCCCTGCACTTACAAGGGGGTTATCGCTAAGCGGGCCTATAATAGCAACTCGTTTAACGTCCGGGCGCTTTCGTTACTCTACTCTGCCACCCCCTAATTAAATATAACACGATTTAAGGAGCACTGCCTAGACTTATAGGGGCTTATAGCGAACTCTTGCCCTAAATCCGTACTCTGTAGAATACCAGGGTCAAAATGCCCTGTATTCCCGATACTTCATGCCGCGATCTCCGTATCTACACGCACTCTGGAAGATTGAACCCTATATAACGAGGGTAAGGTTGAAATGAGCTGACGGGCCCGAACAATTTTTTTTTTGACTTGGCTCCTGGACCGCGGCCTGGCGGGCGGGGAGGCGGGGAGTTGTTCGTGGGGATTTATTGAACCTAAAGAATCGGCAATTCAATCAGTCAATACCGAATGTGGAGGACAAGCATTTCTCGTGCCTGGGGTGTAACACGGAAGAACTGAGTGCACAGAACAGACGCAACCGGGAACAATTTTGCCAGGGAAAAAATCGCAGGGGAACTTGTCGCATTGCACGCGCCTTTAGGTATGGAAATATGACCAAAACGCGCGTGACTAGAGAAAATACCAGGGTGTTCACAATTTGACTCGGTGCCCCGAATTGCATCCCTGACCCTTAGGGCGGGGTTTCTGCAAAGGGCTGCAAACCCCGATGTCACGCGATCCCTGGCTCCCCTACAAAGTGTTGAAATTAGGGGCCTGAGGCCCCTAATAGGCTTAGTAAGCCCTGGAACCGAACGCCATGGGGCTGTGCACTAGCTTAATACCCTGTCCAGCTGGAATACCCTGTATAGCTGGAATACCCTGTACGGCTGGAATACCCTGTATAGCTGTAATCGGTTCAGCTGGCATAGGGATTTAGTACATGTGACTTAGGGGGTTCAGGGCTATATATACGGGCTACTTACCACTGTAGAACAGCAGTCAATTCAGTATCGTTTACTTGGTTTACATTGCAAGCACGTGACCCTAGCTTTATTACTTAGCTAGTTCAACACAAAGGTGCCGCCGATATTTCTCAATCCACATTTATTCGTTTGACAACATTAGATCAGTCTATCACTACGTCCTGGCGAGAACAAGTTGCTTTAATTCATATAGCCTTGAACTACGTCGTCCAAGGATTTCATCAATACCCCAGCAAGAAGACAGGCTCGATAAAGAGAGTTATGTCGGCGGTCTGCGATCACTGCGTTCAGAATGTTCCTCTGGACCTCTTCCTCCCCCTCCGAGCCCTGGGTCGGTACAGTCGCGGCTTAGGCTGGTTCCTTGGCGTCGAGGTGTTCAAAGGTGAAAATGCCGTTGCTGAACTCGATGCGTCACGGCGCAAAGGGTGCCCTCTTTGCAAGATTATGTGGACTGCATTAGAGGCAGCTGAGCCTATCTGGGCGACAAACGACTTCAAAGGGACTGGCCATAACAAGATCCTCCATGCACCAAGGCAGCATCTGTCCAAGGAAAAGTACGAGCCCGGGATTAAAGTAATAGTAACGGTCGAAGGCGAGATGAAGATCACTGATGGACGGAGGACGAGCGGTGTGTATTGGGAACTGAAGAGCAAAGGGTATGGCAAAGTCTTTGGTACGTAGATTCGCACTCTGTAAGATCCAGCCCAATCTGAGATTTAATACCAGCTGCTATTCGAGCGAGAGCGGCCTGCGACGAGAATTTCGATATGATAAAGGGCTGGCTGAGAGAGTGTACGGAGAGCCATGAGCCGTGTTCGAAGCATCAGGGCGGTGAGACATTTCTGCCAACAAGACTCATCGACATCGGTCCTGGTCATGACGCGGCGCCGCTTCAACCACGACTAGTCATGTCGAGCTCTCTGGACCGGACGACTCCTTACTTCGTTTTGAGTTACTGTTGGGGTACCGACCGCGGCAAGACCGTCCACAAGACCACGCGAGACAATCTACCATTGCATCTGGAGAACATCGAAACTACTAACCTAAACAAAACATATATCGATACCATGGAAGTTATCCGGAAGCTAGGATATCGCTACATATGGATCGATGCTCTATGCATAATCCAGGATGACCGATCAGATTTCGAAGTCGAATGCAGTCAGATGAACCAAATCTACTCGAGAGCATACTGCACTATAGTAGTAAGTTCTCCATTAGCTAAGCATAACTAGAGTGTCATGTGAAATATCTTCTAACAACCGTTAGGCTGCTGACTCTCCAGATGGCGATGAAGGTTGCTTTCTTCCTCGTGATACCGAGGGAGTAAACGCTGCCACATATCATGCAATCAACAAATGGATTCCATACTATCCCGATGGGATTATGGACGTCCCCGTGGCCGATTCGAGACAGACCCAGATTCCGCCGACGTAACTATATACCCCAACTTCGGACCGTGGATTAAGAGTATTAATCAGGGTCCCGTCTTCCGCCGGGGATGGTGCCTTCAGGAGCGGGAGATGAGTCCTCGCGTGCTGCACTTCACCAAATCGCGGATACTCTGGGAGTGCCGAGAGAGTAACGCATCGGAGGACGCACCAGAGATGGTGTCGAAAGAGGCGCAAAATCTCCAGCTGGGATCACATCTATCGAGCGCTCGGCTATTTGACGACCAAAGGACAACTGCGAAGTTGAAGACTAAAAGCGGCGTCATCTACGAGGGGCCAAAGTGGGAGCGGCTGGCTGAGGCATATTCACAACGCAAGTTGTCCGTGGAGACCGACAAACTTCCGGCCATATCCGGTCTGGCGGCGGCTCTCGCGTTGCGACAGCCGGATGATACGTATCTAGCAGGAATATGGAGAAGTGATTTGCTTAAGGGTGTATCATGGATTCCAACTAAGTGGGCGGAGAGACCTCCTGTAGATTGTCCAGTGTCTGGTGCTTCTACGGACGCCATGATTTCATCAATGCAAGCTCTCTCTATAACCAAGAACGAGTTAGAGCCGAGAACAGACGATATCTGGGCTCCCAAGCCCGTACAGCCTAGCATACCGTCGTGGTCATGGGCTGCACACAACGGACCGATTCGCTTCTGCGGCGAGTCATGGTACAGCGGCTCCTGGACTAAAACGATTGGAGATGATGGCAAGGAAAAATGGATCAAGAGCAAGGCCGAGGTGGACATCGTATTTGCCTCTGTCAACCACATAGGCGAAGACCCTTTCGGATGCGTCTCAGGTGGAGAGCTCGTCCTCAGAGGATGGGTGGCTGATATAGACCTAAGCGGAGACAGGTTTCACGAGGAAGTTGAGGCGACGGATGTGTTCAACGCGAAGTGCTACAGCGGTCCTAGCGGCGCCTCCATGGCGACTTACTTCGATAGGGATGCCGGAGAGTTACCCTTTCTTCGTGTCCTGCTACTACAACTAGGTACTGGGAAGAATGCGCGCGGAACGAATTCGAATGGGGACTGTGGTTTGGTTTTAGTGAGCAGGGGGGGAAATAGTACTGTGTATCGCCGAGTAGGCATGTTCGATATTACTGGAGACAAAGAAATGTGGCACAGCTTGCGAAAGAAGGGAAGAGTTCGAATTATATGAGCTAGGCCGCTGATCTCAGCTATAGAGGCACATAAACTATCTCTTAGTTCATACTTATTAGTGGACACTAGAACTAGGCAGAGATACAATCCGGCATACTAGCTTGGAAGATATCCGATCGCCTGACGAATTCTGGTAGGAAGTCATGTGTCGTGTAGTTCGAGCTGATATAGTCGGTGACATCGCTGCTGCTGTAGTCTGGACCCAGTATGGTCAGAACGTGGCGCTTGGCTCTGGCGCGACTCTCTGTCAGTTGCCACAAAGCCAAGAACTGGCACCGGCGGACTGCAATATACTTACAAGTCAACAAAGACCACGTCGGCAACGCCAGTGCAACCTTCAACCCCAAACCCCGCGGCACCCTGATAGAATTGCGGAATATTGTGATACGGAATCGGACTGTGCGCAGTGTCATCACCATCGGACCCAAAGTCATCGGTTGTAATATATCCGGGAACTAGGTCAACCACCTGACGTCTGGTCACAGCCTTGAAGGCGTGGACGTGGCTGGACCCATCTCTAGTCGTTAGGGGTGCAACGATGGGGTCAACGCATAGGTCGAACTCAAAAGGCATAGGTTTATGTTCCTGACCGGCACCGCCACTGTTTAGCTCGTCCAGAAGGGTTGCCGCCTTACCGCAAGCAACTTCGGGAATATAGAGAAGCGAATTCCTGGACGGCATGATGGTGAAGAAGTCATCGTAGGTGAAAGGCCCTTTGTACATATCGAGACGGATCCCACCCGTATTCGCAATCACGTAGCGGGGGATGTCCTTTCTGGTTTCGTTGACAACAACCTCGGCTAGGGCTTGCGACAACAGCGAGAAAATGCTATCGGGGCTGTTGAAGGGCGCACAGGTGATGCAGAAATCTCTGGGCGTACAGCCATAGACCCGACTTAGCTGAAGCTGGTCACGGTACTTGGTAATATCTGCCGTTGTTGACAGCCCGCTCTCGTCAACCTGCTTGCCCACAGCGTGAAACTCGAAGGTGGCACGGTTCCAGTCCAAATATCTACGCGAGTACCGAAACGGGGAGCTGGAGTTGGTAGTGGCCTTGCGAGTAGGGCTCGGCACGCCTCGAGGGTTGGGTGAGATTCCCGTCCAATCACTGTTGCTTTTGTTGAAACCACTCATCGAGACCCACCCCAGTGTCTCGCAATATCGTCCTGTTCAGTGTTAGAATCTTCTCGTCATTATATGAATAGACTAGCCTGACCTGACTCAAGAGCGGTGCTGCTATCATCTAGGACTGCGAAGTCACGAATGTGGGTATGCCCACCAAATATCTGAATAGGGGTCTGTGGGTGAGCCTGGCGAATTGCGTCACGGATAACGCCAAAAGTGCCACCTATCGATGATCTTACTGGGTTATGACCGAGGACCAAGAACATGTCGACTGGCTTGGAGGAGTTAATAGCGTGCTGAAACCAGTCCTGGTTGACCATATCCCTTGCCTTCGTGATCTTGGTAACATCGGTGTTACCTGCATCAGTTAGTTACCTCGACAGAACGGCTGCGATGGTAATGTCTCACGTGTCATATCGAATAGCATGCCAAAGGCAATGATGCGGAGGCCGTGCTTTGTTGTGAAGTACTTGTACTGCTTGCCCATATACTCGAACTTGTTGGCGGCCGGATTGAAGATCCGAACATTGGATGTCAAGTACTTATCTCCCCTATATTAACGCGTCATTGATCAATCGGATTCAAGTTCTCCAGCATTATCAACCTACCAGAACTTGGCAATCTCGTTGAACGTCTGATAAGCCACCTCGGCAAGCAGAAGCTCATGGTTTCCTACAACATACGTGATGAGATACCGAGATTCTTTCGGCGAGTAGTGAATGTACTTACCAATTGTCAAGAGATCGTATTTGAGTCTCTCAAAGATCCTCATTGAGATCGCGCCATTGGGATCTGTTGTATCAGACAAGCCTGTTCCGTCGTGAAGATCGCCTTCATTCTGATTAGGTTACTATTCTCTCTCGTATGAGCTAACTTAGTGCTGACCAGTATCAATAATTAGTAAGTCGGCACCCTTGCTGTCAGCTTGGTTCTTTAAGGTTTCAGTGAAGGACACGAAGTCGCCCCAGTCAGCGCCATAATTGGCATCTTTTAGATGTCCTTCGAGCCAACCATGTGTATCAGTCTTCACAAGATGTTATTGACCCAACGCACGTCATTTTTTGACTCAGTAGGAGACTGACCGTGTGCAAAAAGTTCACTTGACCCCATTCCAAAGCCCTGGTAGGGCCGCACGTCGCATTGGCAGCTCCAGGCTGCATTCTCCTGACATGGCGAACATGCTCGACGTGATTGTTTGCACCAGAGCAGTCGCCACAAGCCAGACTGCTGGAGATGCCAGCAACCAAACTTACGAGCTGTAGGCTGAAATGCTTCATCCCAGCAGCACTTTAGTATGGAAATCTGGACTGGGCGACCACAATGACAGATTCATGCGCACTGCAAAGGGGCAAACGGATCAAAAGGCTTTGGATTTCAAGCAACACTGATATAGGGACGCGCCCGAATTTGAAAAGTTCCAAAGGCGCATGTAGAGTAATCATGCAGCTAGACCCACGTCCTCGTTGTCCCGAAGTATTGCCCGGGATATGGCTTAATAATAGCGAGAAAACGTAAAACGACACCCGGCAGGGTATTAATTAAGGGCCAGACTAGCCACTAACCCAAAGTAGAGGCACTCAGACAGGAATACTAATAATTTAGCTTTCTTTTTATATTTATTCAAATTTATAAAGAATTAATAGAATTTAATGCTTTCTTTATTGTCTTATTATACTAATTAAATACTATTCAACTATAAGCTTTTTACAAATTATTAATTAGTAGTAATTTAATAAATTAAAAAGGTAAAAAACTAATATTTTATAGTTTATAAATAATTAGCTATTTAAGATTCTTATAAATCTTATATTAGATTTTTTGTAAATATAAGCTAGTATATTATAAGACTTATAATATAATTATAGTATAACCTCGCTAGAAGGATACTTAATATAAGGATATCCTTAATATAAGAATACTACCTTAGGATCCCGATAAAAAATTACCCTGAGCTAAGGATATCCTTACTATAAGGATTATCCTTATGATTTTGTATCCCAGCCTTGAATTTTTGGTGTTTTATTCTTATAATTATATATGTAATAGGATAATTTACTATTTTTTATTAGAACTGAGTATATACTAGTATACTATAGTTTATATACCAGATATATATATAGAGTTCTTACCCTGTATAAGCTGAAAAATCAAGTCGTTAACCTCTAAAACATTATAATATTTTTTATCAGGCCTTTAGGCACTAGTAAACCTACATTCTAGGTATTAATCTCACTGCTCCAGAGCTTTTATAGCCTATTACTCTCCCCTTACTAATACTATGGCCCCCTACTAATTCTATGGCTCTCTAATAGCCTAAAAAGAGGCATAGAGCAATAAAAATATTTGTATGTAATCCTTAATATAAGGATACCTCGCATTATCCTTAGTTTTTTGGGACAATTTCGGTATCCTTATATTAAGGTTATACTATATATACTTTTTAATTTATAAAAAAATCCTTTAAAATATAATATCTTATAATTAGGGACTTATAAGGCTCTTATACTTAGTTTTAGTAACTTATTTACTTTGTTTCTAAGCTTTCTCAAGCTTACTTTTAAGTTATAAAATACTAGTTTTTTTAATTTCTTTAATTTATAAAATTATTACTAATTAATAATTTATAAAAAGTTTATATTTAAATAGTTTTTAATTAGTATAACAAGAAAATAGAGAACGTACTAAATTCTTTTAATTCTTTATAAATTAAATATAAAAATAAAGCTAGACTTTTAGTATTCCTGTCTGCGTGCCTCTACTTTGGGTTAGTAGCTAGTCTGGCCCCTAATTGACCACCCCAATCGACACCCAGGGGTCGTGTTAAATGTTCCCGCACAAACCTGAAGTTATCACATTACAACTGTCCGGCAATCCTTCTCTATATATGTCCAGCTCTTGATACCATGGTGCTACTCGAACCAGCAGAAGAAGACGCCATTCCCATGCAGCTCTTGCAGCAGCTATCACGGACTCCATATGTTTGCTCTTCGCTGTCATCACCGCTAAGCAGCAGGCCCGGAAACCTTGTTTATCGTGGCATCTTGGCTCAACCCATCCGTACCCAAGATGGCGCCACAGTTCAGACCATCATAATCAAGCATTCTACGGACTCCGTGCCCAAGATATTCGAGGAGCTTTTGCTCAACGCGCTCGCCAATTACTTACCACCGACAACCACCGCCACTGTCAAGCCACCGCGTCTCTACCTGTACGACCAAGAGACTAACACCCAAGTTCTGGAGGATTTCTCCAATGCCGATGGTTTCAGGGGCATGCTGTTCTCTGCCAATGCTCACAACCTTCTTCCCTCACCCAGCACAGCCGCCATCGGCCGCCACCTGGGGGTTTGGCTTCGATGCTTTCATGCCTGGGCTTCGGCACCAGAGCAAGCTGCTCTCCAGGCTCAGATGTGGCAGAACGACCATATGCGGAAGATCAAGTATCTCTTCACTTACGATAACGTTCTCAAAGTACTCCAAAATTTCCCGGAGCTTTTGGAGGGTCACGAGAAGACCCTGGGCACCATCCGAGATGTCGTAGCAAAGGAGTTCGAGAGGCCATCGACAGGGAATTCGCTCAATTCGGTCACCGATCGTGTGATCTCGGCCGAATCGTGGGCGACCTCTATGAACGAAAGACTTACGGCAATCTCGACACTGCCATATCCACCATGGAAGGAGTCATTGACGGCTACGGCGCATTGAGTGACGAAATGGCCTTCCGGACTGCCATTTGCGTGGGTGTCCATCTGATCAGCTGGTACAACAGGCGACCCCGGAAGGGACCGAGGGTGGCCCCTCTGGAGGTGATTGTGGCTGGCTTAACGGCTGGAAGGGATTTTATGGTAAAGGGATGGGAGAAAGATAGGGCGTTCTTCCAGGGCAGTGCGCTAGCATCTTTGTTTTCTGCAAGATAGACCAAGATTAAGGAAATGCTCGGATGATTTCTTGCCTTGGAAGGGCTGTCAATCGTAGTAGTCCGCTGTGCTTCTCCACGCTCCGAGGATGCTCTTCCAAATGCCGTTCTGCCAAATGCTGTTCTTCCCGACGCCGTTCACATCTTTTACAGGAAAACTGATCAAAGGTGATAATACCCAACCTTCAGCGGTCATCTCTCAGCTTATCGAGTCTTCAATTCCTTTTATTACTTAATAACTTATCTCTCTTTCGATTTTCGCTGTTATAAGTTATTGCTCTCAGGTATAAACTCGAATATGTTTTTAATTTTATATATTTATCTAATGTTTATCTTAAACATCGAAGGAGAATTATAGTTAATTAGCTTTTAATTAAGCTTTTCGTCTAGTTGTTATTTTGTGCATAATTTCTTAGCTTAGCCCTCCTCCGTATTTTATATGAGGTCCAAGGACAATAAACTATTGCCTGTGATCTTCTAGACGCAAACTACCACCACTACTAGTACTTCTACTCTTACTCCAATTGAGGGAGCGCTGACCAGTTGAGTCGGACAAGATGGCCTCAGGGAGTCAAATTGAATATCGACTATCGAGCCCCTTGGTTGGCTTGGCGAGACACGATCTGCTTTGCTCGATTGCTGTTTGATTGCGGACCTTTTCGATAACCCCAATGGGGTGCGGCACAAAAAGTTTCGCTCTTCGCTATCTCTATCGCGTGTCATTGACTGTGCATTGTCTCTAGGCAGATTCCATCGTACTTGAGGACGCAGTTTCGACATGGAGGAGAGGGCCTAGCAATGTCAGTGCAAAACTACGGGAGCGATGTACACGGAGACTCTCTGTTCTCTAGAATTGCTTCACGACAGATCAGAAAAGCATTTCCTCATTTGTCTTCTTCCTATTTTTAATGCTTTGCCGTACGTGTTATCTAGATCCAGCTGGACACCTATGCTCAGATACCTTGGTTGTTTTCAACCACCAGTACGCAGGCTATATAAGCCCTCAGGAAAACCGCACAAGTTCCAATGACCCTTTGTCTCAAAGTCCAATCGAGAAGCGGGATGATCTGATCAATAATTAGGAAAAGGAAAAGGTTAGTCGTGATATACGTCTCCAGCTTCTCGCATCGCGTAATTGACTCCCCCAGGTCGTCAATAAGTTGGTGCGCCGAAGTCAGTTGTTGTTCCTCCTTGCTGCTTCCTGCACTGGCAAAGTCGACCGTCGGAAAGCTTTCTCGGAGCAGACGGGCGACCTTGTCAGCCTTATGCCGCAGAAGCGCTGGCTTCTGTACGTCGGCAGTGGTAAACTTATATCCCTCCACGGCTGGTATCCAGGCGGCAAGGATCTGTGCAATCTTCTCCCTCGACATGGTCCAGACGCTTTTGCGGGCCGGTTTCCGGATCTCCTCGTGGCCATCCATGTATATGATCAGATCCAAGAGCCCATGCTTGTCGTACGCCATCGCAGCAGCGAGCTTCTTCACCAGGAGATCGCGCGAGATGGAATTGTTTGCAAAGGAGATGTAATTACTCCCTTCGAACTTGAGTCTTGTTGCCGACGGGGCATTGATAACGGTCTCCCTCCAGCGATCAAACTTCTCGCCAGAGAGCGTCAAATTACCCGTGTCGACCAAGATAGATTGGTGATCCTTGTTGAGAATTTCAGAGATTTTGGATTCGATAGCTGAGGCTTTAAGACTGATCAAGGAGCAAAAGGCCTCAACTTCGGTCCCATCTTGGTGACCAACCAGGATTTCTGCCACGGACTGTGGACTCCCAGCGACTTCTGAGTGTACCAGCGCTCCCGGGTGGTCCGAGGCAAGATGGAACGCGGCGATGACACAGCTTCGAGTGTTTCCGCCGCTGTTCCGGTAGCGGTGATGGACCAGAGAGCCTGCGCTGAAAAGGACAGTGATGGGCTGCTCAGGGTACTCTACAGTCGGTCCGATCCAAAAGCGACAAAACGGTCGCTCTTTTACGCCCATAATAACTTTTTAACCACAACCTTAATTAATTTATACTAAGTAATGCGATTATAGAATAGAACTAGGCGAAAAATACCTATTAATTAGATTTTTAATATAATTTGTAGTTTATTAATAATCGAGGCTTAAAGTATACGGACCCTTTATACTTTTTTGATTTTTCTCTATATAAAATGCAAAAATATTTACTCGCTAAGGTTACGTAAGCCCGGGCTTTAGGGGGAGATTACGGCATCTCACTAGCCTTATTATTAATATAATAATAATAATTAAGCCCTATAAGCTCAAGTAAGCCTTCCTAAATACTAAATATAGCTTTTTCTAGTACTATATATATTATATATATAGTAGGTCCCTAATTATATAGGTTTTAAGCTAATTTTTGGCCGAACTAAATCTATAAACCTTACTTATTGCTTAGCTACCTTTTTTCCCTTATTTTTGCATATTATCCCATTTATTTATTACCTTTTTAGATATTATTCTATAGCGTTTTTATTTCCGTATATACCAAGTAGCTTGTTTAATACTTAATTTCTTCTAATATATATCTATCTAGCGGAATATACGGTTATAAAACCTCTGTATAATCTTAATTAAATAAGCTTTAAATATCTCTACTACCTTAATCTTGGTATCTGGAAAGCTAGTCTTCTTTACTTAATAATATCGAGTTTTACTATATCCCTAGTATATCTTAATTAGATTGATTTTATAGTAGAACTTTAGTAAAAATATAGCCTTATATTCCCGATTTATAATAAGCTCTTTAACTTAGGACTTCTTTTTAAAGAAGTCTTAGTAATTCGATAGTATACGAGCTAAATAGTATGTTTATTTAATAGCGGGAGGATATTCAAGGGATATAGTATACTTAGTATTCTTTGGATACTTAAATCTTAAGCCAGGGATATTATAATCTCGCTTAATAAGAATTTATTCTATATTCTTAGACTTTCTTTCTCTATTTAAATTAAGTTACTAAAGGACTTAAATAGTGCCCTATAATCCCGGAATTATATACTCTAATAGAAAGTACATATTTCTTCTATAGGCTTTAATATTACTCTTTTTAATCCTCCTTAATCCCTTATTTATACTAAAGGCATTTAGTATATCTTTGCTATATAAAGCATATATAGAAGACTAATTAAATATTAGAATAGCTATATAGTTTGGGTGCTTCTATTTAAATATATTAAATATCCTAGTAATCTATATTAGTAGCTATTTTATATTCTACTAGGGGTCCCTATTTAAGCCTGGATATATAATTTAATAGGTATTTAAATTAAAATTATCCGGGATAAAAATGCCTTTATTATTTAGTATCCTAATATGCCCCTTAGGGCCTATAAATTCAGAATTATAAATTAGCCTCCCTTTACTCTTTCCGGGCATTTTTTACTAATTATCTACTAGCCAGAGGCTCTTTTTATAGTCAAATCCATAGAAATAGCTCTTATTATAAAAGTATATTATATATACCTAAACTCTAATTAGAAGTAAAAATTGAATTATATATTATATACTAGCTTTATTCTTCTTATATTAAACTATATATAATAAAAGCTTCTTTATTAAGGGTAAAAATACCTCTTAATAATACTTAATTATATTAGGGTATTTATATCTATTTATATAAAGCCCTTTCTTAGTTTTATAGTAATAAAAGCCGAGCCTAGGAAGCTATAAGTAAGCTATACTGCAAGTAATAGGCTTTTCTATTATTAATAATAATTGAGGTAAAATCTCCTAATTAATAGTATTTAGGAAATTATTTAGTAATATTATTCCAAGCTCTTAATTAATTAACTAAGTATAGTAGGCTAAAAAAATATTCTTATTATCTAGATAAGAAGTACTTTCTCTTTTACTATCTCTAGTTTCTTGGGGAATACTATGCCACTATTAATAGTAATTAAATAGTTCCCTAATTTGCCAAGCTAGTATCTTTCTATTATTTAAGTAGTAATTACTAGAAGCTACTAAAAGCAATATATTAATTTTTCCAAGTTAATATTACCCTAGCTTTTAAAGCTATTAGGTATATTACCGAAGTAAGTATAAGTTAGTAATTATATATAGAGTATATAGCTCTTTAGTTTAAGCTAGCTTAATATTTATATTATTAAGGACTTCTTAGTAAGTTATTCATATATCTAGAGCTTTATTATTTCTGTAAGTATTTCTAATAAAAGTATCCAAAAGTAGCTTATTTATTCTATTATCTTTATTTTTAAGCCTTTGCTTTTCTCTTAATTATATATTCCTAGAGATATTAATTAATCTCCTAATAATATCAAATTATAGCTTCTTTTATTTAAAAAATAGTATAATTATAGGGGTCTTAAGCCTACTAGATTATTCTATAACTTGAGTATCTTTTGTCCTCTAATTATATATATATTTTTATTAAGTTCTTAATAGCTTTACTAATTCCTTTATTAATTTGGGAATATATAAGCCTCTAGAAGCTAGAAATAATATTAGTATACTTATATTATAATATAAAAATAATAAAATAAGATAAGAAACTTACTAGCCTATTCTATAAGTCTTTACTCTTGCTATGCAAATATAGGCTTCTCTAAAATAATTATCTTATTACTACTAATAATAAGCTTTTACTAAGCCCAAAAGAGAGTTAAATCTTTAAGCTTTACTTCATTATTTTGTTTAATATCCAATTTATTAGAATTGTCCTCTATATTAGAGGGTTTCCCATACCATTCATTAATAGATACTTGGATTATAGCTTCTTTAGCTATAGTGAGAACTATAATTAAATCAAGAGTCGAATTAGCTCGCTTGCGTTTCTAAAGGCTTATAGAGATAGCTATTAGAAGTATATAAAAGGGGTACTAAATTAGGTTTGTAATTATTAAGATATTAATATAATTATAGAAGAGCAGTTAACTAAGGGGGGTAGTCACGTGACAACCAAAGTAAAAAAACAACTATATAAAATGCAAAAATATTTGCTCGCTTAATTACGTATATTATAACTTTCTTAATAATAAAGATATTATAATTTTGAGAACATAGAATTAATTCCTATAGTATATAGTATAGTTTTAATTAATATGATTTATATTAATTAGTATTATGGTGGTTTTTATTTTTTTTTGTCGCTTTTGGATCGGACCGACTGTACTTCAATGACTTTGGGGTCGTGTCCAGTGATGTCGCCTTGGAATGCAAACACACTCTCGATGCTCTCGTCAGTAATAAACAGGCTGTCGTTCTCGGTTGACCAGTGCTGGGAGTGCTCGTCCACTCTGATGGGGCGGTTGCCTTTGTGCGTTCCTGGCAAGAAGGTGAAATTCTGACCAGTGGGACCTTTCACTTGTCCCCTTTCCCAACCGAGCAGGATCTTGTATTCTTCTCGGAAGGGGGTGTTGTCAATATGAAGCATATTGTCTTGCGCATTCACCGAAATTGGTTCCGTGTCTTTGCCGCGGGCATCGGTCATCCTAACCGGGCCACCCATTGCGTATGCCATCATAGCAATGAGCGAGGGTGTATCATGGCGTTGTTGTAGATTGGGTTCTTGAGAAAGTCCGGGTGCTCAGTGAGGTGGGCAAAAGAATGCAAGAAAGCATGGCTTCCTGAACTGTTCATGATGGTCGAGAAATCGTCGATGAGCTGCTGAAAAGAGGCAGCGTCAACCAGTCCGGCGAAGACAGCGCATCCATCGCTCTGTAGCACTTCGACTAGTCTGACAAATCGAGCTTCGGTAGCTACATCTTGCCAACCTTTCCGGAATCCTTTAAGCAACGACTTCCGAAAAGATGCCTTGGATGTGGGGTCTGGACCGTTGCGGTACTCATTCGCCTGGACACTGATGGATGGATTCGCAGATTTCGAGACAATAGACGCGAGCAAAGCGTTGCGCTCTTCGTCTGTGGTTGTCAAAGAGAGAGTGACAGGCACGAGATTATCGAATTGGCTGGGAAAGATCCCCGGAGCCTGGCCAGGAGAACTCTGTTCTTTTCTTTGGAGAACCTTCATGATGCACGCAGCTATAGTTTGGCAATGAAAGAAGGCCCATCTCCTCAGAATCGACTGGATAATAGTATGTACACCGATTTGAGTCCATTGAAATAGAGAATACCCGTTGCTGCAGACCATGCAGGGCTGCAACTGCTTTGGTCTAAGTTCTTACCAGTTCTTTTCGGAGCAATCGTTGCGTAGCTTCTCAAATGCGAGCCTGAGCCTCACGCATGACTCTCAATCTGACAGGTATATCAACGTGCAGATCAGTGTGCATGTCAGCGTGCATATCAACGTGCATGTAAGCGTGCATGTCAGTGTGCATATCGGTGTTCATGTCACTATGCATCACCTAGGCGGCGTGCTCACATGAATCTCATGATGAGGACTCTAAATGACGTTTCAATTGATCTGTGAGCTGGGTCCCTGCTAGATGTAGTTAAGTTGCCTGAGTCAGCGGGTCAGACGGCGATGACTGTCGCACAGCTCTTACTCGCTCTGTACAGGGAAGAAAAAAGTGGCTGATTTGGGGAAGGTGCTCGCTTGGATAGATTTGAAAGCAGTGTGTCCCTGCCAAATCCTTGTTCAGCATATGTACGCTCATATAGCATTCCCAAACCAGGATAATCTCTCTAAAGTAGGAATTTGTACTTGATAAAGTATTAGATCTCTTCTGAATATATATTAGTATTCTTATAGGACTGCTCTTAAAGAGTACCCATATAAAGAAATAATTGTTTTACTTATCTTAATTTTTTTAATTCTTAAATTTTTAATTATATAAGTTTTCTTTTTAAAAATAATATTTCATTTCTTATATATTATATTATTACCTATATAATGACTTTTTAAAATATAATATATAACTAATATCTTTATAAGTTTTATAAATAATTATATTTATAGTTTTTATATTATAATTATTATTTATTAAAAAATTCAAAGTTTAATTTATTTATCTTTATATCTTTTTTTATATAAATTAAAGTATTTTATTTATTAATAAATATATTATAATAAAGTATATCTTATTAATTCAAATCGAAATATTGAACTTTTTATTAGTTTTATATTTTATATTATTATATTAATATATATTTTAGTTATTTATTAAATTGTAATTTAATTAATTATTTAAGGAAACGTATTTAAATAATAATATTTTATAAATCTCTAATATTAAATAGTAATTAAATAATTAAAAATATATAGCTTTCTTAATTCTTATATTAGTCTTAAGAAGGAATTATATATAAAAGTATTTAGTAAGATACTAAGAATAAGCAAGCTTTAATATATACTTTATAAAATAAGCAATTTCAATTTTTGTTTTTATTAATTAATATAATATTCTTCTTTTATTATATCTTTTAAGAAATATATATTACAAAATATTAAAATTAATAAGACTTATATTAATAATGCTTTATAAAATAAAATAAAATAAAATAAAATAAAATAAAATAAAATAAAATAAAATAAAATAAAATAAAATAAAATAAAATAAAATAAAATAAAATAAATAAAATAAAATAAAATAAAATAAAATAAAATAAAATAAAATAAAATAAAATAAAATAAAATAAAATAAAATAAAATAAAATAAAATAAAATAAAATAAAATAAAATAAAATAAAATAATATAATATAATATAAAATAATATATTAATTAACTATTATTAATATTATAGTAATGGTTTTTTTTTAATTTAAGTTATCTCCTCTCTTACTATTACCTTAGCCATAAGTTAACTAATTATACCCTCTCTTAACTGCTATCAAGTCATTTCGCAATTTTAGTATGAAAGGAGGAAAGTTGTGCCTGCACTGGGCCGTAGAAGTAAGGCCTGGAGTTCCCAGAATTAGCCTGATGGCTAGTTCAGTGGAGTGAAAATGGGTCCTCACTCTGGCAGTGATTGTTTTTGATGCGCCCTGCTGCATGATTACCGCTGTGAATTGGCCTGCATGAGGTCAACCAAGTACACCACCATTGATTTTGTCAAGCACACACAAGAGCATGCACAGCCGACTCAGGTCACTTCACAACGGGGACTGGTACTTTTCACCGTTTTGGTCCTGGCAAGTGTATCTCAACTCTCTCAAGCATACATCGAGTGTCTTCGTCATCCTTCGAAACGTCGAGTAGTTACACGATGAAGCCTTCAGAAAAGTACTCGCAACTCCGTCAAAGTGACGACAACATCTCAACGTTGCTAAGACTAGAAGCCGAAGAGTTATCCCCCAATCCGCGTCATGGCTGGACTCGGAATTGTCTTTTTATTCTACTCGGCATTCTAGGTGCCGTGACCTGCCTGATCTTGGGATACGTCGCTCATCCAATGGCCCAACCTTCCTCCCCAACGCCGAAAACATCGACAACAAAATCAACGTCTGAACTTCACTGCGGCAACTCATCCTCCGAAGCTCGAGCGCTCGGCTGCGTGTTCGATCTCCTCACTAACAACTGGATGCCGCAGTACTGCGCGGACCCATACACGGACGGCGAGTACCGTGCCTGGGTCACCGACGCCGGTCGTGAGCTCGGGGCCTGGGCCTTCTACCACGACGACAAGGCCGAGCGGCAAGTGGCCTCGGAGGAAGAGCTGTCGGAACTGGTAGGGGAACACGTCTGGACGACGACGGAAAACCATCTCGCGCACTGCGTGTTCCTCGCGCGGCGTATGCACCGGCTCGTGACGGGCGAGATTGCCGCCGTAGCGCATAACACTTTTGCCCATACGATGCATTGCACTAAAGCTGTTCTCAAAGCCCTTCAGGCCATGGGGGAGCATTCCGGGGACGTCGCGCAGATTGGGTCTACTTTCGACGTGGGTATCGTGTCGTGCTTAGTCTAGGGAAGCTTGCAAGGTCTGGGGATATACGTGTAATCAGGAGCTTAATTACATGCTTTTACTCACTCGTTTGCGAGAACTAAGTATATACAGCAGCTAAAAGACACCTTGGTTGAACTTGCAAAGACAGTAATATGTCGTAGACGCGGAAATCATAATCGAGATACGCAAGTACTTCAGCGACTCGAACATGGTTTGGATACTTCAGACATGCAAGTTGAATTTCATTCACTATTCGCAAAGTAATTACTCTCTAATTCTCTCACCACTATAATCCCCCATCGGCGATCTAGTAGAGTTTCCCGCTGAATACAATGATGACTTAGGTAAACAGCCTAGTACACACAAACGTGGCACGAATAACACCATTGGTACTATTCAAACGGCCAAGGAGTCTCACCTGCGAATGTTGTTAGCTTTTTCCAAAATACAAGATAGATAGCAGGGTTATATGTACCGGTCCACGGATGTTTAAGGATGGGGCCAATAGGAGGAACTGTATGTTCCTCCAAGAACCTCTCCAGCTTGTCCGGGTTGGCGCAAATGTGCGGGGCGTGGTGAATGTTCACAGGGTGCGGATCGTCCTCATGCCACTCAAAGATCAGAAGCGTCATATCAGCGTGGCAGAGCTCTGATTGGCGAAGCCTAGTTACTGGAAGATTAGCAAACATTCTGGACCATGGTTGGATACAGAGAATCTCGTCGTACATGTCGATGCAATGATCTGCATTTGGTGTGTTAGCATGAGTAATCAAGGATGCAACTTCGAAGGTCTTACCAATGTGTCGAGGAATTGGTGTCTCTGGGGTCGGCGGGAATTGTGCTCTTGTTTCAGGATAGTATTCAGGGAGCATCCACTGTCGGATAGTTTTCTATAATCGTGTAAGTAGAATGATGCTTGTAGGTCGGTATGAGCATAATTTGACAAACCAAGCAATGTATGTTATGTATGTAGCTGAAAGTTCCCATGATTCCGCCTTGTTCATCTTGGAATTCTGTGAGGATGGCGTTCGGGGTTGCTTTCGTCCAGCCAGGTTTTGGCACGCGAAGAGTGTAATCTGTTGAAGTATTAAAGCTGAAATGGCTAGGAAATTAGATCAAGGTGGACTTTCTCCTCACGTAATCAGCCCAAGCGGCCTCCAATTCTGGCCGAGGTTTCCCTCGGTATCGACCATGGATTTCAAACTTGTCATCATAGGTTTGAAGTTGTAACTGCACTGCAGGTGCTATCCAATCTGCGTAATAGATGTAAGTTATTTGCTCAGGTACTTTGTGCATCACGAGTATAAAAATTCACCACGGCTGATGGACTGACCTGCGTGTGGCAACCGAACAGATGGAGTGTCTTCAGCCATGGTAACTGCTCTGGGGGTGCTAATCATGAGAAGCAGTCCAATGTTCAGCACTAAAACGAAGGTATTCACAGCCAGGAAAGCCCAGTTTCTCTTCTGCTGCTGTTTGTGTTGCTTCGTAGTCCTTTCGTGACTAAGAAGGTTCTGAGTATCCGAGTCATAGTCTTCATACTCAAACGAAGGGGATCGAATATCCATTGCAACTGTCTCCTTAGAAGACATTCTCCAAAAAGCTGAGAAAGTGGTTCGAGGCCGGAGTTTTTGCCTAGGGGAGGGGACATCAGATTCAAAATCTGACGATCTGAATAACCGCAAGAAAATTATTAACTAGACATTTACCTAGCAGGAAGCCGGCGCTTGTTCCAAGAGCTTGGAGCACACTGGTCGAAATAGGAAGGTCGTAGCCGTAATGGTCTTATTAGTGGGGTTGGTCAAAGTTCATGCATGTAAGTATGCAAGATGACCTTGCACCATAAAGTGGAGAGTTGTAAGCATGCCTCAAACTGAGATGATTACATGGCATCAAGTTAATCACGAAAGGCCAGACCTGCATGCGCAACCGTTCGTGCTTCCCATGGTCATCAGTGCAGAATAGTTTGGTAGACATACAAACAAGATTCCGAGACCATGGCAGATCAAGACATGCTATATATGTGCATTGCAGTGTCCCTACAACTTATCTATCCATCTGTACAAACCATACATTCGTCGCTTGGGCAATTCATCCAACAGCCCTTCAGCTTATACCTTATTCTAACTACCCAGAACCTTCGCCATCATTTGCCCAAAATGAAGTTCTTCCAAGCTATTCTACCGCTCCTGGTTGTTGGAGCTATGGCTTCTCCTATCCTCTGTGAGTCTGATAGAAGCATTGGTATGAATATTACTAACGAAGGATTAGACGAGACTCGGGAGCAGCTTGGTGAACTTGGCAACAGCGACAAGCGGGCGCAGCTTGGCGAGCTCGGCAACAATACGGACAAGCGAGAGCAACTTGGTGAGCTCGGCAACAACACAGACAAGCGAGAGCAGCTTGGTGAGCTCGGCAACAACACAGACAAGCGAGAGCAGCTTGGTGAACTCGGCAACAGCGATAGCTAGAGTGTTGCTTTCGGTCTTTTCTGTAGGGCAAGTGCGATTCAATAGCTGCGGAACGGTTGGTAGGGCGTGGGAAGGACTCAAGACAGTTTGTGGTCACATCAGGAATTTTTGAGTACAGTCGGTCCGATCCAAAAGCGACAAAAAAAAATAAAAACCACCATAATACTAATTAATATAAATCATATTAATTAAAACTATACTATATACTATAGGAATTAATTCTATGTTCTCAAAATTATAATATCTTTATTATTAAGGAAGTTATAATACACATAATTAAATAAGCAAATATTTTTGCGTTTTATATAGTCGTTTTTTTACTTTAGTTATTACGTAACTGCCCCCCTTAATTAACCGCTCTTCTATAATTATATTAATATCTTAATAATTACAAACCCAATTCAGTACCCCTTTTATATACTTCTAATAGCTACCTTTATAAGCCTGTAATAGCGGGATTAATATAATAGTCAAAGGCTCAAAGTTCAAAGAATCTCATATATTAGAAAATACTAAGCTATAGAATAAAGTAGGAAGGATGCCTCGACCTTTAGTATTATTCCGTCTAAGTAATTCCGGCTTAGCTTCGTTTTATACCTGTTTCTAATATCCTGTCCTTAGTAGATTATACCCTTATACTAGTTATTATATTACCCCCCCTCCCTAAAAAGAAGTCTAAATGCCCTTATTTAGGAAATTATTTAGCCATAATATAGAAAAGAAAAAAGAGGAAATAATAGCCATTAACCCTATTCCGTCTAATTCCTATAGCTTACTTATAATTAAAGCATAGTCTTGACTCTACCAGAATAACCTAGTTCCTAGTATATTCCAGCTAGTCCTTAGTATCTATTACTCGTATTATGCCTATACCTATATTAATAATATAGTCTGGGAGTACTATATAGGCCATGGCTAATATTAGGACTTTTATTATCGGGCGGTCTTCAAATAGAAGTAGTAGATCAAGTCTATTTATTAATACAGGTTTTAATATAATAGCTTGCTTATCTTTCTTCTTAGTTAGGGTAATAATATTTGGCTTAATTATACTATTTCTGAGCTACTTAATTAACTTCTGGGCCTTCTCGAGCTTAATATATATATATTCTCAAGTTATTCCTCTATAATAGAGACTTATATATTAAGGGCAGCCACTTAAGCTACTTTATTATTAAATCCCCGGGCCTTGAGCTATATGATTTTGGTTTTATAGGAGCTTCTAAAGAGTTTTCCGATTTCTTAAATAATATTATATACTAATTCATTAATATTTATAAGGTATTACTTCTTTAATTCGGCTTTTAGGATTATTTGCTAGCTCTTAATTTTAGACTAGCACTTTATATAATAACTACTATTTAGTATTATATGTCTTCTGGTTATAATAGGTATCTTAATACTAGTTTGGCTACCTTTATTATAGTTAGAGTCTTCTTTATTACTAGAAGTCTTTCTATTCTTAGTCTTTTTATTATTAGAATTCTTGCTATTATCTAATGCCTTATATTTCTTAAATAAGCTAGCCTTACTCTTTTTGACTTTCTTAGTATTTGGCTCTATAAGATTAATAAGGTAGCCCTTATTAGTACTATCTATTCCGCTTATTAGACTATTAGACTTATTATTACTAGTAACTAAAACCTTTATTTTATTATTCTTAGAATATTTTACTAAGATATTTTCTATAGTAATTTTAGGTATATTCTTAAAAGTAATACGGGCCATATTCTATATATTAACCTATTCTTAAGTAAGGAAATTACTATTTTCGTTTATAAAAATAGTTTAGCTAGTAATTATATTAATAATAATAATAGTTACTAAACTTGAGATATTACTACTATTACTTAAGTTATTTAGAATCTGGTAAGTAGCCTTATTTAGTCTAGCTATAGATAATATATTACCGGGATTTCTTATTTATTTCATCTTTATTAATAGTTCTATTAAAATAATAATAGTAATATAAATAATTAAGGTTATAAAGATTAAAGTAATTAGGAAGATTTCCCTTAATTTTTAATAATATTTCGAACTAATATAAGTAAGTATTTACTTTTAGCTTAGCTTTAAGAATTTACTTTTTTTTTTTATAATTTGTCTAGATAGTAAAGTATAATCTAATATAATAAAAAAAGATATTTTACCTAGATTTCTGGAAAAGAAAATAGGTACTAATATAGTAGAATAAAGGAAATATATTAGAGTTTAGATAAAACCCGGGAAATATCTAGATTTTTCTTTTCTTTCTCTAATTATAGAGGCCTTATTATTAAGGTTTATTATTATCTGGGTAGTCTTTATTAAACTCGTCTTTTTTAGTATACCAAATCTATTTATTTAGCTAGATAGAAGGTCCTGCTTTACTAGGGTTCTATTTATAGAATTTATATAGTTTAAGTACTAAGTTTTTAAAGTTTAATATAAGGTATTATTTATTATCTATATCCTATTCTTTTTATTTAATCTTATAATAAAGCTTACTATAAAGTACCTTGAAAAAGAGAATCTTTTCGACTTCCTATTTAAGTTTACTATTAACTTTAGTAGAACTAGGCTCTTTATTAGTCTGGCTAGATAGTAGATTAGTAAAATCCTTATAAAGTCTATTTATATAGAAAATTAGCCAAATCCTATATAATAGAGGAAGATCTAATTAATATAAATAGTCGACTATTTTATTAATCTTAAATAGTCTAGTAAGAAAGTAGTCTAATTTATTAGATAAATAGTCCGTTTTCTATATCTTTTTAATTATATAGACTATATTTCCTGAACTAAAGTTCGGTTCTTACTATTTCTTATTAGCTTACTTAGCTTAATATTCCTAAGCTACTACTATATATTCTCGGGTATAATTAATAGTAGTATTAATTCTCTTAGCCTACTATTATACTTTCTCCTAATTAAGTTTCTCTCTTAGTATTTTAAACTCTATTATTAGTAATATCTAGTTAAAGTTTAGCCTGGGTTTATATTTATAGTTAATTATTAAGGAAAATAAGCTAGTTAATTTATATAGACAGGTAGTACCTATAATATTAAGTACTAGAAATAAATCTGCCTAATTATCCTAGAAATAATTAATAAAGAAATAAAGTCGGGTATTAATAATCTGGTTAATAATTTCTGTTTATTTATTAGTTTAGATATATTCTATAATTAAGAGCTTTAGCTTAGTTCTAGTTAATCTTAATAGTTTATTTATAAAGTCTAAAATAAATTAGGGTCCTTAATTACTTGTAATAGTAAAGAAAGACCTTCGGAATTACTAGATATAATAGTAGAATAGGCTAGTAATAATCCTGGCTATAGTATTCTTAGTTATTAGTAGGCTTATATATTATTTAGATAATTAATTAACTATAACAAATATATTATTACATTTTTTATTTATAGAACTAGAGATATAGAAGTCTATAAACAAATTATCTCATATTTTTAAGAGAACCGGTAATAGGTATAATAGGTCTAGTATTTTATTTCTTGGCTTATAAGACCTTTAATATTTATAGTAATTTGCCATAAAGCAGTTAATATCTATAGAGAGAATAGGCTACTAGTAAAGTCTCTAAACTAGGATTTTTATCTTATTTTAACTAGAATATATAGTAATTATTATATTATAAATTTATTATAGAAGCCTAGTTTATAGATTATTATATTTATCTAATATAATAAGTCTTTTATTACGAAATATATAGCTATTTAATATTTCCTATAGTTCCGTATTTTCCCGAACTTTTCTATATTTATTCTCTAGGGCTAGGTCTATCTAATTAGCTTATAGAACTTTAACTATAATAAATAGCTTATCTATTTCTTTTACCTTAGTAAGAATATAAGCTATATCTATTATTTTAGTAAAAGCGAGAATTAGGTCTAATAGAATAACTTATCTAGTTCTTTTGGCTTCTTTAGCCTATTTCTAAGTTAATATAAGTTTATTCTTTCGGAATAAGATATTAGTAATAGTATTATCTTTATCTGGCTAATAGGTAATCTAGTAATAGAATTATAATAGGAAACCTATTTATTAGATTTATTATTTATTTAAGAGCTTCTTAGTACTAAAATACTCGAGAGCTTTATAGTTAGTAATAATTAGAAAATTAGGTAAACTAATTAGTTCTATTTACTATTTCCGGAGTTCTTAGATAATAATAAGAAGTTCCTTATTATAAACTTTATAGTAGCTTTTGGCTTCTTAAAAAGCTTTAAAATAGAATAAGACCGGATACTATTATTTATTCTCTGGGCTTTTTTAAAAAAGTATACCCGTAATAGCTAGATCCAAATAGTCGGTTTCTAGGCGGGTTTCCCTATTATATTTAAAATAGAGAAATATAGGAATAAAGAGAAGCAAATCTTTAAACTAATTAAAGGCATCTAGCTAGGTTTTATTAAGTATAAACTTTAATAGAATATCCTTTTTAGTTAGATAGTTTAGGGAGCAGGAAATATATCTATAGGCTTAAATAAACCTATAATAGAAATTATAGAAGCCCAAAAATAACTATATTTCCCTTTTTATTATAAATTAGTACTAGTTTTAGATAATAGAGGTTTTAATAGGGTCTACCTATATACCTTAATTTAAGATAACAAATCCTAAGAATATTATTTTAAAGACTTCAAATTTATATTTATAGATATTAATTTATAATCCGGTATTCTAAAGCTTCTATAAGACTATTTTAATATATTATTAATACTTCTTCTTATTCTTGGAAAAGATTAGTATATTATTAATATAGGCCAAGTAAAAGTCATCTAAATAATTTATTAGGATAATATTAATATATTACTAGAAGATTATTAGACTATTATAAAGTCTAAATAATAAAACTGCTAGTTTAAAGAATTTATATCTCGTCCTAAAAGCTGCCCATATTATAGAAGCTAGTTCTATATAAATTTAATTAAAAGCATATTAAATATCTAATTTAGTAAATACTAATAATTTGGCTAATTAGTTAAGAGTCTCGGTAATAAGCGGCAGGAAATAGTAGTTCTTTTTTATTATAGCATTTAGCTATTAATAATTAATATAAAATTATAGGCTACCGTTTTTCTTTTTAATAAATAAGACTAGTAATAAAAAGGGGAATTCAGATAACTTAATAAAATTCTTTTTTAGGTTCTTAATAAGATACTTTCTTATTTTTTCGAGTTTACTAGAGCTTATCTTATAAAAGTAGGCTATTTTTATTAAGAGATCTGGTCTATTAAAACAGAGCTTATAATTAAAGAATTAAGACTAGGAAAGCTCATTTACTGCTTTCTTAGAGAATACTCTAGTTATATTATATAGCTATATAGGAAAAGATATCCGGAGCTTTTAAAGTTCTTTAGGATTAAAAAATAATATATTACTAAAGATATTAGATTTATCTATATTCAGGAAGTATATTAGGTTACTAGTTTAAATATAGTATCCGGTGGGCTATAGTATTAGTTATCTAATTACTATAAATAATAGTAGATATCTCTTTAGTTTATAATCCTGTTTTTCAAGTATATATTTAATTTTATTAATAGTAACTAATCCGACCAAGTTACCGGGGTCTTTAATACTTAATTAAAAAATAGCTACTCTAATAAAATAGCAGAAATAATCTAGTAACTTAACTATTTTAAGAGTATTAGGATCTAGCCTTTTCTTTCTTACCTAATATTTGGCTTTTCTTATAGGAAGATCTTATAGAAAAATAAGAAATATATTCTTTTATTTCTCGGGTCTAGTTTTACTAGTTTCTTTTAGGATCCTAGTTAGAATATCTTTAGAGTAGTTATCTTTTTAATATTTCTTATTAAAATATTGGATTTTCTAAATAAGGTCTGGCTAATTTGTCTTATAGTTCTTTAGCTAATAGAATTAATTCTATTAATAATCTAATAAGATATTATACTTTACTAGCTATTTCCTTTCTAGAATTATATTATAAGAGCCGAGGTTAGTAATAAACAGGTATTATTAAGTTTAGAAATACTAATTAATAGCTAGATCTATAATAGCTATATATTAAATAGCTTTACTAGGTTATTTATTAAAACTTTATAAGGAAACAAGGGTTTTAAGTTTATATAAGGGCATTTATAATACTTTTATTAAGGAATAAATATGCTTTTAGTTAATTAAAGTATATATATTTACTTTAGTATTTACTAAATACTAGAAAGTTATAGTTTTGCCTTTCTAATATACTTAATAATTAATAAGGAACTAGTTCCTACTAATTAGCTAAATGAGATTTACGGGTTCTTAGTAAAGTTCTTACTTTAGAAAAGCTATCTTTATACCTAGAGCTAGACTTTTCCCGACTTATTAATATTATACTTCTTATTAAATAGTAAATAGAAGTCGGTATTCTCGTTATTTACCCCTAAATTATTAGCTCTCTCTAAATAATTCTCTTTAATAGATATAATCTTATTAAAGTTAGAACAGGTACTTTTCATATATCTAGGCTTTCTATAGCTATAATAATAAAAACCCTCTGGTTAGTCTAGTCTCTTTTCAAATTCTCGGCAAACTACCTTCTTTAGTTATAAGAATACTAGCTACTAAGATTAATTTACTAGATATAGGATTACTATAGCTCCTTGAATTCCGGTAGGCTTTCTAGCCCGAGATAATATTTAATAGCAAGTAGTTTATACTAGTTATTTCTCCTGAAATTACTAATTTTTAATTAAGAGAAGCCTATTCTCTTATTTCATATACTACTTAGTAAGGTCCCTAAAAGCATTGAACTTCTTATTACCTAAGCTCTTAAGTAGCTCGAGATTTATTTTATTTATTAAATTATTATATTAGTTATCTAGTAACTTCTCTAGTTTATTATTAAGTAAATAAACTCTATTTAGAATACTAGGAATAGCTTATTTCTTTATTTCAGGTACTAGTATATCTCTTTTATTTCCTAGTACTCTATTTCTTTGCTTTTATTATAAGCTTACTAGAGGATCTTAAAGATCTATTTAATAGTTAAGATCTATCTAACTAATCCAGGTTCTAGTTAATTATAAATAAAGTTACAAGTATCTTTAGTAACTAGTTATATTATATAAGTAATTTTTAGTAGTTTATTATTAAATTCAGAGAAGTTCTATATTAGTTTATTTCTTATATTAAATATCTAATTATTAATCTAGTAATTATTCTTATTTATAAATAAAGCAGGATCCTTAATTCTAATAAGCTATAATTAATTACTATAAACTAAAAGCAAAAGAGAGCCTTAGTATTAGTCCCTAAATAGTTCTCCTAATAGGGATCTATAATATTTCTAAATATTTGCCTATTTAGATCTCTATTTTATTACTTCTTTTTATATTAGTCTTTCTCTTATATGAAGTTAACTAGTAATTACCTCTAGTTTATTAACTTTCTTAATAAGTTAATTAATATATAAGTGGAATTTCTAATAGTATTTCGCTTATTTATTAGCTATAAGATAGTATTTATTAATAAAATTATCTCGTATAAGTAATCTTTACTAAGCCTTATTTATTTTCGGAATATTTATACTAATTTTAAGTTCCAAGTTAGCTAGCTATTTCTTAATATCTTTTTCCGGAATAGTATTATAATAGCTTTCCCGGTAATATAGGTTTATAATATTAAAGTCCGGCTTCTTTATTTTATTATATTAGGGCCTCTTATCTAATATACCTATAGTAATAATACTTGGCCCCGGGCTATTTATAGTAGCTTTAGAAAGAGTATTAGCTATAGAAGTAAGTACTAAGTAAGTTCTTCTTATTTAATATTAGTAAACTATAACTAATTATTGTCTTATCTAGTTTTAAATTAGTAGACTAAAACTAACTATTATTTTTTCTTATTTTAAATTAATAAACTACTACTAATTCTTCTTATACTAGGGAAAAGGGCCGGTTCTTTTATCTTTATTAGTATTAAGGGAATATTATTTACTCTAGTTAAAAGTCAGGCTCCGAGATTAACCGGATTATAAAGAATAATATCTTTCTTCTTTTATATTAGTAGAAGACTAACTACTAGAAAAGAAATATTATCTGTTTTAGTTAAGAGTCAGGCTCCGAGATTAACTAGGTTATAGAGGATATTATACTTCTAGTTAAACTCTTTAGTTCTTTATAGTTCGAGGAAGTTATTAAATATTAAAAATAGTATTTTATCTTTACTTTCTAAGAATAAATACGGGTTCTTTACCGGTAGTATTATATTACCTCTATAGGCCGAGTTAAATAAGCTTAGTATTATATAATAGTAGAATTAATATAATAGTTAAAGGCTTAAAGTTTAAAGAATCTCATATATTAGAAAATACTAAGCTATAAAATAAAATAGAGAGAATAACTTAATCTTTAGTATTATTTTATTTAAGTAATTCCGGCTTAGCTTTATTTTATATCTATTTCTAATATCCTATCCTTAGTAAATCATGTCTTTATACTAGCTATTATAAAGCCTTTAGAAATGCAAGAGAGCTAATTTAACTCTTGATTTAATTATAGTTCTTATTATAGCTAAAGAAGCTATAATTCAAGTATTTATTAATAAATAGTATAGGAAATCCTCTAATATAGAAAATAATTCTAATAAATTAGATATTAAACAAAATAATAAAGTAAAGCTTAAAGATTTGACTTTTTTTTAGGCTTAGTAAAAGCTTATTATTAGTAGTAATAAGACGATTATTTTAGAGAAGCCTATATTTATATAATAAGAGTAAAGACTTATAAAATAGGCTAATAAGTTTCTTATTTTATTTTATTATTTTTATATTATAATATAAGTATACTAATATTATTTCTAGCTTTTAGAGGCTTATATATTCCCAAATTAATAAAGAAATTAGTAAAGCTATTAAGAACTTAATAAAAATATATATATAATTAAAGGGCAAAAGATACTCAAGTTATAGAGTAATCTAGTAAGCTTAAGACTCCTATAATTATATTATTTTTTAAATAAAAGAAGCTATAATTCAATATTATTAGGAGATTAATTAATATCTCTAGAAATATATAATTAAGAGAAAAGCAAAGGCTTAAAAATAAAAATAATAGAATAAATAAGCTGCTTTTAGATACCCTTATTAGAAATGCTTATAGAGATAATAAAGCTCTAAATATATAAATAACTTACTAAGAAGTCCTTAATAATATAAATATTAAGCTAACTCAAATTAAAGAGCTATATACTTTATATATAATTACTAACTTATACTTATTCCGGTAATATATCTAATAGCTTCTAAAGCTAGAATAATATTAACTTAAAAGAATTAATATATTACTTAAATAATAGAAAGATACTAGCTCGGCAAATTAGGGGGCTATTTAATTACTATTAATAGTAATATAGTATTCCTCAAGAAACTAGAAATAGTAAAAAAAAAAGTATCTTTTATCTAGATAATAAGAATACTTTTTTAGCCTGCTATACTTAGTTAATTAATTAAGAGCTTGGAATAATATTACTAAATAATTTCCTAAATACTATTAATTAGGAGATTTTACCTCAATTATTATTAATAATAGAAAAGCCTATTACTTATAATATAGTTTACTTATAGCTTTCTAGGCTCGGCTTTTATTACTATAAAACTAAGAAAGGGCTTTATATAAATAGATATAAATACCCTAATATAATTAAGTATTATTAAAAGGTATTTTTACTTTTAATAAAAGAGCTTTTATTATATATAGTTTAATATAAGAAGAATAAAGCTAGTATATAGTATATAATTTAATCTTTACTTCTAATTAAAGTTTAGATATATATAATATACTTCTATAATAAGAGCTATTTCTATGGATTTAATTACAAAAAGAGCCTCTAGCTAGTAGATAATTAGTAAAAAATATCCGGAAAAAGTAAAAAGAGGCTAATTTATAATTCTGAATTTATAGACCCTAAGAAGCATATTAGAATACTAAATAATAAAGGCATTTTTATTCCGAATAATCTCAATTTAGATACTTATTAAATTATATATTTAGGCTTAAATAGGAACTCCTAGTAAGATATAAAATAACTACTAGTATAAATTACTAGAATACTTAATATATTTGAATAGAAATACCCAAACTATATAGTTATTCTAATATTTAATTAGTCTTCTATATATACTTTATATAATAAAGATATACTAAATATCTTTAGTATAAATAAGGAATTAGAGAGAATTAAAAAGAGTAATATTAAGGCCTATAGAAAAGATATATACTTTCTACTAAAGTATATAATTCCGAAGTTATAGAATACTATTTAAGTCCTTTAGTAACTTAATTTAAATAGAGAAAAAGAGCCTAAGAATATAGAATAGATTCTTATTAAGTAAGATTATAATATTCCTGGCTTAAGATTTAAGTATCTAAAGAATACTAAGTATATTATATTCCTTAAATACCCTCCTACTATTAAATAAATATATTATTTAGCTTATATACTATTAAATTACTAAGACTTCTTTAAAAAGAAGTCCCAAGTTAAAGAGCTTATTATAGATTAGGAATATAAGGCTATATTTTTACTAAAGTTCTATTATGAAATTAATTTAATTAAAATATACTAGAGATATAGTAAAACTTAATATTATTAAATAAAGAAAACTAGCTTTCCAGATACTAAGATTAAGATAATAGAGATACTTAAAGCTTATTTAATTAAGACTATATAAAGGTTTTATAACTATATATTCTATTAGATAAATATATATTAGAAGGAATTAAGTATTAAATAAGCTACTTAATATATACGGAAGCAAAAACACTATAGAATAATATCTAAAAAGGTAATAGATAAATGAAATAATATATAAAAGTAAGGAAAAAAAGATAGCTTAGTAATAAGTAAGGTTTATAGATTTAGTTCGGCCAAAAATTAGCTTAAAACCTATATAATTAGGGACCTACTATATATATAATATATATAGTACTAGAAAAAGCTATATTTAGTATTTAGGAAGGCTTACTTGAGCTTATAGGGCTTAATTATTATTATTATATTAATAATAAGGCTAGTAAGATGCCGTGATCTTTCCCTAAAGCCCGGGCTTACGTGACCTTAGTAAGTAAATATTTTTGTGTTTTATATAGGGAAAAATCAAAAAAATAAAAAGGGTCTATATACTTTAAGCCTCGATTATTAATGAACTATAAATTATATTAAAAATCTAATTAATAGGTATTTTTCGCCTGGTTCTATTCTATAATCGTATTACTTAGTATAAATTAATTAGGGTTATAGTTAAAAAGTTATTATGGGCGTAAAAGAGCGACCGTTTTGTTGCTTTTGGATCAGACCGACTGTAGTGGTCAGGGTTAGTAGTTTCGTTAAATATATACTCGTTCATCTCACATTGCTTGGCGAAATCTCATGTCTATTTCAGCCACAAGGCTCTGGAGGTATTAGCGTTCAAAGCCTTACGGGTGTGTTAGATTTCGTCTATATATCTTATGGGCGTATGCTATGAATTCTACATATATTAATTACAGACTTGGGTATAGGTATTTCGGGTACTATTAGTACTTACTCTAGTCATTATTCAGCCCGGGTTAAGTTATATGGGTGGATATCCGGGAAATAGATAGTTGCTAGGGTGTTTTTTTTTTTGGATGCCCGGCAGGTAACCCGGAATATAGTAAATTAACCCTAGTAGCTAATTAAATCGCCTGCCTGAAATAGTTTTATATAATACTAAAAATTATAAAACAAACTAATCTTGCTCTTTAAGCTAACTAAGTAATATAATATATATTAATTATTATACTTTACTATATTAAATTAACTAGTAATAGGCTTTAGTTTATTACTTATTAAAAAAGTCTCTTTATATCTTTTTCAAAGACTTTTTTAATATATAATAAAGTTATTATTAGTATAGCTGTTCCTTTGGGAGTTACGTATGTAGTTACGGGATACGGGACACGGGATATAGGCAATGGGATATAGGCAATAGGATATGGGATACGGGATATAGTCATGTGACCTCGCATCCTATTAGTGACTCGACTAGTAGACTAGACCCCTTTAGGCTTAGCAGATTTAGGGATCGCATATTAATACTATAATACTGCAATCCCTACTTCTAAATAATAACAACTTTACTAACCTTATACAAATAGCACTTCCATGCCTATATAACGGTATTATATGTTCCTAGTAAACCGATACTAATTAGTTTATATATATAAATCAGAGAATAGAATCTTTTAAGCTAAAGAAGTATCCGGTAGCCTATAGCAAAATTAAACTAGTCTATATTAAAAGGGGGAATTACCTATTAACTCTATAAAGTATCCGGTAGCCTAAGGGAGAAAATAGCTAGCTCTTGCCAAGGACTAATAATTACTTTATTAAAGGGGGGAATTACTCGTTAACTTTATAAAGTATCTAATAGCCTAAAGGAGAAGACTTTAGTTCTTACTAATTAATAAGCGGTTAGCTATTTAGTCATTTATTTACTTAACTATCTACTATCCTTTAAAACCAACTTCTTTTAGCCCCAAGACTACCTTCTTAAAACCCATCTTTTCCACTTATATAATACCCGTATTTACGGGATACTCTCTCCGGAATATATATTTTATATATGCCCTTAAAGCTCTTTAACTACTACTTTAATTTTACTATTAAATTGAGTTCTTTAAGCTTTAAACTCTCCCGGAATTATAATATTTCACTTCCTAAATTTCTTATTATAAACGAAATATTTAAGGGCGAAATATTTACTTTAATACCTATAATATTTCTAGGTATCTAGGGTATCTGGTATCTAAACCAGGTATCTGGATATTTTTATTACTAAATCCTTTTTATAAACTTATTATAAATTACCTTACCTTTAAACCTCTTTTATTATAAATCATATATATATTAAGAAGGGCTTGACCCTAGGGATTCGGTATAGCGGAACTATAAGATAAATACATATAGGTAAAGAAGTAAAAAGGCGGTATTAACCTAATTACTTATAGTAATAAGGAAGTCCTAGACTACCTTAATACTAGACTATTCTAGTATAAGATAGAGAAGTCGACTAATAATAATCTCTGGGAATTATTTAAGGAAAATTTTAGTAATTTCGATCTCGAAGTACTTAATTATCTAGATTAATATATACTATATAAATTACGAGCTACTTTATAATATAGTAGTATTTATATTAAATAAAATAATAAGGGACTTATTATTATATAGTCTTTAGTTAATACTATTTAGGGAAAAGAGTAATATACCTAGACTATAGCTAATATTATTACTACTAGACTAGACCTTAATACGGGCCCTATTACCTTATTATATATATCTCTTAATAATAGTATTATAAGAAATTAATAAACTAAACCGATTATTACTTATATTTCTTTACTACCTATAATTATTCCTACTAGTACCAGACCGCAGAAAGCTAGTAATAATAGATTTCTATTACTTTTATTACCTCTACTATTTTTAAATAGCCCTTTAGCTAGCCCTCTTATTATAAAGCTAATTAGAGAAATAGTAAAGATATATACCGAGATATAGAAATATAATAGAACTAATAGTAGTTTTAACTAAAAACTTGCTATTTTCTTTAATATCTGCTAATATATAGAGCTTTTATAAAAGGTATTAGTAAGAGCTTTTCCTACTATATTAAAAGAACTAGTATAAGATTATTTTTATAATAACTAGCTCTCTTAATATATATATAAAGAGGCCTATATAAATATTTATAGCTTCTTTAAAGGCCCTGGTTTCTAATATTAAAACTTAGATAAGTGGAATACTACTATAATAGTAATTATAATAGCTTAATACCCTAAAAAAAAATATTTGAGCTTGTCTAGTTACTAATTAATAACCTATATAAATTATAATATGAACTAGTACCTGCTCTATAAAATACCGAATTCCTATATAATAAGATTATTACTTCCTATTAAGGCATACTAGTATACTAATATATAGTTTTGGATTCTTCTTCTACTTTCGGCTAACTTATTAATAAGCTCTAATTATCTATTACTACTTATAAGAAGAAATAATAGATTAATACCGAGATTCTCTTTACTAATTAATAATACTATTTTTAAAATCCTCTAAATTACCGTCTATCCGGAAATTATTAATACGGACCTAGCCATAACTTCGGAACTTGTAATAACTACTTTAAGCCATATAACCATAATAATTATATTCCGAAATCGTATTTTATATATAAGAGACCTAAATACCGCTTATAGAAGTATATACCGGAAGAATAAGAGGCTAAGAAGGCTCGATTTAAGAATAGAAACATTTACTAATTTAGATCCCGAAATACCCGTAACTTTAATAAACGCTTTAGTAATACTTATATATAGTATATTACCGAATTCAAAGAAGAAGAGAATAACGAGAGTAATAAGGATAAACTAATAGATAATGCTTTTAAAGCCTTATTAGCAGAAATGGATAAAGGAGAGAAATATTACTCTAATTCCTATTTTACTTCTATTAAAAGCTTCCTAGCCACTCCCATAGCCCCTACTCTTACTATTTCTATAACTAATACCCTTATAAATAACCTTATTTCCCTTTCTCTTATATACCAGATAATAGGCGAAAACTATACCTTGGAGCCTATTAAATAAATAAAAGATACTCAGATATTTATAATTAATAATATATTAAAATATAATACTTATTATTTTTATAGAATTATAATTAATACCGGAGCTACTAGATTCTTAACTACTGGTTCTAACTAATTCCAAGCTTTATAGTAAACTAATAATAGTATTTAACTTAATAAAACTACTAAAGATCAAATTAATATCTAGTTTAGTATTAGATCTATATCCTCTATTAGATTTATAATAATAAGAATACTAATTAGGCAAGTATAATTTTATATTATATCTATAAAGACTTTATTTTTACTTAGTTTAGCTAATATAAACAAGCTAGGAATCTACTTTAATAATCTTACTAATTATCTCGTTACTTCTAATAGATGCTTTATACCTATAGTATAATGTTTTAGATACTCTTTCCTGCTTTGGAATATTACTCTATAAAGCTTTATTTCCGAATTCTTTACTTGTAATTCCTGCTTTTTTATAGAGGTCGAATTATAATATCTATATTGCCATTTTAGTTATTTATCTATTAGTAAGCTTTAAAATATACTAGAATAAGCAGGCTATAATATTAATATAGAAGCCCTTAAGTATCTTATAAAATACTATAAGTAATACCAGAAATTTGGATAATTACCGGAATAATTTAAGTTTAACCTAAGAGATAATATTAGCTTTAACTATTCTATTATTATTAATATTTTCTATATTTCTGGTAAGCCTATATTTTATATTATTAATAAAGATACTAGATATTAAGCCGGCTAATAGCTTTAAAATATTAGTATATTATATACTTGGGATACCCTAAAGTAGTATTGAATTAATACCTATTTAGGCCCTCCCGATTAGATTATAGCAGATACCAGAAAGTAGTTTACTAGTAAGGAGTTTGCTTAGCTTGCGAATACTATAGGAACCAAGGTCAAAATTATTCCTATAGAAGCTTATAGTTCCGTCGGAATTATAGAATATTATTATAGCCTAATTTAATATACTTACCTTATTATTATAGCCAAAATTAATGGAATTAATAAGGATACTATACTCTAAATAGCTTTTAAGGCTATTAATAATTTCGCTAGACCTAATAGTATTATCCTAATCCTCTTAGTTTATAGTACTTTATCCCGAATAACCGAATATAATACCCTATTACTAACTATATTATAGTAATTAGTAGTATTTAAGAAAGTAATAGTAGAAATTCAGAAGCTTTAAGCTAGATACCAGATTACAAATACCCTAAATACCTGAAATAGTTCTAGTACTACTAATATCTATAAACTTCTCTTAAATTCGGATATTCTCGTATAGTATAAAGGAAATACTAGTTAATCTAGTAGTTAGGATGGGCCATATAAGCTAGTAGCCGTTAATAGAGAGAACTATATACTAGCTTTACTATACGGTAATACTACTTTCTGCTTAATCTCTATAAAGCTCTTTTATATAGGGAATATTAAGGTTATTACTAATGGCCCCGAACCTGAACCTATTCCCGAACTCTATAGTAAGGCTAAAGGCAATACAGGTATAATTCCTCCTGCTATTCCCGCTATTTTACTAAAGTATAATAGAGGATATCCTTATAAGAACCCGGATTTTACGGTATTCCTATAAAATAATAACCTATATAAGAACTCCCGTTAAGTTAAAGTTACTAGCCTTCTAGAAAAGGGCATATTTAAGATTACTTCCAGATCTTAGGTACTAAAGGAGATATATATCTTTAACTTCCGGTTTATTAATAAGATTAAGAATAAGAATACGGAAAGAGAGTTTAAGAAGTCGAGACTAGTTATCTAGGCTTATAATAATAGTAAAAAATATATAGTATTAATATAATTACTTATTATTTAATATATTAGCCAGAGAATTATTCTTAGTATTACTATTATAATAATAAATACTACGGAGCTATATTTATATAATATCTCGCAAGCTTATATCTAATTAATAACCTTACTTAACCGTAATTTTTATATTAACCTATCTTATAAGCTTACTAGAGAGCTAAATCTGAATAATAATTCGGTTCTAAAGGTCGTGAAATTACTATATAATATACCGGAAGCTGGGAACTACTAGTTTAAAACTTACTATTCCTATTATATTAATAAGCTTTCTATAAAATAGTTAACTTATAACCCTTGCTTCCTCTATAGTAAGTAACTCTTCGGAATTATTAGCCTTTAAACTAATAATACCCTATTTATCGGAAATAACGATTTTGTAAAGACAAAGTAACTAAAGCTCTAAAAAGCTAAGTTTTTGGCCAAGGAATATAAATACCTTACTATTAACTATAATCTCAAGTTTAATAGAGGTATTATTTATATAAATATTACTAGAATTACTCTTATATAGGAATACTAGTATAAAAACCTCCGAATTATTTCTATAAAGAATACTATTACTATAAGTAATAAGAGTACTATTTATTAAGATCTTTCTATTAAGAACTAATATATTATCTAATATACTAGAGAAGTATATATTATATTAGTCTATTAACCAGAAGCTTTATATAACCTATTAATTACTGCTCAAGCTATTAAACTCTCGGAAACTAATATAAAGGCACTTAATAAGCGCATTTAATAGCAAATTAAGAACGCTACCAGAGGACTAAGATTCGTAAAGCTAGTAAAGGAGTTCTTATATTTAATCGTTTTTATAGATACTTTATTTACAAATAATAGAGATTTCTCCTCCCAAATTAGATATATTCTAGTTCTAGTAAACGGAACTAGATATACTAATATTATTTACTAGTTCTTTACTAAATGCAAGAGAATTACCAGAAGCATTCTAGCTTTGGAACTCTATAGTATGGCTTATGGCTTTAATATAGGCACTTTAGTTAAATCTATAATTAATAAAATACTAGAAATAGAACTATTACTAGTAGTCTGTACGGATTCGAAGTCGTTATACGAATACCTCGTCAAATTAGGAACTACTCGAGAAAAGCATCTAATAATTAATATAATATACCTCTGCCAGGCATATAAATAACGAGAGATTATAGAAGTCAAATAGATTAAGGAAAAATTAAATCCTGCCGATTCCATAACGAAATTAAAGCTAATAAACGCCCTCAAGTACCTAATTAATACGAATACCATATAATTAGACGTAGAGAAATAGGTCAAGTATAGATAGGGCAAGAAATAAATATATGGGATAGGAGGATATTATAGAAGAGGAAGTTACGTATAAAAGGCTACGGCCTTTGGTATATAATTAAAACCTCGGAAGCGATATGGATATATAGAGTATTTGGGAAATCTGGTACTAGGCCGGATTAGGGAATTTGTATATAATCGGAGGGAGATACTATTTTTCGCGTTTTTAGAGAGTTTCTAGTATTAGTATAGCTATTCCTTTGGGAGTCACATATATAGTCACGGGATACGGGATACGGGACATGGGTAATGAAATATAGGCAATGGAACATGGGATACGGGATATAGTCATATGACCTCGCATTCTATTAGTAACTCGACTAGTAGACTAGACCCCTTTAGGCTTAGCAGATTTAGGGATCGCATATTAATATTACAATACTATAATCCCTACTTCTAAATAATAACAACTTTACTAACCTTATATAAATAGTACTTCCACGCCTATATAACGGTGCCATGCATTCCTAGTAAACCGATAGTTATTATAGCCTCTAATTTATTACTAATAATATATTTATTAGCTCTTATTTCTTTTTATTCTTTATTTCATATTTGCTTTAAAGAAGTTACAAAAATTTGTTATATTTAGCTTAAACTTGCTTTATTTAAACTAAAGATTATTAATTACTTATTCTTTAAAACTAATATTTATAAGATTTATTAAGATATAATACTAAGTTATTAAAAAATTATATTAATTATTATATAATAAATATAATTAAAGATTAATAAGGCTTATAAAGTTCGAATATTATAATTAATATATATATATATATATATAATATAATTAGAGGTTTTTAAAATAAAATAATTAAAAAAAACTAATAATTCTTTTTAAATAATTTTATAAAATATATGTTTTTTTAAGTATTATTTATATCTTAATTTTATATAACTTAAAGACTTAGTTTTTAAGATTATATTTATTTAAATAAGCTTTTTAAAATATATATTTTATATTTATAATATTATTAATAATTAAACTTATAAAGTTTATAGTTTTTTATTATATTTTAATAATATATAATTATATTATAATAAAAATTATATTAATATTTATTTAATTATAAGCTTTTATATAATTTCTTAATTGTTTTCTTTATTTTATATTTAGTTCTTTTTCTTTTTATAAAAAAAACTTTTAAATAATTTAATATATATTTCATTTATATAATATTTGTTTAATTCGTAATTATACTTATTTAATTTATTCTTATATATTCTTTTTTAATATTAATTTCTTTTAATAGCAAAACTAAAATAATTAAAATAAAGTATAGAGATTTTTATTTCTTATTTTATAAAATATAAAGCTAAAGAAAGAAGTAAGAGAAAGTATTAAAAAAAGAAATATTAGCTTAGTAAATAGAACTAGTTAAGTAATAGTATATTTCTTATAATATTACTTATTACTATTATATCTTTTTTAAATATATCTTTAATATTATAAATAAATAAATTATAAAAAATTAATTAATTAATATAAATAATAATAATTAAATAATAATTAATATCTTTTAATTCTTTTAATATATAACGATATTAAGGCCTTAAAATAACTGTAATAATTAAAAGTAATAATTGAGTTACGTGGTTTTTGTTTCCTTTTTTATTATATAATATATTTTTAAAACCTTTAAAATACCGGGTATTAAACGAATATACTTGTACTCGTGCGCTCTCAATTAGTTGGTACCTAGTAACTACTTACTTGACTATTCACGGGTATACCTGTATTCCCCTCAAGTCTGTTCAATCCAGAAGTCTAAGGGTTATACCACGTCATTGTGGCTTGAGCTGAACGGTGTGCTACACTGGGAAGTCAACAACTCTTAAAATGCAATGTCGTGGTAGAAAAGGGCCGATTAGAGTGCGAAATATCACCGCGTCGTGGATTTATTCTTTGCCTATACAGGGCAGTGGCAAAGCGACATGTAGTTCCTGCCCTTTCCAATATCATTGTTTGCGACACTACCTCTGTGCGACATCCTTCCTTGGGCTGCGATGTAGTCCTAGGGCTATAATATCTTCAATAAGGATGTGTGGCTGGGCAAGCGTGTCAGAAGCCCGTTTTGCGAGTGTTCAAGTGCAATCTTTCTTTCACAGCTTTCAGGCATGACAGACAGACAGTATTTTCAGATTCATGTGCTCAGTATTTAGGAAACCAGTTGGCAGTAGCATCGTGTAGACCAAAATTCCCACATGGGCCTGTGCCATCGAGTAATGCTCTGCTCTTTCTAATCTGCCTGGTTCTTCAGGGGTTTTCCTAATCTGCATCGCTATCACTTGAGTTCGAATCAAACCCATCCCTTGTGGGGCAGTTTGCCATCTCCTGGAACTTAGTTTTCAGTAACCTTAGACAGTCATCCACCTCCTTGTCCTCCACCACAAGAAGCCCGAAACGTACTCCAAACTTGCACAATTTCTGCACATCTGAGATCATCATCTCAGCCTTGTGTGCCACGCAGCATCTCAGATTGTTTCCGTTTTTATCAGTCCCGGAGAGGCTCTGCTTTGGGGATGTATAAGATTGGTGCGCGTTCTGTACGCGAATAAGGAGTTAGAAACTGTCGAACTGTTGGCGATTGACTGACTCACAGAACTTGAAATAACTTTGCGCTTATGGTCGGAATTGTTCCGGTTGATTTGGTTGGCATTTCTAGAAGCAGAATGGTTCGCCGGTGACCAAGCCATACATAGGTCCCTTGCAGTCTCGCCTCCCGAGTATGCGTTGTCTGAGCTTTCTGTCATTGGAAGCGTACTAATAGGTGACATGAGACCCTCGTTAGAAGGGAAGAAATACGCAGCATGGCTCGGAAAGGTTGTAGGTTTCAAGTCAATCGGAATGGGTTGGCGACTAGAAGGATGATGGCTATTCTCCCTATTTGCAGGAGGAATGTCCTCGCTGAGGGGTGACAGCATGGAAAGGGATCGGGGCTGAGTCGTGGCAAAGCTGGAAGCTCTAGACATGCCAAGACCGTCAGAACTGTCGCTCCTGTCGCCCGAGGACAAGGAGCTGAAGTCTATTCCACCACGAAAGCTTTGATAGTCTATTGGCGAGACAGCTGGCGATGCGCCTAATAGATTCCGGCTAGTTGTTGAAACCATAGCTAGCCCGCTAGAGGCATATTCGGTGTTGTTCCCCGTCTGGTAGGAGTCTAAGAAAGCTGTGTCGTATACTTTTTTTCTGCTTCCTGTAGTAACAAATCAGCAGAAAGATTATGAACGTCGGTAGTTACTTTTGCTCACTAAAACGTCTTTGGGCGGTGCGATTTTGACGTTTTCGCTTCTCACTTTGATCTTGTGACTCGTTCATTTCCGTATTTACCAAGCAACCCATTTCATCAAGGCGCCGCGTTTCTGCATAGCTATGATCCAAAACGCCGGATCGCAGAGCACATATTAGCTGGGAGTTCCGAAGTATGCCTCTCTCCTTGGCTAAATAAGTCCGCCCCTGCGGTTCTACACACACAAGGATTTTTATATGGTAAGCGACGTTGCGATAGACCCTCAAGGGTGTAATTATTTATCCCAAGAGAAAGGTATACTCTAGAGTCTTGTTACGGCGGAGCGTCCGAATCACGCAAGTTAGTCCCCACTATCCTGTCCCACTATGTTTCCTGAAGTTATGTAAAAATCCTTGCTTTCCGAGGCTTACCTCGGTCTTGTGTAAGTCATCGATGCATGCAGACTTTCTTGTCTCGGCCCCCTGGTAGTCATCATGCATTGTCAACTTCCCTGAGCGCTCGCATAGGCGGCGCAGCTCTTATTTAGATTGATCGTACCTAACACCAGGCTGTCGGGTCACGTTGCGACAACAACAGGAAGGGTCTGCCGAGAATGCAGAGCAAAAGGTCAGGGGCAATGGTTCTCGGACGGCTTTCTATTTTACAGTGATCTAAAGCCTATACTTATAGACACCCAAATCGCCACTATTGCCACTGAAACCCCTTAAACCCTCTGTTTAGCTGAACAGCTAAATTGCTATCGCCAGCCTTATGCACCTATTTCCAACAGGGTCGAGAGAATGAGTGATTGTGTTGCACGCGGCAGATGTGGATCCCTGTCAATTCAGGCCGCCACCGAAGAATACCCCTGAAACGTAGAATGGGGTGCCGTGTATCCTCGTGAGGTATCGGTTAGATGTTCATTGGTGCGTAGCCCCTGCTGTCATTGAGGCCCATGTTCTTCGGACGAAGTTGTATGTTTCCTTGAAGTAAGAAACGTGCCCCCCTATGTGAAGCGACGATTGGCCAAATCTGGTATGCTACAGGTTGCGCGCCCCACATCCCCTAATCACGTCTTATTATCCTTCCTTGAGTAGTAGAGCTTGCTGACGACAAAATTCCAGTGTCTTTTGGTCTCGGTCTGTACGTGTTATTTCAACCAAGTAGATAAAAGCACGAAACCAATTAACTCATGAGGTCGTTCACTTCTCATCAAAACATCGGCGTGGCTTCATACTAAGCTCATCATGTACCTCAAGCTTCAACTCCTTTCCACTGCAGTCTCCGCCTTATTTCTGTTGCTGCTCCCGTTTCGTTTATCAAAGCTACACACAGAAACAGTCAAGGTCGTTCCAGAGTACCGCCGCGATATCAAAATAGTACGTAGTGCATAAAAGGCAGTATTGTTTACTTGAAAACTGACCTTGGCATAGGCGATTGCCTTTGCACTGCTAGTGGTACAATCGATCGTGTTGATCACAGCACTATTGCCCACCTCCCAAGTTGACATTGATTTTTTATCTGTCCTCACCTCCTTCATATCTTATATAGGTCTATGCCCATTGCTGTTCCTGGAGCACACACGGTCTATCAAACCATCAGATCTTGCAGTCGTCTACCTGCTCACATCTCTGGCGTGCGACGCTGCTGAGCTGGGAACAACCGCGTATCAAGATGTGACCTTCCCGGCTGCCTTAGGCGTGATAGCCAAACTTTGCATCAAATTTCTGATTCTGGTGGTCGAAAGCCGAGAAAAGGGGGGGATATTGCGACGTCAATATGGCCAATGGCCCCCAGAACAGCTGGCTGGAGTCTTGAGCAGGACTTTCTTTTGGTGGATCAATTCGATTCTGGCTAAAGGAAGCCGAGATATCCTCACTGGAGGCAGCCTTCCACCGATTGACCACAAGCTTTCTTCAAAGCTGCTGCGGCATCGGGCGCTGAAAGCTTGGGATCAGAGAGGTAATCCCCGTCATTCTTCTGGGTACCATGCCACCACTGACAGACTCTTGTTCAGCTAAGCCGGAGAGGAAGATAACATTGCCAGAAGCCTTGGTCAAAAGCATGCTCTCGCATTTTCTCGCACCAATTTTGCCACGGCTATTTCTCATTGCTTTTCGCTATGCTCAGCCGGTGCTTATTAGCACAGCCATTTGCCACATGAGCAAGTCATCAGATTGAGATTGGGATTTGGGCTACAAGGTGATCCTGATGGCCATTGTTGTCTATGTTGGCTTAGCGGTAAGTTCTCCAGACTTGTGTGCGTTTGGGAACTAAGTGGTACACCAGACCTCCAAGGCCTTGTATCAGCACCGCCTGAACCGGCTCAAAGTCATGATCAGGGGCGCGGTTGTCGGTCTTATCAACTGCAAGTCTTTGGGCCAGCAGTCTGGCAGCTACGACGATGGAAGAGCCGTGACTCTCATAAGCACCGATGCAGAGAGCGTGGGCAACAGTGCGCAGATGTTCCATGAAACATGGGCGCAGGTCATCGAGGTCGTATTGGGCACACTGATGTTGGCTAGGGAGGTCGGTTGGATTTGTCCGGTTCCGCTTGTGATCATCTTCTGTGAGTTGTCATCCGCCGTTCGTTCAACAAATTACTGATAACCATCAAAGTCTGCTCACGAATGAGTCAGTACCTGGCGAGGAACTTACAGAATAAGCAAAGAAACTGGAACGTGGCTACGCAAAAACGCCTTGCTATGAACACATCAATGCTTGCCTCAATGAAAAGCTTGAAGATGTTAGGGGTAACAATATATACGGAATCTTTGGTTCATTCTCTGAGGCTTCAAGAGCTGGATATGGCCAGGAAGGTGCGGTGGATGATGGTCGCTTATAATGTGTTGAAATTAGGGGCCTGAGGCCCCTAATAGGCTTAGTAAGCCCTGGAACCGAACGCCATGGGGCTGTGCACTAGCTTAATACCCTGTCCAGCTGGAATACCCTGTATAGCTGGAATACCCTGTACGGCTGGAATACCCTGTATAGCTGTAATCGGTTCAGCTGGCATAGGGATTTAGTACATGTGACTTAGGGGGTTCAGGGCTATATATACGGGCTACTTACCACTATAGAACAGTAGTTAATTCAGTATCGTTTACTTGGTTTACATTGCAAGCACGTGACCCTAGCTATATTGCTTTAGCTAGTTCAACATAATGCAAGTGGTATGTTATCTGTGCGATCCTTGCGCCTCACGCGTTGGCTTACTCTTGTAGCAAATGCTCTTGGCATCTTTTCTCCAATTATTACATTTGTGCTCTTCGTCGTTTTGGCACATTGGGACGGGGTCAAACTTAACACCGAGACCGCATTCACAACTACCGCACTGCTCGGATTGGTGACGCACCCTGCCAACATGATCATGTCGATTGTACCACAAGCAATGGGCTCACTGGCAGCTTTTGACCGAATCCAGCAGTATCTCCTACAGCCGCCCCGATGTGATCAACGACTGATATTGAAGAGGGTGGACAACGATGCCAAAAGGATTTCGCCAGCCATTTGCATGGCGGATGTGGCCATTCAGAACACTTCATCAACGCCCCCTATTCTCAGTGATATCAATCTTGTTATTGACAGGGGATCAATTGTTATTTTCTCCGGACCGGTTGGGAGCGGCAAAACAACATTGGCGAGAGCAATCATGGGTGAAATTCCTACGGCTGGCGGAACAATATCGGTGTCTTCGAAGCGTATAGGTTACTGTGAACAGGTACCTTGGCTGTCAAGTGGAACTCTCAAGGAGGCCATCTGTGGTTTCTCGCCGGAAGATCAACGCTGGTACGACCAAGTTGTCCGACTATGCTGCCTCGACGATGACCTTTCAGCGCTGCCCAATGGAGACCACACCATGATAGGAAGTCGGGGGCTAAACCTTTCTGGTAGGCAAAGGCAACGCGTAGTATGTTCAGGCAATCCCTCTCCGCACCACCCGAGAATTTGGAGCTTGCTTACTGACAAGACTACAGGCTCTCGCCCGCGCCGTATATGCCCGTTGCGAGATCGTGCTTTTGGATGATAGTTTCAGCGCCCTTGATGGCAAAACAGAAAGTTGTATCGTCAACAACCTTCTCAGTCCAGGGGGTCTCTTTAGACAAATGCGAACAACAGTCTTTCTCATAACCAACTCTGGTATGTCCAAGGTATCATTACGACAAGTGATACGAATGCTCATACTTCACAGCTACGCACTTCTCCTTGGCAGACTGGCTTGTTGTACTCGGAGATGCTTCAATCAAATACCAAGGAACATGGGCTGACTTGAAAGAAAAACCTGAGAACATCCTGAAAGTCCATGTTGCTGAGACCGATAACAACAGTGCTGAAGAAAAGCATCCGGTGAATGAGGCTGTACAGAGTAAGAGACTGGACGTGGCCGAGGCCGTCTCCGATCTCAGTCGGGCAACGGGGGATATCTCACTCTATGGTAACGCGGTGACGCAAACTCATGGGATGTTTTACTAACCTTGATTATCTGACAGGCTATTACCTTCAATCCGCGGGCTTGCGCAACCTCCTTATCCTTCTCGCTTGCACGTCGTCATACTCATTCTTCGTGACATTTCCCCAGTATTGGCTTCAAAAATGGACTGAGGCGCTAGCGTCCCAAATGATGTTTTACGTCGGGGGCTATCTCATCTTATCTCTCATGGCATGGACTTCCACCAACGGCTCTATGTGGTGAGTGCAACTCTGACGCTTGAGTAAGTATGACTCTGCTAAACTGGGATAAGGTCAACGTATATCCTTATTGCACCTGAGTCAGGAGCTGAACTACACCGCCGCCTTCTTTCAACTATTATGGGGTGCGCATACACTACTTGTCCGTCACTGAATAGTACTGATGAATGATAGGGCCTCACTGTCCTATTTCTCGATCACTGACACAGGAATGATACTCAATCGGTTAGTGTGACCCACTTGTGATACATGGCACATGCTGATCTACTGTAGTTTCAGCCAAGATATTCAACTAGTCGACAGACAACTGCCACCGGCCATTTTGTCCATCTCGAACCGTAAGTTTTGCTTGAGCTTGCCGAAGCCTTCTTACTCATGATTACAGAGATTTTTAAGCTGCTCGTGCAAGCTGCCTTACTGTTCAGTGCACAGAAGCTACTGTCATTGACATTTCCACTCTGCGTGGCGGTTGTATATTTTGTGCAGAGGATATACCTGCGAACATCGCGGCAGTTGCGATTACTCGATCTCGAGTCACAGTCGGCAGTATACTCAAGCTTTTTGGAATCAGTATGGCCCTTCCAGAGATTTGGCTGTGTCGTGGCTGACCACAGCAAAGGTTGAAGGCATCACGACGATCCGGGCCTTCGGGTGGGAGAAAGCAGTCGAGGATGCAAATATTAAATCACTGGACATATCTCAGCAGCCGTCATATATTCTGCTTTGCCTCCAACAGTGGCTGGGTATTGTTCTCGATCTAGTGGTTGCCGCTATAGCAACAGGTCTCATCACTCTTGCTGTTCTGATGAGTGATACGACGACCGCCGGACAAATTGGCATGGCATTGAATATTGTTTTGGTTGCAAACACGACCCTCCTCGGACTGGTAACATCATGGACAAACCTGGAGATATCTTTGGGCGCTATGTACTTTATCCCTTTTTTCTCTACCTTCATACTCTCTTCTGTTTCTCCTTTGCCCCTTTTCCAGTTTGCTTGGAGCATCAGCTTGCGAGACTAGATGCTGACCTTCTCTTCAGATCTCGTTTGAAGAATCTAGAGGCCAATACACCGACAGAAGACAAACCTTGCGAAAGCTACACACCTGTCGAGGCTTGGCCATCATCCGGAGTCGTCGAGTTCGATGATGTTACGGTAGCATACAAGTAAGGCCATGTATCACGGCAGGATCACTTCCAAAACTGACTTCTCTACTCAGTCCAGATGCAATAGCTTTACAGAATGTCAACCTAAAAATCTCGGCTGGCCAACAATCAATCGTGTGTGGCCGTACAGGCAGGTAGGTAGTTTGTATACTCTAAATCCCCTTGACTTTTGCTAACATGGTTGGGTGGCTTCACAGCGGGAAGAGCACTCTACTACTCACACTTCTGCGTCTTTTAGACGTGAAATCGGGAGTTATCAAAGTAGACGGGATCGATCTTAGTCTTGTCCCACGATCTTTGATTCGACAAAGATGTTTCATAACAGTCGCCCAGGATCCATTCGTGCTGGCTCAGGCCAGTCTTCGCTTTAATCTTGATGTAAGGAGACACTGTTCGCATTTTTCGTCGGCATTTGGGTGTAAATATACGTACTGACCTGGCCACTGCCTAGCCCACCGCTTCCCTCCCAGATGAGACCATCATCGCAGCTCCTCAGAGAATACGCCTATGGTCACACTTCAATTCGGGAGTTTCTGCACCTTCGACTTCGAAAACCCGCCAGATCCTGAACAGCTCGGTCGCTTCTTTGCCGCAGATGTCTGTAGGCCAAGAGCAAATGATCACACTGGCTCGAGCCATTCTCCAACTTCAGGTTTTGAATGGTGCTTCGAGCTTAGCGAAAGCTCAACTGAATCGTGCAAAGATTATGCCGATTCTTCTACTCGATGAGGCTACTTCATCACTCGACCCAGAAACCGAAGCTGCCATGCGTAGTATCATAGATCAAGAGTTCACGGAAAAAGGACACACCATCATTGCCATTACACACAGGTTGAGTGGCTTGACTGAGAACGTGCGGGCGGGGCAGGATATGTTTGTCCTGCTGTCCAAGGGGAAGATCGAGAGAATTGACAGGGTGGAGGATTACTCTTCCCCTATATCGAAGCGGCTCTCAATATATGGCCCATCGCTGTTGGAGGAGGTGGTGGAGGAGGAGGAGGAGGAAGAGCTTGATGTTAATTGGCGACGCCGTATATCGACTTGATCTGCTAAAGAAGACGACGGCGACAACGATCAATTCAAGAGAGGAAGGAGAAGAAGCTGGGAGGAGCCTACTACCCAGAGAACCGTATTAAAGGGGAGGGAAAAAATGGAGCGAGAGATAGTTGAGTATGAAGGTTTTGGAGGAAAGGAGATTGAAGCATTTACTACCTAAATGCCCAGACTACCTAACCGCCTAAAATCATTTTTTAACTACTACGTAAATAATAATTATTTAACTATTATAACCTATTGTACGACCAAATAAATAGTAAGGCTTGCCCACTTGGAGGGTATAGCCCAGTGGCTGGTCACGTGGCTGCGTTTGATCTTGTGCTGAATTGATTGAGAGTAGAAGATCGTAATGATAAATGCTGAAATTGAGTTTATTCATAGAAGATAAATAAAATACAGAGCGATGGCGCGGGGGAAGGTGGGGGGGAGTCCGAGTTTAGGCGAGATCACTCAATGAATAATTTTACGAAGAGGATGCCTATTCCAAATTGCACAAAGCTATATAAACCTGTAAAGTTCATACCTTCTTAATCTTACAGCAACTTCGTTTCCCGTTCTCAGAGTTCTCATCTACGCAGCCAGCGCCCAAGCAGCTCTAATTTTAATCAACCCCACCACCGACATCAGCGCCCCAACAACACCATCACTCAACGCTGGATTCTCACTCGCCCAATGCACACCAAGCGGGGCATAGGCAGTATTCATAATCGCCCCTCTCAGCCACGTCTTCTCCTCCCTCTTAAACTCCACCATATCCTTCTCATCAACAGCCTTCACCTTCCTCAGCTCCCTCAACTGCCTCGCGCGGTACAACCTCACAAACTCCAACAAAACATACGCCAAAAACATCCTCAGGCTCGTCTTCGCCCACCGTTTAATCTTCTCCGGTGTCCAGCCCCTCAAGACACCCTTCCCAGCAAGATAATACCCATTCTCATAAACATAATACGCGCCTAGCGACAACGTCTGTCCGTAACTGACAGCCCTCAACACCACATCTGTCTCCGGTTTAACATAATTCTTCTTCGCCATCGCGTAGACCCCTAGAAATCCCCAAAGTCTTGTGAAGGTCCGGAAATCAGAGCACATCCCCGCCAGTGTCTTGGCGCTTGCGCCTAGCTCTTCAAGCTTGACGAGACTGGTAGAACCATTTTTGGAGCCGCCGGGGTGGAGCAGGGATGTCATTTGCAGCTTGTCGAGGGCTGTAATTTGCGAGGAGACGAAGAAGAGGCCGTAGCCTACCAGCGTGAGTGTTGCATCGACGCCGCCGGAGGTGGAGAGGACGCGGCTGAGGCGGGTGATGCGCGCGTCTGTTGCAGAGGTGAAGAGTGTGGGGGCCGAAAATGGGAGTTGGGTTGCTTTGTCGGACGCCATTGTGATATGTAAAAAGTTGTAAGAAGTGCGTTAGGAAGATGATGTTGAAGGTTGAAGTGAAGGAGGTTGAGGTTATATTTTGAGGCGAGGTGTCGTCTGAAAGTAGTGCCAGTCCACTAATTTCCTGGTGTGTGGGGTTCACTGTGGGGTAACGCCATCTACGTTCCCACCGACATAAGTCCGTGGTTTTAGCGTATTTTATACCTAAATAAATTCCAAAATGTTATAAACTTTTAAAAATCTTCTAATAGGAACGTTCCTTACGTTTAAAAATTTCATCTCACGAAATTCTTGAATTCTAATTATTCCTTGTTCTCTCAAGATTGTGAAGTAATCGCAATAACTTGAGATGTTTCGAGCCTAAAGGCTGGGTCGTGGGGCCTGAAATTCGCTTGAAAACGGCCTGAAAACACAGACTAATGTCCGCAGGACCGAGCAGAGCACACCCGGACGGACGGCCGATAGCTGTTCGATCGATTTAAATATATTTTAGAATAATCATGGATTTGCCCTCTGTACCTTCGGCAGATATAAAACAATCAAGGAAAATTTGGCGAAAGTCATCGCCTTCCGCTTGTTTGATTACTGGTCGAATCCCGAAAAGCAACCGAAGCCGTAGATGATGCCGTGTGGGGTTTGTAACAGTGAAAGAGAGCTCCCGGCTTCCCAGTGAAACAAATCATCGTTACAGCATAGTGCATCCAGGCATATGATACCTGGCAGGAGCAAGACACTCTACCAGCTGAAAGAAGCCTATGCGGTACTAATGCGTAGCATTTCTCCAGCTCGGAATATCATCAACGCGCTAAATCTCAAAGCCTTCAGCCCGATGGCGATTGGCATCCGCCACCGGCGTAGCCTCTGTATCCATCATCCCACGTACATATTACTCGCCCCAAGGACATTCACTAGTTCACTTTTTGATTCCACGATGATCTTATCTCGAACCGAGCAAATTGCTAGTAGGCTCCAAAAGCAGCGTCATCCTCAAGTGGCTTATTAACCGACCTTCAACTCCGGTAAGTTTCTCTTGACCGCTGGGGAGAGAAGATCACCTCAAATCAAATCAAATCTCGTTCGCTTTCCAGGAGAAGCACCTTTGATCTCCCCCAGACGTTCTCGTAATCTTGAGGTGGACCTGATCGAAGACTCATCGCGGCCGTCGTCATCAATTTTGAGGCGGACTGCCTTGGTGGGGGTTATGCTTTCTCTGCAGGTCTCGTGGGGGCGCTTCCTCGGGGACGATGAGCCCGCGGGGCTAGGTGTTCCCCCCGGTGCTGAGAGATGCTTTCGTCTCTGATAGGCATCTCGGAGGAGAGCCGCAGTATCTGGGGGTGTTTTCGCTGCCAAGTCATTGATCAGGGCTTCAAGGGAATGCCTTTTGGTCGCAGGATTGTCGGAATCTTGGATGGTTTCAAAGATCCATGGAGGTAAAACGGGAGGGTCAACTTCCATGACGGTATCCGTAATGTCTGCATCGTGCTCCAGCATACTTTTGATAATGAGAGCCCATCTCTCGTAATGTTTGTCGCTGTTGACCACATTGGCACTTTCGGTTCGATAGGCTTTGAGGTAATACTGCCACACCGTGTGGCAGCCGTTCTTCACAACTTTGTTTGGCCATTGGCGACGTTGGAGGAGGATTTCGACAATGGGGGGGCAAGCTGGTTGCTTGAGGAGAACGAACGGTTCAGGTTCTTCAAGAGATAGACCGAGGGCGTACATCAATATCGTATACCCAGGTAGACCTAGAGGTATGGGATATGTCTGAAGGTAGTCCTGAACAAAGGAGCAAAGACCGAACCGTATCGCAACCAAAAATATTCCGTCCAGCCATTGTTTGGATTTTGAAGGAGCATCCCGATCTCGAAACTTGGATTCGTGAAGCATTGTTTTTCTTTGCCACCAATGCGGAGCCACGACGTTAAACTCGTTTAGTAGTGCAAGAACAAAAGCACCCTTGCTGCTGTCAACCTTCTGCGCAATGTGGCAGAAGTCGTTGGTGACTCGCCACACTCGGAAGTCCAAGCTCGATTCTTGATACACGCCGATGTAGAATGAGCAGATAGATTGTTTGAGATTGATCAAGTAAGACATCAGGAGGGACAAGTTGGGATCGAAAGAGTCTGATTTGGATGTGTTGGATTCGAGATAGGCTCTAGTGGAATCCTTCTTCAAAAAGTCGCTAACGGTTCGATGTAGATACGACACTTTGGCATCGGCTTTGATCTTATGAGTATGGGTTTCATTCATTTCCTCCTCAGCGTCGGTGCTCGCGGGAGTAGGTGCTGGCCGCGCGAAATGGTCCTGGCTATCCTCTTTAGCTTCCCAATGGGAATCCAGGTGGTCATGTGCCTCGAGCAGGCCTCCGCAAGCTACTTTCAACTGCGTGATCATCCGATCACATCTTTTCTGGATATTTTCTTCACTCATGACCTTTCTCTCAGATGTCATTGAGTCTGCATATGTAGCCGTCACAGCAAGGTCGAGTTCTAATACAGTAGGTCGCACGTCGACATCTGATGCGGAGTTGTAGATTTGGAAAATTCGAGAAGCCTTTTCAATATAGTCTTTGCTAATTCCTTTCAACATGTATCCATAAAACTCTTCCAAATCAGGTGGAATGCGTTTCAGTCTGTTTTGAAGATCCGAAATATCATCCCGGTTTGTTAATCCAGTGAGCAAGGACGTTATTACGAGAGATACCCATAGGAAAACGCCGTTTGCTTTGGATAGAATTTCTCTGACGAAGTATTCCTTTTGAGCAGGGTAGGCCTCGGATAGTTGAAGCATCCGGCGGTCACTCTCGAGCCTGTCGCGGACATAAACACGGATATCTCTGTACGTCAGATCCTGCAATCTCAGATTTGGCCCTTTGTTGAAAGCGTTCTCAAAAGCTACCCATGGGCGACTCGACAGACAGATCTTCAGATTGGGAGATATTGGAATGCTCTTGAAAACATTGATAATAGTCTCTGGACCCTCAGAGCCCTGGCCTTCGTACTCGTCGAGTCCATCTATAAAGAAACAAAGTTTGAGCTCATCGGAAGCAAGGCTTACAAGATATGCAAAGGCCATTTTCAGTCTTCTGAAGGAACGAACTCGCTCTAGCATTCTCATCTGCTCCACTTTGGACTTTGTAGAACGAGAAGCCTCCCATTCATCTCGAAAGACGTGGCGCACCAGGTCAGGTCTCTTGCACAAGATCTCGTATAAGAGTGATCGAAATAATCCAGATTGTGAGCATTGCTCCGGCAGACCACTGTGCCAAAAATAAAAGCTCGCTACGCGCAATTCAGCAGGCTCTGCCCATTCTCGAAGATGCTCAAAGGTCTCCGCGTTTTCAACGATATATCTCATCAAAGTCGACTTCCCAGAACCTGCTTTGCCATTGATCCAATATATATCTTTGCCGCGTTTCAACCATTCAACAAAATTGTTCCACGGCCGGGTGTTCTCTGCGACATCCCCGGGTGCCCTCACGATCTCGGGATCTTTGAATATCCAAGAGAATGTGGTCCTATGTGCGTCGTGAATTTCCTCTCGACGAGCGTTCTTCAAGGCGAAATTGAGATGATCCAACACAGCAAGATCGGCGGTCTCGTCAAGTTGACGTTGTTGTTCAACGTACTTCTTCTCCTCTTCAGCAAGCCTTTCTTTCTGCATATTCTCAAGTCGCGCCACCAGTTCGCTTTTGAGTTTGTCGTGCGATTCCTTGACGACAATGCTAAGAATAGTTGTAATGTTGTCAATGTTGTGTCGCTGGCCTGCATCGAGCGACTCGAACCTGTCGTTGTCGTGGATTGCCTTTTTGTCAATTGAGAGAAGCTGTAGCTTTTCACTGTGCTCCGGGGATTTGGTCAGCACAAAACAATGCATAAAAGAACTCGGTCGCATAGTGATTATAGAATAGGCACTCACCACGTGGCAGCCAATAAATGATCGCTGAGCTCCCGTCGATGTGCCTCTATTCGCTTCTGGAAATCCCCTATTGCTTCACTAGACCAAACACTCCGCAGAGCCAATAGAAGACTCTTAAATTTCCGATGCTTCGGTCCTTGAACACTCAGCTCTTTCAACTTGACGAGCAAGTCATTGGATAGTACTATGCATTTGCGGCAGATCTCGCAGAGTGTCTCATGAGATTCCTTAGCTCTAGCATATGTTCTCATCTGTCTTTCGAAGTCTGCCTTTCTGACTGGAAATGTTGCCGACTCGATATCGTATTCATCTTTTAGTCTCTCGTATATTTCCCATTTACCTGACTCCACCTCGCTGGCTAGAGTAGAGTCATCGAGGGTAGGTGGTTCAGGTGGATGGGGTTCGCTAGGAGGGGGGGAAGGCTGTTCGGGAGGAGTTTGTTCGCGCAGAGAGGATTGCATTCTCTCGCTCAATTCGAGGAGCCGTCTGGCAGCGAAAGTTGTCTCGATTTGTGATGCAGTGGCTCCATGAATAGATTTGTAGATTTGCGTTGTGTTCGAGATAATGCAGCAGCCAAATTCGACGAACTGCGCGACGCTCTGGGCTATGTTGAGGGCCGATATTGCATCCATGATGGGAAACAAAAGAGTAAAGGAAAGTGCGGCAGAGACTGGATCATAAGAACGTTGAAGATGAATTAGAAGAATGTTGAAGGAGGAAACCTCTTCCTACCTTGTGAACTGCCATGGCCACCACCAAAAGAAGTAATGTCACAGCCTCATCCACTTGCTGCAGGGCATCGCCACAATTGCTGCGCCAGCTTCCAGCAGCAATTCGCCGAACATGACGATCCGTGGGGCATATTTCAGGACCTCATCTTCGGCGAAAAGGGGTCAGGACAGTCGAAATGCAATGAAGGTTTGATTGAGTACAAGAAGACCATTTTCATGCTTTCGAAGCTGGCGGCATGCTGCTGACTAATCAGACAGTTCGTGGGCCAATCATGGGCTCTATGAGCGCCATCCCTGACCTCCACAATTGAATAATCTCTTTAAGCTTCAAGAACCAGTAACCCTTCCCCTTTAACTTGAAATAGAAAAACTTGGAAATCGCCAGCACCACCATGATGCTGTACGCACGCGGGATTGATGAAATTTAAGGGTGAGGTCAAAGGCTCTCATTTAGTCGTACCTACAGAAGCCAAATCGAGTCTAGAAAATCGGCAACGGTTCTTTGCCGAGTAGTTGCTGTTTATCTCAGATCGAATTCCTCTTCCCCATACTTGCCGGCAGTTTCTATAATTTCCCCATCCATTATGCCATGCACATAACATTCCCCGACTAGCAGGAAGTATTGTTCCCCATCCTCTGTCTCCATCGGTCGAAGGATAACAGGAACACTACATCCATAAAGAACACAAATGATATCTGTTTCCACTGTTGCCATAGGCCCCAATCCAAACCACCCATTTTCCTTGCTGACGAGAAATTTACGATTCCAGATAACGCTCTGAACTCGGTTCAAGAAACTGACGCCCAGGGAAGACTCATCCTCTTGTAATGAAATTAGTCGGTTCGTGTTGATGTCCCCGGTAGCAGTAAGATGTTGTAGGCAGTATCTGAAGGCGCGAGCATACCAAGACGGTGCCATCGTTCCATTAGGACCGCGATCTGCAACGAGTGTACGCCAGAATTCCTCTGGGACATTAAACTGGAGTCCTTGACTAACGCAGCCAGCTAGCGCCAGCCATTCATAAAGGATGATTCCTTCTGAGGCTCGTGGCCCGAGCTTGGCAATAGTATCGACTCGCATGCCGCGCACGCAGAGTAATTTACTTTTGTCGTTGGCGAAGGAAGCTTGAGCTTTGACCCGAAAAGTAGCCACAGTTCCTCGCGATGCGTGGTAGTCATTGTGATCTGGCAGCCCGACGAGACTATCCGCCTCCGTACGCTCGGAAACATTGCCATCCAATGCTGGCTGCAGGAGCTGTTTGGGCCGGACCCAGGAAGGCAGGTTCTCGACCGCTCCCGCCCAATATCTGCATATTATGTCGAGGGAATGAGACGATTGAATGGCTCGGATCACAAAATTTTGGTACACGTCTACGAAGTCCGCTTCATAGTCTATCCGAAGTGCGTCGTCGTCTTGCCGAGAGATCGGCATCAGTGTTTTCTCGTCCAGTCTTGGGCCATCCTTGGCGATGGCGAGCACGGAGTAAATCCTATCGAGGGGGTTGGTTGAGTCGAGGCTAGTCAGATGTGATACCAATGCTTCAAGACTGAGAAGACGATGTGTTTTCTGCTCTTTGTTTGGGGTTGTGGTGATGCGTAAAGAGTTCGCGGAGACTTCGATGAAGCGTTCCGCCATTATGACTTTTCGGGCTGACAGCTCTTTGGCATTCTTCCCCTTATTACGGAACATGAGCGAAATTTGGTTTCGAAAAGATCTGAATATTGCGACGGCATCTACTAGGTCTCCATAGTGTATTGCAGGCTGGCCGCTATGCAAAGTGACATTCTGTGCAACTGCAACTTCTTGGACCAACCAGAGACGACTGAAAACGGGGTTCTTGAGCAACGTTACGAAAGCTAACCAGTCATCAACGGTAGACTCGTCGCGGACGAGACTGTCAATACCAACAAGATCAAGGATTCGTGGAATGAACCTAAGCGCCGTTTTCGAGTTCTCGTCTTCACCAAGCCAGAAGCAGAGATTCTCCGCGCTACGGAAGACAAATCGCTTCATTGCAATCTGCTTGTTCTTCTCTACTTTGTCGCTACTGCCGTGGTTAATGCAGAGTGCATCGACCCAGAAATACCTGAATTTTGAAGGGTGGCGCAGGAATTTCAGTGCTTCGTAGAGATGACTCCTGATGAATATGGGATGTGATTTGCCTTGGGGATCGGTCAGATGAATCTCCATTGATCTTTGGCCCGCTGCTCCCCAGAGATACGAGATGGCCTCGTACTTCATGGGTCGATCCACAGACGCTGTGACGAAGGAGCAGGAGATGATTTTGTCGTCCTTTTTGCCGGGAGCGAGCTTTAAGATTCGAAATTCGCCTTCTGCTAAAGGCTGGTAGACCGAGGTTGGACGGTAGTTCTCGTCATTGATCACCATTTTTGGTAACTCGGGGACAGGATCTCCAAGATATTCTCTCTTAACCCCTTTTGATACTACTTCGGTGCGCTGCGGCCTTTCATACGTTGTCGCATCATCCGTTGAGGCGCCACCCTCCTCCTCATCAGTACTATCCCGACTTCGAGGCTCCGAAGTCGACACAGTCGGTATGCGTTTCGGTGGTCTTGGGGATTTATCTTTTGGTTTTTCCTTTTGCTTGTCTCGTGCTTTGTCTTTTAGATTCGGGCCCCTTTTCCGAGTATTTAACTCCGGCTCGGAACAGTCAAGGGGTTCAGGCCGGTGGGCAAGGCAACGTTCGCATTTTTGTGGCCAGACACGGTCTGCCGGGAAGCACTTCTATATGTCAGCTAAGCGGTCTAAATAATGTGTGATAAGACAAGTATGTGGTGGTGATGGGGCATGCAGGAAGAAGTGTAACATAATGATAATGGCATTGAATTAGACGCAGGTGGGCTTGTTAGGAGCAGTCACGAACTTGACCATAATATTTCCGAAGCCAAAGAGAACCATCAACCTTGTAGATCGCTCATGCAAAGGCCCTATCAACATTTGTCTTTGCAAAGCCCACATAATAGCAAAGCATGTCAAGCCGTCGAACTGGGCAAAGCGGTGGGATGGGAGAAAAGCCACAAACGGAAGACTCGTAATTAGTACCGTACCTTTTTCCTCGCTTCCCGACACTGCTTACACTTCCACAAGTTCAACTTCTGTCTCTTCTCACTCCCCAGATTCCTCTGCTCAGTCTCATCATCGTCATCAGCCTCGCCGTCATCATGCTGCGTTCTTGTCGGTAGCACGGTCAAAGGCTGAGCAGTCAGCCTCGAGGTGTCTCCCGTAAGCTGCGGATCGATGGGCGTGGGACTGTTCGTGTCCGGAGGCATCGCGCGTTCTGCTTGTCAATACTGCAAATACCTCAAATGGCGTTGGCAGAGATTTCTGATGTCGGCTCTCAGGGAAGTTCCGACCGCAAATTGGCAGCGCTAGGGGGCGGGCTGAGTGGCCGGGAAGTGACGGGGAGTAAAAATAGAAGTGCTGACGTGGCAATGAGAGCAAACTTTTCCCGAGTGAAACCAAATGAGCAGGAGGCTGAGCTATTTTGGCGTGGGGTGCGGTGCGATTGACAATAGCAAATTTGAAGGCGCCCGGCAGAAGTGGGTGGTGGTGTGCAAGCAAATTTGCTCTGGGTGATTTCAAGCGAGACAAGTCAGATCTCCCCAAACCCCGGCTGTCGACTGCAAAAATAGACATCCCGCATTGCCCGTTGCTCTGTCTTCGCTAGATTGGACGGCAAATTTTCGTTTTCGTGAAACCAAGCTCGCAGCGGGTAAGGCATTTTTCTCGACGATGGGCCGGAATGATACCCGCATTTGGCGTACTTGGCGCCAAAGGAAAGCAAAAACCTGCTTTGGTGGGCTCAACTTGCGAGGTGAGGTATTTTCACTCCTAAAAAAATCCATTGGGTGACACCAAAGGCGCTCTCAGCATGCCTTGCCAAGAGTGTTTCCGCCAGAGAATTAGCCGCATGCATTCGGCAAAAGCTGGGTATCTGCTCAATGGAGGTGTTTCTCGCATGATGCAGTTCCGTTCTTACACTTGTGCTTGAAAACGTGTCAACCTATCATCTAATTCTAATTGTTGTTGTGTTTTGATGCCAGCTTACCCAGGAAGCTGATCTTGAAAACTGCCTCGCTTGTTTACGTTCACACCTCACTCGCAACACTTCACGGATACTCGAATCGTACGGAAGGTACCACAACACTGGAGATAAAATTCTCTGAAACTGAACCTCAAGGGTCTGAATTCAAAGCTCCATTCTTTTCTGTGCCCAGAATAGTTACGGCCGTACCGCACGATACGGGAACGAAAGGGCAAAGGGCTGCTGACACTTTTCCTCCGACTTGCGAGCGCGCGCATTCAAAGGCCCCGATCGCAAACAAAGTCAGCGAATAAAATGACGCTCCGGCCCGATCGGGGTGCGAATGCGCCTGCGCTCGCCTGCAAAGGTAGTTGCATTGCCACGTATACACTCTCCATGTGCAGGTAAGAGATTTTCGCCACAGCCCGCGCTGAGCAAATGGTTGGCCGTAACCCTTGCAGACCGGACTCGCCGACACCAATCGACACCTCTTGAGCAGCAAGTGCAGTAGTTGGATCCTTCACGGTTAAAACTAGGAACCTGAGGCGGTCGTATGACAGCACTCCTCGTTGGTTGCGCTGCCGGCGCGCGCACGCTTTTGCCTCCAATATAATCGGGCTTCCCGCCTGCTTTGCTTTCTCTTTTGCAGTCATCGACTTTCTCCTCACCCAGACTACACCTTCGTATACTGTCCATCCAAGACCATCGCCATCAATCGCCACCATGTCTGCCAGAGCCACACCCAGCTTTGCTCTCACAACTCCTCCTCTCACACAAGAAGAGCTCGATGCAATCTCGCACATCGCCGTCGCTAGCTCCGATACCGAGTACGTTCTTCACAAAATCCCTCATAATAACGACTTGAGGTAGAGTCACACTGTTAGAACCAGGGACTAACTTGTAACAGGTCTTCAGACTCTGAGATCGAACTCGAAGACCCAGTCGTCACTGCAGATCAACGAGCACGACGCCTCGATGGCTTCATGAACTCCAATGGTCCGTGGACGCCATACTCACAACGGAGGCACTCGGTCGCCACAGCTATCACAGACATCGACCGTTTATTCCCAAGCCGAGACCCGTCACCGCCGAGGCGTGATACTCGATAAGCGCTCGAATACGTTGTTGCTGTTTGCGTATGTGTTGATAAGAAATGCGATGGATTGATTTCTCTGGAGTTTGATTGCGCCGGGCTTTGGAATCTTTTCAGGCTGCGGCGAAGGCGTTGGGGGAGTTACATGGCGAGCGGCATTTTGGATGGTAAAAAATTGGACACAATACTTGAGTAACGATAGTTACGACTCGTTGGCATGGTAAATGGGGCGTTTGTAGCGTCGAATTAATCCAGGAGATCGATTGCTGGTTCTAAAATTCCGTTGATGCAAAAGTGATCGTGAGCCTGCATGTACCTCGAGAGAGCCATCATCCGCTTATTAATAGGACTGCGTCCGAGATGTCACCGCCTCCTAATCAGTCCGGCAGAATCCTCTGCTCTTCCAGCCCAAGCTCCCAGTAAATCCGCTCCTCTTGAACACATCACGATTGATTAAAACCATTGCTCTCGATCTGCCACAGCAATTTCAATGTTATGCTATTGGAAGCATCCACCAATGACCGGCCCCAAGATCAACAACCCACGCAAACTTCTGGCAAGGTCAACGCAGCTCCTCTGTTTTGAACGCACTCTAGGGGCTACATTTATCACCAACTGCTGCCTATTACTCTTCTTCGACAATTAGTATAAATAAGCTATCAATAATAATCTGTCTACTACACGCTTTGCCGGACTTTATCACGAATACACTGAACTGAACTGAGCGACCCGACCAGTCCACACTTCACTTGAATCCTCCCTCGACCGACGCTACAGCAACCTCGAGACTGGACAGTCTGGCAGAACATCTGACGGATACATACAATGGTAGAATTGTGGATGTGGATGGTATCATTCGGAGATGGGATGGCCGGTCACTCGAATCAATAACTGCCGTTTCCAAATGAGGCCGACCCGATGTCCTACAGTCGCACTTGCCCCGAAGACACACTGTCCAGCCCACCGTCTTAAGACTTCCATACACCTTTCCCCTAAGGATTTATTCAGAGCTCCGTATCACACATAATACCATGCCGCTGGTGCGGGTGAAGGCTCTGGATGGATAGCAACTAACCCTCTCTACTACCAAGTCGCTTGCACATCATTCACAGTCTCTGGTCAACATGTCGCGAACAAGTGCTTTGGATTGTGCAAGTTTTTATCTGCCCTAACCAACCCGAAGAGTTATGCCACTAAAGGCTGGGGATCCGAATCCGACTTTCCTTGTGTGTCAAGCTCGCCGTCCTTTGTCCCCGTCACCAACCAGGCGGACAGCATATCGAGATATCTCCAATTCAACATCAATTTCCAACCAAAAGAAAGTACACAGCATGTACCATCTCAAGCCACAACCGTTTTCAGATCGTTTTTCAATTCCTTATATTTTGCCTGGAGGTCTGAGTATGCCTTCTCAGACTCCTCTTTCTATTTCAAAAGCTCCTTTATCATACCCTCGAGAAAGTCTGTGCGTCGTGATGCCTCATTATAGTCAATTTCCATTTTAAAGGATCCACTACGCTTTGCTCAAGAGTTTGAACTTGCTGCGCCTGACGGTCCCGGAAAGCCTGCTGAGATTTCCTATCTTTGAAGCCTCCTCGCCAGAGATACCTTCAGCACAAACCCCGCTCATTTGTATTATTGTCCCTTCTTTCATCGTCTCAATGTGGTTTTACAAGAAAGAGTGACGCACCTGCTCTCTAGCTGAATCTTTCTCTGCGTCATTGACTAGATGTTGGGTTGCTAGGTAGACTTTCTGATTTATAGAAGAAATAGGTGGCTCGAACGTGGCCAACGCCATGGGCTGAGTGTATCTTTCACCATTGTGTTCATGAAACGGGTACTCCAGAATTCAATACACCCCGGTTAGTAACTTCTAAACATAGCCTAGCCTTAGATGAATGACAAACGATCTTCTTTCATGAACTACAGCGATTAAATAAAAAGGGTAGAAAGGTCGAAGGGAAGGGGTAGTAAGACGAAGGAAATAAAAGAGATGATATGTCGAGGTACTGGTAGAATCTCGCACAGGTCTAACATGCCAGACGGCTTGAACCAGGGCTACCTCCTGTGGAAGGAGAATCGTATGGAATATTCGCTCGAGGATCACTCGCCTCCTTTGTCTGAAGGACGTGCAGGAAGAGGAGGAAACGTGACATTCCTGGCGTGCTATGGACAAGCCTATCCATCAAAGCTCGATCTGAGAGTAAACGCTCCAGCATACACAGATCGGGTAAATAGTGCCGACCAGGAACGAACGGTTTACGGAGCCTCTCAGCCCCATCCACGGATGTGACCTACCTTGAGGACCGAGCACCAGGAGGTTGGCAACCGCTGATATAGCAGCAAACATAAAAGCCTAGGCCGAAGAGAGTGATTGCTCGCCAAACCCCACACCAAATCAACCCCGAGTTTCATGGGTTATAAGACGGAGGTCTTGGAGTATGGCGTCAGTTTAGGGAATGTCGATCTTTCTATCAGGCGATTGACCCCACAATATTTACTTTAATTTTAGCCCGATTTTTAATAATAAAAAATCATGGTTTTTGCACGCTACAATCAATAGTGCAGTCTTTGTTATGCTTCCTCGAGTGCCCTTCTATATGTCACGGTGAATTTTAGGCTAGAATAAATAGGGAGTGGGGCGTGCTAAAGATCAGGTCTCGTAAGATGAAAAGTAGATCGTTACTCAAACCCACTCATCTAGACAGTGTTCTCTTCAACAGAGCAGAGTTATTCAATCACTCCTTGCCCTCCGTCACTTGGGGTTTCCTCGTTATCACTTCGATCGTTGATGAATTTCTGGCAAATAGGCCTCCGATTCGTCGCTTGAGAACTTACCCCTTTTCGTAGCGAATCACTAGCACGTAATGTAAAAAATACCATTCCGGCGCGAGGTTAGCTCTTGCCTCATTATTAATTTCCATTACTATGTATCGGTTCACCAGTAACGCGTAGCATAACACGTAATATGCGTAGAATACTCAGTGCGTAAAGTTAGTAAAGTAGTTAATTCAGAAGTAAGGATCGCAGTATGGTAGTATTGATATGCGATCCCTAAATCTGCTAAGCCTAATGGGGACTAGTCTACCGGTCGAGTCACGCATGCGACGCGAGCTCACATGACTAGTCACATGACCAGGAAATTCGCAGTGCAGCTATTCCAACACTATGTTATAATCTTGCACAGTCTAAAAAAAAAAGAATAAGCAGCCTGATTTTCTGATAATGGTACGAAAAAAAAGAGGCCTAAGATTCAAGAGACGAAAAGACTTGAAGCACTCCTTTATAATTCTCAAAATTGTAAAAGCATGCTCTGTATATACATTGTATAATACATCTGGGTATCCGAAAAGCAAAGTATCTGTGAACTCCTCGCTCAATAGCCACCATTATAATGTTTCAAATGCCGGTTTCTCGTGGTTCCAATCCATCCTCAGAGAGAAACAATATTACAAACCCAAGCATGGAAACTATCCACAGTTGAGAGCAAGAAAATTTGATCAGAAATTGTGAAGGAAAAATGAAACTTCACCACCTAGTGATGGTGTTCAAAATATTTCCCCGCGCTCAGAATCTGCTCCATATGCTCATCTGGCATCATCCTCGCCAAAATCTCGTGGTCCTCCTCTAAATGCCTCTGTAAACCCCGCTCATCCGTCCAAGTATCTTCGGGACAAGGTTCCATAATCACTGGACACTCGTACCGAATTCCTAACGCGTATGCTCCCCACCGATCCGTCCTCGCCCTTGCTCGTCTGTGCGAAACCAGCATCTCTGCAATTTCGCTCAGTTCCTGAATCACCCCTGGATCCTTCAGATACTCTCTCGTAATGCGCTCGATTTCTTCCTGCGTGCTCTCTTTCCGCCACCAGCTCGTTGACTTCCACTCATCTAACTTGATTTTTGCAAGTCCTCGATCCAATGGCTCCCCACCGTGGCCGAACCATTTCCGCGTACGTTTCTTGATGTGTTGCCACTTTGATGGTTCCTGAGCATCTGGATCTGTCGCCTTTTCAGGAACATTAAGGCGGTAGTATTTGCCTTTGTGCATATTCTGCATCTCGAGGTGAGTCTTTTCACAATCTTTGGAGATTTCCTTCGCCGCATTGATCCAGGCAATGATTCTTTTCAAGGGACCTTTCTGAAACCGAGAAAATCTTGTGACGCCTGTGCCAATACTTACCGAAAGCGCGTTGGCTTTCTCATCGCCGTTGTTCATGAACCTAACTTCCCAGAACAGCCTTTTACTTGGATTATTTTCCCCGAACCCGGCATCTCCATATTCATCTTCTCCGATTTTGATTGTGTTGAAATACGTTGGAGCTGCTGAGGTTGCGCGCGCCACTTCCCAGATAAGACTTGAATCAGCAGGACCCTCTTGCTCGAAAGCGTCCATGCGTTTGTCCGTTTGGGGCGCTCTTCGCCGGTGGTGGTCATACGTTCGGAATAGATGTGCGGTTTCAACGTTACTGAGATTCTTCTTCATTGCCAGCACAATACTATAATAGTGTTAGATGAATGCATAAGGGAAAGGTCATCGAGCAGGTAGGCCTACGTTCGGCACATCTCCTTGTTCATGGCCAACATGTAGCCTTCCCCTTCACACAAATGCTCCTCGACAACATCTTTCACCACCTCCCTTAATCGACAACCGCTGTACTTCGCACAAAACCAAAATAGGGGGGAGAAGCGGTACGATGCTAACCGAGGTTTACCGAAAACCTTATGGGCCATTTCAGTGTAGCCAGTAAGGCAGTCATCAACGCTCATTCGAAGTCGCCCAAGCATGATCGCATTCAATCTTCAAAGAGGTCAGTAATGTGTAAAGTATGAAGGATATATAAAGAAGTCCATTTACCCTCCCGTACTTGTTCCTGCAATGTAGTCAAAGTAGTGATAGGGGTAAAATTGACAGCATTCCTTTTCATCCAAAGACGATTCGGATTGTCTTTCTATTTCTTTCCCCTTTCCCTTTCCATTGCCATGTGAATCATCGCCACTTTTGTGGCCATTCGTAGAGTTTTCCTTCTTCATCTTGTTTCTCTTGTGTTTCGACTTGGGTTGGACGACGGATTTCCCTTCGCTTGGGGTGAAGGGGTGAAAGCTTGACAAAACTGGCTTGCCGTCTTTGTCGGGCTGGCTTCGCTCGATTTTCCCAACTTCGTCCATTAATGCTTTAATGATACTCAATTGCGAATAGCCGCGCACACCTCCACCATCTGTGAGTATGTCAGCGCTGAAAAAGCAGAGACACCTAGATGGCCGTACCAAGACTCAAGGTGTAATTCTTCCTCCATATCTTCTTGTATTCATAGAGCTTGCTCTTCTTTGGCAGTGGTGGTGGAAATGCAGCCTGAGTAGGGCTTTGGTTCCAACCTGGCGCGTCTCTGTCGATCCATACCGAAGGCTGTCCATTTATCGACCTTGGTCTTCGATGATCTCCAGCTTTGGAGCCAGAAACGGGCGAAAGATTTGCCTTTTGCTTCGATAGCTCGAATTTTTTGATATTTGAGGTGAAGTCGATTGCAGGACTTTTCGGTGTAGCGAGGCGTTTTGTAGAAGGGCCAGCTTCTACCTCGTACAACTCAATCGATTTCTCTCGATTGGCCATGAAGATAGAGAAAGGGCCACTACTTGACAATTGAGTAAGGAAAGGAAGGTTAGACGACAAGAAAATCTAGGAGTCGGGGAAAATCCCTGGACGTGCTAGATATGGAGCTCCAGACTTGCCAGAGATGAGGCTGGCACTTCGGCATCGGTGACCCGAAGAGCGCGTGGGCTGAGCACTGTCAGGCTCAGCCTTTTTTGAGGAGGCTCGGCACAGCTTTTCTGAAGAAGTGGCTTGCATACTGACGGATGAGCCACAGACTTGAGACGAGTCAAATGACAATCTACTATGGTTCCACGAAATAAACAAAAAGAATTATCTCTTGCAAAAAGAGGTCCAGGCAATTCATCTGCGAATTGAGAGGGATTTTAAATTGAGATAATTGGGGGCCAACGCTACAAATACGCCCAGGGAAGGGCAAATCAAGCAAGTCAGACGAATAGGAATAAGCCAGATAATCAGGCCTCCGAGAGGGATTCCTGAGTTCGATGACTGAATCATCGAGCCTTGCATTACACCTTCATCAGTATAAGACGGCGAGGAAGAAACAAGGACCCAACCTAATGAACTGAATATAATCTGGTTCTGAGGGAGGACGAAAACGGCAAATGAGCGACCGCCCCAGCCAGGTTCACTCCGAAACAAAAAGCGGGTGAGACGGCTATCTAGACAACAAGTATAGAGGGTGTAGGAAAATTATAGGTGATTTGCTAAAATTGCGATCCACGGGGCTGAGATGGCGGTCTGTCGCGAGGCAGACTGGTTTGACAGACTAGCCAATGACCACCCTTTTGGAACCCGCCTTGCCCCAAGTGTGCCTGGCAAGCCGCCCAATCTCGCGTGCACAGTTGTTGATGGTGTGGTGGCCCCCAATGCAGTTTATTAAGTAGTTGTCCGTTAGTCCGTTGTTGCCCGGCGACTCGCCTCCTGACACACCTTCTGGCTCAGCCCCGGGCTTTTCTCGACGGGCGAGGCTCCCCCGAGGATCTGACAATAAAGTGCGACCAGTTCTGTTGTGGGCCACTTTCGCTTCTTGATTCTTGATGGATGACTCTTTTTGGGCCTTGATTGATTGATCCATGATGGGGATTCGTTGACTCGGCGTTCTTTCTTTGAGTTCTTGAGACCTCCGTTGCCGGTCCTTTATCTCGCCGCATCTGCCAACTCCTTCCCCTAGTCTCACCACAGCAAAGCGACGAGAACTTCTCAATTCAGAGGCATAAAGCCCCCACCAATTTGGTATGGCTCTGAAAATGAAGAGGAGAAAAGAGGAGAAAGTCGTGTACGACCCGTTCCGTGAGGTGCTCTCTAAAGAGGTGATCTCTGCCGAACACAAAGATCGTAAGTCCATCAAAAAGGCCGGTTCTTCAAGTACTGACTCCAGTCTAGGCTACCAGTGCGTTCCCGTGAAAGGGCGAAGTAAACACATCGAGATCTATCTGGACGTTGGACATGGATCCGCGAAGACAACTACGCTACTTGCTCGAGTAGACATCCGCCAGCTTGGAATGTCCGAATGGCTACAACGATACTTGGGGAATACCCAAGAGATATGGGTCAAGGGGCGGGCACCTTCAACACACAAAATTAGGACATGGCCACTCATGGGTAAATCGGGTTGCGGTTTAGAAACGTTAGTCCAAGACAAGTTGAATAAGGGCCTGAGCTAACAGATGCTAGACCGGAACTAAGGCAATACCCTGCGTCGTTTCATAATGTATGAAGGGCGAGGAGTTTGGCGTTCGGGGAAATCGTTGGGCATTCTGTTTCAGCGTCGTACATAGGCACTTGCATATACTTTAGCGTTAGGTGCGCACCTCGCGGTGACTAGAGATTCGGCGTTCTATTGCAATATCTGGGTACTGAAGGTGTCTTGCATTACTTAAAGGGGGGGGCGGTATTATTCTTCTTTTCTTGATATTATTTTTACCATATTTGTTATCCTCATTTGACAGGGGACTATTTCCGTGGGATGCGCATCAGAACCGTTACTCTGCCACATTTCGATCCTACTTCAAATACTTTATTTTTCCTTCTACTTGACGGAAGAGCGAGACTTCGTTCAAATAGTCGTTTCATATTCTTGTCCCTCACGAGGTTTTGAAATACATACTCTCTAACCGTCGATCACTTAAATTATGAACCAGTCAAGTGAGACCTACTCCTGGTTCTCCTGAAACCACTTGAAGATGAACTATACCCCAGTACCATCGCTTTACTTAAATAGTAAGCTAGTAAAGACCCAACTGATTCAGAGATACAAATCACAACCAGATCAAAATATGGGAACCGGTTTGACCAAGCTCTGCTAGCTCATCTAGTCCTATTATCCATGTACCCTCCTCCCTTCCCCTCTTATTCCGATGATCCCACATAACAATTCTTGATTTAATACCCTTAGATCCTTTACTCCTCGGATTTTCATCCAACAATAAGCCATAAGAATTATCTTGGACTAAACATTTTGCATTAAAGCCATTGCAGTCCACGATTTAGTTTATGAGAGCTACGTCATTGCCCTGTCTAGATTATATTTCTTCACCGAGTAATGTCTCTTCTCTTCATTACCTTCTGGTTTCCCGAGTACTCAACGATTGTTATAACGAATCAGTGTAAACGGAGGCTTGGGGGATTCAAATTCCGGTAAATAAGTTAGGGTCTCTCAGGGTGTTCCAAACAGCTAGACCTGGCTGGCAATGTTGAGTATTGTCATGGTTTCCTGCTACTCTGCGTTTGACCGAAAAGCAAAACGCCTTTCTAGAAGGAATTGCAACCCCCAATTTTTACTCCGAGGTTCAAACTCTAAAATATACAGAGAGGTAACATAGCCCCTGTGGAAGTCTAGGAGCAGTGGGCTAAACGAGAATTACGTTACACCAACCGTATTATATATTAGATTATTGCAAATAGCCCGAAAAAAATGTTCGGAGTGAGGGGCAAATTCATATAAATAACCCAACGCACGGCCGCCGCTGCAGTCTTCTTCTAGTGGCATAGAGACAGCTAAAGGAGCAGGTCCAGTGTCAAGGCCTGTAGGGGCTGTGGGGATAATATGGGTGTATATTGGTATAATAGTAAGGAATGATGGTGCCCTAAGAGCGGGGAAGAAGCTATATATATATCTGTGTGGCCTGTGCGTAGCACGTGACATCCAGTGCGTATGTTCTCCTCGATCAAAAGTGAGACCTAGCCAGCTTTCTCAACTGGCGCCGAGTGTGAGGACTTCTATTTTTAGGTCTAAAATGGCGAATACTGATAACCCGTCGCATATTTCTCAATCGGGTACCAATGGGAGCTTCGTGGCCAGCAAATCCAAGATTTTAAAACCAACGTTCTTGGGGTTGAGGAAATTGACCACGCGCAGGGTATTGCGTCTCTTGGGTTAAAAGTGTGCCTACCGACACCTCGGCCGGCGAATCAACGAGATTGATGCCTAAGATCGGAGACGTCTATATACGTTATCTTGGGTATGGAGGCAGCTATATTTTTGGGTGCGTATTTTCGGAGAAGCTCGTGTTAACCCTCTGACTGTATATAGTATATGCTCTCTTGGCTGCCGGTGTTCATCAAATGTATCCAGAGTTGATGGTGAAACACAGATCTGGGTGACCTGTGCCAGGGTGATTCAAGCCGTTGCTCACCAGTCTACTACTTTTCCCCAATACAACAGCTAGTTTATTAAATTGTCCTTATGGGACCACTCTCTTAGATATCTTTATCATCCCTTCGCCCTCGACGGGTGCGTTGAACCATCGCTTGCTCGAAGTGGCTAAACTTGGACCAGCAATATTTTATATTCTGTTTATAGGAACAGGAGGAGATACTTTGTGGCTAGTTACTAGACAGAGAACCGAGAAGAGTCCGTCGATTGAGTTAAATTTCTTTTTAGTTCCTCAAAGTGCTCAGAAGTCTTGCTTAGTACTCAAACCAAGCAACTCAAGGCCCTTTTAGGAAGCATATATTTGCGAGGATATTATTAACTTTCTTTTCTATAAACACTCTTTAATATCTTTTATAATATATATAATTTATTACTTAATAAATTATAGCTTTTTTATTAATTTATTATACTAAGTATATTTGAGTTTATTAAACTCATATAAACTAGAGAATTTATTTAAGCTAAATATTTTAAAGCTTATTTTTATTAATTATAAGATCTTTCCTTATATTATAGTTTTTTTTATATAAATTAAGAATGTCTTATTATATACTTTTAGCGCGAGAGTCTAATATAAGTCATTGCTTTATATTACATAAATTATATATATTATGGGCTAGTTCTTTATGCCCATATAATGTCAGGAAGAGACTCCCATATAAAGAGATGATCTACAAACATTTGGTGACGTGAAAAAACAAAGAATACTAAATATGGTTCTCAAAACACTTGCAGGTACATTTACAGGCGCTCTTGAAGAAGTGGGTTGTTGTTGGGGGGGGGGGGGGGTTGTAGATAGCTGCTGTTTAAATACGCGCTTTTAAATCTATCAAAATTTATTGAGATCGACATGGCAAAACAATTTTCTTGTCGTTCACAGCGTGCTGTTCAGAGCATAAAATTACAGAACAATTGACCCGACCGGAACAACCAACCACAAAGCAACGACTTTTCGAGCTCCCTCGGTGATCCCTTTGCAACAAGTATCAACCAAAACCCGACGAAGCAGGAAACTAACAGCGAATGTCTTCTTCTCCAGCACAGGCGGGCCTGCAGGGGTTGTTTGGTCCTACTGAGGATGACCGGACCTTCTTAGCAGAGTATTGTATCTTTGTAAGTCGTTGATTTCCTCTTCTAGTTGAACGCTTAAACTAACGAGTCCAGCTCGGAGACGTCACGAAAGGAGGATCAAGTAAGGATCCCTATTGCTGTTCCACTTACAACGCACTCGCAATAAAATTCATATCTCATTTCACTGCAGGCAGAGCTGATGCATCTAAATGCGTCGAAAATATGCTTCCATACCTCCATCACGAGAGCTCGACCGTCTACCGGCGCGCTGTGTGCCGAATTGCCATAGCTTTCATAGCTAGACTCTACAAATTCAAGCAATACACCCATGCCGACTTGGCAGCACTGGCTCAAGAGTGTGTGGAGTTACTCGAGAGTACCAAACTAAAATGCGGTCCCGAATATTATGAGAATCGCTTCGCGAGACTCGAGAGATTCGCAATCATCCTCAGGGACTGGCATGCAAAGAAAGCGGTAGTTTGCTCAGTGGCAGATCCGTCACCAAATCCTACTGAGGGTGGGGATGTCGAGATGATGGAGAAGGAGGAGGCGGATGAGCTGGAGGAGACGATGGAGCTTCTCAAACGGCATACGATGTGAGGCAGGAAAGGAAAGCTGGTAGAGCTGTCTGCTCACCGGCCAGAAGCAGATCCAACTTGCCGTTCCTGGACTGATATGGCGCGTGGCTTGTGGTGCGGCGGCACTTGCTGATGCTTGGCTACTTGGGGTAGAGGCATATTGGGAGCTCTTGTGTTGGACTAACTAAAGGGAATGGACTCATAAGCTGGAGGACTAGTATTCATCTCGACATAGTAGGATAAGCGAGGCGCTTTCTTGGATTAGGGACTTGCTAGCGGCAATGCAATAGTTGTATCACAAGCCTGTTTGACCTGTTCCACCCGTGATGGCCACATTCAAGAATAAAAGTTCAGTCTTGAAGGGAGGAATAGAGGAATAGAGGAAGAGTAACATAGCTTCATTACTTTGCTGCCTGAATTCTCGAGTCCACGATCCGCTCCACCATCTTCTGCAAGATGGCAGGTTCTCCACTGCTCCCCTTTGAGAAGTACCCCTCCACTGCCTTCTCAACATACTTCCCAATCTGATCCACCTCTACATTGACCTCATCCCCAGGTTTCTTGCTCGCTGTGACGACCTTCTCCTGTGTATACGCAATCAACATAACCTCCCACCACCCTTCCTCATCATCCACCTTTGTTATCGTCAAGCTCGCCCCATCCAGCGTCACATACCCCTTCTCCACAATATATCTTAGCACGCTCTTATCCCTTGGCTGAAACCTGAACGTCTTCGCATTTCCATCTGGCTCGACTTTCAATATCGACGCAACGGTGTCTACATGTCCTTGCACGAAATGACCTCCCATCCTTGTGCTTGCCGAGACCGCGCGCTCAAGATTGACATTGCTGCCCTGTTTGAGGGATCCAAGATTCGTCCGCCGTAACGTTTCGGGTGCGACCCCGACTTTGAAGGAGGATTTATCGAATGAGGTTACGGTCAGGCATGTGCCGTTGACGCTGATACTGTCGCCGAGGTTGCAGTCACCGAGAATGTCGGAGGCGTTGGAGATAGTGAGAGTTGTGCCTCCATCTTCGGATTGCTGGTTGAGTTCGGAGACGACTGCGTACTGTTAGCTGTATGGCCTAACCAGCGGACTAGAGGACATACCTCCTATTATCTCGACAATGCCTGTGAACATTGTGAAGTGTGATTGAGAGTCGTCGACCTCATGAAATGGAGTTGATATTTTTAAGCTACTTGAATGCCCCGCCGGAGCCGATGAAGACCCGGCCACGCTAACCGAATTGAAATCCACCCCTGAACGACACCCCTAACTTCACATCTTTTCCTTCTTCATGAAAATCCCAACTTCAAAAGTTTGAGGCTCATCCCAGCTTCAGATGCCATGATGGTCCATTACTTCATGCATGCTCCATGTCATAGAGTGAGATCAACTCCACAGCTCAGACCAGCCCACATCAGTCGCGGAGGGCCAAGTTCCGTTAAACTATCATCCAGTCGGCTTCGTTCTCCGAATATCTTAGCCTCAAGATTTCCATAAGATTTTTGGGATGCAGAGCGGATATGGAGAAGGCCCACTGATGCGGAGACTGCGGGCGCCCCATCGAACATTAGCATTCATTCCAACTGACACATCCAATTCGTGCATCGGATTTCTTCCGTACCCCTCTCCAAAGCTTCGATCTTCGTGTTCCAATTGCGGTTATGATTTTGTTTGTCCCGTATTCCAATTCCATAGTCCGGGGTGGTGGTCTTCATTGCGAGACCCCCCTGGCCAAAGCATATATAGCAATGTTCTTGCCTCCATCGCATCTTCTTACCTCTTTATCAATCCGACCTTCTTAACGCCAATATGGCATTGAAAAATATCTTATTCCTCGCGACCTCATGTCTCGCAACATCTGCTCCCACCTTGCCCCTCAAAGACAACTCACGAATGCTACCCGATGTTTCATCCGTGACGTTTCTCTTCCCACCAAACCCGACATTAACGAAGCAGATCCGATCCACGTATCTCGAGCCCAACCTGGCGCTCTATGCCCGAAACTCCTATGTATATCGAGAAGGAACTTCCCTTAAGCTCATGGGAGAGCCATGGACTGCGGAAGGCGCGAACGTGTACTGGCTTGGACTGGATGAGAATGTGATTCCTCCCAAGGGAGAACCATTTTACCCCCCACTCAACGCAAGCTACCCCACCAAAGGACGGACAACTGAGGTGATGAATACTTTGGTCATGATGGGTGCGACGCTCATCAGGGCTCATACTCTGGGCGTCAGCGTCGGTAATCCGTTGAGCTTGAGCCCGTCCTTGGGGGTGTACAACGATGCAGCTTTCGAGCCCATGGACTGGGCTGTTTTCCAGGCACGACAGCACGGATTGAGAATTATGGTTCCATTAACTGATAATTATGTAAGTTTCCTACGTCCTCTTCCAACGGTCACTCTAATTTCTGACGGTGTAGGATTACTACCATGGTGGAAAGTTCACCTTCCTCCGCTGGGCAGGCTACAACATCACCGGCAGCCAATCTCCCCTGACACCAGAAACAATGTATTTCTACACCAAACCCAAAGTGGTCACCTATTTCAAGAATTACATCCATTATCTACTCACGCACGTGAATCCCTACACTGGTCTTTCATATGCTGAAGACCCGACAATCATCGGCTATGAGACGGGTAATGAACTGGACGGTGGAAAATTCAAAGATAAAAACGTGCCAATAGCATGGATTCGAGAAATCTGCCGCTTTGTCAAGAAACTCGGTTTGCCCCCTTTCCCCACGTTACTCTTACTGACACTAGAAAAGGCCCAAAGAAACTCTGCATTGACGGCACCTACGGTGTAAACAGCACCCACTTTGCCGTCTCCGAGGTCGACGTCTTCAGCAACCACTACTACCCGCTCAACAATAGCATCCTCACCACCGATATCGCCGCGGTTCAATCCGCAAACCGCGTCTACTTAGCTGGTGAAATCGCATGGACAGGCATGAAAGGGGATTCGTTACAAAGCTTCTACGACATCATCCTGAAACAGCAAAATTCGAGTTCCCCGGTGGTGGCAGGGAGTCAGATTTGGAGTTTGTTTGGACATAATGTGCCAGATTGTTCGGTGAGTTCACCTTCCCCGAAGCCTCGGGTTGGTGGAGTAAGGTGAGAGGGAGGAGAATATTTGCTAACGGGAGGACAGACATATATCAACCACACGGATGGGTACTCGCTGATGTATGGTAATCCCAACAATAGTGCGAAGATTGATGCGCAGATCAGCACGATCAGGCAGCATTATTTCGCCATGCAGAATATTACCGTGGATAGCTATTTGCCGGCTGTGGCGTGCCCGCAGAATTATATTCCGGGGTATGATGCGGAGTATACTTATATGTAATTTATAATGAGAGGCGGGCTGGTAGGGGCTACTGATGGCTATAAAAGTATTGATTTTATGATAATCAGAGGTCAAAAGCAACCGATCTCTACCTTACACCACCACCACCAAACCACAACCTTCTCCGACCATCGTGTACCGAAGCTTGATCGGTTCGTACATTTAAGTACATCGTACACTCTAGCCTTTCGCATCCCCTGCAACACCAGTCGCGAGTCTCCCGCATCTACTTTGCACGTAGTTTCAGCTAACTTTTCCATCGCTTAGGTTGTTCCCTTCTATAGTTCAGCCTGGGCTCAACATTTGCTCGTTTATTATTCTCAGTTCCCTTCCACACGCCCACCGCTCGGCATATGTTTAGGTTAGGAGGTTGCGGTTAGTTCCGAGCTTGCGAGGGGGCTTGGAGTTAGGGGCTAGGGTTCAGGTTAGCCCCAGGGGTTAGGGGGTGGTGAGAGCTCCCCGTATTTAGGATCCATATATTAGAGCGTGAAAGCCCTACGGTTAGGGTTAGCATATGCCGAGCATATACTCGCAGACTACAACGTCTCTAGGGAAAATAATGTAGCGAGACAAGGGTGTTCCGCACTGGCACGGACCAGAAAGCAAACAATACGAACTTTTAATTGGCTTTTACACCTTGTCTGTGGTTCTCTCGCTACATTATTTTCCCTAGAGACGTTGTATATAATAGCGAGGGCGACGGCGATAGCGTACTTAAGTACTTGCGTGCTTCCAGTAAAATTCGAGCATATGCTAGCGTTATCGTTGTTTTTGTATTTTTAAAGAGGAGAGTCAAGCGCTCGAGTAGTTACAACTGATGTGCATTTCGAGCATATGCTGGGAGTATGCCTGGTGAGCCCTAGGATGGAGGTTGGAGAGATATACGGCAAGCTCCTTTTTACATGGGTTGCGCGTGGCACGGAACAGGGGCCAGAAGAGATGGGCTGCCCCGAACATGGATTGTGGGACTTCTTTGGGCTCAATCGGCTGCATCCCATTACTATCCCCCCTATGAACAATTTCGAGTGGGTCCAATATTCGCCACACTCTCATGCCACGATTCACACCACTAAAGGCACGCAATCGAAGGTCTATAGCGAATAGCGGCTCTCGAAAGCACCTGATATTTCCTAATTCGGGGATACTGACGAAGTTTCAGTGTGGCGTTACCAAAGGACCCACTCGTAATTATTTGGGGGGAGATAGTACTCGTATGGTGGCATGCCGGAAAGTCTGGCGAGTCATGCGCCGGGTTAGTTCGCAAGCACCCAGCAGCCCCGCATTCGAAAAGGGAAGGACTCTACTTGAGCCGCAGTTTATGACCCTGGTCGCAGCCCGCGGGGCATATGGTAGGAACCCATCTAATAGACTTGCTCGGGCCGAAAGCTAACTTTCCACAATGTTTCGAATCCCGGAATAGCCTTTAGCCGGAAGGGATCCTTGTCAACCACGCGGCCTGGCTAGCGTGCAAAGAAGACTTCGAATTGGACTGTGAAATACGGGGAGCTTACCAGGTAATAATACTGAGGCCATTAGCGGGCTAGTCGACAAAACCGAGAAGCGAAAAGTGATTTTCTGATTTTTTGATTTTCGCACCCGTATACAGTCGGTCCGATCCAAAAGCGACAAAAAAAAATAAAAACCACCACAATACTAATTGATATAAATCGTATTAATTAAAACTATACTATATACTCTAGGAATTAATTCTATGTTCTCAAAATTATAATATCTTTATTATTAAGGGAGATATAATTCACGTGATTAAGCGAGCAAATATATTTGCGTTTTGTATGGTCGTTTTTTACTTTGGTTGTCACGTGACTACCCCCCTAAGTTGACTGCTCTTCCACGATTATATTAATACCTCAATAACCACAAACCCAATCAAGTGCCCTTTTTGAATACTTCTAATAGCTACCTCTATAAGCCTTCAGAAACGCAAGCGAGCTAATTCAATTCTTGATTCAATCACAGTTCTCACCATAGCTGAAGAAGCTGCAATCCAAGCAACTATCGACGAACGGCATGGGAAACCCTCTAATATAGAGGATAATTCTGATAATTCAGATATTTCACAAAGTAATGAAGTAGAGCTTGAAGATTCAATGCTCTTTTGGGTTCAGCAGAAGCTTTTTATTAGTAGTAATAAGACGATTATTTTGGAGAAGCCTATTTGCAAGCGAGATCAGAGACTTGTAGAACAGACTAGTAAGTTTCTTATCTCAAGTAAGGTTTATGGATTTAGTTTGGCCAAAATTAGCTTGAATCCCATATAATTATGGCTCTACAATATATATAATATATATAGTACCAAAGAAAGCTATATTTAATATTTAGGAAGGGTTTTCTAAGCTTATAGGGCTTAAATATTAATATTATATTAATAATAAGGCTGGTGAGATGCTGCGATCTTCCCTTGAAGTACGGGCTCACGTGACCTTAGCGAGCAAATATATTTGCGTTTTGTATAGTGAAAAATCAAAAAAGTAAAAAGGGTCCGTGCACTTTAAACCTCGATTATTAATGAACCACAAATCGTATCAAAAATCTGATTAATAGGTATTTTTCGCCTGGTTCTACTCTATAATCGCATTACTCAGTATTAATTAATTGGGGTTGTGGCTGAAAAGTTATTATGGGCGTAAAAGAGCGACCGTTTTGTCGCTTTTGGATCGGACCGACTGTACCCCCCCCATACCTCACTAAAAAAAAAAGTACAGCATACACGCCTTATTCTCGACTACTCCTAGCCCCCCCTTAGCTTGCGTGGTCCGTAAGGCAAATCCCATGGATTACGAGGCACATCTCTATCTCCCTCACTCTCTATATCCTCCGTACTACCTATATTACTCGAATTATCTATATCTCCTTTGTCCCCTTCTCCTCTAGTATCCTCATCCTCCTTTACTATAACCTCCTTCCCTATTACCTTCTAACCTTATATCTATCTTTATACTCGCTTTCTATATCTTATAGGCAGTCGAGGCTTTAGTATAAAGGGTTTTATAGATATAGAGCAAGGCTTTCCAGACTTGGTAGGATTAGTATTAAGTTAATAGAAAGTATAGACTTTACTATTATTATTATATTTATAATTTATATAACTACTATCAAATTTGCCTTCTATAACTATATAGTATTTAAAAGGGCCCCTTGGTCTCTTTTTATTATTATAAGTAGTATAAGCTTAAGAGAATTCGATTTTATAAATATATATTAAGCTTATTTCTAGATTTGCCTTACCTTTCTCTAATTCCTTTAGCTCTTTATCCTAGTATAGCTTTATCTCTTTAACTTTAGCCTTATTATTAATTTGCTTTATTACTTTAGTAGTATTATTAGATAATATAAGGAAATTAAAGTATTATTATAGAGAAAGAGAAAGAGATTATATATAAGAAGGAAATTAAAGAATAGAGGGATTTATTAGTTAAATATATTAATAAGAAAGAATATTATAGACTAAGTCTGAATTATTAGAGGATATATTATAAATATTATCTTTTTACTTATTTATAGCTTTATTATCTTTTCTATTACTTTTGTCTTTACTAAAGCTATTATCTAAAGCTATATTTAATATATCTTTAATAAAAGAAAGCTTTAATAATAGTATTATATATTGGAATTAAAGTTATTTTCAGAAAAAAGTTAAGATTAAGGTTAAGGCTAAGGTTAAAGCTAGTATAATTATATCTTTATTATTTATTTTTAGGATATAAAGATATATATTTAATATAATTATTTAAACCCGAATAAATTTATAATAAATAATACCTGAAAATAGAAATATTAGTATTTAATAGCCCTAGATTAAATATATTTAAATATTAAAAAAATTATAATTTTAGGTATTATAGTTATAAAAATAAAGATATAAATATTCTTTTTTTTACTAACTTATAAAAGCTAAGATATATTAATAATAATTAAACTATATTTAACTTATATAATTAACTAATTTACTTTACTAATTATAAATAATTCGAGGTAATTTAAATTTCCTTAAATCTCTATATATAGTTTATTATACGAATTTCTATATTTCTATATTTAGTAATATTATAATTATAATTTTTAGATAAGAAGAATTCCTTTATTTTAGTATATATAATTATATTTATTTCTTATTTTTCGAATATATAGTTATTAAACTAGAAAGGCTTAAGAATTCTAAATAATACTTTTTTCTAAGATATATATCCTTAATAAATAATAAAAGTAAATATGGAATTATATAATAATATAATTACTTTATATTAGTAATTTTATTTTCTATAAAACTATAACTTTATTTTATTTTTACTCTAAAACTTTTATTCTTTTTCTATATTTTTTTGATTTTACTATTAATATTAAAAGCTTCTATTCTTTACTAATACTTTCTTTATTAATATTAAAAGCTAGTATCTAACTATTTTATAACCTTTTTTTCTTTTTCTAAATTCCTTCTCTAAACCCTTTTTCTAAACTTCTTCTTCTTTAATACTTCTACTATTAATACTAAGAGCTAGTATCTAATTATTTTATAACTTTTTTTTCTTTCTCTAAACTTCTCTTCCTTTAATACTTCTACTAATAATACTAAAGCTAGTACCTGACTATTATTTCCGGGTTACTTTTATCTAGAACTCCTATATTATAAGTTTTTAACCTGTTTGCTTTTTAGAAAGCTAAATTTTAGATTTCTTTTTCCTTTCTCTAATATCTTCTTCTTTTCTTTTCTAATACTTTTTATACTTTTAGGCCTTTTGGGAATACTCTCTTTCGAACTTCTAAAAAAGAGACTAATTCTTATTTAGATTTTTCCAAACTTTAATATCTTTTTTCTTTTTCTAATATCTCTTATATCTTTAGGTTCTTTGGGAATACTCTTTCTTGAATTTTTAAAAAAGAGACTAATTCCTATTTAGATTTCTCTAAACTTTAATATCTTCTTCCTTTCTTTAATACTTCTAAAAGCCTTTAAGCCGCTACTAAGTATTTCTATTCTTTATTTTAGAATATATACTAACTTATTCTTATAGGAAATAGCTTTTCTTTTTCTAATCTCGACTTTTTTAATATATATTTCTTACTTTTAGGCTATTTAGATATCTTCTCATTTACTTTTACGAAATATATACTAATTTATTTTTTAATTTCTCTTATCTTATTTCTTCTTTAATATTACTATATATATATCTAATTAGTACTAGTTTTTATAACTTATAATTAGGCTTTCTATTTATTAAATATTTAAATATTTTATTTTACTTTTATTTTATATATTTTATTTTATATACTTTACTTTTCTTTTATTATAGGTTAAAACTTAAATAGTATTTACCTTAAGTATTTGTATTCTCGGATATATAAGACTTCTATAGATCTTTCGGAATTATAAACTAGCCTATTTTAGTTTAGGGAAGCTTTCTCGAGAGTATTTTAGGAGTTATAGTATTTACTATAACTTTTTCTAAAGATTAATATAATATAGGTAATTCTGGTTTATTTTTTTTCTATAAAGCAAACCGTTATTTTAAGTTTATATAAAAGTTCTAATTATTTCTCGAATTAAAATATAAGTATTTCTTATTTCTATTAAATTAGATATAAAAAATAATAAGTGCTTTTAGGCTAGACTATAGTATAAATATTCTAGTATAAAGTTATATAACTATAGGGCATTTATATGTTTTATATCTAATATAAGCCTGTAATTAAATTACCTTACTATTTCCTATATTATAGGTATTAGCCCCTATAATTAGAAGTAATTAGGTAGTAATTACTTAATTTTATAGGGCAAATAAAAGTCAAATAGAAGTAATTTAAGGATATATTATTAGTAAATTATAATATATTCTTAATTCTTTTTCTTTTCTTTCTTATACTTATTTCTATCTTTTAATCTATATATCTCTTAAATATAAATTAGAATTCTTTTAATTCACTCTCTTATCTTCTCTTATAATAAGTTCCTCTAGTATTTTAGCTATACTTTCTTTAGCTTCTTTTTATTTATAAACTCTCTATTTTTAGTTATTTCCCTCTTTATTTAAAACTATATAGGTTCTATTATATTTAAATTAGGAGAATTACCTAGTTATAGAAGCTATATAATTTCAAATAAATTAAAGACCTCTTACTAATATTTTAATATATAAGATAGAATACTATTCTCCTAAATAATTATTTTAGGGTATATTACTTAATACTTCTTTATAAAAAAAAGAAGCTTCTTCTTTAAAATAATCTCTTAATATCTATATTAATTTATTTCTTCCCGTTCCTTTTTTACTATATATATTCTATTTCCCTTAGTATATCTCTAAATTACTCTTCTTCTATCCGGTCTTCTATTATGCTTTTATATAAATATATTATATTTCTTCTTCTTCTTTAATTCCCATCTTCTCTTGTCTTCTTTCTCTCTTACCGAGTTTCGAGTATCTAAATCTGCTTTTCTTATATACTTTTCCTATAGTATTTCAGTCTCCCAGATATAATAAGGGCCTTTCTTCTTATAAGTAAAGTAGCCCCAGAATATAAACTGACTGAATCCTTTCTATCTCCTGTAAATTATATGCTTTTTATATACTTTATCTGGTTTTCTTTATATCTCCGCTTTTCCCTATATCTTCCTAATTAAATTGCAGTCTCGTCTAAAAAAATGACATTTTTCTAGTCCTTAAATATCTAATCTTTATACTTCTTATAGAAGTTCCTTTATACTTCCTTAATTATTTTATTTAATCCTGGCTTTATTATTAGCTTATAAGAAGCATAACCTTTAGCCTTTAAGATCTTATATATTATACGGGAAGTAATAAGTTAACCTAGTTATATAACCTCCTGAGAGATCTTCTTATAAGACTATTTGCAAGTAATAGCATTTTTAGTAACTATTTTAATAATAAGAGTAATAGCCTCTTGCGAAATAGGGGGCCTATCCATATACTCCACATTTATAAGGTACTTGTTCTCAAGTCGCATTTTTTCCTCTAGTTTCTATCTATATTCAAGTGCCTTTATATAAAGATAAAAGATTTGAGAGCGGCTAATTCTAGTTAGCTTCTTAATTTAGTAAACCGGATAAGCAAGATACTTAAGAGTAATTACTTGAGCTCGTATGGCTAGAGAATATTCTTTTAAAGCGGAAGTAGAGCTAGTACTTATAGGAGAAGTAGAAGAAGAAGTTAAATTCAAGGCCTTATTAAAATCTGAATCTTTATCTATAGAATTATTATATAAATAATACTCTTCCTTATTTTCCGAGCTAGAATTATCTAATTCGAGTCCTGAAAAAGAAGAAGAGGAGAAAGAAAAGGAAGAAGAAGTAGAATTAGCTAATTCTTTAGGCTTATTAGAGAGAGAAGTATATTAGAAATAGTATATAAGTATGGCTTATAAATAGAAGTATATATAAAAAGCTTGATTTCTAGTATAAATTCAAGAGATTATAATATACTTATGAATTTATATTATAAAGGTATTTATTTATTCCTTTATCTTTAATTTCCCTATTCTTTTCTCCCTCTATTTCTCTACTTATATAAATAGATATAGCGGGCCGAGAGCCCAGAGTACCTATAAGCCTTATAAGGCCCCGCTTTTACAGGTATAACTAGCCTATAATTTAGGTATAGATCTACTAAAATACAGGGGCTTCCAGGGCACTTTAGTAATAGTGGCTTTATAGGCTAGTTTTACTAATTATAGTATGTAATTAGTAGCTAAGATATTATATATCCTATAGTTACATAACTTTATATTAGAATATTTATACTAGTTAAGTACTAAGACTTCCTATATCTATCTTATAAACTTATAGCTCGAGATATATTATATTTAACGGGGCTTCTATATCTAATTACTTTATATTATAATAAAATGTCTTAGTATTATAGTTAGAGGAATTCTATTTTATAATCTTATTTATTACTTATAGATTTTCTAGCTAATAAGTCTTAGCTAATAGCTAAGAAACTTATTAGCTACTTTATCTAAAGCTTCTAGAAGCGGGAAGTTGCCCTAATAAAGACTTAGTATTAAAAATGAATTTAACTAATTAATTTAAATAAGAAGTTTATAATAAGAGTTTTTATATATAAGTAATTTTATATAATAAACTCAAGTTCCTATTTCTAGTTATATAAGTTATAATATATAATAAACTCAAGTTCCTATTCCTGGTTATATAAGTTATAATATATAATAAATTCAAAATTTTCTGGCTTATTAGAACTTGGGTTATCTTTAGAAAAATTAGTAAGCTTTTCTAGATAAACTTATTAAGGCTTTGGTTTTTAAAGATATTAGTCTAGCTTTCTTATTTTTTTTTAAATAATAGTTTGGCTCTCAGAAATTATATATAAATATTAGAATAAATAAAGAAATATATTATATATATTTTCTGGATAAATTAGGATAGAACTTATAAGATTTCTGTAATATTTATATTAAATCTATAGTACTAGCTAGTAAAGACTTTAATAACCTTAATAAGACTTGAATTACAAGCCCGGCCCTTAAATTTCCCGCTTAACTTAAAAATTAAATAGTTTATAATAAGTTACTTATTATAGAATATATTATATTCTTTTTTTTAAAAAGTACTAGATACTAGTAATAGTCCGAAAGCCCTAAAGCCCTTAAGACTCTTTATAAGTTTCGGGCTTTAGGGCTTTTTTATAGCTAGCTAATTATATAAAGTTATATAATTATATAGGTCCGGTATTAATATAAAGTAATTAGTAACTTTATATATAGATATAATATGGTTTTTAGTATAGCTAGTCTAATATATTATATATTTATATATTTATATCTGTAATTCTATTATTATAATATAATATATTCTTAATATATTCTTAATTTAAAGATCCCTTTATAATCCTAGACTTTTAGGAGCCTTCTTTATACTAAAAATAGAATATATAATATAATAAAGATAAAGGATTATAAAAGCCCTAAAAATCGCAAGACTTTATAAACTTAAATAAATTTAAATATTATAAAAGTATTAAATTTAGTAACCTGACTTTTAAATTATATAAGAACTAATTAAAGAATATTACTTTAAAGTATTAATTATAAATTTCAAGTATATATATATCTATAAGGAAATAAAACCTAAAATAATACTAAGCTAATTATAAGATATAAGAAAAAGTATATTAGATATTAGGTTTATTTTTTCTTAATTACTTTAACCTTAGTAAATATTTATATATAATTTATTAGATCTTATATAATAGGTTTACTTAGGAGAAGTAAGATTAATTAGTTTCGGGAATTTAATAATAATAGTTAGATTTCTGTCTAGTATAATAAATAGAATACTAGTAGTAGCCCGGGTACTTTAGGTTTTATTTATAAAGCTAAAGATATTATACTTATTAATTTTCTATATCTAATAAGAAAAAGAAATAATATATTTATATCTTTAATATATCTATTATTATAAAGTAATACTTATATAGTTTATAAGATTAACTATAGTTTCTTTTATTAGAGAAGAGAATAATAAAATTAAAAAAGAATCTAATAGCCTACTACTATTATTATTATTATTACTATTAGGATTAGCTTTAGTAGTATTTTCTGTAATACTTTCCGTATTATTTTATGGCTTCTAGAGATTAGTAAATAGAGAAAAATCCTAGTATATATAAGTTAATTAAATCTAAAAACAAAAAAGGATTTATAGAAGAAATAAAGAATAAGGGCCAGAATTAAAGAAGAGAATTATATATATGTCTTTATTTACTTACTAGTTTATTAGATCTCTTCTTATTCTTAAAGTCTCATATCTATACTAGCAGGTAATACTTTCCTGGGCTTTCTGGGTCTTCTTAGTCTATTATTTAATTTCCTTAAATTACTATTATACTCTGCCGCTTCACTGGTAAATTTAGCGTCACGTGACCACAATAATACATACAGCTATAGTATTTAGAATATCAAGCTCCCGTACTTACGAGCTTCCCTCTTTAGTTTAGAATCCTTGAATTAAGAGCTACTCTATCTTACTTTCCAAGCCCAGAGACCCGGTTTCGTAATAATTACTATACTTTCTAAGTATTTTCTAGTTCTTTATAAGTAACTTTAAAATAAAGATCTTTATATAAAGTCTTTTTCTAAGTATTTTCTAGCTTTTTATAAGTAATTTCAAAATAAATATCTTTATATAAAGTCTTATCCTAGTATAAAATAAGGAAATTATCCAAATACTTTTAGGGCCTAGATATATACTATAGTAAGAAAGATTAAAGATAGTTTAAATAAAACCTGGTAGGACTATAAGTTCCTGGGCTCTTTTACTATTAGAACTAGTATAAAATACTAGTTTATTTATATTATTAATAAATTAATAATAGCAGATAGGTTTATTAATATAAGAGAAAAATAAGAGAGTAATTACTAAGAAACTATATTAGAAAAAGTAGAAAAAACTCGATTATTTATTTCAAATCGAAAGCTATTTATTAAAAAATATCTATTAGAATTTATATAAAGAATCTAGTAAAAGAAATAAGAGAAAACTTATTATTAACTTTTTTAGAAAGTTAAATAGTTCTTTATTTAGCTCTCTAATTCTTTATATTATTAAATACTTACTTATAGAAAACTAGCTATAAAACTATAGTCTATAATTTTATAAGACTAGATCCGGCTATATTTTAATTTATAAAACCTTAAAGGGCTTTAGATAACTTATTATTAGTATAAGAAGCTATAGCCTGGATAATAGCCTGAGTAACTCTTGTATTTATAGCCCGTTAAGCTTATATAATAGTATAAATACTACTAGAAAAGTAGTTAGATTAAGTAATATGGCTTATAATAAAAGGAAATACGAAAGAAAGTAATTATAAGGCTATTAAAACAGGAGAAGCCTGAAATAAAGCAGAAATAGTATCTGGCGGCTATATAGTAATAGTAACTAGAGGAATAGATATAGTAGATATTTCTAGAAGAAAAGATATAGGATAAGAATACTAAGAAAAGCTAGGGATCTAAAGTATCTCAGGTATAAAAAGAGAGGTAGATACGAGATAAGAATACTAAGAAAAGCTAGGGATCTAAAGTATTTCAGGTATAAAGAAAGAGGCAGATATAAACGGAATTCCAGAGCTATAAGGTTTAAGTCTACTAGTATTACTATTCTGAGCAAATAAAGCAGCGGCCTCTATATTATATTCGGAGTTAGTAGATTAATAGAACTTGTAATATTAGATATTACTATACTAGTATTTAGCTATAAAGCATATATTATTAAGGCAGGTTTTAAGAAATAGTAGTACTATTTTAAGAGATAAGAATTTAAGAATATAAAATATTTATATAGTAAAAGAACTTAATAATTCTATTAGTATTACTTTTAAAAATAAGAAAGAAGTTTTAAAAATAATATATTTAATAATAAATAATACTTATTTTAATATATCTAGTTATTTTATAACTGGCTTATTTAACTACCCTATATTATTAGAAGTATTACTAATAAAGAACTATTTCTAGATAAAGTCCTGAATTATTAGGAACTATATAAGTATTTTTCTGGCTTATATATTATTTATATATTTTATATTTATTAGAATAACTTATTTAAGGATTCTATTTTATATAATAATAGTATTATATTTACTAATTAGCTTCTTAGACTTTCCTAATATTAGTAGCTATTCTGAGGCTATATATATCCGGACTATATATTAGAGCTAGTAATAAGCTTAAATATATAATTAGTTACTATTTCTATTAGTATTTTTTATATAAATATTAGCTATATTTATATTATAAAATATAAACTTCTAATAATATTACTCTAGTATTTTTCTTAGTAGAAACTTATTAATATCTATATTAGTATATAAATAAACTATTTATATAGAGCTATATAAGATTATATTACTTATTTTAAACTAAATAATTATTAAGAATTATATTATAAAACTTTATATTTATAAAATAACTCTAGTACTATATCCTGCCTAAAGACCTTATATATAGTCTAAATAGCTTATTAGCTACTATATTACCCCTAGATCTGTTTTTTCTAATCCTATAAATATTTTATAAGTCTATAAATCTATATACTTTATTTTAGATCTATTATATATAAAGTACTAATAAAGTAATCCGGTCTTATAAGTATTAGTAATTATAATTCCCGATATGAGCTAGTTTCTAAAAGTAGTTCTATATATACTAATCGGAATTAGTTATATAATCCGGTATTATAATACTAGACCTAATAGTTGTAATAAAAAGTAATATAATTATTAGTACCTAATACTTTCTCCTAATAATAGAAAGAATAAGAAACAAATATAAGAAAACGAAATTACTTATATATTACTAATATAGCTAGCTTTTCTAAAGCTCTTATTACTAGGATTTAACTTACTAATTTTTAGTACTTTTTCTAGAAATAAAATAGTTCTTTATATATATAACTAATAAATTAGCTATCTATAAGAATACAAAATATATTTTAGTAATAAGAAGAAGTTTAGAGCCTTAATTAGCCTTAAAGAAATAAGAATAGTAGCTTATTTAAGTATAAATCTAAAGATACTATTATATAACTAAATAAGTAATCTAATTAAAGATTCTAATATATATCTAGATAATATTATATAAATAAGTATTAATATAAATATATATCTCGATCCTAAATAGTAATAGCTTATTATATTTATTAATTAACTAAATCTAGTCTGGCCTAGATATAATATATTCTTTTTTCTTGAACTATATCTATTATATTTATAATATAATTACCTCGGGATCAAAAAATTATAATATTATATATAAGCTCTTTTTATAAATAATAAAATATATTAATAAATAAAGCCCTAATTTTTTAAGCTAGAGCAAAATTATAAAATATAAAAAGACTAACTAGGTTACTAATAAACCTTATTAATAGAAATATATATATAAATACTACTATTTATAATCTATAACCCGCCTATTATTTAGTTTACTTTATAATATTATAAATAATTATTTATTTACTACTTATTTATTTATTATAATTATATAGTAAATAAGACTAAGCTTCTTATATATATAAATAACTTTAGTAATTAAAGCTATATAGCTATAATTCTTAAGATTCTTAAGTATTTCCTTATTTATATCTTCTAGATAATATAGGATTATAATTTATATATAAAGAAAAGACATATTTACTATTTAAGTATATACTTAAATATTTTATTCTTGTAATTAGTATTTAATTATACAGGTATTAATATTAATTTTCTATAAATCCTTTAATCTTATTATAATTATTTTATGGGAAATATTTATATAAGCCTATTTAATAATAGTATTATAATATAGTAAAAGATTTATAAAATATTATTATATTTTAATATAATTAAATAAGGTATTAATAGTATTAATATATTATAAGTTCAGGCCATATATTACTATTATAAAGCACTTTTAGTAATATAAGCACTAAATTACTAGAGTAATAGTGAGGCATACCCTAAAAATAGAGGGGCAGGTACATATGGTTATTAGAAATCAGAAAATCAGAAATCGAAAATCAGAAAATCAAATCTCGCTTCTCGGTTTTGTCGACTAGCTAGCTGTGGGCCTCAGTAAATAATAGTAAAACCTAGTAAATTTCTCTCACTAGTCTCGTATATTGCACCCTATCCAGGACACCGGTGTATCCTCTGATACAATTTCGATATACGAGCAACATTTACAGACAAGGCTCGTAATATAACAATATTACATCCTTACCCCTTCGTCCGGTGAGACATTGCCACATTAGCGGCCGCACATGAATATCCCTAATTCGGATTATGTTCTGGCTGAATTAGGAATATTCATGTGCGGCCGCTAATGTGGCAATGTCTCACCGGACGAAGGAATAAATGTTTTTTCTAAATTTAGAGAAAATGCAAGCCCTATACTCCCTTATTATATATATTCGGAACTAGGTGATTTCATTAATTTATATAGTATTAATATATTTGTTTTATTGCCTTTTAAAACAATTTCTCGGCTATAAATAAGCTAATTATATAATAGTAAAGAAGTCTTCATTTATAATAAAAGCCTCTAATTACTTACTTAAATATTTTTTTATAGAATTTTATTATTATAAGCTTTATATATAAGTCTTTTTTTTAAATAAAAAAAAGTAATAAAATAATAATTTCCTTTTTCTTATTACTTATAGAATTATTATATTATTGCTTTATATTAATATTTAAATATTAAGTATTCTTTAAATATTAAAATATATAAAATTCTAATATAATTTAAGGCTAAAAAGAAAAGAAAAAGAAAGTTTTGAGATTTTAATATAATAAAGTTTTTTTCTCTCGAGAACTTTATTTTTATTTAAGTTAATGAAAATAAATCTTATAATAGCTGGTATAATGGCATAGTTTGCCAGAAATAGGGTATTAGAAACAAATATAAAACAAAGCTAAGCCAGAATACTTGGGCGAAATAATACTAAAAGATAAGACATTTCTTTCTTCTTTGCTTTCTAGCTTATGTCACAGTTCAGGTTTCGACGTTCTGGTTACCTGACACAGTCACCCGACAGCTACTATGTGATGCGCACATTGACAGCAATGTCAGGCTGGATTTGGTAGCTTAATTGGGCTAGTGCTTATGTGGGATCGCATTCCCTAATTGGGACTAGTGCTTCCGTATATCCAGCGGAACGCTAGATACTATATATGGAGGCATGCAAGCTTTGGAAATGGGCATCGATTAGTTTCTTGATGGGAACCAGTTCTTGGAATCAATTATACTTCCACGCTTCACTCCATACTTTACCTTATATTCCACCCCTTACCTTGACTACTTGCGTAGCACCCTGCTATATTGTGCGCCCCACATACTATAGGAATGCGCATGGAGATATTTAGAACGCTAAGCCCCTTAGGGGCTAGCGCATTGCGGGTGCACTTTACCCTCGCAGCCTCCTGTATTCTAGCTTTCCTTCCTTTAGCTTTGAATCGTCTTTATAAGAGACCTTCTGCCTTGATTTTCAAGCCCTAAATACTATACTCGTAATAGCTTAGTATTTTTAATATATAAGATTCCTTGAACTTTAAGCCTTTAATTAATATATAATACTAAGCTTACTCGACTCAGCTTATAAAGGCAGTATAATACTGCCCAGTATATCAAAAAAACAATTAAGGTAATTAATTATATTTTATTATTATAATTTAATTATTAATTATAATTTAATTATTAATTATAATTTAATTATTAATTATAATTTAATTATTAATTATAATTTAATTATTAATTATAATTAATTTAATTATTAATTATAATTTAATTATTAATTATAATTTAATTATTAATTATAATTTAATTATTAATTATAATTTAATTATTAATTATAATTTAATTATTAATTATAATTTAATTATTAATTATAATTTAATTATTAATTATAATTTAATTATTAATTATAATTTAATTATTAATTATAATTTAATTATTAATTATAATTTAATTATTAATTATAATTTTAATTATTAATTATAATTTAATTAATTAATTTAATTATTAATTATAATTTAATTATTAATTATAATTTAATTATTAATTATAATTTAATTATTAATTATAATTTAATTATTAATTATAATTAAATATAGTTAATTATTTCTAATTATTGCGTGAAATCTATATAAAAGTTATATAAGTAATAAATTCTCTTCTTTTTCTTTAAATAATATATAACTAAAGTATAAAGAGAATAAAAGTTAATTGATTTCCAAAGAAGAGAAAAGGAGAGTAAAGTAATATATATATGAATTATTTGCTCTGGATATTACATAACCGCACTCCTGTAACTAGAGAAGTCACAGCCCCTATTATAGTACTTATTTATAAAGATAAGTAAAGCGAGTAAAGGCGGGATACTATAGTATGGCAGGCCGTACTCGTTAAAAATCATATTATTTTAGCGGTTTTGAGGTTTAGGTTATATGGTAAAGGCCGCAGCCTTTTATATATAACTTGCAGAAATCATATAAGAAAGCTGGTTTTTCTATAATCCTAGAGAATAATCCTTTATAAGTATTTAATTAATTAAGCTTTTATATACTATATACTATTTATACTTTACTATTTATACTTTTAATTTATTATTTTACTATTAAGTTACGTTTTATACTCTAGTATACTTTATATAGGTTTTTATCTTATTATAATTTCCCTTCTATATATTTTATAATAAATAATATAGAGAGAATAAAAACTTTATAATTAAGGTAATATTCTTATAAAGTTCTAAAGGATATTTATAAGGCAGATTATTAGCTTAGTAAGTTAGGAAGAAAAGGGCTATTATAATACCTTAAGCCTAAGGCTAAAATATTAAGGATATATAAGTATTAATTTTAGTATCTTATATTAATTTCTAATATATCTAGTAACTTGGATATAGATTAGCTATAAGATATAATTACTAGTATAATATATAGGAATAATAGAAATAGAGGCTAATTATAAAAGGAAAAGAAATAAAGGAAATAGAATAAGAAATATTATACTAAGATAATATAAATTAGACCTTAGTTAGAAATAGACTTTAATATTCGGAAATAAAATTATATTATTAATTTATATATTATTTTTAGTTATAATAAAGACCGGAATAAAAATAGTACTAGTTTTAATAGAAAAACTTATTTTTAAGTCTAGAAAAGATATCTAAAAAAGGAAATATTCTTAATTTTAAGTAGAATAGTAAATAGGAATTAGAAATAAGAATTAAAAAGAAATAAGAAATAAGAAATTATATAGATAAACTAGAGAAGCTTCTAGAAAAAGAAATAGATACTAAATAAAGAAAAGAAAGAGAATTCAGAAAAGTCAGAAAAATTAGTAAAATTATATTTATTATTTTTATTATTATCTTTAATAATATTAATAAATATATTTAGTTTAGTAAAATTAAGGGAAAATATTATAAGTATTAAGCTAAAGAAATAGGAAAGAAAATATAAATAATAGAAATAAGACTAGAAAAGCTATTACTTTATTATTACTAATACTAAAACTTAAATATTAATTATATCTATTATTATTAACCGGTTTCTCTCTAATCCCGGATCCTAAACTAAAAGATATATTTAAATAGAAAGTTAGTTTTTTAGAAATCTTATTAGTAAAAGTCTTAGATATAGAAATTCTATAATTAATTATAGAAGAAATTATTAAGATTAATATAGTTAAGAATAAGTATATACTAATATTGGATTTGAACTTATTATTTATAAAAGCTTCTAAAGTACTATAGTTTTAGGAAAATAATATTTCTATATTCTTAAAATAATATATAGATATATATAAGAACTACTATATTTCTAATAATACTAAAAGAGAAAGAACTACCTATTATATTTCTCTTATCTATAAGAATTAGATTAAGGCTATACTAGAGTATTATACTAATAATCTAGGAAATTACTAAGAAATCAAGTTCTTTAAGGCCTTATTAAAGGAATTCCGAGAATATAACTAGGAAATACTTAAAATTAGTTATAACTTTCTTAATTAAATTATTATATAAGCCTAGAATAAAAGAATATCTTTTAAGTCTTATATTAATATATTTAATAAAGTATTAAAGAAGTTACTAAAAAGAAAAGAAATAAAAGAAATTACTTAATATTAAGAATTTATAAGAGAATTATTTATTCTAGTAAGAGATTATATTTTTAAGAATATAAACTTTAAGTCTATAAATATTTCTATTTATAAATATAATAAGATATATAAAAAAATAGTAATATTTTATTAGTATAAAAAAAAGAAATACTATTTTAATATTACTAATAATCCAGATATATTTAGATTTAGATAAAAATACTTGAATATAATAGTCTATAATATAGTTTCTAAACCAGAAAATAATTATTCTTTACTAGTTCCTTCTATTATATTTTCTAAAGCTATTATAAGTATAAGTAAAAAAAGAACCTAGCCTATAGCTAATTATATAAAACCTACTAAAAGTAATAAATCTAAAAAAGATAATATTAACTAACTAGTAAGAAGTCTAGAAAAACTATTTATTATTACCGTAACTTAAAAGAACTTATAAAAATAACTTAATATAACTACTATTATAATTCGAGAAAATATCTATAGCCTACTTATATAATCTAGTTAATTATAGTAAATATAGCTAGTATAATAGTATTAATAGCCTAGTAGATATAATTCGGGTTTTTAGGAAAGATATATTAGAATTCGTAATAAAGAATATAGAAAATACTATAATAGCTATAATAATTAAACTAAAATAGATAAAGGATCTAGATAATTATATTCTAAAGAAAGTTAATTTCAAATATAATTAGAAAATATTACTTAAGTTAATATAGCTTATAATATAGATCTAGAACTAAGAGAATAAATTTACTATAAGTATTATAATAGAAATAAGAATAATAATATTAATCTAGAATATATTTATATTTCTTAGTTCTATTATTTATTAATAGGAAAGCTTATAAATTATAAATATATTTACTAATTTAATAAAAGATAATATAAAGAGCTATTTAAGCCTAAATAAGAAAGTATTTCCTTTTTTCTTACTAGTAAATACTAGTAGTTTAACTAAATTATTTCCTAAATTCAAAGAAAAGAATTTAATTATAATTTAAATATTTAATTCAAAAATATCTAGAGATTAATAGAAAATACCTAGTTTACTAGATAAGAAAAAGAAAAGGGAACTAGCTAATCGGGATCTATATATAGAAATAAGTAAGTTATATTTAGAGAATCTAAATAGCTGCTTTATTTTAAAAAAAAATTATATTAGAATTACTAATATTTTAGATTCTGGAATTAATAAATAGTATTAAGATTTGGCTATAAATAGTATTTCAATTAATATTATAACGGGCTCTTTATTAAGAAAAAAGAGAAAAGAGATAAAAATAGCTAAAAAGATTTTCTAAAAATAAGCTAGAATAGAAAAAAAGCTATTTTATATAAAAGGCCAGAAAAATATTATTTTAAGAAATAATAAATAAGGGAATAGTCTAGCTAAGAATATAAATATTAATATTTCCGGAAATAAGTAAAACAAATTAGGAACCTAGTATATTCTTAATTATAATAAGTATAGGATTCCTGAAATTAATAATATTCTAATAAGATTACTAAAAAAAAGCAATTATTCTATTTCTAAAAACTTAGAAGAAAATAAAAATATTTATTAATACCTTAAAAATACCGGATCTAGCTATTATATTTTAGAACTAATAAATTAAGGATAATATTTTTTATTTTATTATCTTATAAATAGGAAATATTATTATATTAAGTATAATTAGATATACTAGGAGATCTATAGAACTAGTAATTATAGCTTATATAATAAATAAAATATTTAAAGAATTAGAAATATTAGCTTAGGTATCTAATACTAATAAAATTATTTAATTTAAAGGTAATAATATTAATATTCGGGTATTACTAGCTTATAAATATATTATATAATCTTTATATCTCTAATTTATATTTCGAGAACCTTAAGGAAGTATTAAATATAAAGAAATAATTAATACTAGAGCTATAGTTAATATTTTTCTTAAAAGAATCTCTAGAAATATTAGTAAAAGAATATATAATACTATAGATTATTAAATATCTATTATTACTAGAATAGAATTTGGATTTATAGAAATAGTAAAGCTTAGAACTAAGATTATAAATAGAATAAAATATAAAAATATATTCTTTCTAGTTAAAGAAGTTTTAAAAATCCTATTTAATTAATTATTTTTAGTAAAAATAAAGATAAATATTATATATAGAAGTAATAATTTATAAAATAGAAGATTTACTAATCCTAAAAATAACTAGAATACCTAGATTATTATAATTATTTTATTTTTAAAGAATATTAGTAAGTAAAAGAAAATAATAGTTTAAGAATACTAAGTTTCTAGAATTAAGAAATTAAGTAATATAAAATAGGAAACTAAAAATAAAAAGAAAAAAATAGAATCTGGTATTATAACTAGTAGTAATATTAGAGGAAATAGGAAAATACCGGGATTTCTTATAAACTCTTTTATTTTGGGTTTAGGAGTTTAGGAAATTAATAATATTTTTAGAGAAACTAAAATAGAAAAGGCTCTAATTAGAATATTATTAAAAGTAGTTCCGGAATTAATAGAAAAATAAGTAAAAAGAATATTAAATAAAAATATTTCTAAAAAGAAACTAAAATAGTATTTCCTAATAATAAAAAAATATATTCCCAAAGCTAAGAAATATAAAACCTAAGACTAGATAAGATTCTAAAATATATAAGAGCTTAAAGAAAATATATTAAAATACTAGATAAAAAGGTACTCTTTATATTTAATTAGAAAGGAATTAAGTAAGAAGATTATAAATTCCGGAAATTAGATAAAAAAAAATACTAGAGAAAATAGCTATAGTTCTTAAAGAAAAAGATAATAATTATAGTTTATTTCTAGTTATAGGAATATATAAAATAAAGAATAAGAAGATTTAACTAGTAAATACTAATAATAGAACTAGAGAAGGCTCTAGTAAATATTCGGACTAGTTTAAGAGATCTAAAACTAGAAAATACCTATAAGAATATATTAGAAAATATAAGAATTACTTTTTATTAAGAATATTAGCTATTTTAAAAGGTTTATAACTTATTCCGAAATATCTTAAATAATTAGATATTAGTAACTAGCTCTGGGAAAAAGAACTAGCTATATTTCAAGAATTAATAATTAATTAAGAAAATATAATTATATTTAATTAGAAAGAAATTGGAAAAGTTTATAAGAATATTAATTTATTTATTTTAATTAAAACTATTAAATATAAGGCCTAGTAAGAGAAGAATTTCCTATATTCTAAAACTCTAGTACTAGTAATAATAAAAATACTATTAGAATACCTAAATTATAGAGTTTTTAAGAAATATAATAGACCTTACTAAAATTTATAATTCTTGGTTATAAAAAAGATTATTAGGACTTATAGACTAATTAATACTATTATAAAAATAAATTTAGTAATCCTATAAGATACTAACCTATTTTCGTTTACTAAAGAGATTTTAAAGGAATTTACTAGATATATTTATACTAGATACTTATAATAGAGATTTAATTATATTTCTAATATTTCTGGAACTATTAAAAATAACTATATTATTTTAAAAAGCTACTAATTCTATTATATAGTTTATATGAATTATTATAACTATTCTAGAGAATCTGTTTCCTAAAATTACTATATTATTTATTAATAATATTAGAGTTAAGAGATCTTATATAAATTATAATAAATAGCTTATTTTTACCTGAAATTCGGTATTTTATATTCGAATACCTTTAAAATCTAGATATAACCTTAGATAAAGTTAAATAAGCCGGAGCTAGTATTAGAGAAAAATTATAGTTCTATTATAATAGTATAGTTATTATTAGCTTTATTTATAAAGTATTTAGAAGAAGCCTTTTAAGCTCAGGAATTACTAAAATCTTAAGATAGAAATATTATAATAATATAACTAAAAATAAAGTATTTATTAGAATTATTATTTATTACTATATTTAGATTAAAGGCTTTATAATTATTACTAAATCTATTTACTATTTAATAAGGAAGGATATAATATAGAACTAAAGTAATAAATAAGTACTAGCTATATAAATTCTTTAAGAAAAGCTTATTACTATTTTAATACTTTATAAGTTATATTATAATTTATTAGAAAGTTAGGGAATAATTATATTAGTAATAAATACTAGCCTGGATAAATAGGGCAGAACTCTTAATTAATATAATAATAAAGGGAAAAAGAAAGTTATATAATATAAGTCTGAAATCTGAAATAATACTAAACGGAAGTATAATATTATTAAGAGAAAATACCAAGAACTAGTAAAGTATTTATAGAAAGTATAATTCTGGCTATATAAAGTTTACTTTATTCTTAAACTAAATACTAATATACTCGTTATATAGCTAAGTAAAACAGCTATGAATTTTCCTAGAGCTCTAATTATTTACTAGCTAGTATGAATTTAATTATTTAATTTTAAAATTAAGTATATTAAAGAAACCAAGTATATTACTACTAATAAATTATTAAGATATTTATAATAAGAAGGTAATATCGAGAATAATAAGGATATTAATAAATAGTTAGTAATAGAGCTTAATATTATAAGAATAATACTTATTAGATAGAAAGTTTAGTTAAAGAAAGCAGTTCCGGTTTAGTTATATAATATTATTTTAAGGAATTAGATTTCTAAGATTTTTACTAGATATTTAAATAATAATATCTAGTTATTAGAAATTAATAATTAAAGCCTTATTATATCCGGAAGCAAATTAGTAATATTAAAAAATAATAAAATCCGGAAGTTATATAATAAAGGCTATAGCTTTTTATATATAATTTTTAATAAAATAGTAAATAATAATATCAACTTTTATACTTTATTTAATAACCCGACTATTTTACTAGATTTCTTAAATAATAGCTATTCCGAATAATACTAGAATATTATATAATACCTTATAATATTCTTTAGATTAGGAGAAATATCTAGAACCGAGTTTTGAAAGTTAAATAAAGAAGCTTTAAATTATAATATAAGAAATTAATTACTATAAAGAATTATATCTAAAGTATATTTATCTTAACTTATTATTAATAATTAAGAATAAAGAAAAATTATTATTAAAAAATTATATAATAAAATTAGATATACTAGAAAAGAAAATATCTTTTATTTAATAGCTAGCTACTATTACTAGAAAGGTTATTATAACTATATATAAAAGTATATTAGTACTTATAAAGTCTATTAATATAAGAGTAAAAGAAAATAAAAAGAAGCTTTATATTTAATAAAAGCTATATTTCTTTTCTATTACCTTGAAATTAATATAGTTAAACTATTAGACTATAAAGAATATAACTTACTAGTTATTACTAGAAACGACTTTTTAGGATAGATTAAAGCTAGACCTTTAAAAAACCTAACTAGTAAAAAGATTACTAAGTTTATTTAAAAAGAAATTATTTATAGGTATAGTTTATTTAAATAGCTTAAGATAAATAGTAAATTAGAATTTAAAGAAATAGTAATTTAGGAACTTAATAAGCTAGAAATTAATAGAATTATTATTTTGGCTTATAATTCCAAAAGAAATAGTATAATTAAAAAAAAGTATTAATTAATTATTTAAATACTTATTATATTTATAATAAGTAAAAAGAAGCTTTAAATAGATTTATTACTATATATTCTATTTACTAACCGAGTTACTATATATAAACTAACTAGATTTATTTCTTTTTATATAATTTATAATAGGAAAGCTATATTATTTATAGAAATATACTTTCTAATCTAGAAAATACTTAAATAAAATAAAGTTTATAATAGAGAAATACTTCTAGAAATATATATAAAGCAAATATAAATAAGAAATAAAGATATTAAAGAAGCCAGAATAAAGAAAAATAGATAATACCGAGAGAGAAAAAAGTAATTTAATATTATTTATTAGATTTATTTAAAGCCTATTTCCGAAAAGAATCTAGTTCTTATATATAATATTAAATTAATAAATTAAAACAAGTTAAGAAATATAAAGCTACTATATAACTAGCTTAGTTTATATAGAATAAGATATATAAATTAACTAAAAGAATATTATATATTAGAAGAACTTAATAATACTATATTTTAAAGAATATATACCGGAAATTAATTTAAATAGTTTATTAAAAGAAATAAATTCTAGTATTTCTCTAAAAATAAAGTTAATAATAAATATATATTTATAAATAAATATTTTAGAATAAATATAGAACTAGAAAAAAAGCTATTATAGAATACTATAAGTAAAATAGTACTTAAGAAATTAAGAAAGCTACTAGTATTATTATATATATTCTAAAATTACTAGAATTAGAAAGAATAAAATATATTTCTTTTATAGAAAACTAGAAGAAAATATCTAATAATAGAAGTTCTTTTTAATCTGAAATAAAGCTTATTATTTTTAATTCTTTATATATCTTTTATTTTTTCTTTCTAATTATTATTTATAATTTTTAGAAAATATTATTATTAGATTATTATTCTAGAAATCGGATAAGCTTTATTATTACTTATTTCCTATTATTATCTAATTATTATTACTAGATAGTATTCTTAATATAATCGTGCGTCAGGACTTGCACTAAAGCCCCTGCGTCCCTGCGGGTTTAGTGCGTATCAGCAATATGGTCGCTTTTTTCTCCCATTTATCGATTTTAATTAATTAAATATCAATACCATGGCCAAATATAACCCAGAAGAAGTGAAAATAATGGCCCAGGCCTCTGATTTCTATGCCAGAACCCACATGCCAAAAAATCTGCAATTGCGCGTTAATTCAGGGAAAATATTGACTCTGGAAAGCGCGTTAGGCTAGACGAAAACCACAAAACACCAAAGGGGGCCTCAACAAAGCCCTTAATCCTGATCAGGAGGAGGCCCTGAAGCAGTTTATTAATCTCCTGATCTATTTAGGTCATAAAGCTAATCTCAAGACAGTTCGCGCGGCGGCAAACAAGATTCTGGCGGAGAGTGCGTCCACCCACCAGGCGATATATATTTGCGTATAATAATAAATGCTAGGTAGAGAGCTTGGTTTTGTCAAGCCACTCCCCCTTTCTCCCTTTATTTTATAATAATAGCTTTGGTAATATAGTTAGATTAGATGCTAATGGGAAGGAGACAATTATTGGGTATATAAATTAGGACGTAATAGTTATGTAATTAATTAATTTCTCAGAATCGTAGTATTTTGGGAGGGTCGCCAACGAGGTAAAGTATATAATATTTCTACTATTTTTTACTATATGTACATGCGATATGAAAGTAAGAGAATTTTAATTATTAATTATAGTATAAAGTCCATATAAACTATAAAATATTTTTCTTCGATTTTCACCAAAATTCCGAAAATTGGTATTCCAAAAAAACGACCATATTACTGATTTTCGACCATATTACTAATACGCACTAAACCCGCAGGGACGCAGGGGCTTTAGTGCAAGTCCTGACGCACGATTATGAAATTCTATTACTAGATTTTGGGAATTAAATATAAAATATTTCTTTTAGTATAAAAATAAATAGGGAATTAAAAAATTACTTTATAAACTTTTAATTCCGAATTATAATAATAGATAATAATTATATTTGGAATTAGAAAGAGAAGAGAAAAAGAAAGAAGGCCTTTTATATATATCTTACTAAAATAGAAATCTTTTAGAAGCTCTATTTATTTTTTTAACTAGCTATTCTTATAGCTTATACTAGTCTAAAGCTTAATTATAATATTTATAGATCCCGATTTTAACTTAAACTACTATTATAAGTTTCCTTATAATATCTAAATAAACTTCCTAATTAGAAGTTATATATAGATAAAATAGCCAAATTAGAAGCCTTATAAAAGAAAAGAGAAATCTTATTAAATCTAATAGTTATTTCCGAAAGTATTTAATAATATATAATTCTGGAAATCTTTTAGATATTAGATAAACTAGATCTATTTATTTAAAGCCTATTTTATATTTAACTTATTTCTTATTAAGGGACTTATCTTTTTTTTTATATACTTATAGTTATATTTAAGGTATATATTATAGCTGCTTTTAAAACTTATACTAAGGCTTAATTAGTATATTATATATTTCTATCTCTATAAAGAACTTCTCTTATATAGAACTCTTTTTCTAATTATAATACTATTTTATTACTAAAAACTAATTACTTCTTTAAAAAGCTAATATAATTTACTAATTCTTATTATTAATTTATATTTTACTATTAAATATTATCTAAATAATTAAGAAAATACTTTTAATATTATATTCTTAATACTAATTCGGAATATCTAATTTTCTATATTCTATATTAACTTTAATATTAATTATTCCAAACTCAATAATAATACTATAAATCTTATTTATATTATCTTATAGTTCTTTTTTCTATATATTCTAATACCTTTAATATTACTTTTATAAATATAGATATTATTTTAAAGTCCTAGCTAACTAAATAGTTCTATATTATATAAAGTCGACTTTAATAAATACTAAATAAATATAATTAGCTTTTAGAAAAGATATAAATTAGTTTTAGAAAAAGTAATATCTTATTTTAAGTTATTTTTTAATTCTATTATTCTAACTTCTTTTCTATTAATACTTATTTTATACTTTTCTAATATCTTTAATATATTTATATATTTTATTTTCTATATATCTCCTATATTATTTCTTTTTTTATATTATTTTTTAAGTTAATAGGAATATCTCTAAATAAATAAGAAATTGAGATATATTTATATTATAAAATTTATATTATTTCTTTTTATATTTTAATATTTTAGATATTATTACTATATTTATATTTCTATTATATTATTTTCTTATTTCTCTATTATTATTATTTAGTTTAATCTGCCTTAATTATTTCCTTAATTATATTCTTTTAAATATATATATTTATATTCTTTTCTATAATAAAAGTCTAATTTTATATTTTACTTTCTATAATTATTCCTAATTTATAATTATATTATCTTAAATATATCTAATTATTATATCTATTTTCTCTATTATATATATTATTATTTTAGCTTTATTTTCTTACTAGAAAGAAAAAAAAACTCGAATATATATAATATCTTTATATAATCCAAGTTTATTCTAATTTACTCTTTATTTTGGAATATATTTAAAAGAAATTCTTATAATTTTAAGAATCTTTAATTCTATAACCTATAATTATTATACTAATAATACTTTTATAACTTATTAAAAATAATAAAATGGCCGAAGTATAGATTTCTTAAGCTAGTAAAGTATAATAGCTAGTTCTTATAAGCTATAGTATTATTAAAAGCCTATGAATTAATAGTATTAAAGTTTAGAGTATTAAAGGAGCTTGGATAGTTATAAAAGACCTATTAATACTAGAAAAGATAACTATAATTACCGAATTTAATACGAATATTCTAGATAAGCTAAGTAATATATATAATAAGCTCTTAAAATAGAAATTTTTTATTAGAAATAGAACTAGACTAGGATTAACTAAAAAGGAACTAAAGAACTACTAAGCTAATAATAGGGAATTCAAGAATATTATTAAAGGCATTTTTAAAGGCAAATAAGAAAAACTTAATAAGATTAAGACTATCCCTTCGTCCGGTGAGACATGTCCAGCGCTAGCAAGGGGTGTGTGGCTGCACGCAAGCCTCTTGAAGCGTAATAAAACGAGATGAGGCTTGCGTGCAGCCACACACCCCTTGCTAGCGCTGGACATGTCTCACCGGACGAAGGAATAATAAACGGTCTTAATACTAAGGATTAGAATGAAATTATACTATATAATAAAGCTTTTAGCTAATATATTAATAATATCTGTAATAATCTTAATAAAAACGTTTATAAGAAATTATACTTTCTTTTTAAAATAAAAGCTTTAATATATAAAGCTATTTAATTAATTAATAAAGCTACTTTGAAATATATTAAGAATAAGAAATATTAGAATACTAGTATATTTACTAAATTAGATATTACTAAGGTATTTAAATATACTAAAGCTATTTCGGAACCTAAAGAATTAGAGTTTAAGCTATTATTAGCTAATAATCTTAAAGCTAGATAATATATTTTTAATATTTCCGGAATTTTAAGTAAGGAAGTTTATAGTAATAAGCCTTTTCCTGCTTTTCGAGATAAGCCTAAAAAATAGGCCCCTATTATAATTTCTGCTTTAACTTAACCGGATCTAGCTAAGAAAAATAAAGCTAATTTAATAAAGCCTAATAAGAAAACTATTAGTAAGGCTAGTAGAACTAGTATAACTAGATAAGAAGAATCTGGTAAGAATAAAGAATAAGCTAAGCCTAAGACTCTAATAAATAATAAAGATCTAAATACTAGACTAAATATAAGATTAGTAAAATAAAGAAAAGCAAGAAGAAATTCTTTATTCTAAAAAAAAAAATACTATCTAGAAAGATTCCCGTAATTATATTTAGAACCAAGAAATAAAAGATTAAGAATATTAAGTCCGAAGAACTTAATAAAGGCATTTAGTATACTTATAAGATACTAGCTAAATAGAAGCTAATACTTGCTTAGTAAAATAAGTATATTTTTAAAGAAATATATAATAGTATTTTAGGATCTATTTATAAGTAAGAATACTATAGGGTTAATAATAGATTTCTTAAAGCTCCTTATATAGAATATATTTAATAGCTTACTAATATTTTCTTTATTAATATATGAAATATTAAAGATACTCTAAAGCTAGTTACTAAGATCTATAAAATTATTAAGGGCAAGAAATATATTTCTATTACTTGAGTAAATAAGGAAATACGGGATTTCTTTTTTAAGACCTAGAAAATTAAGTAATATAGATATAAGTATTATATTTCTAATTAATTCCGCTCCAATTTATAGCTTTAATTCAATATTATAGTTTCTATTCCTAAGTCTAGTATTACTAATCTAGATATAAATAGCTATATTTATAAGAAGAATTATTTAAAGTAGATTAAGAAGCTTAGTATTTGAGAATTCTTAATAGAAGAAATAGAAATACTATAGTTCTATTTCCGAAAAAATAATACATAAAGATCTTAATAATAGTTATTTTATCTTAGCCTCTTAACTTTTAATAGCAGATCTATTAATATAGCTCGGATTTTATAAGATATTAAATAAATACCCTATATATCTAGTTATTTACTCTTAGCTAGCTAGATACTATATTTCTGGAAATATTAATTATAATTAGTATAAAAGTAATACTAAGGATCTAGCTACTACTAAAGCTTTAAGTAGCGAATTCTATTTTAGTAAAGAGTATTGAAATATTAGCTATATTTTTCTTATAGACTATAAGAAAGCTACTACTTTTAGTAAGAAGTTCTTTAAAAATATTAATTACTTTTTTATTTCTAATAAATTTAAGCCGGAAATAGCTAAAGAATTAGGTAAGTATTTACTAAAAATAATAGGAGAAAAGACTTTAAATATAGTTTATTTAACTAGATAAATAAATGCTTTTAGCTAGGTAATCTATAAGTCTAGAATTATAAGAAAGTATTAATTCTTGAATAATATATAAGTTAAAGAATAGCTTAATAATAATTTACTACTTAATAGACCTTTTACTATAGTTCTAATAAGTCTAGTTACTATTAAAGATAAAATATACGAGAATAAAGTCTTTTATAAGATTATTAAAGCCTCTTATCTAGAGCTTTTCTCTCTTATTAAAGATTAATTTAAGAATACTATAAATAATACGAAATTCGAAGAAGCTATTTATTTAGAGTATATTAGTACGATTTATAATATAATTTACTATAATAAGCCTCCTTAATATCCTGTAGTAAAAACAGAAATTAAGTAATAATTAAAGGCAGATACTAATTAATATAAAGAACTATATTAGATTTAGTATAAGAATATGGCTAAACGGGTTCGGATTACTTTTAAGTAAGTTCAGAAGTATAAAATAAGACTATTTGAAGGTAATAAGTCTTATTTTAAGTATATAGAGGAGAAATTAGATTAACTAATAGAAGAGGATCCTAAATATTTCATTATTTCGGATTCTGAATAGGATTTTTCTATTATTTTTAGTATTTAGAGAATAAATATAAATAGATAAAGAATTAGATATAATATAGTAGGCTATACTTATTAAAAATTATATTATTTTGGCGGTTTTAAAGTTTAGGTTATATAATAAAGGCTATAGCCTTTTATATATAACTTGCGGAAATTATATAAGAAAGCTAGTTTTTCTATAGTCCTAAAGAATAATCCCTTATAAGTATTTAATTAATTAAGCTTTTATATACTATATATTATTTATATTTTACTATTAAGTTACGTTTTGTACTCTAGTATAATTTATATAGGTTTTTGTCTTATTATAGTTTCCCTTCTATAATACTAGCTATTAAGCCTATAATAATAAAGTAATATCTAAATTAGAATAAAATATGTTTTATTTTATTATAATTATATATAATAATATATAACCCAGTAATTAATTATATTTAATTAAATTAAGTAAATAATTAATTATAATTTAATTATTATAATTCTAACTTAATTTGATTTAATTACTAGCTAATAATTATAATTAATTAAATTATTTAATATATTAATACTACTAGTAAAGAACTTATATTTGTTTTTAAAAAGCAAAAACAAAATATTACTTTTAATATTTAATAGCTTTCTTAAATTATAAAGAACTAGAAAACTTAGCTAGAAGAATAATATTCTTTATAACTTAATTAATCTCGAAGTTTGGCTCTTAACTAAAGCAAATAATATTCTTTTTTTTAATAATTAGTTCTTTATTAATATAAAAAAAGAAAAATCCTATTCTTTTATAATCTAATTAACCTCGAAATTTGACTTATAACTAGAGTACATAATATTTCCTTAATATTAATAAAAGTAAAAGAACTAGTTCTCTTTCTTATTATAAGAAAAATTAATTATAGTTTACTAATTTAAAATAAGAAGAAAAATAATCGGCTTTAGTTTATTAATTTAAAACTAAATAAGATAATAATTAGTTATAGTTTACTAATATTAAATAAAAAGAACTTATTTAGTATTTATTTTTATAATTAATATTCTTTCTAAAGCTATTATAAATAGCCCGGAATTAAGTATTACTATTATAAATATATTAGATAAAAGGCCCTAATATAATGAAATAAAGAAGCCGGACTTTAATATTATAAATTTATATTACTGGAAAAGCTATTATAATATTATCCCGAAAGAAGATATTAAGAAAAAGCTAGCTAATTTGAAACTCAGAATTAGGCTCAGTATACACCACTGGTGAATACGCCTAATCACGATTAAATGGCTGGAGTGTAGTCACGTGCCCACAGTCAACCGTAAGCCGCATGCATGCCGACACATGTCACAAAATTAATATAAATGCCCCGAAAATAAATAAGGCCCAAAAAAGATTACTTATATAATATTTAAAGTATATTCTATATACTTAGAAAATCTTTTATTTAAAAAATTAGACTATTTTATAAAATGGTTATTTTTAATTAATTAAACTATTTTTATGTAAAACGTGCTTTTCATAGAGTCGTGCTTTTGGTAGGGAGTTCGGTTACTCGCCCACCTTCCCCATATTTTAGCAAAACTCTGTTTTGCAAGATGCGATCCCCATTGGTATTGGGTCTCAGGGCCTCAAAGAATCCCGCCCATCGTTCATCTCACGAGGCCGACTTAGGCCCGACTCTTGACTTGATATGGTTGCCTTGATATGAGTCAGGTGACAGCTGTTGCTTTGGCGCGGGCCAGTTCAGGTGGCAACTAAGAGTCACTGCTCTATGTTGTATATATATATTTGAGAGCTATTAACTGAGTTGGACAGAGATTAGTTTGATCGTAACACCGACGTACCAGTAAGTAAAAGAACCTCCTCTCGAATTACAGGTGACGGAGCGGAACAGGAGATGTGCGCCTCTCCGAAATCCTTCCAGAAGCTGCATCCAATCTGATCTTTGTCCTCGTCACTCCTTTGTCTTTCTTCGGAAGTTCGGTCGGCGCCGTAGATGGAGCGCCGAGCACTCGGGAGCAGTCGGGGGAAACTTCTGTCCGATCCATCCTAGGAGAGAGGCAGGCGACCACCAAAACACGAATACCGTCGAAGGATTCCCTCCCCCTCATTGCCTTCACCTACTCACCTAAACGAGCCCCACATTCCTCGTGGCAACTGGGACCCGACGTCATGAATACCAGTAGTTTGAGCGATTTTCATTCTCATGCACCCCAGGGATTAAGTTATCCCTAATCATCGAAGCCGAGAACCCTGCTTTTAAGTGGTGTCGAGTCAAGTCGTATTTCGCTTCTCATTCCCATATATTTTCAACCTCGCGGCGAGCCTCGAACTCGACTCTGGTCACCACTTACATTAACACAATGCCCAGTTCAACGTCCTCTTTGGTTCTGCAAGCAACTCGAGGTCCCAATGGATATTTTCCGTCTCCATATAGCGCCGATCCTCTCTTGGGGGACCTGAGAACTATCCTTCTACCAGTTGCAATTATGGCCTTGGTATCCTTTTTAAGCACTCTTAGTTTAAGCTGTTTCATTACTTACCACATGGTTTCCTGGCGGAAGTACTATTGCACTTATCCTGGTTATAATCAGTATCTTGTCTTAATCTTTAACCTTATTCTTGCCGATTGTCAGCAGTCAATGGCCTTTCTTATTAGTTTCCATTGGATTGCGAAGAATGGTATTCTGGCTCCAACCACAGCTTGCTTTATTCAAGGATGGCTTGTTCAGGTTGGCGACATTTCCAGTGGTATTTGGGTCTTATCTATTGCGATTCATACCTGGTTTTCGGTCGTAAAAGGACATCAAATAGAATATATCCGCTTTTGTTATTGCCTTATTGGAATCTGGGTTTTCGTTTTACTCCTTGCAATTATTGGACCTATCTCGCATCCAAAAACTTACTTTGTAAACACTGGTGCCTGGGTATATTACTTCTCATTCTTGGTCCTCCTTTTGTCTTTTCTATTCTCACTGCTAATAAATAATGGAATAGTGCTGGATAAACCAAGATTACGCTAACTATGTAAGCTTTCTCTCTATTTGCCAAAATTATAATCCGGCTTTAATTAGCTTTGAATTCAAATAGTAGCTAATAAACTGCCTTTTAGCGTCTTGGCCTCCACTATTTCTGGATTCTCCTCTCGCAGTTCGGTAGCGTAGTAATATACGCATATATTTTCTGCCTCCTGCGCTACCATATAAAGCAGGCACTTCCTGCCTCTCGACTTGCGAGCTCCGAAAAGATTAGCCGCGCTGCACGATTTATGGTCCTTTACCCTACTGCCTATATTGCCTTATCGCTGCCCCTTCCGGCGGGACGCCTGGCCCTCTGGAGCGGTGCAAAAGTCCCCCTGACATTTTACTGTATCGGAGCAACGCTAATGACCTCTTGCGGTTTTGTCGATGCCGTCCTGTATACCCTCACACGGCGCATATTAATCAGGGAAATGGGCAATGCGGCGCCGAGCATGGTAGACAGAACCGCTATTACGCGTACGGTTGCGGTGGGAGATAATGGGGTCGCGATAACCCTTGGAAAGAGGGCCAGGAAGGCGCAAGGGACGGATCTGTCAGATAGTACTGAGGATATCTGGAGTATTGAGAAAGCAGTGTCGTTTGACGATAGGAGCGACGTCGTGCATCAGGAGAGAGCATCGGCCTCGTCGTCGGGAGAGGAAGATAGATAGTCGGTATTGTCTCCACGTAATATATTATAATCGTTCATTATTGTCAACGCTTTTGCAATTGGTGATCCGCTGATCCGTTAACCTTATGCTGCAGCACCTAGAGCCGGGGCTGGTAAGGCGGAAACCTCTTGAACCGCAATGGTTGCGCAGAAGAGCGCACGCGTTCGCACTGCGGACTTGTAACAAACTTCCTACAAGTTTGTGAGCGCGAAGCGGCTCGACGATTAAGGTCTCTCAATTGATGACAACTTCTCTTTCTGTCTCTGTGAAGCCAGAGGAGTTCGTCGGGTTTGAGAACGAAGTCGGAGAAGGCTTGGCACAGGTAGGATCGGCTCGGGCCTATATTACTGAGGCCCACAACTGGCTAGTCGACAAAACCCGGAAGCGAGATTTGATTTTCTGATTTCTGATTTCTGATTTCTGATTTCAAGATATCAACTTCCACAACTTACTAAACTTAAGTATATAATATTATAATATTAATATATAATTCCTAAATTTACTAGTCCTAATAGAAATTAGCTACTAGTCAAGTTGCTTATATCATATAAGTGTGACGGCTGGTGTTACATGGTTGATACGGACGTGGTTTCAGCCAAAGGGGTTGGTTTCAGCTAAGGTTCCAAGCTATGGTTCAAACTAAGCTCGCTTCCAAAGCTCGGCGTTTCAGTGGTCTTGGCCATACCTATTTATCCACTGCCACACCTCACACCTTTCCTCCTTAGCTTTAAATCCTTAAGACATAGGAAATCATTAATCTTTGAGCCTCGTTCCATTGCTCTGTTCCTGCCGTCACAATAAGGTTATATAACTATTACTTATTATTATTATTATTATTATTATTATTATTATTATTATTATTATTATTATTATTATTATTATTATTATTATTATTATTATTATTATTATTATTTATTATTATTATTATTATTATTATTATTTTATTATTATTATTATTATTATTATTATTATTATTATTATTATTATTATTATTATTATTATTATTATTATTATTATTATTATTATTATTATTATTATTATTTAAAAGATATAAATAAGAAAATACTTAAAAATCTTAAGTATTATAATAAATAAGCAAGTAATAAATAAATAACTATTTGAAATATTATAAAATAAACTAAATAATAAGCAAGTTATAGGTTATAAGTAATAGTATTTATATATATTCTTTTATTAATAAGTATTAATTATATATTAAAGCTTAGCTTTAATATAAATTTCTTACTATTTTTATTCTTTTTTATTTAAACCTCTAATATAAACATATTTCGAAATAATAAAAAATATAATTATATTATTTTAATATATTTCTCTTAATTTTATTAATAAAAATTAGCTTTATATAAGTTTTTTATTCGAGTTTAAAAGAAAACAAATAATTAATATATTATAATTACTTATATTTTATAATTATAAATATTATTAATAAAGAAATATTATATAATAAAAGCAATTTTTATTTCGAACTAGCTAATTAAAATAATATTTCAAAAAATATATAATTAAGAAAATCTTGAAAATATATAAAATTAAAAATTAGAAATATAAAAAAAATATTAATATTTAATTTTTATAATATAAAAATAAAAGATTTAAAAACTTAATAATAATTATATGAAATAATAAATATAATATAAAAATAAAATAAATAATAGTTTAATATATTAATAAAGAAATAATAATTATAAAAGTTATAAAAAGCTTCTTAAAATATTAAAAGAAATAGCTTTTATATTATAAATAAAAAATTTAAATTAATATAATATAATAAATTATATTTTATAAATATTATATTATTTTTAGTAATTTTCGAATTTTAATTATATAATAAAAGCTAAAGTATTTATTATATAACTTAAAGAAATTATATAAAAAGCTAGCTTTTTTATAATTCTTAATAAATAACTTTTCTTTATATTATTTAATTAAGCTTTTTATAATTATATATTATTTATACTTTATTATATATATCTTTATTTTTATTTTATATTTTAGTATACTTTATATAAGTTTTGTTTTATTATAGTTTCTTTTTTATAATAAGTACTTTATAAAGTTTTATTTAAAGACTTTAAAGGAGAATTCTTTTAATTTTTTTTAAACTTAAAAAGAATTATAAATTTATATAAAATAATACTTTTATTTATTAAATAAAAAAACTAAGACTTGGTTTATAAAAATGCGAATTATATTATTTAAGAACTAGCTAATATGTTTTTTAAATCTTAATTTAATCGAGTATATTTAATAAGTTTTAAAGATATAATTCTCTTATTATAGATATAGTATTTAGGGCTTGGAAAGTAAAGTAAAAGGTCTTTTATAAAAACGATTTAAAGCTAAGGAAGGGAAAACTAGAATACAGAAAGCTATAAAGAAGTATATATATCCTATAGTATACTAGTTCCAAAGAGGCTTAGTCTTCTAAATATCTCTAGTATATTCCAAGTATACTTTTCTAATAAAGCAGCTATATTATATATATCTAGGAAGTATCTAGTATCTAGTAAGATATCTCAGATATTAGATATCTGGAAATTATAATATTACTTTTCTCTTTATAATAAGCTTATTTCTAAGCTTTATAAAAGCCATTAATTTATCTAATTTCGTATTATACTTCTTCCTAAAATAAAACTAATATCTCGGATATAAATATTATATATAAAAGGCTAGTATCTTTACTATATAACCTAGAAGAGTTTATTATTATTTCCGTATAATTCTAGACAAGTATTATTTTTTATATAATCTAGCTAGTATTATAGGTTTTATAGAGATTCTAGTATATTAATATTATTATTATAAAAACTTTATAAAACCAGGGGACTATTACTTAGTACTAAAGCTAGATATTATATTAGATCTTTATTCTAACTAATTTACTAAATTCTATACTTTAGCCTATTTCTTACTAGCTTAATTATAATAACTTATTTAATACTATACTTTTATTTATTATTCTCTAGTATTAATAGGAGCGGTTCCGGATTTACTTAACCTAATAAAGAATTCTAGGAATCTTTTTATAGCTTCTTTATATAGAAAACTAGATATATCTTTATAATTTCTAGTAGTTTTAGGAGAAACAAATAGCTATACTATTCTAGAATCTCAAATAGGTCCTCTATTTAGTTCCTTAGCTTCTGGCTTAAATAATTAGATTTCTAGTATTTTATAATAACTTATATTTTATTTCCGACTTTGAAATTAATTAAATAGTAGTACTTATTAGCTTATACTATATATTATTCCTATATTTATTTTATATAGCCTTAGGCAAGTTATTATAATTCATATAATTAATTTACTAATACTTTAGTTTTATTTTTATTTAGCTTCTCTTTAGGTAAATTAGCTTTAATAGAGGAATTTTAGTTTAGAGAAATACGAGGCTTATAGCTTTTTTTTAGTTATAAATAGGAACTAGTTAATAGTTTTATACTAAAAAAAGACTTATTAATAATTAATTATAGTAATTTATTTATTTTAATTATCCTAGTAATAGTTAATATACGAATATAATCTTTAATTAAAATACTAATTAATAATTTTTATTTATTTATTTATTTAGGAATAATTAGCTATAGAAAACTTAAGCTTTATACTAATTCTTATATAAAATTCGCTTTAAAAATCGAATATAAATTAGAGTTCTTAATCTAATATAATTATTTCTAAAATATCTATTTAATATATTATATAAAATAAAAATAGAAATACTAGTTACTTGGTTATAATTATATCTCGTACTAGAATTATAATTAGATACTTAAATAAGTAATTCGCGAATATAATAATTATATTATAGCCCGATTTACTTTCTAAATAGCTTTTAAAATTTATAGTAATATATTACTAGAGATAATTAGGAACTAGAAGAAAATAAAATAAATCAGGCTTCTTATTTCTAAATATATATAATCTTTTATAAGTATAGTAATTACTATAATATTAATTAATATTCTTATTTATAAATAACTAGTAATATTACTTCTTTAATAGCTAATAGAGCTTTATATATCTAGGATATTTAGAAAGGAATTTATTATATATTTTATAAATTAAAGTAATTTATAAAAATAATCCGGGGAATTATTTTATTCTCTATAATATAAAGTTTTCTATAATATAAAAGAAGGCTGTTTTATAGTATCTAGATATTACTTTTGGCTTAGGCTATTATATATAGCTTTTCTAGATCTAGTAATATATAATTATTCTATAAGATCTTATTATAATAAGTATATATAATAGTATATGGACAGGTATTAGATATCGTGAATCTAGTTTCCTATTTTGGGTATAGCTTGTAATTAGAATCATATAAATTGCATGGGATTTCCTAATTAAGTAAAGGGCTTTATATGCCTGGCTAAGTACTAGGAAATATATAGGAAGATACTCCTAGCTTTAAAAGAGGCATTAATTAGTTTCTTATTAGAATTAATTCTTGAAATTAGTTATACTTGCAAGTATTACTCCGTAGTTTACTTACCTTAACTACTTATATATTACCCTATTATTATGTGCCTCATATTCTAATTAATTCAATCTTTGGGAAGCAGTTTATTATAAGGTAATTAAGCCATTAATAGATAAAACTACTAATAGCTAGAGTATTAACTAGAAGAAGCGCCTCTACTATTACTAGAGCGACCTAGTCAGGTATCTAGAGAAGCGCCCAGTTAGCTACTCTAGTTATTATCTAATTAGGAAAAGAAAGTAAAACTCAGATATCCCTAGAACTAGCTAGTAAGATAATAATAATAGAGAAGCTAGCAGTAGCTTATTATTATATTACTAAGTTAGAAATAGAGATATAATAGAGAAAGGATCTAGAGAATCTGGAAGCTCAGATTTGCTATCTTAAGAATATTCGGGTACTTATTATAGAACCTATTATACTACTAGCGATATGTTTAGTTTATAGGACTCTAAAAACCCGAGAATTACTAACTTATAAGGGAAAGAGTATTAAGGAAGCCCAGGACTTCTTTTACTAGGCAAAGCTAAAATAGTATAAAAATAGCGGGATTACCTGGGCTATAGATATAATAAAGATTATGTATTATGCTTCTTGCTTTAAGGATATAGCCAGGGATATCTGGAAGTATAGGAAGTAATTAGTAGGTATTAATACTACGGATTAGGAAACCTTTATTAAGTTTATAAAGAATTCTATCTTAGATCCAGAAAATTATAATAATAATACTCTTGCTAAGTTTAAGGATATAAAATAATAGCCAGGTTAGAGTATCCAAAGCTTCGTATCTTACTTAGATAGCTTATTAGATAACTTGAGATATACGGGTTTATTACGAGAGTAGGACGACTTATTTAGTAGCTTAAGGCAAGAGATTCGGGATAAGATTAATTACTAAAGAAATACTTTATAAGAAAGAAAGAAGCTTATTTCTATAGCTATAAGAGTTAAGAATAACTTGAACTAGTTTACTTAACGGGAATATAATAATAAGCTAACGGGTTAATAAAAGAAAGGAAATTAGAGAAAGAAAAGAGAGAATAATAAAGAGAAACGAAAGAGAAATATATTCCTATTACGAGGTTTATATAACCGGGATAGTAAAAGCATAGTAACGGAATCTAATATAGTACTTATATTAGGATCTATAAGACCGGATATAACTTGCTTTACCTACTAGAAGAAGAGTTACTATACTATTACCTGCCTAAATCGGGGAAAACCGACTTACTATAACTATAATAAGTCTGGCCATAAGGCATATAAGTACCTAGAACTAAAGAAGCCGGGAAACGGGCGCGCCCTATAGTAGTTATACTTATTTATATTATAGAGAGCAAGGCCCCTAAAATAAGAATAGTAATTAAGGTTATTATTAAGATAAGGAAAGGTAAGTAAAGAATTAGAATATTAGTTAACTCGAATATAAAGACTAATTATATAAAAAGGAAGTTAGCCTTAGATATAAATATTTCGTTAATATTAAGGGTAATTTTCTTATTCTTGCTAGAGAAAAGAAAGATTTATTTATATAAAGATTATATTCTTGGAATTATTACCGAGAATATACTAAAAAACTAAAGAAAAGCTAATATATACTTTATATTATATAATTTTAATCTAAATTATATTAATATAATACTTGGATTCCTATAGCTTTACTAGGTTAATTCCCTAATTTCTTTTAGGGAAATAACGTAAAAATACTAGATTTAATTATAGAAAATTAAAGTTCTAAATACCAGGAAGTTTACTAAAGTAATAAAGTATAAGGCATATGTTTTTTTATTAATTACTTATCCTATAATAAATAGCTAAAGAATTACTACTATTATTATAAATAGGATAGCTATATTTTCTATAAAGGCTATAAATATATTACCTAATTACTATATAATAGAATATTATATAGATCTGGAACCAGGATCCTAATTACTATATAGTTCTATATATACTTTATTAAAAAGAAAGCTTAAAGTTCTTCGGGAATATCTTAATACTAGCTTAGAAAAAAAATAGATCTATTATTTTACTAGCCTAGCTAGTACTCTAATTATATTTATTTTAAAGAAAAAAGGCGGCCTATATTTATATATTAATTACCGGGATCTAAATAGGATTATTATTAAGAACCAAATACTATTATTACTTATTAGTAAGATAATAGATAGGCTTTATGAAATAAAGATATATATAAAGCTAGACTTAAAAAATATTTATTATTAGTTATAAATACGGGAGGGTAATAAATAAAAAATAGTATTCTAAATATACTATAAATATTTTAAGTATTATATTATATTTTTTAGACTATTTAATACTCTAGTAATATTCCAGGCATATATTAACTATATACTAGTAGGCCTTATAAATATTATTTATATAGTTTATCTAAATAATATTTTAATTTATTTAGAGAACCCAGAATAGTATATAATAGTAGTCTAATATATACTTAAGTAATTATAATAATACTAGCTCTTTATAAACTTAGCAAAATACGAATTTAATATAAAGAAAGTAAAGTTTCTGGAATTTATAATTAGCCCAAATAATATAGAAATAGAGGCTAGCCGGGTTATAGTTATTAGGAAATAACTAGCCCCAAAAAATAATATCCGAGAAATTCAAGTATTCCTGAGTTTTACTAACTTTTACTAGAGATTTATTTATAAATACTTTAGGGTAATAAAAGAATTAACTAATTTATTAAAAACTAGTAGAAAACTACTATATTAGTTTAGCTAGATAAATAAGGCAAATAAGGCTTTTAGGAAGCTATAAATTATATTTATAATAGTACTAATTCTTTATTATTTTGACTTAGCCTTAAAGATTTATATAAAAATAGATATTTCAGAATTCATAATTATAAGTATAATTTCCTAGCTCTTTAGTAAAAGGGCAGAAGCCAGGTAATACCCTATTACTTTCTATTTAAAAAAAATAACTATAATTAAAAGTAAATATAAGACGTATAACTTTAAACTCTTAGCTATTATTCTAGTATTTTATACTTAGTAGTATTACCTAGTATATGCCTAATATACTATTATTATTAAAATAGATTATAATAACTTGAAATACTTTATAACTAAAAGAAAACTAAATAATTAATAGATAAGATAAGTAAAGAAGCTAGCTATTTTTGACTTTATCTTAAAGTATTAGCCAGGGTATAGTAATCCCGCTAATAGGCTATTAAGAAGGCCAGACTTTATAGCAGGTATAAATAAAGATACTTTATTACTTATGCTTTATAATAAGCTATAGAATACAGAACAGAGAACCTTATAAGTAATAGTAATAGAATACTATATTATTCCTATAATATTATAATATAAGGCCCAGAAAAGAGGAAGTAAGTACTTCTCAATTAGTAAGATACTAAGGAATTCCGAAAAGAAAGTTTATTTTAGTAATAGAATAGTACTAGAAATACTATTACTTGAGCCTATTACTAGTATAGCTAGTTATAAATAGTACGTATTACGGATTCTAGTTATATAGGTAGCTAGGTCCAAAATAGTATATGAGGAAAATAGAAAAATATTACTTAAATTACTATTATAGTACTAAAGGCTTAATTTATTAGTATAATACTAGTAGTATAAATAGTTCTTAAAGAGAACCTTTACTAGAGCTATTAAGACTTAGGAACTTAATATATCTGGGTTATTAAGATATTAGGATACTATTTATATACTAAATAAGCCGGCTTTTAAAGAAGAATTACTATAAGCTAACTATAATAATCCTATAAGTAAGTATTTTAGTACTAGTAAGATACTAGAGATTCTCTAGAGAAAGTACTTTTAGTAAAGTATAAGAAAAGATATAAAAGACTATATTAGAACTTGTCTTATATATTAATAAACTAAGATAAAAAGATATCTATTATATAGTATACTTAGTTCGTTTCCTTTCTTCTCTGAGCTATAGTAAGAAATTACTATAGACTTTATTACGGGATTATTCTTTTCTAGGTTTTATAGTAAAGTATATAATTCTATATTTATTATTATTAATAAATATACGAAAATAGTATAATATATTCTAATTATTAAGGAAATCTCGGCTCCTGAGCTAGTAAAGCTATTTATATATTATATTATTAAAGACTTTGGTATACCTGCAGGTATAACCTTTAATAAAGGATCTGTCTTTATAAGTAAGTTCTAGTTAAGTCTATACTTCTACTTAAAAGTTTAATAATAGCTAAGTATAGTATTTTACCCGTAAACTAATAGATAAATAGAGAATCTAAATTAAACTCTGGAATAATACTTAAGGTATTATACTAGCTACTAATAAGATAACTAGGTAATAAAGCTTACTCTTATAGAATTTATATATAATAACTTTATATATTTAATAATAGAAATATCTTTATTTTATGCCTTATATAGATTTTATTCTAGTATTAAACTATATATTAAGAATAATATTTCAAAAAAAGAAATACTAATAATATAAGAAAAAATATAAAGAATTTAAGTAAAACGGGAGGCACTAGAAAAATAATAATAAAAAGTAGTAAATATATAGAAAAGTACTATAATAAGAAATATATTAATAAGGAATTTAAGATATATAATAAAGTTATGCTTTATATAAAGAATATTTAATAGCTATAACCTAGTATAAAGCTAGTAAATAAATATCTCGGCTTCTTTAAAGTTCTGGAAATTATAGGAATATATAAATAGATATATTACTTAAAATTACTACTATTATATTAGATTTATAATATTTTTTACGTTTTTCTCTTAGAATTATAATACTCGCGAGCTAGTACTATAGTAGAACCAGAGCCGGTTAAGATTAAGGGCAAAAAGAAATTCGAGGTAAAATTTATTATAGCTTATAAAAAGGGCAGAAAAGAAAGGAAATATCTTATTTATTAGAAGAACTACTTATTAGTAAATAATATATGGGAACTACTAAATAATCTAGAGAATATAGTTCAAGAATTATAAGAATACTTGGAAAAGAATAATATTATAATACTATTAGCTAAATAAAGATATAAAAGATAAATGCTTTTATTAGGAAACTATTAAAAAACCATGTATTTATTCTTGGAAAAACCATATAAAAATTATTAAAAACTCTAATTTCTATATCCTATAAATATCTTACTTTTATAATTATTCTTTATTATTCTTATTATTATTCTTATTAGGATTCTCTCGAGAAATAGGTAATAAATTAGCCTATAAAGCTATTAGCTATTAGTAAGAAATAAGAAAGAAATAAGCTTACTTAATACTAAAGAATATTAATTATATTATTAAAAGTATTTTATACTTATACTAAGCTAGTAAGAATTACTTAACTTATTCCTTGAATTATTAGGGGAATTCATTAGCCTTAAATAATAGCTTTAATATAAGAAGTATATATAGTTTAGTATAGAAAAAGAATAGTAATAGCTTTCTTTCTTTTAGGTAAAGAATAAGGAAAATATTAATATATATTAATAGCTTAAAAAAGGTAATTTAATTATATTATATATACTTAAGAAACCTTAGATAATATTAGAATAAGAAATAAAAAAAAGAATTTATAACTTATAGGATTATATTTCTTATTCTTAAAATAATAATAATTATATACTAAATAATTATTACTCTTAATATAAATAAGGTCAGGAAACTTAGTAATATTCTTAGAATATTAAAGATAATAAGGGCAAATTAAGAATATAGGAATATTAGCCAAATAGATAGTAATAGGCTAATAAGTACTAAGAGAAGTATTTATCTTAATAAATAAAGAAATAGAAAAGGAAATTAGAAGGGAACTTAAATAAAGCTTAAATAAGGCTTAAAGAAGCTTAAAGAAGCTTAAAGAAGGCTTAAAGAAGAAAGGCAAGAAATAAGAAGAAGCTAGATATAGTATTATAATTAAAGAAAAGAAAGATTAATTAGTAGGAAAAGAAAGGCCTTTTTATAATATCTTTTTCCCGAATAGTAATTATGAATTCGGAACCGGCTCTATACTAGGAATACCTAGAAAATTCCAAAGAAGGAATTTATAAATAAACTAGAAGATTAGATTAACTTTTCCAAGCTCTTGGGCCTATAAAATAATAATTTATTCATAAATAAAGGCTAAGTTAGAATTTATGAACTAATTAGGAAATTAGATAAGCTTTATATCTAATAGTATATACTATATTCGTACTATTTTTGCAAGAGGAAATTACTAGAGGTAATTTACGAACTAGCTAGGAAGAATTAGTAAACTATATTCTTAACTCTATTACCTGGTATAATAATAGGGTAATTATAGAGAGTTTTTAGGGAAAGCCAGTAGCCAGGAAAGTTTCAGGGAAATATTTATAAAGCTATTTATAGTTTTTCTAGGCCTCTTGGGAACAAGCCCAGAGAGGGAATTAATATAATAGGCACACGTAATAGTATATAGACAGGTATTAGATATTATAGATCTAGTTTCCTATTTTAGGTATAGCTTATAATTAGAATTATATAGATTATATGGGATTTCCTAATTAAGTAAAGGGCTTCGTATACCTGGCTAAGTACTAGGAAATATATAAGGAAATGCTCCTAGCTTTAAAAGGGGCATTAATTAGTTTCTTATTAGAATTAATTCTTGGAATTAGTTATACTTGCAAGTATTACTTTGCAGTTTACTTACCTTAATTACTTATATATTACCCTGCTATTACGTGCCTTATACTTATTTATAAGTTATAAACTATTATACTCGGCAGGAGCTTCTAATAGTATTTCTATAGGAGCTATTATAATAAAGTCTATTAGTAAAGCTTCTAAGAAAATATTTTCTTTTAAAAAAATTATATTTCTAATAAGAATATTTTCTTCCGAAAAGTCTTTAGTATATATTTAGTATTTAGGACCGAATTCCGGATTAAGTAAGCCGACTTTATAAAGTATTATTATAAGCTATAAGTTATAGATAATCTCTGAATTAATCTTATTTTTAGGGAAAAGTATTTGGGTTTATAGCTTTTTTTTAATCTGGCTCTAAATATTTATTTTATTTTATTTTTATAATAAAGTATTTATTTATTTATTCTATTTTCTAAAATAATATATAAGCTTAAAATAATAGTAGAATAAAAGCTTAGCTTATTTAGCTTATTAAAAAGAAAGCTTTTTAGTAATTATAAAGTATTTTAAGATATAGTAATTAGAATAGACTTTAAAGAAAGTATCCTAAAAGCTTTTTAGCTTAGCTTTTTATTTTTCTAATATTTATATTATAATAAGTATTTCCTTATTATATATATTATAATTAAGCTTTACTAGAAGTATAGTTTTAGAAAAATAAGTTATAGAATACTAAAGGCTTATTTCTGGGTCTTATTAAAAGAATAGGCTAGTAACTATTTCTTTAGATATATTTATTTCTATTATTATAAGTAGATCTGAATTATAGTATTATAGAACTAGAATAGAAATTATGGCTTTCTTTAGGTAAGTAAAAGCCTCTTAATATTATTTAGACTACTTAAAGAAAATTTCCTTTTTTATAAATAAGATAAGAAGTCTAGTAATTTATTTATATTCTTTAATAAAGTATTTATAAAAGTTATAAAAGCCGAGAAAGAACTATATATCTTTAATTATTTTTGGGAATTACTAGTTATATATTACTTTGACTTTATTAAGATCTATTTTAATACCAGATATAGAAATAATAAAGCCTAAATACTTTATATATATAATTTTAAATTCTAATTTCTTAATATTTATTTAAAGGATAGTAAGATATAAATAATCTAATACTTTTTATATATACTATTTATATTCTATTAGGTTTTCTTAATAAATAAAAATATTATTAAGGTATATTATATAAAAATTATCTAGATATTTAAAGAATATATTATTTATATAATATTAATATATAGCCAGGCTATTTATAAGGCCTTTCTAGAGAATATTATATTTATATACTTTATAGTAAGTATGAAATATTATTAGCTTTTAAGAATCTGGATTTATAGTTATATAATAGAAAGCTTAATAAATATTTAATTTAGTATAAATCTTAGCCTTAGATAATTAACTTAAAGTTTTATTAATAAATAAAAGAAAATATTAATTCTTTTAAGTAATATTATTTAGATAATAAAATTTAATATAGAAATATAAACCTCTATTTACTTTCTTTATAAAAAGAACTAGTAAAATAAAAAAAGCCTAACTAGCTTTAATAAAGCCTTTAGCTAGATTATTTTCTAAGAAATACTTAATTTCTAGAAGCTCTTAAATAGACTATTACTAGAGGAATTAATATCTAATATTCTCGGTTTTTTTAGGCCTTTAATCTAAATCTTATAATTATATTATTTATAGGAAAAAAGAATATTAGATTTCTTCTTAAGAAAATAGAGATATATTTTTTAAATCCCGGAAGCAATATTTTTTATAGCTATTAAAGTTCTATTTCTTCTAGTTATTAATTCTCTGGGCTAGAAATAGCTTCTTTTTTCCGAGCTTTAAGCTTTTTATTAATCTTATAAATAGAGATTTAACTAATAATATTATTTTCTTTCTTAGTTATATAATTAAATATTATAGAAATAAAAATAGCTAGATCTAATATTTGCTTTTTATTAAAGATTTCTTTCTATTTCTTTAGCTTTTATTTAGGTATTATATCTTAATTAGGCTATAGAAGCTTCTTTTCTATAGTCTTATATAATTTCCTCTAATTAGTCTAAAAGAAAAAAGACTATTTTAGAATAGAAGATTTCTAGAAATAGCTTATAATAAAATCTTATTAATTAGTATTTTTTTAATATTTCTTATTAGGTTATTTCTCTAGCTATTATTATAAAATACTAATAATATAATTAAATTATATAGATTTAGGTTTATTTTTTAGTTATATAAGCTTATATCTTCTATAATTAACTAAAATATTAATATATACTATTTATTTTTTACTAAGAATAATATTATAATTTCTAAGATTTAGAATAATTAGAAATATATTAATATTTTATTTATTAATTAGAAATAAGACTTTTATATATTTCTTAGTAAACTTAGCTAGTTTTCTATTAAAACTATATATAATATAGAATAAGAGAAAGAGTTATAGTTCTATTTCTAAGAATTACTTTATAAGCTAAATAAGCTTTATATTAATAAAAGTATAATTATTAGTTCTAGTATTAATAAAGGAAAAAGATTTAATTCCTAATTTATTTATACTAATAATATAAGGTATTATAAGAATATTTTCTTCTATTAGATAAATTAAGTTAATCTTTACTAAATTTATACTATAAGTTCCTAAAATAGAAACTTTTTTTTAGAAATACTTATTTCCCGGTTTTATATTAGAATTTGAATTTGAATTCTTTAAATACTTTATTAGAATAATATATCCCGGTAGAATAGAAACTAAGCCTGGCTTAATTCTAGAAAAAGCTATATTAGTTTCCTTATTATATAGAACCGGATAGTATCTAATATAGTAGCTAAACTTATTATAGTTAAAGTATTTAATAGTTAAAAGATTCTTAGTTTTTATAAGATATTACTTATATTTATAAAGAGATATATATTTAATAAGAATAATTAATATAAGCTCTTTAGGCTTCTTTTTAGGAATATAATACTAGAAGTAAACTTAACTAGAATAGCTCTTACTTTTTTATATTTCTTAGTTTTCTTATATATAATCTTAATCTACTAATTATTAGTAATATAGTACTAAATAAAATAAGTAATATTAATAGAAGAATTATTATAATATATATATACTAATTTCTAGAGCTTTAGTAAGAGCTTCTTATTTAGTTTATATTTAATATCTTAAAAACTAATATTACTTTTTATAAATAATTATAAGAAAAGAATATAAAATTCCTAAAATATTTAACTAGAATATATTTAAAGCTTATTAAAGTTATAGTAAGTATTCTATATCTTATTAGAATTAGAATATAGTTCCTTTAAATAAAAATAGAATTCTAAAAGCTAATAGTACTAATTTGGATTATCTTTATTTATATAAGAGTTAGTTAGAATACGAGTATTACTAGTAAGTTTACTAGAAATATAAATAATCTTAAGATCTTTTAAGAAATATAAATTAGTATTTCCTTATAACTTATTCTTAATTTGAACTAGCTAGTTATTAAAAATAGTATAATCTCTAGTAAAAAGAATTAGATCTAGAAGCTTAGTAATTCTAATATCTTTAAAGAAAGTATAAGATATAGGAAATCCTGGATAGAAATAAGTAAGAAATAGTTCGGAATTCTTTTAAGAGAGGTTTAGAGTAGCTAGAATAAATAAAGCAGAAGTAGTTAGAGCTACTATAAGCTAATCTATTATAGCTATATAATATTTAATATTATTCTCGAGCTTAGTATTATAAAGCTTAGTATTCTTGAAAATAGCTTTATTATAACTATAAGTATTCTTATATAAAATAGCTCTTTAAATATTTTTCTAATAGCTCTTTATAATAATATTAATATCTAAAAGTAAGATATTGGGTTTCTTAGTCTATTTATATAACTCTCTAATAGTAATATAGTCTTTAGTCTTTAGAAGCTTTATAATAAAAGCAGAGAATTCTATTTCTATAGACTTATTTATAAATTCTCTAGAAATACTAATAGGATATTTGGTTTGAGAAGGGCTACTAATAAAATGACCTGAACTAGTAAGAGCTTTACTAGAAGCCTTAGTAGAAGTTAATATAGTTTCTGGTTATATAGTATTCTGGGAAATTAATCTATTATATTTTTCCTCTATTATATTCTCTCTAGTAATCTTATTACTAGTATATATATAAGGCCTATAAGGTTATAGGATAGAACTTGAGGGTAGTAGTTAGGTTACTAGCCTATAGGTACCTATTGCTTTAGGATTTGATTAAAGAGTAGCCTTTATTTAAGGTTCTTTAATTTTCGGGTTTTTAGAAGGGGTTTCTAATATATTACTAGTATATATTTATAAAGATATAAATACCTGATTTCTTTAAGGGTTCTAAAGCTTTTCGCTTTTATTATTCTGGAGTCTATACTTATATTTCTGAGGTTCCGTTATCTTAATAGCATCTATATTTCTAATAGTTCTAAATTAGTTTATTTAAAATTCTTTATAGGATTAAAGGAAGTGAGCTTTGAATACTATTACGGGTACGGTATTCAGGGCTTGAAAAGCAAGGTAGAAAGTCCCTTACGAAGACAATTCAAAGTAAGAAAGGGAAAACTAGAATACAGGAAGCTGCGAGAGAGTATATATATCCTATAGTATACTAGTCCCGAAGGGGCTTAGCCTTCTAAATATCTCTAGTGCATTCCAAGCATACTTCCCTAGCGAGGCGGCCGCGTCACGTGCGCCTAGGAGGCATCTGGGAATCGTGATATCTCTAATATTATAACTAATAAATTAAAGTTAAAATATATATAATAAAAATTGGAATTTTATTTCCGAGCTATTTGAAATATTTTTAATTAAAATTTCTTTAATAAGTTAAGTATAAGTATAAATAATTATATTAAGGCTATTATTATAATAAAAGGCTAGTATATTAAATATTAGGCTTAATTTCTATTGGAATTTAGAGATTTCAATATTATTGGAAATAATATAATATAATTATTAAAATAAGCTTTTATATACGTGAATTATATTATAATTAATAAAGATATAAATAAAAGAAATATAATTGAGAATAATAATATATAGGGTAATTTTAGAAATTGCGGGAATTAAATCCTTAGTATTATATTATATAAATCTCGGGGACTTGAATTTAAGCACAAATGCAATAAAATATTTATATACTAATGAAAACTTGAATTTTGAAAACACCAAGTCATCCTTTATACCCCCCTCTGCAATGTTAGTAGAAGAACAGCGAGCGGAAGCATGTGTACGAACCGTGAATATCTAGCATTATCCTTTGTCATTCTCATGCTCAAAAGATTTGTGGAAGCCACCTGCGTTAGGCGTGTGGAAGTAGTCGAATATTTTTTGCAGGATGTGCGAGAGCCATTACTAAAATAACTTCGAATCTCGAGGCTATGCAAAGCCTCGCCCCGTTTGTGGCTGACCGTTGCCAGACTTTTGATGCTACAACCAGATGCTGGATCAAGCGAAGTTTAAAGAGAATACGGGCAATCAATAAGATCTTGAGTTTTCCATCCGTCGATGTTGGAATGGTCGTGGAAGCGACACGCACCCCCCGTTTCAATTCCGCCGTGATACATCTCACTGCCATTCCGATACTGGAAATACTCCCAACCAAGAGATGGATATTTAATGAACGCAGCTTTCCAATCAAGAGCTCTACGCTGGTATTCCATAGAAACGAATCCCAAAAAACACAACTGTCTGAGAGGTGAGCCTGAGGGAGCAACTTTGTACACCGCTAAGAGTATATCTGGTGTAACAGTCCAGTGTCCATCGCGCAATGCTTCTCGTATAAAATCTGAGGTTTGGTTCCTTAGATCATAAATCTGGTACTTTTGTGCAAAAATCGCCAGGTGGAAAGCGCTATCAATTGTTTCAGTCTCGAGACTCTGCTCATAAGCGTACAGCCAGATGAGGAAGTCTTCGAAGGTTGATTTCGTTACATCTGGGAGGGCAATTTCCCTTGTTGGGTCTTCTGGCGTAGTAAGAAACTCGAATCCTTTGAACGTTGTTGAACAATGGGTGAGAAGGTCGTGGGGGACCTCGAAGGTGGAAGCACCCACGAGGATTCTGACACGCTCACTTTGCATTGATCTGTTCGGTTAGCAAAAACACCGCAATATGAAATGGTATTTGAACTTAAACAACTTACTTAATGTACCAGGAGCGTCGGAGTTTCGCAACGTCTGCAGGTTTCCATTCACCATCAAAACGCACCTTTAGATCATCGAAGATAAAATGAGCCGGGATAATGTACGAAACTTTCAGGCGAGGGCTGCCTCCCACAATGTGTCCAAAAAGGTTCCCGTTTGATGCGTCGATGACCCATGCCCCGCAGTCGCCATTGACAACCTCCGTATCATGTCTCACAGCCCAGACTTCTTGAACAAGATTGCTGCCAGGTAACATCAGAAATGATGGGGTTCCGGACAGTCTTCCTTTCAACAAGCCTCCGGATCCGGTGGTGGCGACAACATCTACGTCTCCCGGCTCATTCATCACGATTCCACTTAGGACTGGGAGTAAATATTTGTCGAATTTTAGAGGGATCTGTTTGGATTTGAGAAGCTCATTCGCTTCAACTTCGATGAGACAGTAATCTAAACTCGGTCGACTGCCAGTTGTGGAAAGAATGATATGCTCTCCAACCGGTAAGAGCAGGTCGTCAGACTTCACCAACAGCCCGGGCTCCCTTTTCTGTGCACTCACTCCCGGAATTCGTACTGGAGATAGATTTGCGCCTGAGGTGTTGATAATTTGATCCGCAGCTTGGACGGTCGTAAAGCTTTGTTCAGACCCCGATGTTGTATCTGAGAATGTCCTCCCTGAGATTGTTGAGTGGTCCAACTCAGAAGTCTCAGATGCTGCAAAACTGACACTGTATGTACTTGAACATTCGATGTCGTCTTCTCCTTCTCCTTCTCCTTCTCCTTCTTCTTCTTCTTCTTCACTGTCGTCATCGAGTTCGAACTCAATATCATAGTTCTCGGGAGAGTTTGGGAATGCGTTCACAACGTCTTCATGGAAAGCATGCGCCACTGTTGTCAGGAAAATCGACTCTCGATGACGAATGAAACCTCCGCCTGTAGCCTGTCGTAATGATAAATAGTCACCATGGAAACCTTGGATGAGTATTCTCATTCCAGGCCCTATATCTGAAGGGGAGTATAGGATTGCTTTGCCACCGCCAGCAGCGGTGTCATTATGTGTTTGTTGGCGATCTTCAACACTCTCTGTAACATTCCAAAACTCTTGGTCATGGTCGCGAATACTAATAGGTAGACGATCGTGCAATATCGGTGTCTCAATCTTTGTATCTGAAGGGGGGTGTTGTATCGCTCTCATAACTTCGGCTGAGGATCCAGAACATGTTTGAACACCAGGTTTGCGGTGTTTGCGGCGTTTGCGCCTGGCATAGTGTTGGAACTCCTCCGTACAGCTGCCGATCCGAAAGCCCGGATATCTGTCCATAATTCCACTTTCCTTGATCATCTTTTTAACTTCAGTGCGGGCGTTCTTGTCTATTCCGCAGAACATTATAGTGGGTACTGATTCTTTTCGAGTACGGCCAATCATGTATACCGTCCAAACCACGATATGTGCTAACCGGTCGCAACACTGTTCGAGATGGGTTTTGATCTCGGGAGCAATTTCCTCGAACTTCTGTCGAACCTCACCGACAGCTTTCCAACACTTGTAGCGGCGGAGTTTGGCATTCTTGTACTGCTCGCCAGTCGAATCCTCTGGATTGGGCCAGTTATAGCGTCCACTCTTTAATGATTTCCCGAGTGTAGGTATCGGAAATCTTTTCTCGGCATCCATAGTTGCTTAGAGGCGGCTCTGGGATAGGGGTATTCAATTGTGTGCCTCCTCCCGATGGTGAATATCTATCAACACTTGAGTGAACTTAGGGAGACCTCATCTCAAAATAAATTGGGCTTCGCAAGACAGATACACCAGCGAATAGAATTTGCAATGATACAATGAAACTTCTGAAACAAAGAGAGAAATCAATGAACTTTGATTTGAAGTTTTCCGACTTGGAGAGCTAGTGTGGTTGTGGTGGTTACACCGCATGAGGGCTGCAACCAGCCCAAAAGAACTTGACAACGCATTTTCGCTCGGCACGCTGGCAATTCGCTATTGGTAACCAGTACAGTAAAGTTGCATTACTGGAGTAGATCAACGGTTGAGGCTGATTGCAAGGCATTTTTGCTATATATAAGCTGGGCGTAACAATGGCACCCAACACGTGCCTATGGCCTCGAATGTTGCTGCCCAAGATTGTTCTATGCAAACAGAGGAGGAAGAACACGTTGCAAGGGAAACCTTTCCATACCTGCCATGCCTGGTTCAACTTCTGCTGCGTCCAGTCCAGCTCTACGGCTTGCGACCCCGACCGTTACAAGAACTCCGCTCCGGTCGTTTCCGATTTGCCATGTTACGAAATGTGAGATCATCAACGGCCTTTGGGGCCTAAGCATCTCTCCATTGCACATGACAACTGGTGGTGTTAGCTACGAGTCGTACTTCTCTTACTACATGGAACAGTGCAATCTCGCCCTGTATGATGGAGAAAGACATATCTCTTCAAAGTCACATCATCATATTCTCGAAATAGCTGCCAAGATCAAATCTCAGGTCAATCGCAAAGACATTATGCTCTGGATAAGTTCAAGGCTCCCTTGCCAAAATGTGAGAATGAGGAGGAACAGATCAATGGATCAATCGACCTCGCTGTAAGACTGCTCTGTATGATCAACATCGGCGAGCTTCAGTATGGATTCTCAGGCCAAGAACGGCTCATATGGTCGGAGAACAGTCTGGAACACTGGATCAAGGGCTATTTTAATGCTCCTCGTGGTTTTCACAATGGAAATGTCAAGCTTGAGAAGATTTTCACTGCTCGTAATCTCGGACGAATTGCGGGAATAGAAATCCAATTCACCAACAACCTTGCCGACCATCTACTTCTCATGAGTGAAGACGATAAAAGAGTCGCGGTCTTTCATAATGCTTCCTTCTTGATCGGCCAACGGAAGAAGTATGTTTCCTTCCCTTAAAAAGAGACTGCTCTAAAAACGGAATATCAACTAATGCAAAGCTAGCTCAATGTTCCCCGAAGGCTTCATAGACGAGACACTTCGGACTCTTGCACTTCTTTTTCCACAGTCAGACCCTAAGACTAGAAAATGGTTTCGGAAGCTCTCGAGAACCTCTAACCTCGATTTTCAAGCAGTGAAATGCGACAGGCTGAGAGCGATAGACCGGCATATCGACAAATTCGCATTTTGGCGCGACCGCCTCGTTGTACTAAAACAAGTTTTTGATGAAGCAGAGCCAAGCACTTTATCACAGTGGTGGTGTGATCGACGGAATGAGGTACAATGGTATACTTTCTGGGTTGCGATTTTGGTGCTGGTTTTCACTTTGGTGTTTGGGCTTGTACAATGTGTCGAAGGCGCTTTGCAGATATACATTGCTTTACGTCCATAACCTAATCTACCAGCATATCATCTTACACCAGATAGAAGATATGGAGAGGCAACCAAAAGCATTGCGGGTTTTATGGTAATCCTGCATATGACTCGATTTGGCCGTCAGGTCTGGCTGCAAGTCTTGTGGGACACATAGTGAATTGATATATTGGCGTTACTGACTCGATATTGACTAAAATTCGAGATGTGAAGAAGAGGGAAGAAAAGGTTCATATGGCAGGCTGGCCGCATGGATACAGCTTTGCCTTTCTTGACATTTTCTACCGCAAAAGGATAAGATTGCCATGTAGGACACGTTAAGTGAAGATTGTGTACACGCCAATAACTAGCTACGTGGATTACTACTGGCGCCTGACATACACCGCTCGGTAGCTGCTCGAAAGACAATGCAGCCTGCATAATGCACTGTAAATAGGTACTCAGCCACGTCTTCGCTTAGCCCCTTTACTACACACGTGATTCACTACCAGCGCGAACAAATTGATATGCAACAATGATTCTCTCGCACAGGATGAGCTAGATCCTTCCGTCTCACTGCCGATACGTAGTACAACCTACAGGCGGAAATAAATGCTAATTGCCACCTGTTTCCAGGGGTTTTGTCGGCGAACTAGCTAGAATCGCAGGGTGGTCTGACCAATCACCTGTCTTGATTCCAGTATTTCTTGCTATGCAGTTAAATACCGGTTAACATTTAAAGCACCCTGTACGTAGTACACAGAGACTGGCGTGAATCTGCCCCTTTACACCGGCCTCCAGCGCTTGACTTGGCAAGGAACTTTCCCCGTTTCCTGGGTACAAAACTGACGAGAGCAAGCGACGGCGAGGCCCAGCTCCACCTCTTCCGAGTTCAAGACCCGAGGGAACATCACACCACACCTCGAATCCGGCAATGAAACGCGGCGCGGCGTGCAACAAATCCCAAAAACCTCTCAAACTATTCTCAAAGGAAGAAAGAGGTGTCATCAAAATTTGGCAGATCCGGAAATTGTCACCCCATCATTTCCCAATGCGGAAGTCCCTCGCGATGTCGATGCGCAACGAAACTCGTGTCATTAATGGCGCATTTTGGGCTCGACTGCTCGAGCAATTTTTCCGGTGCCATGACAGAAGAAGGATAGCCTGCAAACTCAATTGAAAATTGAAATCTTGGGAAGGAATTTGGTATGGTGTCTTTCATCTGTCGCTTGTCGACCAGGGAATATCAAGACTGGAAAACACGCGTGCAACAACGTGCGTGATTTCAGCTGTCAGAGTCGAAGAGAGCAAGGACTGAGACAGAGAGTTCGCGGTCCTAGTCCAAGGAGAACCTTTCGTATATTCAATTCGAGGGGTATTATGTATAAACATTATGTTTGCTGCTCCTGTGCCCATTCCCACTTCCGTTGCTCCTTGAGGTCATGCTTTGAGTCGTGCTCCTGCCATATCGTCTTGCGCATCCTTCACTAAGAAACTGTAATATCGTCAGCGCAATTCTAACAGTTTGGCTTATCTTGCCCAGGGGTATACACTTACTTATAGAAAATCATCGTGGGGCCAACAGTTCCCAGATGCCACAAACTATGCGCATCCAAGCAACCCCACCACGGCGGGAAATCCAGCAACTCCAGACTCATAGCCAATATAATCCACGCAACCACCAAACCAGGCCATATCGCCCAGAAGCGCCCCGACTTCCTGTACTTCGCAAAACTGAACCAACTCCACATCAAGTTCTGGATCACGCCAACCACAACGTTCGCCGTCATATTATATGTATAATCCCACGCATACCACTTCAGGTACGTGACATGCAGCGCATATATCGCAATGCACAATCCCGTCCAGGCCCTCAACATCGACTTCGTCCGCTTCCCTCCCCGATCCATACGAAAGATGCGAATCGACGTATAGTACAACCCATACAACACGCTCGCGCCAGCCGCAAAATAGTCCAATTCCTCCGTAATCTTAAAATCCCTCGTATGAAAAATCATGCTGAAGACCCAGCTCGCCATGCCGAAGTACGCGAGGTAGACGTAGTATTTTCGTAGAGTGTAGGCGGCAGGGATGTCGGAGGTGACTTTCGAGAGGCCGTTCTGATGCGCGAGGAAGTTGAGGAGCGAGAAGAAGACGGAGAAGGGCTCTTGCATGCCTAGGAAACGGTAGAAGGGCCACTTGCCGTGGAATTGCACGATCGGCTCGGAGGCGGCGACGCGTTGGTCGGTGATGATGTGCTGGCAGGTGTAGTCGCATTCTGTTGGGCAGTCCCAGAAGAGCAGGCGATGGAGGAGGGCTGCGAGATGTTAGAATAGCTGGAGACATAGGAGAAGGCCGCGTACGGATGTGGGTTGAGGCATGACCGCTGCCACAGTTCTCTCGTTTGCAGACCTGGAATTGTTGATCAGTAAGGTTCAAGATGGGAAGATGGGCTCTCTACCTCAACGCAACGCTGGAATTCTGGCAGTCGGTCTCCATAGGAAGCAGAGACCTGAGTCGTAAACAGACATAATGTTGAAAGCAAAAAGAGGCCCAGGGGCAGGCGGAAGCTCTGCCTCAAAATCATGGTGGTGTGGTTCGAGAATTATGTTTCGGAGATCCGCCCGTAATGGAGCGAGGTCACGTTGGTTGGCGCTACCAATCGAGAGCTAAAAACAGTAACAAAACGGCGGGAAAAAAAAGGGGGCCTGGAATAAAGGATTCAGAATAAATTTGAGTGAGTAGGAGGAGACCTAAGTAACATTATAAGCAGATTGAAGTGTCAACCTGCTGATAATATGCCCGAGATATTCATCCAAGCCTATCAACTCCGGCGAACTCGCTAAGCCTCGGCTCTTAAAATTGCCCCAAAAATGGTTTGCAAAACTGTGTAAGAAATAAATAAGAATTCAGGACATGAATTTCAATAATGCAAAAGAAAAGCTGAGGATATCAGATCACCAACCCAAAAAGAAAAGCGGCAAAAAGCGAAACAGACCACCCTAAATTAACTATTTGGACAGTGTGGGGATTGAACCCACGACCTCTCGCATGCAAAGCGAGCGATACTACCACTGATCTAACTGCCCTACAAGGTCATGGCTGGCCTGCTTGGTCCAAAAATCGCTTATTTCAATACTTGAAACCCGGAGCTTTTCTCGGCTCTGGATCTCCGATTCTCCGATCCCACAACCACGACACATCACCAACAGAACTGCAACAACACAATTTTCAAACCAAACTGGGTATGCTGCATCCCATGTTTGCGTGCACTCCGTCTGAAATAGTGCAGGGTTTGTCATAGAAAATTCTTTGATGCCAGGCAGGCACGCAGGAGTCTGTGGTCAGAGCCGCTAGGCCCTTCCTTTGATCAAACTCCCATAGATGAACAGAGTGCCTTCAAAGAGAAATCTGTTCATATTTGTCAAATCTCTATGTTTCTATGGCAATCTGCTCTTGGGGTCCGGTTAGTTTCATAATCGGAAAGAGTTTGCTCAAGTGAGAAACACGAGAGGGGCGAGAAGTTGGTTGTGGCGTTCCATGCGTTTTCTAGATTATCACAAATATTACACAACCCAGGAAGGCACTCGATTGCGACTCAAATTTGTCACTTCCTATTGGCAAATATCCAACAAATGGTTTCCATCAATTCGTTTGCTGCAAACGCCTCATTAGAAATAATTCCTTTGCTCCTCACGTGATCTCAAGCGATGTTATATATCTGATTGCAACCTTGAAGTAATCGCTTGCACGAAGCGATAATAGACGCACTCTGCGAGTTCAAATATATAGTGCGCTATCGTGCCTACTGAAAGAACGCAAATTATCTCGTTTCCTCTCAGAAGAGCTGTGGTTCAGGCAGCTCTGGAACCATGGGGGAGGCTTCTAAGTTATCCAACAACCCAGGCCATGCCATTTCATTGTTCCATCCTTTATAGAGTATTTAAGAACAACTAATTCTCGTTGTCTTGCATCAGCTAGCACGTTGGGTTCTGAGTCAGAGGCAAATGGTGCTGAAGCTTGATGCCAGCTCAAGAGAAGACAAGACAACCATCTGATTTTGCACGCCATCCCATAGTTCTTATTCTTCTTGGGATAAATTCATCTCTCTGTCCACCTTCACTCTGACCTCAAAACTTCATTCCGTCATTCTACTTCCGCTTAGGATAACTGCGTGTCTCTTTCCCATATTCCGCTCTGATCTTCCTAAAGAATGAGTTGTTTGGTCCCATCTTCCTTTGTCTGACTTCAGATGACGAGAAGCTAATGTTCAGCTATCATCTCAAACATTTTGGCTTCGTTCTGATCTTTGGCTGCTTGCTTTGCTCTTATCTTTAACACGATAACCTCCTTTAGTCTAATAGTTGGGAGCGAAATTGAGGCGGCACTCTCAAGACAAGAATGACTCCGAGCCGGTAGCGTCCACGGCTATCAATTAAAACAGCGATGGTTTTACTAGAGGCTCTGTGCTTTTACTAAATTTCATCGGATTTATTCTTTCTCGGTTCGGCCCATAAATATCTACTTCGCGATCTTTGCCAAGATTAACCTTTCACCAAACAACCTTCTGCCACAACCTTCCACCAAACAACCTACCTTCCCTCCCACTGCGCCAGAAGCAATCCTCCGCAATGAACAACAACGTGAACATTATCAACCAAGCCCGCCAGGGCACACTCCTTGCTCCCACAACAGCAAGCTCCGCCCCGACAGTGATCGCGCTTGCGGAAATCTATCCATATCACCGCGTTCGCTACCCTGACCGCGAAGATTTGGACAAATACCTCTCAAATGACCCTTGCGCCGCCCCATTTAACAAGGTCCTTGAGCAGATCTTAAAGGCCTTTGAGGTCCACGTAAGTAAACCCTTGTTATTTAGCTCTTATCCCCCTACTGCACACGGCAAGACAGCGACGTCGAGGGGTCGCTTTTTGAACATCAGATGACGCTTAGTCGCCAACTGAGCGTTATCTGAAGTCAAGAAAAAGATGGGAGCGAAGCAGAACAACACGATAACTTCATTTGCTTCGCTCCGATCTTTGCTAAGCGTCATCTCAAGTTAAGCAGAAGATGGGAGCGAAGCAAAGCGAAACGATAATTACGACAACTGCCTTCGCTTCGGTCTGATCTTTGCTAGGCGTCATCAGAAGTTAAGCAGAAGATTGGAGCGAAGCGAAGCAATACGATAATCACGATAACTTCCTTCGGTCTGACCTTTCAGAACAAATGCTAATATCCTACCAGAAGCTCTCCTTCCTCCCAGCCGGTTACCCGACACCCCACGACATCTTGAACCTTGCAGCTTCGTTGTCTCTCAAAGTGGAGGAAATGCAGAACAATGAACCTCGAAAATCTGTCCAGAACGGGCTGATGTATCTCAATAAGATCCTCGAAACCTCTCCGTACCTCCAAATCCACCAGTTCGTTGTCGATTCGTACCTGGCATGTACCCAGATTGGTCAGCATGTCCAGACGTTCTTTAACTACAACGGCTCTACGGACAATATTAAGAAGCAGATCTTGGAGGTCTACGAAGAGTTCTTGAGATGGGAGGTTGAGATAAAGGAGACGGCGGACAGGAACCACCAGCAACGGACTGTCAACACACTTGTTGCACAAGCAAGTGGTCAAGGTATCCCGGTTTTTCAGGGCACTGTGGGAGCAATGGGTTCTCAAGGTGGCCAGATTGTCCAGGGAAGTGCGGGTACAATGGGTAGTCATGGTGGTCAGATTGTTTCGTCTGCTCCTGGTACATTGGGTCTTCAGACTGTACAGACTTTCGATCCTTATGCTATTCTGGGGGTTCGGAGTTTGGAACAAGGCGGCAGTGTGACTGATTGGGATGGTGCATTTGAGAACAAATTGATATTGTTGCTTGGTCAGTTTGAGCTGGGTTTGACCGAAGGCGATGAGATATTCCAGCTTGCGGAGGAATCCGATGACGAGAACGACGATGAGGAGTTATTTGCTTGAATGGCAGGGGATTGTTCTATCCCACTTTGGCACATTGGATCTCTTTGAGTTTGGGGGAAGATTGCGAGATACCCTAGCAGGCTAGCATTGCATTTAAAGGACAATTTCTGCCTCGTACAATGAGTTTCCTCAATTGTCCATTCAACCATATGGTATTCGTACATTCATGACTGACTAAATCCTAGACATCACATCAAATAAACTCCCTCACAACCTGCTCTGGCGCCCTCGATGTACCAGTCCCCACGGAATTGAACGAAGGTCTTGGCTTCTCAATCTCCAACCCAGGTCCCAACGTAACCTTAACATTAGCTCTCACTTTCCCATCACCAACAAGCCGAAACTTATTACCATCCTCCGACTCCACATCCAGCTGTGCCTCGGAATCAAGCTCCTTCCCACCACTCCCCCTCTTCATCTCCCCTATCTCCCCCCTCTTAACCCTCCTCCTCAAGACACACACCCTAGCACAAATCGTAATACTCGCAAGCAACCCTGTGCCCGAAAAGGCCGCCATAATCCACTTCTCAAAAGAGCCCTCCACGCAATACAGCACCGTGCAAATCACACCAACAACAACGGCTGCAATACTCTGGATCTTGAAAACATGCGTAGTCAAGGCGAAGTTTGCGAACTTGACGATGACGAAGATGACGGAGCTGGTGAGGAAGAGATTGAGTAGTATGCGGGCAATGTCGAAGCTTGTCAAATCTGCGTGGAAGCTATAACCTCTGGTAGCGGTACTATGTGGGTTGTTAACTAATGGTTGTAGAGGGGGAAAACGAGGTGGGCACGAACGAGATACCGATTCCTGACATTACGAAGAGGAAAACGGAGAGGGGGAGTTGGATGGTCCAGAGGGGGATGAGAAGGGATTTGCGGTATGGTGCATGTTTGTGGATTTTGATAGGGTTGGCCATTTTGATCTGAGGTCGAGGGAGTTAATTGAGGTCCAGTTTGTACTGGGTGAGGGAATGTAGAGTTAAAGATGCCGTTGCTTTGTGAAGTACAGGTGAGAGATCTAGAATTTGGATCCCGTGCAAGGGGGGTTGGTGGGAGGCCTTGAAGTAGATGAAATCAAGGCATTAAATGGTTGCCTGGGCCGCCAAGTTTAGGCTCGTATGTTGAAGGCCCTCGGTACCTCCACTTGATAGAAAGTCACGCGACCTCAGATCTAATCTGTTATGTCAAGAAATACCTTAGAAATCAATGATGAAAGCAATTGTTGGTTTGATTAAGAAAGAATGTGATTGTGAACAGAAGCATGAGTGATTTCAAGCCCCTTTTTGTCTCACCCAGATACAAGTACTGCTGCGGCGCGAAGCACTGCCCCACCTCGCCGAGTAGAGTTTCTGCACCGCCCGGTTTGGTGACCAAGGTAGCACACAAGTGTAGTGATTGGTTAGTTGATCAGCCGCTGAGGCATAAGCTTGTTTCCATACTATGCCGTGGAGGCGGGGTCTGGGATGGGCTGCTTTCGACCTAGGAAGGGACCCACCTTCCGACCGGACCTCAATTAGCCCCGTTTCTCCGGAATCTGACCAACAGGCTGAGAGACGTCTCCTACAGGTATAAGGGCTGCTCTCGAAAATGGATCTATTGTTGACTATTTTGGTGATGGCTTCAATCGCTTGGCCAGTGTTAACGAGCACCTCGCTTAAGTCAGGGGTGTTCATGACTGAAGATACCACCCTTTCATGACCAATCCTCAACACCTGCAGTAATCCCAAGATAGATAATAACTACAACAAGTGAGGTTCTGTACAAGAGCTCTTAAGTCTCTATTTCAAAAGCAGCAGCCATACCTAGTCCCAACGTGTGATCGACTTCAATCCGGTTCTTCCCCCTAACTCATGTACCACAAGTGCACTCGCGTTTAGGCATCCTCTATTCAATTAACACAGTACCCTCTTCTCAATAATGAGCTGTTTAAATAGTTCTATCGCTCTGGAAAACCCTCCGCACCTCCCCATAATAAAAATTGTGAGATTCGAATCACGTGCAATCGACAACGCAAAGGGGGACGGATCTAGGTAAGCGTTGTGCAAAGCAAAATTCTCAAGGAGTTAACGAGAACATGCGTCACTTCCCTTTGTGTCGGCCAGTAAGCAATCAGTGCTCGGTTCTCGCACTGAATGCTTCAGCGCTATAAGCTTACTCAGATTCTGACCTATAGAATAGGCCGGATTGATGGATGGACACCATCTTCTCTCATTGTTGTGTCGCTCTTTTCCCTTGATAGCAGCAATCTTCTTATCTACCTAAACTATTTTTAACCCATGTCCACTAGAAAACAAGGAACAGACTTCAAGATGGGTAAAGCTGTGAAACCAGAATACACGCTCCAAGATGCCACGCTCCATGATCTTTGAGGCATAGCAGCAATAGTCCTCCGAGGACTGAGCTGGGATCCACTATCAAAAGTAATCGACAAAGTACTGCCATTTGAAGCACACATTGAACTCCACAAGCAGAGGAATATCGGTGGGGCATGTGCTCCGGGCATGCATGGCGTGGAAAGTGGAGTATGGTTGAGACAATCAATAATTGTGACCATACGGCTTCTAAGCACTTGCTGTACAATGCAACACATGTCGGTAATCAGCGATGAAAATGCAGCATCCTTGACGGATGTGGTGTTCAAAGGCATCTGGGTCAGTTACCAACAAGAGATCGCGCGGAGATATGTTCCTCAAATTAAGCAAGCCTTTCATTTGAAGATCGGCTGACTTCAACCAGCTGCAATTTCTTCTTCTTCGTCCTCCCACTCCCCTCTCTCCTCCATCTCCTCGTTCAACTCCATTTCGCCATCCCCTTCCAGCCCCTCTGAGTCCCACTCATCGACATCCATTTCGTCCTCGTCATCTTCCAGTCTATCCTTTGCACCCAGTCCCTTAGCTGCTTTCTTCTTCTCAACATTCTCTCTTTGGATCTTCTTTCTCGCTTCCTTTTCTTGCCTCTTCTTCTCCCACTTCTTGTCCAGCTGCTTCACCTCTTCCTTGGTCTTGTGGATGTATTCATGCCACATAACTTTTCCCGTACAAACTCCCTCCTCCACCTTGGTCATCCGCAGCTTCATTCTCGGTCCCAATTCCACAAGCTTAACAGCCCGCTTCTCCACACCATTTCTACCACCCTTATTTTTGCCATCTACCCGAGGACAGTCTCTTTGACGTTTCGACAAGATCTTCCTCGTCCGTGTCCCGACAACCTCGACTTCTGCATCTGTGTCCACCTCACTGCCACTCGTAGCATCTGTCATATAACCCTCACCATCGTTTCCAATCATGTAGTCGGCCACATCCTCGAGCTTTCCCAGGTTTGGCAATCCGCCCTTCTTGCCCCTGCCTGATTTTTGCGAGTGAAGAAGCTTCTCTGCAGCATTTAATCTTCTAAGTGGCTTTGATACACCAGTGGCTTTCGTTGTGATTGCGTAGTGCCGTAAATTGAGTGTATATGTTCCATCGTTCTCCTTCGCAGGCTCACGATTTAACAGCATAACTCGCTTTATTGAAGAGAGTGGCGTTGTTTGCGGTGAAATTGGAGAAAAGAGAGATTGGAATATGGTGGTGACTAGGGATTCGAGGTGTTTGGGCACTTTGTTATCGGAGTCTGCTTGGGAAGGAGGGGACGTAAAGTTGTTCATGACAAGCTAGTAAGTCAGCAAATACTCTATTTGTTGTTTGACGACGTACTAAAGGAGCTGTCAAGTATTCCTTTCCACCACCTTTTGGGTGCTTCAATGCCTTCCTAACATCCTTGCATAGCGAATATTTCTCCACCTGAAAGTGTAATGTCGGTCCTCTGGGCGTAATTGCCAGTCTCATGTTGGTGTTGCCCGTTTCCGACCTCGAGAAGAGCATGAGATGGCTCACACCAAGAGGTCCCGCCATTGTAAGGTAATCCCTCAATCTATTTCCTCTTCTCTCCTTCAGTCTCGCAGCTGTGCCGGGTTCCATCATGTGCCGTACATCCTTCACCAGCTGGCTCACACTTGGTCCTACTTCTCCAGCCCCAATTCGAATGACCATGCTCTTGGGCGAATTTGCTGCCTTGTTTGCTGGAACTGCCCTGCCAGAGGGGCCATTATTAGCGCCAACATGGGTACGCTTCTTCGTCCGTCGTCGTGCCATTGTGGTGTATTCTTGTGGTGTGATGTGGTTTGGAGGATTTGAGGGCAGAATATTTTTGAAAGGGAACTTTGGCGCAGCCAATCAGAAGCGAGGATTCGATAAGCACGATAAAAATTATTTTATTCTCAAATAGCTTCCCTCCAACACCACAAATCTCAACAACACGATGTCGTCAGCCAAGAGAAGAAAGGTTGATAGCGAAGTACCCTCTGGCCTGTTGGAGAATAAGAAGCATGTGGCCAAGGAGCTAGCGCCTACTTCAGCCTCGACATCGCCAGAGCCAACAGGAGAAGAAGAGCCCGAGGAAAAGATAGAAGAGGAGGTAACAAAGACCTTCAAGGATCTCGTACGTGTATCCAATATCAAAGGCTGCAAATAGAGGCTTACAGAATCTAGGGTATCATCGATTCGTTATGCGATGCCTGTACCGCTCTGGGGTACAAAGCCCCAACTCCAATCCAAGCCCAGTCGATTCCGCTCACACTCGAAGGTCGAGACTTGATCGGCCTGGCAGAGACAGGCAGTGGAAAGACAGCAGCTTTTGCTCTCCCAATTCTACAGGCATTGCTCGATAATCCTCAACCTCTATTCGGTCTCGTTCTGGCACCTACCCGCGAGTTGGCATACCAAATATCGCAAGCATTCGAGGCCCTGGGATCACTCATATCAGTACGATGTGCGGTCATTGTAGGAGGCATGGATATGGTTCCTCAAGCTATTGCACTGGGCAGGAAACCTCACATTATTGTGGCCACCCCAGGTCGATTGCTGGATCATCTCGAAAACACAAAGGGCTTTTCTCTACGATTGTTGAAGTACTTGGTTATGGACGAAGCAGACAGACTTCTTGATCTCGATTTCGGACCCATCCTTGACAAAATACTGAAAGTCCTTCCCCGCGAACGACGAACATACCTCTTCTCGGCGACGATGAGCTCGAAAGTCGAGAGTCTTCAAAGAGCAAGTTTGAAGGACCCTCTTCGAGTGAGCATCAGCAGCAACAAATACCAAACCGTCTCCACATTACTCCAAAGTTACGTTTTCATCCCACACCAGCACAAGGACACCTACCTTGTTTACCTCATCAACGAATTTGCAGGCCAGTCCGCGATAGTCTTTACGAGGACAGTGAACGAAACACAACGGATAGCTATCTTGCTTAGAACCTTAGGCTTCGGGGCAATACCTCTTCATGGTCAGCTTTCACAGTCAGCTCGTTTGGGGGCATTGAACAAATTCCGAGCCGGATCGCGAGAAATTCTGGTCGCTACCGATGTCGCCGCCCGCGGTCTCGATATCCCATCCGTGGATGTGGTACTGAACTACGATTTACCGCCTGACAGTAAAACTTACATCCATCGAGTAGGACGCACCGCGCGAGCTGGAAAGTCGGGTCATGCTATCAGCGTAGTCACACAGTATGATGTTGAGATTTGGTTGCGCATTGAGGCTGCCCTAGGCAAAAAGCAGAAGGAGTACGGTACCGAGAAGGAAGAAGTGATGGTTTTCAAGGCTCGTGTTGAGGAGGCTCAACGACATGCACGAAATGAGATGAAGAATCTGCACGAGGATCGAGGCAAGAAAGGTTCGGTTCTGAAAGGCAGACGGCCAAAGGGAGGGGACAAGAAGCGGGGTAGAGATGAAATGGATAGAGAGGAGGGATAAGCCGTTTTGCTGGTCCAAAAAAAGATGTCGTCCTTGCACATGTTTGTGTCTGTCACAGGTTGGCATTCCTCTCGCTGCTGTTTTCTGATGATATGTGGCTTGGCAAGTAAAATTCTTCCTGCTCTCATGATCCCTCTCCGGACTGTATCCTGCTACTCGTAATAAATTGCAGTATGGGCTCCGATAGGCTCGATAATCGATCGATAGATAATCGCGCTAATTAGCCGATAATCGATAAATATCAATAGTAGTAGGTCTAATTTCTTTAGCGATAGTTACAGGGCAAGTGCACTATATTTCTAGCAATATGGGCCTCACACCGCCCTTTAGGGCAGAATTGTCAAAAAAATCGACAAGCCTAGCGATTCTGCCGTAAAGGCGATAAAGATCTTCAAGATAAGTTCTTAGTGTCATTGTGTCCGGGGGTCGGTTCCTTTGAAGTACCAGGACGGTCGAATTACTTCCGATGCAATCCAATCGGAAAATTCACAACGGCCACCATCTATTTTCAGTAATTACACTTGAACGATGTGATAGTGACGATTTTCTGTTTTTATATACCGGTGTAACATAGTTCAGCTTTCTGTGCTCCTCTGTACACCATCTCATTTCGTCCTAATTCTTTCCCTTCTCAGGCATCCCCCTTCCTTTCAGATCGTTCTTCTAAATCAATGTCCATCTCGCCTCTCTGAACGTCTCCATCACCTTCCTCCTGAGAACATTAGACTAAAAAAATGCTACGAACACGAACCGGTACAGGTCAGTTCGCCTCCTTTCCCACTGCCTCCCTCTCAATTTCCCGCTAATCCCCAATCTCCATCACTGGTCCTCACCCCTCTCCAGGATCCCAAGTCCTCCAACGCGGCCAAACCGCACCAACCCTCCAAATAGTTTCCCTAGCAGGTCAATCCGGCTTCTCGCGATCCGCAAACGTGCATGGCTTCGCTAGTAGCTCCACTGCTACACGAACACAGACACAAACAAGGCCGAGAACAGCAACCCGAACAGCAGCGGGTGCGCCCGCTCCGGGAGATCCAGGTGGTAGTAGGACTATTACTTCAACTGCAGATGATGAAAAGAAAAAGAGGAAGGAGAATGAGAATGAGAAAGAAAATAAGAAATTGAGAGCGAGACGGGAGAGGCACTTGCAGAAGGAGATAAAGAAGGCCCAGAAAGTCGAGGAGAATAGGAAGAAGGCAGTGAGGAGAGCAGAGAGGAGAAAGGCGATTAAGGATGAAGGAGGGTTTTTGAAATTCTGGTGGAAAAAGGCCTGTGGTGGTAGTGCTGCGAAGACTGCAGCTGGGGATGAAACGGGGGGCAAGGGGGTCAGGCGGGATGGGGGGGAAGGGTGCTATGTCAGGAGGAGTTTCAGCGGTAGATCTAAGTAGAACTGGCGTCCCTAGACAGCCAGATATGGGTGCAAGAGATGCAGCTGGGGCGGGGTGGGTAAAGAATCGGGGGAGGGCTGTTTCTGATGTTAGAGTAGAAATGGAAGGCGGAGAGGTGAAGATACATGGTGCGGTTCCGAGATTGAGGTACGCACCGGCTGGAGCGGCTGGACTGGGAGATCCTAGTACTGGGGGTATGAGTGCCGTAGCCGGGAACGAGAAGGGAAAGAGCTGGAAGGGTGAAGCGAGGCAAGAAGATTTGGTGAAGACAGGTGGATGTTTTGGGTGCATGTGTTTTTAGAGAATATTTGTGCTGAGATATGATTAATTGTATAGTAAATTCAGCCTTGTTAGAAAATTGAAATATCCTTTGGGTATTTGTTATTTAATGGTGATATTGGCAGTTGGTTGAAGATGCCTGATGCCAATTTTGAAAGTGCTGCTTAATTTGAAGAGTTTTTGGCATTGATCGATGTCTTACGAAAGGCAAGTAAGTAGGTACCAGTGGAATAGGCAGAAGAATTTGTAGGTCCATCTTAAACTTGTCACTTAGTTCATGCTCATCTATTTATTTTATACGTAAAAGTTCAGCTATACCGATCCCAATCACCAATTCCGGGACCATTATCCTCGTCTGTCTCCTCCTCACTTACCACATCATTTCCCTCCTCAATTCCCTTCTCACTCGCCAAACTGCACAGCTTCAGAGTGATGGCTTTGATTCTGCGCAAGCATCCGCTCAAGTCGTTTTTCCACACCCTCCATCAGTTGAATAGATTCCCGGTCGCATTTACTGCTAGGAACTCCCGCTCTCTCAAGTTTAAGAAGCTCCAAGAACGGAAAATCCCCTTTCCTATAAGGTTGAGCTCCTCTCGCATGCAAAAGATCTTCCATAGTCTTGTAAGCAGTGATCAGAATCTCGATGTATTTCTTCCAGCTGCCGTCTTTTTCAGATCTCTCCAAATACGCACAGTAATCAATGTACCCTCGAATCTTCACATATCCCCAATCAGCAGTAGCGAGTCGATCCAGCAATATCCGTTGTGTTCGGAAAAAGGATTCTGTATTATCGTGCCAAGCTAGTTCTGAGCATTCGAGAGCTAGCTTCATGGTCAGGTCCCGAAGTCGAGAATCGACTCTCGAAGGATGGCCCCAGATTCGCTTTGAGAGGAGATAGGACATCTCTTCGAGGACCAGACCGAGTTGGTGACATGGGTGAAGTTGGCAAATAGCAGAGAAGTGGGTTGTAAGAATCACGGCTGTTGCGTGGGTGAATCGCATTGCTGGACCAGAGGTCTCCTGCTCAAGGGAAATAGAGAGACTTCTGAGTTGCTCTCGCACAGCGCCCTCGTGAGGGGACCACAGCTGGTAGAGCAGCTTGCGCAACGAAGCTTCGCATGCGGCGGCTGTGTGATAATCTTTCGACTCTTTGCTCATGTCAAGTATCTGACGGTATATAGCTTCCGCTTCTGCAAGCTGTCCGTGGCGGTTGAGAAGATCTGCCAACATTCCCAAGCTTGCTGTCTTCATTTCTTGAGTTGCGGAGGTATTCCTCTCGAATAACAGTACCAGGTTACGACACGTTTGAATTGAAGACTCCAAGACTTCAGGGAGGCGGTCTTCCTTGAGAAACACACCAAATTCATGTAAACACTGGCGAGCCTTTTGCTCCTGGCCAAACTGCATGCATTTGACGAGCGCTTCTATATACTGAGCCTCAGCCTTGCCTGTTAGGCGGTAGGCTCCGTAAGTTTCTGCCAGGTGCATATGGTTCTCGACTACACGGGCCTCGTCGATTGCGTTTTGGCTAAAACCAGAACCACTGGGGTTGTTCCCGGGAATAACTTCAGATGGGTCCATTCCTAGATAGCCGGGCACGAGGACAGAGGTCGAGTCCATAAGGCCAACGGGGAGGTAGTTGTTTGTTAACCTTGAACCACCAAAGTTATCTTCCACCCTTTGAGCAGGGGCCGGGTCGTCATGTTCGTGATCTTGGAAAATGTGCGGAGTATGCTGACTGCCTTGGTTGTTCGCTGGCGAGAAATGGGCATAAAACGTAGGCGATAGCACTGTTTGTTGATTGAACTGATTTAAATCTTCGTTTTGAGTCCAGAAGGAGTCGCCGGCTAGGAGGGGTACGGTGGAGGTTTGAAGTGGTTGCAGCTGTGAATCCATTTGGTCGCTTGCAATCTGCATCGGGAAAGTGTGGTTTGGTGTTGTTCTCTCCCTAGTCACTTCTGGGGAGCGTGGATATATATTTGAATGCTCGTAAAACTCATCCTTATTTCCTGTGACTTGAAAATAAGGAGTTGTTGCTTGGCCATCTTCTGGAAGGGGTGAAGGGTAGTTGGTCACCGCATCTTGCGACTCAACAACTCCTGGGATGTCCGAATCAGACTTGGGAGTGTGGTAGACGATATTAGGAGGTGTTTCTGTTTTCGCTCGTGAGTTTAAAGTAAAGAGTGAGTAGGAAGATGTACAACATACCAGCACTCGGAGACGTAGCTTGAAAGACCTTGCTGGTCTTTCTCTTTTTGAAGGTCTCAAACTTCTCGGCCCTGATCTCGACACCGCTTTGAAGAAAGACGGTGTTTTTTCCATAATCTCTCAGTCTTTGCTCTCGTTTCGCCACGAGAATAGCCATATGACTAGCTGGAAGATTCTTTTGGAAACCCCATTCCTTCAGTTGCTGTTTCCATTTTCGCTCGCTCGCTGGTAAATCTATCATTTGCATCGTATCTTCTAGAGTTTTGTCTTGGTCGATGTAAAAGCTGCGAATCTCTTCTTTGTACCTGCTCCATTTTTGGTCACTTCGAGCACGACAGGGTGCTCTTGGCATCGCCTCGGGAGCTACAAGCCTCGATTTGTTCCGGATGGATGAACGGGAGGCCTTTGTAACCTTCCAACTTTGTTGCATCATCACAATCTGATGAACTGCGATAGTGGGAATAAAATGACAATAACAGTTTTTTAACGAAGGAAGGGGATCATTGGTATGAAATATAGAAATCAGAAGGGCAGACGAGGCTGCCGTGCGCGGAGATGAAAGGACTCGTCCCGCCCCATGAACTAACCAGGCCACTCAGAACAGCGAACAAAAGGGCATTTTCATGTAATCCAGTCAACTGCAAGCCACGCAATGCGCCTCCTCTAGCGCCCCGCGAGAAAGGGGCAAATTGAGAGTGAAAGAGCACCACGTAGGTTTCAACTCAGCCTTGACCGGCACACCCGGTGCAAACAGACCTTATGCTGGTAACGTATGACGTGCACCCCACTCGCGCGGCACCCCCACTTGCCCAAAAGTGTAGAGTCTTGGATGTATTTCCTTCCCCAAGTCGAAACACATGAGTTTGGTGTATATTAGACCAGGTCGTTCCAAGTCACTAGATACTTCTGCTAAGCGGTCTCTTCCTGATCTTCCCGAAGCGCTTAAGGATGATGTTGTTGTGGGTAAGCTGGATTGGTGGTTGGACTAGCGGTATTGATGGGCGAGTGGCGTGGTTGGATAGGCAATCCCGGCCTGAACATAGTTGGGAGGATGGATTGGGAAATGGGAGGTTGGAGGACTTGAAATCACTACACGTTGCAAAAACCTAAGCGATGACTTTTACGTAGACCAATGCGAGACTTTCACACACCCTTCCCTTTTGCTGTGACTGGGAGAGAAATTTCGTGATGAATTTGCCGGGGTTACGGTATCGTCATGCATTGGCTTAATCGAGCGTCAAGACTTCCACTAAAGCCCCTGCGTCTCTGCGGGTTTAGTGCCTATCAGCGATATGGTCAAAAATCAGTGATATGGTCGCTCTATTTTCCCTAACAAAAAAAGTCCAGAATTTTTGGTGACTTCACAACATAACACAGGATCTTAAAAAAAAAGTTTATATAAAGGTCCGGCTATTAATACTTACGCAATTGTTGGCTTCTTTCAATTTTTTTGATTTTGTGAAATTGTGGGAGTTGTTATGAAAATGACCGTATCACTAGAATAAGACCGCATTGCTGATATGCACCAAACCCGCAGGGCATATATAGGGGCTATGGTACAAGTCCTGACAGACAATTATCGACAACTACCCCAACTTTAGTCAAATTAGTGAATGTATGGGTAAGATAGCAAATTGTTATATTTGGTCTAGGACTTCACATCTTAGTCAATATCGGGACACTGTCAAGGCCGTTTCTGTCCATTGCATTGCCCAAGGTAGTATCGTCATTCACCCAAATAGCCTTTTCTGTTACAGTCGCGCGCGAGCCCATATTGTCCATGAATATAGCGCGGTTAGGGTCCCCATATAGCTTTAGAAAAGGGGGCATCGGTTGTCTGAATATCACTCTTGTCTAACCATTAAAGTTGTCTCATAAAAGTAGTCTTTGCTTCAAGGAATGAGATAACGATTCCGGGTTTTTATTCTCTACTGCTTCACCAACCTCCTGCTCCAGTCCTCATTATACATCCCATAAGTCACTTTCCCTTCCCGAAGACCACCAACTTGACCCTCTGCTGGCGTCATTATTTTCAAGTTATGAGGTTCCTCGGTCAACCTCGGGAGCACTTTCAACACATTGTTCCTGCCCATGTTCACCAAATCATGCTGATTCACCGAAACATGTTCGTCCCACCACGCGCATGCATTTGGGATGCTCTCGAACGGATAATCAATTGAGAACATGATCGACTGAGAACCAATCTCTCCCATTGCACACACCAGAGCGGGTGTTTGTTGAACTAGCTAGCTTGGCTAGCATCCTTTCCTTCCACTCCAGGTTCAACCACTAATTCAGTTCGTCCGATTATTGGGTATTACTTACGTACGAACACACCAATCGTTTATTAGTATCGCCATTCGATTACGTTCCTTAAACGTACGTTCAGGAATCAGATTGGTAAATCGTTCCCACCACCAAGTAAGTGCGGGGTAAATCACATGGTGGGGTGGAAATCAGGAATATAGCTAGGGAACCCATTCCCTCTGTTTTTTATGGAATCACTCTCCTGTATCTAGTCAAAACTAGTCATTCTACAGATTGTCAATCTCCAATATATCGATTTTCCACCGATAAATCGATCCCAGTTCAATAGTGTTGAGAAATGCCCACTTGTCGTGATGAACACTTGATCCCCGAAATAATCTCGGACGAGCTTGTCTTTTCGCATAGGCATCTTGGGAAACCGAGCCCGATCAAGTTTGTGATCAATCCGGTAAATATCATAAGGTCTGAAGGCGAAGTCAGCATTCAGCAACTCCACTCGAAAGCTCCCGCGGTACTTACATGTGTTCACCCATGTGACCAAAAATCAACTTCACATCAGGGAATCGATCAAGTACACCATTGGTGATGATTCCCAGAATATGCATGTTGAGGCGATCTGCATATCCAAGGGCAGAAAAGTCCAACCACGGTCTCCCCTTCCACATCTGGTTATGGATGAGACTTGAAGATATTCTCGGATGCAAGTACACTGGTGTTTTGAGATCATTGGCAGTTTTCCAAAATGGGTCATACTCAGGTTGGTCAAAGAATAACATTGTATTTCCGTCCGGTCCACTACTCTGAAAGTCGTTGAGGAGGACGCCGACAAAACCTTTCTTCTCTGTCATACAGCGGGTCAGTTCCTTGGCTGCTTGCTTTGGATCGTGCATGCTGACTGCCGCAAAAGCCGCAAATCTTGTGGGGTTCTTCATCACTTCTTCCTCGAGTTTATCGTTTGCAAGTGTAGCTAGCGCTTCTGCTTTCGCAGGATCTGATATTCCTTGACATCCTGCTGAGACAAATGATAGAACCATGAAGTCAACGCCGTTTTCATCCATCTGGCGAAGTCGCATGTCATGGATATCGAGAAGTTCTCTCGTCAGGCGATCACCAGTCCCAGATGCAACAAATTTCCCTGGGTCGTTGTTTGCCAGAGCCTCTGGAATCGTCCAGCATTCCTCGAGAGCGATTTTCCCAAGCATTGTGCGGATATTAGCCGGTGGCAGTGAAGTATGCCCGGTTAAATACTGTGATAGCGGAAATCGAAGCAGAGTTTCTCCGTTGCTTGAAACCTTAGAGCGCGTTCAGATGAGTGAAACGAGCGCGTATCTCAAGTCGAGTCTTAAAGGGATTAGAAAGCTGTTATCGGAAAGATACTTCCTGATGTTACGGAGATCCTCCATCCTCCCCGCTACTGCGGGGTGTGGCGCGCAGGGGGAACAACTCCCGTATGCGGGGTATGAGTTCTCTGAAGCTTCCCATAGGACTCTACTATTACTGTTAGTCCTAAATGAATCCTATGAATACTCCTTTCAGCAGGCGATGTAACGCACTCGTGTTCGCGAGGTACGGTATTTGAGTTTCTAAAGCCACATTTTTATGGGCTTCCCAACCTTCGCCACATATATTTGAACTGCACCACTTTCCTTCAGACTTTCCTCCCAAAACATAACAATGGCATATCAACCGCTTGGATGCTACTGGCAGTAATATTATGCAACTTCACTCTTGGTAGCTCCCACCCTTGCGTTAAAACACCGGAGCAGCGAATCGTTTTCCTCCTCGTCTCGTTACCCCTGTTGCCGGTTAAGTGTTACCAGATAACATCGATCACCTGGATCTTGGCACTGCAGTCAGCCTCTTCGAATTTTCCATTTAAATTACTATTACAATCCTGAACTTTGTTTCTGAGCATTATCTCCAACAGTATACCGTAGAAACACTTTGGTACGATGGATCCGGCTCTCGAAAAAGCACAAGTGAGCCAAATAGATGATGTGTCAAGAAATACAAATGGACAAAACGACGCAGGACTTGACCTAAATAATCATCAAAAGCTCAACAGAGACGATACGAGCAATCTCAGATTAGACAAGCATGGACTACCACTTGTGCCACAGCCAACTCAACACAAAGATGATCCACTCGTAAGTCAACAACCTTGTTTGAACACGCTTGACCACAATTCTAACTTCTGTAGAACTGGTCCCCAACACTCAAGCTATTGATCGCCCTCCAAATCAGCTGGCTATCATGCATGGGTCCAATGAGTGCCGCCGTCATCAATCCCGCCTTCGTCCCTCTTGGAAAAGCATTCAAAATCACAACTGTTCAAGTATCCTATGAACTAACAGTGTACATTATCTTCGCTGGCGTTGGACCACTTTTGATCTCACCTCTGGCAAACGTCTATGGCCGTCGTCCAGTTTACCTCTTGGGAAATCTTCTAGCTGGCATCACGAACATCATCGCGGGACATTGCACCACCTGGAACGGCATCCTCATCACCAGAGTCTTCAATGGTATCGGCGCAGGATCAAATGTAGCTATTGGTGGTGCTACAATTTGTGATTTGTATTTCATGCATGAGAGGGGTCTCTACATGGGAGTTTACACTTTCTTTCTTACCAATGGGCCACACCTAGCACCATTGATCGGAGGATACATAGCTCAGAACCTTGGCTGGCAACAATGCTTCAACATTCCTGTTCGTCACCTCCTTTCCCCTCTTAAAACCATCAATTAACATCACTAGGGTTACATCCAACTGGGAACCTTTCTCATCACCCTCATCTGCCTCCCCGAAACCTTGTACTCCCGCAAATCCACCACCACATCCTCCTCTGACTACAAACCAGCATCATATACCGACCTCCTGCTCTTTAAACGCGGTCGCCTCGCTGACCGCAACCTCAGAGCAACAGATTTTCTCGAGCCGTTTTACATGCTAAAATACATCTCCATCCTTATCCCTGGCCTGTACTATATGATCTCCTTCGGCTACGGGACCGTGCTCTTTGCCGCAACCGGCTCTTCCCTCTTCGCAAAGTTCTACCACTTCAACGTGGCACAAACTGGCCTCTTACTTTCCATCCCTCTCCTCATCGGGTGCCTAATTGGAGAATTCAATGCCGGTTGGGTGACGGATTATATGGTTTATAGATATGCCAAGAAGAATGACGGAGTGCGGAAACCAGAGGCGAGACTCGATGCTATTTGGCTTGCACTATTGTTACCGATAGGCGTGATTATCGATGGGGTGTGCTTGACGCATTACAAGACAGTTGGGTGGGTTGGGGCGGCGTTTGGGATGGGGATTGCGTGTCTTGGGTTGCAGGTTGCGACGACGGTGGTGTATGCTTATTGCACCGATGTGAGCCATCTCACCTCATCTCCCTTCATTCCATTTCCAAGAAAGAGAGAAAGGTTGTTGCTGATGAGGTTATGCAGTGTTATAAACCGCAAAGCGCAGAAATCTCAACAGTGCTTAATACTTTCCGCTCCATCTTCTCTGCGCTCATCTCTTTCTACGCGTGAGTCACAACCAAGGCCATCTCCCCAACCTCGACAACTAAACACAAGAACAGGATTCCTCTTGGCAACAGAATCAAATTCCAATGCGCATGGCTCGTCTTCGCGATGCTGAACGTTGCGTTCTTGCTCCCGATGTTCGCGCTACGTGTCTATGGGTCACGATGGAGGGGATATACATGGCAGTCCCCGCCAAGGTTTCATAACGACATCTAAATTTTAAGCCAGCGTCCTTGTGTACATGTAGTTCGGTTTCATTTTGTGGAGACGGGAGGAAGAAGCAAAAAGCGAATGTGGGGTCATGCAGGTACGGAACCGGCGAAGGATTTTCTGAAAGTTCAGCTCATGCAGCCACAACGCGCTTGGGGACGCCGATTAGGCAATTTATTTGGGCACCGCATGAATACGATTATACGAGCGTGATGCACGGACAGAATTTGAGCGGTGAACTGAGAATAATGGAACTTTGAAAGGGGACTTGGAATTGTATGAGTCATCATGGTTGAATGAGGTCTCCCCTTTAGCTCCTCCCCCAACACCTTCCATCATTGCGTAATATAGCCTCCAAGCGTGATACACTGGCTGGTGCCTGGGTTGATGCTTGTTACAAGAGGTCAACCAGCTTTTCGCAAGAATAGTGGATGTTCGTTCCCCATCGATCAGGGGTAGTCTACATCAACAGAGTCAGCAAAGCATTTCAAAACATGATAAACGAAACTCACCTGAATGCTCAAAACTCCATCATCCAACACAGTCTCATTGTACCCCCCGTTCTTCAACACATCAACCAGCTTCAGTTGCACAACTCCCTTCGGGACACCTTCCTCAAGCCCTTCTCTCAACATCTCATCTTCTCCAAACTTCTCCCTCTCCAGCACATCAATGAAGCTCTCATAATACTTCCGTGCAAAGTCACCAAGATTAGTTTCCCAATCATCACGCACATCCTTTCCATTCTTCAGCTTCTCACCCAGAGCCTCAAATCCCGGCTGGAATTCCAGCTTTGGATTCTGGAGCAAGGTGCGGGCTTTTTCAAGCATGGGGATGATTTTGGTGGTGTACTCAGTTTTGATGGAGTGACGTGCAGCGTAGCTGAGCGTGGAAGCACCTTCTGGCTGAGGAGCGGTGGAGAGTGCTTCTGCAATCTTCTCGCCGACGTGACTGATGTTGGTTCCCAGCTTTTCTGGGTGGAAGAGCAGACGGAATTGGCCGTCCTGGACGTCGCAGCCACAGTAGGAGAACTTGGGAGATGCAAGGAAAGTCACGGTGTGGGTTGGGCATACGGTGTTGAGCTCTTCCTTGCCAGCGTCGCCGTGGTACTCAATGAAGCTGTTCTTGAGGGACCAGACGAAGGCATCAAAGTACCTTTTTTTTAATTGTTAGATTGACTCTGGTAGGATGGCTGGGGACTTACGCGAAGATACAATCGCCGGGCGAGTTGTGGCCGTAGGAATCTGCCTCGGCGTAGGGATATATTGCGAGCGCATTGACTTCAAACTTCCACGGGACACCGAGGAGAGTCAGCATTTGCTCCTCGAGGGCACCCTTCTTGGCCTCCCAGCCATCTCGGACTAGATGACCAGGATTAATATGTAGACTGAGGAGTGGGAGAGCTTGATATTGACTTACCATTTTTGCGAGCAGTGAGAGGGAGCTTCTCAACTGGGGCTTTATCGGCAGACATGATCACGGCCTTGTTTTGGTTTTAAACGTGAAGAAGAAGATTGTTGGGTATTTGAAGAGGAGCAGATGTGAATTTTGGTTTCGCTCAGGATGAAAGTGCACCTTTTATATAAATCCGAGGTACCTGGCCATGTGACGTTCTTCACCCCTTGATTAGCAACGTCTCGTCAAGGCAACATCAAGGCAGACTGTACTCAGCCTTGCCGGACCCCCTGGGCGGTGTGCTATGGCGTTTGAAGGCGGCATAACACGGAGCAGGAAACTTTTCCCAGCGAATGAGCAGAGCGGTGCCGTGTCTTTCTGACCTTGTAGAGGACTGACCGCAACTAAAATGACATTTAAGGATTTCGAAGGCTTTTCTGAAGGAAGATTACAGGAAGGCCAAAAAAAAAGCGGGTTTCAAAGACAAAGACGGCCGTGTTGTGGCATTCGCTTCTTGCCGACTAGCCTGAAATAGGATTCAGGGGACCTGAATGGTGCTGGACGTCCGTGCCATCCCTTCCACACGGAACGGGACAGGTTCACCACCCCTCAGCTCAACGAGCTCCGAAGCTCTGCAGAAGTAGAAAGGGGATTTTTCAAATCCCTCAGATTTATTAATCACAAAAATATCTCATAAAATCCACCAAATTGAGAAACACCGCTATGGCATTTGCAAGCACAAGCCAACCTGTTCTGTGAGACTTCTCAAGGTTCCCAAGCTCGCGATTTACTTACTGACATTGTCCTCAGAGCTACGCGCATTCGACAGAATATTCGTGACCATATCGAATCTCCACAATCACCGCTCGTACTCAAAAAAGAAGCTGTGAAAGAGGTTCTGGGCTACCCGGTCACCCTCGACCCGGAATGGCTGATGCTGTGGAAGACACTGCAAGCCTTCTACCCCGACAACGCCACGTTCGTACCAAGTATAGCGACAGTCATCATTAACTGGTGCGATGCTTTCATGTCTTGGTTGGAGAGCGAGGAAAATGAAGACGCAGTCGAGAAGTTGCTGGATGCTCTGACACATGTCAATAGACTTGATCTCATGATCGAGGTACTTTCCAGTCCACAGCTTGCTCATTCAAACATTAATATAAGTTACAGGTCTCGGGGAAATCGACCCGTCCAGTCACAGCATGGGATGCGAACAAATCCATATTCGTCATCGCACTCCCCAAGGGAAAAATACCGCAGGAGAGTACTGTCCTGGCCGGTTTCACCTCCGATCTCCTGAGACTCTTCGCTCCTTCTCCTATGTTGGGTGCTACGGAGCTAGACGAGCCAGCTGGCACCAGCATACTGGCACCCGAAGATGCGGAAGACTGGGCTGACCTCGATCTCGGGTCTCCAGAAAGCCATACCGTGGTTCCATCCCGCCAGAAGCAGGCACCACCCGGGGCAAAAGACACTGGACCAGATGTGATTCCAGAACTCGCAAGAATCCCAAGACCAGAAGAATTAACACGTAGCCCACCGTACTGGATCGTGGTGAAACAGGAAGGCAGACAAAGAGTTGTCATCCAAGGAAGTCACGCACCCAGTCTGGCCAGCCTGGACCAGTACTTGAAGAGATGGTGTCGAGGAGACACTGGGAGAAGTGACCGAGTAAGTATCCCCGTTCTCCAAACCTATAACATTGTTCCTCCGATTGTAGAATGAGGGATGGAAAGATAGGCCAAGAATTAGTGCTGATGATGGACTCGATCCAGCCGCCTATTGTCGAGATCAAATTGCACGAATCGGCTTTCGGACTGGGACTTCTCCACGACACCTTAACACTGGAGACAGAGCGATTCAGAGAGGTATCCGCAATGGCGGTGTTGGTATTCATCGAAAGAGTTCTGGGATATACAGCCTTGCCTTCCAGCGGCTCGGCAGGATCAGTGTGGGAATTCAAGAGAACGAAGGCTTTTATATAGATTGAGGAGGGCTCCGTGAAAGAATTGAAAGACATTGCTGGAACGGCTCTTTTCTCACAGTAGCGTAAAGAGCTGTTGGTTGAGCAATATCACGACACATAAAATCCATGTTTGTGATGGAAAAGTGAAGGTTGTCCCTCGTCCAGACTTGGGATGAAACCATTTTCGCCCGGCCCGAAAATAAGCCGAGAAATCTGGGGTAGCGGGGCAACATTACACTTCCTCTTCCAAGCTTCTCTTCCACCCAGACATCTCTTTGTACATATCATGGCACCATCAATATTTCCTCGCTCACTCCTCCGAGCTTCACGAGCAGTTTCACATCCCAATGGCATGCGCTCGGCGATCTACAGCGTCCGGCGCAGAGGATTTGCCGAGGTCGCCGCGGACGATATGACGCTCCCTCTGAAGGGCTACAAAGTGCTGGATATGACGAGGGTTCTTGCCGGCGTAGGTTCTCCTCTTTAAATCCTATAGAAAACGTGCTGAGTCTGCCCTAGCCGTACTGCACGCAAATCCTCGGCGATCTGGGGTAGGTCGTCCACCCCTCGAACTTCAAACACCACGACTCACAACCCCCAGCGCAGAAGTAATAAAGATCGAGCATCCCACTCGAGGCGACGATACAAGGGCATGGGGCCCACCATACGCCAAATATCTCCCCGATTCAGGCAAAGAAGGAGCAGGAGAGAGCGCGTATTTCTTCGCCGTGTGTATATACCCCTCTTCCTCCTTCCCCAACCCCAACGGACCAATTCTCCACAGGTAAACCGCAACAAAAAGTCCCTGGGGCTCTCCTTCCAACACGCCGCCGGCGTCGAAATCTTACACAAGCTCGCCGCCGAAGCTGATATATTAGTCGAAAACTACCTCCCGGGCACGCTCCAAAAATACAACCTCGATTATGCCACCATCTCCTCAATAAACCCCCGCCTGATCTACGCATCCATAACCGGGTACGGACAGACAGGGCCCTACTCCAATCGAGCAGGCTACGACGTAATGGTCGAAGCCGAGATGGGGCTGATGCACATAACCGGTTCTCGGGACGGACCACCTGTGAAAGTCGGCGTCGCAGTGACCGACCTGACAACGGGGTTGTACACGAGTAACAGTATCATGGCCGCGATAATTGCGCGGGGTAAGAGTGGGAGGGGCCAGCATATCGATGTTGCGCTGAGCGACTGCCAGGTTGCGACGCTGGCGAATCTGGCGAGCAGTTGCTTGGTTAGTGGGGAGAAGGATCAGGGGCGATGGGGGACTGCTCATCGTGCGCGTTCCACACCATTTTGGCAGGGAAAAGCTTGGACTGATAATGTGGAATAGCATCGATTGTCCCATACAGAGCTTATAAGACCCAGGATGGCGATATCCTCTTCGGGGGCGGCAACGACCGTCTCTTCGGAATCATCTGCGACCGTCTCGGTTATCCCGAATGGAAGACCTCCCCCAAGTTTGCCATCAACACTTCCCGCGTGGCGAACCGCGTGGAACTTGACGATTTAATCGAAGCCATAACCCAGACCAAAACCACCTCAGAATGGCTGGACGTCTTCGAAGGCTCAGGGCTGCCATATTCAGCAGTGAACGATATTCAAGGAACGCTGAACCATGAACATGTGTTAGCAAGAGACATGGTGAAAGAGATGGAGCATGAGTGGTGCGGGCCGATCAAGATGGTTAATACGCCTGTGAAGTACAGCGAGAGTAAACCGAGTATTCGGAGCGTGCCGCCGATGTTGGGACAGCACACTGATGAGATTTTGCGGGATGTTTTGCGACTGAGTGGGAGTGAGATAAAGAAGCTCAAAGCTGAGGGAGCTGTACGATAGATTTGATAGATCTATAGAAGAATGAGATTGTATGTATGGGAGGTCTGTGCCGGACCGAGTAATGTTCAGCGACCTTCAAGCGGCGAGGCAGTTTTCCGGCCTAGCATCGCTTCCCCCCTTTTCCCCTATTATACCAAAACAACCCGTGCCCACACCCTCACACAACGCACTACCCTCTCTAGTATTAAAAATCAGCCATTGCACAAAATCCCAATACTTTCCTCTCTCTTTGCTGGATCGGCGATCTGGCGAAGGGCGGCGGCCATATCGAGGCATGGCTTAGTCACCGGCTACATCTTCGACACCCCACCTCAGTGGACGACCCACCATGGCGAATTTCCCGTTTCTCGATCAAATGTCAAGGGAATTGAAAATGCCTTCCAGATAACCGCATCTCGTCCCCGCATCTGCATCTGCACGTTTGCCGTCGAAATGTCAGTCCGGGCCCCCCGCATCGAAACGTTGAATTACCGAACTGGTGGATTCCATCCCGTGCATTTGAACGATACTTTCAAGAAAGAGCGATACACCGTCATTCACAAGCTTGGACATGGAGGGTTTGCCACCGTTTGGCTTGCGAGAGATGAGATTCGTCAGAGATATGTTGCGCTGAAGATCCTGGCTGCCAGGCTTTCACGTGATTGTCCTGAAGTTGAAATCTTGAGGAGATTGAGAAGCAGTAAGGAGAGCGTGGGCAAAGCTTTTGTGATGAGTATGCTGGATCATTTTTGGATTGATGGACCGAATGGCCACCACCTTTGTGTTGTGAGTGAGGTAGGGGGCCCGAGTATCAAGCAATTCAATGAATGTCCTGGGTTGACGAGTGGGAGTCGACGGCTTAGGAGTGGGGTAGCGAGGAAAGTTGCGCTGCAAGCTACAGAAGGATTAGCTTATATCCATTCAACAGGGACGGTTCACGGAGGTACGTGTTGTGTTCTCTGAGTGAACATTGCGGATATTAACGTGCTGGAATCAGATTTCACAGCCGCGAACATCCTCCTCCAACTTGCCAACATCGATGAATGGACGGTCGAGCAAATCCACGAGAGATTGGGCAAGCCTCGGACCCAAGATCTGCACCGGGCGGTAGAAGGAGTAGACAGTCTATCTGGCCCTAGATATACGATCAGTGCGATCGATATGGTAAGTCAATTGATTCCAAGTCGAAAGTCCAACTTCACTCGGCAAAATCAGGCACCAACTGACTGCCCTCCTTCTTTAGAAGCTGGTGGACCCTCAATGGATCTCCGATCAGATCATGATCATCGACTTTGGCATTGCGTTTCTCCAAGAACACTCCTCAGTGGACATCGGAACCCCGATAGCTTACTGCGCTCCCGAGTTCAATTTTGGTAGTCCTAGGAGCGTAAATTCGGACACTTGGGCCTTGGGGTGTACGATCTTTGAAATCCGGACAGGTGCATCCCTGTTCAGGTTCAGAGGGGTTCCAACTCGAGACCAGGTTCTTGTGACGATGGTACAGATGCTTGGAAGGCTTCCGGAGAAATGGTGGGTGGAATGGGAGGACGGCCATAACGTAATTGATCTCAACTAATCACTCATGCCTTTCTGACCTTTTTATTAGTGGTATGATATCGAAGTTCAAGTGGGTGGGGAGATGGCAGAATCTGTGCAAGGAAATCTGCATCATCAAATTATGCAGATTGGAATGCACGACGGAGATATCGCTTCTGATCCGTCATTGTACAAGAACCACGATCTCAAGCACGAGACTGTCATCGAAACCGAAAGCGAGCAAGTACCGACAGCATCTCAGGCACATCGAGAAAGTACCAATCGACTGGTTGCACTTGTGGAGGAGCTCACGACGAGCGAAGCTGCCGACGTAATCGAACAAATCAACAAGCCTCCAAGCTCTAGCTCTAGCCATGAGAAATCAACATCTGGGTCATCAAACAAGAACAATTCCGGATCAGCGGTTGCCTCAGGTTCCTCGAATGCCAAAAGTGGAGAGAAAAGCATCGCGTCGGAAGGGATCTCGACAGGTGTTCCTGCAATTCCAGCAACGAGGGTTGACCCTCCTGCGGAAAGGCCAATTTCTGACCCAGCACCTGAGAGCATGGCCGTTCCCGTCACCCTTAGTATTGCAGAGTTCCTCGAGCCTACAGGGACGACAATCTCTCTCGTCGAAGCGAATTGCCTGGAGATGCTGCTGCGAGAAGCGTTGATCTTTCTCCCCGAGGAAAGAGTAACTCCTGTGGAGCTTGCTAAACAGCTATGGTTTCGTGGGGACTTCGAAAGTACAAGGCAAAGTCGAGAATTATTTGTGGAGGGCCTAGGGGTGTAGTTGTTGGACAACATGTGTGATCGAGGTGGAGGGGTTATTGACTTCCGAGCACTAAATTGCAGAAAGATGAGGAAGCAGCATATGATACCATATATCATAAATCGAAAGGCGTTGAGTGGAATTTTTCGTATGGATTTTGGAGTTACGGCGAGGAATTCTTTGACATGGACTGCGATCCGTGACTGAGCTTGGGGAATCAATAAGCGCTCGGGAAAATGGGTGGCAGTGGCTGAACCGAGATTTTTATGTATGCAGCGAGAAATACATATCATTATGCATCCAAATACAAGTCAGAGAGGTGTGCGTGTGGGTTCGCGTTTGCAAAGCAAGTTCAAAAGGAAGGAAGCCTTTAGAAATTGGAAATTAGTCTGGTCACATGATGTTGGTATCACGTGCCGGGATCGCTTCATTTTTGCCGTCGCATATGACTTCTTTCTGTGCTTCTCAGACAAACACATCTCCAGGACCTCCATCCATCGAGATCTTGGTCACCAGTCCGTCCGCGATACCAAAGACGACTTCCCTGGTGTCAATGGCATGCGATTGATACTCGGTAACGCCCGCAACATTTGTTTCTGAGGTACGAGTCTCTTGCAGCTCTTCCGACAGAAGGAACAATCCAATTGACTTCGGTGTAGCTGAGGCTGCAACTTCGACACAAGCTCTACATCACTGAGGTGATATTGATCGCTGTTAGTGTCCGGTGAAGCTTGTGCGAGCTCCGGCGCAAACAACTGCCAGATCTCCAAAGCGATCCCGACCCCGATCCCGATACCAACACAATGGCGTCTGATGGACCTTCTAATCCCCCCGCTGCGAGCGGCAGCAGCGACACTCCAATGTCCGAATCTCCTCCCAAATACGTTCCGCAGTTCTCTGCTGCCACCGAGATGATCCTTAAGCGCATCAACTCTGGCGTGAGCGGCTCGTCGTCTCTGTCTTCGATTGGCATCACGGGCACACCACCAGGATATGAGGACATGAGGCGCAGTGTGTTGATGGGCATGAAGACTACATTAAACATGGAGATGCCAACTACGCCTATAAATACGGGGCGAGGCAGAGGTGGATCTGGTAGCAAAGCCGCACAAAGAGCATCTGCGACCCCGTCCGGTAGTGCTGCTGGATCTGCAAGTGGAGGAAAGGGCAAAGGAGTTGGAAAGCCAAAAGCCAAAGCCGGAACAAAGAGAAAGCGAGTTAAGGATGAGAGTGAAAGCACGGAGGAATCAGACGAAAACATGTCCAAGCTTGGCGGAGACTCTGATTCGGATATTTCTGAGGAAGCTACTGAATTGCCGAAGATCACACAGTCCGGACGACAAGTCAACAAGCCCGCACAGTTTGTCCCCGCAGCTTACGAGAATTCGTCAAAGAGAAGAGCCCCTTCAAAGAGAACTCAGGAACAAGCCCTGTGCAAGCGATGCGGCCGAGGCCACAGTCCCCAAAGTAACATGATCGTATTCTGCGATGGCTGCAACCTAGGCTGGCACCAAATGTGTCACGACCCAGTCGTCTCGGAAGAAGCTGTCAAAGACGAGCTCTCCCAATGGTTCTGCGCAGACTGCAGCCGAAAGAAGAGCGTCAAGTCCAAGACACCTGAGTCGGCCAAAGCAGTCAGCTGGCAAGGCAAGAGCGCTGACGAGGTACACATCCCCATCTTTATTGGCATCCTTGAGCATTCTGACAGTGGATAGAAAAGAGCATACCTGAACTCCCTTTCTCACCAGCAATTAGTCTCTCTCCTCTTGCAAGCCACAGTCCTTCACCCTAGTCTTCCCATCTTCCCCGCCACCACCAGCAATGCCCCAACACGTCCCTCCTCGGCTACTGCTCCAAACCGCACAAACGTCTACCCACAACAACCCTTTCCCCCCTCCGCAACTTCTACTGCTGGTCTATTCTCCCGCGCCGAAGCCAACCCAAATGCACCAATAAACTTCATCCGCAAGATCCAACCCGGCCAAACACCTCCTGCATCATCATCCTTCTCCCAGCCCTCATTCACCCATGCCTCTTCCGCACCGCCAACACTAGCCGCCCAAGGCGGAGAAGAGAGCCGCGAGAGCACGCCTGCTAGCCCGCCATACCCGAAAGCGGGCAACGGCCTGATGGCGAAGCTCGGCCCAGACGAAGAGGATTTGGAGTGGTTAGTCGATAGCGGCGATTTTGAGGCATTTAGTCATGTGGTCTATGATGAGAATGGAGAGAAGACGGAAGAGAACGGCATTGTTGTTAATGGTGCTTGAGTGGTGGTGTAGTGGTGTACGATTTCGAGGGTGGCTTGTTTTGATTATTCTGGCGTTGAGAGGGTGAAGTGGGGGAGTCTGCATTAGCTTCTTCGGTTCATGAAGGAAGTAAAGTTTCAGATTCGTTTTTTTGCATTTCCCATTCGGCTTCTGGTCGGGGCGCAGCTCTGACATGAAAACAATTCGGTGTAAAACTAGTAAAGTAAAATTGTGTTGCTCAGAATTGAAGGTCCTCCTTCCCTTCAGTGAATGTGTGGTGAAATTGGTGCTTTATGCTCATATTTAGGTCGAGCGACTCGGTCCTATTTGTCTCCCAAATCTTGTTTTTCCTCATTCCTGGTCTTGTACTGAACTTCATTGTACCAGTCTTTACAGTTCAATCTGATATGGACATTTCTCCCGATCACCAAATTCCATTGTACCAGTCTTCACAGGACAATCAAATATGAACCTCCCCGTAATCGAAGCTCTTCGACATTTCCGCCTGCATTTCGAGTCCTATATCACAAAATAACGAACTTTTACTGTCTAAAAACACGACTGTAAGCCGCTCTCACTTGTTGAATTTAACATAACTAACATTTCGTTTAGTCGACTTGAGCCCGCCCAGAAATAGAGGGTATCTTCCTTTTTTTGAATTGTTTTTGTTTCGTCTGATGTGTACGCAGTTCGGGTCGTATATTGCAAAATAACAAACTTTTCAGTGTCTAAACCCAGCCGTACGTTACTCCTCTCTCCCCTTTCAAATACACAAATTGTGTAACTTACGTTTACTTTAGAACTTTGTCAAATTTGATTTTTTTTTACAGCTAAGTTTTGAGAGGAGAGTGAGGCTTTTCGCTAGTGGGTTTGCTTGTAAGTTATAATGAAGCATTGCACCGAAGAATCTGAGCGGTATCAGAATATATAATGCACCATTGGTTAACGGGTTGGGATAGGACAAAGTTGAACAGCTGTTTCCGGCAATCCGACCAAATGACCGGCACTCGAGGCCCAGAGCCAAAGCTTGAGATCAGGAGGAGAAACGCCGGGCAGCTAGGGACAGCCTTCGGATGCCTTGGCCGTTTCATACGACTTTATGAAAGTCCAAAGACTTAAAGAGCGGGGTCGGCTGAGGAAACGTCGATATGTGAGGAGCAAATACAACTACCGGCCCGATGGCGTTGATAACCTCGAGAAGTGAAGCAAGCCAACAACCCAATAGCGTTCACTCACTTTGCATAGTCATAACAATAAAGAAGCGAAAGATCCCGAATATAAGTTCTTCAATTTGTGAAAAGATGGAACAGGTTAGTTATATCAGAATACAATAAAAGGTTACATGACAGCATTTCCATCGCGAACTTCGAGGGTCTCGACTTGCAGGTTCCAAACTCCATGTAAAACAAGAATAATTCCAAAACGACAACAACTGTCGAAGGCGTGCTTATGTCTCGAATAGCGGCAGATGAGAAACTTGTCCCCGAATTTGTAATACAGCCACAGCTCGCAACCGAAGTGCGTTGATCGACGAGCCAGTCCTCAGCCCGCAGATTTTGCCATCGGGCCCTCCTTGCTTCCCTTCCAAAATCTCGTCCCTGACGAAGCAACTTTATCCGTGACTCCAGCGATCTCATTCCTGACATAGAAATGGTCTGCTTCTGGATTTGCCAGCGCGATGCCATGTGCTCCAAGAGACTTGCCCTCGGCATCCCGTTCGCCTAGCAGGAACTGCTCGTCAACGGTGCCAACAGCGAGTTCGATATCAGTGTTCACCCCGTGATTTGTCCAGGCAAGAGGAGAACCGCATTTCTGACAGAAAGCTCGATAGCATCCTGGAGAAGAGTTGTATTCTGCATATGTTGCTTGCGAGGTCCACGTGATTTCCGAAGCCGTCACAGTGTGGAAGTTATATACGAGACTACCGCAATTCTTTCGGCATTGGGTGCATTGGCATGTGTGAGGCTAGAGGTGCGGTCAGTCCTTGCTGTTCAGAATGACATTGAGGGGTTCTCGAAGCAAGAACTCACCCCATGCATCCAATCGTGCTCAGGTGAGAAGTTTATTTCATATCGCACTCCACCACATAGACAACCGCCCGTGACCCTTTGGGGAGTAATTTCCATCGACGTTGCGGCCATTATGTTGATTGAGACCCAGAAATCGCTGCCGTGAGATTAGGTTCGGAGCGAGTGTGATGATCAAGTACTTCGCACCTTCTGCTCCTCTGAAATAAAGGCTGTATTGCTGTTGATCTGCGATTTGACGATATGAGTACGAAGGTGAGGTTGCGAGAGAAGGACTCGCAAGCATTTGGAGGGAGATATGCTGTTGAACCCTTTTGGACGTTCACGCCCTGCGGAGATCAATGACATGAGATATCAGGTGATATGCATGACACGATTCGCTCGCCAGACTTCAGCTGCGTGCAAATGCCATCCCATTGGCAAGCCCCTCGTCGACCTTGCCGACAATGACGCTGGTGAGGCGTGGCCTTAATATGTGTGGTCACTAAGAAAAAGAAATCAAAAGATGACATCGACTGCAGGGATGGGAAGCGGCACAACGTCCAGGGCGGATGCGTGCAATGTTACACGGCAGGAGAGCCAGGAACGAATTGTCCAGAACCAACAGAACCAACAACTGGCTACCTCAATGGAGGATCACCTACAGTACAAGATGCTGCTGCTGGAACTGGCCGTTGTTTTGAGCCAACGGCATCTCCCCGCCCTCACCAGATACCCGTGTCAAGCCTTCGATTCGCAGATCCATCTTTCCCCCATCAGCAGACGTCAACTCGGCGAAAAGTCAATGTCTCCTCCACGCGCATCCAGCCTTCAATGAAGAACGATCACCCCGCTGTTCTTTTGCTTTACCTTGACCTTCAACATCCTGTCTCAAGAAATCTTCTTCGCAGTCCCGGCTCTCCGTCCAGATAGTTGCACGTTCGTGAGCAGCCTCGTCGGCATTCTCGTGGGCCGTTTGATATAGCACATGGCTGGGCGACATCCGAAGAGGGCTTGGATCCCTTCATTATTCTGCTTCTCGGTTCTTCTGGTATCTTGGCCTTCTTGATCCGGAACTATGTTGTGTTAGGCCTAGGCTTGGATGCGGAAATTATTTCCCCTATTCCAGTTGACTGTTCTGGGGATTGTAAAGTTCTAGGGCTTAATCGACTCAATCAACAACAGACGTCCGCTACATAGCTGGAACGATCTTGTCGACAATAGCGCCGGCGATGTCTGCCCTTGATACCTGATGACGGCAAGAAAAAGAAAGCTGTGGGGTTGTCTCAAAAGAATTGAGATGACATCGCTGACAAGGATCCGCTGTGGCTTGAGACTTCAGGCAAGAGCGGTCGACAACCTCGAGTTACCAACAACGACCAGAACATCAGCAGTCGACGAAGCAGAACCCAAGAGAAGCAAGAACTCCCTACTCCCCTCGACCCTTCCTCAAGATTCCACAATGGCAGAACCAGCCACTTCCCGGAGCTTTCGCTCTGACTCCCAACAACCAAACCCCTCCTTGATGTCGGGATGAATCCACGATCATGAGCAACCCTGCATACCGCAATGGAGTGGAACTGGGAGAGCATCGGCTACAATAGCTGCTGCTTAATCTCAGGCCTCTTCGTTTTCCAAAATGGCGCAGACCTCTTCATCGACCACGGTGAAATCATCGCACAACGCGCTGGCGTTTCAGAGACGCTGGTGGCTCTGCTCATAGCAGGATCAGAATGGGAAGAGGTACCTGGCACCCTCTCCCAATAAACAAACCTTGCTAACTTGTCCAGCTCGCTGTCGTCGTGGCATCGATCCTGCAGAATCACTCCTCCATTGGCCTGGGCAATGTAGTCGGGTCCTCCATCTCTAACATCCTAGGCGCTTTCGCCCTCGGACTCCTCCTCTTCCCCGAGCACGTCATCGTCTTCGATCGCAGCTCGAAGATATATGCTGGGGCATTGTTCTTGGTCACAACTGTCTTCACGCTGCTAGCATATGGCGGGCGTCTGGATTTCACCGGCGGGATCTTCTTCCTGGTCTTTTTCGCGATATATCTGTTCTCCATGGGCTCAGCAGTCTACGAGGGATTTCTGACTGCTCCGCAAGATGGCGAAGACGAAGAGACACCAAACGAGGCTGAACGTCCAAGACTGAATATCTCGATCTACAGTGCAACGCTGCAAGTCCCTCCATCTGAAGTGTCACCCTTGATGTCTCCGATTTCCCCGATTTCCCCACGCCCCTTGTACCAGCGGAGATCAACCCTCATAAACGACATAAGAGAGAACACCCGAGGGCCAACACAGTACCGCCTCGTTTACCACCTAACGATGTTTGTGGTTGGACTCATGGCTCTCTCTCTATCCGGCTACGTTCTCTCACACAGTGCCAGCGCCCTCGCGGTTGATTTCCACCTGAACGGCACTCTTGTTGGCATGACGATCCTCGCTTTCGCTACCACGCTCCCAGAGAAGCTTCACTCGACACTCGAAGGCGTGAAGGGGCATAGCGGCATGTTGGTTGCTACCACAGCTGGATCAAACATCTTCCTCCTCACTCTCTGCTTGGGTGTGCTCTTTATCTCGCAGGGCGAGGGAGAATATAGCAGAGAGCTGGGCGATGAGTTGTTAGGCTTCGAGGTATGGACTGCGTGGACCTGTTCCCTGGTATTGGCCATTATTGTGTTTATGGGTGGCCGGCGGTGGATGGGTCCGTTATTGTTGGGGGGCTATGTGGCGTTCATTGGGTCGGAGCTTTATGTTTTCAAAAGATGATGGTGATGGATGCCCTTATTGTGAGATGACTGCAGTGCAGGACAGGCAATTACTTTTAGAGAATCATATTTCGAAGACTTTGTGTCTGCCGTCATTATTCCATGCCCATTTACACGGTATTTTCCGACCATTTATGCTCGCTCCGTTCCCAACACCTGACGCCGTACCCAGGCCGCAAGTCACCCCTCACAAACAAGACAAATCGACAGCATGCTCCTGCCACACCTCTTCGCCCGGCTTATGTTTCCCTTCCCCCTTTTCCTCTCCTCCCTTCCCCACCAAAAGTCCCTCCCCACTCTTCTCTCCCACCCGTCCCCTCTCAACAAACTCCGCCTCAAGCCAAGCAAGGTACCCAGGCACCCTGCCCTCGAGTTCCAGCCCCAACACCTCTCCCTCCTCTCCCCTCTCCTCAGCCAAGAAATGGCGCTCGGTCTTGGCGACTGTGTCGAGGCCAACCGCGTCCATCATCGCGCAGGGCCCCTTCTGGGCACCGAAGAAGTCGGTGAAGAGCGTGTCGATTTCGGTGGGTGTTGCGGCGCCTGAGGATAATACATGAACAGTAGATGTCAGCAGGGATCAGTTTGGAGGTGAGTTGGGGAAAGGGGGTATTTGAAGGGGGAGAGGGAAGGGGGGATGGTTGAGGACAGGCATAGACCCACTTTCAAAGTCTCGCGCTTCAGCGCGCCGAAGATACGGGGGAATATCAGGCCGGTACTCTCATTGCCTACCACCATAGGTAGCATGCCCATCTCTTCCATCTGAGCACGGAGGAAGGCGATGAGTTCCGGGGATGTGTAGCCACAGCTCATCATCTCTACACATCGGTTTCTGGGCGGGATGTAATACAGGGTGTTGAGGACGCGAGAACGGTTGCGGACTTCAGATACCAGCTCCCCTGAGCGGAAGGAGGCGGAGTTCGTGGCTATTATTGTGGATTTGGGGAGCATGCGGTCTAGCCGTCCGAGGATCGAGATCTTGAGGTCGAGGTCTTCAGGGGCCTGGACGGGGAGTTGGTATTGCCTGAAGAGCAAAATCATGGAAAATTGAGAGTAGGGGAGAGAAGGAATGCACGTACGGCTTCAATTACCATCCAGGAATTTACGATATAGGGGTCGTGGAGAGAGGTAGTGAAGTGTACGTGGCCGGGGTGTGTCCCTTGCTCTGAACAATATGTGGATAGTGCGTCTGCGATGTAGGCTGTCGCGGATTCGAGGGCTGGGAGAGAAGGGTCGTAGAGGTTTACTGGTCTGCCGGTGCTGGACCAGAGGGTTGCCAGTCTTCGTCCCAGCACGCCTGCTCCGATTATTGTTACCGGTTTTGAGTGGGCGTCTGTTGGTGGTGTCCACATTGGGAGTGTAGATTCTTCGTGGGAAGGCTGGATTGGTGGTGGACTTGTAGGAGGGGTTGAGAATGCTCGGATTTGTTGCCGAGAGCTCAAATGGTAGAGCTTTGAGGGAGGTCTGAATGGCCAGCTCGTGGTATTTGATTCCGCTGGTTGCGTTTGCGAGAGGAGAGTCCGAAAGGTTGCTGAGAAGAGGACCGGTGGAATGGATTGCTTTGAAAATGCGGAGAAGAGGCTTGTGTTCAGGATTCGGTGCTCAGCCCGAGCTACTGCTCTTGGGAGCCAGATTGGCCAAACTTGAGAGGAGATGCGCATTGTTGCTGCCATTGATGCTGTTGCTCGACGTCGATGACGATAGAAGAGAAGCAAGAAAGAGAGAAAGACGAGATGGAAACATGGGACAGAAATATCCTTACCGAGGAAGCGCTACATCAGCCCATGAGATGTCATGTCAGTAATGCACAATCGGGACATGCAGGAACAGGATGTGATCTGGATGGACCAGGAGGGATGAAAGCATGAGGTCGTCTCATCATCAGCCCACTTCGTGCGGCCGACCCCGCCTTTGCACGCGCTTCGCCGCTTTTAAAAGACGCTAGGTGACGATCGTTTATTTCGACCACCTCTGTACTTGTAGCTTCTTCTTTGTACAATAAACGTTCCAATTGCTTGACATATTGCTTGATCATCTGTCGCTCAACCGTCTGAATACTGACTCCGCTTAAACGACTGTCCATGAAGCCTGTGACGCAAATCAAGTCTGGAAACACACCGGGTGCATTGGGCACATGGGAGGAGAGGAGAGATCTGCAAGCACAAGTGCTCTTGTGGACTGAACCGCATTGCTTGACTTTCTTTGTTTTCGGACGTTTGTTTCAGTGCTGTAAGGGGAATTGCACAATTGTCTTTCCGTGGAGGAGAGTTGTCATGGGAGACTTGTCAAGGAACAGTGGATCTTTCATGACTACGGCGAAGGAACTATGGGGAAGGTGCCACGGAAATATGGCCATGGAGAGGCCGTCATGGAAGACTTATCCTTGAGAAGCTGGCTTTGTTCATTGACCGGCTAGTGCCATTTCTGATACACAGAAAGCTACTGTGGCGTTTTGACCCAACCAGCAGGCAGTATCATATCCTTTGTTCACAGAACCTCCAAGCATATGTATCTCAATTCCATCCATAGAAGACCTCTCATTGCCTTTCGCTCTCAGGGTACAGTGCCTCATAGCACTCCTCTAGGCCCTCCGCCTCGAAATGCTCCTTAACCTCAGCCAAGAATTTATCCTTCCATTCGGAGATAACCTGGGTAACGAGGGAGTCAGGCTTTGCTCGAATCCGGTGGTTCCAGGAGTTTTGGGACATTGTCCTAGGACGAATAACGAGAGGCACCACTTACGGCGTATTGGATGTGGTTCTTGATACCCAACACCTCGAATGGATCCATGCTGTTATAATCAGCTCTCGTGGCCGCCTAGCGGGGGTCAGTCGCTCGATTCTAAATATTGCAGAAGGGCGAGGGACAATGTACTTACAGGGAAAGTGCCATCGACGTCCATAATATTGCCTGTCAAGACACCGGCGTGTCTGTCGACCAGAGCCTTGATCAGCTTGATCACCTCCTCTCTAATGCGCTTCAACATGACATGGACGTTCGTGGCGGTGGGTCTATCGTCCTGCCAGTTGCGATCGTTGAGGATGGCGACAGCGACGTAGGAATCAACCAGAAAGTCGAAGATGCTTAGGTGCTTGCCGGTGTTGAGGCAGGTGAGCAGACCGTGCATGGCGAGCGTAAGGTGGGTTTCAATAGGGTCACAGACCAGCTTCGAAGTCAAGAGCTCGACGGCGTTGGTGGGGACGGCGATGCCATGGATAGAGAATGGGTAGTGTCTAAGCTGGATGCAGTTGGTAGCTTGCGACCGAAGGCGAAAGGGGCATGGCAAACTTACGTGAAGGAAGAGGACCTTCAAGATGATCTTCATTTGGTATGAGGCCATCTTTTGGGACTCTCGGTGCGATTACGGCGTTTGTGGGTGGAATTCGGTAATCCTTTGGGATGTTGCCTGGAGGAAGCGTTGGTGGTGGTCAGGGTGCGTCACTTGTTCATATACTCGCGCCCTCGACGCCTCGGAAAACCAACGACCGGCAATATTTCGTATCACGCGAGTTTACGTTGTCTTGTACCTCTCCCCTTCGATCCGCGGCAACTAGTTATGCACAAACATTGGTGTGTCGGACTCACAAGCACTAAGGCGCTGTCATTTTGCAAAAGCGCATTGGTATATAGAGGTCAAGTCGATCCCCTACCCTTGAATGCACAAGGAGATTTTGGGACAATCCAAGAATCGTATCCCTGGTTGTATATGGCGGGGTTGAGATATTCTCAGGATTTTATCCTTACTATACGACGAGAGCTAGGGACATTCTGAAAGTTGCCTCCCTCGATGTTCAGCGATAGTTTAGGACATTCTAATAATTGCATCCCTCGATGTTTCAAGAGAGCCTGGAACATTCACTTTACGTCAGATAAGTTGCTTTCATTTGGTTTTCACATAATTTTTCATTTCCTAGGCTATGTAAAGTCTACTCGCTATCTCGAGAGCTCATTTAATGATGTCCAGTCCAATAAACCCAAAGAAGATATCCGTACATGGCTGGAGAAAGCGCAATACAAGCCGCCCACACGCCTATCTTCACTGACAGTTTGGCCCGTCCGATCAACATCTCTCTCCCATTCGCACCGACTTTCGGGCCCACATCCATCGTCAACACGACAGCCAAAACGAAAGGAGTCAGTATTCTCATCACAACGTTCCTCGCAAAAAGCCACTCGGGCTCAAGCCGCGGATCCTCCATCAGTCCGTCGATCACCTCATTTACAGGGTCCATTCGCTGTTTGCCCCGACGTCGGATTGTGTACTTCCTAGTACAATACGGGCAAGAGCTGATCTGCTCGAAAACCTTCGAGATGCACTTCTTGCCATAGATATGTCCACAAGGCAGCATTCTCGGCAGCCCACCTTCACAAGCCGCATCGCCGGTCCCAACAAGACTTCCCCAACAAACACCACATTTATCCAAATCTCGCGGAATTAGGCCGGGTGAAACAACCATGATAGCTGGGGACGAGAACTCGCTAGAGTCAGTGAGATACTTGTTTGGCAGGAACTGCAACGGGAGACATCTCGGTGGCACTCTGGCAGCCAAAACACCAACCAAATCGGGATCTGGTTTACGAATGGCCGGTCCGATGCGCGCTTTGTAAGCTCTCTGGTACAACCCGTACGCATCATCGTACGCCTGCACCCTTCTTTCGAGGGATATTCTCTCTACTTCAGCTTCATGGCCGCGGCGATACACACGGCCCTTATACGCCTCCAATAATTTTCTATCCTCGCCTGTCCTGGCTTCGATGGGGAGGCCATCGTCTTGCGGTTCGTGGATGTTAGGATCTGAGCCTCGACAAGAAGGACAGACGAAATTATAGCAAATCTGCAGGCGGTAAGCGTGTTGCTTTCTGCATCCCCTGCAGGAGCCGTTTTCTTCACAGGCTGTGAGCCAGGAGTAGTGGGCGCAGAGCCAGTGGAAACGCTCTGTGTGGACGCGGCACATTTTGATGCACGGTTGGGTTCAGAAGGTCGAGAATGGAAGGGAATGGGGACGGGAAGGTCTGGATGGGAGGTATACGGTTCTTCTATGCGCTGTTTTTCTGGGGGACAGGAGGGTTGCCGAGGTTTATGGGGTGAGTTCTTCAAAGATGCGAAAAAAACAATGGTTTTGTTCTGGGAAGTCCCATTGTTCTTTGTTTTTCACTCATGCGTGTTTTTGATCTTCATTGCTTTCACTTTTATCTGCTCAATTTTGCCATGGCTATGTGGAAGGAATAGATTGAGATGCATCGTTTTCATTAGTTAGCTAAGAAAGTCTAGTGGATACATAATGTACCGGTCAACTCGCCTACGTGTGGGGAGGTTACCCTTTCTTTTGCCTGACTGTCTCACGAGTTCTTTTCGAGATAATCCCAATCTCCCCCGACACAATCTTAATGGATCAATTTCAGAATTGCTGGATTCCCACACCAGGGGTTTGAGGTGATCATTCAATTCTCGAGGAGCAACTGTGCAGGGAAAAAACTTAAGAAGGAATAGATGGCGATCGTAACTATGAAGCAATCTGCGCCCTGATCCAAAAAGGAGCCGGGAGGTACAGATACCATATAAGGCACCAGAACGCAGAAAAGCCAAGAGCCAAGCTGCAATGAGCAATACCGCAAAGCGAAACTCTCAACCACCTCGAAGTAGTTCTAAGCCAGTGGTCGGAGGAGACATTGACCTTAGTTCCGATGTCCATGGATACGCCAACAGCACACACATACGGGTGTAGCAAGATTAGCATAAAGCACCCCACTAGATGGTATTCGGTCACAGTGTTCTCCGAGAGTCTCTTAGTACTCTGTTTCTAGAAGGGATGCAGAGATAAAAACCTTGCGAAGGAAAGCCTGTATACCTTGCGACAGTAAATGCATCGATACGTGCTTTGCCTTTCCAAGTTGTTTCCAGTCTTAAATGCACGTTCGAGGCACTTTATTCCGTACACGTGGCCAGCAGAGCAGGAATCCTCAATATCCAGTGAAGTGAGGGATCCCCAGCGGATGTCACATCAATCGTCGTCTGGATGGATCAATCCGGGTGGGGCTGCCTTTGCCTCTGGGGAATCGAAATCGCAGAAGTCGGTCAGAAAGTTGATATACTGGTAGTCTAAGGGTACTGGTCCACTCGACAGCATTATTATGATATCTCTTTCCGAGACATGACCAAAACCGCCGGGAGGTGCGATGAGCTGACCATGAAGTTTGCCACCGGCGGCGTGGAAGTTTGCCAGACGACGAAGCCAGTCTGCCTTGTCTGCCCTCCATGAACATGGTATCATCTGGTTCTAGATATCCAGTTGCCTGGCATCTTGGGCATGTTTGTTTGTTCATCGTCATTTTGAGAAGATCTCTGCTGCACACGCAGGCCTGTGCACTGCTTTGTGTGAAGCAAGTATGGCGACATTGCCAGAACATGGTCTCTATATGGGTTGGACACATCTTGGTAAATGTGCACGGTTGCAGCTACGAAGGCGTTGTTGGGGAGTAAATGGTGGCAGACCCAAATTTGTATCAAAACCTGTGTCCTGTTCGCCAGAAGAACAACTGTTCAGGGTCCAGGGAGAGGGCCATAAAGACATCGTGCAATTAAAATTATCTCGCGGCTTTAAAATGGTTTGTTTCTGAAGAGAACATATGCAAAGCACATATTGTGGTTCGTGGATTCTACTGCAATCACGTCAAAGCGGAGGGAGGTTTTGTAGGTTCATAGCCATAGTATTATCAAATTATTTTTGTGAGACTAAGGCTCTTGGCTGCTAACCAAAAAAATTCCCTATCTGATAGAGCTGGGAGGGTCTGGCTCTTTAAAATATTTATGCTGTGGGGAGAGGGAAGTACACTGTCAGCAGAGCGTACGTGGCGATAGTCCCAAGCACGAATCCTAGTAAAAGCCAACTAGGAGGATTGTGGTTGTGGGGGACTTGTATTAAGTACCCGATAACTGCGAGTACAGCGAAAGCAACATGAACCAAGGGCCAAGTTGCCAAGATTACCACCGCTAATAGAGTCCTCTTCCACCGAGAATATCCTCGAGCTCTGTCTTCAGAATCCACATTGAGTTTTGGCGCTACATTCATACTTATTGCTACTGCAAGGAAGAGAGGGAAGAGGGCGCAGACTGCAAGAACTCCTGTTTGCCCGTTATTCCGTTCGACGGCATCTATGCTCTTCATAAAATAATGACGGCTCGAGTAGTGCCGTGCCTTGCTAATGCTGAATTCTTTGCGGCAGTGAGGACATCGCTTGATCTTCTCCAATGATTTGGTAAGTGCATCTACTATGCACTGTCGTCCATAGATATGACCGCAAGGAAGCTTCCGTGCCCCATGCCCTGAACAACTCTCTTCTGGATCAAATGATGTGAGAGAGCCTAGACATATCCCGCAACTGTCCTGGTGAGGTTTGATCTTCCCTGCTGGAACAATCCTGAGTTCTGGAGTGATGAAGTAGGATCGATCGATGTGGTGGTCCTTTCGCCGAGAGTTTAGGGGAATGGGAGTGCCGCTTGCCTTGTCCCAATCCAGCCTATCAACAGCCTCGAAGTCTTCTCGTATAATAATCTTAGCTGCAGCCTTACCGAACAAATCGGGGCCTTCGCCCTGGGCAACAACAAGTTGACACTTGCGAAAATCCAAGAAACGACGCACAGAGTCGGTTCTGACAGCGAACTCTTCACGGGTCAGGTGCTTCAGGACAGTCCATTTGCTACCTTTCTTTGCTTCGCAATGAGGGCAATTCTGAATTCGGTCCCACTCTACTTTCATAATGAACAGATCTCTGCCACAGTTGCAGAGCTCCGAGGTAGTTTGCGCGAAAGCGCTGTGGCAACATCCGTAGAAGAGGGTTTCTGTGTGTAGTTGACACATTGTGAAAGACTGAATGTCTAATCTAGGCTAAAGATGTAATGGTAAAGCATGGACCTGATTAATACCTATCTTTTGGTGCTGTTTTGGAGGAAAACAACCATTTAAAAACGCGGATGGATCCTCGTAACACGAAATTTTGAACAACACATTGTTCGGGCCACTCTTTAAAAATTGCCTGGCTTGAATAAATCTTTGGCATCTCCTTTGATTATTGTTCCGAGTTCTGATGTGACATTGCATGCTGTCTCCTTCGACCTCATTGCTCTGGTTTCCCACAGGACAAATCTAATATTTTAGTACCTCGAAACCAAGGTGTATCTCAAAATAGGGGAATAAGTAACTCTGGAATGTTTCTCATCAGCCTTCTAAGTTGCGGTGCGTGCGAAAGCAGCTGGAAATGTATGTGTTTGCAGGTTTTCTCCTCAACAAGTAACAAAGAGTTGTACCTGACGACCGAAGGTGAGTCACCGCCCCCTGTCAACGGATAGGTTGGACAGTTTTATTTGCATTGGATGTTTAAATTACCTGGACAGACACACCCAGAGTGTGAGAGGGCTGTCTGCCGAGTGGTAGAAGTTCCAGTTGTTTTATCGATAGGGTGGATGATCCCATAATGCAGTCCGGTGGCACAGCCACAAACCCATCCCCACGGCTTTTATCATATGCGTTGGAAAATAGGTCATGATAATAACCAATAAACCTCAAGTTAAGAATTCGAGCCCCAAGTCGGGGGCCTGTGGAATCCTGTTATTTGGGCTTTGTTGGAATCCTTGAACCTACTCGTAAGCACCTATTTACATTCTTAAAAATGCTCTTCGTCAAGCATTACAAAAAGAGGATTCATTCTAGCAGAGTTCAAAACCTCCATTAAATAGAAAGGAAAATTGTTAATAATCTATTCAAGACAGAAACCGAAACGTGTCTCTCAATTTCTAGTTTTCTCTCCAAGTCCTAATTCAAACCAATTCGCCCCACTACATCCACTTTCAAGATGTAATACTCCTTTACCGCCAGAGTACTGTCCTCTCTTAGTTGAAATATCTCACATTCTATCCCGTTGATTGCTCGACACGTCAACACAGGGGCCATCAATAATGCTCAGGGCAATTGGGAAACGGGAGGTTCAATAGTCTCCAGTCTCTCAACCGCCGAGTCACTTACCGAGGCCACTCTGGCAAATACAGCACAACCGGCACTCAACGCCGAAAATGACGAACTCAACCAAAACCCGTTCTCGACAGCCAATCCGTATTCTTCAAAAACGGAGAGCAGCTCGCGGCCGCCAAACCTACAAACTACGCATAGGAAAACCAAAACTTGATGCATATTTCTGTAGCGTGAGATTTGCTTGGTGGGCTGAGGATGGGCTCTGAGTTTACTTCTTGTTTGTTTAGAAGCTGATACTTTTGAATGGGCCGGTGTTAGATATTATTTGTAGTTTGGTGGAGCAAGTGGCGAGATTGATTTGGATTTTCATGGCCTCAATAGACTAGCAATACGTTGTATTAATACCATCTAATATGTGATTGCTTTGCTTTATATTTTTGCAAGCATGGCCGCATAAGTAAGGCATTAAATTCAAGTAACAACACGAAATGCAGGAGCGGCTGCAGCATTTCCAGCCGTATTCTTCCCAATTTATGGCTAAAGACAAGCACATACTTCTGTGTGAAGTCCATCGGCTTCGGAGACCGCTAGTTTTGTGTCATTTGTTGAATGAGGTTGACTGGAGACTGTCGGATAAGATGAGCGTGACTCACTCTAAGGGTGGAGGGAGAGAATCCTCCCGACTGATGACATTTCGCTACGCTATGGAAGGAGTTAGCGCTTGAGTAACAGTCATTTACAAGATTTTCTTGAGAAAATGCCCTTAAAATGGGACTCATAACGGAGGGCATTTTCAGCTCTGCATTCGGAGAACCCTCCATTGAGAATTCGCCTTGGGTATTGTTGCACCAAATCGCCATTGAGCATCCCCACTTATTTTTTTACATCAACAACACGCGTTCCGCCTGGCAGCGTCATATCATCCCGACTCGGAAAATATTGCCAGATGGAAAAGGAGAATCTGACAACGCCAAACTTCATTGGTTGGTCAAATGAAATCCAATGCGAGGTTTGTCCCAAACAGATGCGATCGGGTCATCCCACTCACACATCCCGACGACCTTTCTCGCTTAAAGAAGATCGATCTGCATGTAAGGTCGTGCCTGCGGGGAGTGAACAACCATTCATAGAATTCGTCGCCCGTAATCCGAATTCCAATTTTCTATCCCGTGTCGGAATTCCCCGACGTGCCAAAAGTATCAAATTGACCCTTGAATTTCATGTTTCCTTCCAAATATGGACATTTCGGGATCCTTGTCGTGACTGCCTTGAGTTAAAGTCTTTCCGAATAATTTCCGTAATTAGAAGAGATCAGCAGATTTCTTCTGAACTTGCATCTGAATTCTTCAGGAACGGCAATGACCCATTGGCAGCCCGTGACTTTTTCCCTTCAGCAACCTGCCATTCTCTTGGCTTCGTCTCTTAGCAATGTTTCACGGGGCTTACTCTTACGCCGAGGCCACATTTCTCACTAGAGTCATGCTGTATAACGTGGCACAAACTCAAGTCGTGATGAGGATTTCATATTCGAGAAGTACATAAGAGTTGAATCCGTCCATGCTACCTCCGAATATATATACACAAACTAAGGTGCAGCGAAGAACCAGGAACGTTATTTTGAGAAAGTTCATTTTGGCTCTATTTCTCCAAATCTCATCTTACTATGTGTAGCCTCGGACGCTTGATAGCGTTCGGTTTGTTGGCCCAAGTTGCAGTTCGTGCAAACGCAAACCCCACCCCGAATAACTCTTCGCATTCGACTTGCAGAGCAATTCCAGGGTTACCGGACTGGCCGAGTGATTCTTCCTGGGCTTCGCTGAACAGTTCTCTCAGTGGTCGACTTTTCAAACCTATTCCACCTGGTGCAGTCTGTCACCCAGATCAACCGACTTTCAATGCAACGCTGTGTCCCATGGTTCAAGCCGAATGGCTCACGGCAGTCTTCCATACAGATGATCCGGTCAGCGCGGTCCAACAGAACTGGAACAATGATACTTGTCTTCCACAAGCAAATGTTACCTGCAGTGGAGAGGGATACCCCATTTATGTGATTAATGCGACTTGTGCGGAGCATATAAAAATTGGAGTTGATTATGCCCGGAGACACAATATCAGATTGATCGTGAAGGCAACTGGACATGATCATAATGGACGGTAAGTATTGAGAATGAAATAGTTAGATCACCCCTGATAACGTACTCCTCGTGCTTCAGATCGTCTGCTCCAAATTCCCTGTCGATATGGACGCATCACATGAACGGACTTTCGTTCCACGAAGGCTTCGCGCCGAAGGGCTGCAATTTTTCCATTGATACCCATGCGGTAACAGCTGCTGCAGGTTCTCAGTCAGTCTCTCCAAGTATTTTGACCTCCTCGTTTATTTTTCAAGCGTTGTTATTCCAGTGTAATACTTTCGTGCTCTGCTCCATTCCAATGTGGGGTGTAATGTTCTAACTTCGGAAATTTAGGTTTGGTGAGATGGATCTTCAGGCAAGTCTGAGAAATCTGACCATAGTAGCCGGCAACTCTGAAACTGTTGGTCCTGGTGGATATCTGACAGGTGGTGGCCATGGAGCATTGAGTGCAACTTATGGCATGGGTGCCGATCAGGTCCTCGAAATGGAAATAGTCACACCACGCGGAGAAATACTCACAATCAATGAATGCCAAAATCAGGATTTGTTTTGGGCAATTCGTGGGGTAAGTCTCATCTCACTCTACTAAACGATCAAAATTAGGGGATTCTTGCTTACTGACTCGAAATAGGGGGGCGGATCCACTTTTGGGGTCATCACCTCGGCAACGATCAAAGCCTTCCCAGCGACCCCTTTTGCTGCCGTGACGTTTCTTGTCGGCACGAACACAACCTCAGATGCTTACTGGAGCGTCATTGCTTACATTCTCTCGCAATATCCAAGTCTCTCTGGGCAAGGAATTGCAGGCATTCCATTTATATTGCCAAGTTTCACCAACGTCGAATTGAACATCACCACGCCGGTAGCAGCATATGCAGGATATTTCTTTATGCCGCTCCTCTCACCCTCCAATTCATCAGCAACACTGGCTGCGGCGATTACGGATGTCTTTAATAACGCTACCGCTCCGTTTCCAGGACAGTTCAAGGTCATTGTGCTCCCAAAAACTTATCCCGATTTCTATGCTTGGTTCAAAGACACCAACGGACCGCTGGATGGTGGGTCTGATGCTTTGGTGGGTTCTTGGCTCCTGGATGAAAAAGCGTTGACAGGAGATCTGAACTCTTTGAAAGAGGCGATTAAAGCATTTACTCCACCGGACTCATATAGTGGGCCTTACTTAGTCTCTGGAAGGAATGTGTGGGATTCTGTTCCTCGTGGAGGAAGCAATAGTATCAATCCAGCTTGGAGAAAAGCCTATCTGCACTTCAGTACGTCTCGCATAATCTGATGTTCATGATTGGAGCTAATCGAGAGTAGCAAACAGCGTTTCATGGGAGCCTCTAGACCCAGCTGGAAAGGCAAAGCAGGAAGATTTTCTTACCAACACTTACACCAAGGCACTTCGTGATCTTGCTCCAGATATGGGAGCATATGTGAATGAGGTGAGTCAAATTCGAACCTGCAATATATTCGTTGCTTATGGAGCATTCTACAGGCGGACCCAAACACGCCGAACTGGCCACATGCCTTTTGGGGAGATAATTATTCAAGACTTCTAGACATCAAGCGAAAAGTTGACCCGCATGATGTGTTTTGGTGTACGCCATGCGTTGGAAACGAACGATGGGAGGAAGTTGGAAATATGCTTTGTCAAGTCTAAAAGTTGATAACAGCCATTTGAGATCGGTTTCTTATAAACAGGAAACTCGTCGAGACATTCATGTGGCTGATGGTGGAGCCAATACTGACTTTTATGCCCTTCTTTCTTTTGCGTCAACTCATCTCGATCACTCTCACAAATACACACAATTACTGTCTTTACAATTCTTCCCGTATAACAAGCACATCGGGGCTCTGACAAATGTGTGCGAAGCATCAGTGACGTAGTACGCATATTTATGATCAAGATTACTGTAGCTCATCGATTAACTCAATTCAAATACGCTCCCCCTTCTCCTAGCCTCCAGCACCGCTCTCTCGATTATCCCAGGACGACCATTGATACTTTCCCATTGCAGCCCCACAGCACTCCTCCAATTCCTTAGCTCCTGCTTCTCTTTCCAGCTGAGTAGCTCCCCTCTCATATATCTGAAATGCTCTTGACTCCGATACTTTGAGCTCCACTCTTCCTTTTCCCCTTATCCTGGAGTCTTTTCCGTCGCACAGGAACGTGTAGTTCGGCCATACCAAAAATCTGTTGGTGGGAAATTCGCAGTAATATCTCAACTCAACGTTCTATAGCCCCAAGGGCTCCGAACTCCAGACATTTCCATTGTCCGTCAAGAGTTCGTTTGTGTGAGGAGACGCAGAAATCAGACAAGCCAAAAGCTCCGTCTCTTATCATTCCATTCAGGTCGTAACACCTCATTGTTCATCAAGCCATACAAATAACACTCTCCAATAATCTCCCACAGCTCTCCCACATTTTCACGGACTTCAGACCCGAGATTCCTTATTCTTTCAAGTGAGTCAGTCTTCTCTGCCAGTCGAAGCACAAACGGAGTCTCCGCGCCATCGAAAATTGCGATAACATTACCCACTTTGCAGGTTTCAGGCGCTAGTCCGATATATCCGGATCTTGTCATTATGTACTTCCGGTCATCGCGCGCGATCTTAATAACCCTAGAATAAAGTTCTGTGTCGAAGCCGGCTGGCCCTACGCTGTTCGAATCGTGCTGTGAACCTGATGGCGGTGTAGAGTCCTCGGGTGCAAACGCATCCACTACCTTCTGCCACAGCAAAAGCATGTCGTTAGGAGTGAGGTGTTCTCCAAGTCTCCACTTGCAAAAGTCAGGTGTATTTTCAAGTATGATGCTTTGCGCAAAGACCGAATCTAGAGCCTCCCCGGTTGGGTATTGCCAGTTCCGCAGTTGCATCCGCCTAATAAAAATCTCTTTGAACGCTAGAGCCTGAGTGAAGTTATTCAGAACACCCGGACCATCCCACGGGACTGGTGTTGATTTATTCGATGTATCTGGGACTGTAATAGACAGTTCATCGACATAAACACCTTCAAGTCCGATAATGCCACTACTCGCATACTCAGTTGATACTTTAGGCCGAGAAGATGTCGCTGAGTTAAACCCATCACTATCAAACTCGTTACCATGGCCCTCAAACCTCCAATCTGGAACCCATGAAGGAAGATGAGCACGATATGATGCGGCGTCGGTTGTTGCATTACTGGAAATTTGCATTGCTCTGTAACCGCGGTGGAGAATACTGAGATTGGACCTCTTCAGGTAGCTCAGAGCTACTTCCGTAAAGACCAACTCGACTGTCAATCCGTAGTCTACTGGCCATTCCGCACCGTCAGTTGCAATGGCAAGAAGTCCATAAACAATGTCCACTTCCAGTTTGCACTGACGCTGTGAATAAAGGTCTAGAAGTAACACAAGATTATGACCTTTCCCATGCCAGTATTGTTCTTTTTGCATGCATACAAGAAAACCCAAATGCACATTCCCCAGCCTAGCAACACATGTTTCTCCAACGGTAGGATGTGAAACAAGCAGGGAGATAACAGAAAATCCTAACATAAAATCATGGGCGGACAATGCCATCTCGCCATTATGAATGGTAAGGTTTGGCGCAAGAACGAATTCCTGGATAATCCAAAGCCTCTTGAACCAGTCTTGATCGAAATAGGCCTCGAACGAACCAAATTTAATCGTCTCCGATAGGCCAACGATCTTTTTGGATATACCATTGTTGCTTTGGGCAAAGCCTGAGGCGACCTTAGTTGTCGCAAGGACGCTACCTGTGAGGCCATCCTCGGTTACCACCCTCGAAGGAATACCGTATTCCCAGGCGGAGTTGGCGAGTTGCTTCATTGTTTTCATCGCTTCTCTCGTATTCTCATCCCCCTTCCCAAGCCACACCAGAACAGTGGTCGCATTCCGAAAAACTTGAGACATCAGAGAAACTTGGTGGTTTTTCTCCTGGTTGTCCCTCTGATTGATACAAATGGCATCTACCCAAAGATGGCGACGTTGTTCTGGATGTCTCAGCTGCCTCAAGGCAGCAGCGAGGTTATCCGTGATGGCAAGAACACCTCCGGGTAGATGAAGCATCTCGGGAAACACCTCAGCTCCCCAACAATAAGACAGCGCCTCGTATGGCGGTTTGTCAGAGCGCTTGGCGGTAAAGAGCTCGCCATGAATGGTGGTTGGGTCGGACGAGGCTGGCGGCGATACAATGAGGATTCTGATTTCATCTTTGGGGTCGATGGGCTGGTATTGATATGGAGCGTTGAGAGTTAGTTCGCTATCGGCAATATTTGCTGGTGCAGCCATGGCTGGAGGTGTTGAAGCCTCGCGGTGACGTGCTTGAGAAAGAACCTGAGTGTTCAAATCAGTCAGTGTCCGCCATAAATCAGCCGCAACGGTAAACACCCATCTGCCAGCACTAGTACGATTTTGGCTAGCTGCATTATCACCTCTGTTGGCGCCGGTTACGGAAAGCCGTAAGGACCACATGTGCCGATGCGAAACGCAAAACCCGCACCTGCTTGCATGTTTCACCCTACCAAAAATCGCCCACGCCCACTTCTACTATCCTTCTCTCTAAGCCACTGCTACTTCTTAAAATCATTACTCTCTCTCTTTTAATTCCTATATATAAGTATGGGGTAGGAGAGGGGGGCGGGGAGGCGGGTGAAAGTGAAAAGTGAAAAGTGGAGAGCGAACTTTGAGAGTCGAGAGTCACGAGGAAAAGGAAGCCCCATAATTATAGGCTTTAATCGTTAAATTATAGGCTATAGGTGCTAAAAAATTAGTGGTTGACTTTTGCGTGGGGTGCGGCACAGATTTCTGGTGAGATCTATTATGCAAGCGGGTGTTGTGTTTCGCTCTGGCACATATGGTCCTTACAGCTTTCCGTAGCCGGTGCGCCTGATCCTGATACTTCGTAGTAGGGGAAACAAAGGTTAAAATGCAGGGGTGATGCACCACAGTGCTGCCCTAAGCAAAAACCCTAGTATTTTGTATACCATCCATCTGCGTCAATCACAGCTTGGCATCGCTCTCTCATACTATGTACAACCTCCTTAATTCTCTCGTGTGTAATCGAATCCCAAGCTTCCTGAATTGCAGCCCTGAGCCTTTTATAAGAGCTATGGACTTTAGGGTAGTGCTCTTGTATATAGTCCTTTATATCATCCCAAAGGGTCTCAATTGGATTTAAATCAGGGGAGAAAGGAGGCCATTCAATAATCCTTAATCCTGCAGCTGCAATTACAGATCGTGTAAAAGCAGAAGCATGTCCCGGTGCGTGGTCTTGTTGGAAGTATAAATCAGGATATTCGCGGAGGATATCGTCGACGATAGGGATAATAATACCAGAGTAAGAGCCTCCATTAATTGTCTCCCACTCCTTCTCCCAAAAGAGCCCTCGATACCGGCCGTATCTCCCACTTATTAATCTCCAGAACATCCATCCAATCTTCTTCCGATACTTGGATTGCACGCAATCCTTGTGGTATACCTCCTCTCCTCCAATCTTGCGTGTGACCCAAGTCCGTATATGTCTCCCAGGTTGTGCCCATGTCTCATCGCTCCAAAGGATCTCATCCCATTGCTCGTCCGTCCAATTCTTGTGTTCTTCCGCCCAATCAAGTCTTTTCCTCCTATTCGCTTCAGAAAGCGGTGGTTTCTTTCGTGAGACAAATCGTGCGGATCCCTCCTTTTTAAACGCTGTCCGGATCGCATACTCTCCGCAATCGAGGCCAAGTATTGAGGGGATCTCAACCCACGGAGTCTCGCGATTCTCTTGAGAAGCTGTTACCCATTGGATTAGCCTCTTTCGCTGAGGGGTATTGAGTAGGATTTTCCGTCCAGTCCTTTGTTTTTGAGGGGTAAGACGATGGATAAGTGCGTGGCAGACTTGCTTATATGTATAGCCAGTTTGAAGGCATATTTGCTCGCGTGTAAAGTTGGCGTCAAAGAAAAGGGTTTGAATACGGAGTCTCTGATCGCGTGTAAGCTCTGGTTGTCTTGGTTGCTTAGGGACGGGAATCGAGAATGCGGATGCCATACTGAGAAGCTACTACTGCAGTATAGAATTGAGTGGTAAAAGCAGCAGGCGCGCATCTTAAGTTCATTGGGTGGACCCCCCTGTCTAGCGTAGAAAGTGCTGGAAGCGAATTAACCTCTGTTTCCCCGAGTACCGTAGTATGCGCCTCCAGGTTAAGCGGCTCCAGTAATCGTTCGATACACCTCAATCCCTCTACGAAGGCGTGCGTCATTAAAAATCGTCCATTCGCTAAAAAGCGAGGAACACCAAAATCGCTACCTTTGGAAAATCACACCAAATCTCAATGCAACCCCTAAAACTCCTTAAAATAGCTTTGTGAGGCAGAAAAGAAGCATATCTAACTTTTGTGGAATTTTCTCAATAATTAAATATAATACGGAATTACGAGAATTTTTATATTGTGAGAGTCAAGGTTTACCTAGCGAATTGGACGATTTTTAACGCCGCCCGCCTTCGTATTCGTATTGCTTTGTGCTGGAGCTTCCGCAGCCTTTTGGTTATTGATTCGGCGAACCTCCGTATCTATCGAACAGTAATACCTAGTGAAGATATTCCCACGATTAACGAATATTAAAACTAAGATTTATTTTCCCTGAGGACTTTACCTCTCGTTAAGCGACAAAAATTATCCCGGGTTCTCGCTTATTGAATTCGGAATAAGGGGCCACATTTACGTTCACTACATCTGCAACCGCCATTCCGTAGCTTCTGAATGTTCATGCACCACTGAAAGAACCAAATCTTAATCAGGAATCTTTAGAAAGGGTTCACCCTAATTGAACCGACTGGCAGCTCAGCGCTACCGAGATGCCATCGCTAGAGCAGAAGCCGAGTGTACCAGAGAGCGTGGACAATTGGAAGCAAGACCCGAACAGTTGCGAAATCAAACTATAGCCAGCTTCATACATCGATCCTCATCATAACCTTCCTTGACATCCATAACGCTGTGAACATACCCCTCTCCAACTATCTGAAATCTTCCCTCCGTGGCAGTGTTGCGAAGGACGAAGGGAACCCTTCCGCCCTTACAAATAGCAATGAGGTCTCCTATTCTTGCACCGTCAGGCACGAGAGCAAGTTTACTGGTCTCTGTCCTCGCCATGGATCTTCCTTCAATGTGTGCAAGACCGTTATCATAGAAGTCATCCTCCTGCGGGCTGAGCTTGAACATCACCAAGCGCGGCCATATAGCGAAGCAGACATACGATGCCAGAAACAGTGTAGCGGGAATTGCTAGGCATTGAAGAGTGATGATGTGCAACCGTTCCAAAGTCGGTTTGAAATACAATTCGGAAGCTCGTATTGGAATGAAGGTCCACCCCAGCTTCAGGACAATGGGAAGATCGTGGAAGCCCCTTTGCTGGAAGCGTCTAATCAGTTCCATAATGGAGTCTGTGTTGTACTTGAAGTCTTGCCCGCACGTTATAGTAGCCAAGAACTCTTGCGAGACGGGCTCGTTCCCGTCGAACTGTGTCCACCAGTTGACGAAAGTTTCCAGGAGGTGCGAGCCGGCGAAATTGAAGATATTTTTGAAACAGAACCATGCACTCGCTTGAGCCTTCTCTGTGTTGCATGCGTGGCCAACCTCAGTAATTCTGTCTATCAGGTGCCCCGAGAGATATAGAATATGCGTGTGAAGATTGCCCCTGAGCAGAACGCTTGTTAGACTCATCCAGGGTATGAGATCAATCGTTTATGGTTACCACTTACGGGGTCTTCTCGACACGGTACTCAAACTCAGAATATTTGGCCATTGTATGACTACCGGATCCTGCGTTGAGAGGTATGGTGGGATGTTCGGTGTTGCTCCAGTCAGGTACCCAGGAAGGTAGGTTGAAGATGTTTTCATCGTATGATTGCAAACGAAGAGCTGCAAAAATATCAAGGTCTCGCCTTCCTTCAAGAATGGAGATCGCCGTTCTTGTATACGCTTCTTGAACTGATAGACTATAGTCTTCTTCGATCCCAAACGTTTGAGCATTGTTCATCTCGCGACAGAGACCTAGCAGACCGAAGATCTTGTCCACTTCCATTTTTGACTGGCTTCCGCGGAACAGAGATATTATGGAGAGAATGTCCCGCACCAGTGTCAGCTTTTCACCGGCCGCTTCTGCATGCAACCATGATGGATCTCCCAGACCTTCACGTGGACCTCCACGGACGAGGAACCTGACTGCTAGGATGTTTGTCAAGTTTAGTGAGTTCTTGCTACCAATAGCACTGAACGCTGCAGCGGAAGCGGCCAGTGCAAAGTCGCTCAGCGACACACACTCCTCGCCGCCTCGAAATTCAAGATTCTGACTGAGTCCTATTTCTTGAACTATCCAGACTCGTGTGAAGTATGGGTTCCGCAGGAGAAGAGTAAATGCTCCAACATGCCATAGATATCTATTCGGGTTGATGAATGACTGCAAGAGGCTAAGGGATTGACGTGGTGCTTCCTCCTGGTTCTTACTGCCAGCAAGGTAACTACTGCGCATTATATCGGCTAGGAAACGAATAGCTTTGAAGCCTTGAGCAGACACGTAAGTCTCTTGTCCTAGCCAGACGACTGTTTTCTCAGCCAGAGCATATATCTTTCTCATCAACCTCACTTGGCTAGTCTTCTCATCGTCATCTTTCTGATTGATGCAAATCGCGTCCGTCCAAAGAATTGTCGGCTCAGTCTTGTGCCGGAGTTGGTGAAGGGCGGCGTAGAGATTTGACTTGACAGTGAGTGACGCGCCATTGCAATAAATTTCTTTCTCCTGGTTTTTTCTCGACCAATGTTTCGAAGGAAGGAGAGAGGGAGTCATGTAGTCCCACATGTAGGATAACGCTACGTAGTTTGCCTTTGCAGGCTTGCCCGTCCCTCCTTTATCATCTGTGGTGTGCTGCGGCAAAACCAACTTCTCCAATTCGCAAAAGATATCATTGCCGAAGCCTGGCCGAACCTTGACGATACGTATTTCTTCGACGGCCAGGTCAAGAGCAAATGACTGATAAATATCCTGCATGCTTTTGGTGGCCATGCATGGCTCTGCAATGAAGATAATGTGAATGAGCAGTAAAGTTGGGAAAGAATGGCCCAACGCCGAGTCCTAGTATTTTAGTTCAAGCCACATTTCTGGTGGACGGCATGTTCCACACAGAGAGCACATTTTATGCACAGCTTACATCCTGACCGTTGGTTGCGAACGCTTAGCGGCGGTTCAGCTGAGCGCCACCCACCTCTGTTTTTGTACTTGGCAAAGCTGGACCACGAGACAACCAACAAGAGCAGTTTGATTGCAAATCTTGCAAATCACAGCCACTAGATGATAAATACTCGACCCTTCATGGAATCTGAACAGCCGTGTAATACACCCTTTCACCCTTATCGAGGTTATTGACAAGCACTATTGCGGAAAGTCAACATGGTGGAAACTGAGCACAGTAAAACCTCGCTACAAGGATCCTCGATATGTTCCCCCTATTACTAAATGGGAACACCCGATTAGTTAACTGGTAGGCCGATTGGACTATGGCTCGTATTGGGGAGTGGGCCTTAACATACAGTATATTTCTTATTCTTATAATTATTTAAGTTAAGTTTACTAGCTATGAGGATGAGCCCTCTCCCAAAACAAATATCAAAATAATTTGAACTCTGTCCATATACAGTGCTTTGCAAGCCAGGTATGATTGATATGGACATCCATATTGCCACTGACTGAAAGTCCGATTCTTTCATATTCAAATTCCTTCTCTCCGCTCTGTTGCAAGAGCAGAACTCTGCAAACGTTGAACTGGCCAGGCGCAGCGGTCGAGAGAAGGAGATACTTCACTAACTTCCCGTCATGGGCACCCATGTATCGGTTTGCATCAAAGCGGGCATGGCCAAGAATGAAGTCCGTCTTCTCGTTAAGCAACTTCCCGTCCTGAATGATTCCATTCCCAAGATATCCGACGATCTTGATCCATCCTCCAATCACACATCCATATGAATCAGGCCCTTGAAAATCAATGTGCCGATCTACGATGTGAACATAATGTGTCAGATCCTCTCTCGCGCCTCTTGGATAAAACACATTACCATCAACAGATGTCCAACAAAAGGTTGGTGCTCGGTAGAAACCGGGGTGCTTTGCAACGAACTCAGTGCACCAACTCAAACTATACGAAATATCACCTAGCCAGAGGCCGGCGAAGTAAACATCCTCGGATCTCTGCCTGAATGACTTGGCAATTCCAGTGATTGCTGGCAATTTATCTGATTTCCGGCTCAACTTGCGTCGGGAGTATTCGGGCACAATATCGTAATACCAATGTTCGCGCAGTTTTTCCCGATTTACTGTCTTCACAGACTGCAATCCCAGCTTCGCAACACCTCCACACGTTGACGGTGAACGATGCAAAATGGTATCTTCCAGATTCAATCCGCGTTCCAGTGAAACTCCGTGTACTTCACGACACTCCCAGACGATTTGAGCGCCAATAAAATGTAGGATTCTGGGAGACAAGTATCTTTCTTGATAAGTCCATCCACGTTCTGAAAGCGGGGTCTTTTTAAGGGACTCGATGCCGCGGATATAGAAACAACGACAAATACCGGGAGTCCAGATATATAAATTGCTCATTTTACCACCATTGAGCCGATTTGAGATTTTGATCAAACAATCAACACAAAAGTCTTGTTGTTCAGGGGTATGGCGGAGGAAGCCAGCAGTACAATCTGACCCAAGTTCCACGGCAATGCTGACCAGACAATTATCATATATAGATGCCATATTTGCTGCCTCGGTGGCCCAGTCATTTGGGTCATCCTGAATAATGCACAAAGCATCCACCCAGAGATACCGAATTCCAAGTTGACGTGTAACTCTGAAGGCATCCCGTAAAGTTTGAGGAAGGCTGGAGGCTTCTAGACGCTTCAACCGCTTCCCAATATTATCATGAGTAGTTACACTGCCTGGTGGCATTGTCGTCCCCCAACAGTAGCTTAGAGTAGCATACCCGGAATTCGCAAGCCGATATGGAATTATTTGAGCATCTTTAGAGTCTTCATTAAACGGTAATAATGGCTCTAGGTCAATCAAACGTGCCGGATGCCCTCGAGTTGCATGCTCGTGACCCGCGATGACGAGCAAAGATGGTTCGATCTGCAGTCACCAATCCAAGCTTTTGCAACTTCGTAGGCCCCTGACGATGAAGGCAGTTCCGGTCTCCTTCGAATACGGATACCTGCAAGGGCAGCTGGATCTCCTTCATCGGTAAATACTGGGTATTTGATGATATCTGACTCATCACAACCTTCATAGCTTATACCGAGTGTTCGATAGTTGTCATTTCCCTTAGAGTTGAGATGAAGTCGAAAATTCCTCTTGTGGTGCAGCTCGGTCTCGTGGGAGAAGGATACGCAGAGCCGGCATTTCCCATCAACAGGCCAAGTTTTAGTCGAAAACATGGAATCGTTGGCATGTTTGAACCCTTCTGGGGGGCTCAAAGTCTCGATAGAGATACTTTTGCACAAATCGCACAGCGGGTTTGATGGTTGCAGATCCATTTCGAGTGTCGAGATGAATGGTTCGAGGCTGGCCTTAAGGCACCATAGTTGTATTTCAGCTCGTCACGTCGTATGGTTCAGCGTCGCCGTGCCTCAATTGAAATTGGAAATTGGACGTCGAATTGGAGGATTGTGTTGAGGTGGTAAGGCTAATGGCCGAATCCTGAGAGTCATAACTTGTACGACGATGAAACCTTCTCATTCGAGGCCCAACATTCAGTCTTTTCCGCAATTCAACAAGCCGGACGAGGACGGTGGATGTTGGGATGTTGAGGGAAGGGCTGGTGGTTTTCCGTATATTTATCCTGATGATGATAGAGTAGATAAAATAGGGGTATTGAAATTTGGTAGATAGGAGGTTGGTCGTGTTGGGGCCTGGAAGATGCATCGGCGGAAGTGGCGGTTGATAGGGGAAGGACTAAAACGACCCCGCCCCCCACCCCATTAGGGGTGTCGATTGGGGGCCAGACTAGCCACTAACCCAAAGTAGAGGCGCTCGGACAGGAATACCAAAACTCTGGCTTTTTCTTTAATTTAATTAAATTTTATAAGGAATTACTATAATCTAATACTTATTTTACTTTCTTATAGCACTAATTAAGGGCTATTTAAATATAGACTTTTTATAAAACTTGAATTAGTAATAGTTCTCTAAATTAAAGAAGTTAAAAAAACATATACTTTATAGCTTAAAGATAAGCTTAAGAAAGCCTAGAAATTTGGCAAATAAGTCCCTAAAACCAGATATAAGAGGCCTACAAGCCTATAATTTATATGGCTTTATAAGTCTCAAAAACTAAAACTTAATTAATTAGTATCTTAAATTAAAATATTATTTTAAGAACTCATTTTATTATAAGTTAAGAAGCATATAATTATAATGTAAGGTTTATCCCTTCGTCCGGTGAGACATTGCCACACTAGCGGCCGCACATGAAAATCCCTAATTCGGCCAGAACATAATCCGAATTAGGGATATTCATGTGCGGCCGCTAATGTAGCAATGTCTCGCCGGACGAAGGGGTAATATGCTAGATTTTACTTATATTAAAAATATAACTTCAGAATTTTAAAGAGCTTAGGTAGCCAATTACAAGTTTATCAACACCTTGCCCTAATCGACACCCCTAATCGACACCCCGGGGGGAGAGGGAGGGAGGGGGGGTCGTTTTACATTTTCCCCTCCGCGCTACAATCGAGCGAACTTTGTGCCGGCACACCATCCATCTGCAAATGCAAGGCACCGACCTCGAGACCAGATGATGCGAACTAACCGATGACGGGGAAGAACGCGGAGGAACCCCAATAAATTGTCCCCGATTCCCATATGGATAAGGTTACAGGTAAGAATGAGGCGCGGGTTCGTGATGCGCTTCGTTGCCGTCAAGTGACTGGCTTCGGGTCACACAACAGCTCGCAAGCCACAGTTGGTCGAGGTGCCTGTTGCCGCTTTCGGCTCGGATTATCGTTTGTACCTGCTTTTGACGTTGTAAGAAGAATTTCCCCCGGTTCCTGGGCCCGGTTAACGTCAAGGACATTTTCAGTGTCAGAGTTGAGATTATCGGGTCCGTCATGCAGAACGGCGAATTTTAGGTCCCGAAGCCAGGGCGGGCCTACGTCACGGGATCTAGAGGCATTCATCGACCAGATCATCTTATGGTCTGGGCCTCTTTGGGAGATGAGAGGTTGACTTAAAGACGTCAGTAAGCATTCTCCATGAAAAATAGTTGCGTTGCGTTGTTGAGATAGGAAAGATACTAGCAAAGCTTTTCTCTGATGCGGCTTAAAGTGCTCCAACGAACCTTATGCACGACTTTTACACGTACAATCACTCTTTCAAACATTCTATTATCTATCGTTTTCCTTTCCGCGTCATTTTCAACACGCTCATCGTTGTCAGAATTGCACTCATCAGACTGAAATTCATTACCCTGGGCACTGTCGCAAGCGGTCAAAGCATGGTCAATTCATTTCAAGAATCCAAATCCCTTGGCTTCAAAGGATATCAGTTCTCTATGCACCTGCGTCTGAATGTTCTTATGACACAAGTGAATTATAAAAGAGACTATGACTTACTTCTGAGTCTGTATTGTTCAATGACTGGAGTAAACATTCGCTTCTTCTCGAGCGAGATCGACTCCTAGAGTCTCCGTTCTCGTCTGAAAAGAGCAAAAATATTCATCGAGCTCATGAGAGGTGAGGAAGTGGTTCACTTTTGGAATGATGCTAGATCTGGGAGGACCTTTTGCTGACTCGGACTAGGTAAGTACGAAGCATTTAGCAAAAGTCAGAGACAGAGTCGAAGTGTTCCGCGTCCTTAATTTTGAGAGCTACAGTTCAGCGCTCCAGTCGCAAAGAGCTCGTCAGTCTGTCTTGATGTTCCAGTTTCCAAACACCCAAGAGCAAAAATCCAAGGAGCCCATGGGATGGGACGGCAGCGCTTTATCCTCCATCTTCTGAATGATCTACACCATGAGCGAAAAGTTGACTTCAGATGAAAATGCCGCTTATGTTCGTGCGATCGATCGAATTTATGAGACTAAGGAGAGGTGCCTTGCCTCACACGTACGACCGATCCAACTATCAAGAGCAAAAGCCACTTAACTGAGATGGAGTAACCTGAATTTACCAGCCCAAGTCGCACATTGAAGTCACAGGAAAGCCACTTGGCACAAAACGGTACAGATACCCAAACATAACACCCTCCATCCTATCATCATATCCCCAAATAAAAAAGCCACGAATTCCATTTTCAATCCAAACACACCAGGGAATCATAGAGCACGCTGAAATCGCCACTCCTCTCCATCAAACCCTTTCTCGCCACCCCTTCAAACACGCGCTCCCCCTCCAATCCTGGCCTCCGCAATTTCCCCTCACGGACTCCCCCCTTCTTCTTCATCTCCATCAACTCCTCCCCCTTCATATGAACGGCGTAGTGTGTATAGGAACCTGTGGATGTTGTCATTTTTGAGGGAGTTCGTGGGGGGTTTGTTTGTTGGAAGTAAGGTGTTGAGTTTAAAGTGCCGAGTTGAAATTGACGCGTTGTTGGCGTGCTTTTATATGGTGAAAGGCGAGAGTTGTGCAAGAGCGACGGGGAAGAGAAGAAGGGAGAGCTAGGGCGACACGGGGTCACGATATAATGCGGGGGTCTGTCGGTGGAGATGCAGGTTGGAGTAAATCCTCCCGTCTATCTGTCTCACTTTCCAGCCTCTTAGTCGTCGTTTTGAAAAGCTCAAAAAGGCGATCAGCATCTAACACAACCGATTTTTTTCGCGATCGCGTGTGCTCTTATAAAATTCTTGCGGACGTCGGTGTTGTGTGACCCCGCGATCCAAGATTATAGTATCACTGGCATTCTCTCGGCAGTTCTTCACTTCTATATAACGAGGGTGAGGGGTCTTGGGGTACTATATTGGCTTGCTGTAGTTGGCGGTCGGACGTCCGCTGTTGGAATAGAGGCAAAACTCGTTAAGCTGGTTCAATAGTCCGGGGACTTGAGGGCATCAGTAGCATCCTCCTCTCGGGCTTGAAACCCCAACCAGAATGCCTTATACAGAGAAGTGCCGGCGAGTCGCTGTTGTTCCAGTGCCGTTACCAAGTTCTCAGTCCATTGTATTCAGGCAAACGCCCTTCAAAGAAGACTTTGCGATGGCAAGTAACTGGACATAACGGGACTTCCGAATCTTACTCTCCTATCATCATCGCCTCTCGAACGCAAAGTAAGCAAGACGGAGAATAGCACCAGGCTAAGCCATGGGCATTAGTATAACTCAAGCCTAAACCCTCACCAAGCCAACTCCCGCCTACATAATGCAATCTCTACTTCGGCCCCACCTCTCTCCCTCTCTCAATCCAACTTAAACCCTCCACTACAAAGCTTCGTGAAGACTAAATCAGGGTCATATTTTGCCCTGGTGCTCTTCATTCTTGCCAGATTAGCCGTCGGAATACCGTCGTAGCCTTTCTGGTAGTCCGCTGCGTCGTTTAGGTAGATGAAGTCGGAAGCGATGCCTTTGGCTTTGTTGGAGGCGTGGATGGCTTCGAGAGTCTTTTTGTGCCAGGCGAGGACTACTTCGTCGTCGCTGGCGTTTTGCCATGATACTGTGATAAGCCACCCTGAGAGAGTAAGGTCAGCATTGCTCAGAAGTCTGCAGTTGATATCATGTGATGGGGGAGGGAGATTCACAGTTGTGAGGGGTGCTATCATCGACGCCCCAGGTGTTCCCAATGCCATTGTGTGCTGCTACTGCTGCGGCACTCTTTGGTATCGGCTGGAAAGTCATGGTCGGATTGAGGCCGGTGATGTTCGCCATTGGGACTACGGCGGTCTTGAGCATCTGGTACATTTCGACGATGTTGTCAGCGTCAATCCCGACAATACTTTTTGCTCCAAAGGTCCACCTATATGTAGCGTCAACAACCAGTAGCACGAGAATTTCGACAGCAGTACATACCTGGATGCTTGGTAAGGAATGAGGCTGAGGATGGTAGAAGCCTGGGCCAACGTAGTGACATTATTGACATTCAGCAAGGTCGCTTCGGCTGGAATCGACGAGAAATTTGCAAACTGGGACGTCGTTGCCCCTTCTTGAACTCCGAGTATCTGCAAAAGGCCAGGTCCACCCGTCACATTGCACAAGAGACTGAAAGTTCCTCCTGCGCCGATAGGGTTTGCGTCGTCCATCTGACCGAGACCAGCAATGCCTTTACTGAAAGCAGGAAGGGCAGCTTCGGCGTAAATGGAGAATTGGGTGCTGACAACGGGAACATCGAAGGTTTTGTAAGTGAACTTGGTCACTATTCCGAAGTTGTTGGAACCGCCTTTCAAAGCCCAAAACAGATCTGGGTTGCAGGTTGCACTGGCATCCACGATTTTTCCATCAGCCGTCACAACCTCGTACGAGACGACGTTATCCATTGCGAAGCCGTACTTGTTGGTGAAGTAGTGGATGCCCCCACCGAGAGTGAGGCCACCCGTTCCAATATCTTTGAGGCGACCTCCAATAACGATTTTCCCGTAAGGCACCAATGCAGAGTACACCTGACCCCAATTCAGAGCTGGACCAGCTTCCATAATTCCCTCCTCGGGCAGAATTGTATAGTTTTTGAATGAATTCAGAGCAACGAGGACGCCACCATCGGTATTTGCAGCTCCTTTGACCTGCTCAAGTGTGAATGGATTTGTGAAAACAAAAGCTGGCAAGGAGACTTACCGGCATGTGCCCTGCCCCTCGAACCGCAAACTGAGATTTGCATGCCGTCAAAACAATGACTCCTTTTGCCACTTCATGCGCATTGCCTGGAATGAAGATACATTTCGGAGAAAGATCCTCTCTGACGTCCCAATAGGCTTTCGCTTCTGTCGTATAATTGTTTGATCCTGGGTGGAGTACCTTCTCTGAAAATTCTCTTGTCAAAGTCTCACACGCGCATGTCGATCCCAGCGCGTGGTGCCAGTTCTTCCCCACGTATTTCCGTATCCTGGCCGCATCTTCATCGGAGCAGGACTGACCAGGGTGAGCAGTTACCAACCCTGCAAGCAGGACCAAGACTAGCTTCGAGAGGATCATCGTGAAGCTGGATGGGAACGAGGAACAATTAGGAATTAACAAAAACGCACCCAGTAAAAGAAAGGTTCAGTGACGGGGTTGCCGATATATGTATACCGAGATCTCTGCTGACCGTTTTCCTCTGCAGTACCGATACCTTGGAAATTGATCTGACAGAGGAGGGCAGCATCACCCCAGCCTTACAGCAGTCGGGTCGTAAAGACAGGCCGCCGACTGGATCCACCGGCTTGGTTGCTTCTTTTGGCCCCATCTTTCCATTTTAACATTGCAGCATGCACTAGCTGCAGGGGAAAAGTGCGAAAGAACGGATGTGATTGAACGAAGATAGAGCCGCAGCTCGTGTAAGGCGGGTGTCTCGGGAGGTTGGTCATGACAAACGACCTTAATGGGAAATTTCCAAGAGGACCGGAAAGTCTTCAATTGGCTCGCCTGTCGTACATGGATTGGATTGAGCAAGATTGCTGCAAAAGTTGGGGCCGAAACGGGGAACTCTTCTCCGGCTGATGCACTGAAGCTCAGCACAGGTAGGGTTGCTGGGGAGTCTACAGCGTAAATTTAGCTGGTTAAGCCGTGTGCTCCGCCGAGTGAGATTACAGGGGTCCAAAGTAACCAGTTAAGATTTTCGTCAGGTATCAGCCAGGCTTGGCAGAAATACCTAATTTCCGGTATGATACGTATTGATGCCAGAATCGTAAGGTATCAATACTATCAATACCGAATCGATTCTTAGTAATACTTTGCCCTATTTCTAAGGCCCCAGCTAATTTTGGTGCCATCGTCTGAACTATACCAAATAACTATATAAATCATAGCTTTATATAATACAATATAGCTTAATCTGAGTCATTTATACTCCCATTTTTAATTTTCGATAATCCAGATACCTTTAAAATAAGCTCTCAGCTTCCAACCCTCTCTCTAATCTATATATACTTTCCACATATCCTCCATTCTACCTACCCCCATATATACATATATATACACACACATATATATATACTAGTCAAGATGGTAGCTCAAGCTTAGCAAGATCTAGTAATCTGGACTTGTCTTAATAACTATAATAACGTATATTACTTCTTTTATATAGGAGGTAATAAACTAGAGCCATCTATTATTACTAGTAGCCCTTAATAGCGAAATACCTTTAATATTACTAATTCTGCCCCCTTAGATATTATAATTAAGGGTCCCTATACTTCTAATACCTTTAATATCCCGCTTCTTCCTGAGATTATTAATATAATCTTGACTTAATAAGTATAAGTTACTTCTTTATATTTTATATAATCTATACTAAATAATATAGTAGCCAAGTTAATATCTATACTCCTTATACTACTTGCCAAAATAGTTAAAGCATTTTTGAGAAGTATTTAAGGGTTCCTGAAAAAGAGTAATATAAAGTATATAGTAACTATATTCGTTATAGTTATATAACCTATTATAGTATACGAGATATTAATAATAATAGAGAAGAGGGTAATAGTAGAGAATAACTCAAACCCCCTTAAATTATACAAAATAGCCGGGTTTTAAAGCCTAGATATTATCCTAGCTAGAGTATCTCTTCTATTATAAATAAATAGATAGAACTACTCTCTTTATATTATATAATTACCTGGCTTTTATATAATACCTAATAGACTATATTAAGCTCTTAATATTTGCTCTTTTTTGATTTTTCTCTAGCTAGTTTTAAGGAAAGTATTTAGAATTTCACTTTTTTTCTAATACTTTAAATACTCTTATATCTTAATAGTTACTGCCTCTATTTTTGCCCTATTCTAGTCTATTATATATTAATCCCCTAAAAATACTCTCTCTAGCTTATTACTTATTAGTAAAATAGAGAGAATATTAATAGCTATAAGAAAGAGCCTTAGCTAGTATTATTTCTATATATTCTAATATTACTAAATAAGGGCCCTCTATTTACTAGAATTATATAATACTAATAAGTTATAGTTCTTAAACTTGTCTTAACTTATAGGCCAAGCTACTATCCGAAGAGATATAAAAATTTAATTAAAAGTATCTAGTTCTAATATCTTATAAGATAAGCTATTATATGAAAAAGCTAGAGAAGTAGATATAATTATAGCTCTTTCCCTATACTTCTTCTAGAGTTTTTTAACCTTAACTAGAACTGGTTTGAACTATTTCTTTAGCTAGTATATTTTAATATATCTTATATAATTATAAGGATTTAAAATTAATATAATAGTATAAATTAGAGATATATTAGTCTTTATATAATAATTATCCAGAACCTTATATACTGTCTTAATTCGGTAAAGAAAGTCTTTTTCCTCTAGATTCCTACTCTTCTAATATTTAGTCTATTAGAATTAGTATAATTATATAATAAAAAAGGAAAACTTATATTCTCTTTTTAGAGATATTTAATTAAAATATCTATTATAAAAAGGATAGAATTAAAAGAAGTCGAGCCCTTAGTAATAAGAGTAGCTTATATAAAAGAATAAAGAACTTCTTAATTATATAAAGCTTTTTCTAATCTTTAGAAGTCAAGATATCCTCCTTAAGCTTCTTTTTATAGTCTTAATAATATCTTTCTACTATAGGCTATAAGTTAAGTAATATAAGAAGTATCTTATACTAGCTATTTTATCTTATATAATTATCTATTAGAATTAGCCTTTTTATAAGTATATAGAACTTCTCTATTCTTCTAGCCAATTTACAAATATAAACTATAATATTATATACTTGGCCAAGGGAACCCATTAGCCTGAATTGGGCCCTTATTGCCTCTATTATATTAAAGACTTTAGCTTGCTTTTGCTTATTATACAAATTAAGCTTCTCTAAGCTAACCTAATTCGTAAATAAGAAGGCTTATATAATTAGATTAATAATATGGCCCAGATAGCAAATATACTAGTAATTTGCTTCCTAATTTAAGTCAAGTATATTCTTTAGCTTCTTTTAAACCATATAATAAAGAATATTATTTATAGAAGTATTATTACTTATAATAGCTCCAAGCTTATTAATAATACTATAATTTTAAAGAACTAGCCAAAAAACTACTATTTAAGCCTCTAATCTATAGCCAGAAATCTTCTTTAAAATAAGAAGGGCCTTTTATTACTTTCTATTATATATAGTAAAGTAACTATAGATTATAAGTAAAAGCCATTAATTTAGAGAAGTCTAGATATTAAGAAAGATATAAATAAGTGAGAGTATAGCCTGGAGTACTTATTATATAGTATTCTAATATTTTCCCCAAACTTCTTTAATTAAGCTAGTAATTCCTAAATAAGAAGTTATAATTTTGCCTATAATAGCTCGGTTTAGTAATTAGTAAAAGATATAGAACTCTGGCCATTTAACAAGAGTATAAGACAAATTCCATATAATAATAAGAGAAATTAAAGCTTTAGTAATAATTGAGCTATTAAAATAGGCTTCCAGGATCTCGGTATTAAGCTCCTCTCTCTTGCTTATTCCAGTAGCTTATTAGTAATATTACTTTAATTACAAATTAACTACTACTTGATTCTTGCTCAAAACCTTCTTAATAATAATCTAGTAATAGCCTTTCAAGTACTTCTTTATATTCTGAGTAATAGAAGTACTATATAGCGATTTTTCTGAATTAGTATAATAAGTATAATAAAGATAAGCTTGGTTCTTCTCCTTAGTAGGAGAATAATAGTACTCCCAAGCAGGAGACCTCTATTTTATATAATTCTGGGAAGTCGAAATTAATTCTGCTAAAGTGGAAGCTAAAAAGGAAGAGTCTAGTTCAGATAAAGAAGACATTTTAAGAGTATAATCTAAATGGAATCGTAATATGAGGTGAGAGAAGCAAAGAGAGTAAAAATTAAAGGGTGCGGGGTAGAAAGCGGTATAAGAATCGATTCGGTATCGATATGTATTAATATTAGTAATACCTGAGTAATACTATCTAGTATTAATACCGAATCAATACCTCAGGTATTATTGCCAAGCCTGGTATCAGCTTCCCTTCTATAATACAGGAAACAGGATACAGCTTTACTGTGTTCTGTTTGCTATACATTAACTATATCTTTATGGTAAGTAACCCAAATACTGTTTTCTAACCATTTTCTAACTGTATTATAACCATTTCTAAAGTATTCCCAAGCGGGGGCTTCTACCGCCCCCCGGACCCCCGGCAAACTCTAACTAACCAGTACCCTAACCCCCTAACTTAAGCGTTTCTAAACTGTATATAAACTGTTATAAAAACGTTATAGAACCGATTCTATCTTCAGGTTGAAAAGTCGATTTTCTTTAAGTCAAAAATCAGGGAGAAATAACCCAGTGCGTCCTTATTCGCAACCCTGTACCTCACCCGGGAGCACACAGGTTAACCCAGTGCGCTGCTTACCGGGTTGCTGGGTTGTATCGTTACCTGTAATAATGTAAAAAGGCTCTACCATTACGTACCGTAATGAGCTTTTATTGTTACAGCACGTGCTTTTTTTAAGGGAGATTTTCGGGCTTTTGGGTAGAGGCCCTTTCTGAGATATTTTAGGCTTTTAAGGGCCTAAAATCAGGGCTTGCCGAGCTTATCTCGGCTAATTTAAGGGTCGCGAGTGAAGTGAAAGACTATACTATATTAGGAGGTTTCTAGTACTTTTTGGGCTTAGCTTGCCTTAACTTCCTTACCTAATAAGGCTTGTGCATTATAATCGCGAGTATATAATAGAGGGTCTTTACCTGTCTTTGTAATAGCAGTAATAGGGAAATTACGTGAATTATCCAGATTTTTTTCAGGGCTTCTTATTAAAGACTTTATAAACCCAATAATATTTAAAAGTATACTAAATGTTATTACCTCTTATTTTATTAATTGTTTTGGTATTAATAGTTAATAATTAAGAGAGATAAAGAATTCAGGAAAGAGATTTTTTACTACTACTTACTTATTACTTGCCGGATTAGGCTAGTATATTATATAATTATAATATAAGATATAAAATACTCTTATTATTATACTATAGTAATAATAATAATATATTTTTCTTTTATAATAAAGTAGTAATTCTAGTATAAGATATTTATTAGCAGGTAATAAAATAATAGAATGAATTAGTGAGTTATAAAACTATAGTATTAAATTTAGTATAGAACTAATCTCTATTTCTTCTATATAGTTTAGGAAAGCCCTCTCTAAATAGAAGGCCCTAATAGTATATATATAATTAGTAATTTATAAGTCTAATATATATAATATAAATAGTAGTTAGTTGGGATATTAAAGGGCTACTAATCTCTCTAATTAATACCTATAATATCTGAGGTTTATTATATATTCTTAAATTATATATAACTCTACCTATATTATAACTATACTTTTCTTTTAGGATCTTGTTTCTAAAATTCATTAATCTATTCTAGTAAATATTTAATCGATTATTTATTTAATTAATATAAACTTCTAGTATCTTAAGAGATAATTTTACTAATATAATCTAAATAATAAATATAAAAATTATCTAATTAGATTAGAGCTAAGTAAGTAAGAAGAAAGAGTAATTGTATTTCAGATATAGAAACTAGCTAGTAATTATAATTTTATTTAGGATCTGAGTATTTATTATATTAAATATAGTTATATTATAATATATTCAGATTTTCGATCTAGAAGAGAGATATAGTATAGGTAGCCGGAGCTAAATATAGTATATATAGTCACGTGAGTAACTAGCCTGTAATTACTATATAATAGTATTTTAATTAGCTCAATTTAAAGTATTAAAATACTACTTTATAAAATTAATACTATTTATTAGATCTTATATTAGAATAATCTAAATAGTTATATAAAAAGAATTTAATAAATATTTATATAAGAAACTTATATAAATATTTCTGAAGTTCTGGAAATTATTTATAGGCTTTTAGAAATATATATTAATTAGTTATACTAATTTCTAATTAGAACTAGTATAAAAACTAGTAGTTAATTCAGGTAGTTTTCTATTTCTATAAAAGAACCTCTTTATATTACTATATACTTTCTTTCTTTCTAATAATTATATATATAATAACTTTTTCTATTATTACTTTCTAGTTTCTTCTTTTACTTTTTTTTCAAGTTTTCTTTAATTATTTTTAATTAATTCTATAATATCTTTTTCTGGCTTTATTATCTATTTCTATAATAATAAATATAAAAGTAATTTTATAGCCTTTTTTTCTATTACTAGTAAATACTTGAAATATTTTAAGTATTTATTTATTAATTCCTTTACTTTATATACTATAGTATCTAGTAAGAAAAATTATAATTATTATAATAAGAGTTCTAAGTCTTATATATTAGTAAGTTCTTTAGCTTTAATATTTATTAAAGCTAATATAATTTCAGATTTCTTACTACTTATTAGAGGCTTACTAATTCTAGAAAAATACTATTATAACTTTTAAGAAATTTCTTAAAATATATTCTAAATAGTATTATACTAATAAGAATAATACTATTAATTAAGTTTTTAAAAACTAGAAAAATACTAATAAGCTTCGGAATTCTTCTTTCTATTTTAATAAAGTAAATAATAATACTATTTAGATTAGTATTTTAAAAATAAGTTTTTTCTAATATATTTAGATATTTACTAATTTCTTAAAGAAATACTATAATATTTATCTTTAAAATATTAACTTTATTATTAAGCTTATTACTAAAACTACTAAATAGTCTATTACTAGTATTTTAAATACTAATAATATAATACTTATAGTTATTTAGAACCTAATTTTAGAAGTTTAGGCCTTTTATAAAATATATATAGCTATTATAAATTTCTTATTTATTTCTTTTAATATTTTTAATACTAATATTATTATAATATAATTATATTCTATTAAAAAATAAGCAGATTTCAGAAAATATTAGCTAATTCTTTACTAAATTCTAAATAAAGCTAGTATTTAGTATTTTTATTTTAGAAATTAGAAATTTATAAGAATTAGAATTTATTTATTTAAAATATTTATAGCTAGTTTACTTATAATAAATCTTTTTTAATTCTAAATCTTTTTTCTAATAATTTAAATATAATTCTTATAAGCTTTAATAAAATTCTGGAAAATCTTTATAAATAAAAAAATCTAGAAAAAGAGTATTACTATTATTATTTTTAGTCTTTTCTTAGCTATTTAAATTTTTTCTTTTTTTTTAAATAGCCTTTTTCTTAATAGTTTAGAATTCTATTTAATTTTAAGAAATTATTAAAAAATAGTTTGGATTCTAAACTATAGTTTTAGTTATATAATTTTAGAAGTTTCTTGAAATTTTCAAGATTAGAAAAAGTAAGTAACTAGATATTATAATCTTTAGGCTAGGCTTTCTATTTAATTAAATACTATTACTTTTTATTTCTACTATTTTATTAGTAATTAATAATAGCTTCTATTTTCTATTCTTATTTTTTATTATTATTTACTAATTCTGAAAGTTCTCTAAAAAAAATATATATATAGCTTCTAATTCTTTTTTATTATATATTTTTTAAAAAAAGAAATATAAAAAGTTAAATATAAATAATTATATATATTTAGTAGTTCTAATTTATATACTAAATTACTAATATATTTAAGAATTTTAAATAGATTTATAAATTTTAGCTTAAGCTTTTTTATTTTAAATTTAATATTTCTTATTAATAATATTATTTAGACTTTTTTAAAATAGTATTTAGCTAACTAGTATTTATTATAATAGGTTTTCCGGTTATTTTATATATAATATTATAAATTTTTAAGCTTTTTCTATTTTATTTTAAAGGTTTCTAGCCTTTTATATATAGCTAGTATTTTATAGAAATTAAAAATAGTATCTATAATATATATAAAAAGATATATTTTATAAAATCTAATATTTTAAGTTATTATATATAAATTCTATAAAAAACAACTTCTTAAATTAGTTATTTTTTTAAATATTATAATAATATTTTAAATAATATTTCAGGATTTAATTCTATTTTTTTATCTAATTATTTATTTAAAAATAATAAGCTATACTTAAATACTATTTATATATTAAATAGAAGTAGAAAGCAAACTAGAACTAACTAGTAAATACTATTTCTTAATTAGAAATAATTCTATTAAGAAAGCTAAAAATTAAGAAAATATATTTTTATATAATTTTAATAAGCTTTAAAAAGTTAATAGTTTTATAATATATAATATATCTTATTATTTTAGAATACTAGTTAATAACTATAAAAATTATATTAAAATTAAAATCTTTTATTAGATTTTTATATAATAGTAAATCTATAATAAAATCTATAGAAATCTTATTCTAGAGTCTTTTAGGCTATAATAAACTACTAAATAAACTATATAGTAAATACCTCTTTATTTTAACTCTCTAGTAAATATTATATCTTTAATAATAATTATAAATATTTCTTTTTATATTTTTCTAATATTAGAATCTTTTAAGAAGCTTAAAAATCTTTTCTATTTTATAATATTTAACTATTAAATTATTATAATAAAGCTTTATAACTTCTTAATATAAAGCGGAATTATTAGATATAATAATTCTTAAATAGTACCTAAATAGATTCGAATTATTTTTCTAGATTTCTTTTCTTTTAGTATCTTTTTTATTAAGCCTTTATTTTATAATATTTTAATATCGAGAATTATTTCTCTAAATTATCTAAATAATATCCAGAAAGAATTTAAATAAAGAAGCTAATACTATAGCTCTTTTAATAGCTATATATATCTATATATAAGGAATTAGATATTTATAACTATCTAATTTAAAAACTCGGAAAACTAAAAAGTTTTTAGTTTTATTAAATAATATAATTATAAATATTTCTATTATTTTAGCTATAATAGTAAAGCTTTTAAAATATCTTTCTATATTTTATTTCTTAACTAATTCTATAGTTAAGAAATCTATAAAATAATTTATTTACTTATCTTATAATAAATATTTCTTCTTAGTTACTATAGATATAGTAAATATTAAATAATACTTATTTTAAAGAAAGAACTTTTCAGATATTTATAAAAACTTCTAAATTATAATTATAAAAGCTTTCTTTAATTTATTTTAAAAGATTAGAAGCCAAGTTATATTAATAGAATCTTCTTTATAATTAGATCTTCTATTAGATCTATTTATTAAGTTTAAAATATCTCTATAATAAATAATATTAAAATTATATATTATAAAATATATTACCTAATATACTTAATAACTCTTTAAATATTTTATTTCTATAAAATATTAGAGATTATTATAGTCTATAATAACCTTAATTATAAACCTAAATTCTTTAAAGTAATAGTACTAATACTTAAAAGCTTTAATAATTATAAGTAGTTCTCTATTATAAATACTATAATTATATTTAATTCCGAAAAGTTTCTGGAATAAGAATATTATTAAATACTAGTATTTTTTCGGGCTATTACTAGAATTAACTTATTATAAAATAGTACTAGTAATTACGAATTTTAATATATTAGTTTTAATAAAAATTCTTTTAGAAGAATTAAAATAAACTAGAATAAATATTATAATAAAAACTTTTTTTTAAAGTTTTAAAGCTTTTAGCTACTTTATTTATTTATATAAAGGAACCGGATTTCCGGTTCTTTTCTATTTCTTTTAAAAAATCTATTAAATCTATAGTTACTTAAAAGTAATAGTAAATAAACCTATAATAGAAATTAGTAAATTTAAGAAATATTTAAATATTATAGAATAATTCTGGTTCTAGCTATTTAATAATACTATAAATCTATTTAGAATCTATATAAATATTTTCTATTCTAATAAAAAAGCCCTAAAATTTGATTTTTTTTAATATTAAACTTATATTTACTAAGTTTATAAAACAGGTTATATTTATATAGCTTAGTAAATATCTAGTAAATATAATTATAATATTTATTTTTATTTCGGAAATAAATAAAGATATTATTTAAATAAATAACTATAAAATAATTTAAAAGTCCTATAAATATAATATTAATATATACTTGAAATATAACTAGTATATTAGTTAGCTTAAAAGGTATTATAAGATATTTAAAATAGCTATAATAGGTCCTAAAAGCTATCTTTTACTTATATTCTTTATAAATTCTTAACTAATAATATATATTTTTAAAATCTAGCTTTATAAAGATTTTGGCTTTTTAAAGCTAATTAAAAGTCTTATTAATAAAAGAAAGCAAATACTAATTCTTAATTATAACTTAATTAAGTCTATAATAATTAATATAAAGATATAGCTCTTTATTTTTCTTGGAAATAAAAAGAATAAATACTTTTACTAGACTTTTATTAGGCCTTATCTAATATTTATAAAATATATCTTATAAATATAGATATAATACTTCTAGTTAAATCTCTAATAGATTATATAAAGGCCTATATAAAACTATATTATCTATATTAATAAAGTATTTAATACTACTAAAATTAGGAAGTTTCGAAGCTTTATTAGAGTTAAAAACTTCTAAGAAATCTTTATATTTATTATTTCGGAAATAGATAAATATTTTTAAAGCCCCTTTTTAAAAAGTATTAATTTATTATATTAAAAACTTCTATTTAATATTATTAGAACTATATAATAAAATAAAGATCTAGTAATTATTATAAATATATAAAGCCTATTATCTAGAATAGTTATATTTGCCTTTAATTAAAAATAAGACTTGAAATACTAGTTTAGAATACTAGTTAAGCTTCTTACTAAATTCTTTTAGTATTAGAATCTTAATATTATTAGGCTATATAGATATATATATCTATTACTTTTTAATATAATTTATATATTATATAAGAGTTATTTTATAAAATTTCATACTAAAAATAAGGCTATAAAAGCTAATATTCTTATATTTATAGAACCGGAATTTAAAAGAATATATTTTATTATAATTATCTATAATAAATATCTTAAGATTATAGATTTAATAGACCTTAAATTAGTTTTTATAAAAGATTATAAATTCTTAGTTATATTTAGCTAAAATAATAAAGCCCTGGCTTTAAGCCTAATTATTATTAAGAAAGTTATAGTCTAATCTAGTATTACTAAGTTTATTATATATTTCTAAGATATCTATTTCTAGCTATATTAATCTTATTTAAATAGTTATATAAAATAATCTATTTTTTTTATTATAACTAAAATTATTAATATTTAAGATTTGGCTTTCTCTTTTTCCTATTTCTTAGAAAAATCTTTTCTAAAGTACTTCTTTATAGCTATAGTATTAATTTACTTCTATAAATACTTTAATTTTTCTATAGTTTTAGCTTTATTAGAGTTCTACTAAGCTTATTTAGTATATTTAAAATACTTTATACTTTCTAAGAAGTGTTTTTTCTATTTATAAATTTAATAAACTATATTTAAAATAGAACTAGTATTCTATTAAAGCCTTAAAAGAGCTAAAGTATTACCTGAGATTTTCTTATATAATTTCCGGAACTTATTCTTTCTTTTTTAATAGTCTTATAAATTAGAATTTACTAAATTAGAGTTTTTAGAAATAGAATTACTTTTACTAGACTTTTCTATTTTTATTTTCCTTAATTTAAGATAAGTAATATATTTTACTTTCTAAGCTTTCTTAAGTTACTCAGAAATAAATATTATCTTATTTTCTAAAAGAATAAATATAAGTATCTAATAAGTCTTATAATTAAATAAAGTAGTATTAAAAGTCCGGATCCAGTTTCTTTTAGAATATAGGTTCTAGTTAACTTTAAAACTAATTATTTAAATATATAATTCGGTAACTATTTTACTATTTTTCTAATAAAGATTTTAAAGTTTCTTAAAAGTATCTTATTAATAAGTTTAAGATACTTGAAGTATATTAGTTAAATAGGCCTTAAATTACTTTTAATAGACCTTATATAATAATAGGCTTTACTTTATTATAGCCTTTTAAATATTATAAGATTTATTTCTAAAGGCATTTATAATAGAGTTAATTCTAGAAAAGTATTTATTATAAGTCTAAAATTAGATTCTAAAAACTATTTCTAGAAAAATATAAATATCCTCTATTTTTTAAGAAATTTTCTATAATATAAATTAGATATCCGGATTTTAAAAAGCTTCTTTTAGTTTAAATATATTTTTAGAATATTATATAGTAGCTTCTAATAGATAGTATTAAGATTACTCTTAAAGGTTATTATATTAGAAAAGAAAATAGGTTCTAATTCTATTTCAGGAAATTCTCTAATAGAAATTATTAAGAAAAAGAGAATAGACTTATAAATAGAGTTTCTATAAAATATAATAAATTATAAGATATTTCTGAAAATACTTTTATATTACTCTAATTATAAAATATATTAGTTAATTGCATTTACTAATTCTTGCTTTTATTAGAGTACTTTGACTTTAGTATATAAGCCCTATTCTATAGTTTGAGTAATAGTAACTTAAATATTAATTTTAGTATCTTAATTATTACAAGAATTATTTCTGTTATTATTACTGGCTTTTAGAGGCTTCTAAGAGGCCCTATTAAAAGTATTAGATAAGCCTTTACTATTACCTATATTAAGGTTAATCTAGTTAACTTCCTTTATAGGAATAGCTCTAGTAAAAGGTTATATATTTTACAGATTTCGAGATATAATTACTTATTAAACTACCTTCTTTAAGAATAGAGAGATTAGCTTATAAAGTATTTATTAGTAAGTAATAAGATAATAGAATAAATTAGTAAGTTATAAAACTATAGTATTAAATTCAGTATAGAACTAATCTCTGTCTCTTCTAGAAGATTAGAAAAGTCTCCTTTAAATAGAAGGCCCTAATAATATATAGTATATCAAAAAATAATTAAGGCTAATTAATTAGAATTAATTATAATTAATTATAATTATTATATAATAATATAAAAGTATACTTTTTTAGGCATTTCTAAAGATTATTAAATAACTAATAGCTATATTAATAAAATATAAATAAAATCTATAAAACATATATAAGAGTATAAAATTAGTCTAAATCTAAAATAACAAACTAGTTTTTGTTATGTGGCACCAGTCACGTGGTGCGATTACACGTGACTTAGCATATAGCCAGTGCTTCCTTAGCCTGGCAGATAGCCTTTAGCTCAATTCAAGCTCTTTACTACTACTGGAACACTGGAAATCAAGGAGGTTCTAGCGCCTTTAGCTTCGCTTACTAATTAGTACTAGGCCTGGTTTAGTAAAGAGCGCCTTTAGTAATACCGAATATGGCTTGCCCAGACCTTATTTTAGCCTTATCTCAGCTTCCGAAGCTCCAGAGTCATGTGCGTAATCACGTGATAAATCTAATTAATTATCTTTAATTATCTTTGATTATAATTAAGTATGATTTAATTAGCTTGATTTTGACTTGATTTGATTTGAGTAGGGGGGTCTAATCAAATCAAACCTAATCATTTGACACACTGATAGTATATATATAATTAGTGATTTATAAGCCTAATATATATAATGTAAATAGTAGTTGGTTGGGACATCGAAGGGCTGCCGATCTCCCTGATCGACACCCGCAACATCCGAGGTTCGTTACATGCCCTTAAGTCACGTGCGACCCTGCCCACATCACACCTAGGCACAAGTTAACGACTGCCGATCAGTAATAGTGCGGAGAAGCTCGCACTACAGTAGGGTGCCATAAGTATTCGACCTGGTACGTATACACGGAACCAATCAAAGCTGCCACAACTGAACAACAAAAGATCTTATTGGTCCAAAAAGTGGGACTCGCACGTACCAGGTCGAATACTTGTGGCACCCTACTGTAAACCAGGCCCCCTGTAGGTTTACCCCGTAGGGACTCAGGGGCTTTAGTGCAAGTCTTGGCGCATGATTAATAATCGTACGCCTGTCGGCCGCACCAAATAAACCCCTGGGATTTTAGTACGCATTAGCAATACAGTCATTTATTAGCACTACATTATTTTTTGCTATTAATATACTTTTTTATTATATTATATAAGCTCTTATATTTCTAATAATAAGTATAATTTTTAAAGCTTATAATAATTAGTTTTATTTTAGTAATTTAAAAGAAAATATTTCGTGGTACCAGTCACGTGGTGCCACTACACGTGACTTAGCGTGTAGCCAGTGCTTTTAGTCGGGTGCACAGCCTTCAGCTCAATTCAAGCTCTTTACTACTACTGCAATATTACCTTATTATAATAAAAAAGAAAAAAATAATAACTTATATCTTTTATAATTTAATTAATTTGAGGATTTAACCTTTAATTAAAGCAAATAATACTCTTTCTTATAATAATTGATTTTTTATTAACTTAAAAGAAAAGAGCCTTATTTTTTATAATTTAATTAATTTCGAACTTAGCTTTTAATTAAAGTAAATAATGCCTTTATTTTTATAATTTAATTAACTTTAAAGTTTAATTCTTAACTAAAGTAAATAATGCCCTTATTTTTATAATTTAATTAATCTCGAAGTTTAAATCTTAATTTATAAATAATACTTTTTTAATATTAATAATTTGAAATTTGAAATTTGAAATATAATAATTAATTTAAAGTTATTAATTTAAAATAAGAATATAATAATTAGCTTCGAGTTTTTTATTTAAAATAAAAGTAATTATTTTAATTAAATTATCCTTTATATAATTACTTTTTAATTAATTCAAATAATTCAAATAATTCAAATAATTCAAATAACTTTATATTTATAAATAAGTTCAGTTTTATAAATAATATTTTAAATAATACTAGTTTTAAAACTAATTTTAAGGCTTTAAAAAAGTAGTTATATATTAAATAATAATTATTAAAAGCTAATTATTTTAGGAATTTTATTAATATCTTATTTCTTTTATATATTTAAATAAATATATTTAAATTTAATATTTAAAAGAAATAATATAATACTATTAGCTAATATTATATAAGATTAATTATTACTTAATTGGTTTTATTATAAGGCTCCTAATATAGCAGGGTGCTATGCAAGTAGTCAAGGTAAAGGAGTGGAATATAGGGTAAAGTATAGAGTGAAGCGTGGAAGTATAATTGATTCCAAGAACTGGTTCTCAGTAATAAACTAATCAATACCCATTTCCAAAGCTCGCATGCCTCCATATATAGAATCTAGTATTCCGCTGGATGTACGGAAGCACTAGTCCCAATTTGGGAGTGCGATCCCACATAAGCACTAGCCTAATTAGGCTACTAAATCCAGCTGGACGCTCGTTAATATATATATTACATTTATTTAACTAGCTAGTATTTTTATTATTTTTATTATTTTAATTAATATTTCTTTATATATTTTTTTTCTTTTTTCTTTTCTTTTATATTTTATATATTTATAAAATAAGAAATAAAAATCTTTAAGCCTTATTTTATTATTTTAGCTTTATTATTATAGTTAATTAATAATAAATTAAACTAAATAATTATTAATTAAAGTAATTAATATTAGTATATAAAATACTAACTTTATATATATATATATATAAGAATAAATTTAGGCTTAAAAATAAATAATATAATATTAAAATTAAAGAAAATAAAGAGCTAATATTATATAAATAAAAGAAATAAAAGAAATATATATATAAAAGTAAATATTAGTTTACTAATAATATATAGTATTATTATATAATATATATAAAGTACTAGTTATATTCCTTTATCTGGCAAGAAATAGTTTATACTAGTACTCGTATATAAATATCCCTTATTTAGTAAGAATATAATAATCTCCTCTAATTAGGCTATTTATATAATACAGCTACTAGTATAGATTATTTCTTGCTAGATAAAGGAATAATTAGTAAAATAATTCTTATTTAGAAATAAGAAATATAATATTATAATATTAAGATAATTTCCCTAAATTTGCTAAGCCTAATTAGAACTAGTTTATAAGTTAAGTTATATATATAATATAAGATTATATAATTAGTAAATTCGTAATATAGCTTTTCTAATAATAAGCAAATATATATATAATTATTTATTATATAATAATAATTAAATTAAATACTAATAATATAAAAATAATTATTAAATAAACAAAATAAAATATAATAATTAAATAATTAATATTTTTTTAAAAAGTAATAATAATAACTTTAAATATTATATATATTCTAAAGTTTTAATTTAATTTATTATATATTTAAGTAATTAGTAAAAATAAGCCTAAATTTTTAATAATAACTTATAAAAGTTTCTGTTATATATACGGGTACTAGAGAGCTTAGCTTTACTTACTCAGTAGCCCCCTTTTATTTAGCTAGATCCAGAGGCTCTCTTTAGAGCTTCTTTTAATCAGATAACTACTTATACAAATTACTATTCCTTACTATTTGCAATAGTTTCTATTAATTCTTTAATAATTTTTAAATTATTTAAATAGTTATATATTTCTTATAAATAATAATATTATTAATAAATAACTATATTACTAATATATACTAAAATATTTGTTATGCTTTACCGCTTCACTGGTAAATTTAGCGTCACGTGACCGCGATGAGGCATGCGGCTGGGGCTAGTATTTAGAATACCAAAGCTCCTATACTTAGAGCTTCTCTCCTTAGTTTAGAATTCTCGGATTAAGAGCCACTCTACCTTGCTTTTCAAGCCCAGAGACCCGGTTTCGTAATAATATTAGGCATTTATTTTAATATAACTAATAGATATATAATTAGTAAAATATAATTCTATTATAATCAAAATGAAATATACTAATATATTTTATTATTCCGAATATAAAAGTAATTCTAATAAGCTCTCTAAAATAATAAGGCTTTAAATAGTTTTTATAACTATTATCTTAACTAAAATAAAAAGAAATTAATATATTAAGTTATTAGAAAATATAAAGTTTATTAGAAAATACTTCAAAATTAAATTAAGGAAATAATACTAAAAGTAAAAGTTATAATAATATAGTAGTAATTATTACTAAAGAAAAAAGTAATAATTTAATAATATATTCTAAAATTAAAAATATAAGAATAGTTACTAATAGTTTATAAGAAAAGAACCTCGATTTTAATAAATTAATATATATAAAGCAAGGTATTATTATTTATTTCTAAAAAAATTTGGTAAGTATAATATAGTATATATTAAAACAAAAATATATTATCTTACGAGTAATTCTAGCCGTATTATAAGATTAAAATAAATATATAGTTATTAGAATATTAAAAGTATTATAATATATTAATATATTAAAGGATTTGTAATTATAATAAAGGTATAATTAAAAATCGATTTTTTGGGGTGGGCGGTTAGGTATGGGCGGTTGGCTAGTGGATACTTCTATGCGCTGGAATATAGTCCGCTCAGAGGTAATAATCGTGCGTCAGGACTTGTACTAAATCCCCTACGTCCCTGCGGGTTTAGTGCGTATTAGCGATACGGTCAAAAATCAGCGATACGGTCATTTTTTTCACTATTATATCGATTTTAATTAATTAAATATTAATACCATGGCCAAATTCGACCCAGAAGAAGAGAAAAGGATGGCCCAGGCCTCCGATTTCTATGCCAGGAACCCATACGTCAAAAATTTGCGATTGCGCGTTAATTCAGGGTCAAATTGTGCCTCTGGAAAGCGCGGCTCGCTGGCCGATTACCACAAAACACCAAAGGGGGCTTTAATAAGGCCCTTTATCGTAATCAGGAAAATGCCTTAAAGCAGTTTATCGATTTTTTAATCTACTTAGGCCATAATATTAACCTCAAGAGAGTGCAGGGGATAGCTAATAAGATTCTGGGAGAGAGCGCATCCACCCACCAGGCGACGTATATTTGCACATAATAATAAATGCTAGGTAGAGAACTTGGTTTTGTCAAGCCACTCCCCCCTTCCCCCTTTATTTTATAATAATGGCTTTGGTAATATAGTTAGATTAGCTACTAATAGAAAGGAGACAATTATTAGGTATACGAATTAAGACATGGTGGTTGTGTAATTAATTAATTTCTTAGAATCGAAGTATTTTGGGGGGGTCGCCGACAAGGTAAAGTGTATAATATTTCTAGCATTTTATACTGCGTATATATGTGATGTGAAAGTAAGAGAATTTCAATTATTAATTATAGTATAAACTCCATATAAACTGTAAAATATTTTTCTTTGATTTTCACCAAAATTCCGAAAATTAGTGTTCTAAAAAAATGACCGTATTACTGATTTTTGACCGTATCGCTGATACGCACTAAACCCGCAGGGACGTAGGGGATTTAGTGCAAGTCCTGACGCACGATTAGCCTTTCCCCCGCCAGATTGGATAGCAAGCAGCTCAACCCCTTTGCGAGCCGAGAAACTAATAGAGCGTCTTTAACTAGTGATATAAGGGGAATTAGACAACTTCTGAAACGTTAGCTCCTTGAATACTATTGAAATTAGGGGCCTGAGGCCCCTAATAGGCTTAGTAAGCCCTGGAACCGAACGCCATGGGGCTGTGCGCTAGCTTAATACCCTGTCCAGATGGAATACCCTGTATAGCTGGAATACCCTGTAGTATGCCCTGTAAAGCTGAATTGGTTCAGCTGGCATAGGTAAAAGGCTCAGCAGGTTTAGGGGTTTAGTGCATGTGATTTAGGGGTTCAGGGCTATATATACGGGCTACTTACCACTGTAGAACAGCAGTCAATTCAGTACGTTTTACTTGATTTGCATTGCAAGCACGTGACCCTAGCTTCTTTATTTAGCTAGTTCAACAAATACCTGTGCTTGCGGGGGGTCAGGTGTGGTGATCTTACGCGGCCTGCGCTAACCCAATCTGCAATCTGAGAGTGCGAGAAGGGTTCACGCCCATCCCGCTCAACCGCCCAAAAATCATTTGACTATAACCATACCACGAAATGAAGAAAAACATCTCAAATTTTTAGTACTCCGACTGGGGTTGACAGGGATATAAGTGGGCGGTTGAGTGGGATGAGTGGTTGGCTGGTGAATCCTTCTAGCGGTAATTGAAACAACGTGGAGGGAACAAAAATAAGTGATAACAAGCCTTTTCCCTCCCGTCCCTCCTGGCCATCCCTTCAATTGTAACTAAAAGAATAATATATATTCGGAGCAACCCTTGAAAAATACTGGCACTCATCGAGATGGATCCTATCAGCGCAGTGGGCATCGCCGCTGCATCCTTACAGTTCGCTGGGGTGGCTGCCAAGGGCATCCTGGGCGCAATCGGATTCTTGAAGAGCCTGAAAGAAGCCCCAGTCCGACTAACAGAACTTCTCTGCGACACAGAAAAATCAGTCGCGCGGATTATCCACCTGCAGCAGACCTTACAGGACCCCAAGTCTGCACTGGTTCAACGACTTTCCCACAGCCAACACGCGGCTCTTGCCACCATCGTAAATGATGCATGCCAGACGACAATCAGCTTGCAAGAAATGCTGGGGCCACTTTTTCGGACTCAGAATGCACAATCGCAAAATGTTACTAAGTTGTGGAGGAGCGTGGTTTCGGTGAAAATGGGACGTGACATAGAAAACAAGATTGAAAAGATCCAGCGACTCAACAATCAGATCATGAGAGAGCTTCAGCTCAGCGGTCTTGATATCCAGATTCAACTCTCGTGAGCGACTTCCGTGTAGATATAACAATATTTCTGACGAACATTATATAGGGATACTTCGGAGAAAGCTCTGGCAGCAGTGGAACAGTCCCGTTCAGAAACAGAAACCCGGTTTGACAGCTTGGAAACACTCACAGAGGGCGTCCATAGCGAACTTAGAGAAGCAAAATCTCATGCTGCTCAGGCGCAAATTTGCAGCACCGCAAATGCGGCACAGCTTGATAGGATCGGATCTAGGATTGAGGAAATAGGGCCTAAGATGGATGAATTAGGGGCATCTTCACACGAGGTGCATATGAAGGTGGATGGACTTGGCGAGAGGGTTATATCAACGCAAAGTAAAATAGCCTCCCAACTGGAACTAACGGTCAGACAAGAATCTAGCGCCACAAAGGAGGAACTCCTAGAATTGCGAAACGCCGTCATGCCAGTCATCATGGGAATCCAGACTAAGTTATCAAGTCTTGACAGGGCGGCTGCCTCCAGGCTTTCGGACGGAGATAAAGCAGACCTAGTGACGCAGCTTCGACGGGAGCTTATGTCTCATCCGGGCACTCTCCGAGATGCCTGCGATTATTTGACGCTTTGGGATAATTTGTCGCCAGCCCTTGCACCAAAACCATCACAGCAATGCCGTTGCCATTCTCAATGGAAACAGAAGTCTGTGGCACGTGGTCCCTTCTACTTCCGCTTTAAAACAGGAGGAAGCCATGAGCCGACATGCCCGCAAAAATGCCCCTCCGCACTTTCATGGAAATACCAGCTAGGCATCCAGCTACTTCCTTTCCTGAACAAGACCGTGGAGCTGACATTTGGAGCAACATTTTGCGGCGGGGGTTTCCAGGTCGAGTCGCCGCTGACGGTGTTTGCAACGGTGAAAAGATCGGAGTCACGCATCTTCCAGCTCTTTGAACAGTTTCCAGACCGGTGCGGGGCACGGAAAAGACGTGTGAATCAGCCAGCCGCTTGGTGGAGGCTGCAGAAAGGTGACCGCGAGCAAGACTATGAAATGTTCTTTGGCTATACGTGGGACGTCGAAGTCGCAAAACACCAACTACAGCAGGTCCACGGCTCCCTGCTCGAGGCAAGTGAGAATGGTATCGGCTCTATCAGCGATAAGGATGAATATGGACACACTATCCTGCACGTACGTAGTGAAGAAATAGGAGTTTGACCAAAACTGTCAAAGCACAAACACACCGCTAACGAGACAAAAAGGAAATTATTACATTAATTGGATTACTTGCTCCAGTTTATGCAAATTTGGTCAATGAAATTGATACGCTGCTAGTACTAGCTGACAGATACGGGGTTGATCAAGATGCCGTCGCGAACAGTAAAGTAGGATCCCGACGATATTCCACTTTTGAGATGATAGGCTGGAGTGGATTCAAGCCCAACGATTTGAAGTAGGTTAAGAGAACTGCCAATTTTTTTGAAAAGGAATAAAAAAAATCAAATGGGCATTAGACCTGATTTTTCTAATAGGAACTGGACGGTCGCAGATGCTGCTCGAAACTGCGTGAAGATGTTCAATTCGGAGCTTCGAGAATTCTCATTTCTCAGCCGTCTCTCTAGTTTCCGCATCGATTTCCAGAGATGCATCCATCAATCCGGCGGTGATGATGGTGATGATACGGAATTTCTGTTAGCTAGATTGGTAAAGGAGCAAGGTTTGAAGATTAGCATCAGGTCTTCGATACTGAGAACGGTTCAGCGAGAGCCGTGGTTATCTAACTGTAAGGTTTCCCCTCTCATTTTCGTGGTCCGCAATTAAATTATATCATTTAAGCCTAATTTTCTTTTATTCAGACTTTTTCGAGGGCGATCTTGCACGTGCCATCTTGAACAGGAATATCGACCGCTTGGGGCAAGCCCTCCCCATTATCGACTTGGAAGCAGGTTTCGGTTCCAGTTGCATGCCTCTCAACGCCCTTGATCTTGCAGTTGGTTGGCCTGATGGCCTACGACTCCTCTCTACAGTGTGGACGGACGGCATTTCTGGCACAATTGAGTTAGCTGCTTACGAGAACGACTACAACTCCGTGACCGTTCTACGCGAATTTCCGCTTCCCCTATTCAAGGATATCACGGAGTCGATGAGCTATATGAGAGCTTTGCTCTATCACTTTGGTCAATTATTTCTCGTCCACCCTCTAAAGCGGAGACGAGATAGCCTAGCTGAACTTGCCCGTGAATACCTGTCGCCAGGCGATCAGGCCCTCTTGGGTCTTACTGAACGGAAGACTCTGGACGCGCAGGCCAACACAGTCTACCAGCTCCTCAAGAAAAGATCCGTTCCAGTTCCTGCTGGCTTGAATCCAGGCCCGGCTATTTCAGTATATAGCCTCGCTGTCAACACGTATAAACAGCATTCCGAAGCCTTCTATTTCTCAAGAATAGTAGAAACCCTGTATGCGCTTTATGCTGCGGGATTTTGCGACATAGACGAAAGAGATGACAATACTTCCTACACCCCACTAGAATCAATTCTAAATTCCAATGTTAGCAGTGATGAGATCTGGGTAGAGATCAGTCTCTGGTTTCTGAGGATGGGCGCTTCTCCAACATTCCGCGGCCCAAACACGGTCAACAATATATTATTTGGTGTTGCCAAGTCTCTCGCTTCTTACACCGAGAAGCGTTACATTGAGAACTTTACTTCGGGTCGAATGACGGCGTTAGTTGAGTACGCGGCTGGTTTGTACTCACCAGTAGAGACAGATCAATGCACCTGCTTCTGTTCGTCGGGGGGATGCTTGCCACTACACTATCTTCTTCGCGACGCGGGATGGTGGACTGATTGCAGCTGTCACGACCACAGGGGCTACCGAGTCGTTTCCTGGATGGTCTCCTGCGGCATTAAGGTTACAGGCGGTGGTGATGAAGAAGTCGAAGAGCTCTATCTCGAGGAAGCGACGCGGCTGGAACTCTTCAACCGTCTCGGCATGATCCACACGTGCTGTTCTTCTGGGAAGCCGGTGAGGAGCCACGCCGAAATAAGACGACTTCAAGAAGATGACGATTCAGAGCTGAAAACCCAACTCGATCTATTCATGACGTCATATCGGAACTCGCGCCGAACATGGCCAGTGCTTGAAGAGGGTTTTGTATTTGTCACGCCCTTGCAGTGCGGATGCTGGGATGAGACGAATCGCTGGAAGAAGTATGCAAAAGGGGGTCTTGTGGCTCATTGGGACTGGTGGTGGACTAAAGTAAACCGGATCTTGCTCGACACTCTCGCGCATAGGCGAATAAGGGTGGTTAAAGATTATTCTCGCATCCAGGCCGATTTGCTAAAACAATTGGGCTATGATGGCCTGGAATTCACTGAGGTTATCCGGCGGCATTTCGCGGGCTACATCGACTTAGATCAACCGGCCCTCGACGGCGAGGAGACAGAAATGGACTCGGCGGGTCGCGAGGAGGAAGCTGTGTCAATTGAGGGCGGTCTAGCTAAACCAGACGCAGGTGCTGGTCAGAACGAGGGGAGAATCTTCGTCCCTAGGAAGAGGACGGAATTATTGGAAGCTGTGCTCAGGTTCTATGAAGAGGAGGATTTCTTCCAGGATGAGAGTTACGAAGAGCCGGCTGCCGAAGAGTGCTCAGAAGAAAAGACCGCAGAAATCTGAGTACATTTGTGACAGGGTCTATTGGTTGGGCAAACCATTGTATAATAGCCATTAGATAACGTCCCCCGGTCGAGTCTTATCTGTGGAGGAATTCTACGCAAAGTTTCTAGAAGCGGTTAGGGGAATAAATTTAGCATCTTGAATTGTCTTCGGAAGAGTATTGGCGGGCAATCTTTTTATATATGCATCGATGGTGGCTAATGTAGTCGTTACTCTCTGTGGTCTACCCCAGCAGTAGCTGAGTGCTGCATAAAATCCCTTTTCGTCTTTCTGAGATATACGTAGATGAAAGAGCTGCTTGCTAGTCGCTGATCCAACGTAAATAACTCGAGTTTCGGTCGCAGCTCCCTCCAGCCTCTCGCATACAAGCACTTGGATGTCCTTCAATATTCCTTCCGTCAAACACTCCACTTTGTCCCCCCTTTCCTAATGTACTTAGGGCTTTCTTGTATCGGCCGTACCATTTGTCGTCATCTTTCCGAATACCTTTCTGGAATATTTCCTGGAGCTTCTCGGCCTTCACCTTGCATGACTTCAGAATGTGTTCCAATGCCTCCTCTGCCGTCTCGTGGAGCGCTTGTGCCACTGCTTTAGCACTGCAGAGAATATCAATAACTAGTAGAAAATAATATAATACTCTTTATATTTATATTAATAGCCTTGTTTATAAAAAACTATTATTTAAATATAAATCAAAGTAATAATTATTTCTTTAATTATAAAAAGAAATAATTAAAGGCTTAAAATCTCTCTTGGATTTATAATAATTCTAATAATTCTAATAAATATAATTTTAAAGAATAAAATTATAATATATTTAATATTTTAAACTTATTTTAAACTAGTATTTCTTATAATATATATAAGTTTTTATTTTTATTTTATTTAATAAAAAATAAAAAATTTGAATTATTTATTATTATTATTTTATTATAAGAAATTCTAATTACTCGAGTTATAAGAAAATTACTTTTAAATATTATTCTAATAAATTTAAATACTTTTTTAATAAATTTAAATATATAAAAATTAATTAAGGATTTTCTAGACTTATAATAATAATAACTAATAAGTTTATATATAATTTCTAATATTTTAAGTATATTTTTAAATATATTTTCTTTTATAAAGATTTATATTTCTTATAAAATAATTTCTTAATTAATTTTTAATATATAAAATATATCTTTTATAAATTATTAGCTTTATTAAAATTAGGCTTTTTTTTTATAAAAGAAAGCAAATACTTATTATAATAGAAATTTTAACTTTATAATTATATAGTATAATTAAATAACCTTTAAATATTTATATATCCGGTTTTATATATATATTTCCCGCTTTTCTTCTCTATTTTAGAATTAATTAACCTTTACTAGTATATTAAAGAATTATTTAAGTTATTCAAGTTATTTATAAATAATATATAAATAACTTAAATAGAATATAAGTAATAAATATTATAATTCAGCTTTTGACCTTATTAGCTAATATAGTTATCTAATAGTTACTTATATTCCATTACCTATATTTCGTTACCTATATTTCATTGCCTTCTAGATATATATAATACGGCTACTTTATTAGAAAAGTATACTTGAAATATACTAGAGATATTTAGAAAGCTAAATCTCTTATAAACTAGTATATTATAGGATATATATATTTCCTTATAGCTTTCTATATTCTAATTTTCCCTTCTTTAGCTTTAAATCGTTTTTATAAGAGACTTTATACCTTACTTTTCAAGCCCTAAATACTATATTTATAATAATAAATATTTTAAATAACTTAAATAAAATAAAATAATTATAAATAATTATATAAAAGTTATATAGAAGTTAATTAATTATAATAAATTAATATTATTTAAATTTTAAAAAAAATTAAGGTATTTATTAAGTAGTCTTATATAAACTAAGCTAATACTTATATAAGTTTATTTAAATACTAATTTTCTATAATATATAAACTAATTATTACTAAGATTTAATTTATTTATTAAATACTACTATTATTTAATTAGATAATAAAGTACTATTAGATATAGGCCTTCCCGAAGCCTTATTCTATTAAGCTAGCTTAATTATATATATAGATTATATATACTATTCAAGTTATTTATAAATAACTTAAATAATATATAAATAAAATAAGAGTAATAGCTATTATTTTATTCTACTCTATTTATTTAATATACTAACCTTTACTTTTTGGTTTCACGCCTCACTTGTATACTATAATTCCATACTATAAAGGCCTATTTTATTTTTATATATTTCTATTATATTATTATAAGCCCAAATATATAAAGAATAATATAAATAAACTAATAAATAATTTATAATTTATTTATAAATATATAAAAGACCAGAAATTATAATTTTAAAAAAACTTTAAAAAGAAACTTTTTTTAAGCAAGTAATTTTTATTTAATTATATAACTCATTTTTATAAATTATATAAAAAATAAAAGTAATATATTTATTATATTTATAATTACGAAAAAATTTTAAATATTAGAAAAAAATCCCTTAAATCTTTTTTTAAGTTTCTATAAGTTTTTTAATTTTATAAATTATATATTATATTAGCTTACTTTATATAAATAAATCTTATTCTTTAATAAGTCTAAATTAGGCTTTTAATAGTTTTTAGAAACTAAAATTATAGCTACTTTTATTATTTTTCTCGCTTTTTAATAATAAATACTTATAAGGTATTTATTAGTAAATAATAAAATAATAGAATAAATTAGTAAGTTATAAAATTATAGTATTAAATCCAGTATAGAACCAATTTCTGTCTCTTCTATAAGGTTCAGAAAAGCTTCTAATAATATATATATTTAGTAATTTATAAGCCTAAAGCCTATAATATAAATAATAGTATAATTATAATATTAAAGGGCTATTAATCTCTCTAATTAATACCTGTAATATCCGAGGTTTATTATATATCTTTAGGTTATATATATCTCTCTCTATATCTTATAATACTATTATATACTATTATATAATTGGTTTTAGCTAAAATCTTAAGTTAAGATCTAAACTAAAATCGATATTTTAGTATTTTTAGTTATATTTACTTATATATTATTATACTTTATTTCTTTTTACCTTAAATTTAAATTCTAAAAAATACTGAATTTTTTAATTTTTAAGCTTTATTTTATTATTTCATTCTTACTATTATATAATTTAAACCTCTTATTTTATAAATATAAATAGTAATATTATTAATTATTAATTAATTAAAAATATTACTTATTTTATTAAAACCCTTATTTATTAGCTTGCTTTTATATAATATATAATATATTATTATTATTATTATTTATATAGTATTATTTATAGTTCTTATAAAATATTAAAAAGCTCGATTTTAGCTAGTTTTTTACTTTATTATTTATTAGAACTCTTACTCTTATAGGATTTTTTACTTCTTTATTACCTTTACTAATATTTTCTCAAAAATAAAAATCTTTTAAATGCAAGTTTAGTGCGAATTCGATAGTTTACGAACTGAAATTGCTACCTTGCGAGCTATACTCGCTAGTACCCAAGCCTAGTTAATAGTATTTACGGCAAAACCCAGTTAAAAGTCGAAGCTTCCTGATCCTGAGAAGTTTGCTAGAAGTACGTACAAATTCGATACCTGGCTTCTGTTAATTAAAGCAAAACTGCGAATTAATAGTTTGGTAATTGGGGACTTTACTGTCCAGTTTTACTAGATTTACTTTAATCTGGAGTCCTTAGTTCAATTAATAATGGTTTTGCTACAGCTCTCCTATATAAAGGATATGCAATTGTGGGATTACATTAACCTTTGTGGGTATATAATAATCCAAACAAGTAATTGGAAGCAAAGGACAAGCTGCATATACTCTGCCAAGGCAATAATTCCCTCCCTGCCTATATTACCAAGTTTGAATGCACCTTATATAAAGCGGACAGCCCATTCTAGCTAGATATTAATAAAATATCTAGTTTTTGCAGTGGCCTTAACTTTGCGATTCGCTCTTGCCTAGTCTAGCAGCTTACCCTCCTGCGGATATATACTGATTTCTTACGGACTGTCTAGTAGCTCTTGTTCAAAACTGCCGCTCCGCCGTATATTATTGCTCCCAAGATTGCCATCGATCCCATGGACATTAGCGAACTAATAATTGGTGCTCTCATATAGCTCTCTGAGCCACTTTTACTGGCTATAATAGCCCGTTTAACCTCAAAGGAGCTCTGCCAGCTATATTGTCAAACCGGCAAATGTGTTAGATGTAGGTCCTAGGATTACTTTGTAAGGAACTGCTCCCTAGCTCCTGCAAACGCTGCTTCTTCCGGTTCTGGCAAACGGGTTATGATTGCCGCAATTAACGACGATTCTGGTTGCGATTCTGGAGGAGTATGCCCGGATATAAGCTAGAGAAGGGGCATTATTACTAGTGTTTGGAAATAGAGTTCTTTTCCTTTATTTTATTGTTTTTACTATATTTACTTTAGCTTTCCCTTTGTTTTGCTACACTATACTATCTTGGCACTCTGGCGCTCGTGGATGAGCTTTTTTGGAGGCAGGGGGCGGGCCGGGCCGGCGGGTGGGGGGTAGTGTGACGGTTGGTGTCATATGGTTGGTTTTAGCTAAGGTGACAAGCTCGGCGTTCCAGTGGTCTTTGCCGTACCTACTTATCCACTGCCACACCTCACTCCTTCTCTCCTTAGCTTTAGATTCTGAAAGACACTGGAATTTTAGATCTTTGAGTCTCGTTCCATTGCTTCGTTCCTGCCGTCACAACTACACAACTTGCACAAGTTAGATCGAAACTTATAAAAATAGATCCGGAAGATAAGGGCACCGCTATTCGATAGATGCAGTAATGTCGGGTGGCTTAGCTGAATGTGTGAAGTGAGCTAGTTTTGCTCTTCCCATTCTAGTCGTGTTCCTATCTCTTACCCCCAGCAAAGAGTCGAGGCGCGGACAGGGATTGGCGAAGGTATGTCGCTGTGCCGGGACAAAATGTCTTCCAGCGCACCTCTATGGTGACCTCGTAAATCCCAGCCTCGGTTATCTGTGTGCAAGCAAAGGTCGCCACGAATTGATGATTGGCTGCATACCTAGGGCAGGCGGGATCTGCTCTGGGGTCTGGAGTACTGTAGAGCAGATTTGGAAGGGGGAAGCTAATCCCAGCCTACCGGGGATCGGGCATCGCAAAATATTTAGATAGTCTTTCGTTTTCAATTGCGTACAGGTGTTTTTTTTAAAAAAAAAGGTTGGATGGAGTACACTTCCGTAGTTCGACTAACAAAAATGAAATATCCAATTGAAGCTATCTATGAATATCGCGTAAACGGCCTCATTCGTCTGCTTTGGTTTGACTAATCACTAACAGCGAGGGAGTGTCACTGACGGCACCCTCCAGCTGAAGGTGGGACTATACTCGCCGTAGGGATTCGGTTGACTCGTGCCCATGTTCTCGGCATGATTGATCAGGGTTCGGATTGGTGGCTTGGCGTCCAAAGTTAGACGTCACAACACCAAATCAGCGAATCTAAGTCCTCGTGGGTGGGCAGCCGCCCTGTTATCACGGGATGGCTCCAGCGCTTTCCGGCTCTATTCTCAATTCTGAACATTCCGCAGACCTCTATGGATTTTCAAAGCTTGGTGGCCCCTCTTGCATCTGCACTGTAATATTGATTTGTGAAAAATTGAATACGAGCCTGGGTTCCTGTCCTTTGGATCGAGCAACCTGCTCCGTGCATACGAGGACTTGTCTTTTCGCCCCCCAATCTTTCTCGTCAACGACTGCTGTCCCAGTGCAAATTTAGACTTTAAAACTACTACGCTTGGATCATCGCTCTGAGGATAACGTGAGGGTGAGAAGTTAAAGTCTCCACGGGGGGGTATTCTATTGAAGTCTATTTTAAGCCGGGTCATTGGCTCGAGTGTTTAGAACAGGATTGAGTCCCCAAGATAGCAAACACCCACACCGCTATCGTCCTAGAATTAACGCTTAACTGCAAATAGAAATGGTCACAACTGCCAAGCCTTCCATGCCTCAAGGCAGGGGGTCCACTGCTCCAAGCTATGCAAGGAACGAGTCCCAAAGATTGGTATGCTTCCAGCGAAGAATACCCAGTCAAGGTTTGGCCTGGCACAGCAGCCGCCTCATAATCGGGGCTAGCTGAGACTTTCAGCCTTGGACTATGAACGTGTTGAAGTACTATTCGGTACCCTTCGTCTCTTTCCCCCTCTGAAAACTTTCCCTTTCCTCAACTATTATCAACATTATCCCACACATCCTCTACCTCTCACTTCTGCATGACGGCAGGTCCGAAGTCTATCTGCCTACTTTACATTGTGGAGTGTTCAATAACTCAGTGTACCATATATCCCTGCTTCTCAAAATGAGTCTTTTCAAATCGTCCTTCAAATTCCAGTGGGCTACGAAGGAAGCTGCACAGTCGAACGGAGCTAAAGACCAGACCTCAAGTGGTGATGGTAGCAATGGGACTTCTCGCAGCGAGCCTAAACGCACACACTCATCGATGTACCCCGAGGGAGACTTTCGCAGATATTCCAAAGAAGATATGGAGGGGATGCGAGGCAACATGATGCTGGAACAACTGTATAACGAGCAGAGTCGCAGGTTGTGGTATACTTGGGGTCCAAGTCAAGGTGTTGTTCTGAAGCAGGGTAGAGGGAAATACGTTGCTTGCCCGCCGCAATTGCAGGCGGAGTCGGGCGGTCTATTTGACCAAATCGTCATGATGAACGCCCGAGTATGCTCAGTCCTACTTATCTGAAACTTTTTACCTCAAACTGATTTTGCTTTAAACAGTGTGCTATGACGATCAATACACATACCACTCAATTGTTTCTATCGGTTCAGCAACACGACCAAGCCTCCATGCGAAACGGCTTGGCTATACAGATTCTGCCAAGCGTACAATACCTCCCGCGATGCTTCAAACACCAGTTCGCGGCCTTCATAAAGGACCAGGGATGCCTAGTTGTGTGGGACGATGAACCGGAACACCTTGTCAGTCGAGCAGTTGAGCTGGAGTCATCAATATTAATCACGATCTGGAATGGCGACGAGATGGAAGAGATGGAAGGGAAGAAGGAGAATGTCTCAGTTGATGCAGTTCCGGTTCTGGACTCTCAAAATGAAATTGACCTTGAAGCCATGGCACCAGAGCCCAGATCAATCGTCCTATGGAGTCCAACTATGGTTGCTGGGACATTGACACTGATGTGTTCAGCGCTCGGGTTGGGGTTTCGGTCTCTAGCCCTGGAGATTGCGGTAGATGGCACATATCTCCGCTTGGCTCTACTTGCTTTGTTGCCTGTTATTTTTTTCATGGGACTGGTGAGTTATTTCATGTCGTACTTCATTATTCCCTGCTTAACGTTCTTCTAGTTTATGATGCAAAGTGTTATGGGATGTTTTATGCAAATGTTCGGCCCAGTTAACCAGATGATGAGCAATTCCAAAGCATACTCCGGCAAGCCACCTCCTCGGATACAAAGCGGTACCCTGCCACATATCACAATTCAGATGCCAGTATACAAGGAAGGCCTCGCTGCCGTCATCCGACCGACTGTGCTTTCTCTCAAGGCTGCCATTTCTACGTATGAGCTACAGGGAGGCACTGCCAACATCTTCGTTAACGATGGTAAGCAGTTTGCCAACCCTTCCGCCCTAAAGGACTGATACTAATGTTCGAAGATGGTCTCCAACTCCTCCCTGAGGATAAGGTGAACGAACGTTGCGAATTCTATGCAGAGCATAACATCGGCTGGGTCGCTCGCCCGAAACATAATCCTCCACCCAAAAAGTCGAAGAATGATGACACACCAATCGACGAGTCCACCCTTTTCGTGCGCAAGGGAAAGTTCAAGAAAGCTTCAAATATGAACTTTGCTCTCATGGTGAGCAACAAAGTCGAAGATAAGCTTCTAGCCCTCCCACGAACTCCGGTCTGGTCTCAGAAAGACGAAGACGCTGCTTATCAGAAATGCCTCGCCGAAGTCCTCGATGAACTGAATGGCAGAGCATGGGCGAAGGGAAATATTCGTGTTGGAGATTACGTCTTACTCATTGATTCGGATACTCGCGTACCTACGGACTGTCTTCTTGATGCTGCCAGCGAGATGGAGGCGTCACCGGAAGTCGCTATTCTGCAGTATTCCTCGGGCGTCATGCAAGTCACAGATACTTTCTTCGAGGTTCGTGTCTTTTCTTTTTGCAATGGGTTATGATGTCTCGCTGGACAGAAAATGGCCTGGGCCGTAACCCCGGGCTTGATCGTTGAATCTGTTCTCTAAGAATGATTTAATTTCAGTATACCTTTCACTTTGCAGTCGACTCCAATGTCAACATATCCGCTGACACTTGGTAGAATGGAATTACCTTCTTTACAAACTTGATCTACACCATGATCCGCTTCGCCGTATCGAGCGGAGACGTCTGCCCGTTCGTCGGTCACAATGCCATTCTCCGTTGGTCCGCTCTACAACAGGTCTCATACGAAGATGAAGACGGATACGAAAAGTTTTGGTCCGAGTCCCATGTATCTGAAGACTTCGACATGGCCCTGCGGCTCCAATGCTTTGGATATAGCATTCGCCTCGGTGCTTACCACGGCGACGGGTTCAGAGAAGGCGTTTCACTAACTGTATACGACGAGCTTGCCCGTTGGGAAAAGTACGCTTATGGCTGTAACGAGCTCTTATTTCATCCGCTTCGATTCTGGATTCTACGTGGACCCTTCACGCCTTTATTTAAGAAATTTATTGGGTCGAACATGGCGATTGGAGCGAAGCTTACTATTCTAGCGTATATTGGGACTTATTACGCTATTGGTGCAGCTTGGGTCATGACCCTTGCAAATTACTTCATCTCCGGATGGTTTGTTGGACATGTAGACAAGTTCTACATTGGGTCATTCCAGGTTTATTTCTCGATTATAGCAGTGTTCACGGTCCTGGGTAACGTCGCACTTGCAGTGCTGCGGTATCGAACTTCTGAAAAGGCTCTGTTGCCATCACGTACGTTATCCTATTTTCTCCATCCTCTAATTGTTTAATATCCCCCTTCAAACAATGGCAGATAGTTAACTAGCCGTATCCTCAGTTTTCGAGAACACGAAATGGATCCTCCTCCTCACTATTTTCCTCGGCGGCATCTCCTTGCACGTCTCACAAGCGCTCCTCTCACACATGTTCGAGATCGATATGTCGTGGGGCGCAACCTCCAAAGAAGTCGAAAACACCACCTTCTTCGAAGAACTTCCTCGCCTCCTTAAGAGATTCAAGTTCACCTTCATCTTCTGCTTTGCGATGATTGGTCTTATGATCGCTGGTGCGGTCGCTTTCCCGGTGTTTTGGACAATTACGACATTCAATGCGATATATCCGTTGGCTGCAGTGGTTTTTAGCCACTTGTTATTGCCTATTGCGTTGAACCCAGCATTGATGATGTTTAGTTGGTGATTTGAATGTCTAACGTTTGGTAGTGTTAATGATGGCTATGATGGATGGATATCTAGAGGAGTTTGATGTTGGAAATATAGACGGGCATTTTGAGATGATTAATAAAGGTCTTGGAGTTTAGAATAAGTTTGCTTTACTCTGGAGCGAGGGATTTTGTCACAGCCAGGTGTTCTCCTTATTTCCTGGGACTAGTTCTTCGACAAGTGAATTTATGAATTTTATCAATTGCTGTGCATATGGTTATATGGAATTGAGTGCTTCTATTGGTGTCTGTTCCGTCTTACTCGCGAATCGGTTAGTGTGAAGGACTGCAGCTCTTTCTCATCTTTCACCAGAGTGGGGTCAAAAACCCCTGGGGCTTTGGTTGCCTGTCCCTGGTGTACCTGTCCCTGGTGCCGTTCGGATGGATTGCCTGCGAACATGCATAAACGCCACCAATACTGAGGCCGCCAGGACGAAATCTAGCTCGCGAGCGGCCTCAGTAAAAGCGCCACTAACTTAAGTTATGGCATCAATTCTTAGGATTTTAGCCGCGGTATATACAACTACTCAGATTAAGCTACGTCCACACCGGTCTTCCGAGGTGTGTGCATGTACTCCTTCATAATTCGTTTGCCCCTTTCACCTATCTTTGCAGCGTACGTCAGCAGAGCTCGTTGTTGACGCCACTCTCTACCTCGTATTCTGCAATCTTACGTCTTGCGAGCTTCCCCTTAATTACTCTAAGCGAGCAACGGAGGTCCCGAAAAAAGCAATGGCGGAGAGCAAGGGGTCCCAGTCCGTACCCGCACTACCCGAAAACGCGACCATTGCACCGATTGTGACACGAAGTCTTTCGACCAAGTAATACGTGATATCCAGCTGACACTTTCGGAAGGACGTCTTTGAATCACACTTTGATTTTATTATGTACATTTACACTCCACTTCTCCACTCTCCTCTCCTCTACTCCGTCCCTCAACGTATTTCGGTCTGGGTTTCTGATCCCAACGAGCTGAGTTCAACCCGTGCATCAAGAAACCATTCAATATCAAATTCCTGAAAACGATTTTCAAAGTACTTTTCCCAATTCAACACCAATTCCATGAAGTTCATGCAAAAGATCAAACGAGAATATGCTTATTCGATATTACCACCATGCTTGCCGCCCGTTCTCTCCGCCATTAATTTCCTGCGTTCTTTGTCTTTGGCTGTTTCGTTGTCAGTATTGGTTTCGGTTCAGGGAAGGTAGATAGAGGGGAGTGAGGAATGGGGAAGGAACATACTGCCATCATACACAAGGAACTCATGCAACGCACTCCCAGCCGGCACCATGGGTAGGACCGGGACTTTCTTATCCGTCACCACCTCCAAGAAAGCTGGGCCCTCACTCTCAATCAACCAAGTTAAGGCATCCTTCACATCCTCCGGCCTGATGCATCTCCGGTGCTGGATACCCATCGCGTCGGCAAGCTTCATGAAATCCGGGTTCTCGGAGTGGGTATGCGCGTATCGATCTTCGTAGAAGATATTCTGCCATTGGGTGACCATGCCTTGCTCCTCGTTGTTCAAGACGATGATCTTGACGCCGATATTGAATTGCTTGGCTGTTGACATTTCGGTGAGTGTCATGTTGAAGGAGGCGTCGCCGTCGATGTCGATGACGAGAGCATCAGGTCGGGCGACCTTTGCTCCAATGGCAGCGGGGAGACCAAATCCCATTGTTCCGAGACCACCAGATGTGATCATGGTTCTTGGATGCCTCCAGCGGAAATGTTGCGCTGCCCACATTTGATGTTGGCCTACACCGGTGGTGATGATGGTGTTATCTTTTCGGTGAGCAGTGAGATTTGAGAGCTCTTCAATGAGAGTTTGAGGTTTGATGAGACCACCACGAGCTGCCTTTTCGTAGTCGTTGAGAGGGAACTTCTTCTTCCAGAAATTAATCTGGTCGAACCATTCTTTTCGGTCCTCCATGCTCCGGTTCTCGATGAGTGGGTTGAGGAGAGCAAGGTTGTCAACAACATCGCCTTCTACGGCCTCAGTTGCTTGAACAACCTTATTGATGTTCTTGGGCATTATCTCAAAGTGGACGATGCCTCCTCGTCCCTCGGCAGCGGCAGCCTTAGCCTGTGGTGCGAATTTCGGAATACTTCCAGTCACACGATCATCAAAACGTGCTCCGAGAGCAATAATGAGATCTGCATCTTGCATTGCTAAGTTGGCATATGCTGAACCATGCATTCCAAGCATGTTTAACGACTTTCCATCAAGCTCATCAAAGCCGCCGAGACCTTGGAGAGTCGTTGTAACAGGGATAAAGGCTTTATCGGCGAGCTCCTTGAGCAGTTTAGGACCTTCGGGAAGGGAAATAACACCCTGTCCTGCGTAGATCACCGGTTTCTTGGCAATATTGACCAAACGAGCCACACGGCTGATTGTGGCCTTGAGCTGTCTCTTCAACACTTCTTGTGCTGCTTTTGATGCTTGGCTAGGAAGGGCTGGGATAGTGCTGGTCATCGGAATGGCCTTTCGTAGGACGGCGGCCGTAACATCCTTTGGTAAATCCACCAACACGGGACCGGGTCTTCCGGATGTGGCAATCTCGAAGGCTTCATTTATCCGTTTTGGAAGCTCCGCCACATTCTTAACCATCACGTTCCATTTTGTGCATGCTCTCGAGATACCGACAACATCTGCTTCTTGGAAAGCGTCGCTGCCAATAGCTGCCGTGACTACCTGGCCGGTGAAAACGATCATCGGAGTTCCATCGGAGAGGGCATCCTGCATCGGTGTAATAACGTTTGTCGCACCAGGTCCTGAAGTCACAAGTACAACACCAGGTTTTCCGCTAGCCCTCGCATACCCTTGTGCCATATGCCCAGCGCCTTGTTCATGTTTTGGGAGAATGAATTGGAAATGTTTTGAGTTGTAGATAGCATCGAAAACGGGAAGGATGGCACCGCCAGGATAACCGACTGAGACGAGGGGTCAGCAACATCGATTAATTAGAACAAGATGATCACTCACAGATGTGCTTGACACCTTGCCTAAGCATCATTTCATGAAAGATCTCTCCTCCAGTCTTTCCAATAAATCTGTAGGCCCGGTCAGTATGAGCATTGAGGAGTGGCGGTGACTCAGAACGCACGACTCGTCCATTTCCAATTGTCGGCCATGTTTGGCGGTTTCTAAAGGGTTTTCCCGTTTGGGTGCTGTGGAATTAAAGGCAGAACTTGGACTTGTCTGTCTATACAATTGTCAGTATACTGTGAGTCACTGAGGGGGAATCCTACGGTGAAGTGGCTGGAGCGGTCGCAACCGTTGCCTGTGTTCTTTTACCTGCGGGGTCCTTTCGCACCAATGCGGTACCCGCCGCCGCTGGTGAGGACGAGAAGTGTTGTGTATTGCATCTTGATTTCTGCCTCAAGGCGCGGACGGCGGTCCTCGCAGGATAGGATCGAAGCATTTTGAGCGGCGTCGGAGCGGAGAGTGGGAGAAGGAAGAGAAGTGTGAAAGAGGGATGCCTCGATTGGCTCAGCTCAGCTCTTTATGGGGGTTGGCCGTAACACAAGCAGGACGTGGATTGTTCCTTGCCTTTGGTGTTTCGTTTGGGCGGGAAGTATATTGTGGGTGTTGGATCTCTTGGATCTTGGAGATGAATCACTCTGGGGCGGCCAGACAAAATGTTCGCCCGCTAGCGAGAATCGGAGCGTGCAGGGCTTTGCAGGGTTTTGATGTGGGGAAGGGCAGAAAGCCGGGGCAGAAACTGAGCAGCCAATCAGCTGCCGAAGAGAATGCCGTTGACATGATTCGCTGAGACGAGACCAGCCATTTCATTTGTCCGAGACTCCGTTTGTCCATGCCTCGGCCTCGCTGCCCAGCACTCCCCTTCAAAGCGTCAGCCTTGTGCACGAGGCCAATGGTCCAAGAAAAAGCAAGTCTCGTTGCCGGACACCGTAACACACTCACCTTCTCCATCAACACCGCCGCGTGTTCCACAGACCAGGGAAAGGGCTTTGCAGCAACAAGCGCACGAATCAAACCCCCTCAATTCCGCTCCTCGGCCCTTCCGTTGGACGAGATGGCGGGGCGGGGCTCACGCAGGAACCATTTCGCGACAGTCACGCGATAAATAAGAATACTTTCACCTCAGCTGCTGGATAGACTCACATCCCACCTTCTGTCACTACCTTTCCCCTTCCGTTCTCCTTCTCTCTTGTTGTCCCCAAATACCCACGAAATCAGCAGCTCGGAGACAGTCGCCCGAACCCCACTATTCCTCGAATCCCGACACAATGGCAGGAGCAGTCCCCGTTGCGAAGTCATTGAAGGACATATATACAGAAGATGCGTTGCCTATACAGACGGAGAGGTGGGAGAAGCTTTTGAAGCAATTCGCGGCCAATTACGGCAATAGCCCACAATTCGTCTCTCGCTCACCAGGCCGAGTCAACATCATCGGAGAACACATCGACTACTCCCTCTACTCTGTCCTGCCAGCAGCAATTACCGCAGATGTACTCCTCGCAGTCTCGGTCATTGAGGGAACCTCTACCGATTCCTACAAGATCAAAGTCTCCAATGTTCAGTCTTCGAGATTCCCTTCCCACGAATTCGACATCCCATACAACTCGGTAGACATTGACGCGACGGTTCACGAATGGACCAATTACTTCAAGTCGGGTCTGCGAGGGGCATTAGAGCTTTTGCGGAAGAAACACGGTGCGGATTTCAAACCGAAGAGCATGGAGATATTGATGGATGGCACGGTACCAGCAGGAGGTGGACTAAGCAGTTCAGCAGCCTTCGTCAGCGCATCTGCTCTTGCCGTTATGTTTGCGAACGGAGAGACGGCAGTTGACAAGACTGAATTGACAGAGCTCGCCATTGTCAGTGAACGCGCGGTGGGTGTCAACTCAGGAGGAATGGATCAATCCGCCTCGGTCTTCTCTCTGCGCGGTTCCGCTCTTCTGGTCTCTTTCGTCCCATCCCTAACAGCGCGGCCCATCAGATTCCGGAAGACGAACCCCGAGCTCAACTTCGTTATAGCACAAACCTTTGTCACATCAGATAAACAAGTCACGGCACCTGTATGCTACAACCTTCGAGTCGTAGAATGCAGTTTGGCAGCCGAATACCTCAACGCGGTTCTGAACCAGAAAGGTACACCCCTCCCCAAAGACTCCGGACCCCTAGGCGTTTCCCTCCGAGGCTTCCACACAAACTACTTCGCCGACTCTGCCATCCCCTTCGAGAAACAACTCACAAAACTCATAAATCTCACAAAATCAACACTCACCCAAGAAGAGGGTTACACGCGCGAAGCAATCGCCTCCGTCCTGAAAATGACTGTCCCACAACTAAACGCCCGTTTCACCTCAACCGTACCTATTCGAGCAGAGAAATTCAAACTTCGCCAAAGAGCACTGCACGTCTTCTCCGAAGCCCTCCGCGTGCTGCAATTCCTCTCCGTCCTCGAAAATCCCTCTGCTTCCCTGTCAGCCGACTCGGGCTCCTCAACCGAAACCTTCAACAGAAAACTCGGTGATCTGATGAACGAGACGCAAGAGAGCTGTAGAGCGGACTACGAGTGCAGCTGTCCCGAGCTCGATGAGCTTTGCAAGATTGCGAGGGAGGCGGGCAGCTGCGGTTCTCGGCTGACCGGCGCGGGATGGGGTGGATGTAGCGTGCATTTGGTGCCTGGGGATAAAGTGGAGGCTGTGAAGAAGGCGTGGGAGGAGATGTACTATAGTAAGAGGGAGTTGACGGCAGAGCAGAGGGAAGCGGCGGTTGTGGTTTCTAGGCCGGGTGGAGGGAGTGCGGTATTTGTTGTTGAGGGGGAGGGCGTTTTGTAACCAATACTCACCCTGGCTAGAACGAGAATGAGGAGAGGAGAAAGAGTGGACGATGAACTAATAGAAGTTTTGTACCAGGTTATCCTCGTACATTGAGGTTGTCGGTCGACTCGAAGCTCGCCGCCCGCTCGGCTTGTAAAAAAGCCCTTGAAGTACTTCTGGTGTAATCCTCGTCGCACTCAATGTACCAAGCCTTCTGGTACAAAGGGATGTCGATCTACTCCAAATGTTGCACATCCACTCGATGCTCTATATGTTTCTGGTACATTGAGGTGGAAATTGTGGAGTCTCTTTTCAGATGAAAGTGACGCTGAACCGCTTTTCATCTGATCATTCTTCTGAAGTGAATCAATCACCTGTACTTCGTATTGGAATCTGTTGCACATCGCCTCGATGTCCCGAACAAACCTGGTACAATGAGACCTTCAATTCCATGTCATTTACTCATCTCATCTATTCACCTTAAGCAAGCTTACTCTAAGCACCCTGAACTCCCCATACATAAAACTCAGCCATGCATAGCTCACATCACATTTCATTCCTGCCCATCCCTCCCCCCTCTGCTCTGTCTTCATCCACTCTCTCAAACCACACACCCCACAATTCACAACTTGAAATCACCATTCGCCTTCTCGCCCCCTCTCTCCGGAAGCGCAGCGATTTTCTCCGCGAGGCCGATCTTCAAAGCCCGCGAGCGCTCGGTGCAGAGCTCGTAGATGGTTGAGAGGTTGAAGGTGAGTGCGTGGAAGGAGGAGTTCTCTTCTACTAATGCTTCGAGGATTTCGCGCGCCTATATAGATATAGCGAGTCAGCAAGGTAATGCGCAACAAGAGGAGAGGGGAAGGGGGACAGACTTCGGACATTCGACCAAGGTAGAGGAGGCAGACACCGAGGTTTTGGCGATACATTGGTAATTCAGTCGATTCCGGGCTGGAGATGAGGTTGTTCCAAATAGTTACCGCGGAGGTGAAATCTGAGTCTGCCATGTGTGCGAGGGCGAGGATGACTTTCGCTTCGTTCTCTTCTTTCCTTACAGAAATGCAAGAGCGTGCCGCTTCTACGTCGCCTAGGCATAGATATAACAACGCTTTCTGGCTCTCCAAGGCCGAGCTCAATGATGCCGAGTCGGATGAGGGTGACAGTGTGGATAAGAACCTCGCCGCGCCCTCAAGATCGTCCATCTCCACCAACGCGCTCGCGACTTTGATGCCCAGCTCCTGGAGTCGTGTCTCCCACTTCTTAATCTCCGCCTCCAAAATGTCATCCACATCCACATCCACATCCGCCTTCTCTTCTCCATCACCATCTCCTTCCAGAGATAAAGTTAAGGTGCGGGATTTCTTGAGAGAGGTGAGCGTGAGGCGTGCTTCGCGAGCGAGCTCATAGTATCCCATGACACCTCTTCGAGCGTCGTTGAACCCCATTCCCTGCAATCTTACAGCCAAGACTCTCAACTCCCATGGCACGAGATGTCGTCCTTCTTCGTCGCGGTAATAACTCGAATTCAGATCTTCCAATGCCTTGACTTCCTGCGCCGCCAGGGCGGTCTGTCCACACAGCGTCAAGCAGGACAACCGCGTGTAGATCAAGTCAAAGATCGTTGCTATATCGGCTGGCAAGCTCGGGCTGAGATCCGGCGAGGTAAGAAGTTGAGCCGCCTTAATCGCTGCACTGCGGAAATTCCCAGAGCCAACGAGATCAGGGAGGGGTGTCGCAGGGTCTGGTTGCAGACTTGAGACTCGGAAAGGAGGTGGGACGTCGAGAAGTGTGAGCGGGTGGTAGATCTCAGGGCGGAGCAGAAAGGAGAAGTTCTTCGTTGGCGCTAAAGATGGGGACCGGGAGGGGGAAAGGGGGTTTTGGGAGAGTGTTGAGTGGGCGGTGCGGAAGGAGGGGGAGGTTAGGGTGGAGAGGTTGGAGCCTGGTTGTGGAGAGGGGAGGCGGGGGGTCATGTATTGAGAGGTTGAGGGTGAGAGGAGGGAGGAGGATTGGTGTGGGAGGGAGTGCCCGGTGGAGGTGGGTGAAGGGACTGGTATTGGGGCACTGGATATGTTAGTATGCACGATATATGTGACGGGAGGGGAAACGTACTCGCCGATGTCAAGGGGACCACGGGTTGAGCGTCTGGGGAGAGCTAATTAAAGTCAGTTTCCAACGTGAACCAGTTTTGAGTGTATGAACACAACGATGACGATGTTTGAGAAAAGGGTGAGTGGCGACAGGATCCAGATTAAGAGTGTGGCAGTGCTGGTGCAAATCCAGGGAAGCATTGTCCAACATCATCTTATCCTTTTCTTATCCTTGATGCGAAGTCATCTTTTGTTGCACGTCGTCTAAGCGCCTAGACGCCGGTTTGAGTTGTTATACACTTGTTTAAGGCTCTAGCCGCGATGGTTGAGATGTATGTCTTGAAGCTTCGCCACGTGACCTGGGCCATCACCCTCTGACCAGACGACACTAAGCTCAACAGAGGACACATGCATGCTTGCGCCATCTATTCTATATTTGGCTTCGACGCTGAGCCGCAGTACAGTGCACCGGAGCAGTCCCGAGGGCCAGGTTGTGGTATTTTCGATCCCGTGACCGACGTCGCAGATTTGAATCAAGGTTCCGACAACGTGCTTGGAACGAATAGGTGAGCTTGTAGATGACTGACCTCTGCCTGATGACCCATGCCTGGAATGCCTCTTTGGCGTTGATTCTCCTGATGATGAGGTCTCCATAGTGGGTGGGTGATTTGATGACGTTCTGTTTGAGGTTTCGCGATGACAGGAGGTCAAGCATTAATTTATACAGGGATGACATAAGTTAACCGAGATTTGCATAATGAATTATGAAACTTCGAACGAAAAGCATAACTTCTTTCAAAATAGCATCGCCATCGATATTCATGATAACCAGCATCACAACGGTGGATGATCTCAAAATTGTACTAGTGATGCCCGAATATCCACAAGATAGCTCTCAGCGGCCATCGGTGTGGTGAGATGTCGCGTGGCCGGCACTACATAGGGTGAAACCCAGTTTTGGACTTGAGGATTTCATGAATCGCATTCAAGCCGACCCTTTCTTCTTTTTTCTTTTCGGGCGTGGCACTGCCTCGAGGTGGCGGCCGGACTTGTTGATGGCGTCAAGACCTTGGATAAGGCTGACGTGGATAATGAACGGCCATCCAGCACGTCTCTGCTTCCGATAGTCCCCGTCTCAGTATAGGTCCATCTAACGGCTGCTCAATCAGCTGCTAACATAGCAGCACTATCATCCGTGACGGAGAGCAATGGAAGGGAATTTCTATGGATGAAAGACCTGAGCTTGCGCTGATCCGTGAAAGCTCACAAATCCACTTTGGAATGGTTGGCAGTTTAAACGCAAGCAGTCTTTAGCGAAAGAATACTGACTCCCAGAGAGCCATTATTTCAAACCTTGGAACGAGATTCTTTCTGCCAAATGGAATAATGTGCACCCAATGCCCCAAGATAAGGTGTTAATTATTTCTTGATATTATATGTCACGTAGTGACGTTGGCTAGAGAGTGAGGTGTAAAAGCTTGTCTATTGCGAGGATGCTCAAATCTATGACTATCGCTTAGAAGTATCCACTAGCCAACCGCCCAAACCCCCATCCGCCCACGCCTAAAAAAATCGATTTTTAATCACACCTTCATTATAATTACAAATCCTTCAATATATTAACATCCCATAGTATGTTCGACATTCTGACAACTATATATTCAATTTAATCTTGTGGTGCGGCTAGAATCTCCTGTTAAAGTCGAATTTTTATTTTTTTTGGTACGCGGCCGGCTTCCTTAATTTTTTTTGATGCGGGCGCGTACCAAAAAAAATAAAAATTCGACTTTAACAGGAGATTCTAGCCGCACCACAAGATTAAATTGAATATATAGTTGTCAGAATGTCGAACATACTATGGGATGTTAATATATTGAAGGATTTGTAATTATAATGAAGGTGTGATTAAAAATCGATTTTTTTAGGCGTGGGCGGATGGGGGTTTGGGCGGTTGGCTAGTGGATACTTCTAGCTCGCTAATGGCCTCAGTACTTCCTCTTATGCTAACTCGTAAGTATCGCCTCACTTGCATCGCAATCCAATCTGCCCATTATGACCAAAGGCGCGTATGAAGGTTGGAAGGTTAGTACAAGATCAAGTCGCAGTCCCTTTGAAGTCGACGTCGCAATTCCGTCTCAAACATGATAGATTCTGCAGTAGCATGACGATTCTACCCTCTAGTCGCTTACGCGCTGGAAAGGCAAATAGCTGAGGTTGCCTATACTCGTCCGTAAATAGATGCGTTGGCTTGGAGAATGCCTTCAACGCTGTTGTCGCGGTCAACAAGCGCACCGGCCCCCGTATTCCCATCGTGCAACTTGTCTTCTGTTGACAGCAGCGCTTCCATGAACAGCTAGACTACCGCATAGAGAGCGTCTGCCAGCATCTTTCCTACCCTTCCCTCTCGCGTACAGAACACTGTCCTCCCACTTTCCCTCCGAAGAGCCTTCGATGTGACGCTCTCTACGAAGACGAATGGGACCCTTTTGAAGAAGAAGTTTCCAGTCAGCAATAAATCCAAGTGGACGCAGACAAGCTTGGCTCGTGTCAGCTTACTGACCGGGATGCAGGGAGGACATATGATGAAGATCCGCCAAAGTATATACGTTACTCAATCGAATTGTAGGTCAAGCTGAACAACAGGGAGGTATCAAAGGACACAGAACAAGATTTAGTTCTTACACCTGCTTTTTACTGGCGACTCTTCCTGATGCTGAATTTGGAGAAGGTTCTTTTGCGCAAAATTGTAGCAAAGAATAAAACTGACAAGTGCGAGGATACAAAAATTATGATAACAAATGCCAAACGTGGAGATCCTGGTGTTACAAAAATATTTGATGACACAGACATTGATTCGTCAGTAGTAGAGAGGCAGCTCGTTCTATGGGGCGACCTATTTCGGGCAAGCAAGAAGTTGAGAGTAGATATATCATTCAACTACCTAGAGACTGGTCAGCCATCGGTCACATCACCGAGAAGGGCAGATACAAGACGTTCAACCACTCAGTAGATACTCACTAAACAAGCTACACAGCACGATGTAGAAGAAGAATCTGAACAGACATCCATTTGGAACAAGGTATACAGCTTCATGCGTTGTCTTAGACCACCATAGGCACTTTATCGAATTTGGGTAGTCGGGAAATCCCAGTTGTCTCTCTTTTTTTGAGAAGTAGTTCTTTGCAGGGGGCTTTACCAATTGCGCTTCATGTCGATGCAAGTAGCCTCCAGATGATAGATAGTCGAGTCGTCTTAGATGGTACTTCTTTAGCTTCTTCATTGATTTTCGCTATTAGTCGTTCTGCTTTGTCGTGTCCGAAAATTTCGTGAATTATCGATATAATCGATACCTCCAATAGATTCGAGTTGATTGAAGCCTTCGACGCCATTGACACTCTCAAAGAGTTATGCAAGGCTCCTGATTGAGCTATCGAAATATTTGTATCAAGATCCGCGCCATAGTCAATCAATAACTGGCATGCTTCGTACCAGTTGCTTTTGATGTCCTCGGGTATATATTTACTTCTATTTTCACGAGCACGCTCGTTCAAGAAGTCCATCCAGACAGTGTTCTGGTCCCCCTTTTGGTCAGGTCGTCGGTTTTTATTCGGGTCGGCACCGTGCGAAAGAAGTATTTCCAGCATTTCAGTATCGATAAGTGTGTAGATTTGATCCTTTTGATTCCTTGAGGGGGAATGAAATCCTACGGGAGGTACCAAAGCATATTCCCGCATTTTATCATCGGTGAATTTGCGGATTTGTTCCATTTTATTTGAGGGGGCTACGAAAGGTGCCAAAGCATGTTCCAGTAAAGTATATTCCTTGTTGTCATTGAGAAGTTCGGGGTACTCGTTCAGCATTTTGTCAACATATAATCGTAACCCTGCATGAATAGCAAGAGCTAAAATTGTACGATGGCTAAATTCTTCAAGTCCACCGAGGTCATTGAATTTGTGTCTCATACTGTTCCAGTGCCTTTCGTGACTGCAAGGATCGCCGATTTTACCGCTACGATAACAGAGGACACGATCAAATTCGTTGAGGAGTTTTATATTACTCTTGCCGTTGCGCTCCAGCTTCCGTGCATAACATATCAATTCGGCAGTCAGTGCTGATACGTCGTTTTCAAACTTGCGCTTGAGTTCGAGGTCCTTAGTACCTTGTGGCACTGGGTATCCTTTTATCAGTCCAAGTATGATATTAGACAGTGAAGAGCTTGTATCGAAAAAATGACCTGCCCACTCTCGTAGTTCGTTCTGGTAGTTATCTCGCAGAAAATCTATAACTGTTCGGTGTAGAAATTCAACTTTGTGGTGCATGATTGGCGGAGCATAGTTTGTGCTCCTGAAGTTCAGTTCAAGCAGATCGCTGCAACGGCTGTTAAGAAGTCTTTCCCACTTTTGCGCATTTTCCCATTCTTGTTCCCTAAAGATTGGTTGGATTTGCATCTTTAAGGCGTATTCTGGGTCCTCTTGTTCAACGAGCAAGTATTGTAGACCGAGTGCTGGAATCGGCGTCACTGCGTCCACAGTGATCCGAAATATCTTAGCAGTCTCTTCACGATGGATCTTGTCGATCCTCTCAATAATGCTGGCGAAATATTTCTCCAGTTCTGCCGGGAAACTATCCAATCGGCGCTGTAAGAGAGGGAATCCTTCTCTTCCCTTCAGATCTCTCAAAAGGTCACGAACAACAAGGTAGACCCATAGCCAAACACCCTGAGCCTTGTCTGCGATCTGTGGTACAAGCGTTTGACAACGAGAATCCCCTTTGGCGGCCTTCATGAAGATTTTATCTTGGGCCAGCATGTTATGCACGTATTTTTGCATATCATTATTAGTAAAATCCTCGAGAACCAGCTTCGAACTGCATTGTTCAAATACGTCTATAAAGGCGTTCCAAGGGCGGCTGGAGACGCAAATTTTGATGTTTGGTGAGGCAGCTAAAGATTGAAGTAGTTGCACAATATCTTCATGATCGCCATCGTATTCGTCGAGACCATCCACGAAGAAACAAAATTTTGAAGGAAGTTTCGAGCTTTTCGAGGCAATTGCCAAAGCTGAAGTCAATTCCTTTTGTGTCCACAAAACTTTTGGGTCCTTCGAAGATGTTTCCAATATCAGGGACGGATATGCCCGAAAGACCTGAAACAACAAGCTTTGGAGGAGTCCACGAATGGATTTCTGCATAGGCAGCCCAGCGTTCCAAAAAAAACAGCTTGCTGTAACAAGAGTTCGAGATCCGGCCCTGGTGGCCCAGGATTCCAGTGCGTTCAAGGTGGTGTCATGGGCACATATATATTTCATGAGGGTGGACTTCCCACTACCAGCCTGAGTCGCTTCAGTGACTTGACTTCTCTGTGACATAATGTAGGGATGAAATACCTTTCCTCTCACCCAGTAAATTCCACTGTCGGCCTTCAACCAGTTCATAAAGCCAGTTTCAGGTTTTTCAAACATCCAATTCAAAGTCATCTCATGTGCATCCTTAATCGTCTCCTCACGCTGCTTCATTTCCTCGAAGACTAGGCTTTGAAGAACGTCTTGCTGATGCTTCACCCTTTTACCTTCGTCCAGGAAAGACAGAAGCTCTTTGGATAGACTATCTAACCCGAAGTCTTTTCCCCGTGCATTTGATGTTGCCGGTACTTGAAGTTTCTCCAAGATATCTATTCTTAGCTGATTCAGATTCGATGTCAAATTTAATTTCAGGCCATCATCGACATGCGCAAGAGAATCGATGGCAGACATCACGTCCGAATGGCAGTTCCTATTTCACAGTCAGCTTCTACTTTGCTAACAGAGTTACACGATGACTTGCCTTTGAAGCATCCAAGAAGTTCGAGTCCTCAACCGCATATCCAGATCCATCAATCTGTGTTTCAAGATTTGTATTTCCTTCTTCTTTCCGGCACTTCTAAAAGTTTGATGCAAAGTCTTCAAGCCCCGAAAGCGCGCATCGTTTGGGACCTTGAGATCATTCAAGATTCCCAACAACTTTTCCGCCAAAGGCATGCATTCAGCTGCAAGTTTTCGAATAGTGTTCTCGCCAATCGAGTGCCCAGATAGATGTTTCGTCTCATTGCTAATATTTCGAATATCTTCGATGATAGCCTCGAGCTCATGGTATTCGTCTAGTGCGCCGTGCAGCGAGTTGTACATCTCTTTCCCGTCGGATAGAAGTTGCAGACCGTAGCCAAGAAACTGAGCAATATTCGCAGCAATGCTGAGGACGGTGAAGGGTTCTGCCATGTTGGTTGTTGTTGTTGACGCATCATGAGAAGGAGAGAAGGCTGCGAGAGCGTGAATAGGTGGGACTGGGAGTGAGGCTGTTGTCGAGGTTGACAATTGCGGACCGTGCCACCCATGTCTGCCGTCTGAGCGCTCAACAGGTTGCTGAAGTGGTCCGTGCACGGAGTGGTATCTGTATAGTACTTGGCTCATTCGTTGTCGCATGCACGATATTATAAGTATAATGACAATTATCTTATAATAGAATGGATCCGTTATAGAAATTCTAGCCAGAATAGCCTTATTAATCCCAGATTCAATTTTGGCAGAACTCTTCTAAACCTACTTGCTATCACGGTTTCATCCACCACAGCGCACTCGACGGCCTGCCATCAATTGTTGCCTCTTCAAACGTGAGTAAATTGAACTCGGATAATTCTGTGCCAAACTCAAACGTTTACTATCTTTAAGAGTTGAATGAGGTATTGATGGTAGACAGAGCAGAATTAATTAAATTGATATGTAGCCATATCGTGTTGGGTATTAAATCTACAGTCTTATATTTCGGTGTGCGTCTAATCTACTAGCTCACAGCAGGCATCAGTGGTATCTATTTTGTGAAGGAGTGAGGTTGTACAGCAGCTTCCGAGCCAGACAAAGCCCTGAAACACGAGATAGCCGCCGAAGAACCAACCCAACTGGATGCCTAAGACCTTGCCTAAACCCTGACTACTCCGTAAGGCCCAGCCTGACGCTCCTCGCCACGGCCCGCGCTCTCCCACAGCGGTCACCGTGTACGCATTAATTTGAACAAGGAAGTGAGCCTTTTACGTTGGCTTTTCCCCTATGTTATAATCGAATCTCCGCAGGCGTTGGTCATATAAATCAAGGATATATTCGCTTCAATCTCAGTCAAGCTTGGAGCTCTGACTCCTGGCCAATCTGATTCTTGCAGCATCTCGACGTGGCGGTGCTCTGCAGGTAGCCCAGCAGTGCCTAGTTGAGCGTGGGGGCTGATCCCACCACGTCGCCCTTGCGCTTCGCGCCTCATCAACATCGACATGTAAAATAATCTATCCGCGGAACAGAAACGACGCTTTGTAGCCAAGAATATACTGCGACTTTATGCCCTACAGCCTGCATTCGACTCGGCATATTGATGATGATGACCGTCCAACGTTTTGACCGGCAATAGAATGGTACGTCCCCGCGAGGTCCACATCAAACCCCAAACGCAACACAGTACTGCAGCCTGACCCAAATTGATGCAGTTCTCTCGACCTTTCTCTCAACGTAGCAAATCCTCCACAAGTTCCTTAGAAAGGGCACTCAAGCGCTTATCAATATCGACGCAGCAAACGGACATCGACGCGCCTGTTGATGTTGTTGGAAGTCTGGGGCTGACTCTTTTGTTCCAGCCTTCGGAGCCTCTGATTGACTTCATATTCGTCCATGGGCTAGGCGGAGGCTCGCGGAAAACGTGGGCTTTGTCGAAGGAACCATTACATTACTGGCCTCAAGAATGGCTTCCTCGAGACCCGCCCTTCAAGAATGTGCGGATACATACCTTCGGATATGCCTCGAAATGGGCCGAGATCAAATCCAGTACTCTCAATGTCCACGACTTCGCGAAATCCTTGGTGGCTGCCATCCAGGATTCACCTCATATGGGCACAGGACAGCGGACACCACTGGTATTGATCGGCCACAGCATGGGTGGATTGGTGATCAAGAAGGCATATATAATTGCTCGGGAGGATCCTCTTTACAATGCTCTCGGTGAAAGGTTTCATACTATGATTTTCCTTGGGACTCCGCATCGAGGATCCGGATTGGCAACGGCCCTCAACTATTCGCTGAAAAGCGTGCTCATGCCTTATGGCTCCAAAGCATATGTTGACGACCTTAAGGATGATTCGATTATGCTTCAGCTCATTAACGATGGGTTCCGTCATGTCTCCGGGAATCTCCAGCTACCTTCTTTCTACGAAGCAGTGGAAACTCAAATTGGGCCAACCTCGAGCTTAATTGTGAGCCGTGAGTCTGCTGTTCTAGGATATCCCAACGAATATAGTGCCCTGATAAATGCCAACCATCGTGGAATCTGCAAGTTTCACAGTCCATCGGATCCCAATTACCTGACCATCCGGAATGCGCTTGCTTCCATCACCAAAGATATTGTGAGTGATATATATCACCAAAAACGAGAAGAGCAGCAAAAACAGCTCCGTATCTTGGAGAAGTACCTTGGAGTACCTTGGAGTACAAGAGATATCTGAAGATGACCTTACTGCTTATGAAGAACGGCAGATTGAAGGTTCTTGCGAATGGTTGACTTTCTCAAAAACATACTGCGACTGGAGGGATGGTCATGCACCGTTAAAAGCAGTCTTTTGGGTCAATGGTCAGCCAGGGTCAGGCAAAAGCTTCATCGCTACACATGTCATCAATTCGTTGGGGGATCTCAATATGGACACGAGCTATTTCTTCATCAGACATGGCGACAAGTCTAGCTCAACTCTTGAATCGTGCCTTCGTTCTCTTGCTTTCCAAATGGCACTCATGAACTTCAACGTAAGAGAAGAAATCTCGGCAATGCAGCAAAATGAAATACACCTCGACCGAGACGAACCGCGGGCACTCTGGCGAATGCTTTTTGTTAGTGGCATTTTCCGAGCATCGTTTCAACGCACACAATACTGGGTTATTGACGGCTTAAACGAATGTTCCAATAAAAGCGCTTTGTTTCCTTTGCTTGCCAAACTCGATAGTAGAGTCCCATTGCGTATTTTCATCACAAGTCGCACCACCCCAACGATCCAAAAAGGTTTCTCACAACTGCAAAATGTGGCAATTGAAACTGCTTCCCCGGAGAACACCCTTGGCGACATTAAGTTATATGTCAAGAAGAAGGTAGAAGAGCTCCATATCGATCGTATTGAGTATCGGCATAAGATTACATCGACCATTATAGAAAAGTCAGAGGGGTGTTTCTTGTGGGTTGTGCTTGTTTTGGAAGAACTCGAAAGTGCTTTTAGCGAATCAGAAATTGGACTCATTCTCAAGGAAGTACCAGTGGGCATGGATCCATTATACGCAAGGACTCTCGAAGGGATGTCTCAAGCTTCGCGAGGGAAACCACTGGCAAAAGCAATTCTCATGTGGTCAACTTGTGCAACTCGCGCACTAACACTCGAAGAACTTGAAGCTGCACTGCGAATACAAACAAAAGACAGGAGTATTTTCGCCCTGGAGAAGTTCATATCGTCTACATGCGGAAATTTGGTGTATGTTGACAGATACAAGAAGGTTCGGATGATCCACCAGACAGCAAAAGAATTTCTCCTGCGTGATGATCTAGATTCCGAATTCGCAATCAGAGGCCGCGATGCTCATAGCGCACTTGCAGATACTTGTCTCCACTATCTGATTTGCAACGAGATGAAGGCACCAAGAAATCGCAAACTCCTCACGCCTACAGAACAACGAATCAAGAAACGGTCCCTCTTTGCAGACTATGCATGTACGTCGTTCAGTGATCACCTTAGAAGTGCGGATACAGCAAGTGACAGCTACATGGTCTTGCTTGATAAATTTTTTCGGTCCAATGTACTCAGCTGGATCGAAGTGGCTGCTGCCAAAGGAACCCTGAGTCCGTTGATCCTTACCGCCAAAAACTTACGAGGTTTCTTGGAGTCTCGCAAAAAGCATGCGGGGCCAATTGGAAAACACTATCAACTCGTTGCTGAATGGAGCACTGATCTTGGACGCATTGCAGCAAAATTTGGAAGGCATCTGTTGGAGTCACCGACTGTTATATACTGGCTGATTCCATCCTTTTGCCCCCTGGAAAGTCCTGTCAAAGTCCAATTTGGGTCCTCCCGTGGTGGTTTCTCGGTCGCTGGTCTTTCAAACACGGTTTGGAACGACAGACTGGCATGTAACACTTATGGCAGCGAACAAGCTCGTTCAACGGCGTGTAGTGATAAACATTTTGCAGTAGGATTGTCAAGTGGCATTATTCATCTATATTTTCAAGATACCTGTCAGGAAGCGAGGGTTTTGAAGCAGAGTGGGCGACGAGATCCTGCAAAACTCATGGCGTTTGACACATCTGGGGGCCTGCTCCTTTGTGCTGGAGTTAGAAGCATTCGACTATGGAATACGACGAATGGTGCAGAGCTTTGGAGCTCGACACTATCAATCCCACCAGTTGCAGTCCTATTCTCAGACGGCGACACCATGGTAATCTCCATTTCGATTCAGAATGCCATCACCATTCGCGACGTGTCGACGGGCAAGATAATCTCATCTACGACACAACAAAATCCATTCGAGACACAACAGCTTGGATTTCGACGGCCTATTGACCGTGCTGCAATTTCGCTTGTGCACAATTTGGTTTCTGTGGTATACCGAGGCCTGCCAATTGCGATCTACACTATGGATAACAACGAATTTCTAGGTTCATGTGCTCGAGTGGAAGAGGTTCGAGAGGGAAGAGGAGACACCGCATTGTTATCAATGATCTTTAACCCAAACCCGGAACTGAACCTCATCGCTGCTCTCTACCTTGATGGAGATCTCGCACTTTACGATACTATGGAGCTAGAACTTGTCACTCTGGTAAATGGCGCAGATGCAAAGTCTCTTGCAGCTTCCCCAGCCGGACGAACCCTTGCCACCGGGGATGCTGGCGGTGTCATCCAGATTTATGACTTTGAAACGCTCAGACTCTTGTACCGAATCGTGGCAGCAGATCAATCCATTCGAAGTATGTCATTCAGTACCGATAGCATGCGGCTTCTGGATGTTCGAGGCACTCATTCCAACATTTGGGAGCCATCAGTATTGGTCAGAGAAATTGCAACTGAATCGGAAAGTGTGTCTGATACCTATCCAGTTGACCCCAAGCCCGTCGGCAACAGAGAACTATACGAAAAGGGCGATATCACGGCCGTTGCTACCCACCCAACGGAGAATGTTATATTTGGTGGTATTGGCGATGGTTCCTTCCCTCCTAACACACGAAATGTCTGTTACCCATTCGCAAGAGGATAACAATAAGATTTCACCACTGAATTCTACTCTTTTTATCGAAACCAAGAATTCGGCACCAACACTTCTGAACAATGATGCGGCTTCTTCGCAGGCCCCAATGCGTTATTCGGTCTTCACAATCCCGCAGAAACATTGGATCACATTTTTCATCGCCTTCATAGCCTGGGTTTCCACACTCAGTAGCTTGATCTACATCTACTTTCCAGCCCTCAGCCTCATTGCTTTAGATCTTCACACCAGCATCGAAGGCGTCAACTTGACTGCCACGTCTTATCTCATCGCCTCAGCCGTCATCCCTTCCATTATAGCACCAGTGGCGAACCTGACAGGATGCCGCCCAATATATATGTTTACATTCTCCATTTACATTATAGCGAATATTGGTCTTGTATTACAAAAGTCTCTCGCTGGATTGAAATTGCTGAGAGTGGTCCAGAGTGTGGGAGTCTTATGGATCAATTTTCTCTTTCTTGCGTATCGCAGTTAGTTAGTAAGCTTGCCGCTCTTGCTCATGCACTAATCACCCTCGCCTCACCCTCGGCTCAGTCAACTCGCCTGAGTAACCTGAGCACCCTGAGCAGCTCACCTGAGGAAGCATGATCGGAAGAGCAATGTTTAGGGTGCTTTACTAGCGGGTAATTTTGCGTACAGTGCCACGGGGGAGCACTCTATGGCTAGGGTTTGGGGAAGAACTATTGCACACCAGTTGTAACTAGTCGAGCGCATGACTCTCCTCTTTAAAAATGCAAAAACAACGATAACGCTAGAGGAAGCATGATCATCCTGAGCAAGATTTACCACATCATCACGTGCTTTGACTTCTCGCTTTATAGCCAATCACACTTGGACTGGCCTTCTGTTCTGTCATATTATTTTCGTGGAGTTTAACGAAGATGCTCAGGAGCCCAAACAAGTTCCCAGATCCCAAAGTTGACGCTTCCAAAAATACCCCCAGTGCTTGGAAAACGACACAATTAGGGCGGAGATCATGAAAACTAGTCTGCATGATAATATGAGTAATCTAGTAAGGATAATGGCTGTTACAGCCAAACAAGAGTCTAGCAGCAAAGCTTTTAGTCTCCTCTACCCCGTACATCCAGTTTCTACAAGAATTATATTAATATGGAATTCATAACCCCTTTCAACAAATCCCTACTCGACTTTGCAGGTAGTCACATTCGAATCGGAAGCGTCGTCGCTGCCCAATCGAGTTTGTTGCCTAAAGTGAGGCGGAATGTGGCGTCCCTAACGAGCCCAACCTACTAGTCTGTGTTGTTCAGGACCATTTGCTTACCTAGCGAGCCCTATCGCGAAAACTCGACCTTCAGAGTTTTCTAATAAATTCGTAAATTACTATCAAATAATATACTTTAGCTTCTTCTTGAATATATTATCGAGGCATAAGAAATATTACTTAGTGGTTATTTAGGGGATTTCAAGTGAAGTGAGTGACTTTGGTTTTTGGAGGCCTGAAAAGTAGCTTGAAGAGCACAGACTAGAACTCAGCACGCCGAACGCCTTCACCGGGGGCCTCATTTTTAGCGCCCTCGGAGCCCTCGATCGCATGAGCTGCGCACTTAAGCAGCCACTTCCTCCCGCGCTCAAGGAACCTTATCGCCATTGCGGGAAACCCTATGCGCACGGAAGGTCTCCATCATCTCTGACGGCCCTTTGGGCCGTCACCGAGAGCAACGATCTTGACAGCATAAACCCGGCCCCGCCGGCCCCACCCTCCTGAGGTACTCACAATTTCTGCCTCAGAACTAGTCACCCGCCCAACACACTTCGTAAATTATCCAACAGTATCCCCTTTTAATTATCGCGAGGGGTCTCAAGAGACCTCTCGCTTTCAGCAATCTAGAAGCGTTTCGACACGTAGTGGGGGCCTTCCTGGATCTGCTCTTGAATCTTTCGAGACGAGCAATCCGGAAGGGTTCGGATTTGAATATCCGAATTTCGACTCTGGTTTGCAATTTCATATTGATCTTAATCTTCACCATGTCGACTCGTATACTTATGCATCCCATCAAGTATTAATTCAGGCGTCAGAAGATTTGAGCCACTATCGTCATTGCATTCAACAGCGAACTCCCATCAGCAAGGCGTTTTTGAGGGATTTCCTTTTTGTGAAGGCCTACATCCTAATACGGGCGCCAGGAACGATTGTAGCGTGACCATCTCAGAGGAACTCAGCCTCGATACCTTGCTGGGAAATCCACCTGGCCCGCTACTGAATCATTTGGACAACCAAGCCGCCTTGGAAGAGGAATTACGGTCTGCCGAGACAGTCGGCAATTTCGCTCATTCAGCTGTTTTGGATATAAATTTTGTTTCCGGTGCGCCAGAGAGCTCGGATCTCGTCCCATTTGTTCCTCTCCCAACCCGTGGACACATTCCAACCATTTCGCCCGCTGATAATTTGCTGTTCGATCTGGATTCTCGACCAACGATTTCAGAAACCCAACACACAACCCCGACAACCCGACAACCCGACAAGTTCGTTGTCGAGCATTCCTTCACCTGACTCCGGGCCAGTGGACTCTGCTCAGCCATCGACTTTTCCTAACGAGACTGGCATCACGTGTGCATGGCTTGGCTGTCAGAAGGTCTTTAGCACAGTGAGCGATTACAAGTAAGTCCTGGATTTTCCTACTTCAAGAGACAAGCAGAGACTAGCTTGTCCAGTCATCATTGCAAGAGCCATACTCGCCCGCACCAGTGCTCCGCATGCTGTGCAAGGTTTGCAAACAAGCGGCATCTCAATCGGTATGTCAACGAATGCCACACGCATGCAGAAAAGTACTATTGCCCAGTTGCCACTTGCAAGCGATCTAAAGCTAGCGGCAGGATGCTTCCTTTCCTACGTGAGGACAATTGCCAGAAGCATATGAAGACGCATCGCTTGCGGGGCCTTCAGCTGATATGGTGCGATATGGACGAGTCCACGAAAAACGTTCGACTGAAGAGGAAGATCGAGAGACAAGCTGGTTTTTAGAGAGTTCCATACATTCGTTGTGCGTGGAGGAACGTGGTTTTGTGGAACGTGGAAGAGGCCATCACGTGAAGCTATCATCTCTTTCATCCGGTCACTACTGAGACCTTCAAACAACTCTGTCTTTAACATATGTTTCAAACAAATACAAGAATGCGGGGATCGTTTTGCAAATTGATTTATTTCAATGACATCTTATGACACTTCGCCATTGGTGCCAACGGCGTTGAGGCACTTCTAAATCTTTACGTTAGGCGCAGGGAAGAATCGGAGATACCGAAACTCAAGGATCGTGATAGGAAAGAATAGAGTGAGAGGACGGAGAAGGAATCTAGTGAAAATGTTACAACAGGGTGTGGACGTTTAAGCATAATTTATGCATGGATGACATAAGCCAAGCGAGTTTTACATAAAACAAAATATGCTTCAGATGAACCCAAACCGTCTTTTCACAACATCACTTCAAGATCGCAGGATCATGGAAAAGCGGCAGTAGATACTTGCTCTGAATGATCTCAAAGTATCGGTTGCTTCTCGCCGTCCAGACCAGCATCTGGCAACAATCGCATGCACCTCGATCACTTCGGTCCTCTCCTCGGTCCTCTCCTCGGTCCTCTCCTCGGTCCTCTCCGAAATCCCACCACACTCTGTATCACCAGCCTTGCGCCTGCTTCAGGGGCACTATTTATGTTTGCGGCGAAGGCAATTTGTCGATTTCGAGTGATCGCTTGAAGATCTACTGTATGGGATCTGGGAGGTCCTCTGAACAAGCGCAAACATCCGAGGGCCAGAGCGGTCTTTTCTTCACATCACGCCGCACGTCCGTGATGTTGAGATTGAAGTGTTGCGAGGTCTGGACCCGAACGGTGCCTGCACTTCTATTGGCCGCTTCGCATTTTAAGATCTTCGAAATATCATTTTGAGCATGGATCCGCTTCCTCCTTGCCCGATCGACTTGATAGGGGCGATTTTACTTTTTCAATGCGTTTTCCGTTCTTGGGTGCAACAGGGGCCAGCGCCGAGCTTTCCCAGCCACAGTGCACAATCAACCCACAACTAGCTTTGTGTAACGGCCGCCAACGCAGTCTTTTTGCTTTAGTCTGGGAAAGTGGAAGGAAGTGGCGCCGCCCTTTCTCCAACTTGGGGTCGAGCTCCACGTGTGAGATCACGGCAATCTCAGACAAAAGGTCAAGTGGGGAGAAGCATTTCAGCTGGCAAGGGGGTCTCTCGGGGATCAATCTGCAGTTGCGGTCCCCGAGACGCTGGTTCGCTAACCAGCCAACGACATCTCCGGGATAAGCCAGCATAGGGTTACATTTGCTGGGAGTTTCCGCACGTGATTGCCGGATGAGGGAAAAGTGGCTCGCTGCGGCTGAGACATATCGGCTCATTCCCGGATTCGGGGGCCCCATTTTCACCGGTGGTGTGGAGATAGCCTCAGCTCCTGACCGGGATGTCTTAGAATCGATAGATCGCGCGATCCATTTGTCAACACAACGAGGGGTATCCCTTGCACATAAGAGATACGCTTCCCCTTAAACTGCTCTTCCCGCAGTAAATTATGTTTCCGTATTTTTGGGCTTGAGACATGAATCTGCATAGTTCAATGGTTTTCGTTGTCTCGAGATGCTATGTTTCAATGTCGCGCTCTTGTATTTCTTCCTCTTGTTTAAGCCCGCAACGGCTGTGCAGATCACGAACACAAATTACGATGGAATCCAAACAGGGAGACCGTTTACGGTCACTTGGACAGGTGCATCGGGCTCGGTGACAATGTTGTTGAGGATGGGCAACAGCACCGACCTCAGTAAATTAAATGCAATGGCCATTTGGGGTACGTTCCCTCGGATCTCGAGAGAGACCGTGATACTAACTGACTCTCGCAGTTGATTTGACAGGGCCGTCCTTCGTCTGGACTCCTGGACCCATCCTTCCCACCGGCCCATATCGAATAGAACTTGCGGACACAGCAGTTGAGCCAGTGTACTCACCTCAGTTCCAGCTCACAAATGTCCCTGTCACAACCGTATGTTCAGATTGAATCGGAGTCGGTTCTGTCCTTACTGACTCTATTCCTCCAGACATCGAGCTCTACCATCGCATCCCAAACAAGCGCATCCATATCACGATCCTCAGACTCGACACTAACACCATCCACCCCTTCCACCGAAATACAAACTTCAACAGCAACATCATCAAGCACAGCGGCAGACAGCTCCGCAGCACAGATGGGCACACCAACACGGCACCAGCAAAAGACAGCTATAAAAGTAGGCGTCGCCATAGCCTTTCTCTTCCTCATAGGTCTTACAACCTATTTCGCCATCTCCCTCATCCGGCAGCGGATCGCGCGCAAAAAGCGTCTCTCCCAAATTTCAACATCAACAACTCCACCGCATGGAGATGGTGTCATCCCCAAAGATACAGATCTCGAGCACGGGCGAGGAGCAGAGATGTCAGGCGCGTTGGATAACGCAGGAAGTGTCAGCGCTGGAGTCAGCAGTCCGACGACGACGACGATTGGTAGTAGGAGGACGAGCACGAGGCCAACGACGGGCAGTGATATTGAAATGGCGGATGTGATGGAGGTGGAAGGGTCGCAACCAGAGCCAGAGCCGGTCGAGATCGGCAGTTCTGGATATGGAAAGGAGATGAGTGGACAGGAGAAGGAGAAGGCGGTTGAGATGGAAGCGAATCAGAGGATTAGGTTTGAGGAGAGGAAACGACGGCGAAGGGGGGTGAGGTTGATGGTAGGGAGGACGAAGGTTTTGTTTTAGCGTATATACATCAAGAAGAAAAAAATGGGAAAATTAATTTGAATAGCCGAGGTCCTGTTGCGCCGTGAGAGGAGATTCTGGTTCCTGCGAGTGCCAGGACGGGGTAAGACTTTACTCATTGGGGAGTCTGCCGTATTTTGGTTGACCTGAAGGTTGTGAGAGTAGTCTCCGTCTTCAACAGTTCCATCTTTCCTTGTGATGACTCAACCTACTCTGTTCTTCTTATCCTCTTCCCGTCTGTTCTTCAACAATCTTCAAGGACCTACAAATCTGCGAGTCACTCAACCAGCTTCTATTCAACTCTCGACGCAAGCTATTCTTCATCGAATCGGCCCGGGGACAGCACTCCACACCCGGTGTCGTGCATGATTTGAGAAGTCCTCAGTTCCAAGCATGCTTCCGGAAGCAAGATATAATGATATGTCGGTGTAAAACCCCACCACCGCGGGTGTGACGGCACGCTGCCATACGACTTCGGTCCGTCCCCTGTCAACCCGAATGGTCGGTATCCTGCCCATGGTCTCTGCCCATGTTCTCTGTTGGCACGATTTGAGAATTTTCATTGGCTGAAAGCGACTTCATAACTTGCTTACGGAAACGGCGAGTTAGCTACTAGGGCATCTCCACCTAAGCACCCTCTCCAACACGTAACAACATCATGTCAATGACACACAACAAAGAGAAACAACAATAAAAATTATGTGACTAAATATGCGAAGAACAGCTAGAAACAGTTCGGATTTATAGTCAAATTTCAAAAATGCGAGTAGCAATGAGAAAACAGGAAGTGTGACACGTTTAAATTGGAAGACCTTTGCTTCCATTCCTCTTAAGTCAGCTCTCGACCAACTCAACACAGCCATCTTCAATATTCGATTACAATACCTCGAGAAACTTGCCTCGAACCTCAAGATCGCAGCAATGAAGCTCACCATGAAGCTCGCTATTGCCCTCCTGGCTACTTCTGCTTTTGCTCTCCGAAATGGGACGCACTACACTGATTCAACCTTTGGACTCGTCCAAATTGCAGAGGACTTCAATATTAAAGACAAAGACACTTCAGCCGCCCCCAAAATCACCGAAACACCCAGCTGGGCAGGCGTGGTTCTCGGTCCACCACCCGAGAATTCGAGATACTACGCCGTGATCGGTTCCTTCACCGTACCTAATCCACGTCCCGCGAAGACTTTTGACGGCCAACCGAGCAAGTGGGTTGGTTCGGCATGGGTCGGTATCGACGGTTGGCTTGGACAAAACACTCTCTTCCAAGCCGGGATCGACTGGACCGTCAGCGTCGAAGACAACGGAACCACTAGTACTGCGTACCGCGCTTGGCACGAGTGGGTTCCCGACCTGCCTACCTATTTCCCCAACTTCGTCATAGAACCTGGAGATACCATCACAATCCTTTGTGAGACAAACTCGACGTCTTATGGAACCTGTGCAATTCAGAACCAGAATAAAGGAGTCGCTGCCCAGCAGGGATTTCATGCACCTGCTGATGCTGGTAATGCCACGAAGTTTGACCTGGAAGGCAAGTTCGTGGAGTGGATTGTGGAGGACCAGAAGAATGGGTATGGACCGCTTCCTTTCGCTGATTTTGGCAGCATTGAATGGTTCGACTGTCAGGCTGCGACCAAAGATGCTGCTGGCAACGATACCAAGTTCTCTCCGAGCGATGCACCCCAGTTTGCTGTTTTGACTTGGATGAATGTTGTCATTACAAATGTGACGACTGCGGGTAATAATGCCACGATACGCTATATTCCTCCGCAATAGTGGCGGTTTACGCACCTGCCTGCGCATCTGTCCCTGGCTGCAGCATAGGCCATCGGTATTTTGCAGCGGGATTGGTACTCAACCGGAATAGGATTTGCAGCCTGAAAGGGGTAGTACTGGAGGGTCTGAGAACATTGGATAACAATATACTCTACGAAGATCACGGCATAAAGTGACGGGACTACAGGGCATTTAGACTCGCTTGGGGCGCTCAGTGGACTATAGCGTGCAAATTGAGGGGTTAAGCCCGCTATAAGGCCTTATAACTCCAGGCCTCGTACCCTGAAATAGAGTATAAGACATTTGCAGGGTTATCGGAAAATACTCAGGGATTATAGCACTACTGGCGGAGCAACCATAGCACTCGAATACTATAAGGGTGGTAATTATAGGGTACCTTAGCGAACCTTCCCCTGTAAGTACAGGGATACGCCTTAAAAAGGTGTAGTACCCCTTACTTGCGATTTATAGTATTCGTTTAGGGCAGTAGCCTAGAAATATAGGGGGCTTTAGTGGTTGAATCTAGCAGAAAGTGGCCTGAAAGTGGACTTGTAGTTCAAATACCCTATAGTCCCGTTACTTTATACCGTAATCTTCGTACTGAACTATCTCTATAACCATATATATTGATAATGTAAAATTACTACTACGAAATGAATATAATTGCAAGTATTTATACTAGCTGCCAGTACTATAAGCTTTCCCTACTAGTATAATAAATAACTGGGAGCTTTCTAGAACAAAGAAGTCAATAAAGGGGTAAGTGAAGTATGGGTGATAATAATAATAACTATTAAGTATAGCGAGAACTTCGAGAAGTGAAACAAAGAAAAACATCCAGAAGAACGAGCAATTAATATGTAATAAATAACCGAATAGTCAACGAAAAATTTAAAGGTCAAGGATAGTCAGAGAATATTAGTAAAGCACTAGTTAAGATGTACGACTTCAATTCTTTCTCTCTAATCCCAATATTATAATATTTGAGTCCACTTATAACCAACTTGCAAATAACAAATATGAAGCTTATTACTATAAAGCTATTACTTGTCATCTTCGTTACTACCGTCTTTGCTTATGGAAACTCTATATCCAGAAGCCTATGTCTTGCCAAACTTCTAGACAATGATGCTATTTACTCTCCTACAGCTACCAGAAAGAGTACTAACTGGGGCGGGGCTGTGGCCCAAGCTGTAGCCCTATATATATCTTACTATACCGTCGTCGGCTCCTTTATTGTTCCGGATCCCAAGCCGCTATCCAAGGCAACCGGAGAAGGGCTATGGAAGGGCTCTACCTGGGTAGGAATTGATGGTTGGGACGATGGACCCGCTCTTTTCCAAGCGGGTATTAGCTGGTAAGTTGAGAAAGCAAAGGACGGCTCGCTCGTAACCAGCTTTGGTGTATGGTACGAGTAGGTGCTAGCCAATTCGGCCGGCTTCGAGAAGCCTTCAAGATTTTGGCTGGCGATATTATTACCGTATCCTATAAGACGAGTAACTCCTCTTATGGTATCTGTACGATTTATAACCATAATACGGGGATTGTATTTTCGCAACCGATAACCGCTCTATCTTCAATAATAATACTGGTTGGGAAGCATACTGAATGGATCGTAGAGGACTTTGTAGAGGGCGCAAACGGCGATCCCATAAAGCCTGTTCCTCTTACGGACTTTGGGAAAGTTAAGTGGTTTGACTACAAGGCTGCTACTGTCGGTACCAAGAGTTGCTCTTCCCCGGAAAATACTTTCGTTATTAATATGAATTTCAACGAAACGGATTGGATTTCTATTACGACTTCTGGCAAGAATATAATAATTAAGTATACAGGATAATCCAGAGAGATACAGTTAATTGGGAATAAATAGTATTAGTATTAATTATAGATATAATACCAGGCCGGATAAGGTTTACTACCTAATAAGACAAACTTATCAAATAAACTTTATTATATCATCTAATAATTCTATTCTTAAATATATAGATTTTGCTTAAAAAAAGATTGAGATTGAAAATTAGATAGCAAAAAATCTGATAGACCTTAAGAATTTATATATATTAATATTAATAAACAGAAAATATTATTTCGGGGATACTTGATTATCTAAGAATATTTATAGGAAGTTTAACCAGTACTTTTCCAACTTCTTAATTAGTATCGGTATAAATTATAAGAACGAAAAAAAAGAAGCAAATATTAATTTATATTAAGAATAATATTTAAGTCCTAAAGAGAGCAAAAACAAAGAAAGAGTAAGTCTATATTATTATTACGGCCTGAACAAGCTATAGAAGTGGAATATAGGTATATTTATATATATTATAAGAAATAATAGTGCCCTAAAAGCGGTAAAGAAGCTATATATATGCCTATATATAGTATATAATAATTGTAGCCGGATTGAGATATAATAGTATCTGGATTCTTTTTAACTTTTCGAACTACTATAGAACCAAAGTCGGGGGATTGGGATATAATAACTGCCTATTATTATATACTAATCCTAGAATAAAGAAAACCTGTTTCTATTCGGAAAGGCAAGCAGAGCTGCTTTACTAGCGGGGTTGGGTAAATTAAAGATAAGAGTAATAGTAAATAGATTATATTTAAAAGGATTCCCTTCTAGCTTCCTTGAGAATCGGTTATAGTTTTAATATTATCTAAAAATAGAATTTTAAATATTATATTAACTGTAATACAGCTATCTTTTTGAGCCTCTGAGGATATCGTAACAGTAGCCGTTCTCGCTCTTCTATTATACTTACCAAGGCTCCTTGCCGGAGCCGAGTTGGGCTACCCTTTTTAGCCAAAAATTTATTCCACTCCCGAGAAGTTATCCTTAATTAAGAAGATTCTAATTCCTATCTTATTTCCTTTGACTTATTTAATTATATAATATAATACTTAAACTATATTTTTTTATATTATAAACGAACTAGAAGCAGAAATCTGAACTTATTTCCTTCCTAATATTCTCACCCTTATAGCGGCCGTTTGGTAGTATTTCCTGACCTCTATAATTAATACTTCCTCCTCCCAAACCATCCCAGACCTTCTATATCTCGAAATCCTCTCGGTATCTCAAATGGAACAACTTACTCCCTCCCATAGCTATTATCCTATTAGGCTTAACCCTAACCGTCGACCTCCTCAACCGATATAGACATCCTCACTTTCGACTTCTCTATTATTAACCCTACTTACGGATCTATCTTTATAGAAAACCGCCGAGCCTGGTAATATCTTCAAGGTCGATTTTCTCTCCTTGAAATATACAAGCTATAGCTAGACCTTTATTTTCCCTAGCTTTATAGGATTCGAGTTACTATATAATAAATTTCAAGACTACAAATTAAAGATTTGGGATTTAGAGATATATAGAGAGGAGAGATACACATTTTTAAGGGGGGAATCTCTATCCCGCTTAACCCGTTCCTTGGTATAATTAGTCTGGTATAAGAGGAGGCTAGGGAGTAGAGTACGATTCCGCGTTAAAATAGGTAGGAATATTAACTGCAAATATATTACTATTAGTAATATACTATATCTTCTTATAAAAGTAAAGGATATATTATTTAGTTATAGGGATAGATATATAGCCCAGGGACTCGGAGATATATACAGGATTGCAATTAAGATACCGATAAATATTACGGTTAGGTCGAGTATAGAGAAAGGGATAAAGCAGGTAGAGAGTCCGTATTATATTATAAAAATTATAGTATAAAGTAACGGGATTACAGGGTATTTACGCTTGTATAGGGGTCTTAGCGGACTCCAGGGTATGGTTTAAGGTACTGTACCTGCTATAAGCATTGTAACTCTAGGCCTGAACCCCTAAAACAAGAACTATACAAAAATATATGGTATTGAAAACCGTCCATCTGTCAAAATGTGAGGAATACCAAAATCGTTACGTTTAGAAAATTATACCAAATCTCAATGGAATATTCGAAACTTTTCAAAGGTGCTTTATATAATAGAAAAGAAGCAGATCTAACTTTGGCGAAATTTTTATAATAATAGAATATCATACGGAATTATAAGAATTTTTGTAATACGAGTATTAAAATTACGCCGGTCCTCGCTTATCGAGTTGGTCGGATTTCAATACCGTATGCTTTTGTAAGATATTTGCAAGGTGTTTGAAGATCTTCAGGGGTTATAATATTACTGGCGGAGTAACTATAGTATTCGGACGCTGTGAGAGAGCTAATAATAGGACCCTTTAGCGACTCTGCCCCTGTATGTACAGGGGATATGCCTTCTAAAGGTGTGGTACCCCTTGTTTATAGTTTATAGCGTGCTTACAGGAGAGTAGCCTGGAAATATAGGGGGCTTCAGTGGGTGAGTGTGGTAGAAAGTGGCCTGAAAATGGACTTGCAGTACGAACGCCCTGTAACCCCGTCACTTTATGCCGCAATCTTCGTACCTCGCATTAATATACGACGAATTTAGTTAGGGGACGTAGGAAAGGGAAGTATATAAGTCTAGGGATTAATACTGATTAAAGAGAGGCGAGCAGGAAAGCGTTAAGGGGCTTGATTAATGGGTTGGTTACGGAGAAGGGATTGACGAGAGAGGAGTTATATTTTGGGTTGTATGGCGGCGAATTTGAAGATTATAGAAACAGTGGGTATGCCACACTTTGGGGTTGCTTGTAGTTTGCCGTTGCGTGTATTTGTTGGGTCGCTGTATGTTTAATAAGATGAAGCATCTTCCAAAGGGTAAAGAAGGTCGGAGTGTCGTCCTCATTAGTGAATAGATACGTCTCTCACAATTCATCATTTATTTTTCTCAACCTCCCCTTCCTTCCTCTAGCCCCCTACCGTATGGGTCTTTTCTCTCGTCCATTACCCCTTTCCATTTAAGTCGTAGCCGAATGTCACGCGAACACTTTACCGCTCAACATCCAATGAAATACTACCTAGAAGTGCACTAGACGTTGCGCACAATGGTTTAAACTAAAATATATGCATGGATCGTTACCGATTATAATCCTGGCCATTATTCGATTCTAGTGAAGTGCTGTGGTAAGATCCTGGAAAACTACAAACCCCTTACGACTCATTTCTTGATGAGATGGACCATTACACAACTACATATCTATACACTCCAATACCACTACCCCAAATCATTGTAACACAGCAGAAACCGAATAATTTCCCACAGCGCCCGCCAAAGAATCCAACTCCAAGGTCCCCGTCCCATTCTTCAACCAACAAAGCAGAAAATCATGTCCCACAAAGTCATATGTCACCGCTTTACACCCCGTGTTCTTATTTAGCGTATTCGCTGCATCACACTGGTTGATGCATCCATCGAGATTAGGGGTCGCTTGGTGATCGAAATTGATTTCTGTGGAGCTCATAATATCATAGTCGCAGTACTGGATGAACTTGGCTCCGGAAGAAGCAGTGAAGATAGTACCGTTAACGTCGGGACAGCCGGTATAACCACTCGCAGTTGAGATAGGTGTGGAGGCTGAGGGTGTCGAGGCGGAGCTGGTTGCTGATGTTCGGGAAGCAGTTGATTGTGTGGTAGAGCCAGAACTAGATTCTTGTAAGCCCAAATCAAGCAAATGCATAAATTAAGTAAACACTGAGTGATGAACTAACCTTTGCGTAACAGGCGGCCCACTGGACGTCGTCTTCTTGTTTGCTAACGAGCCCCCAACACCACCACCAACTGCGGCCACGATCACTACAACCACAATCGCAAGAACAAGCCAGAATATTTTCCTTCGCATGCCTAATATTGGTTTCCCAGAAGGAGTTCCATCTCCACTCTCAACTCCAATTTGGGGCCCCTTTTCATATGAATTTTGCAAGGCTGGTATTGGGGCTTCGTGCGAATGCTGCCCGACAGGTATTGGAGCTTCATAGTGCCGTTGTTGAGATCCATCGTGCTGCACAACCTGGAGCCCGTCGTAAGAAGACATGAATTCTCAAAATCAAACTCTTGTTGGCATCACCAAAACTTATTTGGAGGAAGGGAATGGAAAGAGAGAGAGAGGGAGAATAAGGCTGCGCAAAGGATTCCCCCCATGAAATCTCGGGTCGGAAGTCGACCCCAACGAGCACCACTGGCACGTACCTTCATCGTACAGCTACTTGTAAAAACATCGGATTTTGGTGCTAGTTTCGCGAAAACCACCATTTCCCCCCGTGCACTGAAAGCGGGGGTGCCTTAGGCAACTACAAGACCCTGTACATTTTCGAGGCACCTCACCAATTCTACATCATCGTTCTCCCATACCTTTTCTTGCACGGGAAAAGTAAAACGACCCCCCCACGCGCCTCCGCTTAGTCGTGATACACCAAAATCTGGCCCGAAAATCAACGTTCTCTACTATAACTCCCACAATAATTTATAATAAAAAATTACAATTTTTCTAGGAGTACTTTAGTTAAATGCGCATAGCCCGACACAATTTTTAAAGTGAAAATACGTTAGTTAGCGTAGTGAAAAATAAACAAGGGAAGAGGTTTTCAGTTTCAATTCGCTAAAAAATTAAGCTGGTGTCCGCTAACAAATTTGGGCTGTGTATATCACGACTAAGCGGACGCGCGTGCGGGGTTCGTTTTACTTTTTCCCGTGCGCGGGGGGAAATGGTGGTTTTCGCGAAACTAGCGCCAAAATCCGATGTTTTTACAAGTAGCTGTACGTGATCAGACCTCACTGCTTGCAGCCTCAGCCAACCACCAGGGAAAACTTTAGAAGATCTCGGCTCGAGGCTTGATCATCACCTTCCAGCTACCTGTTTTGAATTGCATTGTGATGAATTGACGGAAGTCGACATCCTGTCCGATGATTTCTTCCAAGTCAAACCTAGTGAGGAAATTCGCTGCCACCATCCGCATTTCCGCCCATGCGAAGCTTTAACCAGGAGTCAGCATGTTGCATATGAAGATAATCAACGAGGGCAGAAAACTCACTTAATGCCAATGCATGAGTGCTTTCCAGCCGAGAAAGGGAAATAAGCATTTATACTAGAATTATGTCAGCCTCCACCAATAAATGCCAAACCCTCCATATCAGACGGAGCAGTACTAACTCAGGTTCAGGCGCTCCATCCCTATCATCGCCTTCCAGCCATCTCTCAGGCCAGAAGCGTAGTGGCTCAGGCCAATACTTTCCATCACGATGAAGTTCCCGATAAGACGAGGAGACAACGGTGTGTGGAGGCAAATCATATCCACCCAGGAATACCCATTCATTACCTGTGCGACGTCCCATTTCCGATGCAATAGGATGCAGCCTTAAATTTTCCTGGATACAAGCGTTCAGGTACTTGTACTGCTCTGTATTGCGAATTTCTTTGCTTGTTATAATGGGGTCATCCGGCTTGCGGATCGGGAGGCTAGCCAGCAGTTTGGCTTTGACATCTGGGTTTCGAGCAACTTCCAAGAAGAAGCATGCAATCGTGCCCGACGTCGTCTCAGTTCCTGCCAGCAAGACCTCGGACATCTGGTCCACAATTTGCCGTGTGGACATTCGCGTATCATCGGCAGGGTTCATGCCTTCTTCAATCATGTGCTGGAGGAGGTCAGGACGGGAATCTTCACTGTTCGTCCTACGTCTTTGCACTATATGGTCGATAGCAGTGATCATCTACGCAGGCCAGTCGAACTCAAGGTTTATACCGAGAGCGCGGAAGAAACGCTTCAAATAGACATTCTAGGGTTATTAGTTTTATCTATCCAGGGGAAGAATAGTTCAATTACTTGATATCTTTTGGCCAGGCCGTCAAAGATGGCTCGTGGAATGGACTTCCATATACGGTCTTCCACGCCTACTTCTGCTTTCTTGTCTGGATTCGTTTGCCCGAATGACTTTCCAAACGAGCATTCGCCCATGCTGTACGGACATACGTCAGTGCATTCACCAAGCTACAAAAGTTTATGTGGGCTTACATATCAAGAGCAACATTGTGAATATCCTCCATGAGGTCAGTCTCTGTACCGTAATAGTTTGCATGGTCTTGGATGTCCAATTGGACAGCAATTTGGTATTTCCGAAATAGATCATTAATGCATTGGCTGAACAACGTATCGAGTTTGTCGACATATGCCACGGTGAAGGCTGGCGAGAGAAACTTCTTGAGCTTTCGGTGAGGAACCGGTCGACTACTACGCGTTAATTTCACGAGGTGGGGTAACGGTGAATGGATCTTACATCTCGCCAAAGAGACCTGGGTAGTGTCGGTCACGAGATATCTCAGCATACATAGCAACCTTAGGTAGATCAATAGAAACCAGTATCTGTCTCATGCACTCTTTATCTGAAATCCAGACTTGACGAGGACCTAGCCGGACCATTGGACCGTATTGTTTGTGAGCTGCCTCTGCCATTTTCCAGACTCTCCCAGTAGCAACTGGGCGTCTCTGGTAAGCAACTATGACAGAAACGTTAGAGAGCTTAACGACTTACAACCCCATTTTAAGTGAATAGTTGTCAAGGTTGCGTACCATCTTTACATCATTAGCAAGCGCTTCCACTCAAAAGACATGTAAACTTACGGTCCAGGGATCTTAGAGAGTGGAGATCTAAGAGAAATGATTACATTTCTAATTTTTTGGGCGATGAGCAAGATGAGCAGCAGACACGTTGCTAACTGATAGATTGTCCACGAAAATTTCGTGTCGCCGATATTGAAAGCCATTGTCACGAGCACAAGGTCATTTCTCTAATTCGAGAAAAAACCCAAAGTCAGTTGAAATTATTACTGGGTTCAACTTTGAAGCATCTTCACGAATCAGGAGCAAAGTTAAAATAAAAATCGGCTAAGCTTTTAACTTTCCGCTTAATATTTCCTTTCCTCCGTCATTAGTGCTTACTGGTTTTGGGAAAATGTAAAAAGACCCCCCCACGGGTGTCGATTGGGGGCCGGACTAACCTAAAGTAGAGAAGAACACCAAAAAATCTAGTTTTCCTTTAAATTTAATTTACTATATAAAGAATTATTATAATTTAATTATTTTTTTATATTATAGAATGCTAGATTATAAGCTAATAGGATATAAAGCTTTTATTATATAATAATTAGTAAATTTAAGAAAATTTAAAGAAGGTAGGGAAAGTCGGAATTTTTAAGGCACTATGAGAGCCTGAAAATTTAGCGATCAAGCGCCTGGAACTAATTTATCTCGTGCGCAATTAACCGAGATCCAAGGTCAACACACGACCAGAGTCAACGCACGGTCATTTTACACCAAAACTCCCAATTTTTGAACTTTAATAAATAAGGAACTAATAACCTAATTAACTTTAAAATTTCTATATTACTAGTATACTAGTTTTTAAAGACAATTATATTATAAAAGTTTAATATTTATATAAAAGGCTTCTTTTATATTAAAGTTAAAAACAGAAAATTAGTAATATATAGTATTTATATAATAATTATATAAAAGAAAAATATATATAATTAATCTTATATTACGAATATTGGTTCTAATTAAAAGTTTAAGTAAAATATTAATATTATAATATAATTTATTTAAAAATTCAAAGTTTTTAAAAAATCTTATTAATAAAGGAAAAATAGTATTATTTATTAAAAACTTTTAAATATATTACGTTTTTAAATAATATAAAAATAAATATTTACTTTAATAAATAAATAAAATATACTTTAAATTTTATTTAAAAATACATTGTTTTTTTATTAATAATAATTAAATTAAAAATAAATAAAAGTATTTTTAATTGCTTTTTCTTATAATATTATAATATTATATAAAGAAAAGAATATAAGATAAAGAATATATTAAATATAAACGAATATATAATAATATTTAAAAGCAGAAAATAAATATTTATATTATTAAATTATATTATAATAAATTATAAACTATATAAGTATTTAATACTAGAAATATAATAATTTTGAGTAAGTTTTATATAAAACAGCTTTTATTATATTATATATTATATATTTCTTATTTTAAGCTTCTTTTAAAAAAAATTAATATTTTATTTAAAAATTAAAATTAAAATTTTTATAAGTAATATATAATAATATAAAATTTTTATATTACACCTTTATACTTTCATATATAGTAAAGCATTCTTACTTATATTAACTTCAAAGAATATATATATAATTATTAAATATTAAATAAAAATTATTAGATTTTTTAATATTTTAATAAAAGCTAAGTTTAAGGCTATGAAAAATTATAGATTAAATTTCCGGCTTCTTTTCTTTATAGAACTTAAAGAATTTTATTATTTTAATTAGTAATCATTTAATAATTAAGCATTTAATATCGAGTATCCGGCTAGACTTGAGCGTGCATTGACCTTGGGCGTGCGTTGACCTTGGATCTCGGTTATTGCCTCGCCTATTTCACGCCCTAAATTAGAGCTCTGATATACAAACTTCCTTATACCTATATTAGGAAATCTGATTCGAGACAAGGACTTAAGTAAGTACAAGCAACTAATTAGGCATTATTAAAACTCTGAAATCCATTGATACGTCTAATCGACACCCGGGGGGGTGTCGTTTTACATTTTCCCCTGGTTTTGCCCCGTTGTGGCTGCCATCGGTTTCGTCCGGCTCCGACTAGCTATTCCACCGTCCGCATTGGGGTCAAAACAAAACCTATTCAAGCTTTGCGGGTATTTTTGGGCTTTACTTCGGCTTGAATCCCGGCCCTCGTTCGGCCCGCGTGGGGGGTGGAGATGTTGCCTGCAGAATGTAGGTCCTTTTTGCCCCATCTCCCCTTTGGGACACCGCCCTCAGCAGGTGCACCACCCTAGGCTCCAACCTCACCAGAGGAACTCCTTCCGAGCACCAAGCTTTGACACAGCGGGAAGAACCGCTAAAGAGCCGATCGGCCGGTCGATCGGGCAAAGAAGGTTTATTTATTGTCTTATAATTTAGGGTAGGAATCGCGAGGCTCATTTTATATTTGTGGTCTTAAGAGCAACCGATATGAAGTATTTCATTTATAAGAACAGACTCAGTCCGTTCCTAGCTTCCAGGGCATCACGGGTACCTATTCCACCGATTGAATATCTCCGATCCCCTATAACCCCGTCAAATCGGCATTTGTATAACACTAAGCTATTGGACTGTCTCGTCTTTAGTCTGGCAACAGGAGAGCCACATTGAACCCACCCCGGAGAAGGATTTTCGGATTTTCCAGCCATGCCAGCCACCGAAGAAGCCGCATCACGACGAACGAACTTACGGTGGGCGGTCCGAGCGAACTCTCGACTGTCAGTGCGAGTAATCGATGCAGTAGACGAATTGGTGAGGTTGCTAGACCTGGCGTTCTTCAGCTCTCCAGACCTTCCCAGCGGGTTGTTATGGACAACACCACCCGAAGGTCGAGTGTTCCTGGTGAACTGGGAATCAAAATGTGATCCCAACAATCCGGTGAACTGGAAAACGACGAAAAAGTGGGTAAATATTGGGATAATAAGCGTCATTACATTTCTAACGTATGTACCTGTCATGGTGATGTGAACCAACTGTTGGATTCAACCTTAGCTCGACTTCTGCTAACATTCTTCTTAGAACAGCTGCTTCTTCGATGTTTGCGCCCGGCTTACCTGAAATCATGCACGAGTTTGGCAACGATAATAACAAACTCTCTTCGTTCGTTTTATCTGTCTACGTCTTGGGTTATGCGGCAGGCCCAACGTAAGCAATTGATGATATCTACAAACCCCGTTACCAAGGGCAAACGTGGTTCTTCCAGGGCTGTCTGACCGAAGCAATTTCTGTAGAATAATTGCACCACTTTCAGAACTATACGGCCGAGTCAAACTCTACAATACTACCAACCTCCTTTTCTTCATCCTCACCCTAGCTTGCGGCTTGACTCCAAGTCTGGGCATGCTCATTGGGTTTCGTTTTCTTGCTGGTTGTGCCGCCGCTGCACCGCTAGCCGTCGGCGGGGGCAGCATAGCTGATATAATACCACTAGAACGTCGAGGGCGAGCTGTAGCAATTTTCTCGCTGGGCCCAGTCCTGGCGCCGGTCCTAGCCCCCATCACTGGCGGATATGTGACCAAGGTCCTTGGCTGGAGATGGATATTTTACATTTTAACTATACTGGTTAGTGTCTCTCTCTGGGTTACCTTCCTCTTCATATTGTAAGATTATATATATCTCACGGTGTGTTCTCTCGGCAGAGCGGTATCGTGACGATTATCTCTATAACCTTCTTAAAAGAGACATCGGCCAAGACTCTTCTCGAACAAAAGGCAAGACGCCTACGAAAAGAAAAGAGCGACGAGAGATATATATCTTGTCTTGCGGACGACTTATTACCTAGGGAGGCCCTGTCCCGCTCGATCCTCCGGCCGTTGAAGATGCTCTTCATGCACCCAGTTATCTTCTTCCTATCGATCTATGTTGCAGTCGTGTACGGATATCTTGTAAATAAATCCCCATCCCTTAACAACATCGTATAGAAAGCATTCTGACGCGAAGCTGACAAGTATATATTCTTCACGACATTTACGCCCATCTTCCAAGACCAATATAATTTCTCCATAGATATAGTCGGTCTTTGTTATTTCGGTCTAGGTGTCGGCTTTATAGTCGGTGTTGTCTCCAGCAGTTTCTTCAGCGATCGCTTGGTGCTCTATCTCACCAGGCGAAACGGCGGACTCAGCAAACCCGAATTCCGACTCCCGCCAATGACCTACACAAGCCCCATAACTCCAATCGGAATGCTGATTTACGGCTGGGCCGCCGAGGTGAAGCTTCCGTGGATCCTGCCTATGGTGGGCACAAGTATAGTCGGCGTCGGTTTAATGCTAATGCTGGTAGTTGATTCCTTCTCCTACTTTGCTCCCCAAGTACTAAGCAGTCGAGAGATCGTGTTAATGCATGAATATAGATGCCGCTCCAGACATACCTTATCGATGCATTTACCCGACATGCTGCGTCGGCAATGGCAGCGGCGACGATCATCCGGTCACTTTTTGGGGCCACACTTCCCCTCGCAGGTCCACCTTTGTACGACAAACTTGGTCTCGGTTGGGGCAACAGCTTGCTCGCCTTTATTATAGTGGCCATAGCGCCGATTCCATGGTTTTGCATGAAATACGGGGAAGGCATGCGTATGAGATATGTTATCACATTTGAATAATTAATGAAGATATGTAAAGCCACTCGGAAAGAACTGTTTTATGTCGTAACGAAAACAAAACCAATACTACTATACTCTTAATTCCACAGAAAGAATTACTCATTAAAACCAAACTTGAGATATTTGTAATTAATTTCAAGAAAATCAGAATATTGGTTATAGGGGGTAATATCCCGGGGGTATCGTATTAGTAGATATGTTTCCCCGATATACTAATACGAGCAATAGCCCAAGAGGGGCCCCAATTAGTCAATGGGAGCTAGAATACGATTCGGGCTCCCGATTGGGCAATAGCATAATATTGGAGTATTAGGGCTAAAGGAGCTAAAACCCCCTTACTTACTAGTTTGCCCTAAATATATTCTAAGCCCCATATTTCTCACTTGGCTTAATCCTTAATATTTATGCTATAGAATAGCCTCGCTATAATTAGTACTAAGTATATTCTTAAGCTTTATTTCTCACTTCGCTATACCTCATATATTTATGCTATACCTTATAGTTTAATTTATTTATTTTAGATATTAAAGGAGGCAGTAATAGAGGTAACAGAAATAAAGACACTTCCCCAGAATACTAGAATATATAAGGGCCCTTTGCGACCTTACTGCCTAAACTCTGTTTATAGTACAAGTAGCAAGATTACTTTCCTAAAGACAGTTACATGAGAGAATGCTCGTGGATTAATTGCATTAGTTCAGAAGGTTGGCAGAACACCTGAGAAAGCAAAGAACAGAGCAGCTATTGAGTAAACACGTGAGAATGGAGCTATAACTAGAGAATCAGGTAATTAAGTGAGCGTGAGGGTACTAAATAGGGCTAAGGTAGCTATAGGAGTACCTAGAAACAGTGGGAGACGTGTAGAGTAAAACTTAGTATGGGTGAAGTGTCTTAATATATCTTTATTTATTGTCCAAGATACCCCAATATTACTAGATTAGGCAATTGGGGGCGCCGATTGCCCAATCGCTCGTATTGATATCTCGGGGGAAACAGATATACCGGAGACTCTTGCACGACACTGATATTCCTCGTATTGATCTGATGACTAACTGACTTGGGTTGTGCAGTCCAGTGATATCACCCATCCAGTGAGCCTAAGACCGAGTTGCAACATGCTCTAGTACAAATTCAGTCCGAGACTGAGCAATTGTCTGCAGCCATGCCGGAATGGCCAGCAAGAATCAGCAGCCACCGATATTACATCTGCCAATACGCTCTATCCAAGTTGAGAAAGTTGGATTAACTCAACTCGACTTTAATAGTCGGACTTAACGTTGCTCTTAAAGTTCAGTGGCCTTTAGTCGGGGAAAGCGAGTTATTCGTGAAAAGTGAGCTATCTATACTCGTATATTTATTCCTTACTAAAACTCGAACGCTAATCTTTTTATTATATAATTATATAAATACATAAATATATATTAATATTAAATTTATAATAATTCTAATTCTTATTATTAAAAGATTTGATTATAATATCTAATCCAAGAAATACAAAGTACATTTTATTATTATTTTCTCTTTCTTTCTTTACTTTCTCTTCTCTCTTATTTCCTAATTTTGTCACGAACCTGCAAAGGGAGCTCACGAATGGAGCGCTTGCGAGGGAATCGTTTATTGAGTATTCTAAGGTAAGGAAAGAAGAAGAGGTTCAAGGAGAGAACCGAGCTTAAGTACAAAGTGTGCGCGCGTAGCTTAGCGAGCCGCGCTAGTCCCAATTAGGTGCGGAGCACGTGACGTGACGAGAACTGTCACAAATTTGAAAGTGCGCTATAAAGGCTTTATTACATGCCTGGAAAATATAAATATATCCTCAAACTTCGTCTAGTAATAATGAGTATAATATTTTATATTTAGACAATATAGAAACTATAACGGATGCTTGAGGAGCCAAAGAGTACCCTTCTTAAATATGCTTTGGCTAACTTAACATTGCGCTAATAGCTTCTAGCTCGGCTCAGGTTAGAGCAGTTACTGCTCAGGTCAAAAGACAGAAATGAACTTTCGTGAGGTCAGTTTTCGTCTGAGATTATATTAGTAATACTGCTATTATTTACTATAATAGCCAATATGCACTTTATAAGAGCTAGTATATTAGGGTATATTATATAAGCCGTTTATTAAGCTTTGTTTTCTGCAGACATCTGTAAGTAAATAAGAAAGCTTTATAAATTCTTTTAGATACTATTATTTTATTACTTATTATATATTATTACTTTTTCTATATTACTATTAGAAATGCTTTCATTATTAGTTAGCTATAAATACGCAGTAGTAAATACCCTCTCCTCTCTTATCTAGCTATTATAAAAACTTAATTACTAAGAAATTACTCAAAGTTTATACTTATAAAATAAATAAAGATAAGTACCTTACTAAATACAAGTTATAGCTTGTAATTTGTAATTATTTATAAGTATTCTAATTTAGAAATACTTATATTATAATATTAGTTATATATGTTTTTCGAGTACTAATAATTATTATTATTTGTATTAATCTTAATATTAAATAATTTAATACTATTAACGCGTTTTGTAATATATATAATATTTAATTAGTTTTTAATTAATTAATTTTTATTTTAAGCTAGTTAAAGCTTTTTATTATTAGCTAAAATTTCTGCTTTTATAATATAATTTAATTATTAGAAAATATAAGAATCTAAATCTAAATCTAGTATTAAATTTCTTATATTTCTTTATAAATAATATCTATAACTTTTATATTAATTTCATTATATAAACTATATATTAAAATACTAGTTATAATAAGATTTAGAATTACTTTTAAGTTACTAGTTTATTTACTTACTTTATAATTATTATTTAATTAAATATTTCTTTTTATATTAAATTATTTACTTAAAATCTTAAGAACTCTAGTATTAAATATTTAGCTATTACTTATAAATACCTCGATTATTCTAAAAATACTTAATTTTATATACTCGAATATAAAAGTAATATTAAATTTAAGTTTATATTTAATATAATAAGTAATATTACTTTTACAAATAATAAAACTATTAAATAAAGTATTAAAGAAAACGGTTTTATTTTCATTAATAATATCTTTAATTAATAAAGCTAATTATAATTTGTAATTATAATCTGTAATTATAAACTTTATTATAAAAACTAATTTCTTAGCCTTAGCTTATTTTTACTTTTAAATTATATAATAATTATAATTCTTTTATAATATTAATTTTAATATTAATTAAATATTTATTACTTTTTATAATAATTTTTAAATTATTAGCTTGCTTATAAAAGACTTATTAAAGCTTATAATTAAGCTTAAATATTTAATAATATTAGTTATATTAATAAATAATTAAAAAAAACTTATAATTAAAATAATAATTAATAACTTTATAAAATTACTTATTACTTAAAAATATTATATTATTTAGTAATAATTAGTAATTTTATTAATATAATTAGTTATATATTATTTATATTATAATAATATATATATAAAAATTAAAAAATATAAATATATATTTAATTTAATTTAACTTTAATAACTTTATATAAATCTTCGAGAAATATTTATATTAAATAATTAACTAAATCTAATTATATAATTATTTATATTTTTTGCTTTTATTATAGCTATTTCTAATTATTAATACTTGCTTTTCTTTTAAAACTTCTTTTAAGTTATACTAATACTTACTAAATAAAATCTCGAATTTCTTCTTTTAACTAATTATTTCCTTTAGCTATATTACTAAATAGTCTCTTCTTTATAATACTTCAGGTAAAGTAATTAAGGTTATAGCTCTTATTATCTAGAGCTTTCTAGGCAATTACTATTATAACTGCTTTCTAATAAAAATATCCGATATAATTCTTATTATAATTAATATTCTCCTAATGATTTGCATTTCTTTATCTAATAACTCCGGCTCTCTAACTAGCTACTCTCTAACCCAAGCCTTACTCACTGGTTTTATACCCCTTCTCTCTCTAATTTCTAGCAACGTCGCCGGATATACCAAGAAAACCACTATTAGAGCCCTGTATCTAATTATATACTCCGCTAGTAATATTATTATTATCCCAACCTTTTAAATCAAAGGATAAACCGAGGTATATTCTTACTGAAACTACGATTCTGGTTTGCTAGGAAATATGTGTATTGGAATTGGGGTTTATTTCTTGGTATTATAAAAGAATAAATAAGAGGAATGAGGGGATTGGGTTAGAGCCTGGATATACCAAGTTGGATAAGCAGGAATTTCTGGATTTGACGGATAAGGAGAATCCGGAGTTTGTATATACTCTATAAGCTGCTATAAGCTGTTGTCTTCTGAATTAGTCGAGGGCGTGATTATTAAATTACGAGGAGAAATAAATCCACTTTCATAAAGACGTGCACACCAACGAATTGAACGGCTCACATAGGCGTAGTTATTAAACAAATGAAGAGAAACGAATTATCCCATCTCACGAGGGCGTGTTCATTAAACAAATGAACAGGGGAAAAATCGCCCATTCTTGCGAGGGCGTGTTTATCAAACAAGCTCCAGCTCAATCCTTCCTTTTTCATACCGACGATGATAAAATCGCCATCGCCATCTGACCTCCTGACCCAACTTGAGTAATGACACCACAGGCGACAGGGAATAATAACCGATTTACATTCCCTATAGCTCGTGTTTACCGAGCTCTAGCATGCATGTGCCAGACGCCTAGATATACTCAGTAGAATAGGGGTCTTCAATCCTTACTCTAATCAATCAAGACAGTCCCCACCTATATGTTCTGTATCCCTTCCTTAGTACTACTCCTCTGCCAGTTACCCTTTTACTATTTCTAATTAATACCCCCTTATTCTGCGGCATTAATGCTTACTAGTTTTATACTTTATAATAAAGTTTTAAATAAGTTTATTTAAATGTACGGATATATAGTAGAGTTTCTTCCTTTTTTTCGATTAGGAAGATTTCTCACACTTGAATTGGGTGGCAATCACCACCGCCGTGGCTGCTATCTGGCCGACAGGCCGTTTCATCTTGCGAAAGAAAAGTTTATCCAAGCTTTATTTTTCCGGCTTTAGTTCTGCTTAAATCCCAACTCTTGTTTCAGCCTGCGTGGGGACTGGAGCAGTTGCCTATACAAGGTCAGTGCCTTGGAGGGACTGTCCGAGCACTAAGCTTTGATGCAGCGGAAAGAACCGCTGAAGACTCGATCGATTTGGCGAAGGAGGAATATTGTCTTACAATTTGCCCGTGTAGGGATCGTGAGCCTCATTTTATATTTGGGTTCCTGATTTATAAGTACGGACTCAGTCCATTCCCCGCGCACCTAGCGGCTTCTTCAGTAGAGAGGCAATTGAGTTGTACTGCTTGACGCGCAAGTGCAGTGTATTCCTGGTTAGACTTTGCGCGCGATTTTTGCCAATTGCATATAATCCTCCCAATCGTACGGCTTCCTCGTGCATGTGGTAGAATCAAAGCCAATAAGTGTTGAGCTTCTTCCTATATAAGGTTTCTTAGGCCGTTCATGACTCTTACTCTGTCCTGGAGAATCCGGAGGTTCATGTTATCTTGATTGTCATATGAACTTCCCGGAGCGGGTTGATTGATTGTGGGGATGCCCCTTGAAGCTATAGTCCAGATGTCTGCCATGAAGCAGTGTGGCATTCTGAGAGGGAATGCCAGTCCCTGTTTTTTTCTATGCCATCCATCCCGTAGTTGTCTTGTATCTCCTTCGTGCTAGCTTAGCAGCGCCCAAACCGAATATTGAGCTCTCACATCTTAACGACTATTGTGCAGTAAATTTCGTCTCTCTTTCTCGGATATTACTTCTGTCCTACCGCCGCCCGTCGAATTTAAATATCTCAATCGTACCTGCGAACTCGTTTCAAACATGTATGCAGCGATGTACAGACCTGTGAAGCCTGTTACCTCTACTCTTCTAGATACGGCTCAGAAATACGTTACGTTTGACGATGACCACGATGACGTCGCATTATCTACCGCGTTGATATCCCTTCAATCGAGACCTGATATCCGCGGCCTAATTGATTTCGCTCGAAAATATTCACCTTATTACGGCTCACTTTACTCGAACATTCCGATGAATGTTTCATCTCTGCAAGACTACCCAATTATTGATCTCGATTCATATTGGAAGGCAAACGAGTGCAAAAATTCTCAGGTCCTTACTATGCCACTCTCAGGTGGCATAGTTTGGAAGACAGGAGGTCAGAAAAACAGCTCCCAAAAACCCACATGTAGCAGGGTCACTGATAAATTGCCTTTCAATGTGCAGGAACCGTCGGCCATCCCAAAATAACTTTCATTTCCCAAGGCGAGCTACAAAGCATCAGCAGCCAACTGGGTCGAGCAATCATTGAAGCTGGTCTACTTTCGGCGGATCGCATCGCAAACCTCTTCTATGCCGGAGACCTTTATGGCAGCTTCTTATTGCATGTTCTGTCAATTCAAGATCTTTCTGTCCCATCAGTCCATATTCCCATTGGTGGATCCTGTGATCCGTCCGCCACGATCCAGTACATGAAGGAACTCGATGCAACTGTAATTTTCGGCACTGTCACGAAGGTGGTGCAACTCGCACAACATCTACTAGAACAAAAGGAGACCATGGACCAAATCCGCACATTCATGTTTGCTGGAGAAGCTTTTTTTCACGATCAAAGAACGGTGGTGCAGGCTGCCTTTCCATTAGCACGTATACGCTCATTAGTATACGGTAGCATGGACTCGGGGGTTATGGGATATTCAGCATCCGACACTGACTGGCGTTTGCATCGAGTGAATCGTCCGTTTGTCGAACTTGAAATATGTCCAGACAGCGCCGACACAGTCCCTACCACGAAGCCAATGGTTCCCGGCCGCCTCCTTGTGACGAATCTCAGCCGCCGGCTTCAGCCAGTAATTCGATATCCATGCGGGGATCGTGCGGAATGGGTAGATCAATCTGAGGGACTATTTAGAGTCCTAGGGCGTCATAGCGAGTCAGCACGCATCGGCCCTGTCTCCTTAGACGTTTCTCATGTCCGCGAGATCATTGATCAGGCTCTCCCGGGCGCATCCATTGCCGGAATCCAGCTCGTCTTAAATCGTGTAGACTCGTTGGACTCATTGACTATCCGTATTGGATACCGTCCACCAGATCTAGTGGAAGCAACTAAGGCAGTTGTTGCCAAGCTCAAGGACCAAAGGCCAATGTTTCAACAGCACGTTGATCTGAAGTTAATTTGTCCTTTACAAGTAGAATTTGTGGATGCTAAAGATTTGACATTGAATGCACGAACTGGAAAGTCTGTGGGTTTAATAGATCAGCGGTCTACAGAGGACGGGGCTAAAATTTGTTGCTAGTTAATGACTTCTAAGTATTTATTTAATTATGTTTATATATATTCTACTATTCAAAACGCTTTTATATATAAATATTGCGTAATTCAAGGGCCTATTTCTTTTTGCTCGAATGTACTTTAAATTACTTATATATTTCTTTTATTTAATTACGAGAATAAAGCTATATATAATTATATTTAAAGGATTTTATAAATTATAAAAATATTATATATTTATATTAATTTTTTAAATATAATAATATATCTTATATATAAGCCTTTCTTATATTTTATATAAAACTATAAGAGTAATATTATAAGTATTCTAATAAAAGCAACTAAGTTATTACTTTAATTAATACTTAATTCATTATATAAGAATTAACTTATAAATAGAAATATAATTATAAAAGAAAGTAAATAATAATAATAATCAGCTCCTCAATACACCCATAACCCCAAGCCGCAATTACTCCTTAGCTATAGATATGAGCAGCAGAATATCGAAATCGCGAAGCAGAGTTATGCATTGACCAACACTCCTCCTTCCCAAACCCTATCCTATGGTTCCCAAACCCGCACCTCCTCCTCACCCACCCAACCCCATAAAAGCACCCCAACACCCCAATTCTTGACTCACTTCCCCTGCCACATCCCCTCCTCACCCTCCGGATTCCCAATAGCTCGCCCCTATCTCATTACGACCACGTGCCCCCTAAACATGCCACCAAACCTCTAAAATATATACCCGCCACCACCCCATCCACCACGGAATAGCGGAACCCAAAACTCTGTTGCAGATCGCAAAAAGGCCGAAGATATCCGTACCGGATAAACATTTCGCTTCCCTCCCCTTCCTCTCCTCTTCCGGTCCCAAAAAAAACTGCTGTTTTGCGCGGGAGTGGGTTCTCGAATCACCCCCTTTTCACGTGTTGCGTTCTCGGCTGTTCCCACCCCATTTTCCAGGGTTTTAAGGGGCGAGAATCGCGGGACGGAGCGAAAGTCACCTGATATTCCCAGAAGCAACGCCATAGCGGCAAGAATGCAGGACGGAACGCGGAATCCCAAGGCGGGCTTGGAACGGAATTCTTGATAACGGTGGGCTGTTTTGTGGGGCAAGTGGATTCCGCGCTGCGGAACTGGTTGATACTTAGTTTGTTGCATACCGAGTAAGGTGGGAGGTGGGAGTGAGCTGGCTGCGGGTGCTGTCCGACGGGGAAAGGAGGCGGCTGAGGATGTAGCCGTTTCGTTGTACGAGTGCGGCATTAAAACAGCTCATTAATTAGCTTGACGGAACAACACACAGGAGCGGAATGCCGGATTCTTGAGATCTGCAACAAAGACAAGGTTGAATTCCGTTCTTTCGTTCCGTCTTGTACATATGGAGCCGGAGAGGGAAGCAACACGCGTCAATATTTCCCTCTTGTCACGATACAGTATCACGCCCGGGTTGGAGATCCATCCAAGCACTTGTATCCCCCACGCGATCTTGAAAAGAGGGCGCGGGAAATTCGTTGATTCTAATTACACGCCGTGATAGGCTCGGGCTTGTCTCGTAAATACACTTCTCCCTTTCCTCCCCCTTCGGTCGAATATTTACAAGAAAGAAAGGGTTTCTCGTCCAGGTTGTCTCGATGCTTTCCAAAGACCAAACCGAACCAGCCAAGCCACGCTAAACGATGCGTTAATAAGCCCCAAACGCCAGTATGCAGTCATTGTACAACATAATTACCAGTCCCCTCATCGCTCATTCCTCATCTATCATCGCTTTCCTTCGAATCTCTCATTACCGTGGGGCCTTTTCTTCGCTTGCTCGTTCTTCGTCTTCGTCTCCTCCGTAATAACAACGCCGACGTCGTCCGGCCCAGCATTCGGACCAGCCTTCCAATCCAACACCATAACCGTGTCCCTCCCCTCATTCACCCCCTTCTCCCCCTTTCGAAAATAAACCTGCCGCACCGTATCCTTGACCCCATCGCCGGCATCCACGAGCTGGGAATCCAATAACCGATAACTGGTCTTACTTTCCGCCTCCATCTTCGCTCTCGTCGGCGCCAGGCTATGAAGGACGTTAATATCATCCCCCCAAGTCCTCTCCACCTCATTGAGATCCACTTTCTCAATCGCTCCTCCCAAGACGCCGGGTTTGGTGCCGCTTATGTGGCCTTGCGGGTAATGCACGATCGAGAACCCGTTCGTCAAGACCAGATCATTGGGGAATTGCCATCGTTGCAGGAAACAGGTCTCGCATACATCAGCAACGAGATGCATCTTATCCAGTTCCAGTCTATACCCCACGGATTCCTTCCAATGGTGTAGGGAAAGTAATTCTCTTCCAGATTCGTAGAAGCCGGATAGGTCGCCGTGCATGTCGACTTGATGGAGGGAAGGGATATGGGTGAGTTTTGTGAGGGAATGCGCGTATATGCAATCCATGACCGAGATATCGCCTGCTGAGGTCCGCAGGTGCTCTTCGCAGTCCTCGGTGTGGTTTGCGATGGTTTGCGCGAGCGGCAAAGATATCATGATGCCTGCGCCGCCGAAGCCCATTAAGCCATAACGGTTCACTGCCCACCAGTCTTCACTCAGTGCGCCTAGGTAGTACGGCTTTGAGGCGTCGTATTTGGAGAGTAAGGCAAGGAGTTCGTGAATGCTGGGGAAGAAAGTGTCGTCGTCAATGGTGATGACCCATTGCGTTTTGGCGTTGCGCATCCTGTACATGACGGAGACGAGAGAGAAGTAGCGCTGTGCGAAGGTATGGTCTTCGCGGACGGGGTGTATCAGGTGTACGTTCATGCCGGCTTCTTTGAATTTCTTTTGAACCTTCTCCATCTCGCGGTCGTCGGCGGGGGTCTCTTCGTTTTCTATCACTATGGCGTATAAACGCGCCCCGGTATGCGGCAACCAACGGGCCAAATGTTTGACTGTATCCTTCAACCGAGACATTGTAGTTTGTAGGCCGAAGACCAGGTTCGATGCGTCCGCTGGTCGTAGTCTTCCGTGGGGAACATCCAGTTCGAGCGGGGGAAGGCACTTCTCGATTTTGACCGTCGCAGATTCCGCCAGATCGATCGCTGTAGATTCGTCAAACAGAGGGTATTCTTGGATTGAGAGGGAGGGTCGATCATGGGTGGGGGAAGTCGAAGTTATGATCTTGCGGGAGACATATTGGATAGGATAGTTGAACTGGTATTGGTCCAGCCAACCCAGATGTTCGACGCACGGTGTAGGCTTTGGAGTAGGATCTTCCTCTGGGCCTCCTTTCCGTAGCCAACCTCCCCTCTGTCCATCGCGAGAGCCGGTGCGCGCAACGAGCACGATCAAGGTGAGGACGGTGAGGAAGGCGATAAGGAGAAGTTGTCGTCGTGGGGGCATGGCCAGACTACATGAAGTCGCGGGGTGGTCGCGCGCAGATGCAGTCGAGGGTTGAAGTGGGAAGAACGAGTACGAGACTCGTCGTTCATGAGGTGAAGTCCTAGATTCACCCGTTAGCCCAGTTTTTGCAAGACGGCGACGACTTCTTCACATACAAGCAACTAATTTCTGGTGGCTGAGGCTAAGAGCGGCAACATCTTGGACGGCCCACTCCCCCCACTATTGACAGGCGCGGGGCCACTAACCTGCTGAACATTCCACGATAACTTCATCTCCTCAATGTTGTCCTGGCCAGAGAGGAGATAGAGCACGGAAACGATGGCCGGGAATGACGCGAAAAACACCCAGTGAGATTGGCGAAGCAGCCACCCTCGGGACAAGCAAAAAGCAAAGAGAGACAAGCATGCAGCAGGAGCGAGTAGTGGCTATATCTGGAAGAATTCTCTCTGAAGAGAAGAGAGTCCTCTGTTCATCGATGTCTGCTTGCTCGGTTCGACCCCTAGCTGCACGAGGCACGGAATTCCGCCGGGATGGTTACTTATTCATGTAGTGTTCTGGGGCGGCCAACACCTGCGGTTGGTTGCCTTCTATCTCCTCGAACGAGGCGCCCCAGAACATTAGAACTGAGGGGAACAGATAGCTTGTGCTGGTCCTCCATCAAGCTCATCTTTTTTGTCCCTGTTGTGGGCAGCGGGTTATCTTCTCAGGGATACGGTAGATTGCACTTCATTTCCTTGAAGCATTGCATTAGGGATCCATTTTCCAGTGCCCCTGTGTCCAACAATTTCTGTATGGACTTTGGTGGCACTATACCGGAACCGTCGTAGGTTAGCACAGAGTCCTACACAAGCACTCCTCAAGATTTTCGAGGTGCAGCGTTGCCGGCGATAGCAGATACATAAAAGGAAGGTCTGTCCGGAAATTATGTCTGAGAAAGAGACACAGAAAGTGGAAGCAAGACTCACGGCGCTCAGTCCTTTGCGGAACCGACTTCCATCCCGTCCGCGTGGGTCCCGCCAGCCCTGACCTGGCAGCATTCTGGAAGGCTGATAGAACGTGGTTCCTGCGGCCCCGGCCCTGGAACTAACGTGAAATCTGGGGGTGTGGAGAAATGGTTCACTCTCGATGGATGGGAGGAGGAGAAGTTCGTGGGTGACGTTGAAATTGACAAATGATTTGGGCACGAGAAACGGCGTGGCTTAAATGCAAGGGCTGACACAGTCAGACTTCGTGTAACTCAGCCGAGAGCGCCGGCTCACTCATGTGAGCTCCTTTGACTCCACAACTTGTTACTCCGTAAGCCTGTGGAAATACTCGCTTATCTTAGTGTCAATTGATAAAAAGGATATAAATATTTATTCTAAACTTGAAGAGAGACCGGAGTGAAATAAAGGAAGAACCCCGGATTTGGTTAGTGGCTTGACGATCGCCTCGGCTCGCCTCCCCAAACCTTACGCAGCCTGACTAGACTCAAACATCATCATCGACGACGCCTCTGCGTCAACACAGCCGTGCGACAATTGAAGCTGCACACCTACAATGCAATAACATCCATCTCAAGCATTGCTCCTGAATCTACTCACGATGGCCTCAGCCCCATCACAAGCCTCACGTAGGCGCTCCTCTCCGTCCGAACAACCAACACCACCTCAAGCTTCGACCTCGAGCAATCGACAATCCCCTTCCCCAAAAGACTCAGGCGTCGTGGCCATCAACGCCCCCCAAGCCGAATCTGCAACTTCCCCCACACCACAACCACAAACACCCGCGCCAGAGATACGAAGATGCTGGGTGTGCATGGGCGACGAGACAGACGATCCAGAAAACAACGTCTGGCGAAGTCCATGTCCCTGCTCCCTCACAGCCCACGAATCCTGCCTCCTCGAATGGATCGCCGACAAAGAAGCACCTCCACCCGGGCAAATTGCACATAACCACGAGATCAAATGTCCACAATGCCAAACACCGCTGAAGATCCAGCGGCCTCGAGATGCACTGGTGACTTTGGCGGACGGGGTCCATAAGGTAGCGAGGACTCTGATATTACCGACCGCGTTGTGCGGTATAGCTGGATGTTTTTATTCGGGGTTTCTGAGCTATGGGGCGAATGCAATGGCGTTGGTGTTTGGCACAGAAGCTGCAGATGCCCTGCTTGCTCCGCAGACCTTCGACTCAATTCATAATTCACATGTGGTGAGGAGGTGGCTGCAAATTGCGGCTGACTATCCACTGACCGCATTTGGACAGCTGTTCCCATTCTTCCCACGGATTCGCTCCCCGGCCAATATTCCGTATTACCTTGGCTTACCACTGATCGGCCCCTCCCTGGTTCTATGGCGAACGAGTTACGGTCATCTCGGATTCACGATGCTGGTTCCCATTGTAAGCTCACTGACTCTTCATCCATAACCCTCTACTAACTGAAACAGTATTTCTTCGACTCAGCCAATCGCGAAATCGCCTGGCCACCCACCCCAGGCCTCGCATTCGCAACCCTCCCTTACCTCCGCTCCTTCTACGTAGAGCTCTATAAATATACCGTCGGCGACCTAGAAAAGAAATGGGACCGCGCCGTACAGCGAACACCAAGGGAAGGCGAAACAGCTGAGCAGATCGCTGCAGCGCAGGAGGCGGAAGAGGAAGAACATGCTATCTTTGAGCTAGAGATTATTCGGGAGGTGGAACATGAAGATCCGGAGGCCCTTAATCGTCACGAAGTAAATGAAGGGCAGAATCAAGGACAACCTGCTCAGGCACAGCCACAAGCTGGGGAGAATGCCCCGGCTGAAGATGGAGACGGGGCTGCTGGCAATGGTAATGGTAACGGTAATAATAATGCCCAAGGGCAAAACTGGCCCAACGGCCTCGAATTCCGACAAGACGTGTCCGCCACCTTGTCTGCAGACACCATAATGGGCGCTCTGTTCTTCCCGGCGGTGGCAGCAGCCATGGGTGAAGTGCTCAAGATCTCATTGCCAGCGAAATGGGTCGGACGCGGTGTTGGGGTGAGGGTAGGGGGCAGAGGACTCCTAACGGAGAAGTGGGGGCGGAGTCTGGTGGGAGGCTGTCTGTTCGTCGTGCTAAAGGATGTAGTTACGTTATATTGCAAATGGAGGAAAGCGCGGGATTTTGGGCGGAGGAGGGTGCTTGATTTCGTGGGGAAGAGGAAGAATGGGGAAGCGAAGACGAAATAATGATCACGATTGAGATGTAGAACTGCATTGCGTGGCGTTTAGCGTTCAATCAAGGGTGCGGGGTTTCCCCCTCGAGATACAGTGGGCGGTGAGAGGTTTTTTAGATGGGTGTGCCGAAAATCGAGCACAAAGATTTGCAAGTCGGTTCGGTTCTCTTTTGTTCTCTTCTGTGCTTTGTTGCTGGGGCTTTAGGTGCTTTGTCGTGCTTCGAGTGAAGCAGTTCTTTGCAGATCTACATTGCTCTTGGACTGGTAACTTCTCGGAATGGAGGCCAAGTAGATGTGTGAAATTGCGAAACTGTGGTTGTGGTTGGCTTCTTGAGATAGAAGCCAGTGCATTGACAAAGTACCTAGTCCTTTGAGTCAAGATGTATTGCCTCGTAGAACAAGAAAAGAGCTCGTAAATTCGGTGAATCAAAACTCTTTCCTACTCCGGGTGAGCTTCTTAAGACATGTAAAATCAAGAGGTTTGTGATGGTGGGGGAAAGAAGTCTTCCTTTTTGCGGCCAATGTCGGTTTACTAGAACCAAACGCTCGCATTGCCTAGGTTTAGCGGGTTTCAGAATTCGAAGAGGATATATAGGATCACGAGTCTGGTTGGAGAAGAGTATCGCATTGCTCACTAGTCTATCTGTATTGTTTTTGTTACTCCCTGAAAACTGCCTGGTGTCTTAATTTGGGCATTTACTCCATCTCTACATCTCAATCCCACAAAAGGCGGCAGCAGCGCCCAAGCTCTGAACCAATTCATCTAGTCTCTCAGAGTTTCCATCAACTCCATCCCCACGCCTACGTCTTATTATTCGTAGCGACGTAGAAGCCACCAACATCTCGTTCGCTCAAGATCTTATCGTGACAGGATTCATGGCCTTCTTGGAATGTCCGACCACGTTCGCAAGCATGGCTTGAGGAACCCGATCAAAACAGAGATCGGAAAACTCCTTGAGACGGAAACGTAAAACCCGAACGCTGATTTTAACTAGAGGATTATCGCTATCCCCACGCTCGTGGGGGCAATCTAAGCGAACTCTCTGAAGTCTATACAGTTCGAGTTGCTTCCAAAGCTGGCGTAGATTTCGTCCACTACTTCGTTTTTCAGCTCGAGAATCAGGAAACGTTCAGTCGTGATCTAAAATTTTGCCAAGATGGCGAGCGAGGGATGGTTTCTAATCTCGGTGACAACCATCTCGTTACAGAGCCAAGTTTACTACAACACCAAACGCATTCTCGTCGAACGTTATGGACTGAGTACTTACCTCAATGAACTCGCCATTGAAGGCTGCTGAGAAGAACGGGGAGTAGTGGCAGATCATGGCGGAGGTATGGTGTGTAATGTGTGCAGCCTGCTTGTCGGCGCTATTGTTGCTGGCCGCACAGTTGGCCTTCAGGAGGAGCGAGCTTGCGACCTTGCCGTTCATATTGTATTCCATTAGCACCATACTGATGATGGTCATGAAGGGTTGCAGTGTGCTGTTCACTGTTCATAGTTAGAACAATCCTTTGAGAACAATAGGGGATCCTTATTAAAGGTTGCGATGGGACTTTGCCTTTTGTTTCGGGGACAGAAGTCGAAGACATGTTGTTGATTGTATTGTCTCTCTAACTCAAGTAAGATTGTAGTCGGAAGATAAGTGCAGAATTGGTGTCATCCAAGGCTGGACCACTTCTGTGATTCTTTGGGAAATAGTATAGTTTAGGAAATCAGGGCGAGTTTCTGTTCGTGAGAGGATATTTTATATTAGGGTTCACACCGAAAAGCCTTGACTGATAAATTAGAATAAATTTGATTGCAACATAACATCTAAAAGTCTTCAAAATACTTTTGCGAGATAGAAAGGAAGCAGATCTAACTTTTGTGGAATTTTTGCGATAATTAAATGTGATACAGAATTACAAGAAATTCTTATGGCGAGGGTCAGGATTGCGCCCGCGCTCGCTTAGAGAATTCGACGTCTGCCTTGGCATCTCTGACGTGGTATCTTGGCTACCTCAATGTCGGGCTCAACAGAGTAATCCCCTTTAAGAGTCACCATACTGAGGGCAACTCCTTCGATTCCTAGACCTAATTCCCATCCACGAAGCTTGGTACAATCCTCTAACAAAGCCTTGGTGAAATCAACTAACATTCCTCCGGAATGTTATTCATCACCGCATCGATGTTATTTCGATTGACAGATGAGAGAGTCTTCTTGATAGCAACCTTCTTCAAGTCTGAATCCTCCTGCTGGTCCACAACAAGGTAGACATATTGTTGAAAATCCTTGAGAGTGCTTCCAGACTTGGCATCAGAACTCGGTAAGGTATTTTCCGTCTCTTTGAGCAAGATGGCTTGGAGATCGGGCATTAGGAAGCGCTGGGACAATGACCATAACTTGGCATATTCGATTAGTTGAAGTCGGTTGCCATCCTCGTTGACGACCTTTTGGGTGTAGAGCCAATTGTTAAAGAAGCCAAAGATAGGAGCCTCGACATCCTCAAAGGACATGCTTTGTGTCTTTCCCTCCTTGAAGACACCATTGTAGGCAGCGGAGAAGAAAGGTGAATAGTGGGTAATGACGTTCTTGTTGGTGCGGAATGGTTGGACAGCACCTTTGCAGTGGATGGTGACGAAGCTTTGAGCTTCAGGAGAGCTATTTCCGAAAGTCAGCTAAAATGACGAAAGTGGAGCACTGAATAAGCAGTGCTCAAGACGTGGCCTTACGAGAAATTGAGAGGTGTCTTTGCGGTTGAAGATGAAACTTTAGTAGCGCTTGGCAGGGGGTTCGAAGATGTATCTTTGACGGCGCCGGGAGCGGAGTTGGAAGCTGAGGCAGAAGAAGACATTGTGATATTCTTGATGATTATCAACTCTTGCTAAAAGCTCAACGTTGGGTGTGCTCGTTGCGATTCTTGATGGCCAGGGAGGGTAGTGAGGATGGTTGCTGTGGTTGGAGTTGTGAAGATGTTGGTAGAAGGGAGAAGATTGGAAGACGCGAGGGAGAGAGGTCTTTAAATAAGCCCAAAAAGTAGGATTGCAAAGCTTTCTATGAAGAATTTAGTGAATGTAGAAGGGTGAGCGACTTCTACTACTTGATGTGAGTGCGTTGTGATACTTGGGCTTTACCCCCTGGCCTTCAGACCGGTCCCTCCTAAATCTTCATTAGGGTTAGCTCTTGATAAGTGGAACATACCTGAAGTTACAAACTCCAAAATTTTCAAGCATATGTGTTGATAGCAAGAAAAATTAAACACTTGACCATCACACCGACTAATTTTAGAAGCTAAATGTAGAAACTGGGAGCACATGAGTAGAACAAGACAGGTTAATGCACTGCAAGAGACATAGGGATTATTCTGCTAATTTCAAAATAGAGAAGAAGGTTTGTGTGATCTGCATTTATTATCATCGATGTACAACTGCGGCTAGGAAATGCTGCAGCGCCAATCAATGAAACAGACTTCCCATGTTACTGAGAAAATGGAGACTAGAAGAAGCCTATCTAAAAACGCCACCACACGCAGGAACTACCAGAAAGGTGCGCCTTTTCTACTACGCCCACGGCAACTACCCCATTGCCAAGTTTACTGAGCTTGTCTGCTGACTTTCTTGACGCATTCGTCAACTCCTCAGGGGCACCCATACGTTCATCCAGAGCCTTGTCTCGCGAAGTGCCTCAACCTTAGCGATGATCGAGGAAGAAATCCCCCAGCTTCTCAAGGTCAACCGATAGCTGGAATATTGGTGACCCACTCCCCTAGAATCTCCGAGAAGCCATACCCTTCAACAACACTCTCGACACAGAATATTCCTTGAAAAGTCAAACCGTACCACCTCTTTGAACCGCGGAAGATCTTAATCGAACGTTTCTAGAACGTATATAACATTGGACGACAATCTTCCATAAATGCCTGCACGAAGAAGCGATCTTGATACTTGACGAATGCCGCCCATGCCATAATGTTTACTCCCGAGGGGAGCGAGGATGAGGGACACCGTAGGATATAGCGCAGCCAACCGAGGAAGAAGCAACAGACGTGAGAGTCATGCGTTCCTGACTGAGCGAATCTCTCGGGGGCCATCGTAAGTGCTTCTAAGATGCCCAGAGATGATGCTAGGAGACCTCCCGATGGCTGATGCCATGATAGATTTGCTTGAAAACAGTCAGGCTCGGTAGGTGATTAAAAGCGGATTAGAAACAATTTAAATTGCAGGCAAAATCACTTGTTGGTGATAGTTTCCACGCTAGCCAATCAGAAGCTGCAAAGTGCTCAGCTTGCCCTCACCTTTGCTATGAAATAATGATTTACGTGTCAATTGAATGCCATGAGTCGGGCTGGAAAAGGTACTATTATTCACCACCCGTCTATTCACTCTAGCGCAACTTTAGCTCGAGTCTAGCTGAAGGATATTAGCTCTCCTCGGGATCAGCCTTGACCAACTCCTCAAGCTCAACATAATACTCCCTCGCGTCACACAAGCCCTTGCTTTCATTCGCCTTTCCACGAACGTGCTCCTTCTTGAGGCTCATCACAATATCCACCAACATACCTTCAGGCAAATGCTCAATCCAAGCACCCAAGGCCTGTGCTGAAGTACACCAGGCCATTCTATCAGCAGCCAACCGCTTAAGCGGACTCATCTCCTTCGACTCGTAAGCATAATGCAAGAAGTCTTTGAGGCTCTGCTTCTCCGCAAACTCAACCATGATCCTCAATTTATCCATGATATTATTCTGGAGCTTGGAGATCATGAAACGCTCGCTGATGGTCCAGAGTTTAGCAAGGGGAAGGACGTTTGCGTCGCGGTCTTTGGGATCGAGGTCAACTTGTTGAGTGTAGAACCAATGAACGAGGAGACCGAAGCTATCAATGTCGATATCGGGGAGGCTCATGGTCTTGGTAGAGCTTTCGGTGAACTTGCTGTTGAAGGCTGTGGAGAAGAATGGGGAGTAGTGACAGATGATCTCTTTGTGGACGATGAAAGTCTCCTTCGACTCCTCGGGGCCAATGGTAATTGTCACCACGCTCTGAGGACGTCTATGTACTTGTCAGCATTGATGCAAGTGGCACCGGGGGCAGTTGGGAGTCCTTGCCTAAGACTCGGAGCCTTCTTTTCGGAGACCTCGGGGCTCATCGTGCGCATCCCTGTGGACTGTGATAGTAGCTGCATGTCTCCGACCATGGTGGAAGAAGGAGCTGGAGATGGGGTTGTGGTCTTTGTTGTCGTCATATCGAGGGTGTTTGTGCGCCGTTCGGATTCTTTGTTTTCGTGAAAGAAAAGAGATCGAAGGTGGTGGGAAGTAGAGCCTGGCGATGTATAAGTGAAATCGAGTTCAAGAGCCCAATGTTCAGTATAACATTTCAACAAGAAAATTCACTTTCAAATCAATGATTTTTGTGGAAATTTAAGCGAGAGCAGCGACACCAAATTCCCTTAGAATTAAGGGGGATTATAAAACGGAGTCCGTTCGGCGATTAGAACCATACGTTCACGGCAAAGAACTTATCATTATATTTCAAGGTTGGCATTACTGAGTTTGGGCAGGACGCTAAGCCTGGGTTGCTAATCAATCACGAACATTTTTGTTTACTTACCCCTAAATAGTCGTCGCGAGATAATTTTTTTTCGCTTAATTAAGTGATGGAACCAAGGCCTGAAAAATCTCTTTTTCGTCTATCAATATTTTCTCCTGATACAACAATAAACATAATTGTAGCATTGACTAAATCGAGCTGGGGAGTGGTACTTCAAAAAACTGGGAGTTAGGATGTGGATGATAATAGCAGAACACAATTATGTTGGCTCTTAGCAAGTAAGATCTGCAAAATGCTATTCAGAGTATAGATGTGTTTCCATGAAGTGGATAGGCAGGAGTATATCGGTACGTAAGGTGTTTATAGTTTAGATATCCATCCATAAGCTTTCCCGGCGAAGAGTTACCACAATTTAAAGCTCTCTCAACAAGGGTCCGACCCTAGTGGGCGCAATAATTTAAAAGTTCAAATATGGCGGAGGATTATCTTAATTCCAATAAGATATTCCATGCCTCAACGAGTGACTGTAAGTTCTCGGTATGTTGTCAAATCCTCCGTCGACTCTCCACAACGAGCCCAAAGTCTCGGCTCCTAACTTCAAAATCATTCCATGGGCAAGCTTGAAGCTGAAGCTGCTCTGTAAGCAAGCCTCAACAATGGCCCGCACAAGCCTCTGATCCTCGCTTTCAACTTCCCCCTCCTTTGGAAGTCGAAGAGACATTAGCTCAAGCGCACGACGCCCATCCCAATCTGTAAGTTCGTTGATGAGCTAAGAACATCCCATGTAGTCTATCCCATACAAATTTTCATCCACATATTTTGGTCTATACTAACCGCCTTCCTCGCCTACGAGCCGCATAGCCGCGGTCATGGCTTGTTCGTGAGTGCGGCAATCCGTTAAGTCCTTCTGCTAGAATTCTGAATTGTGTTTCATTAAAGGGATGCCAACCAACAACAAACTCGCATGCATTTCCTGCGCCGATATCGTAGCCCATTCTAGTTCCACATTGCAAGAAAAAGTTTGTGACAACGCTCAAAAAAGAGATTTTTACGGCCAGTACCCATGAAGTAATTTGTCAGACTTCGGCCATCCACACCGCCCCGATTGTATGGTATAACCTTAAATCAAGATTGTTCCCAATCGCCTCGTTCTATAACCGATCAAGGCCGCCGACCGCATCACTCCCACGTCGGCATTGATTACCTCCATACTTGATGAGAAGAGGAAACCGCACGAAATCCGATGTATACTGTGGTCCGAATTCTCCACCAATCGTCTCATTAATAAATACTCAAGGGTAGTTTTCTGGGTCTTTTGTATCAAAAAAATCCTCAACATGCGAAGCAGATCCGGATGCACGATCAGCGATTCGAACCGTACAGCCTTGTTTGGAGAATTGTCTGGACCATGAGCGCACATTCCTCTTGGTACAGTTATGCACGGTTGAGTAGTTGGTGTTTCACTAAAACCAGATGTTCTTCTCGGAGGTTGTAACTGGAGGGGGATTGAGAATGGATTGGTGGACATCTGGATTTGGCGGAGATCGAAGGGGTGTGAGGGAATGACGTGACAACCAGAGGAAGCGTGTAGTATTGAGTGATTGAGTCCATGGTATGGAATTGTGCTCCTTTGGTACACCCTCCAAGGTTGATATAATGAAGATATGCCTTTTAATCTACAGATGTCTCATAACCGAGCCTGTCCGGTACCCTTTCCAATGATGTAAATGATCTGAAAGTATTTCTGGCCTTAATAAACAGAAGAGTTTGATCTTGTAATTGTACCTCGAGAAGAGATTCGTCCCAACTTTGTATGTTTATGCGGTCTGCAAAATAGTAAGGAGTTGAAATGACTGCTCGGGGAGTGTCTTATCTTTGATGGGGAGTCTTGAAGCTGGCACCCAGAACTCTGATTGGCTGGAGCAAAGCCACGACGAGGACATTTCTGGAGCAAGCTCTGAAGACTCGACCTGAATCAATTTGTGGCTGTCGGAAAATTGTAAGATTCAGAGAAACATTGAAGGGATGTTCATATAAAAGGTCGAATCAAGGAGTGAAAGCTTTGGCTTAAGGAAGCTTGGAATCAACCATGGGCCGCTTCGAATTGTGACAAGTCAATCACCAGAATTATAACCCCAAAAGTTTCGTTCTCGTCGCCCTCCCAAGCAAATCAAAAATTTCTACAAGCCTCGCAATAGTCTTGAGAACTTTCTATAAACGCGAATACGAACGCTCATGTCGACCTGCAGCGAAAATGGCACAATCATCGTTCAACCAATTCTCCGTCTATTTCTTATATTTCTTTTTTATTATATATAATAGCTAGTATTATTATAATATTAATATAACTTCTTTTATAAGTCTTAATTATATTTCTTAAGACTCGTTTAATATGGTTTCAAATACTCTAATTAAGGCTATATAAACTACTAATATAGTTTCTTAATTTATAATTATATTATACAAGCTTATATTTATTAAATAATCGCCTTTAGTATGGTTTTATTTTAATTCTAATATTACTTACTAAATAATAATATCCTCTAAAGTTCTCTGTTCTTTATTAGTATTAGAATTATATAAAGCTTCTTTAAAAATTAGGTTTGAAAATAATTATTTAACTCTATTTATAATTATAAAACTATATTTAATCTTTATAAAGTAAATTATAAAAAAAACCAATTCTTTATTAAAGTGTTAATATTTGCCATTTATTATTATTAACTTCCTTTTATATATTATATATAATATTTAGTTAATTATATAACTTCGAGATTATTTCTTACTAGCTTATATTCTTTACTTATAATATAATTTATAATTAAGAATAATAATATTAAAAATATACGGCTTCTTTATTATTTCTTATATTAACTTATAGTTTAGCTTGAAGCTAAGCTATAGCACTCTATAGCTATATTAATAAACGTTATATAACCAAGTCCAAATCTCAAACCGCGGCTGTAACCTGACACAGAATCGGCAAACGCTTGAAAGTATATCGAGTAATTTCATTCCTATATTTGCTATTTATAATTTAGTTTAACTTTATTGTAATTAATTCAGATAAACTAGTTCAAGTAAGACTTTGAGTAGCCGGTAAGCTCAAGCAAGACTGCAAGAGATGTTATTGAATAGTCCAACTTCCTTCTGCTCTTGGAAACAACCTACTATATGTCTTAGGTCCATAATTACAATAGCTATAGGGGGTCCTCACTTTCCGGCCAGTCTCTAACTCTAAGGAGAAGAATACACTGACTACATTTTCAAAATTGTGGAATAGAATATCCAGTGACATCCCCGGCTTTCTTCACTATAGCGCCTCTGATTGCGCAGGTTTTTGGGCCTGATCATTCCGACTTAAGATCTCCATGCATGACTTCAGCTCGGGCTCTGCGCCAAGACCCAGTTTGAGCTCCAGCTGAACAGCCCTATGCAGGATCTCGGACGATTTGACGGGGCTGAATGCTCCTCAATGAGGGGTCGTTTGACACAGCCCCAGTTGCCCCACCATTAAGAGGTCCGTTCAGGGCTATCTGCAGCGCACATTCCCAGCCCGTTGCTTGGCTTGCATCATATTGTGTAACACAGCCCTCAAAAACCAACCTGATTGATGCCCCCCCCTATTGTATGGCCCCCGCAGCTGCAGTGAGACATGGGGAAAAGCGTGAGGCAAGCTGCCCTCTTTTCTTCATGTGATCCAATTGGAATGGAAACCCGTGTTAAGACGGTTAGTGCCGGAGAGTTCAACTTTGCTTCTTTTGTTGGGGTATGTCCGATAGGCTATGCTGTCCCGTGTGGGCGTCTACTACCCTGCCTGCCGTGAATTGTGGCTTGCACCGAGCCTAGTTTTCATCTCACCGCTCTGTATATAACCACCGCCCGATTTCCATGAAAGTGTTACTTGGTAAGTTCTCTAATGATCAAATCTATCAAGTCCAACCGCTTTCCAAAACAATTAGCCGTAAAGAATATCTTTTCGAGATATCATTCCACCATGGCTGCCGCTCAGCACTGCACTAAGCCCCATGTCTGCTTCATCGTTCCTCCCCATCTTCTTCTAGATATCCTCGAACACGACCAGGTATCTGAGGATACCCGTGTTGCCGTTCAGAACACTATCAACCACTGCGGCAAGCTCAAGACACAGAGGATCCATAAACAGGCACAACTTCGTGGCCATGGACCTGGTGCTGAAGGTCAATCTATTATCCCAGGGTACGTGTTCCAGGAAATAGCGGAGTCTGAAGATACCTCCCAGGAGCAGAAACAGCGCGCTCATCACAATTTGAAAATTAGCCAACAGGTTCATGGTGAGCGTTCAGACACCGACCAAGGAGCGAAAGCTCCCACTACGACAGAGCATGTAATCAGAAAGATTTACGATTCACACAAGACAAACAAGCTGCGCCAGAAGCTTCTCTACACGGAAGGGAATGATCTATCCACCCTCAAAGCCAACGAAAGCGCCCTTGAGGTCATCGACTTCTTCGGAAAGACGTATCAATTTTATGCAGAGGTGTTCGGTCGTCACTCTGTTGATAACGACAACCTTGCGCTCATAGGTAACCTCCACTACGATGACATCCCAGGGCCCCCAGGTATGGACAACGCCTTCTGGAATGGCAACGAAATGGCCTTCGGCGATGGAGACGGCGAGATCTTCGGCAGCTTCACCAAGAACATCGATGTCATCGGACATGAACTCACCCATGGAGTTACTCAGTTCACAGCAAATCTGGAATACGAATTCCAATCAGGCGCTCTCAACGAGTCCATGTCGGATGTCTTCGGTTCCATGATCAAGCAGTATTTCTATCCAGGCGGCAAACAACTCGCCACAGATGCGGACTGGCTCATCGGCGAGGGTATCTTCTTGCCGTCTATCACCGGTGCAACGGCGTTGAGATCGATGAAGGCCCCGGGCACAGCCTACAACAATCCCAAGATCGGGAAGGACCGACAGCCGGCTGACATGGACGGCTACGTCAAGATGCGCAACACCGAGGCTGGAGATAATGGAGGCGTGCACATCAATTCTGGGATCCCCAACCGTGCCTTTTACCTTGCTTCAGTGGGATTTGGGGGATATTCGTGGGAGAAGGCGGGCAAGGTTTGGTATGCAGCCCTTACCGACGACAAGCTCCAAGGCATCGATTCTTCGACTGCTTTCACGGTCTTTGCAGATCTTACTACTCAGCATGCAAAGGACTTGTATGATGCGGAGGGTGAGGCCGTAGTCAAGAAGGCTTGGACTGATGTCAAGGTGTATGAGGCTGCACCGGGAAAGGGTGATTTGTAATTCTTTTACTGGGCTGGCGGGCTGCAAACGCTTCTGCATTTGTGGTTTTTTGTGCCTCCTGCAGTTGAAAAATTGTTCTTCAATCTATTGATTGCTCCTCAACACCAAAGTTCCTCGAAGGACTTCAGTGTCACTTACGCTGTTATTTGTATCCCTGAAGATCACATAATGGGTTCCCGACTCCAGCATAGCGTACCTAATTATGCTAGTTCTTCAACTCGTCCTGGCTTCAGACTCCCCCAATCCCTACCTAAAAGAGCGGACACAACCTTAGTCTTTGGAACCACCCAGTCAGGATGAGCCTCCGCCACAGCATTCATTGCCGTCTGGAAATAAGACATAAGATCATCCGTTCTGTCGTCTGCATCCCAAGTAACCACGAGCAATTCCTCCAATCCGTCAAAGCGGCGAACTTCCTCCCAGCAGAAAGCCGGTCTGCCATAGATACTCTCATCGACATCCAGAAGGACATATCTAACATTCTCTGCTTGAATTGCCTTGGAGTCATTACGGCGGTTAGGGTTGTAGTTTGTCCCATGCCATAGGTTGAGCAAGTAGTTGCTTGGGCTTGTATCATATCCAGCCTTGCGTTCGGGAACAAGCTATGAATATCGGGTCCGTCGCCAAAGCAGAGAGTATCGATTTTATAGTTGTAATATGCTGTAGGCGGATGAGTTGATGTACCGAAGGATAGAATGTAGCATTTCAGAGCCTCTTCGCGCGATTCATGACACACTTGAAGGGCCACTGGCGGAGCGGGACTGCGTTTCCTAGACATCCAGCCGCCGAAGCCAAAATCCTTGAACCTGATCTGTATGCCAACGTTTCGGGGTCCCGGGAAGGTGAATTTCCAGATCTTGAGACGCAGTTCGAATGGCAGGTTTGGAAACATCCCGAAATTCTCCATTTTGATGACGTTCCTTTCTTATCTTTTGCTTTCCTGTTCGGGAGGTGGTGGAGATTGTACGAGATAAGCTTAATAGATTGTCGATATCTTGACCGAGAGTCTCCGGTAGCCAGAGGGAAAAGGCACTAGTGATTTGAAAAGATGCAAAGTGATCTATTTCTAATGGTTTCAAGGTTTGACTCGGGCAAGATACGCTATTGTTCTTACAAGCCTTGCCAAGTAACGTTACTTCTGCACCCCTGCTCAGCACCCACAACACCTCTTGATTTGTAAGCAGGCTTCCTCTTTCGATCCGGCCTTATCGCCAACCTTGTGTTCTCGAGGAAAGGGAGGCGAATGGTTGTGTAAACTAGTGGCCAGAATAATTTTTGTTCGCGCTTCTCTATTGCACTCATCCGAGCTAGCTGAGCCGAAAATCAGCTGCGGGGCAATTGACACTTGAGTAGGAGTGGCTAAGCTAGGGCTGCAGCTGAACGTGAAAATTTTGAATTTTTTGAATAAGTGCCCGATTTTTTGATTCAAACGGCCTTAAACCTTACTTCAAACTCATCGAGCCATTTTTAGAATACTCAAGGAATTCATGAACGCGTTTGTGAAGCTAGGGGAGCTGAAATATAAGAAGATTTTAAGTAAAATCGGGGTTTAATTTGGCCGCGGAGTGGCCAGAGATTCTTTTGAGATCTCCGCACAAAATTTGAACTATAAAAAAGATTCTACTTAGTTCATTCATAAAATTTGTGAATTTGTAAATTAAAGACCCTAAAAATCTGATTCGTTAAATTTGAACGCTAGGCTCGATTCACGTTCATTCAACTCAAGGCCTGGAATCCTGATTCAAGCTCAAAATCTTCAGATACCAGCCCTAGGCCAGGCTTACCAACCAATGTTGGAGCGAACATTGAGAGATTAGAACTGATATAGTTAAACACAAATGAAGTTGGTCATACTTTTTGGACTTGAGAAGGGGCTGCCAGATTGACTAGAATGGATTCAAGAGGGTGAGCACGCTAACTCATAAGGCTGCTAACCAGTAACGAGGTAACGAGCCTGCTGACAGGAGTCCGTTTTATTGGGCGATTTTTAAGCGATTTTTAGGCCTCACGACCCCGTCGTTCCCGTCTTCAGGGCCCGGACCTCTCGATTTATTGGAATCACTTTATAGTTTCACGACAACAATAAATAAACAGAACTTGCAATTTAGTAAATCAGAGGTTATGAGAGGTCACCGGAGTTTCTATCAAAAGAGCTTTAAAGGTTCACAAGTTTAATAATTAATTTAGGTGTGAAACACGCTAAAAAAATAGACTTTTGTCAGCAAGCTCGTAGGACACCGCTTAATTTTAAACGAGTAGCCACTGAATTTCAACGTCACCTCCTCGCGACAACCTCACCTCAATCCTGAACCTCATTTCACTACGTCGCATCCATGAGCATCTGGGGCCAGCTGATTAGTTGGCTGGATCTTCTGTGGACTGAATAGAGCTTGAATCTATCAATCTCGTTCTTACCTGATTGAGTTGCTCGTAAATGCCCACGTCACAGGCACCCTAGTTGCTCACTGCGTGCGACATGGTTTGTTTGGGCGAGCCAAAGCTGTTGCCCATTCACTTCTGTACAATCTTTCTGGGATCTTGCTTTCTTCTTTCTTTCTGTATTACTGGATATGGCTTCAGGAAATACCATGAAGCGTTCTCTATTAGGTGCACTATGTGACCGCCTCTGGGACAGCAAATCCCGCGTTGTTGCCGACGGATACAGATGCCTAGATCCCAACCGCGACCCAGTGGATCTGGCGCAGTTGGACCTAACCTCGTGCGCCAACCGTTTCCAGAAAGGCCTACACGTGCGCTTGGTTATAGCTGGTGGCCAGCACCTAAAGTATATGGGGTGTCTAGGCACAGATGAGAGTCCAGTTTCTGGAGCGATCGGCACACACGATATATCATAGTACAAAGAAGATACCGTGAGTCATTCTAGCAGTGGGTGAGGTAGCGACATAGCTTGTTCGAACACTCCACTTATAGGCATAAGGCTCATTCACGTTTCCGGATAGAGTAAATACAGCAGCTGATGTTTATAGTCCTACCTCCTTTGCCATTGTCTCCTCCACCAGATATTCTCTCAAGACCGGCGAAGCTACACTGCGTCCTATCGTGCAAAACACTCTTTCACCAGTGGTTGATCCGTCCAGACGCCGTTACTATTTGTCGGTGTGAGACTCAGAGCGTACTCGGTGGCAAAGCTGCCAGCTCCCCAGCCAACGTATCCAAGGAAGACGTTTGAATTTTGGCTTTTCTGTCAATACAAGTCTGCAGGGTAAATCCGGGAAAGCTTACTTCAAGAATGCGATCTGCTCGCACATGTATTTTGCGCATGTAGTCGAGCTGATACCACCAGTTTCGCTCAAGAGCGCCTGTCTCCCGACGGAATTTAGCCATGTGGCGAGTGGTTGGAACGCAGTTGCGATGTTGTTGGTGACACAATCTCCGCCACCGCCGCTGTTATCGCTGTCTAGATACTTGTGAACGTCGAATATGAGATTGGTTGTTGTTCCATCAGGGTTCTTGACCGCAGCAAGTGCTGCGGCACTTCCGTCAGAGATGAATGATCCTGCGCTCGTGTAACTATGGCACTTAGCATATCATTTGATCCAGGAGGTCATGGATACGCACTCGCTGCCAGGAAGTAGGATCATTTGTGACGTTGCACCAGCTTGACGGATGGCGGTCACAACTGCTTGAACAGTCTGTGCCCATGTGGTAACAGCCACTGGTGTGCGTCAGTGGTCATTTATCCGGAATGTTTTTTCCACTTACAGTCATGAGGTTCATTCACGATGCCAAATAGTATCTTGGAGTCACTTGCGTAGTATGTCGCAAGTTGAGCCCATAAACTCACGAACTGGGCATTTGTAGGGCCACCCTGCCCAATGATTCCACCATTCCAGCGAGCGTCTGTTATTGATCAGTCTCTATCTGTGACTTGGGAATGAATTCATACAGTTGTGGATATCGATGATGCAATAAGCTCCTGTGCTCAAACAAGCTTGAACCAAAGTGTTGTATTCAGATAGGTTTGCGGAGTTCAAAGTCCCGCCTAGTACTCCATTCACGAGAAACTGCCATCCCACAGGGAGGCGGAAGATGTTCATATGATCATCTTTGACGAAATGCGACATTTGCCCAGGGCCATCAGGTCCTCCATAACTTGGCAGTGGAGGATATGGTCCGCTTGTCCCAGTGATGATACAAGTGCCATCAGTAGTGCAACCGAAGTCAAATCCAGCGATGTTGACTCCAGCAAATTGAGTGAGGCCTGTTGATGTTGCAGTTGCAGATGCAGACGTTGCAGAAGCCGAAGATGATGACGAGCGAATGCTTGTTGCAGATGTTGATGAACGGACACTCATTGTAGAGGTCACCAGAGTAGTGCTGGAGCTCCCAGTTCCTGGGAGACATTGCGAGTACCATTGGTTCGAATACGTACAAACATATCCGCTGACACAGGTAGTTGCCCCCGTCCAACCGGATCCTCCGCCTGAAAAGCTTAGCACATATTCAACGCAGTTAGAGTTGGGTAAACTTACACTGCCCCCAAGCTCCTGATTGAGCGGTGACCGTACTCACGAAGAGGAGGATGAACGTCGAGATACCCATTCTTTTTTTTATTTTGAACAAAATCTATTTACAAGAAGATGGTTTTAGAGAAGTGCAATGCCCTGGGGGACGACAACCTCAATCTGACCTCTTATATTTCCAATCAAGTTTCTTCCGCACGCAATTTTTCATCTCGCGATTGTACGATCCGAAGAGCCGCTGCACATTCAAAGATGATGGCTAGGACCCTGGCGATGGCGTTAAATGAGGAAGAGTTTCAACCAGAGTTGTTTTGCGGTAGTACCTCCGACTGGAGTAGGCCCTGGAAAGGCACAGGTCGAAAGACCAACCATGGCAATTTCCAAAACTTGAAGAGATTATCTTTTTTTAATTAAAGAATTTACTGTCTCTAGTGGCTGCGTCTTTGCTGTGTAATCTGTGCCGTGCAGCTGCGTCTAAACGATTGGGGGAAGATTTCAGGCACGATCCGGGGAAGGACAGGGGCAAGGAACACCCTGCGGGAGGAGCCGACCCCACACCAGCTCCCTTCATCAAAATTCGGAACTTGGCTTCCGTGGCAGGTACACCTTACTGCCGCAGTCGTCGTTGCTTGCCCTGAAAACCTTCGATGGGATGCATCTCGCGAGTCTTGAAATCGACAAGTTTGGGAAGGTTGAGCATGTCGTCTCTTCCATCTCTCCGGCTTGCTATCCTTCCCTTTTGCCGCTGCACAGAGTTCAACCCATCGTTCGATATGTGTGCTGTGGGGTGGTTCCCGGCCCTCCTGACCTCTTTCTCCCACGAATTTCGGAAGTCTTGCCGAACTCCCAAGCCTTGGGGGATGCGATTGGTCTAGCTCCATCCTGCAATCTCCTTCTCCAAAGCTGTCGCCATCAAATACTAGAACCTGTTTTGCTACGATTTCAAGCTTATCCCCGCATTTGCTTATCATCCACGTTCCCTTCAAGCCGAGGCACGCTAGTCTGGGGTAAACACATCAGAGTAACACAAAGCATGGGAAGATCGTGTAGACTTTCCTTCACATGGAATTCTGGAGTTTACCCGCTCTTAGCTTGAAAGTCCTGAGCTCGGTGTTGCCTCCTTCCTCTGAGTTCGGCATTTGACATACAGTCCAAGACCAAGGAGATTGAGTGGTCTCGGTAATTGGCTTGCTTTTTCTCCGAAAGAGGCGACTGGGGAACCCCTCACTGAATCTGAATATATTCGAAGTATAATCGTGCGCGTTTTTCGTGCAACACACCGCAGCTGGATTTCAATATTTCGCTCATCAGATATTCCGGTAGCCCGCTTCTGATTGCTGCAAGATGCAAGGTTTCCTTGAGACGTAAATAGGACTATAGATTTCTTAGACGACTGCGCTTCACCAGGGGATGAATCTTAGCTGGTGCACCAAGTTGCTCGCTTTTGGGGCTTAAGCAACGCTTGGTTAGCTCCTACGTCGCTCGGTCTTTTAGTCTTATTCGGTTTACTCGGTGCGGATCACCTAGCCAGTGTCACCGTCCCCTAGCTTGGGTTCTTGTGTTTTTTTACTCTGCTGGGACCGACGGAGCCGGCGGATCTAATGCAGCAAAACTGTTCAAGAAAGGAGTCTCGGGTGCAAAAATTTACGCACCCCTGTATTTCACCGCTGCAAATTTAGAAACACCGCGTTCCATAGAAGTGACTATTTAAGTTGGACTCCCAAACGCATATGATCTTAAACTTAAAGCATTAAAGCGACAATCACCATCAAGATGTCTTCTACCATCGCGTTGATTTCGCTCTTTGTGAGCATCGCCCGTTCCCAACAAGTTGGCACTCTCACAGCAGAAGTTCACCCCGCCCTCACCTGGCAGACCTGCACTGCAGGAGGAGCCTGCACTACCAACAACGGCAAGATAGTTCTTGATTCGAACTGGCGTTGGCTGCACTCGACCTCAGGTTCCACCAACTGCTACACTGGGAACACCTGGGACACCACACTCTGCCCGAACGATGTTACTTGCGCGACAAACTGTGCCTTGGATGGAGCCGACTATTCTGGTACTTATGGTATCACAACCAGCGGCAGTGCTTTGAGACTCAACTTTGTTACTTCTTCAGCACAAAAGAATGTTGGGTCACGCGTATATCTCATGGCCGATGACAACACTTACCAGGAATTCAATATGCTCGCTCAAGAGTTTACTTTTGATGTGGATGTCTCTCATCTTCCATGCGGCATTAACGGCGCCCTGTATATGTCAGGTGATTATTCTCGAAACTCTGTCTGTATTCTACTAACACACCCAGGCATGGCAAAGGACGGAGGTCTGTCTCAGTATTCCGGCAACAAAGCTGGAGCCAAGTACGGTGTCGGCTATTGTGACTCTCAATGCCCTCGTGATCTCAAATTTATCAACGGCCAGGTATGCCACTCTAACAATATTATGAGGGGCCTATGCTAATTATCTGCCAGGCCAATGTGGAAGGCTGGGTTCCCTCGAGCAATAACGTTAACACAGGCATCGGTAATCATGGGTCATGCTGTGCGGAAATGGATATCTGGGAGGCGAATTCCATTTCAGCAGCCTTTACTCCCCACTCTGCCGATGTTGCAACGCAGACTATGTGTACCGGGGACGCATGCGGAGGTGCAGCCTCTTCCAACCGCTACGCCGGAACCACAGATCCAGACGGATGTGATTTCAACTCCTACCGTATGGGAAACACTACCTTCTACGGCCCAGGCATGACCGTAGATACCAACTCAGTCTTTACCGTGGTCACCCAATTTCTCACGGATACCGGAACTTCTTCCGGAACAATGAACGAGATCAAGCGCTTCTACGTCCAGAACGGCAAAGTGATTCCTAACTCCATGTCGACGATTTCCGGTGTCACCGGCAACTCAGTCACCCCCGCATTTTGCAATGCTCAAAAAACCGTCTTCGGTGATACCAACGATTTCGCAACCCATGGTGGCTTCAACTCCATGACGACCGCTATGAAGGACGGCATGGTCCTCGTCCTCTCTCTCTGGGATGACTACGATGTTGACTTGCTCTGGCTCGACAGCGACTACCCCACGACCGCGAACCCAAGCACGCCGGGAATCGCACGCGGCACTTGCTCTACCAGCTCCGGTGTTCCTGCCACTGTGGAAGCCAATAGCCCTAACTCCTATGTCATCTACTCAAACATCAAGGTTGGGCCTATCGGCTCTACTTTCTCATCTGGCACGGGCTCCGGCTCTAGCAGCTCGTCAGCGACCACGTTGAAGACTTCAACTACATCGAAGGCCTCCACGAGCACCAGTCCGGCAACGAGCACTACCTCTGCGGCCAGCGGGACTGTACCACATTACGGGCAGTGTGGTGGGCTCACCTACACGGGTGCGACGGTTTGCGTTAGCCCATATACTTGCACTTATTCCAATGCGTACTATTCTCAGTGCTTGTAAGTGCTTTACGCAGTGGACTTCGTTGGGTTTGGGCCAAATGGTCATAAAATGGGGTTTTGTGGAGGAGAAAGTAGCTGGAGTGGTCGGTGTCTGGGTGAAGTGGGGACATACCGTGTTTGATTCTTCTGATTGTTACACGGCCATTTATTAAACAATAGCTAGTTTTGCCCCATTCTCATATGATTCCATTCCAAATAAGCATGCCATAACCGTCCTACAAATCAATTGAGGACGCGCACGTGACCGGGATCTAACACTTTCTCAAAAGAGAACTGTGAACAATTGAATACCAGTCGCCCTTGGTCTGAGTCTGTGCTGTATTGAGTTGGCCCGGGACATCTTAAGAGTCCTTCAGATCAATTCCCTGTGGGTTGAACAAGTTCTTTACTCCCCCTTGTATCTCGAAGGTGAGTCACCCATAACCACCATTCTTGTGATCCACATTTTCAACAACTTCGAACGGATTCAAAGGAGTCGATGAATTATTCACAAAATTTGTGTAGAAGTACAATCTGTGCTCCTAGATTAATTCTCTAGTGACGAGCTCTTCGTCGATCAATTTAACATTAATCCAGGCGCAGATAGGGCTTCTGTAGACCATTCCTCTCTCTCAGCCCAAACATCGCAAGGAAAGAACGGTCCTGTTTTCGAAACTGGATGGCACCGGCATCTAGGTTGCCAGGAAACGGGAGGCTATAACCTTCCAAGCGAATTTTCTTCCAGTGCCTTGAGGGGTAGAAAACTTTCGTTACGAAGCGGACCTACTTAAAAAGTCCTCTGGGAGGAAGAAGGTGGTAGGTAATAGTGTGTTTCTAAATGTGCTCCGTCCTCGATCCCACATGAATAGCGAATGTTGCAGATCTTGCCGTCGAAGAAGCATGACCGGTCTTCTCTGTGCTAAACTTGCAGATTCCTGGTCAATCGTTGACAGCCATTTGCAATGAAATCGGCTATGCTCGTGGCCCAAGACCACATAAGTCTGAACTACCTCGGAATTGATACCAGCATAGCGCAGATCGAGACCAATTGGTCCACGGACATCATCTGGGTACCTATACGCAAGTATCCCACAATCCACTTTGTGCTCGGTTGTATTGACAAGCGGGATATGAATACTGACTCCGGCATTAGTCATGGCGAATGGCTCAACAATACTATATCCTGAGCAACGGTGGCATGCTCAAAGTTTTGGCTCGGTTGACCAACACGTTGCTCTTAACTCTAGAAGGCAAACACTCTCGGACAAAAGACCAGGACAGTGTCAAGACGACAAGCAGTAGTGAATTTGCATCTACATCCGATCCCATTTGTCAAAAACAAAACAACAGTCGCCTGCACGAGTGGTTGTCAATTTTTCGAGAGAAAGCCCACCAGGGCAAAAACTGCCAAAGTTGAAGTACCGTCCAATAAGGATTAAGAATGAGGCCAGAGAGTAGAGGTGTCGGCAGCATAGAGAACAGGGGAGGAAGCAAGAGGAGCAGTGGGAGGGTGCTTATGGGATCACTCATGAGCCTTTATTGACAAACACCTCTGCAACCCTACGACGTCCTGATACAGCTCCCGAGTCTTACGAAATGGCAGGACTCCAAGGAAGCACCGCGGTGGAAGAGGTTTGAAAGTAGCCCGTAGTTGTATTAGTACCTCAATCCTACGTACAAACCTTCAAAGATAAGATAACAGTGTTTGAGACGTATGCAGAACTCCAGGGCCCAAATGGAAGATACTTTGCAACATGTTATCAAAAAAGGCTTGCAAAATGCGACTTCCTGGCCAAGCGTCCCCTTGCAGCTGAGGAGATCTTGGAAGGATACTTCCTAAAAGCCTAGTTTGCGATTCTGCATGAGGGACTTAGCTTTATCATACACCGAAGTCTTATCTCCTTCTTCTGGCGCTTGGATGATGGAAAAGAAATTTACCATGCTGCTCAACACTGATTGGGAGCTATATCTCGGTCAGAGAGGTGGAGTGGGCTTGATTGGCTTGTCCTCCTGCAAGTCTCGCAAAAACATTCCACCACTTCCTAAAATGGTGACCGAGCTCGGTTGGACTTGACTCTGATCCTACAGCCTTACAACACCAAGATATCAAACTTGTGTATAAATACCTGGTCTTCATCGAAACAAGTCTATCGATAATATACTCGGACATACGTGGACTTGCATCTTCACTTACAGGCCTCACACATCACAACAGCACTACTACAGCCGATACAGCTGAGACTTCTTCCACGATGGATGCCGCAGAAAACTGGAATGGCCTCGGTGACTACTCCCTTTTCTTGCCAGAGGATTCTTTTAATCTGTTCGGAGAGTACGATCTCGATCTTGGCTTGAATAATTCCTTTTTGCCAGCCCTCGATGAAGCCAGTGCTACGTTCGACATAGCTGAATGGGATCAGATTGAAGCCATGATCCCAGCCCTGCCTAGGCTTGACGCCACACTACCAACTTCCGGAGAACCGCAAGACTTGATCCCGAACCCAGAAGCAGAGCTCCAAGCGTCCAAGTATACTTCCACATCTTCTCCAAGTTCAGCTCGAAGCCCAATTTCCGAGGATCAGACGTCTACGGATGGCTTTCCAGTATCCGGAAAAGAAGTTGAACATCAAACGAAGACTGAATTGAGAAAAAGAGAGTTCTTGACAGCATTTTCCGTAGAATCTGGGGAGGAGATTCAGCTGCACACCCGAAAGCGATTTTCTAAAGAACAGCGGCAAGTAGTGGCACTCAACAGAATAATCGGAGTGTGTCTTCACTGCCGACTACGGAAAGTTGCTGCAAGTTCACGACATAAAGCCAACTCCCACTGAGGCTAATTGTTGGGTGTATAGTGCGACGATGGAATTCCATGCAATCGGTGCATTAAACGCGCGGGAAGTATCTCCTCCGGGCAGGAGATATGCATGCGCAGAAGCTTGGTTGCTACACGGTTTGATCACATAGGTAGTGTCTTCAAATTCTCTTGACAAATAATACGCGCCCTTCTAAGAACATTCTAGACTTGATCAGAATCGCCAGCGTAGAATATACGGTGAGCAGATTGCCTCTCCCGGCCGAACCAGAACTCGATGGCTCGGGATATATTTGGTTTCCCGATTCCCACAACAGATATAACCCTGAAGCATATATCAAGGTACCAATTACTCATTTGAAGCAAGATGGCTTTCAACGCCGTAGGGTAATTCTCGCAGCGGATTACTACTCGGGAACCTTCCACGACTTGCCAAATATAAACCAAGCGATTGCCCCGGAATCAGTTCCTTCGACTGAAAGATTGCTACAAGCGTACCTTACTTCAAGACAAAACTTCTTACCAACGCCTAGTCCTTTTGCTAGGTTATCCAAAGCTTTTCGTGACTTCGCAGAGAGCTACTGCAACAGCGCTGCGGAACTGCCTCTGGTAAGCATCTGTTCTTGGATTAGTGCGGGATCCCTTCACTCGTTTCTAACTTGATTATTTCTCTAGAAAGGATTGCTATCAAAGATTGTAAAACTTCAGCGCTTGTTCAACATTTACCGATCTTCGCCTGTCATCAAGTCAGCACCTTGTGCCAATGACGGGGACGGCGACGGCGACATTGTGTCCACAGCTATATGGCAGCAATTACGTCTACCAATTGCAAAAGGAATCAAAGCAACCGAAACAGACGTCTTAACGGAGATTGACAGAATGATACAGAGCAAGGCCGGCATCGGAAGACAAAATCCATTGGCAACCTGGGCTGCATTGTGGGTCTTGGTTCTTGCTTACAAGGATTATATGATCTTTTGCAAAGCTTGGCGTTATGGCTATGTTTCCGGTAACCTTGATTCATTCCCTTGACCAAATAAATTCAGGCTAACAATAACAGAAGGCGAAAAGATATACAATCTCAACGAACACCTCTACAACATGCTCACCTCAATCTACGCCGCCCTATACAAGACAACATCGCCACTTACACTCGATTGGCGAAGTAATGAAGTAGCAGTCATGTTGGGCAATGACTCTCAGATTATTAACCTATTCTGCAATATCAAGACCGAAATGTTCTGGTTCCGTAAGTGCTGCTGATAAACGACTACGATCAAAAAGTCGGAACTAATTCTAGTACCAGACGCAAATGCACACGAATTGTTTCCAGAAGATATACTATTTAAGACACTCATTCTGGACAACGAGAAAAAATTGGCCAAGGCACATATAAAAGCGGCACAACGACAGGGAATAATATGAGCCAGGCGTTTCTTTATTACCGCAATCTGAATTCTTCTCTCTGCTCAGTCTTTCTGTGCCGTTCTTGGTTGGTTAGGAGTTTTCAAGGGAGACACGGTTCAATTCACCCGTCGCAGGCAGGGGAAGTAGTTGATCCCAGGACTTATCGAACCGGAGCAAATGAGACGTCTTGTCAACGAGGGGTCTGTGATGTACTAGTTTCCTTTTCCTCTTCACAAATATCCCAGTTTTGATGTTTCATGTATGAGACGAACAAGTGATGCACATTGTTTTAACTATGGTGAAGAAGATGGAAACAATACCCTCTCATTCTCGAATTGGAAATCTTTGGTTCACCGGATAGCTAGGCTGCAAGTGAACTTGATTGGAGGAAGCTCCTGCAGCCTCGATCAAAAACGCCACCACTTCCGATCTTGGTCACCGGATTTTGGATCTCGCTTGTCTCTGACACATCTACTGCACAAGAATGTATAAAGTGAACCCTCTTCCTACTTCCCGTGAATGGATTCATTACCCTCTTTCCATCGCCAACTTTTGCTCTTATTCTATTCTGAACCCTGACCAATTATTGACTGTCTACCAACATGGACCACTGGCAGACACCTGACAACCTCGACGACTACTCGTCCTTCTTTGACGATTCGTTGGACGTTTTTGGAAATGTAGACTTCGATGCTAATCCACTCGACCAACTTCTCTACGCAACGACAGCACCGCTTTCCCCAACTTTCCGGCCATGTTTTCTGGGTGAAAGCTTGACGCTGCCATTTCCGGCTGAGGCCCTTTTAGGAAATGATGAGATTGATACCAACTCTCTCCAAACCATCGGCGATTGCCCTGAGCCCTTAGAGCAACATCTGAGATCTCAAGCAACATCCATTCCAGTCCGAGATCCGTCCAAATTGCTCAAGGTCGACCAGCAAGCTAGACTTTGCACACTTCATAAAGAAGGATTATTGGAGGTCGAGAAACCCAAAGCAAAGAAAACAAAGTGGGACAAATCTGTTGTTGTGTTTTCCTCGAAGCCAAAGTCCACGAAAGCCCCAAGGCAAAGAAAGAGCTTCGGGAAATCGAGGCGGGAAGAGGTTGCCCTCACTCGGAAGGTCGGGGCCTGCATTCAATGTAGAATTCGAAAAGGATCGGTAAAAAAACAATCTTCTGTTGGATCTGAAAGTATTTTTGCTGATATTAGGATAGTGCGAACTTGGTCTTCCTTGCGAACAGTGCATCAAGCGGGCAGGAAGTAACGCCCTAGGTAAGGAACTGTGCTCCCGTCAGAGTCTCTTAGCGGTGAGGTTTGATCATATCGGTGAGGCATCTTTTCGTTACCTAGATCTCATATGTCTAATGTTGCAGAAGATCTCTATCTCGAGTATGATGAGTACGAAGAAATTAGCATGAGTCAGTGCAGGAGAATTCCAGGCACAGAGAAGACAGTGTTCCTGAGCTACCCAACGTGCTGCGACGACAACAACCAGGAAAGGGTGTGGATCGAAAGTCGAATGCAGGACCACGAGGGACTGCCAAACCCAGAATTTCGACCATCAGTTCATGTTGAATGGAACTATGAGGGACTGGAATATTACGAAGTGGCGGACCCTAATTGGGCACTTGACCCAAACACGCTCCCTTCTATCGACCAGTTGATTGAATGTCGGGGAAGGAAAAAGTACCACGGGTGCAGCTCAGGAGTATTTGCTCCTTTGCATATTGCTTTCAGCGATTTTGGAGAAATGTACTGCCGCTCAAGCGCCGCTTTGCCTCTGGTATTCATCCACAGGAGCCATTTGCTCTCCAAGATTTGACTGGCTGACACAGGATAGCAAACACTGATGGCTAGTATTCTACGACAAAAAGCCTTACTCGGCCTTTATCTACATGTGGCCATCATCAAGCGACCTGGGGAAGGCCAGGTTGACTGGGCGCCAACCTTTATGAATTTCGAGCTCGACATTGTGATTCGAAAAGCTCTAAACGAAACGGAAGCTAAGATTCTCTCCACCTTCGAAAGCATCCTTTTTCGACCTGGCGGCGTCAACAGGCAGAACTCGTTAGTGGTGTGGGTGTGTCTATGGCACCTACTACTTCATTACAAATGGGTGATGCCATGGGTTGCAGTAACCTGGAGAGATCATCCACTAAGTAAGTCACCAACTGTCGACATAGTCACACACGTCACTTTTTAGATATCAACGACTAAGTTACAAATAGTTGTGCAGCCGATTTACGGCCTAGCGCGACATCTATACAATGCAGTCACCGCCATCTACTCTGCGTTGTTTAGGACGAGCTCTCCACTTCTGTTCGATTGGCGCACGGAAGAGGGCTCTGAGATGCTGGGGAGAGATCCAGAGCTAATTAGGCTCTTTTGCAATATCAAGACAGAACTTTACTGGTTCAGTAAGTCCTTCACTTCAATTCCTCTCAGCACTCGGCCGGGACTAATCGCCGAGAGATTCATAGATGCAGGGAAGGACCGCCTTTCATCTGAAGACACGCTATTCCAAACACTCGTCCTCGAAAACGAAAACAAACTTGTCACGGCACATATTAAAGCAGCAAAACGACAGGGGATTTTATGAAGGAGGTCTTCCATTTATGTTCCTGTTCCCGAATCCTATTCACAATATGCTACTCCCTGCCCATTAAATATGCTGTAACTCATCCTAGCAAAGCACTGAGGAGAGACAGCATTCCATCGCTTTTCCATAATGTTTCCCATCTTAAACATCCCATCCATATTTCCCAAGATGTGCAAACAACCCCTCCTAGAATTTATGAAATACCCAGATCTTCCTCCATATTCACCCCTCCCATATTCCTTCCTTCATATCCCGCGATAATACCCATCTCAAATCCCACAAATCCAGTAACCGGAGAACGAGCCGCTCAATCCAGTCTAAGCCCTACCCTTTCTCTCCACCGAAAAATAAACGAATGTAAACCCCACCCCTTCGCTTTCCTATCCAAGAGCCCTCAAACACTCCGACGTCTCTTCGATGGACTCTCGCCTTCATTCTCGTTTTCACTCTCTCCTTCAAAACCACCCTCAATCTGAACGGCTTCGTCGTCGTTATCAGCATACATAAGCCCCTCTTCCATCTCCCGATCGCCGTCCTCTCCCTCTCTACCACCCTCAAATCCGGACGCAGTCTCCTCATCGGCTTCCCTCAACGCACCCGTTCCATCACGTTTCGTACTCTCAGTAAGCACCATCAATCCACTCATCCCCATTCCTGACTTTCTACCCCGACTTCTCTCCTTCTCCTTCTCCTCTCTCGACAATCCATTCCTATCCCTCTTGCTACCCCTACCTCTCTTCGCCTTCTTAATCTTCCTCTCGATAACAAAAATCGAGTTCTCATCTTCTTCGTCCTCAGCCGCACTTCCCGCCGAATCATCGGCATTCTCATCATCCGTCGTATCAAGAAGATTAACAACAGACACCGCAACGCCTTTTCCAGATCTCTTGTTTCTGTTTGTGGTTTTCGCGCCTCCACCACGGCCACTGAAAAGGTTCGATCCTCCTGCTTTCTGCCACCTCTGAGAGCCTGATGAGCTGGTGCCTTTCTCGACAGGAACCGCTGTCATTTGTCCCTCGATTGGAGGTGTCCTGTTTCGGCGCTTACGGGACCTGGATTTTGAGTTTGAGGATGAGAGGGGAGGCGAATCGGAGTCGAATTCGAAAGGGTCGTCTAAAGTGAGGCCGGAGAGCGGAAAGCGGTCGCGTGTAATTAGCACCAGGTTTATGTAATGCTGGGTTAGTTTCGCCTTTAGGGCGTTGCCGGAGATGGAGGAGGAGGCGGAGGAGAGGATGGTGCGGAAGATGGACTCTTGATTTGTGAGGAGGGCGGTTATGGATTTGAGATCCATTTTGAGAGCTCTGGTGGTCGGATGACGGTTGCTATTCAGGGGGTGTTAGAGCTGCGGTGTTGCATGACTTGAAGATGGGGAGTTCTCACTTTTCTTGAGAGGTTTACTGTGTTGAAGGTGACAAGAAGGTGGAAATCCGTCGCAATCGTTACAACGTCGGACGAAGGGAGAGCTATTAGGTTCCAAGCAAGCTTTTGTGATAGGTAGCCGTCAGATCAGCCGAATCGGGCTCCTTGGTGCTGTGCAAGTTGGCTACCAAAGGAGGAGCAAAAGAAGCTGAGTTAAGACGAAGCTGAAGGTGTCTCAACGAAGGAGCTGTTGAAGTTAAAGGGTAGTGGTTGTGGTGTAAATTGAGGGAGGAGGAAGTTGCGTACCTTTCTCCTCGTGCTGATACAGGTGTTGTGTAGATGGAGTGGAGGGATTGTAGGGGAAGGGGATGAAGGGGGGAGATTGAGTTGAAGTTCGATGTGGAGGAAAGTGGGAGGGGTAGATGATTTTTAAAACTCGCTGCAGAAAGCTCAACTTGAGACGGGACTAGCGGATTGAGGGAATTAAATTTGAACTATCAGATGAAGAGCAAATACGAAGCAGGTTGAGTGCGAAGGTGACAACTCAATGTCCTCCTCGTGTTGAACATCGACTCCTTTAACACCTCACGTACCTTCCAATTTCCCAACATAAAGATAGGAGTGACTATCCCTTTAAGGATCGCTCGCGATAGAATAATCATCTTTCCAAGAAATTGGATAGATTTATTCGGCTTCAGAGCTTCTCATCTCCATGCTTGTTCATACTCTCCTTCTCCGGCAGCCCCTCTAAGAACCCTAACACCCTCCTCACCAACTCTCCCACAATCTCCTCCCCATCCTTCCCCAAATTATGCGACGCCCCATGAACAACCCCAGAGTGAACCTCATCCACGATTCCCTCTCCTCTCTTAACAATGCCCATCCACCTCTCAAATAATCCCTTCTTATTCACACTCTTCGGCACATGCTCATCCTTATCACTGATGAGAACACACAACGGACTCCGCTTCTTCAACCTCCCAAATGTTTTACCCAACTGCTCATCGCTCAAATCGCTGCTGAAGAAATCATCATCCCCATCATGATTTGGGCTCGCAAGACTCAACCACCGTTTCGCCGTACATGGTGCCGGAAACACATTCCCCGTTTCCTTCTTAGGCAAGATCTCCTCGCCGTTCCCTTCATCTACCATTTTCTGCGCAGCAAGGCAGGAATTGCGGTAGAGATCTGGATCCATCATCATTACCAACGCCTCTCTATCAGAAACTGGTGCTTGGATAATGCCACCCTCGATACTGGGACGGTTCTCATGACCAGCGCCAGTGAGGTACTCTATGATGTCTTGACAGCCTGTTGAGTTGCCCATTAGGACGATCTTCCCGGTCTTGATACCGCGGAAGTAGGAGATGCAGTCTGAGAGCTCGGAGGCATCTTTTTGTAGAGAGACGGTCCCCCAGCCGGTGTAGGAGCTGGAGAGACGTACTTCGGCTAGTGTCCAGGAGGGTGGGAGGGCGTCGGATATAATGGAGGTGTAGGGGACGGTGAGTAAGCCGTCGAAGAGTCCGCCGATGAAAATGAGCAGGTTTTGAGAAGGTGTCGAGGTGGAGGAAGGGGTGTGCTCAAAAGCCGTGAGGCGGTCCCAGCCTTTGTTTTTCTTGGGATTGGTTAGTTAAGAGCTTGCGATTGAGGCTTGAAAGTTGAGTACGATCGAAAGCAGATACCCAACTGAGAAGAGGGAATATGGGATAGCTCAGGGCGGGGAGTTCGAAAAATGAAGATATACTCACATAGAGATGAACGAGCCCTTTCCTGGGAACGGCCATCTTTCCCCTTTTCTATCAACTGCTTTAGAATTCTAATTGACTTGAGGAAACGGGATAAAGAGAGCTTTATGTACCTGGAAGCACGAATCGAGGTGCTCAACCATGCAAGATAACGTCAGCGCCAATTCTCACGCTCCTCAAGGACCACACGAACAAATTATAATTGGGGAAATCCTTCCAGATTCTCTCAAGTGCCCTTTATCCCAAGCCAAAATGGCATTCGAACGTTCTAGAGTTGTTGATGATTCTTGGTGAGACGGCAATCCCGGGGTTTCCGTCCAGGTTTGCCTACAGAGCGCAAGCAAACAATTGACTTCCTGCCGCGCGCAAGCGAAATGCTTCCAACTCACCGGTGCACCAATCTCGTCGCGGATTCGGGGGGGATACTCCGAGCACTGCAATTTTAGCGTAAACGACGAGGTTCGCCATCCTCACGTGCCCCAAGCTCCGTCGAAAAATCCACGCATCTCGAGCTTCAACCTGCTCCACATCAGTCTCTCCCCCACCTCCCACACAACCTCCTCACGCGCTTCACGATGGCGCCCTCCCACAATTCCATCCGGCAGATGGTTTCCCCTCTCCTGCAATCCTTCCGCAGCCTATCTCTCACCTCCCAAAATGTCCTCCCTTCCACCTCAAGATTCTTCACCTCGAGCTCGACGATGTCCGCGAAGAGCGACAAGAAGAAATCCGTCGACCCGCGAATAACCCTCATCCGGTACCACCTCCAACACACAGCGACCCCTCGTCCATTGAAATTCAGTCGCACGCGCGCGCTCCGCCACTGGACGATCCATAGAGCGTGGATGCTTGCTAGGAGGAAGAAGCTCGAAGCTGAGGAATTGGAATTGCAGCGGATGTATCAGTCAATGCATAATACGATGGAGGTGTTGAGAACGATGGATGAAAAGGATGGGCTTGGGCGAGGGAAAGAGGCGGGCAGGCTTTATAGGGTTGCGTTGGAGAAGAAAGGGATTTTTGGGCAAGGGGGCGTGCCGATTGAGTATGCGCGGTTGCAGACCGATACACCGGGGAGAGAAGCGTGGGATCATAGTTGGACGCGGTAGTGATTACGCTGAAGGGAGGGGAAGGCGGGAAGGAGATGGGAAGGTGCTGTGGGTTGTACCTGTGATGATGGATGTGCGGTGGGGGAGAGGTGTGTGATATTCAAGGGCTGGAGAGAGAGGTGCTAAAAGGGCTCTCTTCGTGTCATTGGGACTTGAACAAGAGATTTGATGACGGGGTGTATGATATCTTGCAGCATGGATGGTTGAGAAGGCCTAAGAGGAGATGGAAGATTACCAGAGTCAGCATTCCAGGCGCAACTGATGTTCAAATGCTGGCTTGTATGTGTTATACAATTTGTCCATATTAGACCAACGCTGTTGTTTCGCAAGCAATGCAGCAATTCAATCCAGATCCATCCCTCCCATTCCATTCATCCATTGCACCCGTTCGCAACGCTGGGTATGTAGTTGAAGAAAACAGCCCAATCAACTTATCAAAAGGAGTGTGATGTTTTCGACCTCGGTTCGTAAACAGTCGTTAATGTCTCTATCTGTCGTCTTTTTCTTCCCCTCCCCTTCCCTTCCTCCAAACCAGAACCGAATATGGCACAGTAAATCGAAGGGCTTTGAAACTTTTGATGAGCAGGAAGAAGGCCGTTGAGGTTGAAAAGAAGCCGTGTGCGTTCGATTAGAAGTTGTATTGTTCGAATTGTGCCTTCCCGGCCAAAATGTTGTGCTGTTTCTCCGTACGACCTGGCTGAAATCTGCAAACTCCAACTCCCGCTATAGTATGACACAGCATCCCCCTCCCTCTCCTTTCTCGAATGTGAGCAGAGCAGCTCTTGTTGCGGCTTCGAAAACATCATCCACGCCTTCTCCTGTCAGTGAAGAACATTCGAGGTATTTTCGTGCTCCGATTTCGTGACCGATTTCTGTGGCTTCTCGGGTGGAAACGAAATGTTGTGATTTCTTCCTCATCTCTTCAATGGCTACTGGGTCCTCTCGGAGATCCTTCTTCAGACCGACCAGTATGATGGGTACGCCCGGGGATTTCTCGTTTGCTTCTTCCACCCACTCCAAAAAGTCAGCATTAGGAGCCGCAATTGAACACAGGAAGCTTACTTTTTGCTTGACGTTGTCCAGAGAGTCCGGCGTGTCAATTGAGAATCCTACCAGAATCACGTGTGCTTTTGAATATGCCAAGGGTCGTAATCTTTCATAATCTTCTTGTCCTGCCGTATCCCATAACGCCAATTGCACGCTTTTCCCATCCACCCTACAATCTGTGACGTAGTTCTCGAAGACGGTTGGGACCTGAAGAAGGTTAGGATTTGCGGATGTTATGGGCATATGAAAGTGGGGAACGGACATAATGCTGCAAAACCGTTAGCAATCTGATTATGGGATCGAGGAGCAGGGAAACTCACGGTTGGGAAGTATCCCAGTGTGAAAACACTCAGCAGCGAGGTCTTTCCACACGCGCCGTCACCAATAATTACCAGTTTCCTGTCTCAGAATCAGCAGATGTTTGTGAAGGAACCCCCTCGCATGTTGCTGTGCAGCAAGAATGCAAAACGGATACAGAATCTCCCCAAGGCAATCGCAACCCAGCCGGCTTGCATGTGCCACTGGCAGAGCTCAAGAACATCCCAATTGTCCCCAGATCTGTTGCCAAAAGCCCCCAATTCCAACGTGAATCAATCTCGCAGAGAAATGTCACCCTCTTGTCGACGTACCTTCGCATCACATTTTGTGCTTGTTGTTGGGAGGCCATGGTCGGAGATCGGGTGGTGTGATGTTTTCGTTTCGAGGAGCAATTTCGAAGAAGTTATCGAAAGCCTGTACCAGTGAAGGTAAGGGAGAAGAGAAAAGGGGGTCCGGCCGTTTCTTGAGTTATCGACGCCAGAAAATGAGGGTTGTCAATACGAGCCTGGCGATTACAGCAAACGCAGGCTCGGATAAGCCGCTGATGGAACGTTGAGGAGCAAAAGAAACGCGACAATGACGCCAGCCCAGGGGGCAGGAGGTCGAGGGGGTCGAGGGAGGATGGGATTTATATCGACGGCCAAGAGCCTTGGGTGATAAGTCCCTATTTCTGCCACAGGTTAATTACCAAGGCCGAGGATATTCTTGGTCGTCCTGTGCTGCACCACAACTGGGAGGTGAACTGGGCTGAGTCGGCCGAACCGAGCGCCTTTCAGCAAGAAGCTCTCGAAGCGGCTTAGTGGCAGCGATGATGCTTCGCGTGCGAAGATCTGTGACAACTTAAAGCCGCTGTCACTTGGCGGATACGGAGTGCAAATATTGGAGCAGAAATTCACTGTGAGGAGCCAAGCGACGCCGATGCAGGAGAACCGAGAGAGAAGCTTCATAGAACTTCCATCGAACTAGTCAAAATAGAGCGGTTTCTGCTTGCGCGTGCTGACTGCATACTCATGGACCTCTCAGGCTCTCACTAGTCGCGGCTGGGAAAGAATTACCAGCCGTGCCTGATCGTGCCGTGCGCGCCTGAGGCTCGCCGTCTTCCTTGACGAGTGCCTCCATCTCTGAGATAGACTCAACCACCTCCCCTCACCATCCACCGCGCCCGGTCTCTGCCCGACTCGACAACCCCGCAACACGACGAACACACTCTCCCCCGTGCCCTCCGTGTTTTCAGAGACCTCTGCGCCTCCCTATCGTGCACAAACACTCCCATTGTCCCCCCGGCAAACGCATACGTCCTGGTGGGGCAATCCCTTGGATCTCCAGTTCACCTTTGCTGTGAGTCTCCGGAAGAAGTTCGTGTCCGGGAGCTCCATCCTTGGACAGTAGAGGATGTTCCCTTAGCTAACGTCTGCCCTGGGAGCAGTTGCCGCCCTTCCATGCTGCGAGATTCGCCCTCATCGGATCGGAATGCCCGCAAACCAACGACCACAGACGGCCCAGTCTCCTACCTCCCCGACCTTCAAAGCCACTGCAAAGTACACGAATAAGGATGGTTCCAAGTACATAAAGGTTCCCAAGTCCCAGATCACCACAGATTCATCTGAGACATCCCCAGCCATGGCTCAGACGACAACACAAGCAAACGGCCAGACCCCCAATCCTGCTCCAGGTACAAATGGTGCTCCTGCCGTAAACCGGAAGAAGCAAAAGCGAAGACAAAAGCTAGCTGCGAAACTCCAGTCAGAACAGCCAGCAGGCCCCGCGGCAAACGGTGCACGATCTTCAGGCCCTGAGCAAAGATTGCAGGAAGTGGAAGCACGTCTGCGAGAAACTGGCCTAGGTGCGAACCTAGACGAGGCGTTTGACGACAATGGACAATTCGACCCCGCTGAAGGAGAACAATATTACAGCGAGGAGGATGGTGACAGGTACTCAGGCTCCTATGGTCAAAATGGATCATCGTTGAATGGATATGCGGCCCCAACCTCTGGTACTGGCAAGAAATCCAAGAAGAAAAAGAAGTCCAAAGGTCTCCCGCCACAAACCTCCGAGCATGTCCATTCCCATGTCGGCACAAACGGCCTGTCACATAACCAGTTATCGCTTCCACCGCTCGCTTCGACAAACATGCCCCGAGGCCCCGGCATATCAAAGGAGAAGATTTGGAATACGTCCTCGGCGGAGGAACGAGAGCGTATCAAGGAATTTTGGTTATCCCTTGGCGAGGATGAGCGCAAATCTCTAGTCAAGGTTGAAAAAGATGCTGTTCTGAAGAAGATGAAGGAGCAACAAAAGCATTCGTGTAGTTGTACTGTATGTGGACGGAAGCGGACTGCTATCGAAGAGGAGCTGGAGGTACTGTATGATGCATATTACGAGGAGCTCGAGCAATATGCGAATGGCCAAGGAGATGGTCGGCCAGTACCTATGATGGCCCCCCCTCGCCGATTTGGTGCCTTAAGTGGTCTTCAGCCTCCGAATCGCTTACCACCAGCCTTTAATGGACAACCGTCTCGTGGTCGAATAGTGGAAGATCTAGGCGACGAGGAGGAGGAGGAGGAGGGTGATGAGGAATATAGCGAGGACGAAGGAGATGAGGATGATTACAGCGACGAAGAGCCTGAAGAGCTTCCTCGACCCATTGCAAGCGATTTCTTCAATTTTGGCAATAGTCTTACGGTGCAAGGCGGCATTCTGACGGTTGCTGATGATTTGCTGAAAAACGATGGCAAGAAGTTTATCGAAATGATGGAACAGCTTGCTGAACGTAGGATGGCACGAGAAGAAGACGCTAGGGAGCAATTCTCCAACCCGAATTATGGCCATCCACCAAATGGCTCCATGCACACTCATTCCCATAATCACAATCATCCACCTCAGCCGGACGACGAGGAGTATGATGACGACGAAGAGGATGAGGAAGATTACGATAGTCAGGAGGAAGATTATGATGAAGAGGAAATGGTACGTGGTGGGAGACGGTTACGTAAGAGACATGGTCTAACTTGCAGCAGGACTCGATGACTGAAGAACAGCGAATGGAAGAAGGACGTCGAATGTTCCAGATATTTGCTGCTCGGATGTTTGAGCAACGAGTCTTACAGGCGTATCGAGAGAAGGTTTCGAAGGAGCGACAGCAAAAACTTCTCGAGGAACTGGAAGAGGAAAGCAGGGCTGATTCGCAGAAGAAAGCTAAGAAGGCTAAAGATGCTCAGAAGAAAAAGGAGAAGCTAGCAGAAAAGAAGAAAGCTCTCAAAGAGGCTCAAGAGAAGCAAGATGCCGAAAAGGCTGCCAAGGAATCCGAGCTCCGCGCGGCTGAGGAGAAGAAGCTTGAGGAGGCACGTCTGAAGGCCGAGGAAAAGCGAAAGAAAAAAGAAGCCCAGAAAAAGGCTGAAGAAGAGGAACGCTTACGAAAGGAAGCCGAGAAGCAGCGGGCACGAGAACGAGCCGCAGAAGCCGAACGCAAAGCCAAGGAGGCCAAGGAAAAAGAGCGTAAGGAGAAGGAGGAGTTGAAGAGAAAGGAAAAGGAGCTGAGGGAAGGAAAGGAACGCGAACGTAAAGAAAAATTGGAGAAGGAAAAGCGAGAAAAGGAGGCCAAGTTGAAGGCCGACAAAGAGGCTAAGGAGAAGCAAAAGCGTGAGGAGCTAGCCGCACAACAAGCTGCTGCTCAAGCCGTCATTGCTGCAACCCAAGCCGCAAAGCGACCACCAGTCCCAATACCCGCAAACCTTCAATCGCATACAGTCGCTTCACCGCATATTCCCGTTGCTACTCCTGCAATTCCCAAGGCGCCCACCCCCATCAAACTTCGGACCACCTCTTCTCAGCAAGACTCGAACTCTTCCGTACCTCAAACTCCTCAAACGGGTAGCGTGACCCAAAATATCTCTCCCGTTCCTACGACACCATTGCAAGGCAGCCCAGGACCAATTGGGCCTCCAGGCAAGCAGGCACAGCAGAACCCTTTCTTACACCAACCGCAAGCTACTTCTCCCATGCACGCCGCCTTAAAGAGCCCACCCGGAATACCGCCGCAGCCGAGTCCATTCGGTATGCAACCGATGGGCATGGGCTTTCAACCAGGTTTCCCAATGGCTCCCGGGTTCAGTGGAATGTATCCTGGACCTGGACCCTTCGATCCGAGACTCGGTGGCCCAAATGGCATGCCTGTGCATCCCGGACTGATGCACCAAATTCCACAAGGTCGAGGATTTCCTCCGCCCCACGGTCCACCAGGTTTTCCTCAGAGAATTGCCAATGGCTTGGGAGGCGTTGGTCAACCATTTGCTCCGAAGGAGGGTCCGATGTCCCAGCCGCATTCGAGACAACAATCGGGATCTTTTGACAAGCCTTTCGAAGCACCAGGAAACGCGCCACAAGCACAGCCTATTGCGAGACCTGCTCCAATCGGCCGACCGTCAAGTGTTGTGCATGGTCAGCGTCGTAGAAATGATGGAAGCAGTGATATGGACGATTTGAGTAACCATCTTGGCAGTAGCGCTCTGTTGGATGATTCAGACGAGCCATTGAGTTCGGGAGCTGGCGCGAGACGATCGAGTGTTGCACATGGCCTCAATACTCGTCCGAACTTTCCACCCCCATTTGGTATGGAGCCATTTGCGAGCCCAATTGGTGGCTTCCCAACCTGGGGAGCCCCGCCAAATCCTTTTGCGCCATCGTCCTTGCCTGGCTCCAACTTCATGGGAGGCTGGGGACCGCCAGCTGGCAACTCATTTGGAGCTGTAGGAGGCGCTCAACCCATTCGACCATCCCAGCCTCGTTCGGTGGTAATCCGATTGCTCATCTGCCAGGCTTGCAAGAATCTCGAAGGTTCCAATCCTGATGGCTACTACGATATCAACGCGATCAAGGAACAGGTGGACCAAGCTAGCCAGCTTGACCAGCCAGCCTCGGAGCAAGAACTGCTTGATATCTGCGAAACCGAAGGCAGTGCAATCAACGGTGGTGGCTCATTCGATATCCGTAAGGAAAACAAGGGCCACTACTCTATCCGTTACGAAGACGACTTGCCTACGCCGCATCGTCCCGTTGGCGCCCCTGGCGAGATTGGATCGCCCATCATCGGCAGCGGTGGAATTTCTCGTTTCACAGGTCCTCCTCCGGGCTTCTAGACCATTCTTCTCCTTGCCGCAGCTTAGTTCCCGAAGAATTCTTCTTTGTATCATTGCATGGCGAAGCCCGACATGGCGTCCTTGCTTCAGCGTTATCAGCTTCAGCTCGTTCCGTCTGCCTTTCATGATGGAGGAAACTTGAGGTGGTGTGCGTCTTGCGGTGAGGCGAGACGAAGTGTATTAGTGGAGATTGGTGCTTCTGCTTCCCTTGGTGAGGCAGGGCGAAATATTACACATTTCAGACCCTGCTTGCTTGGATGCGACTTATGAACTTGATCAGCCTCTTCCAACCTACTTAATGTCGAGTGACATGCCTTGAGCTCTCGTCCAATGAGAGATACTAGCATTTTGATCTTTAACCTCGCTGTTTCGTCTTTGTGAATTTCACGTCTTGCCTCGGCGACTTTTCGCCCCAGTCCTTTGAAGACAAGCAATTGGTTCTTTGAGAGTCCTCCTATCACCTGCTTTGTGTGGCTGAGGCACTGAGAATAATTGCCCTGCATTCGTTATCATTTCGAGGTCTCTGCCCTGCTTTTCTCTCGTATCTGAATCTGATTTAAGCGCCGATCCTTCTGTCGCATGTTGCGCTCAATCGCATCTCCCCATGCGGTGGTCCGCTCTCCAGCAAATATTTGTCAAGGACAGATCCTGCGCACAAAGTTCTGAGATGTACGCGGGCAGGAATGCATGACAGTCGGCGGGATAACCCCCTTTTTTCTGGATTACGCGACGGGAGGCGCATCATTGACGCGATGCTTCGCCGTTTTTGAAGGATTCTCTGCCGCAGCCTTATAAACCTCTCCAGCCTCGGACCCAGCTTTTCCCCCCAAGTCTGCACTTCTCGCTGCAGCCCCAGCAACAATTGAGGTCAACGATGACCCCAGCCATATCGGCATCCGTGCCTCTCACTATGACATTCGCCCCAGCAGCACAATACTTCACTATTACATGACCGCGACAGATCCCTACACATACTACGTCCTGGGCCCGCCCTCAACGAGCCTCTGCCAGCTCTCAGGCGGGACTCAACGTCCCAGTACTTCTCCCCAGGAATCTGACCTTCCGGGTACAACATCGCCTGCTCCAGCACCATCGACGCCGGCACTGTGACCGAGACGTGCGCGACATTCTGCCCCACTAACTGGGCTTGCAACATGAGAACCGAGGCAGTGTCCTTTCCCTGGCCTTCCACTATAGGTTGTACGATCGCCCCGGACACACCACGTCTATTTTCCTGGGGACGATTGATTTTGGATTTAATGCACTGGGGGCTTTGATAAGATACCAGAGTTCGGATTTTGTGAGCTAGATGACATCGAGTAGAGCGATGAGTAGTAGTGGGGGGCGACGAGTTCGGGGCAAGGTGCCGCGCCTACGGGAAATTGTTCGGCTTCGAATCCGGCACCAGCACCGACAAGCGGTCTTTCGACGGGCGCGAAGGCGGGATTGGGGAGGGAATTTGGATTGTTGCTTTAGTGGTACTGGCAATGGCGTTGTTTTTTATAATGAGATATCGAAAGGGGAATAGAAGAGTCTGGGGGAAGGGAAGGGGAGTGAGCATCTCGAGAGCTATAGACCGGCTAACGCAGCGGAGATCAGTAGTGAAGAATGGATCAAAGGGAAGGGATTGGCAGGGACACCGTTAGGTGATGAGGGGTGGAAACCGATGGAGCAGTATACGGTTGGCAGGGATGAGAGGGGGTATGTGAGTTGCATAATTGAGGGGTTTTTGGTCTCTTGAGGGAAAAGGGGATGGCGGAGTGGTAATCTTACGAAATACCATTCGCCAAGACATGAGTTAATTCTCAATGGCCACATTCATCTCGAAATCTGAAAACTAATAATCGAGTATCCAGGCACGGAACCGCTTCCCACTCCAGCACTTGAGATCGTCGCCGTCGCCGTTTCCCTATCATTTTTGTTATCCATAATGCAAGCCTTCACCACGATGCTTTCGAACCCAGTGGTCGTCACGCTGACACTTGAGGCACTCGCGTCCGTGTTGATAACCTGCACATTCAGCTTCCCATCTACCATTTTGGCACCCTTGACTGTAATAGCGTGCGACAGATTCCATACGTGCGTCCCAGTCATCAGATATCTGGGGTCATGGCTGTCCCCCACGGTCTCGGCTAAATAGGGGTATGATTATAGCGAGAGAAAGGGCGGGGAAGTTTCTCGTTTTGCGAGGCTTGTTCGGCTGCACGAGTAAAGTTCTCCCAATCTGGAACATGGATTTGCAATCCAATGTTCTTCGTATTGAAAGATGGTTTGCGTCTGGTTAATGATTCAAGTAGTCAACTCCCTTCAGTTCGAACGAGCTGTCAAAATTCGGGAAAATCGAAGATATAGGGCGACTATCTGCACCCTTTTTTTTTGGAAGAGAGAGATCTCGTTGCTCTTTAACTCGGGTTCTCGTCCGAATAAAATGAGTCGTTCCGCTAGGTTTATACTTTTTCACAGCCCATGATTCCCGGGTCTGGACCCAATGTTTCGGAACGCCCAGGCTCCCGCATGCAACATAAATTGTTTCTTCCCGGGGATCCGCGGTTTCAAAACCCCAGCAGGAAAAGCTTGTTCTCGATCTTGTAGGAACCTTAATTGGCATTTGGCGCGGAACTGGCGGGGATTGAATGAAGTCAGCGAACTTCCCTTCATCCCCCACGATACAGACACTTTTGACCATGTCAGTCTTGTTTCCTGAAGTAAATTTATCTGGGTTGGGAAATGTATTAACTTAAGAACTTTATGTGCTTAATTCAACCTTACCAGAAAGTTTCTCGTCCAAACCTGAGCTCGAGCTTCCTCCAGCTACGGGCTTGGTTTCAAGGATGTCTGACCGTCTGACGTAATGTGTCAACGAACTATTCTTGTTTGAATCCTTGCCTCCATTCGAACTCTGCATCTTTATTAAACCTCACTTCATAATTTTTGGATGTTGTTCCCCTCTTGTCATGACTTTGGCAGGATTCTCGCACGAGAGGAATAATGTTCTATATTCTACATCGGGGTATTACAGACACGTGTAAGAACGACAATGGCGAGTCCTGCGGGGAGGACGAGAGGCTCTCCTTATGGAGGAAGACTTCAACCCTTCCGCAAACCTCATCGGTACAGACGTTTCCTTTAGTCACTATTCCAACGATTCTCACCCAGACTTTTCCTTCCGTGACGATCCCAACGGCACTCACTTCCACTATATCCTTCTCGGTCAGGCCCTCTCAAAAGTTCTCTGGTTTTTGTGCCGATGAAATTAACAGAACCGCAGACAGCTTCTTTGGGACCAACCTCTGTTCTAATCTCGTTTCCGGCCATCTCGCCATTCCAGCCGACAATACCCTTCACGAGCTTTCCCGCATCTTCAATAAACTTTTTCTCTACCTCAACATCAGTTCCTGTGAGTCTCGAGACCAGGCTGAAAGAATGACTGCTAACAAAGTCGCAAGATATTCTCAACACTTTCGACAGCGAGACCAACCGCCTCAAGTTTTACATCTTCAACAAACGGCTCGTCGCCAATGCAAACTAATACGATTCCCACGGCTTCTACCAGCTCAGTCAATCCTAGTGCAACAGCTGCTGGAAACGCCAGCGGTACTTCCAGCACTTCCAAGCCCAGGTTATCTCCGGGAGGCATTGCAGGAATTGTAATTGCTGTGTTCGGTATATTCCCACCTCCGCATTCCCCCTCTCCTTCCCAAGAGCTTCAGATTAACCGATCATGCAGTCGGTATTCTAATCCTCGCGCTACTCATTTTCTTCTTCTGGAAGCAATTCCGCAGCCGGAACAGGAATTCTTCGGGCCACTCGAATTCACTCTATGAGAAACAATTGATTTCACCAATAAGTTCTCCGTTTGACCGAAGAGGGACATTCTTTACGCCAATGGTAATTGCTCCAACGCAACCCCCAGACTATCCATCGGGTAGACCAAGTATCGAAGTATTGCAAAGGAATTCAGACAGTTGGCCAGGTGCTGCTCCGCGTGTGGAGGGGATTGGTGTGGCATAGTGAGGGGTACATAGGGTTGGGCGTGAGACACGAGTAATTGGTATGGAAGACTTCGCTGGAGGTCCAAGGTCTGAGCGATTTTGTTTACGAATTGACGATAACCATGATGTAATGCATACTCCAACGAGCTACGCAAAAGTTTCTCCCACCCCCACGCAGCTGAAATTCGATGTTTTCGCTTGCCGAATATCACTCTGAACACTTTAAAGAATCTCTGGTTTGGTTTGATTTGATTCAAGAAATCATAGAATGGATGTCTGGTTGTCTTTACTCTTCATGAGACTGAATTGAGAAGATATTAACAGTAGATAAAGATAGAATTTTGAAGTGTTTAGAGTGACTTTCGATGATTTGAGATTAAGCGAGAGTCTCAAATTCAGCTCGATAGGTCTGTTCAGATCGCAGTTCTAAATCGTTTCTACCATCATTACGCCTGGCTAGAAGGCTAGAAACTTCGGTCCCGAAATATTGTAGGATTTATTCTTGCTTTGATTGAACGCCCAAGCCCGAGGCAGGATGTTTCAAACGCCAAGATCGCTCGGCAGTATCAGAGATCCCATTTTCTCCACTAAACTTTGAGGCTGAAACATTGCCAAGCACAGGACGCCACCTCAAACTCTACTCAGATACCTAACGATTTCCGGGCCGCCCTTAGAAGTTGGTGGCGGCCCACCCCATTGGCCCGGACCTGACCACACCACCATGAGGCTCGAACTTCACCCTCCAAGCATTTCTTGGCATGCTGTCTCAACTGAGTTGCAAATGATATTGACGCGTAGAGGATGGTTGATCATGTTGCACACAGACATCTGCAGACTGCCGATCCTGGCTGAAGTCTGGGTCCCCCAAGTGCATTAACCAAAAATAGGAGTCCACTTCTACAAGTCCAAGATCATTTATTCCAGTGGCTTGGCCGCATCTGCAGTGAAGGACTTCACCCAGATGCTATACAAAATTTAACTTTAAGATGTCGCTAAGTGAATACCTTTGGGAAAGGGACCTGGCTTGGCGTGCGGATCTTATAGAACGAGATGATGGGGAAGACGATGACGAGAGCGAAAACGAAGACCAATCCACGACATCCACGTCGCAGTCGAAAACCTCAACTTCACAAACTCGAACCTCGATTACCCCGAATGTAATTTTGGATGGCACATCACCACAGACTAAGGCTTCGACAAGCTCAACTATATCCCTAACCAGCATATCGTCACAGACAAGAACCTCAGCGACTTCTATCACATTTGTGGCAAGTATATCCTCTCCTGCCACGCTCGATGCCCTGAAATTCGTTGCATTGTGGAAACAAAACTAACAAAAATCAGAAGTCAACGGCGATCAAAACAACGCTCCTCACCTCTGTCTCTACGGCCCCTCCCGGCATCACAGTGACACAACAGGGCAAAGGAAATGCCGGCGCAACCTCTAGCTCCTCAAGAGCTAGTTCAACAGGTGTTGTGGCAGCACAAGGTATCTCCAATGGCTTGACTTCACATCCATTGGCTGGAACTCTGGTCGGGGTTGTTGTCGGTCTTGTTGGTACGTAAAAGACTCTTTCGTACCCTTTCAACCTTCAGCTAATTCTCATGTAGTATTCATTCTGTTTCTTTTTGCGCTTCTCTTCTTCCTCGTCCGTCGGAGGAAGGGAAGAATACCAGAGGCGAACATTGTAACCCCAACCGAGGACCGCGATCCAGCCCAAGATCGACAGTCAACGTGGACGGCGACACTTCCCAGCGCTCCCCGCCGGCTGTTTATCGCACCCAAGAGCATGCGGTCGAAGCGTGCGCTGCTTTCACCACTCACGCTCAATCCTAATAATCGAGGAGAAAGTATGATTAGTAAAGATGGTGTGGAAAGACAAGAGCGTTTGGCTCGGGTTCGGACCGATTTGCTTGGGAATAGAGAGCTGAAGACTGGGCTAGCGAGAAACGGAGAAGGGGAGACTAGGAATAAGGGGACCTTTGGTGTGGCAAGGGGAAGTGGGAGTATTAATGAGAAAGATAGGGTTGAGATTGAGGCGAACTCTGGGTTGTGGGAGGATGCTATTACGGTTGCGAAGAGAGAGTCTGTGGCTGAGAGCGAGGCGAGTCTGCCAAGGTGGAGGACACCGGTTAGCTGGGTTAGAGATCAGAGATTGAGGAGGTGGGGGAGGTTGAGTGGATGAAATGGGACTCGATTCAAAGCCAAAATCGGCAACTGTGTTCCGATTCAGATTGTTCCGAAATCTCTGGAACAGTTGGTTGCCCGTAATGCTCAATCAGCAATCCTTCAGCCAGTTCAATATCTTCGTCAATGAGCTCCTCCCATTATCTAACACTCTGCCTTCCCGGTTCTATCCTTCACGAAGAAATTCTTTTCATCGTTAATCTAGGATGCCTCATTTGGAGTGCTACATGCCTTGTCCCGATACTTGATCAGAGCTTTCGAAACCGGTGCCACGATTGAGATCGGAGCTTCATCGACCCAGCGGTCAAAATTCTTCTTGCTCCAGCACATCATTTTGACTGCAATCCTTGACAAAGGATTGTCTTCGCGTTTGAGCTCTGCTACGATTCTGCAAAACCCACCAAATCCAGCCACCTCTATGTCGCGTGGTGCATTTGATCTAGTATGGATCTGCTTGGCTGCTTCGTTCTGCAGCTTCCTCATCAGAAAGCGATCTCCCAAAATCCAGATTTTGGCTCAGGTCAGAACATCTGGCTTCTCGTTTCATCATCTCTGACGACTTTGCTCTAGATCCAGTTCACCACTATCGCAAACAACGCGGGGTCGACATCGCATAACTTCATCGTTTGCGTTCTTCCCTCCTCAAAGTTGCCATTGAGAGCCACAGCCAAAAATGGCGAGTAGTAACAGATAAACTCCGTGTGAACCACGGACTTGTGCTCTTCTAGGATTGTCGAGGGCTTACGCGCGAAAATGTTTCTGCTCGGTGAACTCGGCGGAATCGCGATGATCACTGTCACGGTTGATTGAGATATCCTGCTTCAGTCAGCCAACGGTTCTGTCTTTTGTGGCTTCGTGAAAACTTACGTGAGGGAAGAGAACGTCGGGAGTTGCTTCTTCGCTTCCGTTACTACGGTGGCTGCCATTCGCTCTTCTGCCGGCCTGCCAATCAGTCAATAAAGAGCATGAAGCACGTGAAAATATATACCTCGATCTTCAGTCACACTCCAAAGGTGATTTAAGTGGTTGGTGGAGTTATAGTGGAGGCTGGTGCTTCAGATGTTGGTGTGGGGAAGGTCGGGAAGTTTAACAAGGGTCGATTCAATATTGATGTTGACTGGCTCCTCGCTTAGGCCAGCAGTAAATTTCCGGCCCCTGGCTGACAACGATCTTGGCCAGATGGTTGAGATAGTATTGAATTTGCAAAAAAAAAAAAAAAGATCAAGATTGTTTATAATCTTCTCCAATCTGTTTTCCTGGACAATCAAATTTTCATACGCATTGTGGAATAATGGCGAAGTTGCACCTGGCTGGGGATTGTGCCATTGTAATCTTGATTGTTCCAACTAGAACTGGCAGACAGAAATGGACACCTTCGTCAAACTTCTAAGAGTATCTGGAACAAGTGAATCTACGTGAACGGGAAAACTGGGAGTGCGTGTCATTTATGCTATGGAGCAGCTTTCTACGAGCAATCGCATGTCTGTAACTTTGGTGTTTACACAATGGATGGCTACCCTTTTCGATTCTCCTCCCATCATCGGACACAAAACCAGATCTGGGGCAGTGTGCCACAAAAGTAATCAAGATATTCCAAATATTCACGAATATTCATGATTGGCTTGATTAGAATATAATCAGTGAGTATTTTTGATGAATAGATTAGATTACGAGTAGGCATTCTAATCTAATCTATTTATTTGACACTGATCTGGGCCATCAATAGTAGAACACCTGACTCCAAACTCAGCCCTCTGCAAAGTAGAAATCCTCGACACACATCATCTCTTCACCCCACTTCAGAACTTTAGCAACATCCAACCAGGCTTCCTTAGGTAGACCATCAATAAGCTGCATGAAAATCTTCTCCGGGCAGCGATGACCTAGGATAGATACTGCCAGCCTTTGAAGAGTAGGGGAGCCTGCGGAGTAGGCAAACTGTACGAAGGACTTAACGAGCTCGGCAGGTGTCTCGTTCTCAATGGACTTGTATATTTTCACATCGAACATGACGTCTATGGCAATGAAGATTTCATCGACAACCCGGTTTTGTAACCGCGGCATGAGAAATCTCTCGCCCAGAATCCAGAGCTTCGCCAACTGAATGGGCTTTTGGTATAGTTTGAAGCTGTTGTCATGCTGTCTGGACTCGCGCGTAGCGATGTCGCCGGTGTACAGCCATGAGACCAAGAGTCCGAAGACAGAAGCATCCACATCCTCGAGTGTCATAGTTTGAGTCTCTCCCTCAAGGAACACCCCATTGAATGCTTTGTTGAAGACCGGAGAGTAATAGCACAAGGTCTCCTTGTGGACGCTGAATCGCTTTGGCTCTGGTTCGCCGCCAACCAGGATTGTGACGATGGACTGAGGCTCACTGTAGGTGGCAATGTAAATGTCAGCCTTAGAACATTGAGGTCGCTGAAACGTCTAGATAATTTTCCGACTTACGTGAGGGACGGAGGCTTCGATCTGTTCTTGACACTAGGCGTCGGCGCCGAGGACACTGACGAGGCGGGCCTCTTGCAAAGTGGTCAGCGTGCGGTTCACCATAGAATGGCGTAATAGGGGGCAATTCTAAGGAGACTAACCAGAATGAGCCTGATACGAGGATCTCGAAGAGGTTTCGCGGTCGCGCTCAACTCGGTGGCCATTGTGGATTAGATGAGTGATGTGGTTGGTGTGTTGGTATGGTTTTGAGGAAGAGGAAAGCCAAAGTTCATGGAGGTAGGTGAATCACTTTCTTCAGCAGATGGGCGTCATATGGGTTTGGCGATAGAAGCGCCTCACGTTTGAGCAGACTCCATGTGCAATTTTCTGCATTCAATTCCTTCTTGATTATTGTCATCGCCATTTATTTCCTGAGAAAAAAGCATGTCCAAGTCCAAGTCTTTCCACAGCCAAGGTGTAGCAGCAATAAGGCGGCAATCTTTATCATGACGCGCGTCATGTGTCTCATAGTTGCTTCCACTGCACCCATTCCTTGCAAAGACCAATGCTCTCTCAACTTAATTTTGCCCTGTACTTTGGCCTCCTTATATTGTCTGATTAAGATTCGTTTCGCTCCGGAATATCCACGTAGTGCTTCTGGATGGGGACTAAACTCTGGATGGGGATTGCTCCGCGTTGGTGGTTCAACTTTTGACCCTCAGTTCTCAAAAGTACTGCAATATCCGTGGCGATATCAACAGCAATTCGCGTATCAATTCCCTCCAGAAAATTTTCCAGAAATTTTCTGAGGGATTGAGCTGAATTAGGCGCCATAACATCGGCGAGGAGCTTCCTCAAAGGGCTCTGAATCTTGGACTTGTAGGCGAGAAGAATCAAGTCACGGAGGCCGACATGGGTTGTCTTCATAACAACACCTGTAGAAATTGTGTCTCGGATTAGAAGGATTACAGGATTTTGCAGCTCCGGGGTCATGCACAGTCTGCCAATCGCATAGACTGGGTTTGACCTTCGACAAAGTTGCTCCTGAATGCTGCAGCGAAGAATGGCGAGTGGTAACTGATTGCTGACTGGTGGGCGACAAACGTCTGCTCGGAGCCATCAGGGCCAACAGTGATCGTGACCATTTCTTGTGGCGAACTACGGGGTGTTAATGAAGCTAAGGGGCGGATGTTGTGCTAAGAATTTACTCACGAGAAGCTCATCGATGAAATACGGAACTGTCTTTGCGAAAAAATTGCCCGAGGAGCTAAGATATCAAGAAGTCAACATTTTTCTCATGTCAAATTACATCAGGAGCAGATAGAAGGACAGAGGCAGTTCAAGACGTTTTGAGAGCAACAAAGGTGAAACAACAGAGTCCGGTATTTGGGAAGACAGAATCTAGGAACCTAATCAGGCTTAACATCGGGGGTAGAAATAGCATTGGTGGAACTTGTCTAAGCGGGCAAGATCCCGAATTGTTGGCTTCGCCATACCAGACGCCATAATTGAGTCTGGTGAAGGCTGAAGCTAACGAAGGCAAACTCCGACAGTCAGAAGACGGGAACTTGACGAGAAACTAGTGAAATGGAAACCCAGGTATGGCGGTTGTAGTTAGAACTATTGTGTGTTAATAACGAGACTGGATGATTGAATAATAGTGATTGAATAATAGTGATTGAATAATAGTGATTGAATAATAGTGATTGAATAATAGTGATTGAATAATAGTGATTGAATAATAGTGATTGAATAATAGTGATTGAATAATAGAGCGTGACTAAGCGAAATAATCGCGCTATGCCCAATTGAGAGATCTCAACTGCAACAATTATTGGCAATATTAGCCGATCGATTGATTACTAATTATCAGGTTCATTAGAAAGCCAACCCCACTCCCCGGATTCGTGAAAGATGTGCGTGGACTAGGTCTGTGAGACGTGGAATTTTTTACCCAACTCCACGAACCCCGCCGCGCCTGGAGCACTCGCAAGCATGGCTGACTTCGCCCTTTCATGGGAGATATTCATGACCCAAGGAAAGCAACATATCGCCCATGCCGAGCTGGAGTACGCGTTGAGGGCATTTAATAGTGCACTGGCGCTGTGCCCGTCAGTTGAAGATTCCCCGAATGCAACCAGCTATAGACATCAGGTCCTCGGCATGCTTGGATATACAAACAGACTATTTGGGAGGTATGAACAGGCAAAGGACATCTTGGAAGGGGCACTTTCCGAGGTGGGACCAAGCCTGGAGCGTGTCTCCACAAGTGGCGAGCTTGGCATAGTATACCGTCATATGGACCGTTTCGAGGATGCGAAGCGTACTTTCGAAATTCAGTATGAGACCGCAAAACAGCTCAAATTTGAAAGAGCAATGTGTCGCGCGGTCGGTAATATGGGAATGGTCAACTATCAGCTCTCACTGATGAAGGGTCATGACGAAACACTGTTAAAGTTGGCGATAGCCCAGTTGACGGAGCGCGTTCAAATTGCACGACGCATTAAAGAGCATGATGACACATCTTCGTGTGCAGACCCAAGCACAAGAACTCGCCGCTGTAAACAAGTTGCTGCTTGGGAGACCATCGGCTTGGCTCGGCTCTCGCTCTGCTACACTGCCAATGGCAATATCAGGGAGGCTATTGCTACAGCATTAGAAGGATTGAATCTTGCCAATTCCTATAGCTTAGGAGATTCTACCGTGCTTGCACTATCACGTTTCTTCTACGGGCGGGCGTTAATGCGGGATGGGCAGCTGAGACAAGCACTGGAGCAGTTTAATCAACATGAAACCTGCTCGCCAGCCATTGCGTTGTGCAAAGAGCCCTCGGAAGAGAACCGACAGTATTTGCGAGAACTGGCGGAGGTTGGTGCAGACATGGATCTAATTGACGAGCAAGGCTACACGGCGCTAGATTACGCCGTATTCGCCGGCGATGCGGTGGCGGAGGAGATTGTGCTTGAAGGACTCCGACGGGGGCTCTATCGAGCCGCAGAGAACAAGCTCATCGAACTACGAGCGGAAGCAAGACTTCGAAAAGGCTACCGTGAGCTTTTCCAAGAGAAGTTGCGACCTGTGCTACTTGGAGGCCGTGGCGGCGACAGATTACGGATTCTGCGGGTTGTTTACGCTGATGCGCTAGCTGAAGATGAAAGTAAGAACCGGATGTTTGATGGGTTTAAATTCATGAGCTACTCCGACTTTTGCTTGTGTGGTAAGCTTCCACGATCCAGCGACGGCTTGGTACAGAGATGCATGGCCGAATCACTCACGACGCATCCGGATATTGCAGCCGAGTTTGTGATTTTCTTTTCGTACAGATGGATCAATCACGACCAGGGGGCAACATCACCAGACGACGACAAAAATACACAATATCGACGCATGATTCAAGCAACCGAGGAATTTCTGGGCCTTCATCCCTACGTAGATCGAGAGAGACTAGGCATCTGGATGGTGGGTCCAAAACTGAGATGATTCCATAGGTTCTCTTCACTAACACACATTTTTCTCTCTTTTTAGGATTATGCATGCGTCGATCAAGATGACCCGATATAGGGCGTTTCCGCCCTGCCAATGATCATTGCACAATGCAACGCTGTCATCAGCCTCGTCGACGACAAGTACCATTCGCGCGCTTGGTGTTCTGTGGAAGTAATGATGGTGCAAGCGCTCAAGAAGTCATACAATCTGCACCTATGGTATGAACATGTGCTAACACAACCTGATACCCTTGAAGAGGAGGGAGGCAGCAGAGGGTTTTTGCGAGAGGGACCGATAGATTTGAAGATTTCCATGTCGGAGAAAGACTTAACTTTTGAGGAGGATCGGCCTAAAGTCTTGTTTTTAGAGAGGCAGAGCAAATTATTAAGTTAAAGTTGACTTAAGTGACATTTCTGCCGTGTATGACTACCAGGGCAACTAATTGGAAAAGGGCGCACCGCTGTCCCCTCAAGGTCAAGGAGCCTAGATGGACATCGCAGGATCGCCTAGAGGGAACCGCGTGTAGAACATAACTAGACGGTGGCCTAATACTGGGAGCTCTTAACCTTGTCTCTACCGATACTAGGCAGCTTGCTTACAGGGAGATGTATTCACGTGTACCGTAGCTTGCTTATAAGGAGCTATACTCACGTACATAAGCAGGCTAAGTTGCACGCCCTTGGTACTTAACTTCCGTGCCTGGCTCTATCGCGTTGATATTAAAAATTAAGAATATACGTTAGGCAAGGTTATAGAAAATCTTTAAGGGTTATAATATTGCTAGCAGGGCAACTGCAGCGCCCGGAAGCTATAAGGGAAGCTTTTATAGGGATCTTTATCGAAGTTACCCTTATAAGTATAGGGGACAAATCTTAAAAGGTATAGTACCCCTTATAAATATCTCGCAGCCTTAAATTAGGGGGTAAGGCCTATAGCTATAGGCCTTTCTAGCGGGTAGAATCCTTTAGATCACGTATATTAGTGCCTTCGCAGCCTTGAACCTGCCCGTATGCCCCGTATTCCCGTCACTTTATGCCGTTATCTACGTAGTAGATCATTGAGAGTATTCCAAACGGGACTTTTTTTTATTTTTACGAAGAATTGCCTGCTGCCGATGACAATGCAGAGGAAAGATACTGGGAGTTCGGCATAGAGCAACCAAGCACGAATTTTCGGCTTTCTACTGTTACCGCGCACCGAGGAATACAATGGTGGGAGCAGTCTAAACTATTGGCTGTGGGAGGTGGGAGATACCTTGGCTGCGACTTCGTGGAAGAGTACGGGCTCCCTCTATCTCAGAAGACGGTCAGGGATGCCAAATAAGACTTTGTGTTCTTGATGAACTGAAGCAGCGACGATGGTCACAAGAGGGCAGCCAAAGAGTGCTAGAAATAGTCATTGACAGCACTTCCCATTTCCATCTCTCCCCGGCTTCTTGCCTTCCCTCTTTCAAATGGAGTGCAAATCTCCTTCTACCGACGTCACAGATCAACATGTAAATGAGAGCCGAAGATTCAAATGGCAATGCTCATCAACAAGATACTTAAACACCTCTAGAGAGTATAAGTATCAACTTGACCACGAGCCAGACGGTTGAAACCGCTTTGGAGTTGAGAATACGCCCAGGCATTGAGCCAGTCTAAGTAAATTCGGCGGGATTCAATCTGCACCAAATGAATTAGAAACTTGATTTGAAGGTATGGATGTTGAATACATGTTCTGTAAAGAAAAGGCATCTGCCAGATTTTGAAACGATGACCATTTTAAAAGATCGATACCGGGTTCTAAGCAGCAGAAGCCGAAAACACACCGCAATATAAGTTCTGAAAAGAGTTGCTTTCAAACCCAGATATTTTCCCAACCTTCAGCTACCTTGCCTCACGACTATATTCGTCGTCGAGCTCAGCTTGGTTTCACTCCTCCTCAGGCAACATGTAATCTTTGACCACAAACGGAGGATTCCTCAAGCCACCTGGGAGGGACCGATGATGCTTCATCAGCGCCTCAGAGATATCAACCATCAAGCCATTAGGGAATTCAGCAGCCCAATCCTTCAATGAGATCACAGAAGGCAGGACCCGAATCATCTTCTGCACAGCCAACTTCTTCAATTGCGTCTCTTCCTTAGCCGAGTAAGCATGGACAAGGAACTGGTGGAGGACGTTGTCACTGGTTTGCGTCGGAGGCTTCGGATCTTTGATGATCACCCTCACGAGAAGGCTCATGCATTGGTTTTGCAGGCAAGGGATCCTCCATTTACCAGCAGCAGTCCAGAGCTCGGCAACTTTCAGCAATCCCAGCTCTGTGGCGTCCTCCGCACGAAGACAATCCGGTTTGTAGAGCCAGTTGTTGAAGATACCGAAGACCTTCTCATCGACATCTTTGAGTCTCATGCTCTTCGTTCTACCCTCTTCGAATTCGTTGTTTGTGAAAGCGGTTTTAAAGTATGGTGAGTAGGCTATGATGACATCCAGATGGATCTTGAACGGCTGGGAGTTGAAAGAACCTATGAAGATATTGACGAATTCAGGGTTGGGCTTTCTAATTCTTTTGTTAGTCAATAATATTACTTGGTGTGGTGGACTTACGAGAAGTCAAGTGGATTCTTCTTCTTCTTTCGCTTTGGAATTGGAACGAAGAGTGTGTTGACATCGGACTCTCCGGGTAGTTGGCGCGCAGCAGGGGCTGTTCCTTGCGGATGGCTATTCCTGCCATTGGCATTCTGTGGACATTTAGCTGCCGTCTGTCCTCGCTGATCTTGATGCCTTGCGGCTTTGGTGGAAGACATGGCTGCAGATCTGGGAAGATGAAGAACAGGAGAAGACGCGGAAATCGTGTGTTTGAACTATACCGATCAGTTGTTGTCGTTCCTGAAGGTGAATGTTGTTGGGCGGTTGAGATGTGTGTCTGTGTCTGGGCCAGGTTTGCACTCTGCTAAGTCTCAAAAGCGAAATGCGTGGTTAAGCTGAGCATGGAAGGGATGCGTGAGATCTAAGGTCTGAGGCGCGATCTGGGTTCACTGGCCAGCGACCGCAGAACGCGCAGAAGTGAGGTCGTGCGGGACTAGGAGAATGGCGAGAGATGTGTGTAGATATGACTCAAGTGAGTTCACCTGCCGAGACAAGCAGGTGAGATGGTGCGAGAAGACGGTAAGGTGAAGGTGAGTGAAGTCGGGGAAGATAACCTAAAAAGACTCGTGGTGGGTGATTTGCAGTGCGGAAAGTGGCCACGACAGGATCACCAATTCGCCGATTGCGATAGTTCGGAGCCTCTTGGGAATTAATATTTGATTTTGGAGCGAGGGAAGAAGATGCTTTGCAGGAGTAATTCAAACCACGTGGCCCATTGGTTCAAGGATGGGATTGTTGAGAAGTTCTCGGCGCTGGAGGTAGGGGAGTGAGAGGGGCAGCGGGATATGGTCAGTGTTAGCCATCAGCCTTCTTCAACGACTTTGTCACGGGTCCTTCCCGGTCACCTCCCGGCAACCCCAGCATCAGGACTTGGGGGGAAGGATGAGCAAGTAGCTTTTCTGGTACATGGGAACGACAGAATCTCAAAATCATTCATGCAACTGCGAAGAATTTGCAAGAGTATGGAAAGACAAGTCCTCTAATGTCTGACAATGGCGTGCCAATTTTGTCAACCAGAGCGGAACAATCTAAGGATAAGAGAGACTGTAATCACTGGGGAGCTGTTTGTAAGCTCCGTTCCTTGTTGTATGGTTCTGCATCTCCAAGACAGTTCTTTTCTTCCTGCATTCAGGCTAAGGGAATTGATCGTGGCATTTGGCAACGAGTCCGCCGTGCAAGCCGCTAAACGTAAAGACAAATGAGATATTTGCAAGAGGGGACATCTCATGCAGCAACTTCTTTCGGGACATACCGTGCTGTCTGAACCTTGCTTGCGCCATGGAATATATTCCAAGAATATCTTCGTTCCTGACTTATCCGGATTGGTATTTTGTGAACCATTCATCACTTGCAATGAAGATTGAAAAATGGTGAAGCAAAGAAGGTTAAGGTTGTTGATGAAGTGAGGTTGAATTATCCATCCGCTAAAATGACAGAGGTTATGTGCGCCTATTAACCTTATGTCAGCATTCGTGGCTTCACCTCCACAAATTGAAGCCACATCACAATTCGGATTAACTTCCATCTCAACAACACACTCCTTTAACCATTAATCTCAGCGCGCGAGCTGGCTGTACACTTCGATTCTTCCGCTCCTTTAACACCGTTTGTTCATGATGGCTCCTGTTACCAAGGACAAGTACTCGGTCATTCTACCCACGTACAATGAGCGCCGCAACCTCCCCATTATCACTTGGCTCTTGAACCGTACCTTCACAGAGCAGTACGGCCTCCGAAATTCCCAGAATGAACTCATGGTTCTCGAAGCTGACTGTGTGGCCATAGGAAACTCGACTGGGAGTTGATTATCGTGGACGACGGATCACCAGATGGCACCCAAGTTGTCGCGAATCAGCTCGCAAAAGCCTACAGCCCACATGTTGTTCTCAAAGCCCGCGCTGGAAAGCTTGGTCTCGGCACAGCATACGTCCATGGTCTTCAATTCGTTACCGGCAACTTCGTGATAATCATGGACGCAGATTTCTCCCACCACCCCAAGTTCATCTCCCAGATGATCGCCAAGCAAAAAGAGCTCCCCACGAATGGCGGATATGATATCGTTACAGGGACAAGGTATGCTGGCGATGGAGGAGTATACGGATGGGATTTGAAGCGGAAGCTGGTCAGCAGGGGAGCGAACTTGTTTGCGGATACGGTTCTTCGACCAGGTGTTAGCGACTTGACCGGGAGCTTCCGGTTGTACAAGAGAGCAGTGCTGCAAAAGGTTATTGAGAGCACCGAGAGCAAGGGATACACCTTCCAGATGGAGATGATGGTCCGGGCCAAGGCGATGGGCTGTACAGTTGCGGAGGTACCGATTTCGTTTGTGGATCGTGTTTACGGAGAGAGTAAATTGGGTGGAGACGAGATTGTAGAATATGCGAAAGGGGTGTTGACACTTTGGATGAAGGTTTAGGAATATCCTTGGAGGGCGGAGTCTCGGATGGGATACTTAATACAATGACGTTTTCCTCCTCGCTGGTTTCCGCCTTTCTCTCTGCTCCTTGCCTGACCAGAAAATCACGCTTGCTGTCGGCAAGTTTGCCTGATCTCCGTTTTCAACGAGAGCGGCTGATTCCGTCAAGGGGACATTGCGAGCAATTTGATAGCTATTCATTCCTGCGCCCATCAGCTCTTGCTTTTTGATATATCTTCCTACATGTCTTTGTCCTATGACTGTGACAGCCACTTGCGGTCTGCCTCTACCGTCGTTGAAAGAGCAAGCGAATAATGTTAACAAACAACATGAAGCCAATGAAAGGAGGCAATCTTCGCTTTTCAGCTTATACTTAAGTTTGGAGCTCTGCCGCCCCATGCCATGCTCCAAACTTGATTTGATATAAATAAAATGGCGAAAGGCATTATTACCTCGAGACTACTAGCCCCAGACTCCCAGGTCTGGTTCGCTTGGGTTTATGCAACAAGACTTATCAACCAACTTTACCAAGAAAAAGGATAAGTTTGTGTTGAGCTACCACAAAATCAGAGTCTAATCGCACCTCCAGTGGTTCCGTTTTGTTCTGTGAACATGAGCACCTTGACCGCCTCTGAATCAGGGCGACATGGCCCATTGGCGCTTTCCGTCTAATATCACACCTACTTTGTACATGCCCGAAGTAGAACCATCTCCGAAGTAAGTAGGCCGGTGTGTAGCGGAGCAACTAGATGGCCGGGTTCTGTGCTATTTGGATGGCAAGGTAGTTACTTATTCAAAAATCTTCGAGGACATTCCCCGAGTATCTGAGGAGGGATGACTTTGGTTATCCATGGTGGAGTTGAGGCATATCTTGTTGGGTGTGATGGACATTTCTTGAGGAAGACTGAAGTCTGAGATGGGTTAGAGCAGAGCCTCAAAATTCTTTGCGCTGCACATTAGAGGGGCCCATCAAGTTGTACTTAGTCATACAGGAGCTCTGCAGCAGAAATGAGTGTTGACTTCTACTAAGAACTTGACTCAGTGCGAGGAGATAAAGGTCAATGTCCCGGTGCCATAGAAACGGGAAGCTCACCTTCACTAGGAAGCTCCTCCACTACCTTCAGAAATTGTCCGAGTGAGGCAATAAGAAGAGAAGTAAAGGTAGGTGTTCGGGCGGATGCTGTCTTTATCAGATTCATACAATAGCTGCACTTCAGAATTGATGCGGCATCTGGAACCCAAAAGAGAAAGAGAGATGATGGCGTATGAGCTTTATGGGAATATGTGAGAAGTCTGATTTGAAGGGATCCTATCTACTCTGTCAATAATTGATTGACGTGTGTCGGGTGGGTGCCGAATTTGTGGAAAGTGCGAAGGCTCTGGAGACATAAGGCATCACTCAACTAGTCACTTTCCTCCCAAGATATTCGTATTCCAAAATTCAAAAGTTGCTGCAAATCGTGGGTTTGTTGCATTACAACCTCATGTTGTGGTAAAAGGGGGGGAGGTCCAGAACCACATGACCTTGGCCGCGACTTCCGTGTTGACATCCAGACTCGCTTTCGAGTTCCTCTCCTAACATTCACCCCAACTCCTTCAATCATCAACCAGAGGGGCTGCAACAACCATCTTCACCAATTGAAGCTGAAGGGAAGCCTCGGCATCCTTTAGAATCATTCTGCATCAACACCTTTGAATCTCAGTCGAAGTATCCACCAGACATCAAATCGCGATGGACGACAACATCAACAACAAGGCGGGGGAGGAGCATGGCTGGTTTGGTGATTTTGCTTTGGCCACACGTAAGATGCTTGCGCATATCATATTTCTCTTGCATCGTGCTGATATAAGCAGTCTCCGCCATCCAAGGCGATGCTGCAGCGACCTCTTCGAACACCACGTCGATCGAACCTACCACTGTCTCCAACGACGCTCAAGGCCAGGTCTCCCATATACCTTTACGGTCTTCCCAGATCTCCCTGCCGAACTTCGTCTCAAGATATGGGAGCTGGCTCTACCCAGACCCCGCCTCGTGGAGCTCAAATTCTGGAACAAAAAGGAGGTCCACGTAGAATGTTTCAGCAAAGATGCGTTATTCTCCATGGTCCTCCTGGATGTTTGCAAGGAGTCATCACGCGTCTTTCGTCAGAATTATAGCAACTCAGCGATTACTTTGTCGGACTTTCGTCCATCGAATCTGGATCCCACGAAGGGATTGGTACAACACGGATACATTGGCTTGGAGAGGGATATCCTCTATTTCGACCCAAATGCCTTCAATGAATTCCTCAGAGGCAACAACTTTGGTTTGAAGGTGGCCGGCCTAAAGTCATTGGCAATCGCATCTCGTGAGTGGACGACAGTGTTGATTCTGCAGAAAGCGTTTGGACAATCTGCATTTCCAAGTCTCAAGCATCTCACAATCGTGTTGAATGAAGTCGCTCTTCAGGTTGAACACATCGAATTGGGGTCGAAAAGCAACACTTTCTCTTTGGTCACTAGCCCTCCAACCGACGATTCTACCCTCATGATGGCAACGTTCGACTTCGAGCTCGCAAAGGTTTCCAAGGCGATATTTGATCGGGTCAACAATTACGAAGGCAGCATTCAGACGGCGACTGTCATAGGAAGGGACTCAAACTGTTCTTGGATTTTCTTCGCGTCACAAGAGTCCTATCTCCTAGCGAGAGTCGCGGAAGGGCTGCTTCGGGAAACAGTCAAACGTGAGAAGAACATAAATTGTACGAGAGAGAGAGAACGATACAACAGCAACAAAAGGTGTTGCAATTGAATACGGGGACATGCAGGCTAATTGAGGCGTCTTGGACCATGACGAAACGCAATACTTGTCTTGGCGAACAAGTTAGCCGGCTGATGTTAGTTGGCATTTTTCTGTATATTGTCGCCCTTGGTTGCTTGTTATACTCCACCCAGTGCGTCAAAGGATTATTCAAGTTATTCAAGATGTTCATGAATATTCACGAATAACTTGAGTAACGGGGTTTATGCTTTAATAAAATAAGAGTAACGGCCATTATTCTATTTTACTCTATTCATTTGGCACACTGACTCCACCACTCCTTGTTACATCAAGAAATACTTCAACTTGTAATTACTTCGCATCTTTCTGAAAAACCACATCGGTGGATTGCGGTCACCCTGTGCGGGTGTGTATCAGATTCGTGACGGACTTTTCGGTACTTGCCGAGGGGATGAAAGTGGAGCCAAATCAATGCTATACATCCTTGAAACCGCGATCCGTGGCATCTACATGGCGACCTGCGGATCAACAGATAACAATGCCTGACTCACCTCTCGGGAAGATCGTCTTGACATTATTGAGAGGAAATAATTCTGTATGCTTCAAATACTCGGACTAGCATTCAAATTCTATAGCTCCTCACATACCACATCCCAATTATTACTAATAATGTCACAAAAAGCCCCAGCCATTCTTCTCGTTCCCTCAGAGTTCCCATGGAATCGTGGGGGTTCGTGTTTTAATCACGTGATGTTGATTCTAACCGAGAGCCCCCCCTATACTTCTCCCCTGGGAAGTCCAAGAAAGGCATAAGCGGCAACCTCTCACGACAAACTCGGCAAGCAATATGTTAACCACGGACACCATCGTACTGATTTCTGACCGCTTTGAGGCCAATTCAAACCCCTTAGAATTTAATTATCTTTCATTCGGGCGCCACGCCCCTCCAAGCCCTAATGGGTTGCCAGGGGTACAAACGAAAGCTGACGGGATGGATTCTCTATGGCTCTGTGACCAACAAGGATTCGCCAGAACTATTTATCGTTTAGCAATCCCAACATAAACCCAAACCTCTCCACGAGCGAAGTTTCTTTCCACTTCTTGACTTTCTCATCAGTTTTCATTCCAACAACCCTTGATTGCAAGGACGATTGAACCTGCATTTCGCTCCGTAGAACATCGAGCGCTTCTTCCTCCACCATTATGGATCTGGCCTACAATGCTGGTAAGTTTGATACCTGCTTACGAAAGTCTTAGTTAATGTGTATCTTCTTAATCCTGTTCCCAGCAGGTAAGGTTCGTCTAGCTGCCGGCGCTGTCTTGCTCAAATCGTTTCCTACCTCGCTTTGGGGAAGTCAAACCAACGTTATCGCATACACGCATGCAATATAATGCTTCATGGTTCTTTTCCGATGGATAGACTTCACTGTAATTCATGACCCAGAGTGTGATTTCTGTTTGTTTGTTTGTTTGTTTGTTTGTTTGTTTGTTTGTTTGTTTGTTTGTTTGGTTGGTTGGTTGATGATGCTGGGAAGAAGAATGATACTAGAAGGAAATCCGGTGGAGTTAACGGGCCATCTGGATCATGGGTGAAGTTGAAATGTTGAGCTGGTAATCCCTCAATCTGAGGTAAGATGGGCCCTCCCTTGAAACTCTATAGCAGTGCTAAAAGAACAGAAGAATCGGCTTAAATATCCAATGCGAAAGCACGCTCACTCCAGTTCCCAAATTCTGCCCTAAAGGCCACTGGATCCGCGAACTGCTTCACAATCTCCTGGAATTACTTCTTTACTGATTTAGTGACTGCCCTCCTCGTAAGATACGGCACCGACAGCCCATTCTTCTCCCAACCACGAGCGCAACAACTTCTCTTCAGCTTTTAGCTTCCTACACGCAATCCGCTGAGGGTGGACCTATGATATCCTAGCCATTTTCAGCGTCATCATTGGCCTCCGCACGCCCAGCGACCGGCCACCAACCTTTGGCTCTTTCCCGAGGAACTGCTACACCATTGGTGGTCTCTGGGGGGTTCTCTATTATCAGTGGTTGCAGACCAATATTTCGACTGCTAGAATGCCGTCAAAATAGACCGCCATCCCTCAGGAGAGGTCCAGCACGATGGCCAGTTGGATGCAGGAGGTTTGCAGAACTCCAAAACCTGAATGGCATCTAATTGGATCCTGGACGGTCTCGGTGCCGATATCCGTAGACTAGGTTCGGTTGAATACAAATCTGAGAGGAGAAGAGAATTGCGACTTCCTTGAGGCATATCACACCATCTGCAAGCCCCCACTGCCCACGTGATAAGCATATTATTTACATCGCTACCCCCAACTGGTTTCGAACTCTCCTACGTATTACTAAAAACAAAGCACAAGGCCTCTCATATCAATTCTCAATATTTCCAACTGCCAACATGCCGACCAAGAAGTCAAACCTCGCAGCCTACCAAAACATCTCGCCAGGCTCGGGATTCCCCATCGTCATGCACCCTCACTTCAACCCAAACATCAAAGACCATGTTCCCGACGAACTCCTCCGAAAAGAGATAACACCTCCCAAAGATCGAGCATTCTTCGCGGATCCGGAAAAGATAGCACTATTCTCGGTAGCGAAGCCCGTTGACTTAACCGAATCAATTGGGACCGTCTTGGAAGGGGCACAGTTATCGCAGCTCGATGAGAAGCAATTGGATGAACTTGCAGCTTTGGCTAATGAGAGAGGAGTTGTTTTCTTTCGTGATCAGGACTTAACTACTGAGCAGCAAGTCAAGCTCTTTGAACATTATGGTGAGTCGAAGTGAAGCGACGAAATCATCGAAACTGAGACAAGAAAATAGGTATCCTAGACAGACATCCAGCTCAAAAGGCAAGGTTTGTACTTATTGACTCTACTTGCGAAACTAACAATGTGGTAGAATCAACGCGTGAGTGTTTATTGTTAAGTGTTGGAGGCGTCGCCTCACAGTATATAGCACGTGACGATCAAAGGAAGTACCCTTGACCACCGTTCCGAAGCAGCCTATACACCATGGGTAAGCTTTATTGCATGAAGAAGCTCGAATATCAAAGGCTAATATTGAACTGAAGCCGAATGGAGACTTCCACGCCGATACCTCTTTCGAGATCAACCGTAAGTGATGGGCTGTGTGCCTCAAGCCTCAAAACTAACATTGGCAAAGCTCCCTTATACTCCATGCTCAGAATGGAAGAACACCCAACAATAGGTGCCGACACAGCCTGGGTATCTCAGTATGGTCTTTGCGACGCCTTAACCGATGCCATGAAAAGATTCGTCGACGGCTTGCACACAGCCCATACTTCTCGTCTCCAATGTACGTGTACTTCTCCACCATTCAACACAGTCATAACTAACAATTTAGACGACACGATTCTCGATTCTTGGCAGGTCGGTCCCAATAGACCACCAATTGACACCCATCATCCCGCTGTCCGTACCCACCCTGTCACAGGTCTAAAAGCGTTGAATGTGAACAATGGATTCGTAACTTCCTTCCCGGGGCTGAAGAAAGAGGAGTCGGATAAGTTGCTTCAGTTCTTCAGGTTTCATATTCATTCTGCCGATAATCATTATGTGAGGTGGAAGTAGGCTGTTGGTTCAGTTGCTATGTGGGATAATGTGAGTGTCCTGAGTCTCGCTTAACGGGAAAAGGTGGTTGCTGACTTGGAGAATCAGAGGTGTACGGTTCATCGTGTTATTCCAGGGAATTATGATGCTCCTCGGAGAGGTGTTACGACTACTGTGGTTGGAGAAAAGCGTGCGAGACATCGGATTCCTGTTGCAAGATCCTTGACTGACAATTTGCAGCATATTTCGACCAGAAGAGTGAGAGTCGAGAACAGTGAGCTGCCAGGTTAGAGAAAGCCGCGTTGAATGGCAATACCAACAGCACAACTGGTGTCAAGACCGGAGTTGAAGCGAAGACTGGGGACGCTTCAAATGGTCCTGCGAACGGGAATGGCGTCGAAGTCAAGCCAGAGGTTGCAAGCCCAAATAGGGACGGATTTAGATATAACGAATATGACGGCAAGGCCTGAAAGCGGCATGGGGTATGTAATACGAGAGCTTTTAAGGCACGTCACGATGTATTCATTACCAGGAACGTACGAGTAATCACATTTTGCTTTCTCGCAAGTCAAAGCAGTGGCAGAATCTTCTGAGATAAGTAGAAGTTCATCTTACGTATGTTTATTATGTCCCTGGGGCCAGAGCAGAGATCAAACGTAAGTTTCTGACCTTTGCTGAGAGTTCTTTAGTGCCGGCCCACGCCAGGCAACTATCAAGGCCCTGTACTTCCGTTGCATGTTTTGTCCCAGGAGTGACATGCTCATATGCCCTGAATCATATCGAAAAGTAAAGGTCGCGAATTGTACAAGGGCGAAACCGAGAATTGGAAGAGGGCGACGAGTGGCAAGTGAGCTGAGGAAATATGTCCGTCTCGTAGTTTTCTGGAATTGCCAACGTTAGCTTCCTCTTTTCGCGGTGAGCTTCGCATCTGATGAAACATTGGACTAAACTTACAGAAGGAAAAGTAACCGAGGTGTCGTCTGTAGTCATGTAATAGAGGTGCTTTCACCGTATGTCCTGGACATCGGTGAGACCTTGACAGCAGAAGGCTTCTCGACAACAGAGAATCAAGGAAGGAGTCGAAGAGATCGATCAGACATCCCAAGATGCCAGATTAGTACGATCCATTTCCACCCATTGATCCGTCTCTGAGAGAGTTGGTGGCTGAACGGCCGGGATCACCGAGAGGGCAATTCCTTGGTTTATATTATGATTGTTATTGTTGAAAAGATCAGTTGTGGCCTGTCCTTGTGGTGTGAGCATGCCATTTATAGTGTCGCCCCACGCATTGACTGCTGCCTGACTCATAGCATATTTCAATACCCCTCTAGCGACAGAGCCGTGAGCTCGAGGCTGGGTAGTGGCCCGGTTAATATCATTTTCGAGTTGCTTGAGGACCCGGAGAACCGCCTTCTCAGACTCTGCTTTCTCTTGCGACACCCAAGCACGAGGAATACGGGCGAGGATATCGTCGATCAAGGTCCAGCTCTTGTTTCCATATGCCAGCTTAACCGACTTCAGTCCCCTCAAGGCCATCAATTGCGCATAACCCGGAGCTTGACTGAAGTTGGTCAAACCAGGATTGAAAAAGTTCGTCATCCCTCCAATGTCGAGTATCAGGTGTTCAAGTCTATAACAAACCGCAAGCACAATGAATGCGGCAACAGGGACACCATGGTAGTCATATTTGACTTTGAGAGATCGAACGGCATTTCGACGTTCGGATGGAAGCGCAACAAGGTAGTTTAGGAGGAACTGCGTGCTGGTAAACTCGAAGGTGTTGTTGGCATAGAACATTTTGTCTCCGTCAACAACATTATGGAAGGTGTTGCAAGTTCTGGCAACGTCTAAGGCTGATAACTCGGCAGGAAGTGCACCCTTTTTTCTGGTTAAGGCTGGGCAGTAGCCGCTACCGAGAGGAGTTGCAGGATCGGCCTGGATAGAGAATTTTGCAGATCCGGGTGCCAACTGTTCGGGTATAATTGTGTCGTCATGAGTGGAAGCATAGGATAGAATCCTAGCCAGGACTTCCTCTGGCATAGCCATGAAGCAAGCCTTCGGCGCCGGTTTGGTAATGCGAGATTTCATCATATTGGCAATCAAGGCAATGTTAGCAAGGGCATATAGTAAATTAAAGAGTACTTACAGGTCGAGCAACTTTAGTGCCGGCGGGCTGCTTATCTTTTCGATTATTCAAGGTTGTTGTCAGAGTTCAGATGCTCGACTCGCAGGGTGGTGTTGAGCGAACGAGATCGCTGAAAGTTGAAAGGGGGGGAGATATTTATGCACCACCACGCGTGGCAGCTCACGTGCCACGAGTAAATTCACCACGGCAAGCCTGTACTCAAGATCGGTCGTTTAAATTAGAATGGATTTAAATAGGCGAGTAAGATTAGCAAGCTTAGTCATGGCTTAGGGAGAGATGCCACGAGAGTCTGGAAGCTCATTTGATGATACATTTAATTTCATGATATCGCGAGTATCCACATTTCGATATTACAAATAAAGGGATGCATAACTTGGGGTGGGAAGAGGAAAGTCTCATATCCAATGCGTTTGACATCCAGTAAGAGGCAGATGTAGGGAGCCCTCTTTGAGTCTAAGAGTATTATGAAGTTCTCCAAACCGAGTCCCAGGAAAAGGGGTTGCCATCATTGACTGATCTCATAATGTGCTTTCCTATAGGCACCGATATCCTAGAATGCAATGATCAAGTAATAAATTCCCCCGAGAAGTCAAGTTCATAATGTGACAAGGTCGAAAGTCAGGAGAGTGAGAATGACGAGATAGCGAGGAGGATCCGGGAGGCGTTAAGTCGCCTGAAGGTCTGGAATTGATAAATTTAGCAAAGCTTGCCTCTAATAACCCAATTTGACTTACTCTGTCTTGATATGGGCTTGAAATTACCAGGCATAATATATTTCAAAAGGAGGGGTTACTCGTTGGAAAGAATAAACGTCGCAAGTTAAGGTAAGTCGACGAAAAGCTGACCGCATATTCTTCCTTGACAGCAAGGTTCGAAATCAAAGGAAGCTTGGAAAATCCCAGACTACAAGGTTTCGTGTCGAGCTAGTTAAAACCACGTCTCTCGTTAGAGAGTGTGGTTTGTGAGCGGCTGAGCAGTTAGAAGGTTGCAGCCTTCCACTTTTGTTAGTTTAAATCAACAACAGATACTCAGTTGATTTCTTGAGAGAAAGAAGAAAGCGTCTTTAACTCCGCCTGAAGCATTACCCATGTCAATTCACCAGCCTGTTTGTTTATATCTTCATCTCGGCCTCGGGGCTTTGTGACAGCTTCCTTGATGCTGAGCTCCAGCTCCTTCACCTCATCGATAAACTCTTCCAATGGATCGCGTGTGCTCCATGAAAGGAGAATTCGAGTCACGGTGATGTAGACCACGCTTCTCTTTAAGTCATCAGGTTGACTATTAATATAATTGATTTAGTATAGGTCCTTGATTCCCTGTTCCTAACAGAGGAATTTATTCAAATTGATTTAGTGCCATTCTGCCGGGTTAACGGGTCATTTCCAGCATCTTGGTAAGTAAGATTGTTTCCTGTATGACGGCTTGGCAATCTGTACATATTTGAGATACATTTCCCATTTCACCTCTATTCAACTCTTCTAAGAACAGCTTCTACTGTAGAAGTGTTCTTCGAACTCCCTCGCAGATGCTAGGATTCTCTCCTCGCCACAGGAAGCATACATCCGGGGATTCCTAACACCCTTTTCCATCACCTATCACCTCGGAATCCGTGTTTTGCTCAGGCCCTACAGATGACTGGGATACGTCATTACAAAAACCGAATGGTCACACTGCACTATCCACATGGCATGATTTCGTTGCCGTCCCCAACACTTCCTCACTTCACCAGCATAACAGTTCTGATTCCAAAGACATAATCAAAAAAGGAAGCTACGAAGCATATCATTACCATATGTGGTCCCGGTCGTCGCTAAAGGCATGTTGTATGCAGATACTGGAGCACACCCCACCCCCCTTTTCGCTCGCAAGATCGGTCAGGTCCAGAACCTCAACAAAGTCACCGCAAGGCTGTAATTTCGGGAAAGACGTGGATTCATGGCACAATTCATGGATTGTACCCGCGCTCTAGGGCTTTAGCAGGAAATCCACAGGACAGCTACATTTATCCATATCCGTGCAGGGCACGAGGCCGAGACATGCCGCACCACGCCATCCGCGTATTGGCATTGGACTTTCCAGAAAACAAACCTGCTGGTTCTTCCCGAATAAGGAAGTTGAGAGTCCCAGAGGATTCAATGAAAACAAGAAACGGTTTTGAATGGTAGTTTGGTATTGGAAGTGTCTCCGTACATTGTGGTGAAGTGGGTGCCCGATGTCCCAATTAGGAAGGTATTTATGGATGCGAAAGCCATTCACTCAGTCCGAGGCTCTTCGGACAATCTCTGAATGGCATGAGCCAATGCATAACGGGTCAGGGACCGTGGAAGGAATAACATATGGCGCAACATGCCAAGGAGGTGGCTCGATCGCGGTCAGGGCCTGTCGTTGATTCAAGCATCTTTCAGGTGCATGTTAAGTTCATGTGTCAGCGCAACCCACACACCTCACTCATCCACCGCCACAACCCCCTCTCTGACCACCACCTGCTCCGCCCATTAATTTCGGCAGTCATCAACAGCAAAGACCAATTGGAACCTGCTTCTGCTTCTCTCCTCGCACATCAGACGAAGAGGAGGGATCGACAGGTGTGCGATAAGCTTCTTCAGCGGGCTCAAACTTTAATAATGTTGTACGCCGTCGGTCTTCGCTTCTACTTCTCTGTTATCTCTGTTCCTAGATCTTATAATATCTAACCTATTAAGCATTCCGGTTGCTGGAGGAATAGAGTTAGTAATCTCGGCAGAGCCAGATCACAGACCTCAGGCTTTGCTGCGAAGGGCCCAGATTCTGCTATCTCCCCCACTTTTCAATGCGGGGTGTTGTGCAGGGGTTTCGAGCTTCTTTTTCAGACCGCGAGCTAGAATATAAGCTTCTGCGCAATTGATTGGTGGGCCTGGCGTTCCGTCGAAGTCCTCCATGCCGTGTACCTGTTTGCTAGTGGGGGTAGTCCTTGCGAAGAGGGCATGGACCGGATCTTCCCCCGAGATCAGGAAGGTGATCTGCACAACACATCTTATGCACACAGTCAGGTTGTCCAATCACTCTTCGAAAGACCTTCTGAGAGCAAGAATTGATCGAGCCTGCATCCAACTCTGCTTCTTCTCCTTCCTTTCTTCGGGTCACCGCCGGGTAAGTCAAGCGGCCCTGATAAGGTAGTAGTATATGACACAGCGTTTTTGCGCTGAGTGTTGAAGCTAAAGCCTCGAGTGTGTGCCAGCTGTGCAGTGCACATCACTCAACTGAGGCTGTTCGGGACCGAACAGGTATAATACCTACTTTCCTTCATGATAACGGTGACTTTGTTCTCAATGTGGAAGGTAGCTAGAACACAGTTCTGACTGTAGATCCTTTATTTTCGAATGCCAGGGTAGTACTTGTATATATAAACATATAAACATATCTTGCTCGGTACTTCTCTTTCAAGTTCAAGCAGTCAATACCAACATTTCATTCGCTTGCTCCTACTCCTCCTCCTCCTCCTCTTCAAGTCCTTCAGCTCAAGCTTTTCTCCAATCAATATGAAGATCCTCACACTTGCAAGCACCCTTCTCCTGGCCGGTTCAGCAGTCGCTGCTCCCAACACCGCCAAACGTTTCGCAGGCCACGCAAAGCGTGCAGCCAATTCCCGAACACAGGGGAAACCAATCAATCGTGTTTCCTCCGGCCCGGAGGCTGAGAGCAGCAACAACACCTTCGTAGAATACAGCTCCAACTGGGCTGGCGCAGTTCTCATCGGCAGTGGCTACAAGAGCGTCACCGGAACCTTTACCGTCCCAACTCCCTCCACCACCGGCTCCGGTGCCGCCTGGGTGGGTATTGACGGCGACACTTGCGGGACAGCGATCCTGCAAACTGGTATTGACTGGACGAAGTCCGGGAGCTCTGTCACCTACGATGCCTGGTATGAATGGTATCCCGATTACTCGTACGACTTCTCTGGCATCACGCTCGCAGCCGGAAATACCATCAAAGTCACAGTCACGGCATCCAGCTTGACAGGTGGAACGGCCACCGTCACCAACGTCTCCACCGGGAAGACTGTCACCCACACCTTCAGCAACGAGGGTTCGTTGGGAAGCCTCTGCGAGACCAATGCTGAGTGGATTGTTGAGGATTATGAGTCGGGCAGTTCGTTGGTTCCCTTCGCTGACTTCGGATCTGTCACCTTTACTAGTTGCTCTGCGCTCGAGGGGACGACTACTGTTGGCACGACTGGGGCTACCATCATCGATATCAAGCAGAACAATCAGGTATTGACTGATTGCTCTGTCCCCAGCTCTTCTTCAGTTCAATGCACTTATGTCTAAGTCATGATTTGAGCTGGGTGGATGGAGGAGTCTTTGGAGGGAATGAGAAAGGACCACGAGGTGGACCGAGGAGCAATATCATCAGCAGGAGTCTATGTGGCATTTTCACTTCAAAGTATCTAGCTCTTTTGAGGAACAAAATTGGAACTTTCGCATCTAACTGCAATTGGACTCTGATAATGTGAAATGCGTCTCTAAATGAAGTTCGTGTCATGTGATCGCCTGAGAAGCGACTTCGGTTGCAGGAGAACAGGGGGCTTAAGCGAAATATAGCTCCAACACCTGCTCGGGACATAGGGACATAGGGACATAATTCGGATTGCTCAGAACCAAAACCAGAAATCGGACAAGTGGAATCTTGATATTGAATAGGTTGATCCCCTGCTCCACTTTGAGGCAATGGCATATATACGATGCTCCTTCTTTCTTCTACCCTCATCTCCTCAGAATCACCGCTTCGTCTAGAAAATTCCTGTATACCAAGAAGTCTTCTAACCCATGTCCACAACGCCTACACCTTCGCTCAAGTGCCTGAAGCTTCCTGCCACCATACATCCAACTCCACTTCCGCCATCCAGGGCCACTCTCCCGGCTTCATGACAGCATTCCACCAGCCTCTGATATGCCAAGACACAATCAGGTGGAGGAACAGAGAGGGCAAGGAAGGGAGTATGTGAATGTCAAGACTGTGGCAACACCGCACATATGTACCGTGACCCTTCTACTTGACACTTGAGCCCTCCCGCCTCCTGCTCTCCTGCGCTCCATATCCCTCTGTGACCCCCCGTTCACCAATACGAGCGATTCCCGAATCGGGGCCCCCGATTAGGGAATCGGACGCTACGATTAGGGAATGGGAGCCTCTTTACGATTCGGGCCCCCGATTCAGGAATCGGGGGCCCGAATTCCCAATCGCTCGATATTTCGGTATCGGGGCTGAAGGAGCTGAATTCCCCCTATTTACTAGCTCATTCAGCCCTGTATTCTTTACTCTATCACACCTCATATTTTGATTCTATCGGTCATAGTTTAATTTATTAATTTAAGATATTAAAGGAGGTAATAATAGGGGCAAAGACACTTCTCCAGAGCTCCTAAATATATATGGGGCCTCTCCTCCCTTACTACCTAGACACAGTTCACGGTACAAACACTAACTTTCCAAGCACAACCACTGGTTTGATATACCTCTCAATTGATTACCTCACTTCTAATATGTCTCTTTCAACCCTTCGTTCATCCCCATCCCCACGTACGCCTCGTTAGCGTACTTATGGGCGGGGTAATATTTTGATATTACTGCTCCAGGGGCTCGTTCTTCCGGACCAAGATTACCTTACCAAAGTCAGTTGCTTTGGGAAATGGCCGTGGATCAATTGCATTAGTTCAAAAGGCTGGTAGGGCATCTGAGAAAACCAAGAAGAGAGTAGCTAGAGAGCAAGCACGTGAGAATGGAGCTGGAAGAGGAGAATCAGGTAATCAAGTGGGGGGGAGGGTACCAAAAAGGGCTAAGGCAGCTATGGGAGTATCTAGACGTAGTGGGAGGCATGGACAGTAAAGCTTAGTATGGGTGAAGTGTCTTTAATATATCTTCATTTTGTTCCCAATACCCAAATATTACCCGATTCGTAAAGAAGCTCCCATTCCCTAATCGTAGCGTCCGATTTGGGAATCGGGGGCCCCGATTAGGGAATCGCTCGTATTGGTGAACGGGGGGTCACACCTCAAGTTTGTTGCGTCTTGGGAAATGCGATGCTGATTTTTTCGCCATCCGTCGTTGCCTCCTCAAATTTGGAGGCACAAGGAGGGGCAGTGTTTATTGCTACTGCTGCCATGGCAGGCATTCCAGCAAATGCCAACCTTTACTGTGCTACCTGATACATCAATATGAGAAGGCGTGTTGATGCCAGCGACTTTGTTCTCTGTGCTGTCCGTGTCACCTCCGGCTCGTCGTCATCGTCGGTATCATTAATGGTGATTTTATCCTCTTCCCTGTTGTGATCAACTCCCTCTCCTTGCGTCATCCGAGTCCCCTTCGTCATCCCCGGCATCGATGTGGCACCTCCGAGTGGAACAACATCCTGCTTCCCAATACTCTCATTGACACCGAAGTTTTTATCATAGAGTACCTCGTTGTCTCCTTCATATCCTCATAGGAGTCACATCTCCACCTTGGACGAGCTTTCAGAAGAGTCCTAGTAGATATAACCCGCTGTTCGCGGGTTGTCATGGATTAATCTCTGGCAGAGCAATCCCTCTTGGAATGCGAGTGTTAATCTTCTTGGTGGTTGGCCATCGTGAGCGGGGGTGCTCTTTTGACTTCTTGGAGCCAAGCGTCTGTGGCTCAACTCAAGTGTAGGGTCGTGCACTCCGTCCACTGCAACACCATCCATTCCTCGATTCACTCGCGCAGCCTGAAATGGATATTTGTGTACCACTCCATACAGCACACAGCGAGAAATATGCGCCATCTCCTCCATATCCCTCTGCACGCCTTTTATTCTTCGGGAGATGCTCGCTTCTATCTCCGGTAGAGGCGCCCTGATCTCCTGGAGGTATTCAATCTTCATCTGGGTAATACTCTCCCAGCCCAGACTCGAGAATGAAGGTCGATACGCGGGCCCCTCCGTGCTGCGTGCTGGATGTCGGTGTTTTCTTCCTTGCACCCAGTTTGACCATTCGGATTGGAAGATAACTCGGGATTATTCTTCCTCTGCACCTCCATTTGAGGAGCTTAGCCCAATTTGAGAATTTCCTCATACGCCAACATAACCTTGAGTACAACTTAGCTGCACCAGTCTCGCTGGGCAATGAATACACGTCAAGGGCATTCTGTGCCCTTACCTCCTTGATCTCAGAAGCAATGAACTTCTGCATATCCTGCAGAGCAGGAAGTTCTCTCTGCGATTGGCGGCATATCCCCCCAAGAGTAGCCAAAGTGATAGCGCTGGAGTCCAACCCCTCGTCTTGCTCCCAGTTTCTCTGACGAAAGATGGCCAAAAAGTCTAAGCTTCATCCTTCATACTGAGCGAACGAATGAGTTAGTCGCCACGATCAGACGACATTCCCTTCGTAAAGATATCAGCCACATTCCCATTTTTGACAACGCTTAAAGTTATGACATCCTTGATACTCGAGACACAGATTGGCTTGGCTAAGAAGTGACTGCTTTCGAGGCCGGAGTTTTCCTTGCCTCGCAAGCTCGCCTTCCATGCCGAGATGTGCCCGCCATTCTCATCTCCGTGTAAGTATAGACTCTGGGCCTGTTCCTGGTGGCAGAATGAGATGATCCTAGTGTGAGTGACTGGTAACAGCGGGGCCGGTTCACCACTCGGCTCCCCAGTGGGGGACGAGAATGATCTAGTTGGCTCACTGGTAGGGAGGGCTTCGTGCTGCTTTGCTGTCACTGTGTACCCCTTAGGATGAGGGATTTCTTTGCCGTCAATCCCCAAATCTTGGCAACGTCTCCATTGACGGAACGATTTTAGTTTGGAGATCACTCGCGAAGGTTGATAGTTGAGAATTGAGAGCAAAAGCTGCATTTTTCGTCCACCGAAGGATCGCGGGACCCTCCAAGAGCGCTGAAAGAGGTTGGAGAGGTGGGGCTGGAGAGGCTATAGAAGGAAACGAGCTATTGCGTATTATCTGCTGGTTGTTAGGATAGACCCAAGGCCTCTTCCTCTATTGCATAACTTTGGTTTGGTGTGTGGGCTATACAATTTGCTGGGGAAGTTACTTGAGACTGACTGATGAACCAACTGCCTTCAATCAATGCTTCAGCTAGGAAGAGGTTGCAGCTTCCGCTGATTATGTTAACTTTGGTAGCCGTGTCGTAGAGCAAGGATGAGGCAAGTGGATGCTATGATGCCTTCGAGACTGCGAGGTGCCGGCGTGGGGTTTCGATCGAGGCGATTTCTACAGCGCCGGTGAGTCTGGTAACGAGAGCTTTGCTGAGATCAGAGATGCCCGGTGACGTTGGCTTATGCTTGCAAATCCGCGAGAGGTTCGTCTGTTCTTTTGGCGGGTATTGCTGGTTGCTTTGAGCTAATGATGATTTCTTCAAGATTCCAGCGTTCTATAGCCTGAGCTTATATGTAAAGCGCTTTCGGGTGGTGACCCATAACTCGCTCGTAACCGATCCATCAGACGTACCCGAGAGAGGGCCGTTGATAAGTCTGCCGTGGATGAATCGCAGGTCGATGTGAGCACCGTACGGGCCTGGGTCTGCTTTTCGCCGCGCTGTAGTGCTTCTTCATGCGTGCGGCCTACTACGCAAACAGATACCACCTCATTTGAAATCAATCGAACTCGAGGGATGGAAACCCCTCCGAGCAGAGACGGTCTGCTGTGCAGCTGTCGACCGGTGACATTTGGTGGGTTCTGTACGGAGAAAGTCTCGAATGGGGTTTTGTTGAAGCTTGACCAGAGTTCTGAGTGTTGATTATGGGGTGGTGTCTTGGAATGACGAGGAGATCTTACATGTAGCGCCAGCGAGACCAGCCGCCGGTGGGTAGAGTAGCTTCAAGTAGGGGCTGACATGAGGAGATTTGTTGTGGAGGCGAATGGGATGTTGTATTACAGGCGGAATGTCGACTGAGATGATGTGAACATGTAAGAAGATGTTTCCTGGGATCCGTACTGGTAATGTCACGGCCAGATGTCGAATTCGAAGACGCACTTTTTGGGGGGGAGGGGCATAAGAATGTGAGGCTGGCGTTGTAGGTGTTTTTCGTACTGAGAATGGTGACTTAGCTCTCGTGTGGCTCTGCAGCTCAGATTAAAGTTATTTGAAGTATTGGTTGGGGTATATAAATAAAGTTGTGTGAAGAAGCAATTTTGTTGATGATAAGATGAAGAAACTGAAGGTAGGTCGAAGCCAAGAATATATAGGTGCAAGCATAATTAATGTTGATGAGTTATTGGGCAATATGCAGCGACTCTAAATGTAAAGTGTGTGGCAAGAGTGAAGGTAAACAAAAATGGCGACGCAAAGGAACGACGGTAGAAGTGGAATCACTTGATATCGCTTGCCAACGTATGGCAACTCAAGAGTGGATGGCCTTGAACCCGAAGTCTCATTCTACTATCATGGGGCAAAGACCAAAAGCGGAATCAGTAGGGGCTTGGCTGTCTCGGGAGAACACATTTGCAGGAAGTGGCAGTATCCAGAACAGTTTTTATGGCTCCTTACATATTCCTACCTCCGGTGACCATGATGACCTGCCCAGTAATGTACCCAAATAGCGGGCTCGCAACAGCAAGAATGCTGTTTGCAGCCTCCGTTGCCGTACCCGGTCTACCCAGTGGGATATCGGCATAAGCGTTGTCTTTCAGCGACCCCGTCCCCTTCGGGATACCAAGCGCAACTTTCTCGCCATCCGGCGTCGTGACAAACGCACCCTCCTCCTTCGCAGCCGTCAGGCGTGTCAAAATATGCCCGAACGCTATCGAATTCGCCCTGACCCCAAACTTCGGACCCCATTCCTTCGCAATGACTTTCGTCAACCCGTTGATGCCCGACTTCGCGAGACCGTAGTTTGCCTGGCCTGCATTGCCGTGCACGCCCGAGGTGGAGGAGATGTTGATGATGCAGCGGGGCTCGCCGTCTGTGACGCGGAAGTAGGGGGCGGCTTCGCGGACAAGTTTGAAGGGTGCGGTGTTATGCAGGGCTATGATATTCTCCCATTGTTTATCGGTCATCTGGCCACGAGACGAGATCAGCATCATGGTCTTCTTCGAGATTGAGGTCTAGGATCTCCCATTCCTCTGCCATGTAGCGTAGACCGAGCTGGTATTGAAATTGCTCTACCTTGTGGATTACCCCGTCCCAAGTATATCTGCAGAGCTGTTAAAAGCGGAACAAGTTGACAAAGGATTCAACGCTTACCCTGCATTGTTGACAATAATGTGGATCTTGCCGTTCCCAAACTCTGCGGTCTTCTTCACTAGAGTTTTCAGATATTCAGCATCTAGCATATCCCCCGGGACCGCGATTGCTTTCCCGCCTGATTTGTTGATGTTCTCGGCCACCTGTTTGGCTCTCTCTGTATCACAGTCAGTCTCCGACTTCCTATTGGCAATGGCGTGCTGTACCTGCATCGATGTCTGAGACCACGACTTTGGCCCCTTCATTCGCAAACAAACGAGCTGCTTCAGCGCCGATTCCTTGCCCAGAGCCAGTGATGATAGCTACTTGTCCGGCGAGGAGTCCATTGGGATAATTGAGGTGGCCGGCGATTTGGGCAGCGCGTTGAGCCATGTTGGAATAAAGCTGCTACAGCTCAATTGTATATTGAAAGGAGAATGCGGAGGTTGCAAAGTGAGGTGGTGTGGTGAGTTGAAATGAGCATCGGCAAGTTGGGGTTGAAGCTTCCCCAGATTCCGGATGCCGTGATGAACCGAGGCTCACCCGAGGCTGTGTGGCTGCGCTCGGCAGCCTCGTGTTAACTTAACAAGGCTGACCGAGGTCAACGAGAACTTGTGCATGATCAATTTGACACGCGGATCCATTTGATTTTGTGTGCAGCATGTGCGTCTCTTGGCAATCCGACCAAATCTCAGGATTTTATTCTATTTTTGCTCTGGACCCAAGGGTGTCTAGCATTTCAAGCCCAGGGCTCCGTGGTGGTAGTCGAACGCCTTCAGCAAGCCGTACAAATGCGATGCTGCAGCCATAACAACAAGCACATGAAAGATCTGATGCGAACTCCCCCAGATGTCGAAAGAGCCTGGCCATGATCGTTCGGGCCAGCGAGCCTGAGAAAATTAGATCCATCTTGGCAGGCGACCCGGGTGAACTTACAGCATATAGACCTGCCCCCATGATGTACAAGAACCCTTGCAGAACCAGCCAAGTCAATCCTATGCGGTTACGCATCTCGTCGGCCCCGTAAAGCTCGAGACCATGAAACACTGGAAAGATCGCAGAGAGACCCATTGCAACGAACATCCCAGCTCGGTATGGACGCCAGGCTGGGGTTCTGAATCGATCAAAGATGGAAACACAGGCGCATCCAAGGCCAATTGAGCATATCTGAAAGTAAGATTAATCACTGGGCTATGTGTATAGTATTATGGAGGATCATACCATGGTCCAATAGAACTCCTGCAGATGAGGATGGCAATAGAAGCCATAGAATACGCTTGGGATGAAGCTTCCAGTTATGAGAAAGACAATCCCAACATAATCCAGCTTATTTCCCATTCTGCTGACAATTGGAGAGTGGTTCGAGATAGTGTGGTACGTTCCGGACATCCCTAAACACAAAGCAGCTCCAGTAAAGAAGCAGGCAAATGCCCAAATATCCGACGTTGCCGCAGTGTCATATCTTGGCTTGATCGCTGTATACAAGACAACAGCCAAGCCCGAGAATACGACTGCTCCGACAAAGTGAGAGTATATGTTGACCGACTCATTGTGCAAATAGCCCAAGCTGGCAAAAGACCTCCTGAAAGACGCGGACGCGGGTCGATACCCGGACTGAATGTAGTGGTTGTCCTGCTGCCATGATGGAAGATCATCCCAGAGCACAGTCAGAGCACTTTCGATCTTCTTCTCGAGGCTCTTGGCTGCATCTGTGATGACTTCGGTTGCCGAAGGCCTCCTTTGCCGGACTGACATGGAAGACAGTTGGATCTGGTAAGAGGAGCTTTTGGGGAGGCACTGCGAGCAGCAAATGTACGGGCAGGAAAAGACTTCTGTTACGTTGTGAGATCAGAAAGGAAAATGCAAATGAGAAAGAAGAAAGGCACAGCCAGGCATTATATGGAAGCCTACCCACGATGAAATTTGTTGAGGATTGTGGAGCGAGTTTGGAAGGGTCGACCTCGGCGACGCGCTTGAAGAGGCGACAAATTTGGGTGGCCTCTTCACATGTTCCTGCATCACCGTCATCTCCAACTTTTCCCATCCACCCCCACGCCGTCCTCGAATATCTTCAATGTCGGCGCGCGGTGGCCGCTCGAACCCAGGGCCATGGAGTCGATTGAAACCTGTCAATGTCGACCCTCTCGAGGTCATCGGCCTGCCCTCGAAGGGCGACAACAGGTAGGTCAGCCCCGCGACCGCAGATGCGTGCTTGTTACTGACACGAGACACAGGCTTCTGGACTACAAGACACAAGAGCGATACTATACGAAGATTGTCGAGCGATACATGGCATTCTGCTCGGCTGCTGGAAAAGCCGATGAGCTTCTGCGAAGGCTTGGGCAATTGAGCCTCTCGACCGAAAACGGCAAGACACAACAACCTCCTCCTTCGACCCCAGGAGTGCGACCCAGCAACACTGACTCGAGTCTTGACGCTGCCGGCCAAAAGGACCTCTCAATTATAATGATGGCAATGCGAAAACTGCGCGAGGGAATTGTGGCTTCGGGCAGGGTGGACAGCTTCTCGATTCAAGCGTATATTTTCTGCATCCGCCTGTCGATACTGGTGAAAAATATGGAGTCATACCACCCCGCAATTCTGCACCTACTCAAACGAATGCACGCGATCTTACCTCTTTCAAAGGCTGAGCTTCAGGAGTTTGTGGGGTATCTGGTCTTGGATCTTGCCTGTCGACAGAATGATTTGGCTGAAGCTTATGTGGTCAGGCAGAAGTACCGACTTCACGACGCCAAGGTCGACGCGATTTTACAAGCTCTGGCTCATGACAATTACTTCATGTTCTGGAGAATTCGACGCAGCGTGGATGGGCACAAGGCCAAACTCATGGAATTTGCTGAAGAAGGGATTAAAAAACAGGCTTTGAAGTGCCTTGGACGAAGTTACCTGAGCATTGATTTGCCTGCCCTGGAAGAATACACCAACTCAACGTGGTACTCCTTGACCAAGGCCCATGGAGTTGGTTGGCAGTTGGAAGGCACGAAGGTCATCATTCGAAAGCCCAAAACAGGTTGAAGCACGATATACACGGAACCTACATCAATCTACTCGACCATCCGGATTATGATATCAAATCATGTAACCGATCATTGGTATTTCTTGGCAGTGTTCGACATTCTTTCATAATATATGATTCATGGCCGATGATTGAGGCCAGACCGATGTGGAGCTTTATTAACACCCATCAATTTTCTCAACCGAGTTGTCGAAAGTCTCAATCGGACGGTCTAGGATCATCACTATGGACGGCCCAATACCCAGCTCCCATATCACGAACACAAGGTCGATGATATGGGAATCAAGCAAACGATATGCTTCTAGGTTATTGGAGTTGGGTCTTCCGACGATGCAGACCGAAGGGATTCGATGACAAAGCAACACCCTTCGCCCACGTCAATGACGTCAAGGAACGGGCGCCCTCACTCCAACTTACCCTCTCAGTTGGGGCAAGAGAAGGGTTGCGATACTCGAGACTTGGGCTAGAGGACGGCGGATTCTCAGCGGATGTTTCCAGCTTGGCGGAGGGAGGGTGACTTGGTCGGCGATGTGGATTGCGATTACTGCATAACAAATTCTAGACATCTTATCTAGAAACTGGCGGTGACCACCATGAAGAAATTCTTGGCGAAATCGTTGGTCGTACTTCGTGAAGTATAGCCTTTAACTGTTCTGCAAGTGCATATCTTTTCTTCTACCTGGTTGTACCCGCAATTGAAACCAGCTGTATTTGCACCAATCTGTTCTGTCTTGTGGTTGCTTCGTTATTTCGTGTTGAGGATAGACTCGCGCTTCTCTGTCATCTGTCTGAGTCGTTCGAGACCGGGCGAGTTGACCGGGCGCGGTTAGCTCAGTAGCACTGAGCCACGAATTATGTTGCATGTCTGCAGATTTGTTTATTTTTTGTGCGAGTACTAAGATACCTCGAAACGCACACACGCACAATATTGTCTTCCAGAAATATGAATTGCAATGGTCAATTTCATCTGTGCCAAAAGCTACCCGTTTGCCCTAGGATGCTGGGCTCATACCTCATACCCTTCCCTGGAGCCGGGAATTGCAACCTGAGTTTGAGCCTCGCACCAAACCTCACACCACCCAACTTTTGATTTAGTCCTCGCTCAGTGTTGAAAATTTTCGATAGCATACCATCTCGTGTTTTTTTACCAACCAGGAACCATCCTACCTGGATGGAGCTGCCTCTTCCAATTTTTCTCAAAGCTGTCAACTTAAATCTAAGGCACCTCACTGGGGTAAATCAGGAGACTATGAACTGACATGAACCATATTTATATCCAGATGATATGCTCTCTGGATACTTCTTGGCAAGCCAAAGCTGGTTTGAAGACAGCGCAACCTGAGCCGAAATGACGCAATTGCTGGTAATCATGATGAGAATTATGAGGTCGAGGGTTTGGCCAAGTGCTGGAGTAAGTGGCTTTTTTTTATACCTCGGGTATGCATTGAGAGTTCTCGATGGTGTGAAGCCGGGTGGCCATATCACCATCCCAAGAGCCCTTCAATGCTCGACATGAAGTCTTAGCAGGCGTGTCCTACCTCAACATCGCAAGAGTGAGGAAAACAGTTAGGGAGGGATTGCTACTCAATGCGCTTGCACAGCAGTGACTGACTGTTCAGTGCATTTTGATTCCTTTCCTGAAAAGGGGGAGAATCGACACTGGCACGAAACAGGCAATTCTGATGCAGGATTATAGCTTAGGATGTAGTTTGTACGATTTTAAGGCTATTCGAAAATCACGAAACATCATCGTTGCACCCCAGGCAAGCGCCGACAATGTCAAATTGTACAAAAGTAGTAGAATTGATGCATTCTTCATCGTCTACGACCTTTTCTCTCGAATTTCTAAACCTACCCAGGAATCTATCTCAACGAAGCTTGTGAATCTACAGAACCTCTTCTATTCGTGTTTAAATGAATTCGGCTGCAAGTTCAGCATATTTACGCCCGAGTTTTCCTGTGTTTTCATTCTGAAGATTGCGACGTCGTCAAAATAAGGGGGTGCTTAGCGAGACCCCTTTTCTTTCTGCAGTCACGTGATTTTTGGTACTCGTTCCAACCTGGGACCCAAGGATTCTAAAGATCTCTCTCGAGTCTCTTTCGTGGTATCAGCGGGCCGGCCCACTTTGAAAGCCTCCCGAAGCCGAAATTTCCAGCACAGTTTTGCACCGGTTTCCCTCATCGCTCGAGTTTCAAGATTTGCTTGTCACGTTGTGTGTCCTCTCAGCTCTTTCCTCAAAATCCTATCGTGCTTCTTTGTCAATGTCCTCTCGGAGCACCCATCTAAGACTAGATGCAGGGGCTCAGAACGGTGGTGGACTTGTCCGGAAATCTTCAATTCGTTGGGAGGCACCTCGAAGGTGAGATCTCTTCGGACCAAGAGGAAGGCACAAACATTTCGGCTCAGACGTACACACAGCTTCCGTGCCCAAAGGCACATCGGGGCCAAGTGAAAACGTTTCATCGATTTATAGAGGGCACCGATTCCGCCGCGGTGCAATGCGAAGCGAAGATCGTGAGGCGTTGTGGGCGACTGAGCGATCGATTGGGATGTTTTTGTTCATTGTTTAGTCTTCGTCTTAGCTTCAGATATTGGTATTTGTGTTCAGTGCAATAAAAAATATCGTTGTAAAGTGCGGTGATGAAGTAGGAAGAGATTTGCCAATAGTGGAGAAAATGGAGTGTGCTGATCGATGAAGAAGAAGAAAAGGATTGGAGGAGTGTGTGGTTATGTAGGCTAGCTTATGACCCAGATGAAGGGTAGCCAAGTGTGGTGAGGTCTTCGACTTGCTACGCCCTTCCGAAAGCGGTGGTAGTGAGGCCTATCCAACCTAATAGAGGATGGGACCTAGACGGGAGCTTCGGGAAGGCGTCATTTTGTCGAAGTGAATACCTTCTTCGGGAAAGTTCGCGTTCTCTAAACTTAATTTCGGCTACCTTCTTCTCATCTGACCTCTGGCTGTAAACACGAACAGCACATTGCTGGGCGCAAATCACGTGGATATCACGTGACAACTCGGTCGATTTCGGAATCGACTTCAAACGCAACATATAATGCTCTCTCTCCAAGCCTGCCTCCTTATTCTCGACACTTCACATTATTTCACCTGGATATTGAGACTTCATCACGGGACGACAACATTTACGAAAAAAAAATCTTCAAAGTCACATGCTCACCATCTCCTACGCCCTCGACATGATCAACCTCGTTCTTAAGGCAGAACGGGGCCTCATTCCCCACCTCAAAAATGACAGCTCACAAACACCACCTCACTTCCGCATGAGAGGACTGAGAAAAAACAAGTTTCGTCGCATGGCATGTTCCAACGTCCGTGCCTCAACACCGCATGCTCCCTTGCATCGCTTCGGAGAGAGCTTGACATTCAGGCCTCTTTACGAATGTACTGAACCCTGTTCCCTTCCTTCACCAGCCAGCCATCTGTAAGCCATGTCTGATGTTCCATGGGAATCGATGTTTTGGGAATTTTCCGAGGGCAGGAATGTCATGAGATGGACTAGGGGACACGGGAGTGATGTGGGATGTCACTTGGAGGAGAATGAGATCTGCAGTTCAAACGAGGTCCCAACCCCTCCCTTGTACTGAAGCGGGAGGTGACAAGTGGTGTTATTCGTGGTGTTACAGGAGGGATGAGCAGCCATGGGGATTGGGATTGTGACTAAAGCACCGCAGATCGAATCTGTGTTCGATCGATTCGAGAAATCGAACGTGGTGGAGGCTTGAGACGATGGATTGGATGGAGGGAGGAAGCCGACGCCGTTTCGATAGCGTGGTGTTTGACATCGATCTCTGCCGAGGGAGGCAAGGCCACGAGTCGTGTCAGGATGCAGGATACTTACAGCACAGTAGCGGGGTGCAGGGGCAGCTTGCTATCGATAAGCTGAGGGGCTGGCTGGATGCAGAGGAAAGCGCTGACGGATTGTTGGTTCTTCATTCTTGTCACTCACTCCCGTCAGCGATGTCTGTCTGGCTGGGAGTCCCAACGGCGAGTCGCCGTTGATCACACACCCAAATCATGACCTGACCAATGCGCTGGGACAGCGACCTCGTGGTCTGGAAGTTACCGAATTGGACATTTCGATACCCTTGCGCTTTGACCGCAAACCCTAATTCAGAGGCGGCACACCGGTAATCTGCGGGTTTTCATCCCAAGGCCGAGGAAAACTTCATGCCTTGTACGCAGGCCGAGTGTGATGTGATTTCACAGTGCACAGAGGCATCCTATTTCTGGCGCAGGTATTCGGAATTTGCGCACAGATGACCGAGGTTCCGGCGATGATCACCCACAGCTGCGGGTTTGGAACTCGCATTGTCGCCCTTTCGTTGGTTCTACTGCGTGAGGCCGTGACCCTACACTACTTGCTTCTACTTTCGCACAGATCATCGCGAGAACAGGCGGTGTGAATAGGAAGAGGAGAGCAGGCGAATGGCAGGAGCAGAAGGCACGTTTGACTTCGTCAGCTTGTTTGACGGCGGCTTCTGGGATCTACTTTTGGGGGCTGGGAAGCTCCTCGTGCGCAACGATCTTGACTACTTGGCTGGTTTCTTGACTTTCTAGGAGGTTGGCAGGTAGAGGCGACACTGGAAATGCATCTAGGCTATGTGCAGACGAACGGGAAGCATGGTTTCCGGGGCTGGCTGCGAAGAAACTTCTGGAGGATGATTGAGTTCAGTCTAAGCTGCGATTCTTGGCTGCAAGTGGTTGGAACGAGAAGGCGTGAGATCATCTTCAAGTCTTGGAACTGGGATTGAGTTTCTGACCTCGCCGAAAGTCTTACAGGTACGGCGGCCCTGAGACGAGGGGTGAGAAGTCAATTGACTAGTGGGGAGGGTAAGACGGTTGGAGATTTTTGTGTGCTGACGATTCAGCGCAGATGGACATTTGTCCGAGGGTTTTGTGGATGCTTGATCATGTCGGATGCTTCGGAGGAGGTTGATGTGTTACGATGATGCTGCTGTATTTGATAAGGCTAAGGCGAGGGAGGCCCCACTTCCGACCTTGTGGTAGCCTTCTCGACGGGAAGTACCCAAACGGTGCTTGTCCGCCTTACGACATGCAAATGGGCTGAAATACTGTAAGAAGCCAAGATCATGGATTACGCGGCTCCTGGTCTCATTGGAGCCGATACTGCAAAAGTGTTCCTGAGCTGAACACTAACTCCACAGAAAAACGCACTTTACGTGCAATTTCGTCAGACGAGAAAATACAATGTCTCCCCTTCTCTGGCCATGGTTACATTGGGTAGTCACTAGATTTGAAGCCTCGTTCAACAAAGCTGACTCAGTTCAAAGAGCATTGTGTGTTGAACTCATGATAACCAAACTCTTCTTCATCCCATTCCTCAATTGACAAATCGTTCTACTCAACTCTGGGGCCTAATGGGTTATTCCGGTCGCACCGTCTATGTTCCAAGAGTTTCCTGCAAAATAGCTTTAAAATGTAACCACGGTTCAGAAATAGAAGCCGTCGACTAACCCCTGATCTAATTTTTACTGTCGAAAACCAAGTAGCTCCCGCTGTTACCGCAGTCCCAAAAAGGGGTACGGGCTCTCCGGTCCCAAAGTCTGAGTTAAAGTCAACTCCAACTTCAACCTACTCCCAAGATACCAAATTAGGAAGTCACTACACCTAAGCAATGAGCGTCCACCACATCAGCTGACCAACTCATCCAACCTCTCCCTCTCAGCCCTGACTCGCTGTCTCCCGATCCAACCGAAGCCTGCCCTACTGCTACTGCACATTCTCGGCCATCATCCATCTCATCCGCCATCCTGCAGGAGCATCACTGCAACTCACCCTCCTCACTGCAACCCACATATCGCCTCCACCAATCACCCCCTCCCTCACCTCCAACCAATCGCACTTTTCCCCAGCCTTCCATTCCCAGCCCCGCGCATCTGCATCGCTGCACCACCTTCTGCAGCGGGAACAAGGAAAACAAGTTCAGTCTTGCCACGCAACGCACACCTCAATCCCGGACGGACGCACGTTTTCCCGCATCCCCTGCCTGCACTTGTAATTCGCTGTGCATTTTAAGTAGATGTGTGTGAGAGGTGGGGGAGGTGGTGTGCGTTCGCTGGCCGCTGAGTGGCAGGTCGGGGAGGGGGAAGGAAATGTAAGGCGAAACGAGGCGGACGGAGGCTTGCTTCCTCATCCAATGAAGGCGGACAACCTATCAAGTGCGCTGATAAGCATTTTGGGTACGGATGGTTGCGATAGTAGGGAGGGGGCAGTGGTTGGGAGGGAGAGAGGGCTGATGCAGGTTGCATCGTAATTTGGGATGGGGTTTAATTCCCGTGCTGAGTTCTGGAATATGAATGGTTGGTGAAGGGAGACGAGGCAGGGGAATGAGCGGAGCGGTGAAGAAGGTGTTATGATTTTGGGACGTGAGATATTATTTTGTTGTTTTTGTTTGGGCTGGTGGTGTGGGATGACAAGAGACGACACGAGAGGCGTGAGGTAAGTGAGCCCGGAATTGTTGGCATTTTGAATCTGGGTAAAGTTGAGATACGAGGTTGGTATCCTGGGTACCGAAATCTTGGCATCGAAGGGGGGGTTTGATGTTGATTGTATGATGACGTTCTTGACATCATTGGGTTATGGCTGAGAATCACCGAATATCACTTTCAAGATGGATTGACGCGCATGAGGCAAGTGTTGTTTGAGGTAGATGTGAATCTGGTAGTGTATTTTCGTGCCAACATCGAGCTCGAGGGAGTCTCGGTTCATATCTTCATGGTCTTCGATACCTGTACAACCCGAGCCCATTTCCTTCCATGTGTCCTCCCTTCCAACCCAAAATTGATGCAGGCCAAGAGACCTACAAACGTATATAGTGACAACCACACGAATGCAGCGTCTAAATTCTCCAAGCCATCGAGACAAGCGTCTACCGGTATCTTCCCCAGCTCCAAAACACCACGAATCTGCCTGCAACACAACACACATCGGGTATTCTTCTCAACGAAAGTAGAAAACATATATGGTAGAAGAAACGTGCAACAAGATCGAGACATCTAGCCCAAAGACAAGACTCCAATGCAAGCGTTCTATTACGCTGCACAAAATGCTTCAGATATTCCCAGCCTCCCATTCCGCCAGAGCGTGCCAGCTCTGGACCAAATTAAACGCCAAACAAAGCAAACGAAAAAATAGATAATTAGAATAACTGTAAAATATTTCCAACGTCTTTCATAAGAAATAGCCTGCCATTTTAACGCTGCAAATCCGGTGCGCCTTGCTTGGATGAAGAAGAGAACATATGTAATAAAAGTCTGTACAGGAGGTTTTTGTATAACGACATGATCTGTTTAAAGAAGAAGTTCCAAGACAGGGCTTTCTTTCGCTTTTTGGTGTGGTTTTGGTGCCGTCCACGGCAGTGTGATGTGGGGCAGTGTTGCCTGCCTTGGTACATATGTCCTTGGCTGTGAGTGGCCATGGTGCGATTAAAGTCTTCATGGATTGCCGTGCTTGCCACCGAGACAGCGTCTCAAGTGGTTATGTCCATGGAGTCCTTGAAATGGGGCGAAGAGTCCAAAGGGGTGAATGATGACGGAACCAGTGTCCTGTTTTTCCACTGGATTGTCCGGAGTATCCCAAGCGGAAGCTGATGGAAGCAAGCTAGAAGAACTAACATGTTCGAGACCAGTCACGCTATAAAGGAAAGGGGAGTACCTCTCTACCAGACCGCTTCTCTTGCAAATGGGTAAGGAGAGGAGAAAAGGGCAGGTTGGCAAAAGGGATAAACAGCATGGACATGTTGAGGTACAGCATGCATCTGTTCATATTGTTGCTCATAGGTTTGTCCCCAATTCTGGGTCTGGTATGTCCAAAGGCTTGGTTTGGGAGGAACTCCGTACGGGTTTCCATTGTATTCCTGCTGGGAAGGAAGAACGTATGCCTGGTGCGAAAACGGGGTTTGTTCAACGGGCCGTTGCACTTTGGGCTGTCCAACTGCTGGGTCGACAATTTCGTAGGGCTCTGATTCCATGGACTCGTAGCCGGAATCGGAATCGGTGTTGTCGGACAGAGTTGAACAGGAACTGATTAAGGATCCTTCGTCGGAACTGATGGAGCCGTCGTCGGAACAGTCGAAAGAAATAGGTGATGGTGAAGCACATTCGGGTTCGAATGCAACTTGGCAGGGTGAGTGTGGTGGTGTAGGGAGCTGTTGTTGAGACTGGGGTGGAGCCGAGAAGTTGGAGCACTGAGAGATGCGGTACTTGAGCTGGCCAACGGTGATCCTCTCCTCTGGGTTGCGGGCAAAGATCATGCCAAGGATCTCGTTCAGCTCATCAGACAAGGGGAGAATTGTCTTCAAAAAATCTGGGTTCCTGGTGAAAGCCTTGTATGTGGAATCCTCAGCGGAAGCTTGTTTCCATGGATTGCGGCCACATGTAAGATTGACAAGAATGACTCCAAGGGACCAAATGTCGTTGGGAGCGCATCGGTATGATGGCTTCCTTGAAGATTGGTCCAGACATTCTAAATGAAAATAAAAATGGTTAGTGGGTAAAGGGGGGGGAGGAGTGAACAAGAAGGCCTACCTGGTGACATGTAGAAGGTCGATCCGCAGCCGTGGTCCTCTGACTCGGAGTCCGTGGTTGCAAGCCCAAAGTCTGCAAGGAGTACTTTGTTTCCTGAGTTGGAGACTAAGATATTCTCCGGCTTGAGGTCCCTGTGGTAGATACCCAAACGGTGGCAATGTTCCACGGCATCCAAGATTTGGAGAAATGCTTGCTGGACAAGCCTGTCATTGCTAACATACCTTCCCCTCTCCGTAATGTTGGAGAAAAGGTCGCCCTCTGGACAGTACTCCAGAACGACATATGTGCAATCTGGGTCGTCCAAAATCTTGAGCATGGAAACTATGTTAGGGTGTGCTGAGGCTGAGTAATGAAGTTGGATCTCCCTGGATTGGAATTCCCGCTGTCTTCTATCCAAAGGTTCTCCATTGGCATTGGTTTTGCTCAAGGCTTTCACCGCATACCAATTTTGGGTGCAGTGGTCGAACGCGGAGTACACAACTCCGTAGGCTCCCGTCCCTAGTATCCCCTTCAACTGCAGCGACTTCCCAAGGTGTTTACCTATCCGTGATTCGGGTGTAGGTGGCGGACACTGTGGTTGATGTTCTGATTGCGGTGGTGGTGTTGAAGGCGGTGTCAATAGACCATTGTTATACATGGCAAAAATGAAAACCAAGTTCAAGTCCTACGGATGGGATCCTGTGGAATGGTCCAAAGAACAGAAAGAAAATGTGGCCTTTGACCTCTGGATAGAGCGAATCCTAACAGCTGGTGCGAGTGCCTGGGGTCGACGAGGTGTTGATGGAGAAGTGGTCGCGAAGAGGAGGCTAGGCTCTCAGGTAGAGATGTAGTGGAGGAGTTCGATGAAGGCGACGATGAGGGAGAATGGCGAAGCAGGAAGCGTCGTGGTGGTGAGTTGATGGTAGCGGGAGGTTGAGATGAGGTTCGAAGCGGGGGGCCGGACGGCGGGTTTACATATCGACAATCGTTTTGACTGGGGGGGCTCCAGCGACGAGGCTTCCCAGAGCAGGGGATATGATTAATGGCCCAGGAGTGGGTCATGGACCCAGGTGTGGGCTCCAACCGTCACGGAAGGGGTCATCATCTTGGGGCCCAGTCCTCCCACTAAGATTGAGCCAAGTAATTACTCACGAAGCAGTTCGCCGGGGTGCCAGAAAACTAAGACGAGAAGCTAAGCCGAAAAGACACGCCCTCAAGGCCAGAGAAATTTGCGCGAATACTTGTGACCCACTCGTCAACCTGCATTCAGAGCCCGCTCCCCCAGCCTGCAGTCACAAGCCTGCTCAAAATAGTTGCATGGCCTAAAGGCATTCGCTGTCTGTGCTTTGCCAGGCAGGGCTGGGCAGGGCGGGCGTCGTGCGTGTGGGACGGGCCAACACGGCACAACCCTCTTGATGCTCCGTTCTGACTTCTGAGCTTCTGCGACTGCACCACGCCTGCTGCAGCCTGCTGCTGGGTCATGCCATGAGCATGGATCCTTGAGTGGTAGGAGGCACCGAAAGCGTCTGTGAGTGGTTGGGTGTCACAGATCATGGCTGTTTGCGTGTTCTGTGGCGCTCAGTACGATGAGCAGGCCCCAGCAGCGGACATCAGGCGTCGCCTTGCACCGCTTGGCTCTCGCATGAATTTGGCAGTCAGACTCAAGACATCTGAGACCAACCACAGATCAACCATGAGACCAGTGATGCTGCCGTCCTTGAGCACTTGCCGCACAAGCTGCCTCGTGGCTCCCAGCGATCAATGCGGGTAATCGACCTGTTTGTCGTGTCTTGAGCTGAGTGATTGGTTGGGGAGCCCTCTGCGCCTGGCGGTTCCATTCCACGACCTCCACGGCCTCCTCGGCTGTTCCTTCATCTTCTGAAGATCGTTCCAAGGGATGGATTGGAGAGGCCCAGAGCAATGGAGCATGGGTGGGGAATTGGTTGCTGCATCGTGATGTGTCATCGTCTCAAGCAAAGTAGGATCGCCACCAAACGGTTTGGCAGCCAATCTCCGCTTCAATCCTTCCAGACGCACTGCAAGACGATGGAAGCCGAAGTGCTCAGCAAATCAGGGGCGGCCAGCAGAACAATGTCGCCGCTGCGCCCGAGCCGATGCGACAGCCCTGTCGAGTTGGAGCCACACGGTGTCATTCGAGAATCTCCAGTTTTCCATATGGAGACCAATCAGTGCCCGACTCCACACAAAGTGAGGCTGTTCGACGCACGATCGTCGAGGTCGATTGGCAAATTCAAAGGGGGGCCCCAGTCGAATGTGACGGTGGCGCTGTAATACGCATTCTGGTGGCGGCAGAAGGAAAAACCAGAGCGAGACGGAGCAGGGATTCAACTTCGAGACTGAAGATGATTTGCAGAAGAAACGGAGAGTGGGACAAGCGGGTAAGACACGGGATGGAGAGCTAGAGAGCTAGGCGTCTACTGGTTAGCTGCCGTTCTTCGAGTGAGGCCGTCTCTGCACCCTCACTGCTTGAGGCCTAGCTCATCCAGGCAAAAGAAGAATTGTGTCGCCAGCACCATGTCCCCATTTGCTGACCAGCGTCCAACCACCAGCCGTGCCCCCTTGATTGGCCGCCTGTTCTACCCGTCGAGTGGACATCACTTGGTGGTCACAGCCTCGCTGCACAAGCTGCATCTGTCGCTCATTCTTTTGAACAGGCTTGCATAATTCCGCGCAAAGGATGCTGGTCAGGCTGGGCCTGGATGCCGGCGACTGCCTCAGCCATCACTGCCTGCCATCGAAAATACCGTGGTGCGGGACGCCCAGCGCCCCAAGGACGTATGCGTCGGTCAGCATCCGAGATCTCGAATCCTCTCAGCCTTTGACTGCCGCTGTTGCCGTAAGACAAAAAACCTGAAGGCTCCATGATGCACAGCTCGTGACCGCTGGGCCAGAAAATAGAAACTCAGAACGGCAAGCAGGTCAGCCGTTCAAACGCCGTTTGCCAAACATCAAACCAAACCGTTTAAACATCCACCGAACAAGCCGACTATCGACCCCTGAACCTCACCGCCTGTTGCCTCTTCCTTGACACAGATTGTATTTGGCTAGGAGTAAAGTTATTGATTCGATTTATGCAAGGAATCAATTGCCTCCCAACAGATCCTTATCGCCATGGATGATGCAATATTGAAGTCTGTGTGTCTTCGCTTTCCCACGGAACCCCGTACGCTTGTGCGATGTTTTGCAATTTGTACCTTGTACCGTTGCAGTATCGAATTGTGGCAGGGTGTTGTCTGAAGGGCGAGATTTCCAGTGGCAATATCTGCGAATCAGGGCGCCAGGGAATGGATGGGCTTGTTTTCACTAGCGGCACATCATTGCCCGCTAGATTGCTCGCTTACGACCCAGTCACGTGCTAATAAATCCATGCGGTCACACCCGCCCGCCTATTCTCACCTGACCTCCACATGCGCTAGCATCCTCCGTCTCACATGCAGCCATCGCATTTACCAAGATACAGCCAACCGTCTTGCAGCATCAATTTCCATACTGAATGACGGCCTCGCCATCCATGCCTGTCGCACATCCCCGAGTCACGGTATCAACTGCTCGCAGCGGCTGGGTACGTGCATCGCAGCAATTCCACCGCATCAAGGCCCAGCGATCATTTTCATGGGAACTGATTAAATTTTCTAACAGTTGTTGAATCATCTAAGACTAATCGCCCCGTTTCTGGCAGAATATGCATCCTCTGCAGTCATGATCCATGCGTGGTGCCTTCATTAGCCACAGCTTCCCTGTGGCAGATATCCCAGCCTTGCCTGTCCCACCAGATCACGGCTTCGCGCTGGGCCGAAACAACCTTACCTCCCCCGGCCCGGCCTTTGCAGGCAGCTGAAATTAGAGTGCAGGCTGAAGAAACGGGAAACGGGAAATGGGTGGGCACGGATCTATTGGAGGTTATTTCCAGCAAGTGACTTTGTTACAGAATCTGCAGAGCATGAAGTTTGGTATGCGCGTGCTGATGCAATGATCTCGGATGTGATAGAAGCTTCTTTCGAACATGGCTGGAGGTGGATCCAACGTTCATGCGCCACAGTGTGCTAAAAACGTCAATCGTGGGTGGATTCGACGAAGAACCCTTGTGCTGGATTTGGGGAAATGCGGGGTGTCATCACAAAAGCAAGTGTTGGAGTATTTTGACGTTGAAAATAGACGCCCTCTTGTGATGAGTCCCCGCACCAAGGCACAGGAATAGCAGAAGGTGTCGATGTCGTGACCAGCAAAGGAACCCGCTTGGGCGCTTCGCAAAACCTCGACTCCACAGTGCGCCATATTTTCTCCTATAATATCGTTCATCAGATACGTGTCCGGAAATCACGTCGGCCGAATCAAAAATAAGTTCACCAAGTGCTTCACTTCTTTTGGGTTGGATGCCAGTGTCCTATTTCCGGCTTTCCAAAGCTCATGAAGATTCCGCGGAAAGAGGACGATGTGGAGCATCGCTGAGGCAAAGCTTCTTGGCGGCCGCTCAAAGACCCCAAAGGTCTGTTTCTATTTATACTTTTTTCAAAGATATCATCATGCTGGTCTGTGTCTTTGGGCCCTTTGCTGGTTCGCTTCTCATCTGAGAAAGCTTTCTGAGGTGAGACCTAGTCAAGGAACGGAAGATTTTCACCTAGATTCAATGGAAGCCACCTTCCGGCAGTCAGACCAAGTGGCAGAAAGGCTACGAGGCTGCAGGCGGGCTGAGGCTGAGGCTGAAATATTTTCCGTCTGACAAGAATCTTATTCGTCTCCTTATATATTTTTTACAACCTCGCGGATTCTCATTCGTCGATCTCCATCATTTTGCGCATGAACGGGTGGCTGAGTGATCAACATCATCGTGACTGACATCGCCCTTCCCTTCTTCCTCCACGATGTGCGCGTCCCAAGTCATAAAGTTCGAGCTATCTCAAACCTCATTGGCTCTCTAATTGTAAATTTATATTGTTCAGAAAGTGTCCCAGACGAACAAATAAGGTCGTCTGAAACCGCCCTTCCCCTTTCGATTTCCGGAAAGCTTAAGCCACTCCCGCAGCCAGCAATTTCAGCGATGCTTTTTCTGACGTGAGAGATCACCGGCACCTGCCAGCGCACAGGTTAAGTCGTATTCAGGCTGTGAGGGTCGATCCTCATCTACATATTTGTCTTTCATTTGTCCCACCGTGTATTTGTACGATGGTTCACGCGTCCGACTGCCATCGGGCCTAATACAATTGTACATTTTCTAGTTGTACCCCCACAAACGCTTTCTTCATTTTTACGAGATCAAAACGAAACCAAACATTCATTCTAATGAAGCCTCTTCAAACACCATAATCCAGCGATAGATAGTAAAGGATTCTAAAGCAGGATTTGAAGAAGAGGGAAGGATCAAGATGTCCGTTTTCGCAGCAGCAGCCGCGGCCGTCCCGCCACGTTACCCAGGCACAACATCACAGCCACCACCCTACAAGTCATCTGGCTCTCAACCCCTCTCAACAACTTCAAACCCACTCTCCATGCCTCCGCCAGTCTACAGAACAACCAGCAATACTACCACCACATCATCACGATCTTCCTTTTCAGCACAATCAATATCAACCATCGCCCCGGCCGAACCACCACAATACGCATCCATAATCTCAGCACCGCGGCCAATCCCCCAACCAACCGCTACCCGCCAGCCCAGATCATCGACCCCAACCTGGAAGGACCCGTACGTGGAGACCGACGCCGCGGACTCGGTGTACGAGCTTCAGCAGCGGAATTCAAGGCAGCGAGCGCAGGAGGAGGAGGAAGATGACACCAAGAATTGGTGCTGTGGATGCTTTTGGGTGGGTCCTTCAGTTCAACAGCCGTGGGTGGCTCATCTAGTTCTCTGAACCAAACAGATTGCTGTGCGTGAGGGCCTAGGGGATGTTCATCGTCTCGGGAATTAAAGCTGACAATTCTGCAGAGGTACTTTGAGGTTCCCAGTGATGCACAGGGAGTTCACTGGAGTGCTTATGGGCCGTATATCTTCTTCTAAGAAGATGACCTTCTATGGCCCTTGGAGGGGACTGTAGATTGGGTTGGGAAGATGTGCTGGTGTATGGTTTTACACTCTTTGAATGGTGATGCTGTGGAGTTACGAATTATGAGAACTTAATGGAACCGGCTTCAAGAAAGACTGGACCGTGGCGTTGGGAGTTTGACTGTTGCTAGACTGACAGACCGGCTGCGAAGATACCATCATGCACACCTTATTATTGAAATAATAACGACCTTCTACCAACCTTCTTCGACTTGCTTTTGCTTTGAACCCACCTCGACCTACAGGACTCGCCTCAAGCTGGCTGTAAAGTTTCAGAACCATCGTCATCACCATCCTTTACCCGCCTACATCATCGATCAGCACGAGACACAACACAGTCATCACCCGCACATCTCCACCCTGATTCCTACATCACACAACATCACACAATACAATCATTCTCGCACCACACCCCAAAAACACACCCACCAAGCCCAACCAGACGACCTACCTCCCTCACATCATGATCCCAAATGCCTCTTCCGCCTACCGATCAGCCGCGGCAAATCTGACCCTTGGCTCAGCCCCTGAGGATTCACATGCGCCCTTTAAACAACTACCGAGCGAGCAAGTTCGGCGCTTGCGGCTAATATCAACAACCATCGCATCCTGCAAGAGGCAGGCTCTTCTCCACTTGACTTAGCCTAGCGAAGAGACACAGTCATTTGAGATTTGATGCGAGATTTTCGTTTTCGTCGAAGTGCTTTGATGAAAACAGATTCCTCCATGTCCTTCATCCACGGTACGGGCTGCAATGGTGAAAATGCAAAAGCAACGAAGGACAAAGATTGTTTGAAGACTACCATTGAAACGAATGAATACAAACATAAAGAAGTGATCGCCCCTTTTCAAAGCAACCCCGAGCCAGCCCGCAAAGGGGCGACGGAGGACCCTGCAAACCTAAAGGGGTACGTAGGGAGCAACCGGATCTACAATCCGAAGGTACGTGACGGCAAAGCTTTCGACGAGGGGGTACATCTGGAAGATGTAGAGCCTTGCTGCAAGGCTGACGGAATCCTTCTCCCCAGGGTGTTTTTGAATTTCATGGGAAAAGAGTTTGAATTCTCCTAAATAGGAAGTAAACTTCGAAGTGGACAATCGACAAAGAATGCAAGAAAGCAATGCAGATCCCTGAAAATGGAACACGGTTTCATAATCGTAAATTTGTGAATCAACCAGTAGAAAATTGATATGTTTGTTGGGTTATTGGCAAGAGAAAAGAAAATAAATGAAGTAAAGTTGGCAGGAAAGGGGGCGCGAATTTTCCCAAACAGGAAGTACTTTTCAGCACAATTGCCATTACGATCTATGTATTCCTGCAACCGCTCGGGGTAATCGAGCTCTCTTGAGGATGTCATATTCTATGTACGCCCAAAATATCTCCCGTTGTGATGGGCGACCACCTTTCCCTTCTATCCGCAGACACCAACACCATCTCACTTCAAGGTTTTCATGATGAACGGATGTCTCAACGCCTCAGCAGGGGTGATCCTCTTCTCGGGATTGAGTGCCAAGCAGCGGTCAAGCAGATCCCTGAACAGTTCTAGCTCCTTAATTTCTACATCACTGAGGCCCTTCGATGCAGACATGAGGCGCGTTCGGAGATCGCGAGACGGCTTGCTGAACGCAAGAGTCTTGATGGTGTCCTACAATGGACACACGTCAGTTAACGTTCCATTCTTAGCCCGGAGCCGACAGTGATGTGGGATTGGGGGTCGTTGGGGTCGTCGGAGTCGGAAGTGACAGATTTGTCACTTGCCGCACAGGCGCCACAGCGCTTCAATTCGAACAGATCACAACGAAAATAGACGTACCTTTCCAGTAAGCTTATCTTGCTCCACACTTCTAAAGTTGGCCATCTCATCGAAATGGATGTGAGCGAACTGGGCTCGCTTCAACATCTTAGTCGTGAATTTACCCCTGCAATCCATGATTGATCGGAGCATTTGGTTGTTGGTGCGGCCTGTGAATAGAATTTTACCTGTGTAAAGTTCGTAGAGGGTGCAGCCGACAGACCAAACATCGATCGCGAAGTCATATGGCATTCCAAGAATAATCTCGGGCGCACGATAGAATCTGCTGACAAGATACGGTGTAATTTCATTTTCGGATGCATCCGAAGCTGATCCAAGATCGCAAATCTTTAGCATATTGCGAGTCTCGTTGACCTATTCTTAGTTAGTTAAGATTCATTGCCTGTGGGAGTTGATGCTTACCAGAATGTTGTCAGGCTTCAGATCAGCATGCAGGATGTTGCATTTCCGCATCAAACTCAAACCAAGAAACATTTGCTGCGCGTAAGCTCGAACAGCTCGAAGGTTGATTCCTACATCGCGTCCAAACTTCTTCAGCACTTCTCGAAGGTTGATGCTGAGATTCTCAAAGACCATGCACAAGTGGCCTTTATGCTCGAAGTGTCGCTCAAGACGAATCATGTGCTTCTTGTCCTCGGGGTCTGCTTGATTGATCTTTTGAAGAATCTCGATCTCCTTCATGCCAGCTTTTCGCCTGCCAAAGGTCAGTACAGCCTCCAGTGATATAAAGGGGTGATCTTACATTGTCTCATTGTTTCTGATAAGTTTGATAGCAACCAGCTTCTTCGTCGTCACGTCCATAGCTCGAACGACCCCCGAAAACATACCTTTTCCGAGATTTGCCTGAACATGGTATCTACTGTTCAGCAACTCGCCGAGGATGACTTTGTAATAACCTTCAATGTCATCCCAGTTATCAAGCATACCGATATCGAGTTCTTTGGCTTGCGGAACAGGAACTGCTTTAGCGATATCATCTGAGGAAGCTGGCTTGCCATTGGGAATCGGATCTTCTGCAAACATGTCATCATCGTCTTCCGCAAACATGTCAAAATCGTCCTTGGACTTCTTTGGCTTGTCCTCGTCTTTGGCTGATTCGGTTGGAAGCAATACGTCTTGTTCAGTGGTTGGCAGGGTCTCGTCGTAGGCTCCAGAAGAGACGTCGTCATTGTGTCTGAGGTCATTTCGTTGTCTGTCTTCTCGCATATCTCCTGTTGGGTCGTAGTCTGCGGCTGACGGGCCATCCATTTCGTCACCTGGGGTGGTATCTCCATTGGTATTTGCGAGGTCTTGGTCATTTGTGATCAAGAAAGCAGAGGGCGATGCAGGATCTTGGGATTCAACTGGAGTAGCTGGAGTCGAGATGTTGGGGGAGGCTGCAAGACTGGGGTTAGAATGTCTACTGGAAGGTGGAGACAGAAACATACTGGATCGAGCAGATGGCGTATTGTCATCTTGCTGGCCGGGTGTCGAATCTCCTGACTTGTCTCCGAGTTGCAAGGCCTGCACAAGCAAGGGCGTGGCAGAACCTCTATACTTAGCTTTGATAGCTTCACGACGCTTCCGGCGTTGCTCAATCAGAGCTGCTTCATCAAGTGGCTCCTCTGCTGGAGCTCCCACAGAAGGCGTGTTGGAAGTGTCGTTCATCCTAGCAAATTTGTTAGCAAACATACAGAATGCAGAGCTGGGAAACTTACTTTTCAAACTCAATGTTCTTATTAGATTGGTCATTATGATGCTGTGAATATCCTTGCGTAGTTTTAGCCTCTCGTCTTGAATTATCAGCTGGCAGCGGGCTTGGTCCCCCTTTGCTCACTGACAGGTCCGTTCTCTCCCGACTGTAGTCCCCATTTCCGTAAGAATTGGGTCTGCGGTCTTCATTTCCACGACTATGTCGATCATCTCTTCTTGACTGTCCCCCTCGTCCGTGACGGTCTCCTCCACGATCTGATCGGTACGGTGACCTGCTCCGGGTTCGTGGTCTTTTCTCGGCATATCTATCTCGATCATCATATCGAAGGTCGGAAGAAGATGCAGGTCCACGATCTAGGTCTTCATACAAAACTCGTGAGCGGTATTTGTAATCTTGCGGGGCGTCTTCGTAGTGAACCTTGAATCTTCGCGGGTCTCGAGATCGATCAGTGTACTCCTCCTCTCTTGCTCTCTTCGAGCCTCGGAGTTGTCGATCAGAATAAGGTGACCGACTTCTGTCGCGGGATCTCCTATCTCTGAATCTACCACCATGCTCCGGTGACATCGATTTGGAATTGCTAGAGCGGTTTCTGTCTGGACGGTCAACGGAAGTGCCATCGTACATTGGCAGCGACGTAGTTGCCTTCTCTACATTCCCATCCCGAATCTCGCCCTCGTCCGAACTGGCTGGTGAAGCCATATTGAGTGCAGTTCTTGGACGTAGACCCCTGCCTTGTGGTGGAAAAGTTGTGTTAGCCAAAGCTCAGAACGGTAGTATCTCAATGTGAGAAGAGCCCAACCGGGTGCCTATCGTCTCTCCTTCCAGGCCTCAGCGCATTGTTCTCAAGCGTTGCGGGAGAATCAGGCTCAAGTCGAACTGGTGGTGTCTGTGGTGACGCGCCGAGGGGAATGTTGTTGGATATTAGAGAAGGCTCGACTCTGAGAAAGATGACGAGAAGGCCTGCCTCGGAGTCGGGCTAGCCGTATTTGGGATAGCGCGATATGTGCCAAAGTCTAAATCAAGAACCTCAGCTTCTCCCCGCCATCCTGCACTAACATCCCACTCTCACCTCCCAAAAAAACGCTACACGCTCACACGAATCAGCCTTGGTTCATCCCAGACGACGAATCTTGCATATCGCAATGGGAGGCGCTGACAGAGCAGGTATGCCGGGCACCGACAATCATCAGGCTGAAATCGCATATTAATCATCAACAGGAGGCAAGGCTAAGCCTTTGAAGGCCCCGAAGAAAGCCCCCAAAGCCGAGTTGGACGAAGAAGATAAGGCGTTCCAGGAGAAGCAGAAGGCTGGTGTGTACCCAGCAGTCTATGCAGCTCGATCATACACTAATCACAACAATAGATGCAAAGGCAAAGGCCGAGCTGGCGGCAAAAGCCTCGGGGAAGAAGGGGCCTCTCAATACCGGCAGTCAGGGTATCAAGAAGAGCGGAAAGAAATGAGCGACTCTACGATCTGGAGTGTTGTGCGTGAGATGGTTGAGCAGTCGATTTTCTTGGATAACACGGCGTTGATGGCATTAAGAGGATACAAGGCTGAGCATGGGATCGGCTAAAGCATGGCCTTGGGAGTCTGACGAATATACGATACACACTGCAGTGGCCTTTGTCGTTGGTTTTTCTGTAGTCATGATACGAAGCAGGATCAGGATTCAACCTCGCTTGCACCACCCCTTTCATGCAAGTCGCATTTCATTGCTGTCATGCCGAGGCTCATATCTCACCCGGTCAAGTTCCTACACCTCTGCCAGCAACCCTGGATCCTTTACGAGAGCTGTTGGATGTAGACGGGCTAAAACAGCCACGCGGAGTCCCAAAGGCCGGGTCAACCAAAAGTTTTGCTGGGTATTCTGGCCGCCATTTGCTCCCTTGACTTCTCTGTTCATGCCCAGACGTTAATCTGTATGCCTATGCATGTCGTCCCCAAATATCTGAGACCGGCGCCTCGCCCTACCACGAGCCGGCAAGTAGCTGTTCAAAATGGATCATTTCTTGGTATCATACCTTTCACTCCAATATTCCGTTTGATTTCTGCTCCTCTGGAGTGTGCTTCGTTATTAAATTCCAAGAGGAAAAGTCTCAAATGAGTCCCTTGACTCAATGATGCTGCATTCAAAGCATGGGGACTAGTGTTCTTTCACAAATTATGACTAGGACCCCCACCAGATGACTTTCCTTAAAAAGATCACTTAAAATGTCATCTCGAAGTCGAGACCGGGCACAAATTCAATCCAAAGACATTTCAGAGAAAGGTCAAAGTCAAAGAACGTCAAGGTATTCCAGTTGCAGGATGCGCAGAGTCCAAGAATAGTTCGCGTCTTCGAGCAGTCTCGATTCCTGGATTGATTACTGATCGAGATCACGTGCCGAATCTTACTTGCGTCGGTCCAACCCCACGTTGGAACCCTGAAAGATGGACGTGAGTAATCAGGCGTCCGGACTGTACTTGCATGCACCAAGCAGCCTATTAAATAATTAATTTGTAGGAAGGGGTCTACAGTGTGCACCTCGGCCTTCATCGTCATTGGCGACATCTCCTGGGCATATCTCTCGCTTATTGTCCTACGTGTGTTGTGTCACGTATTGGGGGGCATATTCGGACTTCATCCAACCCGAACCCCATCGGAGCTTCGGTGACGCGCATTCAACGGTGGTCTCGTTACCAATTCTGAAGCTTCGTTATGGCCGTTGATGTTCGCCGCTTAGAAAGCTTGATGGACGGAGACCATAATTATTGGCTTCTTCTCTGTCTGGGATGGAAATCAATCCCGCATCGCAGCAAACATGTCCGGACGACGCAGCATCATCAGTTTATCCTCCATCTATAAAAGAGGACCATCATCCCCTCGAAAATCATTCATTTTACATCAACATCGCCCTCGCTCACACCAAGCATCTTCACTTTCTTCAATCAAAAGCTCCACCTCCTACACAATCTCAACTTCAAATCAGCCTCACGATCATCAATCCCCAACCAACAAAATGGTGACCGGACCTCTCGTCGAGATGCTGGCCCGCAACAGGTAAGTCGTTTAGTCAAACAAGTATTCACACACTGACTCTTCCCAGCAAATTTTCAGAGACCTACACCGCACCTCCGCCATTGATGGAAATGAGAAAAGGAATGATCGCTACCGGAGCTGGAGTCGTCGTTCTCTCTTGTTCCGATCCCCGCCTCAACCCATATCAAATTTTGGGCATCGATGGCAAGACGGTCAAGGCGACCATGGTACGGAATGCAGGTGGCAGGGTATTCGACGCAATCAGAACTTTGGCCGTTCTCCAAACAATCGGACAGCCAGGAACAATCGTCGTAATGCACCACACTGATTGCGGAATGACACACTTCCACGACGATGCTATTAAGGAGGCATTGCTTCAAATTGCTCCGGAAGAGAAGGCCTCAATTGAAGCTTCGAAGTTCGGGGAGATCAAGGGCTCGTGAGTCTTCCGATCCGAGAGACTGCCCATTTGATGCTAATAGGAGAATAGAATTGAGGAGAGCATCAGAGAAGATCTTGCACTGATCAGAGCTTCGCCCTTGATCAAGAAAACTACTCAGGTTGTTGGCCTTAAATATGATATCCACACTGGTGTCTTGAGTCAGGTTGAGGAGACGAAGTGTGAACTATGATTCAGAGAACGTGCCAGAATTTGTAGGGAAACTGTATTATAGAATATCAAAATATGGTTATTTCATTGAAGGCCGTTATGTCATCCTTATCCCTTGCGTTCTCGTCGCAATCAATATGATGCTATTCTGATACGTGCTTCTACCCAAACCAAAGGATGGACGGCTCATCAGATGATGATAAACGAAAATCTCTAGTACCCCAAAGCTTTCTGTCTCACCAAGTGACACGGACAACGACAACTATTCCTCCTACACTTCGCATCCTCACACTTACAGGTCTTACCCGACTGCCTCTCCGCCGCAGGCAATGCCCTATGCCTCTCCTGCGCCGCGTTGCTAAACGCCACAGCAACATTCCCATCCCCAGCCTGTGCCCAAGCCAACCCGCCATCTACGCCCGCTCTTCCATTGCCTGAAGCCTCGAGCCGGATATCACGGCCATCTGTATACGCACCCGCATGCCCGCTTTTCCCTTTGGCTACTGCAAACGCGCCTGTGCCGTTGTTGATGACTCGCGCGTCTGCGTTACCGTATGAACCCGCTAAATTCCCTCTGCTGCTCTGGTTGTTTTCGAAGTTTATGGTGTCGCGGTAGCCTTGACCTAGTTTAGCCAGGTCTGTCTAGGATTGAAGGACAGGAGACTTACGTGTGACCTCCCCACTATTTTCAGATCTGTGACTCTGTTCGTTTCCCATGTTTATTCTTTATTTTTCTATCGGTAGATGTAGTTTGGGTGACGGTTGTTTTTGCCTTGTCGTTGACCTGTTGATACGGGGGCAGCACTACCGCCGACGAAACCTTAGTCTTTGGATAACTAGAAACATTCCAACTCGATTGAGCCTTACGTCTGGAAGCATGACTCCGTACGCTTATGCCACGCCCGAGTACAAGGCCCAAGATCGGCGGTTTGGTGCAGAAGGCGCGACCAGAACGAGTCTGCATGCAGCTGCACCATATTTGTAAGGACAGTGCTGTCAGTGCAGGATCAATGCTATTTGGTAAGTCCAATAGATTCACAGTGGCTTAAAAAAACCACTCCGAAAGCGTTTGCCGACAGATCAGAAGGGCGTTCTTGATGCAAGGCTCTAAGTTTCTTCAAACAAGCAGGGCGTACAACAGACAAGTTTTAAGCGAAGCCCCTCAATACCCCTACCACAGTTGATTCTTATCAACACCCACCTACATCCAGTCATGCTATATATTGCTCAAAGTCTAGACTCCTGGTCTTCCTGAGCCTGATCTTCCTTACTCTCCAAGGCCCCCGAAGATCCCCACAACTCCACAACAGCACAAGACTTCAACCTAAATCCGACACTTCAAGGCTCTCTCTTTAGCAACACATTCCGTACAAACAATGGGCGGTCTCGAAATCGGCGGAGCAGCAGCAGGAAGGTTTTCAGGCTACAAAGACGTGATCAGAAAGGGAGAAGGTTCATTTTACACGTCCGAGAGAACCATACAAGTGGGGGCTCAATAAACCTTTTATATCCATGGCCGTGTTCATATGATATATGGGCTAATACGGGTTTCAGGTTGGCAATAGCGTCTCGCGCCAAACGGACGTCGTATACTCCAGTGGCACTGCGACGGCGGTGATCAAGGAGAATGGGGACATGGTGGCTACCTCTAGAGGGGAGGGCTCTGCATTGGCCTACTCGAAGCGGGAGAATGTTAAGACTCAGGGGAAGTGAGATGCTGGCTTTGGCCTGTGAGGCATGAAGGAATGGCGCTTGTTGAGGGGATGGATGTGTCTAAGTTTTTCCCATTAGTTCAGCAGCCGAGAAATAACAAGAGGTTCAGAGTCGAACACTAACTTGACGCATTCCGGTTTTGACTCAGGAAGTGAGAAGTTATTTGAACTGCTGATGAAGTAAACTGACCTATGCTGAGCAAGTTTAGAACAGGGTCGGGTTTCGCTTAAGCCCCTTTTGCAAAAGGAAGAGGTCTCTCGCTTATGACGGTCACTTGACCTCGGGTTTCCTTAAAGAGAGAACCTTCACGTGGCATAAGATACCAAACTAGTTTGTACATAAAGTGTGTAAATACAGCCCTCCAAGCTAGTCACATATTCTGTCGCTCATTTTCAGTCCAGTCCCCCCCCTTTTCGCTGACCTCCGAGTTTGTTAATTTCTACGTCGGGATCTCAACGCCGCCCACCTTTTGCCTTTTGTGCATATGCGGATCTCTAATAGGGAACCTCAATGACACCGTTAGCTACAGAGTTGCAGTTTGGGTCCCCCATGTTGCCTCCGTTGCCAAACAACAACTTCTTCTTGCCTTGCACGGTGATGATCCTCAAGCTGCGCGAGTAAGCCGACCACTGGCCCACATTGACCACCTTCCACCCTTGCGGGCTAGCACTATCGTCATTAATGAGGACTGGTTCAAGAGAGCCGCTGCTGGCAATGATTACGCCTGAGCCGTCTGTCTTTGCTGGGTTAGGCGTCCAGATGACATAAGGGGAGCCCTTAGGTACGGTCTTGCTGGTATCGTTCCCGACCAGCGCAATGCCTGTCGCCGAGTTGAAGTTGAGCGGATTGGGGGCGGTCTTGTAATACACTGCACACTTTGCTGTACCGCAGTACTCGTATGTCATGATATATTGCTGCTTGGACGCGATGTATGCGACGGTGGTCATGCCCGGCCGATCATTTTTTGCAGAATAGGAGACGTCGTCGACTGCGGCAGACCAGGTATGGAGATCAGTGGTGGTAACGTGGACAAGCTTTTGGGAATGTGCTGAATCGCGTTGATCAGAGAAGTAGCACACCAGTGAGCCGCTGTACATCATGAGAAAGGGTTCCCAGATCGCTGCATGGCCAGTGGTGATATCCTCGGGACCGTTCCCGTAGGCGATGTGACTGACAAAGTTCCAGGTTTTTGCACTGTCCTGACTGACGTAGAGATCAATGTAGACTCCACCTTGCAGACTGAATGGGGCGGAAACGCCTGCAGCAAGTAATGTACCCGCGGGATATCCACCGAACGCTTGAGGCAGAGTGTACAAGAAAGGCTGGAAGCGCATGCCCCAACCGTTGACCTGGTCTTTGATGGCGGAGAAGTTGGACCAAGTTGCACCGCCGTCCACCGACTTGTAGATGGGGTGGTTGACCAAGGGAGGTTCTGCTGGATAGTTCTCCCATGTCATCAGGAGAGATTCATCTGGTAGCTGGAGAGAGCGTGCGTAGAGAGTCTTCCAATTGACGGCGTTGGCAGCGGGAAAGAAGAAAATGTTATCGTTAAAGTTCGTGAATGCGGCTGGAGTTGGGTTTGGCGTAACACAAGCCGATGCCGAGAGAATGCATGGCAGCAGAAAAAGGCTGCCGATGAGCTGGGTGTAGTGCATGGCGTTGATATGATATGAGTAGAGACGGCCGATCTGGCTTGTGGAAATGAGACTGTAGGATGGGATGATGATGGGAGGAGTTGTCGTTGTCCCAAGAAGGCAGACCGTTAGACTTTAAATACTCATCCTGGAACTTGAGCAGGTGCCATACTTTGGCAAAGCGAATGAGCAGTTCGGCTACTTTGAAAAAGTTAATACTTAGCTTAGCCCACTGGATTTTCAGAGAACCCGTAACAGGGCATCCACAGAGACGAGTGTCTTGAGAAGGTCCATCGAAAGCAATCATCCCTTGCACTAGCCCATATTCCCCACGGGGAATTTGCACTTCCCCTATGGAGTATCGGGAGAACTCCACAATTGAAAAGGTCATGAGATCGAAGACATTTGCTAGACGTTGTCTGTGGGTTCGCGCGGGATCGTGTGCAAGATTCTGTTAGGGCTCCCGGGTTGCCTCGCCGACAGGACTTGCTTCAACCAAATAACGCGGCTTTGATTGAATTGAGGGGCAGCTCCGCACCATAGTGCACGAAAGGTTCTTGGGGAGAGTCGGGAACTCTACTCCGCAAGGCTGGAGAAAACCAGGGGATTCCGTATCCCTCGTGAAGATGCTGACCTAATTATGAAAATAATGGACGCGCCCCGAGGCGCCACACGCCAACATTTGGATCAGCGACCAGCCACAGAGTTCGTTGTGCCCCGTCCCTGTCCATACGCAATAATGACCCTGCAGGTCGCGTCTTGGGTCTTGGGAGTCAGGAACACACGGGTTGATCAACGTTAAGCCAGGGACGGGTCGTGAGGTTCTGAAACGAGGGCCCGTTGTGACTCGTGACTGGGTTAGCCTGTAGTCTAGCCCACCGCCAGAATCAGGTAGAAGATCGAACTCTTGCGGAATGTCGGGAGCGAACAAAAGTTCTGCCACCAATCAGACTTTACGACAGCCTCACACTCATTACATTGTCAGGCAAGCGAATACGAGGCGTATATCTACGTGTACGAATAAGAGATTGCGTTACTCAAACAGGGGGGGGCCAACGCATCTGGGGATATGGGGGCCGGATTCATTGCTGGGCAACCCCTTCACACCAGATTCCCAGCATCTACTCTAGGGTGGGTACTTTACAGTAATAGAAAAGTAGAATACCGTTACCATGGTAATGTAAGGATCAGAGTAGATTACACCTTATATTACAGTCATGTGATGCACTAACCTATCTAGGTAAGAAGAAAGCGGGGGACTAGGCCCAAGAAGTACTAGAAACTCCCAATGGGGGGCATAGTCTCTTCCTTTGCCACTTTCCGACATGAGATCCTGGATTTTAGGCCTTAAAAGCCTGGAAAGTACGAGATATGTCCCGGTAAGCCCTAAAATTGTCCTCTTCCAGGCCTGAGAAGCCTCCTAAATTCTAGAACGGCTACGCCTCAACAACGCACGTGCTGTAACGATAAAAGCTCCTTACATTATGTAAAGATGAAAGTATAGTACATTATTACCGGTCTTGACACAATCACCCCACCCTAATCTACTCGTAAGCATTGCAGATCCCACAGAGACGTTGATCCAACGAAAAATCAGGGCGTTGAGTCAAGGTGTGGATTCTTGGACCTGTGTTTGGTGCGGGGTTTCCGTTGGTGGCTGGGCCAAAGCTCACCACCACTCACTACCGCTCTCTACCGCTCTCCACCCTCCCGTACTTCGTATATATGGCCCGATAATCCGCACCATTCGCTAATGCTGATTATGCTCATGCTCATGCTCGCTATGCAGCAGGAACGCTCCTCCTCCTTATCGCAGAGTCAGATCCGCTCTCCTTCTTCAACCAAGAGATCCATCTCAATTAGCAGGGGAAGTGCCGCCTATCCGAGGAAAAGAGCGGTTACGGCATGTCAGGTTTGCCGTGCTCGGCGAACAAAGTGTGATCAGAAAAAGCCTTCTTGTTCGTTTTGCGAGAGCATCGGAGCCGTGTGCAACTCAGATCCTGCCTCCCTATCCACCTTTGATCCGGCAAGCATTGCGATCATCGAGCGGCTAGACAGTCTAGAACGGAAGATCGATTCCATTCCCCAGCTCTCACACCTCCACCATGAGAATGGCAGCAGCAAAAATGCACATCCACATCACAAAAAACCGCTCGGAAACTTCTTGCCAGAAAACCTGGATGCAATTCTGAAGTGGCCAATTTTTCAGCCCCTGACTCTGCCTGTCACGCCAACTCCTAGTCATTGCAGCCCAGCCCCAATATGTTCCACCACACAGGCATCGGCTATCAGCCACGAGCTCCATCCACCAGCATGTAATCAGTGGCTAGATGCCTTCTTCCGTCATGGCCATTGCAAGAATCCAGTCTTGGATGAGCAGAGTACTCGACGTTTAGTTCGCAAAGTCTGCCAGGAAGGGGTGGGCTGGGATTCCGAATCATGTCTGGTACTTCTTGTTTGCGCGAATGGTGCTCTGGCTCGTCCTTTGCTCAGCCCTTCTGTCTCCACCGATGATGAATTTCATTTGTCAACTCCTAATGCCTTATTCGTGGCATCACTAAAGCGACTTGGTCCCACATTGGGGTCTGCAGGCGTTGTACAGGCGCAGTGTCTATTTCTCGCAGGTGTTTTTCTGATGTCCACTCTACGGCCGTTCGACGCATGGCGCATGTTTCTGCAGTCGCTCGCTATCTGTCAGAGTTTCACATACTGTGACCAACCTGACCCCCTAAGTGACGGCGAGTCCGGGTCCACCGTGGAAGCGGAAGGAAGCATTTATTGGTCTGCATGGAAGTCAGAGAGGGAGTTGAGGTGGGAGTTAGGCCTCCCTGATTTCGGCGACGTGGGTCTTAACACACCACGAACCTTTCCGAGCTGTTCTGAAAGTTACGAAGGCGACAGTCTCCGAGCCTGGTACTTCTATCTATCTGAAATCTCACTTTGGAGATTGGAGATAGCAGTAAAGAACGAAATGAGAAGCCTGGTGGCCGAGACACCGGCTCAGGTGCTTGATGCTCTAGCCGATATAGCTGACGAAAAAGTTCAGCAAGTCATAGCTTGGCAAGATTCATTGCCACCTAGTGTGAGCATTGCGGAACATGAGTTACCAACAGGAGATGACGGTGATATTCTTAGATTCGTTCTCAGAGGGCGCACCACATATTTCCATGAGCTGATTTCATGGCCGTTCGTCTTCGCGGTAGTCAACGACGAGGAAGATGCACCAAGAGTCAGAGAGTGGGCGGCCAGAGGCTTCGCTTTCCATCTTGAGAGATTGAGTATCAACCGACCAGGATTCTACCACAGGCATCACGGTACTTGGTTAATGGTGCGGTCTTCTGCTCGAAGCGCATGTATCTTGCTTGCAGGCGCCCAGGTTTCGTCCACATCTGAATTATTACCACCAAACTGGCAGGAGGCTGTCGAAGCTACTATTTTGATGCTCCAGTTCTGGAGTACCGATTGCGCAGAACTAGCTATTACTATCGATATTTTGAACCGCCTTTTCTCGAATATTTACCAGCAACAATGAAGACGCTCTCGAATGTTTGCTGTAGGAAGATGCCATACGTATATTAATAAGAAACCATAATGCTCGACATGCAGGTGAATGAATTCTTACTGTTCTACCGGTATCTGAGCTACTTATAATTCTCCATCTACGCTGACCGTGACTCCTCAAACTTTCCACTGTAATCATTGTGTGATTATGAAATGTAAATTTTCTTGGTATATGTCAGAAGACAACCAATGTTACACCTTTATGATTCATCTATCATCTAACGCGGACCGCCATTTCGCTCTTTATAACCAGGTAATTCCTCGTACTGCCTTGGAATCGCCCGCAAAAGCTGCCACCTCGATTGTGACCTCCTGGCCTGGTAACACAAATTCACCAGCCACCCACCGCTGAAGAGGTCTTACCGATACGTCTATTGTGACACCCTTGAGTTGTCCGATATCCAAGTCTACCGGAAGGAAGCCCAAGAGCACTCGAGACGGGAAGTCGGGCATCTTTACGAGTCCATAGACTTGAAGAACATGCCTTCCGCCACGCGGCCCAGTATTTGCGACATCAACATGAATCTGCATGGTGTCCATAACATCGCCGCAGCCCAAAGCGCCGATGCGAAGATCTGTGATGGAGAAGGTGGTGTATGACAGGCCAAAACCTAAGGGAAATCTAGCTTCTTGACCAAGCTTGTCGAGCAGGTTCTGGCCATGCCAACGATCATATTTGATCTCTGTCGCGTCAATGTCAAAGTATGGAAGATGGCTCTCGTCTTTGGAAATAGAGAAAGGCAACCTCCCACTAGCATCAATGTGGCCAAGCAAAACATCAGCCAGACCGTGGCCACCTTCTGAGCCCGCATACCAACTCATAACCAATGAAGGGACCTGGTCTATCCATTCCTCCATGATAACGGCACCTGCCGCTATTATGGACACAACCGTGTGTGGATTCGCAGCAGTGACGGCTGCGATCAATTCAGCATCTTGAGATCGCAACCTGAGCGATCTGCGGTCCCCACCAGCCCCAACCTCAAGTGCAGATTCCAGCTTGCCATCGCTTGCATCTCCCTTCACTATGGCCAGCGTTTCTTTCTCTTCCATTGTTTCGGCAGGAGGCAACAAGTCTAGCAGGCAAACATCAGACTGTAACGATGGAACAACGTATTCACCTTCGTCAGTCGCATCATATCCTACCACACAAATAACGAGATCGACCTTTTCTGCAAGCTCCCTTGCCCGTTCCACCGAATCAGTTTCCTCGAGGATAACATCAGCTTGGGGAAATGCGGCCCTCAATCCTTCGACTGGCGTCACCACATGAGGAGCAAAGACTTGAGACGAACCCCTGTCACCAGTATTTGGAACATTGGCCAGTCGTCCGACCACGGCAATTCTCGATACCTTCCTTGGATCGAGTGGTAGCAGAGGCTTGGCATCAACTTCAACTGGTTCATTCTTCAGTAGAACGATTGATCGACCTGCTACCTCCCGAGCCAATGTCCTATGTTCCTCGCAGAACACGACGGAGGATTCGGCTTTACTTGCACCAATGTTCGCTGCGAACTCAAGCTGCTTCCGTAGTATTCTTGAACAAGCCATGTCTACAACCGACCAGTCAAGCTCTCCGGATTTCAACGCTTCCATAAGGTGCATGGCCCTCTGTTGTCTGAAGGGAGCCTCGATATCCAGACCATTTTTCAATGAAAGTGGGGCATCTCGAAGACCAAAAATGAAGTCTGAAATGACGAACCCATCGAATTTATACCCGTGTCGTAGAATGTCCGTGAGCAGAAGTTGACTTTGACCAGCCCATTCGCCGTTCACTGCGTTGTAGGAGGACATCACAGATGCCACGCCACCCTCGATGATGCGCCTAAAATGCGGGAGATAGACTTCATGCAGAACGTTCTCCTCAACCTTCACATCTACTCGAAAGCGAGCATTCTCCATCGAGTTCAGCGCAAAGTGCTTAACACAAGCCATGATATGGCCCTGCACACCTTGTGCAAGGGCAAGACCGAACTCCCCCAAGAGTATAGGATCTTCGCTGTACGTCTCTTGAATACGACCCCATGCAGGATGGCGCGGCAAATTGACGCACACCCCGGCGAAATAATTCGCACCCTGTGCCTTTGCTTCCAGACCGATTGCATCGCCGATACGTCGCTCCAACGCGATATCCCAGGTTGCGCCGCGAGCCATGGACACCGGGAAGGCCGTCGAGGCGCCCATGACAACTCCACGAGGACCGTCTGTGAAGCGGATGCCGGGGATCTCCAGACGTGGGATTGCGCCCATAACAAAAGGCACCCGGTTGTAGCGGTCACAAAGGATTCCTCGTAGGCCTTCGTAGAATGGCACATCGCCATCGAGGAGGTAGAGACACTCGACTTTACTCAATTCCGAGAGCAGTCTTTGCGTTGTTTGAGACAAAGGCTCTCCGTTTTCAAGGGCTTGAACTGCCTGCTGAAATGTGTATGTCGGTATTACCGTGTCTGTCAGATGGGGATCTCTGAGCAAAGTAGAGCCTGTAGTGGTCAACATCTTGATGTCGTCTAAAGGGTGTGTTCTCAAAGGTCTGGGGTTCTGGGAGAAATGGAAATGGTTCGTGGTGAAGAGAGATGAAGCAGGCTAGAAAGCAGTTCCCCTTAATGAAGCGGAGACTAAGTTAAGATCTAGGTCTGTTTCCGTCTACACGCTCAGGGACTGGGAGCACATGATGTCGGAAAGTCCACCTACAGCTTCCAAACACCAAAGTCGTTTTTTGGATGTCGTGTCGTGTCGTAAAAACAATCCGTGGAGCAAATAAAGTCCTGCAGTGCCGACATTCCGCGTCATACAGTCGGTCCGATCCAAAAGCGACAAAACGGTCGCCCTTTTATATCCATAATAACTTTTTAATCACAACCCCGAGTATTGCAAATAGCAAGGAACAGTGATTTTGCATAAATGGTTGTCTGATTAAAAGAAGCTCTGAAGGGAGCCTCTGGATCTAGCTAACTAAAAGGGGGCCGCTGAGTAAGCGAAGCTAAGCTCCCTAGTACCCGTATCCATACGACACCGAGTAATTAATACTAAGTAATGCAATTATAGAGAAGAAGCAAGCGAATAAAACCTATTAATCAGATTTTTAATGCGATTTGTGATTAATTAGTAATCGAGTTTTGAAGTGTACGGACGTTTCTTACTTTTTTGATTTCTGACCATACAAAACGCCAAAATATTTCACGAAAGTCACGTGTACCTAAGTAAATAATAAATTAAACTTAGACTTATAAGGTCTTATAAAGCTCCTTAAGCTTCTATAAGCTTGGTATATCTAGTAAGAGCTTAAATTTAAGAGTTATTACTAAAGAGAATATAAAGTATAAAAAGTTTATGATTTTAATCACGTGCAGCCTCGTATACTATACGAGATGTGATTTTTTACTCTTACAAAACGCCAAAATTTCTATGCGAGCTCGTATAAAAATGGTCACGTGCTTTGTAACTTCTGTAATATTAAAGGTATTAAAAATCGGAGACCAAGGAAATAATTACTATAAGATATACGATAGTTCCGATTAATATGATTTATATCAATTAGTATTTTGGTAGACTTTTTTTTTTTGTCGCTTTTGGATCGGATCGACTGCACTCGTAGGCGATTTGATCGCCTGGGGAATATCGGCAGCAACTGCAACTGACTAATGCGTTTGCGCCATTGTAAATGACCACTAGCAGCCCCTATTCCAAGAATACGCTAGTCGGGAAGTATCGGCTGCGCCTGTCTCACGAAAATGCCACACGTTGTCTCTCTCTCCACTGCCGTCCGAGAACACCCCCTCTACCGAAGATGGTCCCGGTGTCAAGCCTATGCGCACAAATGAGAGACGACACGGACTATTCATGTCTCACTTCTGTCGAATAGTCTTTGGTCTGTCAAGTCAAGCAATTAACCTGACTTTTTATCCATGCGGCTGGGATGATTCCCGGCTAGTATACTGCATTACTGGAGTCATGATCCAACATTCTATCAAGCTGAGGCACGCTAGCGGCTGTGGGGACTGGGGACCCCGCTCGGTGCCATACGGTCGGATTCTCTAGCAGAAGGCTATATAACTCGCGACCTTCTCGACATCCCTCTCGACATCTCTCGACGTCAGTGTTGTCTCTACTCAACTTCCTCAACATACGAGCAGGCAACCCTTCCTATCCCCGGTTTCTTTACAAGTCACCCATTTGCCTCCCAACATGGCAATCAATCCTAGGACCTACCAAGTAAGTTGTCCCGTGTAACTTACTCTGGCATCTTCTAATACCACGAAATAGTTTTTGGTTGGTGTTTTTGCTTCGTTAGGCTCGTTCCTTTTTGGGTACGCATCTTGGGACAAAGTTCGAAAACTCGGCCGCTGAAGCTTGTAGATACGATCTCGGTGTGATTGGTGGCGTCGTCGCATCCAAATCCTTTGAGTCTACTTTCAAAAATCCAGGCGCAAATGAGGTGTACGTCCATACCGTATCCAGCTTGCGATGGGAGCTAATTTTTTGTTCAGCGGCGCTGTGGTCTCTGTTTTTACCGGCGGCGCCTTCGTTGGTGCTGCTATTGCCGGACCTGCTGGTGATTGGTTTGGTCGCAGAATGACCATTATGATGGGTGCCATCGTCTTCTGCTTAGGAGGCGGCCTCCAGTCAGCTGCTCAGAATCTCGGGTTTTTGTACTCTGGAAGACTTATTGCGGGATTGGGTGTTGGGATCATGGTTATGATCATTCCACTATACCAAGCCGAGATTGCTCATCCTTCTATTCGTGGACGTATCACAGGTCTCCAACAGTTTATGTTAGCCATTGGAGCCACTGTCGCTGGTAAGTGTCTTTATTCCCGGAATACCTCAACGGCGCTGAACCTTTCATAGCTTGGACTACCTATGGCACCAATCTCCACCTTGGTCCTACAAACAACAACCAATGGCGCATTCCCCTTGGAATCCAGATTGTTCCTGCTGGAATATTGGCCATTCTTATTCTTCTCTTCCCAGAGTCTCCAAGATGGCTCATCGATCACGGCAAGTCGGAACAAGGCTTGGAAACACTAGCTCGACTACACGCCAGCGGTAACGACCAGGACGTCTGGGTGCGATCCGAATATGAGCAGATCGAAGCTGCCATCGCCCACGAGCATGAAAACTCTGCTAAAGGGTATCACGATTTGTTTACGAACAGGTCAAGCTTCCGACGTCTCGTTCTTGTAACGGCTCTCCAAGCATCTGTACAGATGACTGGTGTATCAGCAATTCAATACTTCTCCCCGCAAATTTACGCCACCTTGGAGATCCCTACTCAAGATGCGTTGAAGTACCAAGGCGTTAGCAACATTCTATCAACTCTGGCAATTCTTTGCACGATTCTCTTCATCGACCGACTTGGCCGCCGATGGCCCTTGATCATTGGCAACCTGATTAACTGTCTCTGTTTCATCATCGTCACAGCCGCAATCGCCTCTTTTCCAAACGCGTCGCGCTCGAGTCAACATTCCTTAGGCTGGGCTTTTATCGCGACGAATTGGGTGTACCAGATATCGTTCTCATTCACGTGTGGCTCTCTCTCGTGGATAATTCCTGCTGAGATTTTCGATACCAAGACCAGATCCAAAGGTGTTTCTCTCGGCGCGATGGTCTCATTCGCCTTCAACACGATGATCGGACAAGTCACTAGCCCAGCTATCAACAGCATCAACTGGCGCTACTTTCTGCTGTTTGTTGTATGCAACTTTACTAATGCCATCTTCTTCTGGGCGTTTATGCCTGAGACTGCGAAGCGCCCACTGGAGGAGATGAACGCCTTGTTTAGCGGTTCGTCCTGGTTTGTTCCGACAATGAGGAAGGAGGACTTTGAGACCCATGATCTAGAACAGAGACTGGCAGAAAACGAACAGAAGGAAAAGGCAATAGCTGTTGAGCATTCCGCGGAGGACTGAGGCTCCTTTGGTGTGGATCTTGAAAGGGTGAAGCGATGGCATACGGCCCTTCTGTGTATCGTTGCAAGTTTCGCAAGCCCAGAGTCGCCCCTAATCTCACATGTAATCCGATATTTGCTCTCAATGAGAAGGTCCTACATTATACTTATTGATAGCGTCCACTACCATGTCTAGGGACAGCACTTCATCCCTCTATAGCAATTACATAATCTATATTCTTTCTATTGCTGTTGGCAGAAGTGTGGATTGGTCATGAAGTCATATATAGTGGCAGATGTTTGTCTTCATTCTCTGTTATCTCCTTGATTTGCATTTCTATTCTGTATCTCTTTTCCTAATATTTGGTGGCTGCTACGTCGTGCCTATCTTGATCCCCGGTCCATGTTCAGCGGCCATTCCTCTCGACTATACCAAATACAGCTATAACTGCATGGCCAAAGTCTAGGGCAGGTTCTTAGGTGGTCGTCAAGGATCAGAACATTAAAATGCGAACTTGCAAAAGTACTTAAAGTACACACCTCGTAGTGCCGTACTTCATGTATTTGCCCAATTTTCCATGATACCCATGTCTTTTGTCATCTTCGCGTGCGTCATCAATTTTTCTAGTTGAGATTATCCGTGTGATAGTTACTGGCTTCGTAAAGCTTTCATGTATCTCAGGCGCCCACAAGTGTGCCGAGGCTTCTGTCTGCCAGAACCAATGCGCACAGCGATTGCAAAGATGTGTTCTGAATCCTAATAAAGATGCGTAGTTTCCACGAGGGGGTATTGCATAACTGCAAGCACACTCGTCATTGACCTTGGTAATTGGTCACGTGATAATAATGCGTCCAGCAGGCTTTGATGGCATGGACAGTTGTGAGATACCGAAGTACAGATCTGTTGAACTTCAAGTCTACGCCACATAAATCAATATAATCTCACAGCTAGAATCCCAATTCTCACAGCTAATTCAATCCATTATCTGCCGTCAACGTGGCCGTTCTTTTTCATTCAGGGGCTCGCTTACTTAGACTACCGCCTCGACTTCTCCGCAAGCTTGTCTTCCTGTTCGTACGTCGATACGCCTACTTGGGCTTGCGGAGTATAAACATGATTGGGGCTGCAAAGTGAACCACAGTATAACTGGATGGTTGTTTGCTATTACAATGATTGTTATCGCTTCATTCCTGACCAACCTCTATCCCCTTCAAACACCACAGCTCCAAGAATCGCTTACAACTATATACAAAGCGACCTCCTCTCCTCAACTCTCCTAGCCCCCAAAAGCCCATTTACTTCTTAGCAGCAAAGTGCGGCGCATTAAGCACAATGCCCATCAATACGCCACCCAATGTGCCCGCAATGGGGATGGTGGCGATCCAAGAGAGGAGCAAAAGGCCGACTCGCTGAAAGTTCACGGCTTTGAGAGTACCATTGCAGAGACCGACACCCACAGTAGCACCAGTGATACACATGGATGTTGAGACAGGGAGAGAGAATTGCGAGAAGACGAGCACGGTGATGGCAGCGCCCATTTCCATGGAGGATCCGCGGGAGGGGGAGTGGTAGGTGATTTTGTTGCCCATGACTATTTAAATTCTTGTCAGCAAAAATTGGAAATGTAAGAGAGGAGGAGGGGACGCACCCTTCATGATGTTATATCCGTACGTAATCAGACCAAGAGAGATCATCGCAGACAGGACAACCAGCTGCCAGACTGGCACGGGTGCCTTGGCAGCCGCCGCAGTACCAGTGTGCCACGCACCGTAGATGACGGCCCAAGGTCCAACCGAGTTCCCAATATCATTCGCACCGTGTGCAAAAGATGCCGTACACGCGGTCAAAATCTGCACAAAAGAATAAGTGTGCTCGACCTCGTTCGGGTATTTCTCCGCGTGGTCGTAAACCCTCTGCATCCTGGCTCCATCAGGGGTACCAGCGATACCAGTTTGCGCAGCATGGATGTCGTAGTGCAGGCCGTAGAGAAGACCAACAGTGACCATGGCCGGGATACGCTTCAACAAAATCTTCATGTTCTGAATCTCATAGACTTGTCCTGGTCCCATAGGGTTATCGCGCAGCGTGCGCATGCCCCAACCGATCGGGCCGCGCTTCTTGAGGAGCTTGGCGTGCAGTCTGTCCTGGCCTTGAGCCATGAGTTCTTTGTAGGTTGGTTGGTTGGTCTCTCCTGCGACAAGCTTCTTCTCGTTGTCCTCGGCTGGGCTGGGTACAGGCTGAATTCCCATTTCCGTCTTTTTGGCATCTGCCTCGGAGCCGGATTCGACAGAGCGCGCGGAAGAGTCGACGAGGTCTTCGTCTTCTTGCACGACGGAGTAGTTGGGTACGTTGGCGACGTCGGCATTAGCTGGTGCAGGACGATTCAACAGAGCAGGGCCATAGATGAACATCCACCATTTGACGGTGTTATCTTTCTTGATGACTTTGGCGTGGACGTAAGGAACGAAGAAGATTGCTGACAGGAGAGCGAGACCAGCACCAGTGCCCAAAGTGACGGTAGCGATGTACCACGCCGGCTTCTTGTTCAGGCCGAGTTTGGGGGAGCCTTTGTAGACAATGGACAACGTGCAGATTGTGCCGGCGATCAAGAAGAAGAAGGGTGCGGTGAAGACGGCCCATGGGACGGGATTCTTGCGCATGTGGACGACGAGCTTGACGAGCATGAAGATGGTGGCGGCGAAGCCGCCTGAGATGACGGGTGCCATTCCGAGACCAGCAAAAATGGCTCCGAGTCCCTTCCCATTGTTCCATCCCCATTGTACCTTTGAGGCTCCGACAGTTGCAACACCGACTCCGGCAACGGCCGAGATGAGAGAGTAGGTTGAGGAGACGTGGGCAGAGTGTCGTGTGCACCACATGACCCATGTCGAGGCAGCTGCAAGAGCACAAGTGAAAGCGAGCATTTGAACTCCGGCATTTCCTTGGAAGGCGGCGTTTGGAATGATACCATTCTTAATTGTGTCTGCTGTCCGTGCTCCGACCGTGATGGCTCCGAGCATCTCGAAGATGGTGCCGAATATCATTGCTTGTCTGTAGCTGATGGACCTGGAGGAGACACTGGTCGCCCAGGCGTTCGCAACATCGTCTACCAGTCTGTCAATATTATGACACCAAGAGGAGGGGTTCTGAGATACGCACTTGCTCCATTGTTGAAGGCATCGAGCATGGCAAAGAACGTGCCGATCACGAAAATGTAGGTGTATTGGCTCAACATCTTGAAGAGCAGTCGAATATCACACAGGATAGATACTGGTGCTGGATGCAGGGGATACAGAAGAGAGATAGAGAGTGCGAGGAAACAGCATTTTATCATATCTCATGTGCAATGTAGTCGGGACTCAGCCATCAGGTCAACCCCACCATCGCATCTTGGCTGTAAAAACCTTCATCCTTAGTGGCAATCTCATATCGCGCTCTGCACTTAAAAAGACCTCAGCGCCCGTGTTCACCTGGCAGAATATGATTCGCAATGAGGCGTTGGACCAGCGCCTCGGTCCAGCATCTAGCCATACCCAGCTGCTGGATCCGTCCTGCAAAATTCGATAATTGCGTGGGATCAACTTGGCAGTCTGCTTGGCTATGACTTGGCATCGTCTTGGAACGTCCGAAGAAGGCTTTATATATCTTGCATTTAGTGTAGAGTTGCAAGTGAGGTTGGGTGCTGCTCTTGGCGGGGAAAGCTTCGCCGTATGAGAAGTGCGGGTGTCCCCACGTGGGTGCTCGCTCACTCGGGCCAAGCGCTACGGTGCAAAAGTGGTGGATCCCGCTGCGTGCCAAGAGTTCCTCTCCAGAACACGACTTTTTGCACTCGCAGGATTGGGCGTTGCGGGATGCGAACTGACTTTGGATAAAGAGCCAGGAGTGCAAGGGAGAGAAACCAGAGGGCTGGTAGTCCAATCGATAGAAGATAAGAGGTTGTGAATGCTGGCACCCTGTGCTTGAAGCCCCTTTTTTAAGCGAACCGAGAGCCTCGAACACACATGGCACTGAGCTCTTAAATGCACTCTCACTCTCATGCTGGACATAGAGAATGAAATTGATGGCTGAACTTCCATCTGTCCTCTGGTCTCCGAAACAAACTATGGTCCTCCAGGTAGGTCTTGCTGCAAACACAGTCGAGCCGTGGAAATATTCTAGCCCGGTGGAATGAAACGCACTGGGGCTAGAGACGCAAAATCGAAAGAGATACGTGACCATACGTCTCAGGGAACGCTTGAAATTATCTGCTTCGATAGGCAGACAAAAGAACTAATTGGAGGTAAGTCCTATACTTGCAAAAGGTGAAAGTTATGCCGGCCGCAGATTTCGATTGACACTCGCCGATTTCAGTTCTTTCAACAAATGTAGAACTTTCACGGACTAATCAATCGCGACTTTGATCTCGGAATGACAAATCCATTTTTAGCTGGACAACATATTGCTACCAATTCATAAATTCTATGACAAACAACATCTGATGCGCGAAATGTGACGCAAAGAGCACAAAAGCAGAGGTTGGAATCTTCCTAAGATCGCTAGAATGACAACCCCGGCTGTAAAGTGCTCCCTTAGTATCCCTCAAACCACGAAACAGAATGTAAGATGCTTCCCTGCTATCTAGACCGACGCGGTACGCCAAAAAGCAACAACAGCCTCCAAAAAGCCCACAAAAGAGCCCCAAGAATCCTGAGCAGAAGATTCTTCCACATCCTCCCCACGTCGAAGCTGCAGCTGCGGCCTGTAGCCGGACTCTCTGGCTGTCTTGGACCCTACCAAGCGGGAAGAACAGCGTGAAGAAGCAGTGAAGTTCGTGCTGATCACCTATGCTCCTTCCGCACAGCTGTGCATGCTACTCAGTCGCCACAAAACGCCACCCTGGCGGGTTCCGTCACCTATCGTTCTGCTGGCGTGCACATTGTGACCTCGCATACCCCACGTCTTGTCACGGAAGCTCATTATCCCTGAACACGCCTAGCCCGGGCGCCCATGAATCTGCGTTAGTGCCTGAGATTGTGACGCCATCACCGGTTCGGCAGTTGCAGCTTGCGAGATGGTCGCTTTCGCAGCAGAAGCCTTCATGTCCACAGCTGAGGACACCGGCGTCGGAGAGGGAGCTGTAGAGACCCGCTGTTGCATTGTCTGCAGACAATCCTACTTAGATTTGCACGAGGGGTTTTGAACTTGAGAGGCACTGACCGTGGGTACAATATTGCGGACAGCTTGAAGATGCCCAGGTTTTTCTGTGCAAGAACCGCGAATGTATCCTCCAACAGCACTTCCAAACGGATCAAAACATGATCCATTGTCGATAAAATTAGCTCCCGCTTGACAGCATGTGCTTGCAGTAGAGCTTGTGCATGCTGTATCGTTTGCTGAGACTTCGTTGTCTAGAAGTAGCATGTTTTCGCGGTGGCTGCTCTCGACCCGTTAACCAAAAACAGAAGTACAGAGCACTCGTACAACCCGACATGAAGGCTTCGTGCAACTTTGCCAAAGCCAAAGTATATATATTGCGACCAGAAAAACAGAGATCGAGAACGACAGTGACAAACAGGTGGAGAAGTAGAAATCGGAATTTTTGAATATGGATTGCTTGTATTGCAGGACTTGGGGCTGGAACCTTGTTTTACCTCTTTATTTCTCTCCCGTCGACGCCGCAGACCTTTTCCAAGTGGGTCAGAGTGGAGGAAATGCTTGAAAGGAACTGGCTCGATTCTGAGGGTGAAGCTGGGGAATGAACTTATTCAAGGGAGCAGAGGCTGTGCCTCGCCTGGCCCCGAAGTGGACTTGCTCTCATTCCAACCTGGGTGGTGGGTAGGTTCAAAGATACGAGAAGGGAAAGCTTCTGGCGTTTGAGCAGCAGAGCCTCGAAGGATTCATTCTTGGATCATGAGAGCCCATTCGATTCCCGCTTGGCTGAAGATTTTGAAGCTCTCCTGCCCGAGGTTGGACCAGGTTGTAAACGTTTTGTCACTCGACATCTTCCAACGAATCCCTCTTCCATTCTTGCAACTTCACAAGTTTAAACGTCCCAGAATTTGGAGTCCTTCTCAATTTCACTATTCTATATTTGGACAAAAATGGTGAGATTTTAGTGGAGTTTAAGAAATTTCCGGCGCTGGCATTGGCCCTCTACCGTGTCTCGACGTTTTTCAGACAGGCCAGCTTTTTCAGGAAGGGAAGTGACCTTCCATCAAAAGGATTAAAAATCCGATTCAAGCACTTTCGAACTGGATCAAAAACGCAAGTGATGAACAAGCATTTGATCTCTGGCTTGGCAGCTATTGGACCCATCGTCTTAAGCCAATCAGAATGCCCGGAAGATCATGATTTAGGGCCCGTCGCAGGGGCACAAATGCCAATTTCAGGGGCTGACGAGCGAAAAAGAAGACAGACAGCCAACAGCCAACGCGCTTACGTTGGCTTTACACTTCCATGTGAGAGTAGTGAGAAAGAGTTAAATCAGAGAGAACAACCAATTTTTACAGACAAAATACGATTCTGCAAGGCGAAGCTCCCTTAGCGGCCGCCGTCAAGCCAAAAAAGCTTGCGGTTGTCAGGGGCGCGGGTGGCTGGGGAGGCGGGAGCAAGCGAGCCAGCTGGAGATCAGAGGCGTTGACCCCTTTTTCAGGGATCTGCAAATGTGTCCGATCCCAGCACCAATCACTCTTTAAATGGAAACCTCAAACGCCGCGAACCTGCTTCTTGAGATGCTAAGTCATCATCTAAACGCGCCCACAGCTGCGAGTTGGCACGGCTTCAATGAAACTGCCGCCGTTCAGCCCCGCGACACTCCCTAAAGGCTGAATCTTGTCAACTGTACCGAGAACTTTGACGCCATCAGAAGCACACGACATCCATTGCCCTCTCCCTGCCAGCTATTCCTGACACTCGATGGACTACGAGCCCGTCTCTTCGTCCGAGTTTTTCTCCTATGAGTACAAGGCTCGCTATCCGCCATCGTTCATGAACAGAGCACTCCGCCGGCTGCAGCGGTATGGAGTTGCGCCGCCTACCCTCTCCACACGGCAGATCCGCTACATTGCCTTCGCCATCTTCGTACTTGTAATATACACTGTATTTATACCTTCCCACGAACCACCACCACCACCACCATCATCATCATCACCACTAGATAACGGAGGTTTCGGCGCCGGCGAAGACTTCGTGCCCCCAACGCCAAAACCTCCTCCTCCCTCCAAAGGCAGCTCGAACAAAAATGCTAGTCCATTTCGAATACAAGCAAAGTTTGGGACCGAGACTGCAGCTGCGAAGGGCATAAGATTGGAGAGGCAGAAAGAGGTTAAGGAGGCGTTTATTCACGCGTGGGAGGGGTATAAGAAGCATGCGTGGCTGCACGATGAAGTGCTGCCCATATCAGGGGGGTATAAAGACCCATTCGTCGGGTGGGCCGCAACGCTTGTCGACGGCCTCGATACACTGTATATCATGGGCCTGCAGGAGGAATTCGAATACGCATTAGAAGCTCTGGAGAGTATCGATTTCAGCAAGCCGAATGTGGAGAGGGTACCCGTGTTTGAGACAACGATCAGGTACCTCGGTGGTATGCTGGGAGCATATGATATCAGCGGGGGGAAATATCCGATTTTGCTAGAGAAAGCGGATCAATTGGGCGAACTTCTCTTTCGTGCTTTTAACACGGCGAATGGGATACCGGTGCCTTATTACTTTTGGCGGAAAGAGGATAAGAAACTGCAAGGGGAGACCAATGTTTTGATTGCGCAGATGGGTGAGCTCGGGAACATTGAAAGGGTAAAAGGGATATGAAATGCTGATCATCCCAGGGTCCCTCTCGCTCGAATTCACACGGCTTGCTCAACTTACTGGGAAGAAGAGGTACTTCGATGGGATATCGAGGATTACAGGCTACTTGGACCAAGCACAGAACCACACTCTGATTCCGGGGCTGTGGCCTTGGACGGTCGATACAACGGGTCCTGATTTCCCCTCTGCAACCTTCACTCTAGGTGCTTGGGCCGACTCCTTGTATGAGTACTTACCAAAGGTAGTCCCACCCCCTTCGCCAAACGTGGCTCGGTATACTAAGATAAATAGGAACATATCCTTCTCGGCGGAAAGAGCGACCAATACCTCCGCATGTACAACACAGCTCTGGTCCCCGCCAGCGAATACCACTTCTTCAAACCCAAAACACCAGGCGACCAAGACATCCTGTTTACCGGGAAGGTAGAAGCCAGCAGCGGTTCCCCCGTCCTCAGCACAGAAGTGCAGCACCTCGGCTGCTTTGTAGGTGGTATGGTCGGTCTCGGCGCACGCATCAACGACTCCCCCTCCGAACTCGCGATGGCCATCCGCTTGTCTGATTCCTGCTACTGGGCGTACACAAACACCGCCTCTGGAATCATGCCTGAGGTCTTCTACATCGATCAATGTCCCGCTGAAGGCTCTTGCACCTGGACCGACGAGGAGAAAACCGGGTTGGGGAAACAATATGGATTCACACGGGTCGATGATTCGACCTATCAGCTCCGACCGGAAGCGATTGAAAGTATCTTCATCATGTGGCGCATCACAGGCGATCCAGAGTGGATGGAGAAGGGGTGGCGGATGTGGCAGCCTATTGCAAATCACACGCGGACCGAGATCGCCAACGCGCGGTTACGCGATGTGACGAGCGTGAGTCCGAAGCAGGAGGATGGTATGGAGAGCTTTTGGTTGACGGAGACGTTGAAGTACTTTTATTTGTTGTTTAGTGAGCCGGGGACGGTGAGCTTGGATGAGTTTGTACTGTGAGTTGCCCCTCCCCCCTGCCGCGAGCCGGTGCTGACGAGATTTAGAAACACGGAAGCGCATCCCTTCAGACAGCGAGATCATTTACTGACTTGAGCACAAAAACGGCGTTGGGGAAGATTTCAGGATGCCATGAACACATACTGTATATAGAAAAGATCTTGCGGCCACTAGAGGCTGGACAAATGGGTGGGTTTCTCAATAATTTCCTTAGAGGAAGGGAGCTGGAGATCAATGGTATAATAGAAATAAGTACAATGACCACTGAACCTTCTTCGTCATTTCTTCTCTACTTTATTTTATTTTTCATCGCATTCAAAAGACAAACCCGCTAAAACATGACACAAGCCCTTGACAGCAACACTTCATTTACATCTGCAAGTCAGACTATTCCTTGTAACATCTCTTCAATGCTAGGAATCTTGCCAAGAGATTATGAATTTATGATATAGCAGCTATGCTTCTCCACATAGCTAGAAGTGCACACCACGCCAAAGTCCATTCGTAGAGGAGGCAGCAGCTTGGTTTGTGGAGAGGCATGGAGTGTGTAGGGGATATAGGACGGTTCAAGAGACAGGCAAAGAGGGAACGAGTATACGTGACGAGTCGAAGCTTGTTAGAATAGGAAAGCGGTTCATATGATGAGAGAAGGGGGCATGCGTTCGACTAGGAGTGGAGATTGACAGCACCATTTAAGGACACCCGTCAGCATTGCTAGAGGAGCGCAAAAGGAATTGTTCAGAACGGATATGGGGCTGTGAAAGACAATTCAATAGCCAGACTATCAGAAACACAAGTCGAGAGTCTCAGCCAGATGTGTTCCGGCTTGACGAGAAGGCTTTGTTGAAGGTCTAAATGACTTTTGCACGTTACTTTCTTCAGTAAGCCCGGGTCTATCTAATTTATACTTGCCTTTCAACTGACTCCAAGAGGTTCGGATCAAGTCAAGTTTGTCCTCAAACATCGAGCTCCAATGTTGTACACTCAGTTCTATGAAACAGATACCTTCGGCTCCTCGCCCACTTTCCTCTTCTTCTCTGCCTTAGCCTTCATCCCCTCCATGGCCCTCTTCTGCTGCCTCTCCCATCCCACTTCTCCCGCCTTCTTCCAATTGTCGAGGACAAACTTCTTTACAACCTCCAAATCATGGAATCCCTGCTCGCTCTTCTTCGCCGCATCGGGAACGGTTCCCTCCCACTCCTCGCCTTCCATGATAACCACCTTCAACTGCCTGATTGCCGCTCCTCTGAATGGTGGATCGACATCCTCGGGTATGCTTCCCTTGATTTCTCTCCAAAGCTCATCTTCATGTCTCGCCAGCCTCCACGCCCTCAACCTCTCCTCGTACTCCGTCTCCACTCCCCATTTCGCAAAAGCCTCTTCCATGACTTGTTCACGGGTGACCTTGCACTCCCCACACCACCCCTCCTCCCTCAAAAGCGGGATAAACTCCTCGATCCACTCGCGAAAAATAGGTCTCTTCGCCATGCGCTGTCGATCATTATGCTTCAACTTCTTCTTTCCCTTCTCGCCTCCCTCTTGGCCCCCTACCCCTCCCTCAACTTCCCCAACAACGTCACCCACCCCTCCCTCCTCCTCCTCCCCCTCTACCTCCTTCTCTTTAACCCAGAACATCCGACACCCCGCCGCAAACTCGAACATCTGCCTCCTACTGCCAAACTCAGACCACCACTTGCTCTCATCCAGCCCAAGGAATGCCAAGATTTGAGACGGGGAGTCGGTCAGGAAAATCATACTCTTCTTCCTGTCTAGCAGCTCGATTTCGGGGATGCGGAGGTACATGCCTTTGTCGTTCACGGTGAGGCCGAAGGGACGGATGGTCGTGCCGAGGATGTTCCAGAGGTCGCCGTGTGCGGCGTGGAAGAGGTTCCAGGTCAGGTCCTTTGAGTCTTTGCAGACGTGGATGTCGATTTGCACGTACTTCTGCTCCTCTACTTCTTCCGCAGGCCACGGAACAGCGAGGTTTATCGTCGGGTTCCCAGACTCCAATATCGAGGCAGCTGCGCCCAATGTTTTGGAAAGGTTCTCAGCGACGGTTTTGGGGGGCGCAGTTAAGGTGTCGAAATCTCGGGACAGAGGGGACGCGACCATGATGTCGATATCCCCGAAGTCTGGCTTGCCTGGTGCTTCGATGGGTGAGCCAACATGTTGATAGTGCTTCCGTAATGTATCTAATGTTTGCGAGAGGATCTTGGTGTAGATTTCTGGGGGCATTCGAGGCGTGGGGAGAGCTGGGGAATGTTTGTTGAAGGCGTTGCCGCCCATGGCGAGGGTTGTCGTGAAGCTTCGGAATAGAAAGGTCAATTGTCGGGCAGAACGGGGAATGCAGACTCGTGGTCGCGGTACATAAAGAAGAAGTGCAAACTTATAGAATGTACGGAAAGGAGGGAATAATTTCGTCATTCAATTCGTGAATGACCCAAGCAGCTTGCTGTGAGACACGGTCACAATGTTTGGTTGGTTCGTGGTGAGAGGGGAGGAGGGAATCAGAGGTTGGCTTGCCGTTCCTGCAGCCACGCTGCATGCTGCATGCACATGTCTCAATAACTTTCGACCGTTATTATATCGTGAGTAGCACAAGAACATTGAAAGTTCAAACGTTTAGCAACAGCTGCAATGCTATTCTTCGAATCATCCAGAGTTCCGCCGTCGCGAACAGGGGAGCCTGGACTCGACGTCATTTCAGCCCTATGCAGTGATTCCAGCGTGCGGTCGCAAGCTTATTATTATGCGAACCTCTTCACGATCCACTTCCCCTTAACTAATCCTACATCAGACCAAGACCAACCTCTCCTTCACATCTCCTTCGCATCGCAACACCTAGAATATCACACGACCGAGGCAGGCGCCTGCAAGTACACGCCATTGCCAAAGTTACACAAGTCCGAACACTCGCATTCCCTCCCTGCCCAACGCTCACAGCCAAGCCGCTTGCGGTGGCTGAAGCAGCCTCGCCCTCTCCCCACCTTCAACCATCCACACATCGTGCTGCCCAGCCCCAGCCTTCACCAGGAAGGCGGTCCAGCCTGATTTTACTCGTTAGCGCGCACTGCCCCTCCAGATCAGCCAGACATCATTGGGCTTGCGACGACCAAGGTACAGACTGTCGCCTGCACGTACGACGACCAACCATAAAAGCTTCCTTTCCGTCTTTGCTACCCCCTTCTTGCTCTTCTCTTAACTTCTCCCCTCTTTTATCACTCGCAGATTCGCAGACGGAACTGAATTGATACAGCAGGAACAGACATGGCGTATCAGGGCGGATATCCTCCTTATGGCGCTCCCCCGCCTCAGGGTCGTGAGTACACGCAATTGAGATGATGACATACGCTGATGGTAAACAGATTCCCCTCAACCGCCCTATGGACAGTATCCTCCCCCTCAACAACCGTATGGCCAACCTCCTCCTGGCCAACCGGCTTATGGTCAACCGCCTCCAAATCAATACCCTCCTCAAGGATATCCCCCTCAACAGCAAGCGTATGGTGCGCCACCCCCAGCACAGTACGGTCAACCAGCATATCCTCCTCAGCAGCCCCCATACGGTTCTCCAGCTCCACCGGCAGGCCAATATGGTCAACCAGCATATCCTCCACAACAGCCAGGTTATGGCCAACCTCCCCCACCGCAACAATATGGATCCCCAGCTCCTGGATACGGAGCACCACCTCCTCAGCAATATGGAGCACCCCAACAATACGGCGCACCACAACCATACGTTCAACCCACTCCTCCATCTGTAGGATACGGTCCTCCTCAACAGATTGCTTGGAACGGCGACGCAGACGCAGAAGCCCTGCGCAAAGCCATGAAAGGCTTTGGCACCGACGAGAAGACCTTGATCCGTGTCCTCGCAGACAAAGATCCCCTACAAGTGAATGTTATTCGTGATACCTACCAGCGCAAATTCCACCGTCAACTCATAGCCGACGTACAAAGCGAAGTAAGCGGCTGGTTTGAGGAGGGTCTATGCGCTATTATCCGCGGCCCATTGCTTACGGACATCCATCTCCTGAAAGGGGCAACCGATGGACCGGGCACGAAGGAGAAAGTGCTCAATGATGTGCTGCTTGGACGCTCGAATGCCGACCTACGCGCGATCAAAGAGGCCTACCTGAAGACATACCGCACATCTCTCGAATCTGATATCAAGGCCGATCTTAGCATGAAGACGGAGAGGCATTTCTTGATGGTACTTGCAGCGAACAGAAATGAAGAGAGCACACCTGTGATTCCGCAGCAGGTGGATCAAGATGTCATGGAGATATATAAGGCGACGGAAGGAAAGGTTGGCACGGATGAGCTGCTGGTGTGCAGTATTTTGAGCCAGAGGAGTGATGCGCAGATCAGGGCTATTGCGCATACATATAAGCAGAAGTTCACCAGAGACCTCGAAACCGTCATCATAAAGGTAACCCCTTACCTCCCCTCCCCCTTCCCCCTTACCCTCCTAACGCTCAATTCTTAGGAATTCTCTGGACACATGGAAGCAGCCCTCCTGCACCAACTCCGCACAGGCACCGACAAAGCAATGCGCGACGCCATGCTCCTCGAGGCTGCCATGGCTGGCGCTGGTACTCACGACGCCTTGCTCACGAACAGAGTGATTAGAATGCATTGGGATAGGAACCATATGAATAATGTTAAAGGCGCGTATCAGCATAAGTATCATCGCAGTGCGGTGAGCAGGATTAAGAGCGAGACGAGCGGGGATTACGAGAAGCTGCTTGTTGCTGCTTTAGGTGAGCATTAGGTTGAGGCGGGGGAGAGACAACGGGTTGGATTGGCACGCGGGAACTGGTTTGGGAGGCTGTATAGTACGAGTTTAATGAATTTGATACCAAGCTTTTTTCTTAAGCCCCTGTAGTCAAAAATCCAGTGAAACGGGGGCATTTCATGCCTGAGCTGGCTTCGAAGAATGTTTTTTTTACCCCTTCACTATACACTCGTCCTCATTTCTATTTCTAGTGGGAATCATTGTACCGAGGCCTTCCTTGTTAACCTCGGAGTTTAGCCCTTAACTAGAGCAAATGACGCTCCCTTAATATTAATGAGAGTAAAAGAACCGGTACCCCCCTCCAATAATCGGCAGTCTTCCGGTTTGAAATAAGAGACACGATAATCGGTTTCGGGTCGCTGATTTAAAATAGAGATACGGTAATCGGTTCAAGCTCGCCGATTCAAAACCAAAGGAAACTATTTTAATAAAACCACTCCCTAGTCGCGTATAGTACCCTCCGACCAATTCGGACGACTCGGACGATTCTACCCCAGGAGAAGTCCGTTTATAACGTTCTCCTGCCGACGATTTGCCCTCTTTTGCCGACGAGGGAAATGAGGAGTCAGACTCTAAGGAGACCGAGAGCCGGTAAGACCCCGGCAAATCTAGCTCACTAGGGCCGAGATTAAGTCGGACGTGGAGGTTAATTCTGGCTCTGAGGTCGAGATCGAGTCGAATAGGGACGACTCCGGTTCTATGGACGATTCCAATTGCTTTTAGATCGGACCTACTATATTTAAGCAAACTCTAGTGTATAAATATAAAGTTAAATACGAGTAAATTTCTAGAATATTATAATATTTTAAAAATTATAAATTATTAAAATCCTATTAATGGGATTTATTGGAAATAGTTTAGTTAAATTATATTAACTAGGTAATCTTAGCTAAACCCTTTTATTATAACCCCGGTGGAATAGAACAAGTTCCGGGAGTGTGTAGACAGGAAACCGTCACATGACTCCTGCTCTCTCTACTTCAGAAAAGCCGCAGCTACAGTATAAATCCCCCCTCTTGCTACCGAGGGTCTCTCTTTTCGTCCCTGCAGCAAAATCTAGGATATCCCCTCCACCTTTCACAAGTCCAGGAATAAGTAGCATCTTGCATTAACTCGAAGCACCCAACTCCCTCTCACAACCCCCCCATTCAACATGAGGTCCTCCGCCTCCCAATTTCTGGCACTCCTGACCCTCACTGCAGCTGCTCCTATCGTAGAGCACAGCCCTGTACGCGCCTCTCTCTCGCCTCTCAAAATCTTCCCTCTACCCCTATCTTAACTTTCCACGGTCTTCCAATCCATCCCTCCACGCTCTCCTTCCCCGTCAGGGAACGGAAGTGTGCAGCCTTCGTACGTCTCACCACAACTGCCTCCCCACTCCCCTCCCCCAAACTCAATCCCGCAATCCCCTCTTTAACAAGTGAAAAAGAACAATGCGGGATGTCGACATCGGGGGTAATGAAGAATTGCTGTCCGGACTATAGATGCTATTTCGGTAATAGCCTGAACCCTAAATCGGGGGTGTGTATAATTATAGTCGCTGCAGCTGGTTCTAAGGACTGATCATCGGAGGATGGATGGTTGGTCGATGGGATTGTTGGGCGGTTTGGAGTGCGATTACCTGCACAACGGAAACCCTACCGTGCAGAATATGAAGCAGTTGACGAATTTCAAATCAAAAACCGCGGCTTTGTAAGAACATATATCGCATGAATCGATATCAGCTGCCCGTCCCTCTCCCCTCTGATCTTTCACTTTCTCCCCTCTCCTAACAACCACCCGCCCTTGCGATACTTCGAAGTCGTGACAACGGGAAACAAAACAACAGTGCTCGTGCTACCAATGATTCTTCTGTGCTGCACAGATAGATCTTAATCGTGTGTTGCGCCGCTGGTAGCCTTGTATGCAACGGCTCTTCTGTCCTGTTTCGTGCCCGAGTTATCTGATGCCTTGAGAGTAGGTGTGAAGAAGAGTTTACTTTGCGAGGCGCATAATTGCCTTATAATTTAATATACAAGTCTCGCTCTCATCGAACTAGGTTTCTCTTCCCCAACGAAGCATGTCGAGCAGCCACAAGAACAAGATTTCCACCTCGTCCAACACCATCAACCTCAAACAACATGAAGTCACTCTTCACCCTCCTCGCCCTCTCTTGCCACATGCGCTGTCGCTGCTCCCCTCGTAGAAGCAGAAGCTGAAATCGATACCGTGGGCACAGCCCCACCATTTCTCAAACATCATCCTTCCTCCCGCCCTCCTCCACCAACTCCCCCCTTTTACCTTGAGATGAATTCAAATTTAACACAATGCAATTAGGCCCTCAACCAATCACGCTTCAACCCCTTCAGTCTCCATCCTGGTGATGTAGACGGTGGATGTGATGGCGGTATTCAATCCCCTCCCCTCCCTCTGGAAGAGAGAAAGAGCGAAGAAGCAGGAAGAGAGGGAGAAAGAGAGAAAGAAAACAGAAAGAGCAAAAGTTGACATTGAAACAGAAATCTTCGGCGGCTTTGGATGGACGTATATTGGTTGCTGCGCGGGGTATGTGTGTGGAGGGACTTCGGGGGCATGTCGGTGGGAATAGATGAGGGTTTGGTATTGAGACGAAGGAGGGAGACACTTGCACTTCCTTCACAAAGGAAAGTCTTAGCGGACGGTATCGAAGGAGGTTTTAATGGCAGAAAGACGGAAAGAAATTTAGATTAATTAATTGGTGCGATTCTGATATTGATGTAGAGGAGAAAACTGGTAAATGTGGATGCGTGGAATGCGAGATATTTTGAGGGAGAGAAGTGAGAGGTGGGTTGGTATTGTTACGCCTCTCAGATAGCACGAACACACCTTTGAAATTTCCTTGATAAACGGGACAGGATGATTGTTGAGATCTTGGTGGAAGTACGTTTCAATCCTTGGAAAAAGCTATGAAAAACAGGGTTGACAATGTCCCCGAGAACAGCTAGAAATTCAAATACGAGAAAGTTCAGAGTTTTGTTGCAGATTGCTCGAATGTCCCGAGTTGGTTTGGTATATTGAGCATGTCAAGTCAAATGTAGAATTTTGCTGGGTGTTGAAGGCAAGTCACTGTCGCCTTTCCCTTAGAGTTTGGTTGCTTATGTATTCCCCAAAACCCAGTGAAAAATCATCACTCGTGTCAAACATTGGGACGAAATAATGCAAAATCTTGTATGACAGAGAACCCCGCGTCGAATCGGCATCCCAATGTACCGGGAACCGCGGACCCTTGAATGCCATTTACAAAAACGGTTGAGGAGGGTCGGTTCACCCTGGACATCGAGACCATTCTCAATGTACCCAGAACTTTTGAAACATTGAGCCGATATGCAACAAAACTTGGATGGGGACAATGCTGATTCACTCTTCAGCTTCGCCTACATATCATATCCCTGTAACAAATGAAGCCCGACCTGCGAGACAAAAGGTGGTATTCTATCAAGCATCTAAGATCCATCTATTCTATTTTATCCTATCTAAATCCCCAAAATAAATGCTGCTACGCACTCTCCTCCGGCCACACATCATACCCAAACGTATCCTTCATGTTGACAAACCTGCTCCACCGTCCCTTTGCCACCTTATTCACTGCCTCGAAATCCTCATCGCTCAAATCCACCAATTTCGCATTCCCCTTAATCCGACTCTCATTGCTGCTCTTCGGTAAGACAGAGTATCCCCTCTTCAATCCCCACGCAATCAACACTTGTGCCAAAGTCCAGCCATTCTTCTCTGCAATAGCAATCAGGTCCTTGTTCGTGCTGACTTTCTCTCCTGTGCCTGGGACTTGGTCTTGTGAGCCGAGTGGCGAGTATGCAACTGGCATTATAGATTTCGACATGCAGTATTCGATGAGCGGCTGTTGCGGGAGGAAGGGATGGATCTCGATTTGGTTTATTTGGGGCTTGACTTTGGCGTATTTGAGCAGCGACTCGATGCCTTTTTCTGTGAAGTTGGAGAGCCCGATTGATTTCGTGAGGCCCTCGCTGTACAGCTTTTCCATTGCTCGCCAGGTGGGCTCTGGATTCTCGGTGAGGGACTTGTTGATCACATACTAAAATGGGCGTTAGCTTACGTATGCAGGAGGGAGGGTTTGCTTACCTTTCCGTCGGAGCCAATCTTGACCGTTCCGTCGGCGTTCTTCTCTGATGCTATGGGCCAGTGTACCAGAAATGCATCAACGTATGGTGTTTGAAGCTTCGCCAACGAGTCCTTCAAGCTCCATTCCACGTCCTCTGGTTCGTGGAGGTGGTTCCATACTTTCGTCGTAATGAAGATATCGGATCTCTTGACAGAGGGGTTCTGAGAGAGAAAGTCTCGAAGCCCAGACCCAACCTCGTCTTCGTTCCGATAGAACCAGGCACAGTCGAGATGTCGGTATCCAGCATTCAAGGCATGCACAACAGCCTTATGTGTTTCCCCTTTGCTGCCTTCGTTGGCAAAGGTTCCGAAGCCAAGAGCTGGCATCTCCACGCCATTGTTCAGCTTGAGTACCGGCCCTGTCACTGCCGTTGTCGTCTCTGCGTAGGAACCCATTGTTGTTTCTGAAGGATTGTATGTTTCGAGAAGAATGGGATTCGAAAGGTGTCTTCTACGAGTGGTCTGTGCTGCGTCACTTCTTGTTACCGTAAGTGAAGGATACTAGTCATCCCGTCTCAACAGCTGCAGAATCTGCACGACTATTCTCCGGACCGTGGACACAGCATGTTGCCATTCTCAACAGAGCGGCATATGACGTTTGCGTACCCGTATTATGGGATCTGTAACCGATACTCGGTGTTTCTGGTCAGGTAGAGTCAAGACCCTGAAAGAGTTGACGTCGTCCAGCAGAAGCCGTACCTGACAGGGGGAAGACGCTATCGCTCAGATCCTTCTAGCGCGTTTCGCTCTTCTCTTCTCTCCTCAGCATCACCAATCACACGCTTCACTCGGCACATCTTCATCATGATCGCCATCGCCCATCGCGGTGGGTCTTTAGGTAAGGCTCCAGCTTGCATCAGAAAAGAGGAACAGGCAACGTGCCATGTGGATCTCCCATCCGCCTGTCACTCGTCCTCGGCGAATTCATGGGCCTTCAAGTCGACGGCCCCGCGCTAAGCCTTCTTAAACGTCATCCCGGACCCCTTTGCTTCCACTCAAACAGCTTGATATGAATAGCTCAGCTTCAGTCTCCCGAGAGATCCACTCAGTGACCTTATCTAACCAGGTGCCGAAAGGCTATTCCAATAAGATTTTAGGCAGAGAGCTCCTAGTTGAAGCTTGGCTCAGCCTCAGCATCAATCCTGCGCTCCGCTTTTGATAGAGACTTTCCACACCGTCATGTTATACACTGGAGCTCGAGTTTCATAGTGAGTCCTGGTACGACGGACAACTTGCTCTTGTGGGACCTAAGGAAGATAACGGGAGCTCTCTTGGCCACCATGACGACATTCACATGCTGGGCAGTTGTGCAGTTTTGCGGCGAAGATTCTATTTTCTAGTGTTGTTTCATTGATTTCATTCCAGATATATACGACTTGGAGCCCGCACAGGGGTAGCCTGTTCATCCAGTCGAACTTCTCCTTTGCCCATTCACGTCTACAACAGAACCCAACCCAGTCTCTGCCTCCCCTTCACTTTGTTTCAACATCCTCAAGATGCCTGCCTTCGACGACTCCGACTTTGGCGTTGACACCCCACAAACACCAAAGTATGACCACCTGCAAAAGATCATCAGCCATGGTTCTCCTGCAAAGTACAGCCACACTATCCACCCTCCAACCCATCACAATGGAACAACTGGGACAATCGAAGTCCCAGCAACGAGATCACAAACTGCAGAGAGCGAAGCCCTCATGCACTCCTTGAGCATTTCACCCTCGCAGGTTGACAGACGAGGCTCACGAAACAGCTTCGGAGCTTCTCTGCCAATTCCAAAATCGAAACGCCAATCTCGTCTTTCATCGGTTGCAACTGCAGATGGAAGACCTACGAGACCTGGCATGCCATCCATCCAGCCAACCCGCGACATCCTATCTTCACAAGTCCAGGATATGTCATCAGTGAAGACAGCTGCAGCAAAGGACATGGCATTTGCCTTCGACATTGATGGGGTTCTTGTCCATGGGGACCGCCTGATTCCGGAAGGAAAGCGTGTTCTTGAAATTCTCAATGGAGACAATGAGCTTGGGATCAAAATTCCTCACATCTTCCTCACGAACGGATCCGGAAAGCCGGAAGCTGCACGCTGTGCCCAACTCTCAAAGATCCTCCACTCACCCATCTCCACTGAACAATTCATTCAATCTCACACACCCATGTCGGCTCTGGCAGAATATTACGACACCGTTCTCGTCGTTGGTGGAGAGAACTACCAATGCCGCGAAGTAGCCAAGCAGTACGGTTTCAAAGACATCGTAGTTCCCAACGACATCGTCGCCTCGCAACCCACCCTCTCCCCGCTCAAAGAATTCTTCACCGCCGAGCAACGGGCCACCTCCACCCCCCGCGATTTCAGCAAAGTGAAAATCGACGCCATCCTCGTTTTCTCGGATTCCCGCGACTACGCCACGGACCTGCAAATCATTATGGACCTGCTACAATCCGAGGACGGCGTCCTCGGCACACGGGCCAAACATCCTACCAATCAACGCATCCCAATTTACTTCTCACAAGGCGATCTCCTCTGTCCCACCGAACATCCTTCGCCGAGAATGTCCCAGGGAACATTCCGCATCGCACTTGAAGCAATCTACAAAGCCATCACCGGCGTGGAACTCGAGCGCGTCGTCTACGGGAAACCAGAACTCGCAACCTATAAGTACGCGGACGATGTAATGACATCCTGGATGGACACGATCCACAACGAGGAACGACTGCCCAAGAACATCTATATGATCGGCGATAATCCTCAGAGCGATATTATCGGCGGGAATATGTATGGATGGAATACTTGTCTGGTGCGGACGGGCGTGTATCAGGGGGAGGGCAACGATAAGCAGAATCCTGCGAGCTTTGGCGTTTTTGATAATGTGTTGAAAGCGGTGGAGACAGCGTTGAAGAAAGAGCTGGGGCAGGATTTTAGGACTGAGTGGAGTGATGCCATGAATCCTGTTACCGCCGGACACTCTGTTTCGGCGATTGAGTAAGTGCCTCGTAGCAGACATGGAAACGAATTTCTTTACCTGGGGCGGTGCACTAAGACGGAAGGAGCATAGACAGAGGGAATGGCGTACATAGATTAGATCGGCGTCTGGTATACCATCGCTCGCATTAGCTGCGAACTTGATAAAGGATCTCATTGAGTTGAAATGTAACGATTCAAGCCCCCCGCCCTTTCTCTCGCGCCACCCTTCTCCTTCCCGCCTCCTCCTTTCTATTCCTGCATTTCAGTAACCACCCGAATCCAATATTGAGCAAAGTCGTAATCCAAGCTCTTTCCCTATCAACTCTTTTCAACCCGTCTATCCCCGTCACGACTTTTCCTGTTCAATTAAGAACCCACAACCCAATTTTACCACTCTTCCTCACGAGCCCTTCCTCGCCCGCCGAAGACAAGTACAGTACATCTCACTCCTCCCCTAGTTCCGCCTTCTCTGCCCTACCCCACATCTCTCTGCATAAGTTCCTCCTTAACTTTGCCATTCGAATGCGGCCGTCCAAAAAGCTGGATAGGCTTTTTCGGGACATAGATCTTTTCGGGGGTTGTTGTCCTCGGCGGTCTAGGCGGGTTTGGATTTGATTGTGCGGCTGTCCAAGGAGGCGGAGGTGAAGCACCAATTTGTTGTTCGAGGGCGGCCCTCTTGGTTGCAGGTGCCTCGAAAGAGTCGAGGACGTCCTCTTGGTACTGGGGTTCTGCTTTCTGACGGCGAAGGGTTCGAGGCTGGCGATGGAGTGAGGGGTTGCTGGGTGGTTGTTGAGAGGGAAGAGGGACAACGTCTTCGTCGGATTAGAGGGTCGGGAAAGAGTCGAAAATGTCTTCTTCTTGAGCATTTTCTGTCTCGTGTGTTCGAGGCTGGGGATGCAGTGAGGGTTTGGTGGGTCGTTGTTGAGGGGGAAGCTCGACAGCCTCTTTGGATGCGATCTTGCTCGGAGGTGGATGGGATTCTTGAGTGGTGATTTGTATCGTTGTGTGCTCGTTTTGTGTTGGTGGAGAATCTGGGGTATTTCCAGTGAGTAGAGATTGAGGGTTTTCCTTCTTGACTGGGTAGTCGAGAAGGACGATTGACGCCGTTGGAGTTGAGATTCCAGCTATAGAAGGATTAATGTTAGGAGCTGGTGCGTATTCCCCCCGTGGGGAAAGACTAACGGATCCAGAGTTTCCCATTATTAAAGCTGGGGAGAGGAAAAGTAAGTGGCTGGGAATTGCAATCCGAATTAAATTTGGAGGCGGCCAACTTCAAGTCAATTAAGTTCCTGGAATGTTCGTCACATGACTTTAATGCCCTCCTAATTATAAAACCTTATAATTTTTAAGTTTATAAAGTAAAGAGCTTATTTCTTCTTATTTCTTCTTATAAATAAATCAAATATTACTTGTATAAGATTAATTTAATCTTTAATTTAATAAATTAATTATAAAAGTAAAAATAAAATAATTTTTTATAAATTAAAAATAAAAATAATTAAATAAAAATATTAGTAGTACGGAATTTTACTTATTTTCTTTGGGATACTTTTTATAAAGCCAAAAATAATTCTATTTTTTATTAATAAAATTTAATAATTTTTAAAAATTATTATAAAAAATATAATATTATATAATATATATTTATTTTATTTTATTTTATATAAAAATAAAAATAATATATAAACTAAAGCCTTTAAAGTTCTTTATATTTATATAGTTTTTCTTTAAATAATTTTAAAGTATTAATAAGAATTTTTAATAATTTACTTTAATAAATTTATATAAATTATAATAACTAATATAATTATATAATTTATTATAAATATTATATAAAAGAAATTATATCTATTAATTTATTAGAAATATATATAAAATACTTAGTATATAAATTAGTAAAATAATTAATATTCAGAAATAAGAATTATAATATTATAGTATTAATATATAATTTCTAAATCTATTAAGCCTAATAGGGACTAGCTACTAGTCGAGTTATTTATAAAATACGAGTTTATATAACTATATCTTATATTTTATTACTTATATTTTATTATTTATATCTCGTATTTCGAATCTTGTAATTATATATATAATTCTTAAAGAAATAGCTATATTAATACTAAAAGAAATAGCTATATTAATACTAAAAGAAATAGCTATATTAATACTAAAAGAAATAGCTATATTAATACTAAAAATTTTCTAAAAACGCAAAAAATAATATTTTTCTAATTTAATCTAATACTAGATTTCCTAAATACTTTATATATTTATATATATTCTTTTATTTTATATTTCTATTTCATATACTTATTTCTTATTTAATATATTATAATAGATATATATAATAATATATAAATAAGTATTAAATATTATAGATCTAGTTTCTTATTATAGATAAAACTTATATTAGAATTATATAAATTATATAATATTATATTTTCTAATTAAATAAAGGGCTTTATATACTTAGCTAAGTATTAAGAAATATATAGAGAGATATTTCTAGTTTTAGAAAGAGGTATTAATTAGTTTTTTTATTAGAATTAATTCTTGAAATTAGTTATATTTGTAAATATTACTTTATAGCTTATTTATCTTAATTACTTATATATTACTCTATTATTATATATCTTATATTCTAATTAATTTAACTTTTAGAAAGCAATTTATTATAAGATAATTAAGCTATTAATAAATAAAATTACTAATAGCTAAAATAATAATTAGAAAAAGCGCCTTTATTATTACTAGAATAATCTAGTTAAATATCTAGAAAAGTATCTAGTTAGGTATTCTAGCTATTATCTAATTAGGAAAAAGAAATAAAATTCAGATATTACTAAAACTAGTTAGTAAAATAATAATAATAGTAAAGCTAGTAGCGGCTTATTATTATATTATTAAGTTAGAAGCAGAAATATAATAAAAAGAAAATCTAGAAAAGCTAGAAGCTTAAATTTATTATTTTAAAAATATTCGGATATTTATTATAGAACTTATTATATTACAAGTAGTATATTTAGTTTATAGGACTCTAAAAACCCGAGAATTACTAATTTATAAAGGAAAAAGTATTAAAAAAGCCTAGGATTTCTTTTATTAGATAGAACTAAAATAGTATAAAAATAGTAGAATTATCTAAACTATAAATATAATAAAGGTTATATATTATATTTCCTATTTTAAAAACACAGCCAGAAATATCTAGAAATATAAAAAGTAATTAGTAAATATTAATATTATAAATTAAAAAACTTTTATTGAATTTATAAAGAATTTTATCTTAGATTCAGGAAACTATAATAATAATACTTTTACTAAATTTAAGAATATTAAATAGTAGCCAGATTAGAATATTTAAAGTATTATATTTTATTTAAATAATCTATTAGATAATTTAGGATATATAGGTTTATTATAAAAGTAAAATAATTTATTTAATAGCTATTAATATAGCTATAGTTATTAATAATTATATAATATAATTATATAATATAATTATATAATATAGAAATAACTAGAGGTAACGGGATATATATAACAAGTAATAATTATATAACCTTATATTATATAAGTAACTCGACTAGTAGCTAGTCTCTATTAGACTTAATAGATTTAGAGATTATATATTAATACTATAATACTATAATTCTTATTTCTAAAGAATAATAACTTTACTAATTTATATAAATAGTATTTTATAAATATATAATAATATTATATATTACTAATAAATTAATACTAATTAGTTAATATTTATAAATTAGAGATAAAATAATTATATTAAAAAAGGTATTTAGTAGCCTTTAGTAATATTAATCTAGCTATATTAAAGAAGGGAATTACTTATTAACTTTATAAAAAAGTATTCGGTAGCCTAAAAGAGAAGATTCTAGTTCTTACTAATTAATAAGTAATTAGCTATTTAATTAATTAATTATTTAACTTCTATTATTTTTTAAAATTAATTTCTTTTAGCCCTAAAACTACTTTCTTAGAAACTATCTTTTCTACTTATATAATACTCGTATTTATAAAATACTTTTTCCGGAATATATATTTTATATATACTCTTAAAGCTTTTTAATTACTACTTCGATTTTATTATTAAATCGAGTCTTTTAAGCTTTAGATTTTTCCGGAATTATAATATTTCATTTCCTAAATTTCTTATTATAAACGAAATATTTAAGAATAAAATATTTATTCTAATATCTTTAATACTTCTAGATATCTGAAATATCTAATATTTAATATCTAAATTAGATATCTAGTATTTTAATTAGATATCTGAATATTTTTATTACTAAATCCTTTCTATAAATCTATTATAAACTACTTTACTTTTAAATTCCTTTTATTATAAATTATATATATATATACTAGAAAGAGTTTAGCTCTAAAGATTCGAGATAGTAAACCTTTAAAATAAATATAAATAAATAAAGAAATAGAAGAATAGTATTAACTTAGCTAGCTCTAATTATAAGGAAATCCTAGATTATTTTAATACTGGATTATTCTAGTATAAAATAGAGAAATTAACTAATAAGAATCTCTGAGAATTATTTAAGGAAAATTTTAGTAACTTTAATCTCAAGATATTTAATTAACTAGATTAATATATACTATATTAATTACGAGCTACTTTATAATATAGTAATATTTATATTAAATATAACTATAATTATTTTACTATTATATAATCCTTAATTAATACTATTTAGAAAAAAGAATAATATATCTGAATTACTAATAATATTATTATTACTAGATAAAATCTTAAAGCAAGCCTTATTATTTTATTATATATATTTCTAAATAATAGTATTATAAGAAATTAATATATTAAACTAATTATTACTTATATTTTTTTATTATTTATTATTTCTTTATTATCTATAACTACTTTTACTAGTATTAAATTATAGAAAACTAAAACTAATAATCTCTTATTATTTCTATTACTTTTAAATAGCTCTTTTACTATAAAGCTAATTAGAGAAATAGTAAAAATATATATTGAAATATAAAAATATAATAGAACTAATAATAGTTCTAATTAAAAACTTATTATCTTTCTTAATATTTATTAATATATAAAGCTTCTATAAAAGGTATTAGTAAAAGCTTTCTCTATTATATTAAAGAAACTAGTATAAGATTACTTTTATAATAACTAGCTCTTTTAAAATATATATGAAAAGGCTTATATAAATATTTATAATTTCTTTAAAGGCCCTAGTTTCTAATATTAAAACTTAAATAAGTAAAATACTATTATAATAGTAACTATAATAACTTAATATCCTAAAAAAACAATATTTAAGCTTATTTAATTACTAATTAATAGCCTATATAAATTATAATATAGACTAGTACCTGCTTTATAAAATACCGAATTCTTATATAATAAGATTATTATTTCCTATTAAGGTATATTAATATACTAATATATAGTCTCGGATTCTTTTCCTAATTTCGGCTAATTTATTAATAAGCTCTAATTATTTATTACTATTTATAAAAAGAAATAATAAATTAATATTAAGATTCTTTTTACTAATTAATAATACTATTCTTAAAATCTTTTAAGCTATTATTTATCCGGAAATTATTAATATAAATCTAGCTATAATTTTGAAACTTATAATAACTATTTCAAGTCTTATAATTATAATAATTATACTTCGAAATTGTATTTTATATATACGAGACCCGAATATTACTTATAAAAACATATATTAGAGAAATAAGAGACTAAAAAGACTCGATTTAAAAATAGAAATATTTACTAATTTAGATCTCGAAACTTTTATAATTTTAATAAATACTTTAATAATACCTATATATAGTATATTACTAAAATAAAAAAAATAAAAATAATAAGAATAGTAAAAATAAACTAAAGAATAATACTTTTAAAGCCTTATTAGTAGAAATAAATAAAAGAGAGAAATATTATTTAGATTTTTATTTTATTTTTATTAAAAGCTTTCTAGCTATTTCTATTACTTCTATTTCTATTATTTTTATAACTAATATTCTTATAAATAACCTTATTTCCCTTTCTCTTATATACTAAATAATAGGCGAAAACTATATTTTAAAGCCTATTAAATAAATAGAAAATATCTAGATATTTATAATTAATAATATATTAAAATATAATATTTACTATTTTTATAGAATTATAATTAATACTAGAGTTTTTAGATTTTTAATTACTAGTTCTAACTAATTCCAAGCTTTATAATAGACTAATAATAGTATTAAACTTAATAAAACTACTAAAAAATAAATTAATATCTAGTTTAGTATTAAATCTATATTTTCTATTAAATTTATAATAATAAAAATACTAATTAGGTAAATATAATTCTATATTATATTTATAAAGATTTTATTTCTATTTAGCTTAGCTAATATAAATAAGCTAAGAGTTTATTTTAATAATTTTACTAATTATTTTATTATTTCTACTAAATATTTTATATTTATAATATTACGGTTATTATAATATATAGTACTAGTAGGAATTAGACTAGAGCTAGTAAGATATCTAGTATTTAAGAGAAGTATTTATAATTACCTAATAATTATATATAACTCTGAACTTAAACTAGTATATAGGCCCGTATATAGCTTATAATTATTTAGATCCGAAACTCTTTTGAGATTTTCTTTTCTCTTTAGCTTTAAATTATTAAAATAGAAATAGTCTAACTATATTTTTTAGGCTCTAGATCTTATACTTATAATATAATTTAAAGCTCTCTTATTTCTTAATCTTATAAAGGATTTAAATAATATTTACTTAATTAGTTTTTAATAAGTATAAATATAATATATTATAGCTATTTCTATACTAGTTAACTAATATTAGAATAAAAGAAAGCCCTAGAATAACTAGGCAAGAAAGCCCTAGACTAGTTAAGTAAGTAGATAGACTAATAATCTTATTACTAAATAAAGATCTATAAGAAAGTAAATTCCGGAATAATTAGGTAAGTTAGAAGAAGCTATAGTATAAGATACTACTAGTATATTACTAGAAAGTAAACTAGAGCCTTTTATTAAATCTCCTAAGGAGTTCAAATATCCTATTAATACTTATAGTAAGAGAAATATTCTTTTTTAGAGAGCTAAGAAAAAAAAGAAACTTGTCTTATTAAAGGCAAACTTCTAAGAATTATTTTATAATCCAGAAGCTTTATATAAGAAGATTATTAAGCTAATTCTGAAAACATATAATATTCTTACCTATAATAAGAATTATTATAATTAGCTAATAGAAACCAAGTAAGCCTTATAAAAGAATAAAGCTATTATTAAAAAGCTTATTATATAGCCTATAGAAATAACTAGTTCCTCTATTTCAGAAAATAGATATTTAGTTAAATTCTCTAATCTTTCTATTTTTAAAAATATAACTAAAAATAGTATTACCTTTAATAATTAGTTAGTTTAGATTAAGAATAAGCTCTATAATAATTCTAATATTTACTAGATAAAGAATCTTAAGATTATTTATATTTCCGGCCAAATAGATAGCTATATTCTTATACTAATCTTTCCTTACCTAAACTAGAATAATTAATATATATACGAGATTATTAGAGAACTATATACCTATCTAGAGAAGCTATATAGTAACCCGAATAAGAAATATAATACTTAGTAAGCCTTTAAGGAGCTATTTATAAAAAAGGGCCAGATTTTTTAGGAATTCTATATTCTGTTTCTAAAGTATATAATAGATAGAAATATTAATATATAGAACTTTAAGAATAACCTAAATAATAAGCTTATTTAGAAGCTTTAAGAAACTATAGCTATATATTATAATAACCCGGCTATTTATATTATAAAGTTTATATAATATTATATTATAAATAACTAGTAGATCCGAGCTTATTATAAAAAGAAAAACTAGGTATTTAAGAAAGCTAATAAAGATATAAATAAGCTAAGCTTAAGAAGTACTTCTTATATAAAGCCTGCTTCTAAGATCCTAGTAATAAATAAGCCTATTATTCTAAAGCCCGGATTCTTAGATCTCAAATATTATAATTATAATAAATTTAGTTATATATCTAGAAACTATCTAAAGCCTAAAACCAAATATACTAAATAAGTCTTAGTAGCCAAGCTAGTAGTACTTACTATAAATAAGCTATTTAAGAATATAAAATAAAGAAATAAGGACTCCTAAAAGAAGATTTCTTTTTAGAGTTATATTATATAAATATAATAGAAGTTAATTTGAGCTAGCTACTAGAAAGTAAAATATTTATATTTCTTTATATAATTAGTAATAATAGATTAGGTATTAAAACTTCTTCTTTTATTAATACTAGAATAAATAAATATACTTTTATTAATTTCAAGTTTATAAAAATAATTAAATAATTTCTAGATATTAAGCCTATTTAATTAATATTATTCTATAATATAAGAGAGTTTAATAATAAGTAGGCCATATTTATTATTTATTATATTAAGCTTATATTCTTAATTAATAAATAAAAGGTCCTAGTATTTATACTAGTTATAGGGCTAAGTAAATATAATATAATTTTGAAATAATAATAGTTTATAAATACTAGTATTCTAATTAATTATAAGAATAGATAATTAGCCTAGAAAGAAGAATTAGAATAAGGTCCTAATTATTATATATAAGAACTTAAAACCCGAGAAAAGTAACTAGTATTAAGAAAATATAAATAAAAGAAATAAAGCTATAGCTATAAATAAGTTCTAGAAACTCTAGCTTATAAAAAGGAAATTCCCTTATTCTTTTCTTAAACCGGGCTTAGAAAGCTATATATAGTAAAAGAATTAAGCTTAATACTATAAAGAAATACAAGTGGCCTTAGGAAATATAGAAGTTTCTTTTAAGCTAGAAATAGAAATATTAAAACTATATTATCTAAAGAAAAGCTATAAGATCTAGTCGAGGCCTATAGTTAATATTATAGGTATTTTACTAGCTATTTTCTAGATAAACCTATAGAAAAAAGAGAATTTTTTCTTTATAATATTATTTTTCGAGATTAATAAAGAGCTAGAGTTATAGTAAAAGAATAAGTTTATTCCGGGCAAGTAATAGCCAGAAAAAACAGAGCTATAATAGCTAGTAAGAGTCTTATTAAAAGAGTTTAAGAATTTCATAAATATTTTCTTAAAGAAAGTATTAAATATCTTATTTCTATATTAATTATATAATTATAAGATTTAGATTAATAATCTCAAAGGCCTAGAGAATCTAGGGTATTTCCTACTTTATTAATAATTAATTTATAAGCTATGGGAAATTAAGTATTTTCTTAAAAAGAACCTCTAATAGAGCTTTATTAAACTAAACTAGTCTTCTTTTATATTCCTGATTTTCTTTATAAAAAAGGCTAATAGAGCTCTCTAATTCTATATTAATTATTATAAGTTAAATAACTTAATATTAAAGAATTATTATTTTCTTTTTCTTATTTATAAGATTCTTATATAGCTAGCCTAAGCCAAGGTTTATATAAAGCTAGATATTTAATAAGTATTCTATTAGATTTAAATAGATCTAGAATTAGAAGAATTTATAATATTCTATATAAGATATAAAGCCTATAAATATAAAGTTTTTTTTGGAAAGCCTAACTAATAGCCTTATTATATATTAGAAATATATAAATATTTTTTTTTTAATTACTTTAATATCTTTTATATAGCTTATTTAGATAATATTCTAATTTACTCGAATAATCTCCTGAAATATAAAGACTATATATAAAAGATTCTTTAGTAATTATAGAATACTAGCCTCTAAGCAAATATTAAAAAATTAGAGTTTAAGATTACTTATATAAAATATCTAGGCTTTATTATCTTTACTAGAAGTATTAAAATAAATTCAGATAATTATTAAGAACTAATAATTACTAAAAATAGTTAAGAAAATATAAGGCTTTCTAGGTTTTTATAATTTTTATTAGTATTTTATTATAAAATATAGTTATATAGTAAAGCCCCTAATAGCTTTAATATATAAAAGAGTTCCGTTTAAATAAATAGATTAGTATTAAGAAGATTTTATAAAGCTAAAATAAGCTATATTCTTAATACTAATTTTATATTACTATAACCCGAACCTTTTTATTACAATTAAGATAAATATATTAAATAAAGTTATAGCTAGTATTTTATAATAAGATCTCTAGATAGAACTCTAGTATCTGGTAATATTCTTTTCTAAAACTATATAGCTAGTAAAGCTAAATTATAATATCTATAATAAAAAGATATTTATTATTATTCTCTTTTTAACTAAATAATAAGCAGAGCTAAAAGGCCTATAGAAAGTACTCTTTATAATTTACTCGAACTATTAAGCTCTCAAATACTTTATAACTATAAAGAAGCTTTTAGTAAAATAAGCTTACTAAATAAAATATCTTTTCTATTATTATTTCAAGCTTATATATTAGGTAGGCAAGTCAAATAAATAAGCAGATGCCCTAAATAAGAAGTATAAGAATATAATTACCTAGAATAAGATAATAATAGCCTATTAAACCCAAATTCTCCTCTTATAATACAAGATTAATAATAATCTTATATAGGATCTCTAGTTAGCCCTAATTAAGGCCTTTATAAGCCTAGCTTAGAAAGAAATCTAGTATAATAGTATCTAGCTAGTAAATAAGCTATTAAGTAAGAACTAAAAGTTACTAGAGCTAGAGAAACTATAGAATAAGGCAAGAAATAAGAAAAAAAGTATTTAGGTATTATAAGACGGCCTTTTCTTATAATATAGTAAACTATTTATACCTAATAATATAATAATACCTAAAATACTCTTATATACTATTCTTATTTAGAAGATATATATATAGCTTCTTATGAGATACCTAGAACAAGCCAAGCTTTAATAGCTTCTTTAGGCCTATTATTACTATCTAGACCAAAATACAAATATTAATTAATATAGAAATAATTATTATACTTACTAATAATTCTATATTCCCAGAGATAAGAAGCCAGAATTCTTATATCTATTACTAGTTCCTAACTACTTCTAATAATATATATTAGTAGATTTTAAAAAGTACCTAGAAAATAGAAATAAATATAATATAATAGTAATTTTTATTAATTGCCTAAGTAAATGTCCTATTATAATTCCTATTTGAGATATAGTTATAATTAAAGAAATAGCGCCTTTTTTTCTTACTTATATAGTTTATTAAGTTAGTATTCCGGAGACTATAGTATCTAATTAAGAGCTCTAGTTTATATTAGATTTCTGGAACAAGTTCTATAAGTATATTAGTATAAAGCTCAAGTTATTAATTACTAATTATCTCTAAACTAATAGCTAAATAAAGATTATTAATTAGTATTTTAACTAATAATTATATTTCTATATAAATTATTACTAGAATAATTAAAATAAATAGATAGTAATAATTAATTACTAGTAAGTAGCTTTAGTTTATAAAACTATAAACTAGTCTTTATTTCTTATAAAAAAGAACTATAAACCGCAAATCTTATTTAATTAGGAAACCCAAATATAATTAAATATCCCGAAAAAAGAACTAAATAGATAAGAAGTAAAGGCTCTAGTAATATGGCTCTATAAATTATAATAAAGAATATAAGAAAATATAATATAAGTATAAGAATATTATACTATTTAAGCTAATAAGTATTATAGATTAGTAAACTTCAGAATAAGAAACAAGATATAAATTATTATAAAATACTAGAAGAATAATTATCTAAGTTATAAGCTAGCCTACTAAATAGAAGAACTATATAAAATTCTAGAATAAATAAAGTATTTCTTTAAATTCAAATTATTAGAATTAATAAGAATATATCCGGTATTTTATATAGAAAAACTATATAAAGATCCAGGTAATTCCCTTTCCGAATAAGCAAATCCGAAGTCTCTACTATTAGAACTATAAAATAGAGAAACGAAATATAAAGTTTAAGAGATACTAGTAGTAAAGCTATTTTATAGAAAGCTTAAATATCGAGTTTATTAGAAAAAATAGAATCTAGATCCGAAATAATATCTTATATTCTTATTAAATAATAGTACCCTAGTTCTTGAGAGCTTTTATAATAAGAACCTCAAATAGCCAGAATTACCCTAAAATCTCTTCTATTAATTAGACTATATTAAAAATAATATATTACTAGAATTATATAATATAAACAGAAATTCTTATAAGTTATATATAAAAGGCCCTGGCCTTTAATATATAACCTATAACTTGAAAATTTAATAAGAACTTTTAAAGCTCGGGAATAAGCTTATTTTAAAGAAAAGAATAATATTATAATTATTATAATATATAATACTAGTAGAAATTAGACTAGAGCTAGTAAGGCATCTAATATCTAATATCTAAAAGAAATATCTAGTATCTAAATAAGATATCTATAGTTATCTAATAGTTATATATAACCCCGAGCTTAAACTAGTATATAGGCTCGTATATAGCTTGTAATTATTTAGATTCGAGACTTCTTTAAGATCTTCTTCTCTTTTTAGCTTTAAATTATTGAAATAGAAATAGTTTAACTATATCTTTTAGGCTCTAGATCTTATACTTATAATATATAATATAATATTTTAAATACTTTTTCCTATTTTAGAATATTATTCTATAAAGCTTTATTTCCGAATTCTTTATTTATAATTCTTGCTTTTTTATAGAAATCGAATTATAATATCTATATTACTATTTTAGTTATTTATTTATTAGTAAACTCCGAAATATACTAGAATAAACAGGCTATAATATTAATATAAAAGCCCTTAAATACTTTATAAAGTATTATAAGTAATACCAGAAATTCAAATAATTACTAGAATAATTCAAGTTTAACCTAAAAAATAATATTAGCTTTAACTATTCTATTATTATTAATATTTTCTATATTTCTAGTAAGCCTATATTTTATATTATTAATAAAAGCACTTAATATTAAGCCGGCTAATAGCTTTAAAATATTAGTATATTATATATTTGGGATATCCTAAAGTAATATTAGATTAATACCTATTTAGGTTCTCCTAATTAGATTATAATAAATACCGGAAAGTAGTTTATTAGTAAAGAGTTTACTTAGCTTATAAATATTATAGGAATTAAAATTAAAATCGTTTTTATAAAAGCTTATAATTTCGTCGGAATTATAAAATATTACTATAATTCGATTTAATATATTTATTTTATTATTATAGCCAAAATTAATAAAATTAATAAAAATACTATATTCTAAATAGCTTTTAAAGCTATTAATAATTCTACTAAACCTAATAATATTATTTTAACTCTTTTAATTTATAGTACTTTATTTCAAATAACTAAATATAATATCTTATTACTAATTATATTATAGTAATTAGTAGTATTTAAAAAGATAATAGTAGAAATTTAGAAGCTTTAAGCTAGATATTAAATTACAAATATTCTAAATACCCGAAATAGTTTTAATATTATTAATATTTATAAACTTTTCTTGAATTCGAATATTCTTATATAATATAAAGGAAATACTAGTTAATCTAATAATTAGAATAAATTATATAAGCTAATAGCCATTAATAGAAAAAACTATATACTAGCTTTATTATATAGTAATACTATCTTTTATTTACTTTCTATAAAGCTCTTTTATATAGGAAATATTAAAATTATTACTAATAGCCCCGAATTTAAAACTATTTCTAAACTTTATAATAAAACTAAAAGTAATATAAATATAATTTCTTTTACTATTTCCGCTATTTTATTAAAGTATAATAAAGAATACTCTTATAAGAACCCGGATTTTATAGTATTCCTATAAGATAATAACCTATATAAGAACTTCTATTAAGTTAAAGTTATTAGCCTTTTAGAAAAAGATATATTTGAGATTACTTTTAGATTTCAGATACTAAAAGAAATATATATTTTTAATTTCTGGTTTATTAATAAAATTAAGAATAAGAATATAAAAAGAAAGTTTAAGAAATTGAGACTAACTATTTAAGCTAATAATAATAATAAAAAATATATAGTATTACTATTATTATAATAAATACTATAGAGTTATATTTATATAATATCTTATAAGCTTATATCTAATTAATAATTTTACTTAATTATAATTTTTATATTAATTTATTTTATAAGCTTATTAGAGAACTAAATCTAAAGAATAATTCGGTTCTAAAGATTATAAAACTATTATATAATATATTAGAAGCTAGAAATTACTAGTTTAAAACTTACTATTTCTATTATATTAATAAGCTTTTTATAGAATAGTTAACTTATAATTCTTCGGAATTATTAGCCTTTAAATTAATAATACTCTATTTATTAGAACTAATAATTTTATAAAAACGAAATAACTAAAGCTATAAAAAACTAAGTTTTTAGCTAAGAAATATAAATTTCTTACTTTTAATTATAATTTCAAGTTTAATAGAAATATTATTTATATAAATACTACTAGAATTACTCTTATATAAGAATACTAATATAAAAACCTCTAAACTATTTCTATAAAAAATACTATTACTATAAGTAATAAAAGTACTATTTATTAAAATCTTTTTATTAAGAACTAATATATTACTTAATATACTAGAGAAATATATATTATATTAGTCTATTAACCAGAAGCTTTATATAACCTATTAATTACTATTTAAACTATTAAATCTTTAGAAACTAATATAAAAGTATTTAATAAGTATATTTAATAATAAATTAAAAATATTACTAGAGAACTAAGATTTATAAAGCTAGTAAAAAAGTTCTTATATTTAATTATTTTTATAAATACTTTATTTATAAATAATAGAGATCTCTTTTCCTAAATCGAATATATTCTAATTCTAGTAAATAAAACTAGATATACTAATATTATTTACTAGTTCTCTACTAAATATAAGAGAGTTACTAGAAGTATTCTAGCTTTAGAATTCTATAATATAGCTTATAGCTTTAATATAAATACTTTAGCTAAATCTATAATTAATAAAATACTAGAAATAAAACTACTATTAATAGTTTATATAAATTCGAAATTATTATATATATACTTTATTAAATTAGAAAGTACTCGAAAAAAGCAACTAATAATTAATATAATATATCTTTACTAAATATATAAATAACGAGAGATTATAAAAGTTAAATAAATTAAAAGAAAATTGAATTCTGCTAATTTTATAATAAAATTAAAGCTAATAAATACCCTTAAATATCTAATTAATACAAGTACTATATAATTAGATATAGAGAAATAAGTCGAGTATAAATAGAATAGAAAATAGATATATAAAATAAGAAAATATTATAGAAAGAAAAGTTATATATAAAAGGCTATAGCCTTTAGTATATAACTAAAACCTTAGAAGTAATATAGATATATAAAGTATTTGGGAAATCTAGTACTAGACCGGATTAGGGAATTTGTATATAATTAGAAGAAAGTACTATTTTTTATATTTTTTAAAGAGGTTCTAATATTAGTATAGCTATAATTATTAATAGTTATATAATATAGTTATATAATATAAAAATAATTAGAAGTAATAAAATATAAGTAATAAGTAATAATTATATAACCTTATATTATATAAGTAACTCAACTAGTAGCTAGTTTCTATTAGGCTTAGTAAATTTAGGAATTATATATTAATACTATAATACTATAATTCTTATTTCTAAAAAATAATAACTTTATTAACTTATATAAATAATATTCTATAAATATATAATAGTATTATATATTACTAGTAAACTAATAATAGCTTAAAATAAAAGATTTGAAATAAAATTAATTATTAAAGAAATATTTTATAAGAAAAAAAAAGCTTATTTTTATAGCTATAAGAATTAAAAATAATTTAAATCTATTTATTTAATAAAAATATAATAAAGAGCTAATAGAATAATAAAAAAAAAGAAAAAGAAAAAAGAAAAAGAAAAAGAATTAAAAAAAAATAAAAGAGAAATATATTTCTATTATAAGATTTATAAAATCGAAATAGTAAAGATATAATAATAAAATCTAATATAATACCTATATTAAAATCTATAAAACCGGATATAATTTGTTTTATTTATTAGAAAAAGAATTATTATATAAAAATTATAATATAAAATAATAGAATTATAGGATATTTAAACTCTTAATACTTTTTAAAATATAATTTAGTAGCTTGAGTTTACTATAAGGCCTTATAGTTCCAGGCTATATATTTTAAACAGATTTCAAAAAATATTATAAGATATTTATAAGATATAAAATATTCTTAAAAATAAATAATATTACTAGTAAAGTAATTATAATACTTAAATATAAAATAAGTAATTATTATAAGGCTTTTTAATAAAATATTTCTTATAAATATAAAAAAGAAGCCCTAAAAGAATATAGTATTACTAGCTTCTACTTTCTAGTACATTTTTAAAATAATAGCCTAGAATTATAAAATAATTTAGTAATTAAATATATTAAAAAAAAAGATATAAAAATATTATAAAATATAAATATCTTATAATTCTATTATTTTATATTATGATTTTTGTATTATTACTTATTTAAATTAAAAGAAATCGATTTACTATAACTATAATAAGTCTAATTATAAAATATATAAATATTTAAAACTAAAAAAGCCGAGAAATAAAGATATTCTATAATAATTATATTTATTTATATTATAGAAAGTAAAGCTTCTAGAATAAGAATAATAATTAAGATTACTATTAAAATAAGAAAAAATAAATATAGAATTAGAATTAGAATATTAATTAATTTAAATATAGAAGCCAATTATATAAAAAAGAAACTAGTTTTAAATATAGGAATTCTATTAATATTAAAAGTAATTTCTTTAATTTTACTAGAAGAACCAGAATTCATTTATATAAAAATTATATTTTTAGTATTATTATTAAAAATATATTAGAGAATTAAAAAAAGACTAATATATATTTTATTTTATATTATATAATTTTAATCTAAATTATATTAATATAATATTTGGATTCTTATAATTTTATTAAATTAATTCTTTAATTTCTTTTAGAAAAGTAATATAAAAATACTAAATATTAGAAATTTTATTAAAATAGTAAAATATAAAATATAATTTTTTTATTAATTATCTATTTTATAATAGATAGCTAAAGAATTACTATTATTATTATAAATGAAATAGCTATATTTTCCAGGAAGTATTAGAACTTTCTTTAAATATTTTCTATAAAGGCTATAAATATATTATTTAATTATTATATAATAAAATATTATATAAATCTAGAACTAGAATTCTAATTATTATATAGTTTTATATATATTTTATTAAAAAAAAAGCTTAAAGTTCTTTGGAAATATCTTAATATTAGCTTAAAAAAGAAATAAATTTATTATTTTATTAGCTTAGCTAATATTTCAATTATATTTATTTAAAAAAAAACGGCCTATATTTATATATTAATTACCGGAATCTAAATAGAATTATTATTAAGAATTAAATACTACTATTATTTACTAGTAAAATAATAAATAAGCTTTATAAAATAAATATATATATATAAAGCTAGATTTGAAAAATACTTATTATTAATTATAAATATAAGAAAATAATAAATAAAAAATAATATTTCGAATATATTATAAATATTTTAAATATTATATTATATTCTTTAAATTCTTTAATATTCTAATAATATTTCAAATATATATTAATTATATATTAATAGGCTTTATATAATATATATATTTCGGATCGCACGTGACTTAAAGGCAATATAATAAACCTTAAATATTATAACTAATTATTATTTATATTATAAGTATTAGGCTTATAAATTACTAATTATATATATATTATTAGGGCCTCTTATTTAGAGAAGGCTTCCCTAAATCTTATAGAAGAGATAGAGATTAGTTCTATACTAAATTTAATATTATAGTTTTATAATTTACTAATTTATTCTATTATCTTATTACTATTATAATTCCCAGATATCCGATATCTAAAATATCTGGCCAGATACTAGATATCTCCTAAATATATATAATATAGCTACCTTATTAAGAAAGTATATTTGAAATATACTAGAGATATTTAAAAGACTAAGTTTCTTTAAGACTAGTATATTATAAAATATATATATTTCTTTATAACCTCTTATATTCTAGTTTTCTCTTTTTTAGCTTTAAATCGTTTTTATAAAAGATCTTCTATCTTGCTTTCTAAGCCCTAAATACTATACTCGTAATAATTATTTACTAATAAATACTTTATAAGCTAATCTTTCTATCTTTAAAGGAAATAGTTTAATAAGTAATTTTATTTCGAAATCTATAAAATATATAATTCCTTACTAAAGCTATTTCTATAAAGGAAATTAACTAGATTAATCCCGATATAAGTAATAGTAAAAGCTTATCTAATACTTTTAATAAGGCCCCTTAAGAGCCTCTAAAAGCCAGTAATAATAACAGAAATAATTCTAGTAATAATTAAAATATCGAGATTAATACCCGAATTATTATTATTTAAGTTATAAAATAGGGCTTATATACTAAAATTAAAATATTCTAATAAAAGCAAGAATTAGTAAATATAATTAACTAATATATCCTATAATTAGAATAATATAAAGATATCTTTAGGAATATCTTATAATTTACTATATTTTATAAAAACTTTATTTATAAATCTATTTTTTTTTTAATAATTCTTATTAGAAAACTTTCTAAAATAGAATTAGAACTTATTTCTTTTTCTAATATAATAAGCTTTAAAAGTAATCTCGATACTATTTATTAGAAGCTATTATATAATATCTTAAAGATATATTTAAACTAAAAGAAGCTTTTTAAAGTCCGAATACCTGATTTATATTATAGAAAGTTCTTTAAGAAATAGAGAATATTTATATTCTCTTAAAAAGTAATTTTTAGGATCTAATTTTAGATTTATAATAAATATTCTTCTAAAGTTAATTTTATTATAAGTATTTTTAGGAACAAATCTTATAATATTTAAGAGACTATAATAAAGTAAAGCCTACTATTATATAAAGTTTATTAAAAGCAATTTAAGGCCTATTTGGCTAATATATTCTAAATATCTTAAACCCGTTAATAAAACGCTTTTAAGGAACTCTAAAATCTTTATTAGAAAGATAGTAAAATAATTACTAAATTATATATTTAAATAATTAGTTTCGAAATTAATTAGAACCTATATCCTAAAAGAAACTAGATCCGGACTCTTAATACTATTCTATTTAACTATAAGATTTATTAAATACTTATATTTATTCTTTTAGGAAATAAGATAATATCTATTTCTAAATAGCTTAAAAAAGCTTAGAAAGCAGAATATATTACTTATTTTAAATTAAGAAAAGCAAAAATAGGAAAATCTAATAAAAATAACTCTATTCCTAAAAACTTTAACTTAGTAAATTCTAATTTATAAAGCTATTAAAAAAGAAAGAATAAGTTCCGAAAATTATATAAGAAATCCTTAAGTAGTATTTTAGTTCTTTTAAGGCCTTAATAAAATACTAGTTCTATTTTAGATATAGTTTATTAGACTTATAAATAGAAAAGATACTTTCTAGGAAATATGAAATATTTCAAATATATTAAATAAGCTTAATAGAACTCTAATAAAACTAAAACCATAAAAGAATTAAGGTATTTATAAAAGCAGATTAATACTATTATTATAGAAGAGTACTTTAGAGGAAATTCTCTTAAAAAATAGAGAAAAGAAAAAACTAAATCTTAAATATTAATAATTTTAGCTATAATAAAAAAGATATATTACTTTATATCACTATTTAAATAAGATTAATATAGCCAGAAATAGATATCTTAAAGATATATAGTAGATTCAGTAATACCGGATTAGATTATAATTTCCTTAATAATAATTAGGCTTAAAATTAGGGCTTTATTACTTTAGTTAAATATAACTAAGAATTTGTAACCTTTTATAGAAACCGATTTAAGATCTATTAAGTTTATAATCTTAAAGTATTTATTATAAATAATTATAATAAGATATATTCTTTTAAGCTCCGGTTCTATAAATATAAGAATATTAGCTTTTATAGCTTTATTTTTAGTATAGAATTTTATAAAGTAATTCTTATATAATATATAAATTATATTAAGAAATAATAAATATATATATTTATATAGCCTAATAATATTAAGATCCTAATACTAAAAGAATTTAATAAAGAGCTTAACTAATATCCTAAGCTAATATCTCAAGTTTTATTCTTAATTAAAGATAAATATAACTATTCTAGATAATAGGCTTTATATATTTATAATAATTATTAGATTTCTATTTTATTATATATTTCTAGTAATACTAAACAGGAGTTTTTAATATAGTAAATTAATATCTTTCGAAAAGGGGCTTTAGAAATACTTATTTATTTCCGAAATAATAAATATAAAAATTTCTTAGAGGTTTTTAATTCTAATAAAGTTTTAGAATTTCTTAATCTTAGTAATATTAAATATTTCATTAATATAAATAGTATAGTTCTATATAAACTTTTATATAATTTATTAGAAACTTAACTAGAAATATTATATTTATATTTATAAGATATGTTTTATAAATATTAGATAAGGTCTAGTAAAAGCCTAATAAAAATACTTATTCTTTTTATTTTTAAGAAAAATAAAGGGCTATATTTTTATATTAATTATTATAGACTTAATTAAGTTATAATTAAGAATTAGTATTTGCTTTCTCTTATTAATAAAACTCTTAATTAATTCCGAAAAACCAAGATCTTTATAAAGTTAGATCTTAAAAATATATATTATTAAATATCTTATAATATCTTTTAGGCTAATTAATATACTAATTATATTTTAAATATATATTAATATTATATTTATAGAACTTCTAAATTATTTTATAGTTATTTATTTAAATAATATTCTTATTTACTTCCGAAATAAAGATAAATACTATAATTATATTTACTAAATATTTACTAGGCTATATAAAAATAACCTATTTTATAAACTTAGTAAATATGAATTTAATATTAAGGAAATCGAATTCTTAAACTTTCTTATTAGAATAAAAGATATTTATATGAATTCTAAACGGGTTTATAATATTATTAAATAGCTAGAACTAAAATTATTCTATAATATTTAAGTATTTCTTAGATTTACTAATTTCTATTATAGATTTATCTACTATTATTTTCAGGTAACTATAGGCTTAATAGATCTTTTAAAAGAAATAGAAAAGGGCCGGAAATCCGGGTTCTTTATATAAATAAATAAAGTAGCTAAATATTATAATTCCCAGATACCCGGTATCTGAGATGCCTTGCCAGATGCCAGATATTTCTTAGATATATGTAATGCGGCCGCCTTACTAGGGAAATATACTTGAAATATACTAGAGATATTTAGAAAGCTAAGCCCCTTCGGGACTAGTATACTATGAGGTATATATATTCTCTTATAGCCTCCTATATTCTAGTTTTCTCTTTCTTAGCTTTGAATTATTTTTATAAAAAACCTTTTATCTTGCTTTCTAAGCCCTAAATATTATACCCATAATAGTATTTAAAGCTTTTTCTCTTTAATTCTATAGAGAAATTTAAATAAACTAATTTAGAACTATTAGAAATATAGGCACTACTAAGATAATAGAATCTCAGAAATACAAGTAATAGACTCTAGAATAATAAAAGTAAAAAGCTTTAGAATCCTTAGAGAAATCAGGTATTTATATCTTTATAAATATATACTAGTAATATATTAGAAATTCTTCCCTAAAAACCCGAAAATCAAAGAATCTTAAATAAAGGCTATTCTTTAATTAAGTCCTAGAGTAATAGATATCTATAGGCTAGTAACCTGATTACTACCCTCAAGCCTTATCCTATAACCTTATAGGCCCTATATATATACCGGTAATAAGACTACTAGAAAGAATATAATAGAGGAAAAATATAATAGAATAATTTCCTAGAATATTATATAACTAGGAACTATATTAACTTTTACTAAGGCTTCTAGTAAAGCTCTTACTAGTTCAGGTTATCCCGTTAGTAGCCCTTTCTAAACCAAATATTCTATTAGTATTCCTAAAGAATTTATAGATAAGTCTATAGAAATAGAACCCTTTGCTTTTATTATAAAGCTTCTAGAAACCGAAAACTATATTATTACTAGAAAGTTATATAAATAGGCCAAGGAATCTAATATCTTATTCTCAGATATTAATATTATTATAAAAAGCTATTAGGAGAATATCTAAAGAGCTATTTTATATAAGAATACTTATAGTTATAATAAAGCTATTTTCGAGAATACTAAGCTCTATAATACTAAGCTTAAGGATAATATTAAATATTATATAGCTATAGTAAATTAGCTTATAGTAGCTTTAATTACTTCTATTTTAGCTACTTTAGCTATTTCGAACCTCTCTTAAAAGAATTCTGAATTATCTCTTATTTATTTCTATTTAGGATTCCCTATATCTTATATTTCCTTTAGAGATATTAGAATTACTAAGCTTCTAGATCTAATTCTCTTTACTAGAGATTATATTATCTTTAATAACTAGCTAGTTTAGATTAAGAATAAGCTATAAGAAAATACTAATTTATATTTCTTAGAAAATCTCAAAATTATTTATATTTCTAGTAAACTTATTAGTAATACTCTTGCCTTAACTAACTTTTATATAAATAAAGATAATCCGAATTAGTACTATTAGCTCTCAGAATTCTATTCTTATCTAAAGAAGCTATATTCTAACTTTAATAAGATATAAAATACTTGCTATAACTTTAGTAAGCTTTAAATATATTCTAATTAAGTATTTTAGGAGTTCTATATTCTTTTCTTATAATTATTTATAAAAGATAGTATTAGTTTTTAAAATATTAAGTATAAACTAAATAAGAAGCTCTTACTAAAGCTCTAGAAATTAGTATATATATACTATAATAATTCTTCTATTAATACTACTTGCTTTACTTAATATTATATTACTAATAATTAGTAAATTAAGGCTATATATAAGAAGACTAAGAAATATAAAAAGGCAAGAGCTATTCTAGTTAAGTTTATTTCTAGTATTATATTCCTATATATTCCTAAGAAATATATTTCTAAAAAAGAGTCCAAGAAGCCTATATTAACTACTTTTATTAAGTATATATTTCCTTATAAGTATAAGTAATATCTTATAAAAACTAAGGATTTCTTAATTATTAAGTATTTTAATTATAATAAGTTTAGTTATTATATTAGATATTATCCGCTCTTATATAATAAAGAAACTAAGATAGCTTTTTCTAGAATTAAGCCGGGCTTAGTTCTTATTTTACTAAAATATATTATTCTAGTAAAGTATTTAGAGAATTCGAGCTCTAATTCTGGTATAGAACCGGAAAATAAATATTATAAGAGGGAAACTATAATAAGACAAAAACCTATATAAAGTATACTAGAGTATAAAACGTGACTTAATAGTAAAATAATAAATTAAAAGTATAAATAGTAAAGTATAAATAGTATATAGTATATAAAAGCTTAATTAATTAAATACTTATAAAGAATTATTCTCTAAGTCTATAGAAAAACTAGCTTTCTTATATAATTTCTGCAAGTTATATATAAAAGGCTATGGCCTTTACTATATAACCTAAATTTCAAAACTACTAAAATAATATGATTTTTAATAAGTATAGTCTGCTATATTATATCCGATCCCCTATTTATTCGTACTTGTTTCCTAAGTACTAAAAATAATAGAAAAATCCTATCTAAAGTCCGAAATAATAAAATATTTAGGATTCTCCTTTATTAGTTAATCTAATTTCTTTTCTATATACCTAAAATAAGACTTATTATCCTTAAATAGTCTTATTTCATATTCCCGAACTTGCTTAAAGATAATCCGAATCCGTTTAGCTATATTCTCATACTAAATCCAATATAGTTCTTTATATTAATTAGTATTTGCCTTTAATTATTATTTAATTTCTGCCTTTACTATAGGGTATTAAGGAGGCTTATTATAGCAAATTATATTATAAATCATATTAATATACTCTAAATAAATAACTTCTTTAAATTTCGTATTATTTATAATATTTTTGAATTAATTTTTAGTAAGAGGGAAAAGCTTTAGATAAGAGGCTTTAATAATTTTATAAAAGACTTTATTTTTATATATTTTATTCTTAATAGTAACTAGACTTATTAGAACTATAATAAAAGGCTTATTAAGTAGCAAATTATTATTGAGCTATTTTTTGACTTATATATTATTTAAGAATTAATACTTTCCTATAATTCTAGACTTATAAATTACCTAGCTAAAGGCATTTATTTATCTAGTTAAATAAACTATACTCGAAGTCTTTTCTTCTATTACCTTTAGTAAATACTCGCCTATTTCCTTAGCTATTTCTGGCTTAAATTTATTAGAAATAAAGAAGTAATTAACGTTTTTAAAAAACTTCTTACTAAAGGTAATAGCCTTCTTATAATTTATAAGGAAAATATAGCTAATATTCTAATGCTTTTTACTAAGGCAAAATTCGCTATTTAAAGCTTTAGTAATAGCCAGATCTTTAGTATTGCCTTTATACTAATTATAATTAATATTTCTAGGAATAAAGTATTAGGCTAGCTAAAAATAAGTAACTAGGTAAATAAGATACTTACTTAATGCCTTATAAAATCTAAGCCATATTAATAGATCTACTATTAAAAGTTAAGAGGCTAAGGTAAAGTAGCTATTACTAAGATCTCTATATATTAATATATTATCTTTTCGGAAATAGAATTATAATTTTTTTATTTTTTTTATTAAGAGCTCTCGAATATTAAGCTTCTTAATATACTTTAGGTAATTCTTTTTATAAATATAGCTATTAGTATTCAGATTAGTAATACTAGACTTAGGAATAAGAACTATAATATTAAATTAAAGCTATAGATTAGGGGGGAATTAATCGGAAATATAGTACTTATATTTATATTTCTTAATTTCCTAGTTCTTAAAAAAGAAATCCCGTATTTTCTTATTTACCCAAGTAACGGAAATATGCTTTTTGCCTTTAGTAACTTTATAAATCTTAGTAACTAGCTTTAGAGTATCCTTAATTTCTTATATATTAATAAAGAAAGTATTAGTAAGTTATTAAGTATATATTATATAAGGAGCTTTAAGAAATCTATTATTAATCCTATAGTATTCTCGCTTATAAATAGGTCCCATAATACTACTATATACTTTTTTAAAAATATATTTATCTTATTAAGCAAGTATTAATTTCTATTTAGCTAGTATCTTGCAAATATACTAAATGCCTTTATTAAGTTCTCTAGACTTAATATCCTTAGTTTTCCGCTTCTTGGTTCTAGATATAATTATGGGAGTCTTCCTAAATAATATCTTTTTCTTTAAAATAAAGGATTTCTCCTTACTTTCTTCTAGTTTACTAATCTTATATTTGGTTTAGTACTTAGATCTTTGCTATTTATTAGGAGTCTTAGGCTTAGCTTACTCTCTATTCTTGCCAGGTTCTTCTTATCTAGTTATACTAGTTCTGCTAGCTTTACTAGCAATTTTCTTACTAGGCTCTATTAAATTAGCTTTATTTTTCTTAGCTAGATCCGGTTAAGTTAAAGCTAAAATCATAATAAGGGCCTATTTTTTAGGCTTATCTCGGAAAGCAGGAAAAGGCTTATTATTATAAATTCCCTTAATTAGGATTCCGGAAATATTAAAAGTATACTATCCTGCCTTAAGATTATTAGCTAATAGTAGCTTAAACTCTAATTTTCCATATTCCGAAATAGCTTTAGTATACTTGAGTATCTTAGTAATATCTAATTTAATAAATATACTAGTATTCTAATACTTCTTATCCTTAATATACTCTAATATAGCTTTATTAATTAACTAAATAGCTTTATATACTAAAGCTTTTATCTTAAAAAGAAAATATAACTTCTTATAGATATTTTTACTAAGGTTATTATAGATATTATTAATATATTAGCTAAAGGCTTTACTATATAGTATAACTTTATTTTAATTCTTAATATTAAGACTATTTACTATAGTCTTAATCTTATTAAGCTTCTCTTATTTATCTTTAGAAATGCTTTTAATAATATTCTCGAATTCCCTATTATTAGCTTAGTAATTCCTTAGCTCTTCTTTAATTAATTCTAGTTTAGTTCCGTTTCTAATAAAGGTTTTCTATTTTAAGAGCTTATTATATATACCGCTTAGCTTATCTAAGATATTTATATTAAATTCGGTAATTATAATTATCTTTTCTAGTATTAGTAAGCCTTTTATAATTACCCAAGCTCCTTTAATACTCTAAACTTTAATACTATTAATCTATAGGCTTTTAATAATACTATGACTTATAAGAACTAGCTATTACGTTTTACTAATTTAAGGAATCTATTTTTTGGCTATTTTATTATTCTTAATAAGTTATAAAGATATTATTAGTATAATAGTTATAAGTTATAGAATTAAAGGTTCTCGAGATTACGAGAATTTCTTTTAAGTATATTCTAAAATAAAGAATAAATTAGAATAGACTTGAATTATATAAAGATATTATATATATTTAAGTTTTTCTTTTTTCCTAGTAAGAAAATAAAACTAAAATAGTAATATATATAATAAGGAAAGTAAATATAATAATTAGATATATTTCAAGTAATATAATTACGAATTAGAAATAATTATAGAAAATAAAATATGGAATTAGGCTTTTATTATAGAAAAAAATATAAATATATATATTTAAGGAAATATAATTAAGGAAATAATTAAAGCAGATTAAACTAAATAGTAATAATAAAGAAATAAGAAAGTAATATAATAGAAATATAGATATAGTAATAGTATCTAAAGTATTAGAATATAGAAGAAAATAACGAAAATTTTATAATATAAATATGCCTTAATTCCCTATTTATTTAGAAATATTCCTATTAACTTCAAAAATAATATAAAAGAAGAGAAATAATATAGGAAATATATAAAAGATAAGATATATAAGTATACTAAAAATATTAGGAAAATATAAAGTAAGTATTAATAGAAAAGAAATTAGAATAATAGAATTAAGAAATAATATAGAATAAGGTATTACTTTTTCTAAAACTAATTTATATCTTTTCCAAAAGCTAATTATATTTATTTAGTATTTATTAAAGTTAACTTTATATAATATAAAACTATTTAGTTAGTTAGGACTTTAAAGTAGTATCTATATTTATAAAAGTAATATTAAAAATATTAGGGTATATAAAAAAAAAAAACTATAAGATAATATAAATAGGATTTATAGTATTATTATTGAGTTTGAAATAGTTAATATTAAAATTAATATAGAATATAGAAAGATTAGGTATTTCGAATTAGTATTAAGAATATAGGAATTATTTAGATAATATTTAATAATAAGAAATAAATTAATAGTAAGAATTAGTAAATTATACTAGCTTTTTAAAAAAGTAACTAGTTTCTAGTAATGAAATAGTATTATAATTAGAAAAAGAATTCTATATAGGAGAAGTTCTTTATAGAAGTAAGAATATATAATATACTAACTAAACCTTAATATATACTTTTAAAGTAGTTATAATATGTGCCTTAAGTATAGTTATAATTATATTAAAAAAGAAATAGGTTTTCTAGTATAAAATAGGTTTTAAATAAGTAGATCTAGTTTATTTAATATCTAAAAGATTTCTAGAATTATATATTATTAAGTATTTTCGGAAATAACTTTTGGGTTTAATAAGATTTCTCTTTCTTATTATAGGGCTTCTAATTTAGCTATTTCGTCTATATATAATTCCTAATTAGGAAGTTTATTTAGATATTATAAGGAAACTTATAATAGTAATTTAAGTTAAAATCGAGATCTATAAATATTATAATTAAGCTTTAGACTAGTATAAGTTATAAGAATAGCTAGTTAAAAAGATAAGTAAAGCTTTTAAAAGACTTCTAATTTAATAAGATATATATAAAAGACTTTCTTTCTTTTTCTCTTTTTTTCTTAATTTCAAATATAGTTATTATCCGTTATTATAGTTTGAAGTCAAGAATCTATAAGGTAATCTTTTAATTCCCTATTTAATTTTATACTAAAAAGGATTTTTTATATTTAATTCCTAAGATCTAGTAATAAAATCTCATATATTAAGAATACTATCTAGTAATAATAATTAGATAATAGTAGGAAATAAGTAATAGTAAAGCTTATCTAATTTCCGGAATAATAATTTAATAATAATATTCTCTAAAGATTATAAATAATAGTTAGAAGAAAAAATTAAAAGATATATAAAGAATTAAAAGTAATAAGCTCTATTTCAGGTTAAGAAAAGCTCCTATTATTAAATGCTTTCTCCTAATCCTTTATAAAAGAAACGTATTTTACTCTTTCTAATTCTAGTAATTCTAATATATATATAATAATACTAGTAGCTTTTTTAATTTCCTAAATACTATTTTATTTATAGTATTTTATAATAGCTTCTTTTTCTAGTTCTATATCTATCTTAAAATATTTATTTATAGGTATATATTTATTATTAACTTTATTTTTAGGAAAGTACTAGAATTTATTTCTTTTAATAAACTACTTAAGTTAATTTCTAGTATATGTTTTTTAAAGTATAATACTATTAAGTTCTTCTAATATATAATATTCTTTTAGTTAATTTATATATCTTATTTTATATAGGCTAAGCTAGTAATATAATAGTTTTATATTTCTTAACTTGTCTTAATTTATTAATTTAATATTATATATAAGAACTAGATCTTTCTCGGAAATGGGTTTTAAATAAATCTAGTAAGTAATATTAAATTACTTCTTTCTTTTTTAGTATTATTTATTCTTTTTTATTCTGGCTTCTTTAATATCTTTATCTCTTATTTATATTTATTTTATATATATTTCCAGAAATATTTCTTTATTATAAACTTTGTCTTATTTAAGTATTCTCTAGGTTAGAAAGCGTATTTCTATAAGTAGTACTACTTCTCTACTATAGACTATATAAAAAGAGGTAAATCTAGTTAGTTTATATATATAGTAATTTAGTTAGTAAATAAAATATATAATAGTAAATTTATCTAAGGCTTCTTTCTATCTATTATAAGTATTATAAATACTTAAATAATTAGTTAATATTCTCTTTTAATTATACTATTTTCTTTGGAATTATAGGCCAAAATAATAATTCTATTAATTCCTAGCTTATTAAGTTCCTGAATTATTATTTCTTTAAATTCCGATTTATTATTTATCTTAAGCTACCTAAATAAATTATACTTATAAATAATTTCTTCCTAAATAAACTTAGTAATCTTCTTACTAGTTAAGTTCTTTAAAGATCTAGCTTTAACCTATCCTAAGAAGTTATTTCTAGTAATAACTAGTAAGTTATATTTTTTATAGTCTAATAGTTTAACTATATTAATTCTAAGGTAATAGAAAAGAAATATAGCTTTTATTAAATATAGAGCTTTTTCTTGTTTTCTTTTACTCTTATACTAATAGATCTTATAAGTATTAATATATTTCCGTATATAGTTATAGTAACCTTTCTAGTAATAATAGCTAGCTACTAAATAAAAGATACTTTTCCTTCTTATATATCTAATCTTATTATATAGTTCTTTAATAATAATTTCCCTTTATTTTTAATTATTAATAATAAGCTAAGGCAGATATACTTTAGATATAATTCTTTATAGTAACTAATCTCTTATACTATAATTTAAAGCTTTTTTATTTAACTTTTAAAACTTAATTCTAGATATTTCTTCTAGTCTAGAAAGTATTATAAGGTATTATATAATAGTCTAGTATTATTCGGAATAGCTATTATCCAAGAGATCTAATAAAATAGTTAAGTTATTAAATAAAGTATAGGAATTAGTATTATTATTTACTATTTTACTAGAGATTATATATAAAAGGCTGCGGCTTTTACTATATAACTTCCGGATTTTATTCTTTTTTAATATTACTAATTTGCTTCTAGATATAGTAAGGCTTTAATTATTAATCTCTAGTAACTAAATACTATTATCCAAATATCTAATAAATAACTTTAAAGTCGGATTTCTTAAAATAATATTATATAACCAAACCAGAACCGCTTCTTTTAACTAAACTTTCTATCTAATAGGTACTATTCTAATAATATTAAGCTTTATTACTAATTATTTATTAATATCCTTATTATCTTTAGTATTACTTTCTTACTATAGATATCTTAATAATCTATTAGTAATAATATATTTAGTTTCTTTAATATACTTAACTTTAAAATTAAATAATTGAATTTATACTAGCTAGTAAGTAACTAGAGCTCTAGGAAAATCCGTAGCTACTTTATTTAGCTATATAATAAGTATATTAGTATCTAGTTTAAGAATAAAGTAAACTTCATATAGCCAGAATTATACTTTTTATAAATACTTTACTAGTTCTTAGTATTCTCTTTTAGTAATATTATATTTCTATTTAGTATTATTCCAGATTCCAGACTTATACTATATAACTTTCTTTTTCTCTTTATTATTATATTAACTAAGAGTTCCGCCCTATCTATTTAGGCTAGTATTTACTACTAATATAATTATTCCCTAATCTTCTAATAAATTATAATATAACTTATAAAGTATTAGAATAATAGTAAGCTTTTCTTAAAGAATTTATATAGCTAGTACTTATTTATTACTCTAGTCCTATATTATATCTTTCCTTATTAAGTAATAAATGGGTTTAATAATAATTATAAAGCCTTTAATCCAAATATAATAGTAAATAATAATTCTAATAAATGCCTTATTTTTAGTTATATTATTATAATATTCCTATCTTAATATTTTAGTAATTCCTGAGCTTAAAAGGCTTTTTCCAAGTATTCTATAAATAAAACTAATAATAACTATACTATTATAATAGAATTGCGATTTTTCTCTAATACTAGCTCTGGCTTATTTAATTCTATTTAAGGTTATATCTAGGTTTTAAAGATATTCAAATATAAAATACCGAATTTCAGGTAAAATAAGCTACCTATTATAATTTATATAAGGTCTCTTAACTCTAATATTATTAATAAATAATATAGCGATTTTAGGAAACAGATTCTCTAGAATAATTATAATAATTTATATAAACTATATAACGAAATTAGTAGCTTCCTGAAATAATATAATTATTCTTAATAGTTCTAGAAATATTATAAATATAGTTAAATCTCTACTACGGGTATCTAGTATAAGTTAATTATATCTGGAAAAGAAATTAATTAGAGAAATATAAGTATATCTAGTAAATTTCTCTGTGATCTTATTAATAAATAGGAATAAGTTAGTATCTTATAAAGTTACTAAATTTATTTTTATAGTAGTATTAATTAGTTTATAAGTTCTAGTAATCTTCTTTATAATTAAGAACTATAGATTTTAGTAAGATTTATTATATTTCTTAAGAACTTTATAATCTAAATATTCTAATAGTATTTTTATTACTACTAATACTAAAGCTTTAGGATATAGGAAATTCTTCTCTTACTAGGCCTTATATTTAATAGTCTTAATTAGAATAAGTAAGCTAATATTCTTATAAACTTTTCTTATTTCTTTCTAATTAAATATAATTATATCTTCTTAATTAATTATTAATTCTTGAAATATAGCTAGTTTTTTTCCCCAGAGCTAGTTACTAATATCTAATTATTTAAAATATTCCGGAATAAGTTATAAATCTCTTAAAATAGCTAATATTCTTAGTAAAAAATAGTTCTTATATTTTCTAATATATTTCTATAAGTATTCTCTAGCTTTAGATCTCTTAAACTAGTCCGGATATCTATTAGGGCCTTTTCTAGTTCTATTATTAGTATTTACTAGTTAAACTTTCTTGTTTTTTATTTTATATATTCCCGTAACTAGAAGTAAACTATAATTATTATCTTTTTCTTTAAAAGCTATAGCTATTTTCTCTAGTACTTTTTTTATCTAATTTCCGGAATTTATAATTTTTCTATTTAGCTTCTTCCTAGTTAGATATAAAGAATACCTTTTTATCCGGTATTTTAATATATCTTCTTTATATTCCCATATATTTCAGAATTCTATCTAGTTTTGGGTTTTATATTTCTTAGCCTCGGGAATATATTTCTTTATTATTAGGAGATATTATTCTATCTCTTTTTTAGAAATGTTTTTACTTAATATCCTTTTTATTTCTTTTTTTATTAAATCCGGAACTATTCTTAATAATACTCTAATTAGAGCCTTTTCTATTTTAGTTTCTTTAAAAATATTATTAATTTCCTAAACTTCTAAACCTAAAATAAAAGAATTTATAAGAAATCCCGGTATTTTTCTATTTCCCCTAATATTATTACTAGTTATAATATTAGGCTTTATTTTTTCTTTTTTCTTTTAGTTTCCTATTCTATATTACTTAATTTCTTAACTCTAGAAGCTTAGTACTCTTAAACTATTACTTTTTTTTACTTTCTGGTATTTTTTAAAAATAGAATAATTATAATAGTATAGGTATTCTAGTTATTTTTAGAATTAGTAAACCTTTTATCCTATAAACTATTACTCCTATATATAATATTTATCTTTATTTTTATTAAGAATAATTAACTAAGCAAGATCTTTAGAGCTCTTTTAACTAGAAAAAATACGTTTTTATATTCTATTTTATTTATAATCTTAGCTCTAAGCTTTATTATTTCTATAAATTCAAATTCTATTCTAGTAATAGTAAATATTTAATAATCTATAATATTATATACTATTTTACTAATATTTCTAAAGATCTTTTCGGAAAAAATATTAATTTTAGCCCTAGTATTAATTATTTCTTTATATTTAATACTTCCTTAAAGTCCTCGAAATACGAATTAGAGATATAAAGATTATATAATATACTTATAAGCTAGTAATATCCGAATATTAATACTATTACCTTTAAATTAAATAATTCTATTAATATTAGATACCTGAGCTAGTATTTTTAATTCCTTAAATATTTTATTTATTATATAAGCTATAATTACTAGTTCTATAGATCTTCTAGTATATCTAACTATACTTAATATAATAGTATTTCTTATTTATAAAATAGTAAAATAAGAAGTATTATCCTTAATTTATTAGTTCTAAAATATAATAGCTAGATCTAGTATTTTTAAAGTATTAATAAGTATTCTCATTTTTTTCTAAGTTTTTAGAAATAAAATAATTACTTTTTTTAGTAGTTTTATTAGAATATTATTAACTTTAGAAGTCCTATACTTATTATAGTTAAGAATATACTAGGTTCCTAATTTGTTCTATTTATTCCCGGAAGTATTAATATCTATATTCTTAGCTAGGCTATTTCCTTATTTATTATTTCTTAAAGTAGTATTCTTTTAGCCTCTTATATAAAATAGCTTCTTTTCTACTCTAGCTTGTTTTTAGAAAACCTCTTTAGCTATTTTTACCTCTTTTTCCTTTTTCCTTAATAAGGAACCCGTTATAGTATTAATAGAAATACTATTTATAACTAAATCTTAGTACTATTTATTAATTCCAGAACCTAAAGTATTAGTAATTTCAATATAATTTCCTCTAAAATAAAGTAGCTATTTAGATTCCCTTAATATAACTTGCTTGCTTCTATATATAGATCCCGGTTAGCTAGTTTTCTTTTCTCTTTCTTGCCTAGTAAACTAGATATTTCTTATTAATCTCTAAATATTTTTAGGTCAAGTATTTAAGTTATAATTAAATTTTCTTTCTTAAACTTAGGAAATAATTTAGTTAAACTACTAGTATTTACTAGTAAGAAAAAAGGAAATGCTTTCTTATTTAGGCTTAAATAGTTCTTTATATTATCTTTTATTAAATTAGTAAGTATATTTATAATTTATAAGCTTTTCTATTAGTAAGTAATAGAACTAAGAAATATAAATATATTCTGGATTAATATTATTATTCTTATTCCTATTATAATACCTATAATAAATTCGTTTTCTTGATTCTGGGTTTATACTATAGGCTATATTAACTTAAGTAATATTTTCTAATTATACTTAAGACTAACTTTTTCTAGAATATAGTTATCTAGATTCTTTATCTAGTCTAGCTCGGCTATTATAGCTACTATAATATTCTCTATATTCTTTACTATAATTTCTAGTATATTTTCTCCGAAAACCCGAATTATATTTACTAGGCTATTAATATTATTATACTAGTTATAGTTAACCAGGTTATATAAGTAGGCTATAAATATTTTCTCGAATTATAATAGCAACTATATTAAGTTATCTTTATAAGTTCTCTTAAATTATAATAGTAATAAATAGTTTTTCTAGACTTTTTACTAGCTAGTTAATATTATTTCTTTTAGGTTTACTACTTTTAATAGGTTTTATATAATTAGTTATAGGCTGAATTCTCTTCTTACTTATATTTATAATAGCTTTAGGAAATATAATAGGAGGAACTAATAAAGAATAATTATTTTTTGGCTTAGGAACTATATTATAAACTATTATATTCAAGTATTCTTATCTAAGTCTAGATATATCTAGATTATTAGTAATATTAAAATAGTATTTCTTCTTTTTATATTAATAGAATATTATTATTTTCTTATATATCTTACTATATTTATAAATAGAAATATCTATAAATTTAAAGTTTATATTCTTAAGAATATAATCTCTTATTAGAATAAATAATTCTCTTATAAATTCTTAGTACTAAGTAATTTTATTTATCTCTTTCTTCTTTAGTAACTTCTTTAATATTTTATTAAATATATTAATATAAGACTTAGAAAAGATTTTTTTATTCTGGGCTTATATAATAATCTAATTAAGAAAGTTATAGCTAATTTTAAGTATTTCCTAGTTATGTTTTCGGAATTCCTTTAGTAAGGCCTTAAAGAACTTAGTTTCCTAGTAATCTCCTGAATTATTAGTATAATACTCTAATATAGCCTTAATCTAATTCTTATAAATAGAAGAGATATAATAAATAATTTTCTCTTTTTTAGTATTATTAGAAATATAATAGTTCTTATATATATTTATATACTATTTCAAGAATATAAAGATATTACTTCCCTAAAACTATAGTATTTCAGGAGTTCCTATAAGTAATAAGTTTAAATCTAGTATTAGTATATATTTATTTTTAGCTATATTAATCTTAATAATTTCTTCTATAATTAATTATAGAGTTTCTATACCTGAGACTTTTACTAATAAGGTTTCTAAAGAACTAGCTTTCTATTTAAGTATATCTTTTAGTTTAGAAACCGGAATTAGGGAAAAACTAGTTAATAATAATAGATATAATTAAGATTTAAGTTTTAGTATTAATAATAATAAAGTAATAGCTTTTCTAATCTTATTTCTATTACTTATATTTTCTTTTCTATTTCTTTAGCTTAATATCTATAGTATTTTCTCTTAATTTTACTAAACTAAGTATATTTATTAATATTATTAAAAATAATAATAAAAATAATAAATATAATTTCGCTAATTTTTCTGACTTTTCTGAATTTTCTTTTATTTTTCTATTTAATATCTATTTTTTTCTCTAGAAGCTTCTCTAATTTATCTATATAATTTCTTATTTCCGATTTCTTTATAATTCTTATTTCTAATTCCTATTTATTATTTTATTTAAAATTAAGGGTATTTTCTCTTTTAGATATCTTTTCCGGATTTAGGAATAAGTTTTTTTACTAAAACTAATATTGCCTCTATTCCAGTCTTTACTATAACTAAAAATAATATATAAATTAATAGTATAACTTTATTTCCGAATACTAAAGTCTAATTCTAACTAAGGTCTAATTTATATTATTTTAGTATAATTTTTCTTATTTTATTTCCTTTATTTCTTTTCTTTCTATAATTAGCCTCTATTTCTATTATCCCTATATATTATACTAGTAACTATATCTTATAGCTAATTTATATCTAAGTTACTAGATATATTAGAAATTAATATAAGATACTGAAATTAATACTCGTATATTCTTAATATTTTAGCCTTAGATATAAGGTATTATAATAGCTCTTTTTTTCCCTAACTTATTAAGCTAATAATTCGCCTTATAAATATTTCTTAGAATTTTATAAAAGTATTATCCTAATTATAAAGTTTCTATTCTCCCTATATTACTTATTATAAAATATATAAGAGGGAAACTATAATAAAATAAAAACCTATATAAAGTATACTAGAGTATAAAACGTAATTTAATAGTAAAATAATAAATTAAAAGTATAAATAATAAAATATAAATAGTATATAGTATATAAAAGCTTAATTAATTAAATACTTATAAAGAATTATTCTCTAAGTCTATAGAAAAACCAGCTTTCTTATATGATTTCCGTAAGTTATATATAAAAGGCTATAGCCTTTACTATATAACCTAAACCTTAAAACCGCTAAAATAATATGATTTTTAACGAGTATGGCCTGCCGTACTATAATATCCTTAAAGAAAGTCTCTATTTTAGAGACTTATAATATAGATTTAGTAAAGATTAACTTAACTTATCTAATAAAAGAAAATACTCTTATAATACTTTATATTATTAGTATAAATAGATTAGGAATTAAGTTTTCTTCTCTTATTAATACTAGAGCTAATAATTATACTTTTATTAATATAAAGCTTACTTAGCTTATAAAGTAATTCTTAGGAATAGAATTATAACTTCTTTTCTTATCTTATACTATATATAGTTTTAATAGAAAGCTAGCTAAGTTTACTAAGAAATATATAGAAGTCTTATTTCTAATTAATAAATAAAGTATTAATATACTTATAATTATCCTAAATCTTAAAGATTATAATATTATTCTTAATAGAAAATAAGTAATATATATTAATATTCTAATTAATTATAGAAGATATAGGCTTATATAGCTAAAGAATAAGCCTAAATTTATATAATTTAGTTATATTATTAATATCTCTTAGTAATAGCTAGAGAAGTAACTTAATAAAAAGTATTAAAAAGATACTAATTAATAAGATTCTATTATAAGCTATTTCTAGAAACTTTTTATTCTTAAGTAATCTTTTTTTTAGACTAATTAGAGAGAATTATATAAAACTATAAAAAAGAAGCTTCTATAGCCTAATTAAGATATAATACCTAAATAAAAGCTAAAGAAGCAAGAAGAGGTCCTTAATAAAAAATAAATATTAGATCTAGCTATTCTTATTTCTATAGTATTTAATTATATAGCTAAAAGAAAAGATAATATTATTAGTTAAATCTCTATTTATAAGATTAGTAAAAAGCTTAAAGCTCAAAAAAAAAAGCTATTTCTGGCCTAGAGAATTAATAACTAGAAGAAATAGAGCTTTAGTAGCTATAGAAAATATTACCTCCGGAACTTAAGAAATATACTTCTATTTTCTTTAAAAAGAAATCTAATATTCTTTCTTTCTATAGATTATATAATTATAAGATTTAGATTAAAGGCCTAAAAAGAACTAAGAATATTAGATATTAATTCTTCTAGTAATAGTTTACTTAAGAGCTTCTAGAAATTAAGTATTTCTTAGAAAATAATCTAGCTAAAGGCTTTATTAAAGCTAGTTAGGCTTCTTTTACTTTACTAGTTCTTTTTATAAAGAAAGTAAATAGAGGTTTATAATTCTATATTAATCTTTACTATCTAAATAATATTATCTAGAAGAATTAATATTTTCTTTTATTTATTAATAAGACTTTAAATTAATTATCTAAAGCCAAGATCTATACTAAATTAGATATCTACTAAGCTTTCTATTATATAGCTATAGACTCGGACTTTTAAGAGCTAATAATATTTTATATCTACTATAAAGTATATAAATATAATATTCTCTAGAAAAGCCTTATAAATAGCCCGGCTATATATTAATACTATATAAATAATATATTCTTTAAGTATCTAGATAACTTTTATATAATATACCTTAATAATATTCTTATTTACTTAGAAAACCTAGTAAAGTACAAATAGTATATATAAAAAGTACTAGACTATTTATACTTTACTAGCCTTTAAGTAAATATTAAGAAATCGGAATTTAAAGTTATATATATAAAATATTTAGGCTTTATTATTTCTATATCTAGTATTAAAGTAAATTCTAATAAAGCCAAAATAATATATAACTAATAATTCCCAAAGATAATTAAAGATATATAGTTCTTTCTCGGCTTTTATAACTTTTATAGATACTTTATTAGAGAGTATAAATAGATTACTAGATCTCTTATTTTATTTATAAAAAAGAGTATTTCCTTTAAGTAGTCCGAGTAATATTAAGAGACTTTTACTTGCCTAAAGAAAACTATAATTTTTATTCTAGTTCTATAATACTATAACTCAGATCTGCCTATAATAATAGAAATAAATATATCTAAAAGAGTAATTATTGGCCTATTCTCTTAATAAGACTTAGAAACAGGCCTTTAGTATCCTATAGCCTATTTTTCCAAAACTATACTTCTAGTAAAGTTTAATTATAATATATATAATAAGGAAATACTTGCTATAGTACGAGTATTAGAGAAATAGAGAACTAAGCTAGAAGGCCTTTAAAATACTTCCTTTAAGGTCTATTCTAATTATTATATCTTAGAATACTTTATAATTATAAAAAAGCTCTCTTTTTAATAAGCTAGATAGGCTAAGCTCTTATTCTACTATTATTTTAAGCTTATATATTATTCTGGAAAATTAAATAAATAAGTAAATGCTTTATTATAAAAACAAGACGAAATAAATACTTAGAGCTAGATTAAGGAAAAGCTATAAACTCAAGTACTTCTCTCTAAAAATAAGATTAATCCGGAGATTATTTATAACTTATAGCTTATAGTAATATTCTATAAAGTCGGCTTACTTAATCCGGAATTCGGCCCTAAAAACCAAATATATACTAAAGACTTTCCGGAGGAAAATACTCTTATTAGAAATATAATTCCCCTAGAAAAAGATATTATATTAGAAGCTTTACTAGTAAACTCTATTATAATAGCCCTTATAGAAGTACTATTAGAAGCTCCCGCTAAGTGTAATAGTTTATAACTTATAAATAAGATCCTATAAAATAATTATATATTACTAGATCTAGAAAAGCTATATATAATAGCCTAAGCCAAAAGTAATATCTAGATATTATAAGACGGCCTTCTTTTATATTATAGGAAACTTTATATTATAGAGAATAAAATGACTTCCGGACTATCTTTATAAACTACTCTAATTTATAAAACATATAATAAATTCCTTTCTAGATATCCTAGATATATAAAGCTCTATTAGCTATTAAAAGAATAATATTACTAGTTATCTATAAGTAAGGATATTAATTAATACTATAGTAATTACTATACTTATAAGAGATTATATATATCCAGAAATAAGAAGCCTAGTTTGCTTTATTTTCTTCTAGTTCCTAATTACTTCTAGTAATATATTATTATAGATTTTAAGAGCTATCCAGAAAGCAAATCGGCCCATAATATAATTACTATATTTATAGATTACTTGTTTAAATATCTAATTATAATTCTTATACGAGATATAATTATAGCCAAATAGCTAATACCTTTATTTTTATTCTATATAGTATACTAAGTAGGTATTCCAGAAATAATTATATTAGATTAGGAACTTTAATTCATATCCGATTTTTAGAACAAATTCTATACGAGAATTAGTACGAAGCTCAAGCTCTTTATAGCTAATTATCCCTAAATAAATAAATAAATAAAGATTATTAATTAGTACTTTAATTAGAGATTATACCTATATATTAACTATTATTAGGATAACTAGAACGAATAAATTACTATAATTAATTATTAATAAGCCTCTCTTTAATATGAAACTATTAGCTAGTCTCTATTTATAACTAAAAAGGGCTACGAGCCTTATATCTCGCTAGACTAGAACTCTTTTATTAAAGCTAACTTACCTAAAGAGAAGCTAAATAAGAATAAAGCTAAAGTATTAGTAAATTAATTATATGAATTATAGTAACTTGCCTAAGGCTATATAAAGCAAATACAGGAATAATATATAGTATAAGCTAATAAATACTACTATCTAATTAATTTCAAAGTCGGGAATAAAGTATAAGTTATTATAAAATACTAGAAATCCAATTATCCGAGCCAGAAGCTAGGGAATTAAATAGAAGGCCTATTTAAGATTCTAGAAGAGTATAGCTACTTATTTCTCCTAAAACTACCAGAAACTATAAAAATATATCTAGTTTTTTATATAGAAAAGCTATAAAAAGACTCCCAGAATTCTTTACTATATTAAGTAAATCCGGAACTACTTTTATTAATACTAGAGAATAGTAAATAAGAATATAATATTAAGCAGGTTATTATAGTTAAGCTAGTAAGAAATAAGCTAAAGTATAGAATTTATTAGGTTAGTTAGGATAAGAATCTAGTATAATATCTAGCTTTAGTACTAAGTAATAGCCCTCTAGTATTATAGAGTTTCTATAATAATAATATTAATATACTAGGACTTCTATAAAACCTATAATATTAACTAGATTATATAAAAAATAATACTTATCTAGAACTATATAGAAATAATAATAAATCCTCCTAAGTTATATAGTAAAGGCCCTGGCCTTTTATATATAATATCTATATCCGAGATACTAGTTTACTTTGGGAAGGAAAATAATATAAAATTAGATAGATTAATGGCTTTTATAAAGCTCGGAGACAAGCTTATTCCGAAGGAGAAAGTAATATTACGATTCCCAGATACCCGGTATCTGAGATATCTCGCCAGATACCAGATGCCTCCTAAATATATATAATACGGCCGCCTCGCTAGGGAAGTATACTTGGAATATACTAGAGATATTTAGAAGGCTAAGCTCCTTCGGGACTAGCATACTATAGGGTATATATATTCCCTCGCAGCCTTCTATATTCTAGTTTTCCCTTCTTTAGCTTTAAATCGTCTTTATAAGGAACCTTCTACCTTGCTTTCCAAGCCCTAAATACTATACTCGTAATACTAAAAGCTTTAAAAATTTAAAAAAAGCTTTTATTATAATACCTGTTCTAGTTTATTTTGATTCTTCTAAGAAGATTTATATTAAAACTAATATATTGAAATTTGTAATTACTAGTACTATTTTATAATAAATTAATTCTAGTAATAGCCCGAAAAAATACTAATATCTAATAATATTCTGGTTCCAGAAACTTTCCGAAGCCAAATATAACTATAGTATCTATAATAGAAAGCTATTTATAATTATCAAAGCCTTTAAATATTAGTACTATTACCTTAAAAAATCTAGATTTATAATCGAGATTATTATAAACTATAATAATCTCTAATACTTTATAAAAATAAAATATCTAAAAAGCTATTAAATATATTAGGTAATATATCTTATAATATATAATTTTAATATTATTTATTATAAAGGTATTTTAAATCTAATAAATAGACCTAATAGAAAACCTAATTATAAAAAAGGTTCTATTAATATAATTTGGCTTCTAATCTTTTAAAATAAGCTAAAAAAAGCTTTTATAATTATAATTCAGAGATTCTTATAAATATTTAAAGAGTTCTTTCTTTAGAACAAGTATTATTTAATACTTGCTATATCCGTAATAACTAAAGAGAAATATTTATTATAAAATAAGCAAATAAATTATCTTATAGATCTCTTAATTATAGAATTAGTTAAGAAGTAAAATATAAAAAGATACCTTAAAGGCTCTATTATTATAACTAAAATAATAGAAATATCTATAATTATATTATTTAATAGAATTAAAAACTCCTTGATCTCCCGAATTTTTAAATTAGATAATTATAAATATCTAATTTCTTATATATAAATATATATGGCTATTAAAAAAGCTATAATACTAGCTCTTTTATCTGAATTCCTTCTAGATATTATTTAGATAATTTAGAGAAATAATTCTTAATATTAAAATATCTTAAAATAAAAGCTTAATAAAAAAAAATACTAAGAGAAAAGAAATCTGGAAAAATAATTTAGGCTTATTTAAATATTATTCAAGAATTATTATATCTAATAATTCCGCTTTATATTAAGAAATTATAAAGCTTTATTATAATAATCTAATAGCCAGATATTATAGAATAAAAAAGACTTTCGAGCTCCTTAGAAAGTCCTAATATTAGGAGAATATAAAAAGAAATATTTATAAGTATTATTAAAAATATAATATTTACTAGAGAATTAAGGCAAAAAGGTATTTGCTATATAATCTATTTAGTAGTTTATTATAGCCTAAAAAACCCTAAAATAAAATCTCTATGAATTTTATTATAAGTTTATTACTATATAAGAATTTAATAAAAGGTTTTAATTTTAATATAATTCTTATAATTATTAACTGGTATTCTAAAATAGTAAAATATATTATATATTATAAAACTATTAATTTTCTAAAGCTTACTAAAATTATATAGAAATATGTTTTCTTAATCTTTAACTTTTCTAATAAAATTATTTCTAATTGAGAAATAGTATTTACTAGCTAGTTTTAGTTTATTTTCTATTTCTATTTAATATATAAATAGTATTTAAATATAGCTTATTACTTTTAAATAAATAATTAAATAGAAAAATAGAATTAGGTCCTAGAATATTATCTAAAATATTATTATAATATTTAAAAGAATAACTAGTTTAAGAAATTATCTTTTATAAAATTTATATATAATAACTCAAAATATTAGATTTTATAAAATATACTTTTTTATATATATTATAAATATTACTTTTAACTTTTATAAAATCCTGAAAATAGAATTATAAGAAAAATACTAGCTATATATAAGAAATTAGAAACTTTTAAAATGAAATAAAGAAAGCTTAAGAATTTATAATATTATATATAAAATAACCGAGAAATCTATTATAATAAATATTAGTTAGCTAAATACTATTTTAAAAGAGCCTAAATAATTATATTAATAAGAAATATTAAACTTAAAATAAGAAAGCTTAAGCCAAAATTTATAGATCTATTTAGGATTTTTGAATATATTAGTAATTTAATATATAAGTTAGAACTACTAAATATATATAATTATTTATATTTAACTTTCTATATTTCTTTTTTTAAAGAATATATAATAAAAAAGAATTAGAAGCTATATTTATATTTTTCTAGAAAATTTCCGAAATTAATAAATAATAATAAAAAACAAGAATAGAAAATAGAAGCTATTATTAATTACTAATAAAATAATAGAAATAAGAAATAATAGTATTTAATTAAATAAAAATCCTGGCCTAAAAATTATAATATCTAATTATTTACTTTTTCTAATCTTGAAAATTCTAAAAAACTTCTGAAATTATATAACTAAAACTATAGCTTGAAATCCAAAATTACTTTTTAATAATTTCTTAAAATTAAAAAGAATTCTAAACTATTAAGAAAAAGACTATTTTTTTTTTAAAAAAAAGAACCTAAATAGCTAAGAAAAAGCCCGGAATAATAATAGAAATACTTTTTCTCTAGGTTTTTTTATTTATAAAAGTTTTCTAGGGTTTTATTAAAGTTTATAAGAATTATATTTAAATTATTAGAAAAAGATTTAGGATTAAAAAAGATTTATTATAGATAAACTAGTTATAGGTATCTTAAATAAATAAATTCTAATTTCTATAAATTCCTAATTTCTAAAATAAGAATACTAAATATTAGTTCTATTTAGAACTTAGTAAAGAATTAGCTAATACTTTCTAGAATTCGTTTATTTCTTAATAGAATATAATTATACTATAATAATATTAATATTAAGAATATTAAGAGAAGTAAATAAAAAACTTATAATAGCTATATATATTTTATAAAAGGCTCGAACTTTTAAAATCAGGTTTTAAATAACTATAAATATTATCTTATTAGTATTTAAAATACTAGTAATAAACTATTTAGAAATCTCGGTAGTAATCTCGGTAATAAGATTAATATCTTAAAAGTAGACTTTATAGTATTTCTTTAAAAAATTAGTAAATACCTAAATATATTAAAAAAAACTTATTTTTGAAATACTAATCTAAGTAATATTATTATCTGCCTTATTAAGACAAGAAAAAGAATTCCGAAGCTTATTAGTATTCTTCTAATTTTTAAAAACTTAATTAATAATATTATCTTTATTAATATAATACTATTTAGGATATTTTTTAAGAAGTTTCTTAAAGATTATAATAATATCTTTCTAGAACTAGTAAATCTTTAATAAATAGTAAGGAATCTGAAATCGCATTAGCTTTAATAAATATTAAAGGTAAAGAACTTATTAATATATAAGATTTAAAACTTTTATTATAATAGTTATAATTCTTTTTATTAGATATTATAATATATAAAATAAAGGAATTAATAAATAAATACTTGAAATATTTCAAGTATTTACTAATAATAGAAAAGAAAGCTATAAGATTACTTTTATACTTATTATTATATAAATAAATAATAAAGCCAAAAGAAGATATTATAGAATTAATTAAAAATAATTAAAAAAGACTTAGAAAAGAGTAGGAAAAAAGGCTAGAAAGTAATAATAAAAGAAGTTATTATATATATAATTATTAGAAAAAAAGAAAGTATATAGTAATATAAAGAGGTTCTTTTATAAAAGTAGAGAATTACTTAAATTAACTACTAGTTTTTATACTAGTCCTAATTAAAAATTAGTATAACTAATTAATATATGTTTCCAGAAGCCTATAAATAATTTCTAGAACTTTAGAAATATTTATATAAGTTCCTTATATAAATATTTTATTAAATTCTTTCTATATAGCTATTTAGATTATTCTAATATAAGATTTAATAGATAATATTAATTTTATAGAATAATACCTTAGTATTTTAAATCGAGCTAATTAGAATATTTAAATCCTAAATAAAATCGCAATTACTAGCTAGCTTTTATATCTGGAATATAATTACTCTTTCTTCTTACTTATTTAGCCCTAATTTAATTAGACGATTTTTATATTTATTACCTAGATTATACTAGTAAAACCACTTTCTAAAATACTAGAAGTTTATTTTAATTAAATGAATAATTAATTAAATATTTACTAGAATAAGTTAATAGATCTTAAAAATAAAATCCTAGAAAAGAAATATAGTTATAATATATATAGAGTTATATATAACTTAAAAGTATATAATAAACCTCGAATATTACAGGTATTAATTAGGGAAATTAATAGCCCTTTAATATTATAACTAACTACTATTTATATTATAAGTATTAGACTTATAAATTACTAATTATATATATATTATTAGAGCCTCCTATTTAGAAAAGGCTTCCCTAAATCTTATAGAAGAGATAGAGATTAGTTCTATACTAAATTTAATATTATAGTTTTATAACTTACTAATTTATTCTATTATCTTATTATTTACTAATAAATATCTTATATTTTATAAATATTATTTATATAATTTATTTAAATAATATTTTAATTTATTTAAAAAATCTAAAATAATATATAATAATATATAATATATATTTAAGTAATTATAATAATACTAGCTTTTTATAAACTTAATAAAATGCGAGTTTAATATAAAGAAAATAAAATTCCTGGAATTTATAATAAGCTCAAATAATATAAAAATAAAAGCTAGCCGGATTATAGCTATTAGAAAATAGCCGGCCCTAAAAAATAATATTAGAAAAATTCAAATATTTCTGGGTTTTATTAACTTTTATTAAAGATTTATTTATAGATATTTCAGGATAATAAAAGAATTATTTAATTTATTAAAAATTAATAGAAAATTACAATATTATTTTAGCTAGATAAATAAAACAAATAAAACTTTTAGAAAACTAAAAGTTATATTTATAATAATATTAATTATTTATTATTTTAATTTAGTCTTAAAGATTTATAATTATAAATATAATTTTCTAGCTTTTTAATAAAAAGATAAAAACTAAATAATATTTTATTATTTTTTATTTAAAGAAAATAATTATAATTAAAAATATATATAAAATATATAATTCTAAACTTTTAATTATTATTTTAGTATTTTATATTTAGTAATATTATCTAATATATATCTAGTATATTATTATTATTAAAATACTTTATAACTAAAAGAAAATTAAATAGTTAATAAATAAAATAAATAAAAAAGCTAACTATTTTTAATTTTATTTTAAAATACTAGCCGGAATATAATAATTTTATTAATAGACTATTAAAAAAACCAGATTTTAAAATAAATAAAAATAAAAATACTTTATTATTTATATTTTATAATAAATTATAGAATATAAAATAGAAAGTTCTATAAATAATAATAATAGAATATTATACTATTTTTATAATATTATAATATAAAACCTAAAAAAAAGAAAATAAATACTTTTTAATTAGTAAAATATTAAGAAATTCCGAAAAGGAAATCTATTTTAATAATAAAATAATACCGGAAATATTATTACTTGAATTTATTATTAATATAACTAGTTATAAATAATACATATTACGGATTCTAGCTATATAAATAACTGAATTCGAAATAGTATATAAGGAAAATAAAAAGATATTATTTAAACTATTATTATAATACTAATAATATAAATAGTTCTTAAAAGAGATCTTTATTAGAACTATTAAAACTTAGATATTTAATATATCTAAATTATTAAAATATTAAAATACTATTTATATATTAAATAAGCCGTTTTTTTTTAAAAAAAGAGTTACTATAAACTAATTATAATTATTAGTTTACTAATAATATATAATACTATTATATATTTATAAAATACTATTTATATAAGTTAATAAAGTTATTATTCTTTAGAAATAAGAATTATAGTATTATAATATTAATATATAATTCCTAAATCTACTAAATCTAATAGAGACTAGCTACTAGTCAAGTTACTTATATAATATAAGGTTATATAATTATTACTTATTACTTATATTTTATTACTTCTAATTATTTCTATATTATATAACTATATTATATAACTATTAATAATTATAGTTATACTAATACTAGAACCTTTTTAAAAATACAAAAAATAGTACTTTCTTTTAATTATATATAAATTCCCTAATCCGGCCTAGTACTAGATTTCCCAAATATTCTATATATCTATATTACTTCTAAAGTTTTAGTTATATACTAAAGGCTATAGCCTTTTATATATAACTTCTCTTTTTATAATATTTTCTTATTCTATATATCTATTTTCTATTTTATTTATATTCGATTTATTTCTCTCTATTTAATTATATAATATTTATATTAATTAGATATTTAAAGGTATTTATTAGCTTTAATTTTATTATAGAATTAGTAGAATTCGATTTTCTCTTAATTTATTTAACTTCTATAATCTCTTATTATTTATATATCTAATAGAAATATATTATATTAATTTATAATTCCTGCTTTCTCTATAATAAATAACTCTTCGAAATTATTAGTCTTTAAACTAATAATTTTATAAAAATAAAGTAATTAAAGCTTTAAAAAACTAAGTTCTTAATTAAGAAATATAAATATTTTATTTTTAATTATAATTTCAAGTTTAATAAAAGTATTATTTATATAAATATTACTAGAATTACTCTTTTATAAAAATACTAATATAAAAACTTTTAAATTATTTCTCTAAAAAATATTATTACTATAAGTAATAGAAATACTATAAGTAATAGAAATCCTATAAGTAATAGAAATACTATTTATTAATAACTAATATATTATCTAATATACTAAAGAAGTATATATTATATTAGTTTATTAACTAGAAGCTTTATATAACTTATTAATTATTATTTAAGCTATTAAATCCTCGAAAACTAATATAAAAGTACTTAATAAGTATATTTAATAGTAAATTAAGAATATTACTAGAGAACTAAAATTCGTAAAGCTAATAAAGAAGTTCTTATATTTAATTATTTTTATAAATACTTTATTTATAAATAATAAAAATCTCTTTTCCTAAATTAAATATATTTTAGTTCTAGTAAATAAAACTAAATATATTAATATTATTTACTAGTTCTTTATTAAATATAAAAGAATTACTAGAAGTATTTTAGCTTTAGAACTTTATAATATAGCTTATTATTTTAATATAAGTGTTTTAGTTAAATCTATAATTAATAAAATAATTATTAGTTATTTATATAAATTCGAAGTTATTATATAAATGCCTTATTAAATTAGGTATTATTTAAAAGAAATATCTAATAATTAATATAATATATTTTTATTAGATATAGAAATAATAAAAGATTATAGAAATTAAATAAATTAAAAAAGAATTAAATTCTATTAATTCTATAATAAAATTAAAGTTATTAAATACTTTTAAGTATTTAATTAATATAAATATAATATAATTAGATATAGTAAAATGAGTTAAATATAAATAAAATAAGAAATAAATATATAAGATAGAAATATAAGATAAGAAAATATATATAAATATATAAAGTATTTGAGAAAATCTAGTATTAGGCCAAATTAAAAAATTAGTATATAATTAGAAAGAAATACTATTTTTCGCGTTTTTAGAAAAGTTCTAATATTAATATAGCTATTTTTTTAGGAGTTATATATATAATTATAAAACTCAAAAAATAAAATATAATTATATAATCTCGCATTTTATAAATAATTTAATTAATAAATTATATTTTATTAAATTTAGTAAATTTAGGAATTATATATTAATATTATAATACTATAATTCTTATTTTTTAAATATTAATTACTTTACTAACTTTATATATTATATTATATATTATTAGTAAACTAATAGTTTCTTAATATAAATAGTTTTTATTAATTAATCTTTCTAAAATTATTAGTTCTTAAATAAATTATTTATTTTATTTATTTTATTTATTTTCTGGAATAATATTATAATAGCTTTTCTAATAATAGAGATTTATAATAATAATACTTGGTTTTAAGTTATTTATAATAGCTTTAAGAAAAGTATTAGTTATAAGAATAAGTATTAAATATGTTTTCTTTATGTAATATTAGTAAATTATAACTAATTATAATCTTATTTAGTTTTAAGTTAATAAACTAAAACTAATTATTGTTTTTTTTAATTTTAAATTTGTAAATTATAATTAATTCTTTTTCTAATAAACTCGTTTATTTACTTTTATTAATATTATTTATTAAAGTAATATTATTTGCTTTAATTAAGAGCCAGGTTTCGAAATTAATTAAATTATAGAAAACGAGAGTTTTTTTTTCTTTAAATTAATAAAAAACTAATTATTAAAAAGAATATATTATTTGCTTTAATTAAGGGCTAGACTTTAAAATTAATTAAGTTATAAAAATATTATACTTTTAATTAAGCTTTCTAATTTTTTATAATTTAAGGAAGTTATTAAATATTAAAAGAAATATTTCGTTTTTACTTTTTAAGAATAAATATAAGCCTTTTATTAATATTATTATATTGCTTTTATAAATTAAATTAAATAAGCTTAATATTATATAATAATTAAAGGCTTAAAGTTTAAATAATCTCATATATTAAAAATATTAAGCTAAAAAATAAAAGAAAAGAAAATGTTTTAATTTTTAATAATACTTTACTTATATCTCTAGCTTAGTTTCTTATTTTGAATTTGTTTTTTAATTTTTATTTCTAACAAGTTATATAATTATATTAATTATAATAAAAAGAAAATAAAGAAAAGAGTATAAGTTAAAATAATTAAAATATTAGCTAGTTATATAATAGCTTATTTTATATAACTCTAGCTAGTATTATTGCAAGTATATAAAGAATATATATAGCTTTAAAAGAAAGTATTAATTAATCTTTATTAAAGTTATTTCCTGAAATTAATTATTTTTATAAGTATTACTTTATAATTTATTTATTTTAATTACTTATATATTACTTTATTATTATTAGAAGTATTTAATTAAATATTTTTAGGGTTATTTAATTAAAAAAAGAAGTAAAATATAAATATTACTAAAATTAAATAAGAAAATAATACTAATAAAAAGTTAGTAATAGCTCGATCTTATATTATTAAATTAAAAGTAAAAATATAATAAAAAAATATTTAAAAAAACTAAAAGCTTAAATTTATTATTTTAAAAATATTCGAATACTTATTATAATTTGTTATAATAAAACGTTGTTATTATATTATAATAATAATATATAGATAGATTCGAAGAAAAGAGGTATAGTACGAGTAGCCAAAGCTTAAATATAGTAAGTGTGGTCACGTGAGCCTGTATGCGATTACTAATATATAGTTGCCATATAATATAATTATAATAATTAAATAAGAACTTATTTTACTATAAGTAATACTTTTAATTTATAAAGCTCTAAGAATTAGAGAATTATTAACTTATAAGAAAAAGAATATTAAAGAAGCTTAGAGCTTTTTTTTATTAAATAAAGCTAAAGTAATATAAAAATAGCGGGATAATTTAAGTTATAAATATAATAAAGGTTATATATTATACTTCTTGTTTTAAAGATATAACTAAAGATATTTAAAATTATAAGAAGTATATAATAAGTATTAATATTATAAACTGAAAGACTTTTATTAAGTTTATAAAGGATTTTATTTCAAACCCAGAAAACTATAATATAAATATAATTACTTAATTTAAGAAAGCAAAATAATAATTATATTATAGTATTTAAAGCTTCGTGTCTTATTTAGATAATTTATTAGATAAATTAGAATATATGAGTTTACTATAATAAAGGAACAATTTGCTTAGTAGCTTAAAGCCAGAAATATAATAAGAGATTAATTGCTAAGGAAATACTTCTTATAATTGAGAACAGCTTATAATTATAGCTGTGTGAATTAAGAATTACTTAAATTTATTTAATACTCGACGGGATTGCTATAATAAGTTAACGGGATAGTGAAAGAACAGAAATTAGAGAAAGGAGAGAGGAAATAAAAGAGAAGTGCATCTTTATTATAGGGCTCGCATAATTGAGTAAGTAACAAGACGGTGGAGTAGGGCACAAGGCAGCGGAGACACTTACTCTCTTAAAGAGCTGGAATGTGAGGCTTATTTTCTGGCCACCGTTCTCGCCGGATTTGTCACTAATTGAGGCGATGCTAAGACCTTGGGCTGGTTGGGGGGACATTGTAACATACCTATTTGGGGCCAAGGACTTGCACATCGATCAAACAAGTTTCAAGCACTAAGGTAGCATATCCAAATGGTAGGCAAAATTAAAACTTTAGCATAAATTAGAGGGCGAAGCAAATGCTATTCATTACCACATAATCATTCTCGAGCTAAAGTTCTAAGACACATTGATGAGGGGGAGTTCCTCCTTCCTCTACACATTTATACAAACAAGAACACCGGGATGGTTGGCGAATATGATGCGAGAATGCGTTGACGATGCTTTTGCTTTAAGAGCTCTGATGGCACAAAGTGGCTCGAAAGTGAGAAGGTTGTGTTAGAAATATATAGCGATTAGTCTCGAAGGAGAAAAAAATAAGAAATCCCTAGCTTATTACCTGCCTCGTATGCTTTGCCGAAAAGCTGCAAACTCCATTCACCAAAGCCGGAAACCCCTACATCATCTTCAAAACACTCAAGTTCAGCGAACATTGGCCACCGGTCTCTGAAACCCAAACCTAAACTTATGAACCCTAAACATCCTCTCCAACACCGGTGTCTCCATCCGTAGTACCGTCTCCCTATACAGCGTCTGCGTCTTCCAATCATAAGAGCACAACACCGCTCTCTGCATGCCTCCCTCCCTGCCACACAAAATCGCAGCAACAGGCGGTCTCACAGCCGTGAACATCGTCACCGTCGAAGTATACGTATCGACTAGCGTGAACACCTTCCTTCCTCCAAATCCAGGAGTTTTGGCCTGCTCCAACATATCTCGAACAGTGGGGTCGGCTGTGGGATCAAAGCCTACACATTCGCCGTCTGGGTTCTGCTGGTGGCGTGAGAGTGTGCTGCCTGATGCGGCCCACTTGAGACGACCGTTGTAGGAGCCATATATACTGGATTCGATGGTCGCGAGATCGAGATAGCCTTCAAAGCCGAAGAACCAGGCTTGGGCTCCCCAGAGCTTACCGCCGTAAATGAGACGGATTAAGTACGGTGAGGCGAGGATGACTAGCAAGCTGATGACAAGCAAGATTACCCCGATAGCGCCGTAGATCGGACTAAATTTGGCATAGGAAGCAAAGACCGCTCCGGTTAAGAAATAGACTGGTGAGGCGTGTAGCAGAGTGCGAGAAGCGGATCTCTTCCATGAACCTCGGGTGAGGTACGCCACGGGGGCAAATGCCTTCCATCGGATTGCTGCGCCGAATGCTCCATCCAAAATGACTGTATCGCCTGGACCCATGCCAGCAACTTGACAAGTTGGATAGATATCCCACAGACTACTGTTCCAGGTATCGTCCATGGCAAGCCAGTGGCCATTTGGATCGTTGGGTAGCATGCAGACGAGTCGCTCAAGTAGCATATCGCTGTCGTTCGCCATAGAAAGTCGAGCAAAGGCTTGAAACGTCGAATCTGTTCTATCGACTTTGGGGCGCTGTCTCAAGAGGCCCATGAGAGCATATGACAAGTCTCCGTCGAAGTAGCGTGTTGTCTGTCTTTTGGTCAGACAATTGAGAGCGATAGAAACGAGTTCCAAACGACTCAAGTCTAACGTCTTATTGTAGTGATCGACCAGCTGTCTAGAGATCAGTGGATCGTGCCACACAACAGCTGCGAAGTGTTTCTTAGACACATTCCAAGAATCGCCGGTGTGTCCTCTGGTGTAGACTTTGATGGGATGGTCCGCACTGCTGAGCAAAGCTTCAGGCAATGTCCACATACGCTTTCCCCACATCTTCAGCATCTCTTCTCTAGTATTCATTTCTGGCCTTTTGGGAGAGGGACCAATGGCGATGACGAGAGAATGAGCACCGCGCATCACGTCGCTGATGCGATAGATAGCATCTTCTACTTCCTCATCGCTACCCATGCAGCTTCCAGCAACCCAGAATGCAGGGATCTGGGCTTCTCTAGCTGCTCGCTCAGCGATGGCGTGGAGGTCGTTCATATCTTCGTAAGAATCGTTGTCGAATTGCTCGGTTGTGTAGCCGATGAAGAGGTACTCGGTATCAGCATGTGCCTGGTCAACTTCTCGCATAGAGACCCCGTTCATCTCTCGCTCATGTGGCTTGTTGAGAAAGCACAAATACTTGGGCCCCAGAGACCGCTCAAGCAGGGAAGAACTTGCCTGTTCACCAGAGCGGGGATTCGGACCCTCCAACTGGTTTCTAGCGACCTTTGGGTAGCCCCAATATCGGTAGGGGAATGGGTCGTAGAAGCCTTGATTTCTGACCTGCCCTTCAGCGGCATTGGGTTGGTATGCTAGCTGTTGATAATGAGTAACGGTAGTAGAGCTTGGTAAGGTATTTCAACTTACCACGCAGATAAGCGCACAACACGCAGGAATCCATTTCCAAGCCAGCGTGGCCCAATGGGCTCCATCCCAATCATTCATATCAGGTGGAAGAGTTGAGAATGGAAAGTTGGCAACATTTATATAAGATGGACTGGTATTCCTGATGAATGTTCGTCGCCATGTTGAGTTCTGCTCACTACTGTAGACATCCTGAGTCACTTGGACCACAAGCTTGGCTAAATGGCCATCATATGGACTCAAATATCTATCTTCCTCTGGTCCGTTCCAGACTCTCTGCATTATATCACGATGGCGATTTCGAGTGAGCTCAGCGAAGAAACGACCGGGCATCTGGTATATATTAGGATACTTCCATCTGAGCCTCCCGTCATGGTTCAAGGCATTTGCGTAGCCCAATTGGTAGGTTCGACGGGCATTCTACAGCAATATCGTCAGAGCATGTTTTGTTTTCTAGAGGGATTTTGTATTGCTCTGCTACAAACATTGTTTTGTGTGACGGCAGTATCTGCGATGCCTGATCTCTCCCCGAATTTCAGAGGCGCCTACAAATCTGTCATCATCCTAACGGCCAAAAATACGACGGAGCTTATCTACCGGTCTAACTCCATTCTGCTGAGGCGGAGGTGCAGAAGGCTAGCTTTATGTTAGCAGAGGTCTGTATGTCAAGGCAAAGGTTTCATACCTGAGGCCCCTCGCTGTATACCTGAACCGGTAGCTGAGGGGGTGGATAGTAAGCTTGTTGGATTGGAGACCCTGGATTTTATTGACCTCCATTAGCAAGTGGTCGATAAGTGCCTCCTTGTGCAGATTGGTTTGCCCCATGCTGGCTAAGACCACTAGGCAGTCCAGTGTTATCCACCGGAGTCTGTGCTGGCCCGGGAGGATAGGAAGCAGGACTGCTATGGCCACTGCTTTGGACGCTTCCAGCTCCATGAACATTCCCTGAAGCAACGACTGGTCGGGTTTGACCTGGGACAAAACGACCTCCATGCCGCTTTGGGCCGATGGGACCAACGGGAGTCCTCGATGGGGACGAGTTCTCCGAAGAGACGGTACTGGAGGTGCCATAACTAACTGCCCCGCTTTGCATCGGAGAGGAAATGTATGAAGCCTGAGTTGGTGGCAATGGAGCGTCCTGGCGACTCTTTTGCGCTGGGATCTGACTTGGGTCGAAGGATCCCCCATGAGCCTTTCGAGGAGCGTAACCATTTCCTCGAGCATCGTTCGAAGCACCTTGCATCTGTGTGTTGCTATTCTTACCTTTTGAAGCTTGCGATGCACCGTATATCTTGTTACTGGTTAGTACTATCTCATATAATCTACTCTCGAGTATAGTCTCTCACCGCACGTCCTTCTTCCTGCTGAGCAATTATCTGAACCTCGTATGGCTCCAGGTGAGGCTGTGGTTCCAACTAGGAGATTAGTCAGCACCTGAGCTTGCTAGTCAATAGAGAGATGCTAGTTACCATTGTGATATTCCTCAAGCCTAACTACTTTAATGAGGACCACTCTCTGATGGGCTTTCTGAGCGGTAGACCAACAGGGACAGAATTTGATAGCAAATGTTGGTACCAGACCTGAGGGGAGGGCGTGGTATTTCAGCCCAATACCAAGTTGGCGCCCTCTCTCGTCACTAGGGATGGGTGATTTGTAATTACGTATGATACGTAATAATCAAGTCCAGCGTAATTATATAATAATCAAGTCGTCAATTACGTATTACATAAGAGACTGGATAAAATTATGTATTCTCTAGCATAAGTTATGCATAAATTTGGTATAAGTTAAGTATAAACAGAGCATAATTTAAGGCATAAATTCTGATATGCTTTCTCGGAGCTCCCATTGGCTCGAACCCCATGTCTAAGCTTAGTAAGGAAATAATATCAGTATAATCAAGCCTAGAGGATTATATTACGATATTTCGTATTTAAGTCCTAAAATACGTAATTTTGCCATCCCTACTTGTCACACCATTCAGCCCGTCGTTAATTCAAGGCAACCTCGATATCAGAGCACTTCGATCTTCATCTATGGCAGTCACACCACTCTTCCCCATTGTGATTTGTTTTCAGCCTCAGTGACTCACGCCGAGCCTTCTATAGGCTGGCTTCTTTTCCCCCTTGCCTCTTAGCTGTCTTCCGGTCCAGAATATTTACTTTTTTGGAATCGAATATCCACCTCCCGCGCCTGCCAAGAAGAGCTCACCTATCACAGGCTATCCGGTAGGCAGACAACCCGTTCTTCTGGCTTCCAAGAGTCAGCCTCAAAAGCCTATTTATAGCGTGTTCGTATAAAGTCCTATAAAGGGATGAATCGAGGTAGAACCAAGCCTAGCATTTATCAGGAACGCATGGGGGGCGGAAGTTCCCGCGCGAAACTTGTCATGCGCTCCCTCCAAAGTTTCAGCCGTGGCGTTTTCTGTGCAGCAATCACTATTGAAACTTCCTGCTTCAGCTATTTTGGGCCAATTGCTCATTGAGTTCGGGTCTCAGAAGCGAGATTGACAAAGCAAAGTAACCTTAAGTGGAAATGAAAGCCATAACACCACTTTTACGAAGAACCGCTTGTATATTCGAGGTCTGGATCCTATGAGATGGATCGCGAATTACCTGACTTCTCTACAGAGCCTCCGGATCCCAACCGCGACATGCATCCTTAACACTATGTCTTTTTGCGACAACAATATTCTGTTCTCTGCTTTCCATGACTCTGGAGCCGGTGTCATTTCGAATGAGACAGTTGACTATATAGACTGGCCATCAGGTATATTCCCTGTGTAAACCAAGTCGTCGGCGAACCTGAACTTAATTTGTAGATACAGAAAATGCTGGAAATCCACTACAAAATACATTAGTTACTGGGTTAATAAGAGGTCCTCCGCCTGAAATAAGAATTATGTGAATCGCCTGCTCTCTATTTAGACCCAAATATTTTCATCCTGCTACCGACCGCTCAAGTACTAACAAGAGCTTCAGATTTGCACCTCTCGACCTTGGCCTAGAGACCTTAGCCGGCGAAAACGACCGTGCCTACGCCCTCCAGTGGCAGCGGATAAATCACACTCTCTTGGAGAGATACGATGTACCTCCAGATTTTCTTGAAGAGAGATTGCATAGCGCCTGCTTGGGAAGTGGCAGTCGCACATACAAAGATGGCTCAAATGGTTCGTAATACAGCGTAAATGGGCTCTGTAGATATGAAGCTGACCTTACAAGCATGTTGGCTCCATTTCCTCTGCAAAAGCGTCGACATCGAAGATGGGAGCAATGGGGATGAGGAGTTCCCACAAATTACCGACCATCACCCAGATAAAGAGATAGAACTCCACAAATTAAGCCAGCAAAACTGGACCTGGTTGCGTGCTGGGTTTTTCCTAAAATGGGGCCCACCCAAGAAGAGAACACCGAACGGGACATTGATAAACCCAGTGACTCTCCTCTGTTTTGGTGCGTCACAAGCTATGAAGAACCGGTTCGGAAGAGTTCCAAACGGCCCCACTTGGAGAATGGATATAGACCCCTTTCAGCTTTTTGTGATCGTCCTCGACGAGCTATTCCAGGAGATGGATAAGCAGGTTTGGAACCTGTCCGATGTATTTCGTGGCATTGAACATGTACGCAGGACTTTCAAGACAACGTGAAAACTAGTTGACTATGCCTAGAAAGCGTTCATAGAAGCAGATCAGACCTCCTACTCGACTTCGAGGTCAAAGCGAGACTTCGCAGGTCTGCACAATGTCGCGAAGTACTGCATCTACCTGAAAGAGGCATTCAAAGCTATTGACCTCGCGATAGAAGATTTGATCACTGAACATAATCGACTATTTAATTCTGACGAAGCGGTCAAGACAAAAGCCCGACTGAACCATAAACGAGGACTGTTCAAGTCAGTGAGCCTGCGCCTTGACAGTTTGGACAAAAGAACTCAGAACGTCCTCAACCTTGTAAGTAAAACTTCTTAGAGGGAGGCTCGTATTGCGTAAAATGGCTGACTGGCCTCGGTAGTCTTTCAATCTGGTCGCCCAGCAAGACAATAGTGTGATGCTCAAAGATAGCATGACGATGAGGGCAATTGCAATCGTAACTATGTTCTTCCTGCCAGCAACATCGGTTGCCGCCATATGTGGCAGCCAATTCTTTGGCCTCGACACCAGTCAATCCCCACCTGAGATTCGTGTTGCAGGGCGCATATGGATTTTCTGTATCGTGGCTGTAGTAATGACAGTAGTGGTGCTGGGCTCATGGTGGATGCTCACCGAGAGTACTTTTTCTTTGCAGAATGAGAAGAAGAAGAGATGGAATAATTGGCTCTTCAGAAGACAGAAACAACGCAAACAGAATGTCTGCTGAAGGCACTTCACCACGTTACGAGCCTACCCGAGAAAGTCCGTGTGTTTAGCATGTTTTCAGGCCTCGCGAAAGCCAGGTCAATAACTTTTACTTCGCAATTATTTAATAACTATAATACATATTACTTTTAAACTCGAGTGTATAAAATAAGAGAAGCTAAATCGAGTTTTAAGACCCTATTTAAAATTATTACGATATAAATTAAAAATTCCAAAGTTCTCTTCAGTAAGCTTTTCTTAGCGAGATGCCCTAAAAACACGGACTTTCTCCGGTAGGCTCGTTAGCACAGTTACGATGCTGAGAATCCCAAACCCAGGGTTTGAGGATGTTCAGACACAACTTGAAGCAACTTCTCCGGCTTCTCTAGCATCAGGATCTGCTACTCTTTAGCAGGGCTTCGCTTCGAAACAGGACTGGGGAGCAGAAGCAGGTTCGCAGTTGGCGATGTCTCCGCGACCTCCCAGACCACCCAGCAGAGCAACCCATCACGTCGGGACCGCGCATCCGACCCCGAATCCAATGGCACCCATCGCACCATAAATCGCCTCTCGCAATTGGTATGTCGGCCTTTGCCCAATTCTAGCCTCTATACGCCATTGGGCAGTGACTGGGGTCGCCAATGACGTCGAGGAGTGATTGGAAGTAGGTGAGAGGTAGGTGGAGAAGCAGATATATAGGCATGAAACGAATCTCTTTTGTCTCGTTTGAATCGTTGGTGGCAATGCTGTTATTCAGAAAATACAATCGAATCCGCTCTCTAGACTCATCTTGCCCTTATCTCATGCCAACACTTGTGCTAAGGAGTCGATCGCAACTTTGATTATTGACTTGTAGAACACATATTATACTTTAATTAAGGCTTCAACATCTAGATACTCAAAAGCTAAGGACTAATTATAACTAAAACAGAGTTGCAAGCTAAACTTACAAAGAGAGTAATTTTTAAAATATATTTATATTAAGTAAAAAGAAAATAAAACTTCTTTAAAAACAATTAATTTTATTTTAATAAATAAACTTTTAAGAAACTTAATTAATTTTTTAAAAAGTAAAATAGAAGTAAAATAAAGAAAAATAAAGAAATAATTAAGAGAGAAATCTTATAATTACTTTAATAAGAACTAAGGTAATAAATATGAAAAAGACTAAAGTTATAATATTATTTAAGAATAAAAAATTAAGACTATTTCAAGTTTAAAAAAATAGAATTTTGAATTAATTTTAAAATATTACAAGTAGCTCAAAAACTAGAAATATAAAAAAGTTAATATAATAAAATAAGTAAAAGTTAAATATTATAATATTAAAAGAAATTAAATTAAGAAAATAAGAAAATAATAAAAGTAAAATTAATTAAATAAATTGAAATTATAAATATATAATATATATTAAAAAGCTATATTATAATAAGAACTTTTTAAATAATATATATTATTAAAATAATATTTATTATTAAGTATTTAAAAGCTTTTTTTTATTATTTTATTAATTAAAACTCTTGAATTATTTATTAAGCCTTTTTATTTAAAATATATATGTTACGTGGCACCAGTCACGTGGTGCCACTGCACGTGACTTAGCGTGTAGCCAGTGCTTTTAGCCCGGCACACAGCCTTTAGCTCAATTCAAGCTCTTTACCACTACTGCAATATCACCTTATCGTAATAATATATTATAAATAGATTATAAAAAAAATTATTTCTTAATTTTAAAATAAGTATAAATATAATTATTAAAGTAAAATATAAATTAAAAGCGTTTTTTATAATTTTAAAAAATATAATAATATTTATATTAAGTTATTTTATTATATATTTTATAAAACATTAAAAGTATTAAGTACTTTATAAATAATTTTATATATAATATTTAAGAATTAATTATTTTAATATTATTTAATTTAATAATTATAATTTAGTATTTTTAAAATAAAAACTAATTAAAATCTTAAATAATTTAATTTATATATATAATTATTTTTAGTATTAATTCAAGTAATTTTTATTAAAAAAATATATACTTTATATTAACTTTTTTATAAAAAGAAATTACTTTTATTAATTAATATTATTAGAAGTAATTTAAGTAATAATAAGCTCGAATTTAATATTAAATTAAATTTAAAAATATAATAAATAAATTATAATAATATATTTATATAATTAAAATATAAGATATATATAATACTTATAATAGTTTTTTAATATATAAAATAATACTTGAATTATTATAAATATAATATTTAGAGCTTAAAAAGTAAAGTAAAAGATTTCTTATAAAAATAATTTAAAGCTAAAAAAGAAAAGGCTATAATATAAGAGGTTATAAAAGTATAAATATATATCTCGTAATATATTAGCTTATATTAGATTTAATAATTTGAATTTTTTATATATATTTCATATATATTCTTATAATTATATAGCTTTATTATATATATATATTTATTAAATAATTAAAATATAAAACCGAAACTATAATAATTATTAAATAACTAGGAATTTGTTTATTATAAATAAGTTCTAAAATATTAAGATTAATATAAAATAATATAAATATTAAAAACTTAATTTTAAAAACTAATATTTAAAATTATTAATATATTTATTATAAGTATAAGATCTAGGACCTAGAAAATATAATTAGACTATTTCTATTTCAATAATTTAAAGCTAAAAAAGAGAAGAGGATCTTAAAGAAGCCTCGGATCTAAATAATTGCGAGTTATATACGGGCCCATATACTAGCCTAAGCAAAGCCGTGGCACGTAACCTTGACTTATACTTCCCGATTTCGACTTTATATACCTAGCTAGTTCTAGTCTAATCTCTATTAGTATTATATATTATAATAATCGTAATATTATTCCCTTTTTTAAAATAAGCTTATTCCGGAGCTTTAAAGATTTCTATTAAATTCTCAAGTTATAAGTTATATATTAAAAACCAGAGGTCTTTTATATATGAATTATAGGATTTTATTTATATTATATAATTCTAGTAGTATATTATTCTTAATATAGTCTAACTAATAATAAAAGTTCTAGGGTAGTTTTAGTTATTTAAAGTTCTTATTATAAAAACTCTAAAGAGCTAAAGTATTATTATTTAATAAGAATACAGGATATTATTTTAGATCTAAGTCTTATTTTTTTTACTAAATTCGGTATTTGAACTTCCTATAAAATAACTTTATTACTAATATCTTTTAAACTTTATATTTTATTTCTCTGTTTTATAGTTTTAATAATAGAGGCTCCGGATTTACTTATTTAAAAAGAGAATTATTTGAGTTTTTATATAGCTTCTTTATATAAAATATAAAATATATTTTTATTAATTTCGAAAGCTTGAGTTTAAAGAAATATTTTATTTATTTTAGGATTTTATATAGTTCTTCTATTTAGTAAACTAGCTTATAGCTCGAATAATTATTTCTCTAGTATTTAGTAATAATTTATATCTTATTTCTTATTTAGAAATCTACTAGTTAGTAATATTTATTAGTTCAAATAATATAATACTTTTATACTTATATTATATTTCCTTATATTCTTTATTATAATTTATAGAACTATATTATTAGGGCCTTTACTTCTTACTTATTTAGGTTTTTTTTTTGAAATATTTAATTATATTTAAATTTCCTAATTAAATAATATTTGTAATTTATAGCTCTTTTCTATAAAGAATAGAAATTAGCCTATAGTTTTATAAACTAGAACTATTTACTAGTAATTAATTATTATTACTTATTTGTTTTAATTATTTTAATAATAATTTATATAGAAATATAGCTATTAATTAAAATATTAATTAATAATTTCTATTTAGCTATTAGTTTAAAAATTATTAGTAATTAATAATTTAAGCTTTATATTAATATATTTATAGAACTTATTTTAGAAATCTAATATAAACTAGAAGCCTTAATAAAATACTATAGTTTTCGAAATACTAATTTAATAAACTATATAAGTAAAAAATAAAAGTACTAATTCTTTAGTATTAGTTTACTAGTAATATATGGCACTATTATATAAATTATAGAATACTATTTATATATAGTTAGTAAAGTTATTATTTAGAAGTAAGAATTATAGTATTATAGTATTAATATATAATCCCTAAATCTACTAAGCCTAAAGGGATCTAGTCTACTAGTCAAGTTACTAATAGGATACGAGATTACATAATTATATCCCGTATCCCATATCCTATTACTCATATCTTATTACCCATATCCCGTATCCTATATCCCGTAACTATATACGTAACTCCTAAAGAAATAGCTATACTAATACTAGAAACTCTCTAAAAACGCGAAAAATAGTATCTCTTTTTAATTATATACAAATTCCCTAATCCGGCCTAGTACCAGATTTCCCAAACGCTCTATATATTTATATTACTTCTAAGGTTTTAGTTATATACCAAAGGCCATAGCCTTTTATATATAACTTCCTATTCCATAATATCCTCTTATCTCATATATCTATTTTCTGCCCTATTTATACTCGACCTATTTCTCTATATCTAATTATATAGTATTCATATTAATTAGGTACTTGAGGGCATTTATTAGCTTTAATTTTATTATAGAATTAGCAGGATTCGATTTTCCTTTAATTTACTTGACTTCTATAATTTCTTATTATTTATATATCTGGCACAGATATATTATATTAATTATTAGGTATTTCTCTCGAGTAGTACCTAATTTAATAAGGTATTCGTATAACGACTTTAAATCCGTATAAACGACTAGTAATAGTTCTATTTCTAGTACTTTATTAATTATAGATTTAACTAAAGCACCCATATTAAAACTATAAGCCATACTATAAAGTTCTAAAACTAGAATACTTCTAGTAATTCTCTTATATTTAATAGAGAACTAGTAAATAATATTAGTATATCTAGTTCTATTTACTAGAACTAAAATATATCTAATTTAGGAGAAGAGATCTCTATTATTTGCAAATAAAGTATTTATAAAAATAATTAAATATAAGAACTCTCTTACTAGCTTTATAAATCTCAGTTCTCTAGTAATATTCTCAATTTACTATTAAATATACTTATTAAGTACCTTTATATTAGTTTCTAAAAATTTAATAGCTTAAATAGTAATTAATAGATTATATAAAGCTTCTAGTTAATAGACTAATATAATATATGCTTCTCTTATATATTAGGTAATATATTAGTTCTTAATAAAGAGATTTTAATAAATAGTATTCCTACTACTTATAATAATAGTATTTTTTATAGAAATAGTTCGGAGGTTCTTATACTAGTATTCTTATATAAAAGTAATTCTAGTAATATTTATATAAATAATACCTCTATTAAATTTGAGATTATAATTAAAAGTAAGGAATTCACGCTCCTTAGCCAAGAACTTAGTTTTATAAAGCTTTAGTTACTTTGCCTTTATAAAATTATTAGTTCTAATAAATAAGGTATTATTAGTTTAAAGGCTAATAATTCCAAAGGGTTACTTACTATAAAATAGGCAAGAGTTATAAGTCGACTATTCTATAGAAAGCTTATTAATATAATAGAAATAATAAGTCTTAAACTAGTAGTTCCTAGTTTCTGGTATACTATATAATAGTTTTATAACTTTTAGAACAGAATTATTTTTTAGATTTAGCTCTTTAGTAAGCTTATAGGATAGGTTAATATAGAAATTATAATTAAGTAAGATTATTAATTAGATATAAGCTTGCAAGATATTATATAAATATAATTCCGTAGTATCTATTATTATAGTAATAATACTAAGAATAATTCTCTAGCTAATATATTAGATAATAGGTAATTATATTAATATTATATATTTCTTACTATTATTATAAGCTTAAATAACTAGTCTCGATTTCTTAAGCTCTTTCTCTATATTCTTATTCTTAATCTCATTAATAAACCGGGAGTTAAAGATATATATTTCTTTTAGTATCTGAGATCTAAAAATAACCTTAAATATATCTTTTTCTAGGAAGCTAGTAACTTTAACTTAATAGGAATTCTTATATAATTTATTATCCTATAGAAATACCGTAATATTCGGGATCTTATAAGAGTATTCTTTATTATACTTTAGTAAAATAGTAGGAGGAATTATACCTATATTACCTTTGGCCTTATTATTAGATTCGGGAATAGGTTTAGGTTCGGGGCTATTAGTAATAACCTTAATATCCCCTATATAAAAGGGCTTTATAGAAATTAAACAGAAAGTAGTATTATTATATAATAGAGCTAGTATATAGTTCTCTTTATTAATAGCTACTAGCTTATATAGTCTATCCTAATTACTAGATTAACTAGTATTTCCTTTATACTAAATAAGAATATTCGAATTTAGAAATAGTTTATAGATATTAGTAATACTAGAACTATTTCGGGTATTTAAAGTATTTATAATTTAATATCTAGCTTAAAACTTCTAAATTTCTACTATTATTTTCTTAAGTACTACTAATTATTATAATATAATAGGTAATAGGGTATTATATTTAGTTATTTAAGGTAAAGTACTATAAACTAAAAGGGTTAGAATAATACTATTAGGTCTCATAAAGTTATTAATAGTCTTAAAAGCTATTTAGAATACGGTATCCTTATTAATTCTATTAACTTTGGCTATAATAATAAAATAGGTATATTAGATTAGGCTATAATAGTATTCTATAATTCTAATAGAATTATAAGCTTCTATAAAAATAATCTTAATCTTAGTTCCTATAGTATTTGCAAGCTAAGTAAACTTCTTACTAGTAAACTACTTTCTGGTATTTACTATAATCTAATTAGGAAAGCCTAAATAGTTATTAATCTAGTATTACTTAAGAATATCCCAGGTATATATTATACTAATATTCTAGAGCTATTAGCTAGCTTAATATCGAGTACCTTTATTAATAATATAAAGTATAGGCTTACTAGAAATATAGAAAATATTAATAATAATAGAATAGTTAAAGCTAATATTATCTCTTAAGTTAAACTTAAATTATCTAGATAATTAGTTATATTTCTAGTATTACTTATAGTACTTTATAAGGTACTTAAGAGCTTCTATATTAATATTATAGCCTGCTTATTCTAGTATATTTTAGAGCTTACTAATAAATAAATAACTAAAATAATAATATAAATATTATAATTTAATTTTTATAAAAAAGCAGGAATTATAAATAAAGAATTCGGAAATAAAGCCTTATAATATAGTATTCTAAAATAGGAAAAAGTATCTAAAATATTATATTATAAATATATATTTTCCGGTAAAAGTAATAAGATAATTAGTAAGATTATTAAAATAGACCCTTAGCTTATTTATATTAGCTAAGCTAAGTAAAAATAAAGTTTTTAAAGATATAATATGAAATTATACTTACCTAATTAGTATACTTACTATTATAAATCTAATAGAAGATATAGATCTAATACTAAACTAGATATTAACTTAATCTTTAGTAGTTTTATTAAGTTTAATACTATTATTAGTCTACTAAAAAGCTTGGAATTAGTTAGAACTAGTAATTAAGTATCTAGAGGCTCTAGTATTAATTATAACTTTATAAAAGTAGTAAGTATTATATCTTAATATATTATTAATTATAAAAGTCTAGGCATTTTTTATTAAGGGTTTAATAAGCTCTAAGATATGGTTTTCGCCTATTATCTAATATATAAGGAAAAGAGAAATAAGGTTATCTATAAGAATATTAGCTATAATTATTAGTAAAGTAAAAGTAGTAAAAGTAGCTAAAAAGCTCTTAATTAAAGTAAAATAGAAATCTGGATAATATTTCTCTTCTTTATCTATTTCTATTAATAAAGCCTCAAAAGCATTATTTACTAGTTTATTCTTATTACCCTTATTACTTTCTTTATCTTTGGCTTTAGTAATATACTATATATAAGTATTACTAAAGTATTTATTAAAGTTATAGGTATTTCGGGATCTGAATTAATAGATATTTCTATTTCTAAATCAAGCCTTTTTAGTCTCTTATTTCTCTAGTATATATTTCTATAAGTAATATTCGGGTTTCTTATATATAAAATATAACTTTAGAATATAATTATTATAATTATAAGACTTAGAATAGTTATTACGGGTTCCGAAATTATAGCTAGGTCCGTATTAATAATTTCCGGAGAAATAATAGCTTAGAAAGTTCTAAGAATAATATTATTAATTAGTAAAAAAGGTTTCGGGATTAGCTTATTATTTGCTCTTATATATAGTAATAGATAACTAGAGCTTATTAATAAGCTAGCCGAGATTTATAGAAGGATCTGAGATTATATATCTATATATCCGGGAGCCTTAGTAAGAGGTAATAATCTTATTATAGAGAAATTCGGTATTTTATAAATTAGATATAAGATTATACTATAGTTAATATAGTTTATTAATTAGTAATTAAATAGTCTCAAATATTATCTTTTCCGGAAATTTAGCTATTATAGAAGCTAATATAATAGTATTTCACTTATCTAAATTTCGATATTTAAATTCAGGGCCTTTAAAGAAGCTATAAATATTAATATAAGCCTCTTTATATATATATTAAGAGAGCTAGTTATTATAGAAATAGTCTTGAACTAGTTTCTTTAGTATAGTAAGAAAAGCTCGTATTAGTACCTTTTATAAAAGCTCTATATATTAGTAAATATTAAGGAAAATAGTAAGTTTATAATTAAAATTACTATTAGATCTATTATACTTTTATTCTTTAATATAAATTTTAGTAACTTCCCTAATAAGTCTTATAATTAAAGGAAATTAGGAATTATTCGGATATAGTTATAATAATAATAATAGTATATTATTTATTCCTAGAGCTTCCGTACTAGTATATAAATCTAGTAAAGATATAGGATATAGTAGTAAAAAAAGTAATAGAAAAAATAATAGTAATATAGGAATATTAAAGATAATAGGTTCTAGGCATTTATTCTTTATAAGAATAATAAAGCCTAATAGAATTAGTTCCTTAATAAGATCTAGTCTAGCTACTAATATATTCTTATTTAATTATATATATTATTTATTTTCCTTTATAATAGTATATAAGATATTTATAATAGTATTAGTATTACTATTCTATTATATAAATATATTACTATACTAAAGAGTCTTATATAGGTATAATATCTCTGGGAGTTTGAATTTATTAAAGTTTCCTTAATAAATAAAGTTCTTAAAATTATATCTAAATAGCTCCTAAAGATTATTATTAACTATTTTATAGAGAATATATTAAAATAGCTTAGTATCTAAAAACTTAGTTATCTTATCTGCTTTAGTAAAGTTTAGATTAATCCTATATCTTTATTTTCTTACTAATTCCTTGAAATTATTATTATCTATAAAGTAATTAGATTAGATAGATCTAATAAAGAAATTATTTACTATAATATATTTTACTATTATATATTTTATAAGCTTATATCTAGTTTAAGATATAGTAGTTTATAAGAAGAGTAGGTTTATAAAAAAGAGAATAGTTTATAAAATAAGTAGTTTATAATAGGTATTATATTTAAGGTAAAAATTTCGTTTATAATAAGAAATTTAGGAAGTGAAATTTAAGAAGTAAAATATTAAGATTCCGAAAGAACTTAATAGTTCTAAAGCTTAAAAGCCCCAGGGATTTAAAAGAAAATAGTTTTTAAGAAGGTTTTATAAGAGTTAAATAGAAATAAAATAGGATAATTAAATAGCTAACTATTTTAGTACTTAGTAAGATTAAATACTCTTCTTATCTATATAACCGAATTATAGGTAATAGAACTAATAAATATTTCCTTCTTTAATATAGTATAATTAGACCTTAGTAAGATTAAATATCTTTCTTGCCTATATAACCAAATTACAAGTAATAGAATTAATAGTTATTTTCTCTTTAACTAGAATAATAGCTTTATTCCTAAGTAACTAAATCTTAGGTAAGTATAGCTTAATTCTTCCTAATCTATATATATAAATAGACCTTATTCTAATCTAAATATAAACTAATTAGTATTAGTTTACTAGTAATATATAATACTATTATATAAGTTATAGAATACTATTTATATATAATTAGTAAAGTTATTATTTAGAAGTAAGAATTATAATATTATAATATTAATATATAATTCCTAAATCTGCTAAGCCTAAAGAGATCTAGTTTATTAGTTAAGTTATTAATAAGACGCGAGATTATATAATTATATCTTATATCTTATATCTTATTACCTATATCCTATTACTTATATCCCGTATCCCGTATCCCGTAACTATATACGTGACTTCCAAAGAAATAGCTATACTAATATTTAGCTATAATTATATTTCAAATAAGAATTATAATAAAATACTTATTTAGGTAATTAATAAAAATTATTATTATATTATATTTATTTTTATTTTTTAGGTATTTCTTAAAATTTACTAATATATATTATTAGAAGTAATTAGAAACTAGTAATAAATATAAGAGATCTAGTTTAATATTTTTAAAAATATGAAATTATTAGTAAATATAATAATTATTTTTATATTAATTAATATTTATATTCTGGTCTAGCCAGTAATAGCGGGCCTAAAAAAGCTATTAAAGCTTAGCTTATTCTAAATATTTTATTAGAGGCTATATATATATCTTTTAAATAAAAATAATATATAAAAATATCTCGAATATTATTATATTACTAAATATAAATAGTTTATTATATTATAAGAAAAGGCTATTTTATAATATTTAAATACTTTTTTTTTATTTCTTGCTTTATTTTATAGCTTTTCTAGTTCTAATAACTTTTGGTTCTTATTTAATAGCTTATTTATAAGCTAGATATTATTATATTAAGTTTCTTTCTAAGCCGGGCTTATTAAGGCCTTAATTAGAGCTAACTAAAAATCCTATATTATATTATTATTAATCTTTTATTATAAGAAAAGAATTGAGTTTAATAGGCTATTATTATTTTATTTTAAATAGTTATATTCTTGTATTTCTTATTTAGAGTATTTGCTTATTTAATTTATTTATTTAATATATAAGCCTGAAATAGTAATAAAAAAGATATTTTGCCTAATAAACTTGTTTTATTAAAAGCTTTTTATAATTATAAAGTATTTGAAAGCGTAATAATTTAAGTAAATTATAAAAAGTACTTCTTATAAGCCTTTTAGCTTTATTTATTATTTAATTAAAAAGAAAATAATAGTAAATAATTCTTTATTATAAATATTATAATTTACTTTTATTAGCTATATAATCTTAAAAAAGAATACTATTAAATACTAGAGTTTTATTTAAGGGTTTTATTATAAGAAAATACTAGTTATAACTTTATTTAATATATTTGTTTTAATTATAATAAAAAAATTCGGGTTATAATAATATAAAATTAGTATTAAAAATATAACTTGCTTTAGCTTATTAGAATCTTTTTAATATTAATTTATTTATTTATACGGGACTTCTTTATATATTAAAATTATTAAAAGCTTTATTATATGATTATATTTTATAATAAAATACTAATAAAAATTATAAAAGCCTAAAAAGTCTTATATTTCTTTAATTATTATTAGTAATTACTAGTTTTTAATAATTACTATTTTATCTAAATTTATTTTAATGCCCTTAATAAAGATAATAAAGCCTAGATATTTTATATAAATAACTTTAAACTTTAATTTCTTAATATTTGCTTAAAGGCTAGTATTTTATAATTATTAAAAAACCTTTTATATATAGTTTTTATATTTAAAAGAATTATTTAAATAAATTAGAATATTATTTTAGTAAGCTATATAAAAAATATTAAAGTAATTAAAAAAAAATTATTTATATATCTCTAATATATAATAGGGCTATTAATTAGGCTTTTCTAAAGAACTTTATACTTATAAGCCCTATATCTTATATAGAATATTATAAGTTCTTCTAATTTTGAATTTATTTAAATTTAATAAAATATTTATTAAATATCTAGCTTTATAATAGACCTTAACTTAAACTAGTTATATAAGAATCTCGTAAATAAAAGAAAAAAAATCTTTTATATTAAATTATTTAGCTTATAATAATTAATATAAAATTAGAAAGCTTTATTAGCCTTTTTTATAAAAAGAATTAGAAATATAAAAAGAAATTAACTTAATTTAATAAAGCCCTATTAGAGGTTTTCTTTCTTTTATAATTATATAAAAGCAAAAATAACTAGTTTTTAATTATTAAATATAATTAATAAACTTATAAAATTATATATTAAAGATTTAATTCTTTATAATATTATAATTATTAAAGGATTTTATATAAATATTGTTTTTAGAGCTTGCCTAGTAAAAAAAAAATTTAATATTATAAATATAATCTTATAATTAAATTAGAAAATTATAAAGAAAATATAATATTAATATAATTATTTTTTCGAGAGTTATATATATAGTTATAAGACTCGAAAAACGGGATATAAATAATGAAATATAAGTAATAAAATATAAAATATAAAATATAATTATTTTACTAATTTAATATATTTATATTTTATATATATTATATAATAATATTATATATTACTAATAAACTAATATTAATTAATTAGTATTTATAAATTAGAAAAGATTTTAGATTAATTCTAAAAATATTTAATAGTTTAAAACAAATCTAGTTTATTTTATATTAAAGAAAGAAACTATTTAGTAATTTTATAAAAGTATTAAATAGCCTATAAAAAATATTTAACTTTTATTAATTAATAAATAATTAGTTATTTATTTAATTATTTATTTAACTTCTATTATTTTTTAAAACTAACTTTTTTGGCTTTAAAACTACTTTCTTAAAAACCATCTTTTTTATTTATATAATACTCGAATTTATAAAACCCTTTTACTAGAATATATATTCTATATATATATCTAAAGCTCTTTAATTATACTTTGATTTTACTATTAAATCGAGCCCTTTAAGCTTTAGATTCTTCTAAAATTATAATATTTCATTTCTTAAATTTCTTATTATAAATAAAAATTTTAAAAGTAAAATATTTATTTTAATATTTTAATATTTTTATTATTAAATTCATTTTATAAATCTATTATAAATTATATATATATATTAAAAAGAAACTAAACTCGATTTAATATAAATACTAATAAAAGAAAGAAGCTAATTAAAAAATAGAAAAATAATAATAATTTATAAAATCTATTTTAGAATAATTTTAAGAACTTTAATATTATAATATTTAATTAAATTAGCTATATATTATTATAAAGTTTTCGAATCTTATTTTAGTATAAGAATCTTATTATTATATAATTCCTAATTAATCTTATTTAAAAAAAATAAAACATTTATAAAATAAAGCTAATATTATTAAAAATAGCCTAATTAAATTAGATCTCTTATAGAAATCTATTATATTAGTTAATTTTATTTTAGAAAAAATTAGATATAAGAGAATTAGATATTTTTAGTTAAGAAATTAAGCTATTTATTTATCTTTTTTAAATTAAAAATATTTACTACTTTTCTTTTTATTATAATTATTACTACTATCGAGTTTAAAGATCTATTAATTAGTATTTATTACTATTACTAGAAAGCTTATTAGAGAAATAATAAAGATATATTTTAAAATATAGAAATATAATAAAACTAATAGTAATTTTAATTATAAATTTATTATATTTCTTAATATTTACTAATATATAAAGTTTTTAAAAAAGGTATTAGTAAGAGCTTTCCCTATTATAATAAAGGAATTAGTATAAGACTACTTTTATAATAATTAATTCTTTTAATATATATATATATAAAGAGGCTTATATAAATATTTATACCTTTTTTAAAGGCTCTAATTTCTAATATCGAAATTTAAATAAATAAAATATTATTATTTTAATAATTATAATATAGCCTTATTTCTGCTTTATAAAATATTAAATTCTTATATAATAAAATTATTATTTTTTGTTAATATTTACTAATATACTAATATATAGTTTCGGATTCTTCTAATAAACTCGGCTAGCTTATTAATAAGCTTTAACTACTTATTACTATTTATTAAAAGAAATAATAAATTAATACTAAAATTTATTTTACTAATTAATAATACTATTTTTAAAATTCTTTAAACTATTATTTATTCGGAAATTACTAATATAAATCTAGCTATAATTTCGAAATCTATAATAATTATATTTTAAAGTTATGGTTTATATATAAGAAACCTAAATACTCGTTTTAGAAATATATATTAGAGAAATAAAAGACTAAAAAGGCTTAATTTAAAAATAAAAATATTTATTAATTTAGATTTCGAAATACTTGCAATTTTAATAAATACTTTAGTAATATTTATATATAATATATTACTAAAATTAAAAAGAAAAATAATAATAAAAATAATAAAAACAAATTAGTAAATAATACTTTTAAGGCTTTATTAATAAAAATAAATAAAAAAGAGAAATATTACTTAGAGTTCTATTTTATTTTAATTAAAAGCTTTTTAGCTACTTTTATTATTCTTGCTTTATTAATAACTATAACTGTTGGTACAGCTGTTCCTTTGGGAGTCACGTGCGTAGTCACGGGACACGGGACACGGGACATGGGCAATGGGACATGGGCAATGGGACATGGGATACGGGACATGGTCATGTGACCTCGCGTCCCATTAGTGACTCGACCAGTAGACTAGACCCCTTTAGGCTTAGCAGATTTAGGGATCGCATATCAATACCACGATACTGCGATCCCTACTTCTGAATAATAACAACTTCACCAACCAACGCAACCAGCATTTCCACGCCTACATAACGGTGCCATGTGTTACTAGTGAACCGATAATAACTAATACTCTTATAAATAATTTTATTTCTCTTTCTTTTATATATTAAATAATTAATAAAAATTATATCTTAAAACTTATTAAATCCTTAATAAAAAATATTTAAACTTTTATAATTAATAATATATTAAAATATAATATTTATTACTTTTATAAAATTATAATTAATACTAGAGCCTTTAGATATATAATTACTAGTTTTAACTAATTTCAAATTCTATAATAAACTAATAATAGTATTAAATTTAATAAAACTATTAAAAGTTTATTTAATATTTAGTTTAATATTAAATTAATATTTTTTATTAGATTTATAATAGTAAATATACTAAATAAATAAATATGATTTTATATTATATTTTTAAAAACTTTATTTTTATTTAACTTAGCTAATATAGATAAGCTAGAAATTATTTTAATAATTTTACTTATTATTTTATTATTTTTACCAAATATTATATATTTATAATATAATATTTTAGATACTTTTTCTTGCTTTAAAATATTATATTATAGAGCTTTATTTCTGAATTCTTTATTTATAATTTTTGCTTTTTTATAGAAATCGAATTATAATATTTATATTATTATTTTAGTTATTTATTTATTAATAAACTTGAAATATATTAGAATAAGCAGGCTATAATATTAATATAAAAGCCTTTGAGTATTTTATAAAGTATTATAAATAATACTAGAAATTCGAATATTTATTAAAATAATTCAAGTTTAATTTAAGAAATAATATTAGTTTTAATTATTTTATTATTATTAATATTTTCTATATTTCTAATAAGCCTATATTTTATATTATTAATAAAGGTATTTAATATTAAGCCGGCTAATAGCTTTAAAATATTAGTATAATATATATTTGAAATATATTTAAATAATATTAAATTAATAATTATTTAGGCCTTTCTAATTAGATTATAGTAAATACTATTACAGGTATAATATTCAGGGCTTGGAAAGTAAAATAGAAGGTCTCTTATAAAGATAATTTAAAGCTAAAGAAGAGAAGACTAGAATATAAGAGGCTATAAAAATAAAGTATACCCGTAATATACTAAGCCTATAAGGGATTTAGTATCCTAAATATCTCTATATATATTCCTATACTAGCTATTAGATAACCAGAATATCGAAACCTGAACTATAATAAATACCGAAAAGCAATTTATTAATAAGAAGTTTATTTAGCTTATAAATATTATAGAAACCAAAATTAAAATTATTTTTATAAAAGCTTATAATTTTATTAGAATTATAGAATATTATTATAGCCTAATTTAATATATTTATTTAATTATTATAGCCGGAATTAATAGAATTAATAAAGATATTATATTTTAAATAGCTTTTAAGGCTATTAATAATTTTATAGAATTTAATAATAATATTTTAATTCTTTTAATTTATAATACTTTATTTTAAATAATTAAATATAATTTTATTATTTATTATATTATAATAATTAGTAATACTTGAAAAGATAATAGTAGAAATTTAGAAGCTTTAAGCTAAATATTAAATTATAAATATCTTAAATACCCGAAATAGTTCTAATATTATTAATATTTATGAATTTCTCCTAAATTCAAATATTTTTATATAATATAAAAGAAATACTAATTAATTTAGTAATTAAAATAAGCTATATAAGCTAATAGCTATTAATAGAAAGAACTATATACTAGTTTTATTATATAGTAATATTATCTTTTATTTAATTTTTATAAAGCCCTTTTATATAGGAAATATTGAAATTAGTACTAATAGTCCTAAATTTAAATCCGAATTTTATAATAAAGCTAAAAGTAATACAAGTATAATTTCTTTTATTATTTCTATTATTTTATTAAAATATAATAAAGAATATTCTTATAAGAACTTGTTATAATAAAACGTTATTATTATATTATAATAATAATATATAGATAGATATGGAAGAAAGGAAATATGGTACGGGTAGCCAAAGCTTAAATACAGTAAGTGTGGTTACGTAAGCCTGCACGTGACCACTAGTATATAATTGCCATGCAATATATGCCCCCAAAAAAGAAAGAACTGCATGGTCCTCTATACTATATATATATACGATTTACTCGTATATAGGAGCCAATTTTTCGAAAAGGACAGAAAATCGAACAAATTCCACCCAAAAGCTCAAAAAACAGCCTTATCCAATATCCCTGAACCCCATAGCCTAATGCCAGTAACCAAAGCGTCCCAATAGTACCGTATATATGTATTCGATACGCAAGGAGCGCAGGAGGGAAGTGCAGGAGCGCAGGAGAGAAGCAGGGAGCTGTCGATAAGCTAAGGAAGGCTGTTCGACGGCAGGAGAAGGAGAAGGCTCGTCGATAGGAGAGCAGGCTGTTCGACGGCAAGAGAATGGTAGTCGAGGCTATACGAAGCATACAGGGATGTCAAGTTGAGAAGGAGGCTATTGCGATGTTTATGTACGCTATGGTTAATACGCAGGTCGTTTATGGTACGGAAGTATCGGGAGGGTAGTATCGGTAGAGGGCGAGTACTCCGATTCAGACAATGGTAATTATCGTACGGATGGCGATAACTGAGAATCGATTTGTTTATTAATTAGAATGCTCAATTAAGAGGTCTAATTGAAAGGCATGGCGATGCCGTAGAGATATTAACGATTTCCAGTCAATGACTTAATTAAAAGATTAACTGGTTGGAGCAGAGCTTTGGAGGGCTTGCTGGGGGAGGTATAGAGGAATTCGCAGGTAATCAAGAGTAAGGAGACCCTGATTAAATCGAATTAAAGAGCATTGCTACTAATTATTATAATAAAATGTTATTATTATATTATAATAATAATATATAGATAGATATAGAAGAAAGGAGGTATAGTACGGGTAGCCAAAGCTTAAATATAGTAAGTATAGTCACATGAGCCTATATATAACTATTAGTATATAATTACTATATAATAGAACTCTAATATTACGGTATTTCTATAAAATAATAATTTATATAAGAACTTCTATTAAATTAAAATTATTAGCTTTTTAGAAAAAAAATATTTAAGGTTATTTTTAAATTTTAAATACTAAAAGAAATATTTTTTTTTAATTCCCGGTTTATTAATAAAATTAAGAATAAAAATACAGAAAAAGAGCTTAAAAAGTCGAAACTAATTATTTAAATTTATAATAATAATAAGAAATATATAATATTAATATAAGTACTTATTATTTAATATATTAGCTAAAGAATTATTTTTAGTATTATTAGTATAATAATAAATACTATATAATTATATTTAATTAATAACCTTACTTAATTATAATTTTTATATTAATTTATTTTATAAATTTACTAAATAACTAAATTTAAATAATAATTTAAATCTAAAAGTTATAAAACTACTATATAATATATTAGAAGCTAGAAACTACTAGTTTAAAACTTATTATTTCTATTATATTAATAAGCTTTCTATAAAATAATTAATTTATAATTCTTATTTTCTTTATAATAAGTAATTCTTTGGAATTATTAGTATAGCGGGTCAAGATCCGGTTTTTATATTTGGTATATAGTGCCTATATTAGACTCTTATATAATTATATTCCTTTATTTCCCAGGAAATCAGGGCTTGCTTTTAGCTTCTTTCCTTAATGAATTCTCCTTATATCAAGAATTACTAGTTTTTTTTGTATTAAAGGCCTGGCCCGTAATATTAGAATCTTTTTTTTAAAAAAAACCCCCCGGAAATTTTTTGTAAAGGAGTAAAATAGAGGCTTTTAGCCTTTATTTAGCCATTATTCTTGGGACGAGCAAGTAAAGAAGGAAAGCCCTCGATATGGCGAGGCCAACGGATAAACGGAAGCCCTTGTGAATTGCGAGACTAGCGAATAAGTAGCCTGTAAAGGCTTTATAATACTTGCAAAGAATGGAAGCCCTTGCGAATAGCAAAGCTAGTGGATGGAGCCTGTGAAGGCTTAATGATACCTATAAACGGAAGCCCTTGCAGATTGCGAGGCTAGCGAACGGAGCCTGCAAAGGCTTAGAATATTTACGGATAAGAACGGAAGCTTTTGCGGATTACGAGGCTAGCGAATGGAGCCTGTAAAGGCTTAGAATACTTACGGATAAGAACGGGAGCCTGTAGAGGCGTTTAGAATACCTACGAATAAGAACGGAAGCCTTTGCAAATGTAAGGCTAGCGAATAGAGCCTGTAGAGGCTTAGAATACTTACAGACAAGAACAGAAGCCCTCGCGAATACGAGGCCAGCGAATGGAGCCTGTAGAGGCTTAAAAGAATACTCAAGGTAAAGGCAAAGAGAAGGATCTCGTATATGGCAAGAGGCTTGAGATTTTTTTTTCGAAAGCTATATATAAAGGAGAAGAAGGGAATAATATAGCAAGTTAAGACCCGGTTTTTATACTTGGTATATAATACTTGTACTAGACTCTTATATAATTATACTTCTTTATTTCCTAGGAAATTAAGGCTTGCTTTTAGCTTCTTTCTTTAATGAATTTTTCTTATATTAAAAACCACTAGTTTTCTTTATATTAAAGGCCTGGCTCATAATAATTGGGCTCTAAATTAATAATATTCTATTTATTAAAACTAATAACTTTGCGAAAACAAAGTAATTAAAGCTTTAAAAGGCTAAGTTTTTAATTAAAAAGTATAAATACCTTAATTTTAATTATAATTTCAAATTTAATAAAGGTATTATTTATATAAATATTACTAGAATTACTTTTATATAAAAATACTATTATTATAAGTAATAGAGGTATTATTTATTAAGAATTAATATATTATCTAATATATTAAAAAAGTATATATTATATTAGTCTATTAACTAAAAGCTTTATATAATTTATTAATTATTACTTAAGCTATTAAACTTTCAAAAGCTAATATAAAAGTATTTAATAAATATATTTAATAGTAAATTAAAAATACTATTAAAGAACTAAAATTTATAAAGCTAATAAAGAAATTCTTATATTTAATTGTTTTTATAAATACTTTATTTATAAATAATAGAAATTTCTTTTTTAAATTAAATATATTCTGGTTTTAGTAAATAAAACTAGATATACTAATATTATTTATTAGTTCTCTATTAAATATAAGAGAATTACTAGAAGTATTCTAGTTTTGAAATTATATAATATAGTTTATAGTTTTAATATAAGTATTTTAGTTAAATCTATAATTAATAAAGTACTAGAAATGAAATTATTACTAGTTATTTATATAAATGCCTTATTAAATTAAATATTATTCTAGAGAAATATCTAATAATTAATATAATATATTTTTATTAAATATATAAATAATAAAAGATTATAGAAATTAATAAAATTAATTTTATAATAAAATCGAAACTATTAAATACCTTTAAATACTTTATTAATATAAATATTATATAATTAAATATAGAGAAATGAATTAAATAAAATAAAATAGAAAATAAATATATAAAATAGGAAATAAAAATAGAAAATAGAAAATAAAAATAGAAAATAAAAATAAATAAATATATAAAATAAAAGAATATTATAAAAAAGGAAATTATATATAAAAGGCTATAGCTTTTAATATATAATTAAAACCTTAAAAATAATATAAATATATAAAGTATTTAAAAAATCTAATATTAGACCAAATTAAAAAATTAGTATATAATTAGAGAAAAATACTATTTTTCGCGTTTTTAGAAAAGTTCTAATATTAATATAGCTATTTTTTTAAAAGTTATATATATAATTATAAGATTCGGGAAATAAAATATAAGATATAAAATATAATTATATAACCTTATATCTTATAAATAACTCGACTAATAAACTAGATTCTATTAGACTTAGTAAATTTAGAAATTATATATTAATATTATAATATTATAATTCTTATTTTTAAATATTAAATATTTTACTAATTTAATATATTTATAATTTGTATATATTATATAATAATACTATATATTACTAGTAAATTAATAATAATTAAAATATAAATTCAATTTAATTTTCTTTAAATATAAGCTATTCTTTATTTATTTTATTATTTCATTTGAAATTTTTATTAGTACTAATAATATACTTATATTTTTAATATTTAAATATTAAATTAAAGCTTAATATAAGAAATTAAGGAAGTATTTCAAGCTAAAAAGTAATTTAAAAGAAAAATAGTATATAAGAATGAAATAATTATTTTATAAAGCTTTATAAAAGCTTATTAATTATATATATAATATAAAGATTAATAAATTAATAAGAGTTTTATACGAATTTTATATTTAAATATATATTAAATAAATAATTTTATATAAGCTAACTAAAAGAAAGTTTATTTAGCTATTTTAAAGAATTATATAAAATTTACTTAATTATTTAAATAATTATAATAATTCAAGCTAGATTCTAAATATTAAAAACGAATTTAATAAAAATCTCTTTAGATATCTTTTATTAAATAAGAAGAATATACTAGTATTTAATATAATTAAAAGAAAATAATTATTTTAATTTAAGAAACATTATTTTATTAAATTTAGGCAAAGAAATAAAATATTAAAATCAAGCTTTCTTCTATATATATAAGCCAAATAATAATACTAAATAAATAAAGTTATTATAATATATTTAATAATTAATTTACTTGAAAAGTTATAGCTAGAAAGCTTTATAGCCGTAATTTATTTATGTAATTAAAACCTTTTATATATATATAACTAGAAAATATTAAATAAAGTATTTAATTTATAATTTTATAATTATTCTTATTAGTATAATTCAAAATTTATAATATAAATAATAATTAATTTTAGATTTAATTAAAATAGAATTTATATATATAATTCTAGAATATATCTAATAATTAAGAACTATAAAATAAAATAAAAGAATATTTAAAATTATATTATATAAATATATTTATAAAATCTGAATTCTTATATATAATATTATATTTAATAAAAACATTTTCTATAAAAAGAATTATAAATATACTAAAAGCTATAATATAAAAATTATAATAGAATTACTTTTAAAAAATAAGATTTAGAATATTAAATTAATTTTTAAAAATAAAAGATTATAATATAATAGCTTATTAAAGTAAATAAAAAATAAGCCTGAATTAGAAAGTAATAAGTAAATAAACTAATAATTAAAGCTTATAAGTATACTAATAAGTTATAAATCAGAAATAAAAAGCTTTATAATTTTATAAAATATTTTAAAGCCAGAAAATATACTAGAACCTAGAAATAATAGAAATAAAGGTATTAGGCTTAATATAATTAAAAGAAATATATTAAAATATATTAAAACTATTAGAGAAATATATTAAATTAATAAAAACAGAAAAGAATTTTTTTAGAACTAGTAATAAAGTTTACTAATAGCTCTTATAATTAAATTAAGAAGCTTATTTATAAAACAAGTAAAAAGCTTAAGAAAAATAAAAGAATTCTTTATAGAAAAAGCAAATAACTTAACTAAAATAAAAGATTAAATAATAAAGTCAAGAAAGAAATAATTAAAAAAGCTAATTATTAAAACCAGAAATAAACTAATTTAAAAACGTTTATATAAAGGAAATAATTAAAATAATAATTTAAGTAAAGCTAATAGTAATATAATTATTATAATAAGTATATTATTATAAATAATAAATAAATTGAATTAAATTAATTATTTAGAATCTCTTTTAAAATCTCTCTAGCCTAATTAGCTAGAGAATTATAAGAAAGAATTTAATTATAAAACTATATATATTATAATTATAGTAATAATTTAATTAAAAGCATATTTAAAATAAAGAGCTTTAAATAATATAATAATAAAAAGATTTTATATTAATAATTTTTAAAGGCTTTAAAGATATAAAATAATCTAAAAAAGTATTTAGCTAAAAAGTACTTTAAATTAGATACCAAACTAGAGATTTATAACTTTAAAGCTCGAAATTATTAAAGAATTATTTCTAATAATAAAGTAAATATACTTCTAATTCCTTTAAAATAAATATTTATATAGAGAATTAATTCTAATAAATATATTATTTAATATTATTTAAGGCTAATAATTTATAAAAATCTTTAAAAAAAGATATTACTTTTATTTATTTATATATATTATTATATTTATAATAAGGTTTTTTTAAGTAATTTAATATTATAAATATATTTATTAATATAAAAAGAAATTTTAATAAATTTATAATAATATATAAGCTATTAAATAATTTCAAGATTCTAGACTATATAGTAAAAATAAATCGAGCTTTATATAAATTATAAAATACTTTTATTTTATAATATAAATACTAAATAAATACTTTTAAAAGAATTAAATTCTTTAAATTTAATAAAAAGCCTTATATTTATATAAATATAAATTATAAAGTTTTAATTATTTTTTATATAAATAACTTTTAAGTATTTTATTATAAAAATAATAAAGCATATATTTAATTAATTATTATTTAAATTAAAAGAATTTATGATTTTTATAATATATAAAATATAAAGTAATATTTAGATATTTATATAATTAGAAATTAGAAAACTAAAAAACTCTAGCTAGTTTATAATACTTATATTAAAATAATTATTAAGAAATTTAAAATAATAAATAAGTAGTATTCTAGTATTTCTTTACTTAAAATCGATTTTCGGAAATATAATAATTAAGCTTATCTAGATTAAATTAAGATATAGCTTTTATTACTTTAATATTCTTTTAATTCTTAATAAATCCAGCTCTAAAATACTTTATAGCTATAAATTAGGCTTTCTAATACTTATTTAAAATCCGGTTTTTAGTAATTTAATATAATAAAAAATATAAAGAAATATTATTATAAATTATATTAAATATATTATATATAAATAATTTAAATATATAATAATTAAGTTACAAATATATAATTTCTTTATTTAAAAATTTAATATTATAAAAAGTTATTTAATAAAGTATTATAATTACTTTTTTAATTAAATTAGAAATATATAAAGCTATTATTAAAAAAACAGGCCTTTATATAAAGAAAACTAATAATTTAATTAACTAAATAGAATTCTTTAAGAAAAAAAGAAAAGAAAAGAAAAGAAATAAAACTATATTCTTTAAAATATTCGAGCTTTTTAAATAATTTATAATTATTTTATTAATCTAAAAAGATATATTATATAATCTAATATAGGCTTTTAACTAAATATATAAATCGGGTTTTAATTTATTATATTATTTCTCTTTTTATTTGCAAATACTAGTTCTATAAATATATAAGTAAAATTTCTTTTTATTAGATTTTTTATTAAACTTCTAATATTATTATTTCTTTAAATATAAAATATAGTTTTTATATAAAGCAAATATAGTTCTTTTATTTTATAAATAGCTTCTTTAAAAGCTTCTAACTATATCTTATATATTTCTTATTAAGAATTTATTTAATCTTATATTTATATTTATTTTCTATTAGCTATAATTATAGCTAGTTAAAAAAGCTTATTATAAAATATATTATGGATTTCTGGAAAAGTATTAAGCTAAAAACTATAGCTCTCTATTATATTAACTATTATATATTTAATATATTTTATATTAAGCTTTTTAATTAGTTTATTTATTTAAATATTTTAGAAATTAAATTAGATTTTATTTCTAATCTTAAATTCCGAAATTTAATCTCTTTTCTGGTTTATTACTTTCTTTTAAAATTATTAAGCTATTACTATTATGGCTTATATATATTCTTATATATTATAGAGCCTATATATAATATTATTTACTATTTGAATAAATAATAATTTTTTTACTTTTTTTATTAATTTTATTCTAGAGCTATATTAGCTTAATATAGTATTTATAAAATAAATAAAATAAACTAATTTTAGTAAATAAAGTATTTTAGTTATTAATTACTAGCTTAATATATAGTAAGAAAATTATCTAATTTATTTAATTATAGTTTATAAAGATATAAAGAAAAGTCTTAATTATCTAATTTATTTTTTCTATAAATCTATTTGTTTTAAAATAATATATTATAAATAATTAATATCTAATAGCTTATATATTTTTATTTATAATATTTCTATAAATTATCTTTTTTAATTAAAAACTATTACTTTTAGAAGCCTATATTAGTAATAATAAATCTTTATAAATTACTTTATTAGTATTTTTATTATAATATTTATTATAGCCTTAAGTATTATTTCTTTTTCTAAATAATTTATAATAATAATTATATTAATATATTTTTTATTTAATAAAAGTTTTATTATAAAATTAATTAATATCTCTTATTAGATTTAACTTAAAATAAAAAAAGCTTTAGAAACTTTAAATAGTAATTTCTTTATATTTTATTCTTTTTATAAGTATTATAGTTTTATATAAATTAGTATATTTATTTTAATATATTTAACTAAAAAAAACTATTATATAAGAAAAGTACTTATAATATTCTATTTTAGATAGCTATATTAAATCGAGTTACAAGTCTATTAAATTAGCTTTATATAAAGCTTTTTCGAGTTAGAAATTCATTATTATTTCCGAAAAAGAAATTATTTTAACTAAAATAATAAATATTTCTCTATTAATATTTTAATTTTTAAATTAAATAAAAATATTTATTTCTTTTTTCGTATTATTTTAACTATAGCCTAATATAGCTTATTTTTTCTTAAGTATTATACTAAACCTTTTTTAGTATATTTTAAGTATTATTTTTTATTTACTATTTTATTTATTTATTATTAATATTATTTCTATTCTATTCTTAGCTTTTTAAACCCGGTTTAAGAAAATCTTTTTATTTTATTTATTTCCTTATTAATTCATATTTATAAATTGGGCCTTTATATTTTACTAGTTTTTAGGCTAGGCTTTTCTTTTTTGATTTCGGTTTTCTAGGCCGGGCTTAAGAAATTAAATAAGCTTTTTCTGTTTTTTTATTTATATTAGTATTATAAAAATCGAGTTTCTGGAAAGGTTATTAAAGATTTCCGGTTTTAATAGTTATAATATTCTTAATTACTAATTTTTATTTTTATTTTACTAAAAAGATCTTATTTTTACCTTAAAACTATATTTATTTATTTATTTATTATTATTTTCTAAAATATATAAAATCTTGAAATTATATTATAAGAGAATTAAAAATTACTTTATTTACTATTTAATAAGTTTTCGTATTATTATAAAATATTTTAGATTTTTATAGTTTATTCGAATCTCGAATTAGTAAATATTTTTTAGTTCTATATTTTATTTCTTTAAATAATAAATAATTACAAGTATTTCCTTATTATAAATCTTATAATTATATTTTATAGATTTTTTTTAAAAAAAGAAAGTATAAGGTTATAAGATATTCTCTCTATTAACTTATATAAGAATATTATTTATATTTTACTTAGAAAAGTCTATTTCAAGAATTGTTTTCCGGTTATAATTAAATGTTACGTGGTACCAGTCATGTGGTGCTACTACACCTGACTTAGCGTATAGCTAGTGCTTTTAGCCCGGCACACAGCCTTCAGCTCAATTCAAGCTCTTTACTACCACTGCAACATCACCTTATCGTGACATATGGTAGTAATGCAATAATTATAATCGAGATCGACCTCACGATACGGATTACTACAGCAATAAAGCGATGTTCCCCTCGCCCCTGTAGAAAGAGCTTCCTGTTACGCTTTACACCCCCGCCGGCAGAGCCGTCCGACTCCTCACCTCCCCAAGTCTTTACTTGGCTAGTGTTCCTCCATATTAGGGCACATGGTATACATGGTAGTTGTAATTAGGAGATTATTAAGACTGGATATGGTACGAACAAGAAATATGGTAGAGAGGGAGGCAATATACAAATAGGGGGCATATTCTGGGATATATGTTACCATGGCCTGCTTGTAGGGCCCTTAGAAGTGAGATGTAAGCTCTTGGGGGAGAAGGACGCTCTATACTAGTGGACTTCTTATTGGGTAGCCTAGAATGGCTGTATTGCGACGAGGACGTTGTCTTTCGAGTCTGAAGGGGGGGACTTGTTATGTGGCACTAGTCACGCGGTGCTACTATACGTGACTTAGCGTGTAGCCAGTGCTTTTAGCCCGGTATATAGCCTTTAGCTCAATTCAAGCTCTTTACTACTATTATAATATTACCTTATCATAATATTAAACTATACTAGTATTAGAACTAAAATAAATATCTTTTTAAGCTTTCAGAAAGCAGCCTTTATTTTATTTATTTATAAAAATATTCGGTTCTTATATATAAAATTAAATAATCTTTAAATAATCTTTAAAAAATTTCAAATAAAATATTTAAAAAAATTAGTAAATTCTAAGAAACTTTATATATCTTTCACTAATTTCGGGGCTTTCTAACTTAGAATAGCTTTAATTTTTATTAAATTTATATAAATGCTTTTTTTGGCTTCTATAATAAATTTTAAATATTTTATTAATATCTAGTTATAGATTTGCTTCTTAAAGTTATTAAAGAATTTTATATATATATTTATAGTAATTTTCCTTTAATTCTAATAAATAAACTAGAATATTATTTATATAAATGAAATAAAACTTATTTAATTAATATATTTCTAAAATATATTTGGGGTATTTATTAAACTAAGAGAAATTACTAATTATTTATAAAGTTTATATTTTATATAAAAGGCCGTTTTCTATTTATTTTCTTTAATAATATAAATTATATAAACTATTTTGCTTTTCTAATATTTTAAAGAATTTTATAAATTAATAGAAATAAATACTAGTTCTTTTTTATAAGCTTATTTAGGCTCTAATAATTTATATAGAACTATAATTTCCTATTAGGTTTTCGTATAAAAAGAATAGAAATAGTAATAGAAAAATGGCTTATTTAAATAAATTCTTTATTTAATAATTTTATAAGTATTTTTTATAATACTAGAAGTTTATTTCGAGATATATTATATAATAAGTCTTATAATATAACGAATTCTTTTTTATTAATTTTTTATTAATTATATAAAATATTTATTAATAAATAATAAAATAATAAAATAAATTAATAAGTTATAAAACTATAATATTAAATTTAGTATAGAACTAATCTCTATTTCTTTTATAAGGTCTAGAAAAGCCTTTTCTAAATAAGAGGCCCCGATAATATATATATATAATTAGTAATTTATAAGCCTAATATATATAATATAAATAATAATTAGCTATAATAGTAAAATGCTATTAATCTCCTTAATTAATACTTATAATATCCGAGGTTTATTATATATTTTTTAGTTATATATAACCCTATATATATTATGAATTCAATTTAATAATTAATTTCTTAGCCTCGAATAAATAATAATTTTTCTATTTTAATTAAGTAAAATATTTTTTAAAAGCTCTTATATTATTCTAAAAGCTTTATATAAGAATTAGTTTTCTTTTTTCGAATTAGAGTTTTTTAAATATTTATTAGACTAGCTAAAAAAAACTTCTATATTTCTCTTTTTATTTTTCTTTATTAAATAAGAAAATAAAGCTATTATAATCTATATATAATCTATTATTTATAAACTAAAAATTAATAATTTATTTATTTTATTTTATATTATATTATAATAATAATATATAAATAAATATAAGAAAAAGGAAATATAGTATAAATAGTTAAAGCTTAAATATAGTAAGTATAGTTACGTGAACTAGTATATAATTACTAGTATATAGTTATTATATAATATATATATTTTAAAAAACGAGAACTATATAATTCTCTATATTATATATATAATTTACTTATATATATAGGCTAACTTTTCGAAAAAACAGAAAATCGAATAAATTCTATCTAAAAAGCTTAAAAATAGCCTTATTCTAATATCCCTGAACTTTATAGCCTAATACTAGTAACTAAAGCATCCTATAGTACTATATATATATATTTAATATATAGGGAGTATAAGAAAGAAGTAGGGGATATAAGAAAGAAGCAGGGAGCTATTAATAAGCTAAGAAAGGCTATTTAATAGCCGGAGAAAGAGGCTGGCTATTAATAAGCTAAGAGAGGCTATTTAATAATAGAAGAATAATAGTTGAGGCTATATAAAGTATATAGGGATATTAAATTAAGGAGAAGGCTATTATAATATTTATATATATTATAGTTAATATAGAGGTCGTTTATAGTATAGAAGTATTAAGAGAATAGTATTAGTTATAATTACTAGAGGGCAAATCTGGTATTCTAATTCAGATAATAGTAATTATTATATAAATAGTAATAACTAAGAATTAATTTATTTATTAAATAGAATACTTAATTAAGAGATCTAATTAAAGAATATAGTAATACTATAAAGATATTAATAATTTCTAGTTAATAGCTTAATTAAAAGATTAACTAGTTAGAATAGAGCTTTAAAAAGCTTACTAGAGAAAATATAAAGAAATTTATAAGTAATTAAGAGTAAAAAAACCCTAATTAAATTAAATTAAAAAGTATTACTATTAATTATTATAATAAAACGTTATTATTATATTATAATAATAATATATAAATTAATATAAGAAAAAAAAGATATAATATAAATAATTAAAGCTTAAATATAATAAATAATTACTAGTATATAATTACTAGTATATAATTACTAGTATATAATTACTAGTATATAATTACTAGTATATAATTACTAGTACATAATTACTAGTATATAATTACTAGTATATAATTACTATATAATATTAAGGTTTCTAATAATAAAATAAATAGTTCTAATCTCGAATTATAGATTTATATATTTTATAAATAAAGCTATTATATATCTAAGATTATATCTAAACCAGAAATCTTAAGAATTATTATAGTCCTATAAAAAAAGCTTATAAATAAGGCACTTATAGAAGAACTATTTATTAAGAAAATTAAATTAAAGAGAAAAGGAAATCTCGAATTAAAATCCCTTAAATATTTATAGTTTCTTATTTATAGCTTAGCCTAATAAGACTTAATATTCTAAATTTCCTAGAATATAGCTTCTTTTAGCTTTATTATATATAATTATTATATGATCCCAAATACTAGATATTAAGCTCAGATAAATATAAAATTATAAAATTATTTTCTTTCTTAGAAAAAGCTTATTTTTAAATAAATAAATATTATAGAATTATTATTTAAATTAATATAGTTCTCTGTTTTATTCTCTTAAGCTTATATTTAGTTAACTAGCCTCTTTAATAGATCTAGTTATTATTAATTAGTTAAGTAATAATTTTATAGCTTATAAGAAAAGTATTTTAAATTAGAGGCCGAATATTAGTTAAAGTCTTTATTATATCTAATTTAACTAATTCTATATAAGAGCTTATTTTATTTTATTTTTAATACTAGAATATTCTATATTTTATATTCTTAGTTTATTATTACTTAAATTAGTAATAATAGTTCGTTTTTCTAATTAGATAATAAATTATTAATAGTCTTATATAAATAATTAAAAGAGAATTATTAGTATAGCTATTTCTTTGGGAGTTACGTATATAGTTACGGGATACGGGATACGGGATATAAGTAATAGAATATAAGTAACGGGATATAAATAATAGGATATAGGATATGAGATATAGTTATATAACCTCGCGTCTTATTAGTAACTTGACTAGTAAACTAGACTCTTTTAAGCTTAGTAGATTTAGGAATTATATATTAATACTATAATACTATAATTTCTATTTCTAAAGAATAACTTTACTAATTATATATAAATAATATTTCATAACTTATATAATAGTATTATATATTACTAGTAAACTAATACTAATTAGTTAGTACTTATAGATTAGGAAGAATTAAGCTATACTTACCTAAGATTTAGTTACTTAGAAATAAAGCTATTATTCTAGTTAAAAAAAAAAAACTATTAATTCTATTACTTGTAATTCGGTTATATAAGCAAGAAAGATACTTAATCTTACTAAGGCCTAATTATACTATATTAAAGAAGGAAATATCTATTAGTTCTATTACCTGTAATTTGGTTATATAAATAAAAAGGACACTTAATCTTACTAAGTACTAAAATAATTAGCTATTTAATTATTCTATTTTATTTCTATTTAATTCCTATAAAACCCTTTTAAAAACTATCTTCTTTTAAATTCCTGGGGCTTTTAAGCCTTAGAACTATTAAGTTCTTCCGAAATCTCAATATTTTTCTTCTTAAATTTCACTTCCTAAATTTCTTATTATAAATGAAATTTTTATCTTAAATATAATACCTATTATAAATTACTTATTTTATAAATTACTTTCTTTCTTATAAATCTATTCTTTTTATAAACTATTATACCTTAAACTAGATATAAGCCTATAGAATATATAATAGTAAAATATACTATAATAAATAATTTCTTTATTAGATCTATCTAATCTAATTATTTTATAAATAATAATAATTTCAAGGAATTAGTAAGAAAGTAGAGATATAGAATTAACCTGAACTTTATTAAGGCAAATAAGATAACTGAATTCTTAAATACTAAGCTATTTTAATATATTCTTTATAAAATAATTAATAATAATTTTTGAGAGCTATTTAGATATAATTTTAAGAACTTTACTTATTAAGGAAACTTTAATAAATTTGAATTCCCAGAAATACTATATTTATATAAAACTCTTTAGTATAGTAGTATATTTATATAATAGAATAGTAATACTAATACTATTATAAATACCTTATATATTATTATAAAAGAAAATAAATAATATATATAATTAAATAAGAATATATTAGTAGCTAGACTAGATTTTATTAAGGAACTAATTCTATTAAGCTTTATTATTCTTATAAAAAACAAGTACCTAGAACCTATTATCTTTAATATTTCTATATTACTATTACTTTCTTTATTATCTTCTTTATTACTATATCCTATATCTTTACTAGATTTATATACTAGTATAAAAGCTTTAGGAGCAAATAGTATATTCTTATTATTATTATTATTATAACTATATCTGAATAATTCCTAATTTCCTTTAATTATAAAACTTATTAGAGAAGTTACTAAGATTTATATTAAAAAATAAAAATATAATAAATCTAATAATAATTTTAATTATAAACTTACTATTTTCCTTAATATTTACTAATATATAGAGCTTCTATAAGAAATACTAATATAAGCTTTTTTTACTATACTAAAGGAACTAGCTTAAAACTACTTTTATAATAACTAGCTCTTTTAATATATATATAAAAAGGCTTATATTAATATCTATAGCTTTTTTAAAGGCCCTGGATTTAAATATCGGAATTTAAATAAGTAAAATACTATTATATTAGCTTTTATAATAACTAAATTTCCGGAAAAGATAATATTTAAAACTATTTAATTACTAATTAATAAATTATATTAACTATAATATAGTTTTATACCTAACTTATAAAATACTAAATTTCTCTATAATAAAATTATTACTTCTTACTAAGGCTTCCGAATATATAAATATATAATCTCAGATCCTCCTATAAATCTTGGCTAGCTTATTAATAAGCTCTAGTTATTTATTACTATATATAAGAGCAAATAATAAGCTAATCCCGAAACCTTTTTTACTAATTAATAATATTACTCTTAGAATTTTCTAAGCTATTATTTCTCCGGAAATTATTAATATAAATCCAGCCATAACTTCGGAACCCGTAATAATTACTTTAAGTCCTATAATTATAATAATTATATTCTAAAGTCATGTTTTATATATAAGAAACCCGAATACCGCTTATAAAAGCATATACTAGAAAAATAAGAGGCTAAGAAGACTTGATTTAGAAATAGAAATATCTATTAGTTTAGATCTCGAAATATCTATAACTTTAATAAATACTTTAGTAATACTTATATATAGTATATTACTAAAGCTAAAGGCAAAGAAGGTAATAAAAGTAGTAAGGACGAACTAGTAAATAATACTTTTAAGACTTTATTAGCAGAAATAAATAAAGAAGAGAAATATTATCTAGATTTTTATTTTACTTTAATTAAAAGCTTTTTAGCTACTTTTACTACTTCTATTCTACTAATAACTATAACTAATATTCTTATAAATAACCTTATTTCTCTTTTTTTTATATATTAGATAATAGGCGAAAACTATATCTTAGAGCTTATTAAATCCTTAATAAAAAATACCTAGACTTTTATAATTAATAATATATTAAGATATAATACTTATTATTTTTATAAAGTTATAATTAATACCAGAGCTTCTAGATACTTAATTACTAGTTCTAACTAATTTCAAGCTCTCTAGTAAACTAATAATAGTATTAAACTTAATAAAACTACTAAAGATTAAATTAATATCTAGTTTAGTATCGGATTTATATCTTTTATTAGATTTATAATAGTAAGTATACTAATTAGGTAAGTATAATTTCATATTATGCCTTTAAAAACTTTATTTTTACTTAGCTTAGCTAATATAGATAAGTTAGGGATCTACTTTAATAATTTTACTAATTATCTTATTACTTTTATTAGAAAATATATACTTATAATATAATATTTCAGATACTTTTTTTTATTTTAGAATATTATACTATAAGGCTTTATTTCCGAATTCTTTATTTATAATTTCTACTTTTTTATAAAGGTCAAATTATAATATTTATATTATTATTTTAGGTATTTATTTATTAGTAAGCTCCGAAATATACTAGAATAAGCAGGTTATAATATTAATATAAAAGCTCTTAAATATCTTATAAAGTATTATAAATAATGCCAGAAATATAACTAATTACCCGAATAATTTAAGTTTAATCTAAGAAATAATATTAGCTTTAATTACTTTATTATTATTAATATTTTCTATATTTCCGGTAAGCCTATACTTTATATTATTAATAAAGGCACTTGATATTAAGCCGGCTAATAGCTCTAGAATATTAGTATAATATATATCTGAAATATACTTAAATAATACTAGATTAATAACTATTTAGGCTTTCCTAATTAGATTATAATAAATACTAGAAAGTAGTTTACTAATAAGAAGTTTACTTAGCTTGCAAATACTATAGGAACTAAGATTAAGATTATTCTTATAGAAGTTTATAACTCTATTAGAATTATAGAATACTACTATAACCTAATCCAATATACTTATCTTATTATTATAGCCAAAGTTAATAGAATTAATAAGGATATTATATTTTAAATAGCTTTTAAGGCTATTAATAACTTTATAAGACCTAATAGTATTATCTTAACCCTTTTAGTTTATAGTACTTTACCTTAAATAACTAAATATAATACCTTATTACTTACTATATTATAGTAATTAGTAGTACTTAAGAAAATAATAGTAGAAATTCAAAAGCTTTAAGCTAGATATTAAATTATAAATACTTTAAATACCCGAAATAGTTCTAGTATTACTAATATTTATAAATTATTTCTAAATTCGAATATTTTTATTTAATATAAAGGAAATACTAGTTAATCTAGTAATTGGGATAAACTATATAAGCTAGTAGCTATTAATAGAGAGAACTATATACTAGCTCTATTATATAATAATACTACCTTCTATTTAATCTCTATAAAGCTCTTTTATATAAGAGATATTAAGGTTATTACTAATAGCCCCGAACCTGAACCTATTTCTAAATCTAATAGTAAGGCTAAAGGTAATACGGATATAATTCCTCCTATTATTCTACTAAAGTATAATAGAGAATACCCTTATAAGAACCCGGATTTTATAGTATTTCTATAGGATAATAACCTATATAAGAACTCCTATTAAGTTAAAGTCGCTAGCCTTCTAGAAAAGGATATATTTGAGGTTATTTCTAGATCTCAGATATTAAAAGAAGTATATATTTTTAACTCCCGGTTAATTAATAAGATTAAGAATAAGAATATAGAAAAAGAGCTTAAGAAGTCGAGACTAGTTATCTAAGCTTATAATAATAGTAAGAAATATATAGTATTAATATAATTACTTATTATCTAATATATTAGCCAGAGAATTATTCTTAGTATTATTACTATAATAATAAATACTATAGAATTATATTTATATAATATCTTATAAGCTTATATCTAATTAATAACTTTACTTAATTATAATTTCTATATTAACTTACCTTATAAGCTTACTAGAAAACTAAATCTAAAAAATAATTCTATTCTAAAAATTATAAAACTACTATATAATATACCGGAAACTAGGAACTACTAGTTTAAGACTTACTATTTCTATTATATTAACGAGCTCTTTATAGAATAATTAATTTGTAACTCTTACCTACTTTATAATAAGTAATTCTTCGGAATTATTAGCCTTTAAACTAATAATACCTTATTTATTAGAACTAATAATTTTATAAAGGCAAAGTAACTAAAGCTTTATAAGACTAAGTTTTTAGCTAAAAAGTATGAATTTCTTACTTTTGACTATAATCTTAAGTTTAATAGAGGTATTATCTATATAAATATTACTAGAATTACTCTTATATAAGAATACTAGTATAAAAACCTGTAATAAGTATATATAATAATATATAAACAGGTATTAGATATTATAGATCTAGTTTCCTATTTTAAATAAAGCTTATAATTAGAATTATATAGGTAATTAGAATTATATGAATTATATAAGATTATATTTCCTAGTTAAGTAAAGTACTTTACAGGCTTGGTTAAGTACTAGGGAATATATAAGAAAATGCTCCTAGCTTTAGAAAGAAATATTAATTAGTCTTTTATTAGAATTAATTCTTGGAATTAGTTATACTTGCAAGTATTACTTTATAGCTTACTTACCTTAATTACTTATATATTACCCTGCTATTATATATCTTATATTCTAATTAATCTAACCTTTAGAAAGTAGTTTATTATAAAGTAATTAAGCTATTAATAGATAAAATATTAATAGCTAGAGTATTAATTAGGAGAAGTGCCTCTATTATTACTAGGGCAACCTAATTAAATATCTAGGGAAGTACCCAGTTAAGTACCTTTTATATTACCTAATTAGGAGAAGGAAATAGAACTCAGATATTCCTAGAACTAGTAAATAGGATAATAATAATAGAGAAATTAGTAGCGGCTTGCTATTATATTACTAAGTTAGAAATAGAGATATAATAGAAAGAAGATCTAGAGAAGCTAGAAGCTTAGATCTATTATCTTAAAGATATTCGGATATCTAATATAAAACCCGTTATATTTCCGGTAATATTCTTAGTTTAAAGGGCTCCAAAAATCCGAGAACTACCTACTTACTAGAGAAAGAATATTAAAGAAGTCCAGGACTTCTTCTATTAGGTAAAATTAAAGTAGTATAAAGATAGCGGAATTACCTAGGCTACTAATATAGTAAAGATTATATATTATACTTTCTATTTTAAAGATATAGCTAGAGATATCTAGAAATATAGAAAGTAATTAGTAGGTATTAATACTATAGGTTAGAAGATCTTTATTAAATTTATAAAGAATTCTATTTTAGATCTAGAGAACTATAGTAATAATATTCTTACTAAGTTTAAGGATACTAAATAATAGCCAGGCTAAAGTATCTAAAGCTTTATATCTTATTTAAATAGCCTATTAGATAACTTAAAATATATAGGTTTATTATAAGAATAGAATAACTTATTTAGTAGCTTAAGGTAAGAAATCCGAGACGAGATTAATTATTAAGGAAATACTTTATAAAAGAGTAAAAAGCTTATTTCTACTATTATAAGAGTTAAGAATAATTTAAATCTATTTATTTAATAAGAATATAATAATAAACTAATAGAATAGTAAAAGAAAGAAAATAGGAAAAGAAAAGAAAAGAGATAATAAAAAGAAATAGAAGAGAAGTATATTCCTATTATAAGATTTATAAAACCGGAATAGTAAAGATATAATAATAGGATCTAATATAATACTTATATTAGAATCTATAAAACCGGATATAATTTGCTTTACTTATTAGAAAAAGAATTACTATATTACTACTTGCCCTAATTAAGGGAAACCGACTTGCTATAACTATAATAAGTCTGGCTATAAAACATATAAGTATCCAGAACTAAAGAAGCCGGGAAACGGGTATGCCTTATAGTAATTATATTCATTTATATTATGAAAAGCAAAGCTCCTAAAACGAGAATAGTAATTAAGATTACTATTAAGATAATAAAAGATAAATAAAGAATTAGAGTATTAGTAAACTCGGATAATGAGGCTAATTATATAAAGAGGAAATTAGCTTTAGATATAGGTATTTCATTAATATTAAGGGTAATTCCCTTATTCTTACTAGAGGAAAAAAGGATCTATTTATATGAAAATTATATTCTTGGGATTATTACTAAGAATATACTAGAGAATTAAAGAAAGACTAATATATATTTTATATTATATAATTTTAATCTGAACTATATTAATATAATACTTGAATTCCTATAGCTTTACTAGATTAATTCTCTAATTTCTTTTAGAGAAGTAATATAGAAATACTAGATTTGACTATAAAAGATTAAAGTTCTAAATACTAGAAAGTTTACTAAAGTAGTAAAATATAAGATATATATTTTTCTATTAATTATTTATCTTATAATAAATAGCTAAAAGATTACTACTATTATTATTAATAAAATAGTTATATTTCCTAAGAAATATTAGGACTTTTTCCGAGTATTTTCTATAAAGGCTATAGATATATTACCCGACTATTATATAATAAAGTATTATATAGATCTGAAACCAGAATTCTAATTACTATATAGTCTTATATATACTTTATTAGAAAGAGAGCTTAAAGTCTTTCGGGAATATCTTAATACTAGCCTAAAGAAGAAATAAATCCGTTATTTTACTAGCCTAGCTAGTACCTTAATTATATTTGTTCTAAAGAAAGAAGGCAGCCTATATCTATATATTAATTACTAGAATCTAAATAGAATTACTATTAAGAACTAAATACTATTATTACTTATTAGTAAGACTATAAATAGGCTTTATAGAATAAAGATATATATAAAGCTAGACTTAAAGAATACTTATTATTAGTTATAAATATAAGAGGATAATAAGTAAAAAATAGTATTTCGAATATATTATAAATATTTTAAGTATTATATTATATCTTTTAAACTATTTAATACTTTAGTAATATTCTAGATATATATTAATTATATATTAGTAGGCCTTATAAATATTATTTATATAGTTTATCTAGATAATAATTTAATTTATTTAGAAGATCTAGAATAATATATAATAATAGTCTAATATATATTCGAATAATTATAATAATACTAGCTTTTTATAAACTTAGTAAAATACAAGTTTAATATAAAGAAAATAGAGTTCCTGGGATTTATAATTAGCCTAGATAGTATAGAAATAAAAGCTAGTAGGATTATAGCTATTAGGAAATAGCCGGCCCTAAAGAATAATATCCGAGAAGTCTAAGTATTTCTGGGTTTTACTAATTTTTATTAGAGGTTTATTTATAAATATTTTAGGATAGTAAGAGAATTAACTAATTTATTAAAAACTAATAGAAATCTATAATATTATTTTAGCTAGATAAATAAGGTAAATAGGGCTTTTAAAAAGCTATAAATTATATTTATAATAGTACTAATTCTTTACTATTTTAACCTAGCCTTAAAAATTTATATAGAAATAGATATTTTAGGATTTGTAATTATAAGTATAATTTCCTAGTTCTTTAGTAAGAAAGTAAAAGCCAGATAATATTCTATTGCCTTTTATTTAAAGAAGATAACTATAATTAAGAGCAGATATAAGATATATAATTCTAAGCTTTTAGTTATTATTCTAGTATTTTATATTTACTAGTATTACCTAATATATACCTGATATACTATTATTATTAAGATAAATTATAATAACTTGAAATATTTTATAACTAAGAGAAAACTAAATAGTTAATAGATAAGATAGATAAAAAAGCTAGCTATTTTTAACTTTATTTTAGAATACTAGCCAGAATATAATAACCTTACTAATAGGCTATTAAGAAGACTAGACTTTATAGTAAATATAAATAAAAATACTTTATTACTTATATTTTATAATAAGCTATAGAATATAGAATAGAGAGCCCTATAAATAATAGTAATAAGATACTATACTATTTCTATAATACTATAATTTAAGGCCCAGGAAAAAGAAAATAAATACTTCTTAATTAGTAAGATATTAAGGAATTCTAAAAGAGAAGTTTATTTTAGTAATAGAATAATACTAGAGATATTACTACTTGAGCCTATTACTAATATAGCTAGTTATAAATAATATATACTACGAATTCTAGCTATATAAGTAGCTAGGTCCGAAATAGTATATAAGGAAAACAGAGAGATATTATTTAAACTACTATTATAATACTAAAGGCTTAATTTATTAGTATAATACTAGTAGTATAAATAGTTTTTAAAAGAGATTTCTACTAGAACTATTAAGACTTGGGAACTTAATATATCTAGGTTACTAAGATATCGGGATACTATTTATATACTAAATAAGCCGGCTCTTAAAAAAGAATTACTATAAGCTAACTATAATAATTCTATAGGTAGGCATTTTAGTACTAGTAAGATACTAGAGATTCTCTAGAAAAAGTACTTCTAGTAAAGTATAAAAAAAGATATAAAAGACTATATTAGAACTTGCCCTATATATTAATAAATTAAAATAAAGAAATATCTACTATATAATATATTTAGTTCGTTTCCTTTTCTTTCTAAGCTATAGCAAGAAATTACTATATACTTTATTATAGGGCTACTCTTTTCTAGATTTTATAGTAAGATATATAATTCTATACTTATTATTATTATTAGATATATAAAAATAATATAATATATTCTAATTACTAAAGAGATCTCAGCTCCTGAGTTAGTAGAGCTATTTATATATTATATTATTAAAGACTTTAATATACCTATAAATATAACCTCTAATAGAGAATCTGTTTTTATAAGCAAGTTCTAATCAAGTCTATACTTTTATTTAAAGGTTTAATAATAGCTAAATATAGTATTCTATTTATAAACTAATAGATAAACGGAGAATCTGAATTAAACTCTGGAATAGTACTTAAGGTACTAATCGTTTGGTGTTTCCCACTTATAATTCGCCTAGTATGCCTTATAGGTAAGAAATAGTAATATATAATAAATAGTAATATGCAAATCTGAGATTTTAGTAGAAATCTCTTCTTTTCTTCCTTTGAATTCTCACAACATAGTATAATAAAATAGTATCTAAGTATTAGAAATTAATTCCAAGATATAGGCCCTTTAGATTAGTAAATTTTAAGTCTAAAAGATTAAGGCATTATTATAATACAAATCTGCCCCATTTGCCTATATAAATTTTGATACGATTTGCATATTACTATTTATTACATATTGCTATCTCTTACCTATAAGGCATACTAAGCGAGTTAGAGGTGAGAACTACCAAATAATTATACTAGCTACTAGTAGAATAACTAGATAGTAAAGCTTATTCTTATAAAATTCATATATAATAATTCTATATATTTAATAATAGGAATTTCTCTATTCTATATATTATACGGATTTTATCCTAGTATTAAACTATATATTAAGGATAATATTTTAGAAAGAGGAGTACTAGTAATATAGGAAAGAATATAAAGAATTTAAGTAAAATAGAAGATACTAGAGAAGTAATAGTAAGAAGTAGTAAATATATAGAAAAAGTATTATAATAAGAAATATATTAATAAGGAATTTAATATATATAATAAAGTTATACTTTAAATAAAGAATATTTAATAGCTATAACCTAATATAAAGCTAATAAATAAATATCTTAATCTCTTTAAAATTCTGGAAGTTATAGGAATATATAAATAAGTATATTACTTAGAATTACTACTATTATATTAGATCTATAATATTTTCTATATTTCTCTTTTGGAACTATAGTACCCGTAAGCTAGTACTATAGTAAAACCAGAACTAGTCGAGATTAAGGGCAAAGAAGAATTCGAGGTAGAATCTATTATAGCCTATAGGAAAGATAGAAAAGAAAAGAAGTATCTTATTTATTAGAAGAGCTATTTACTAGTAAATAATATATAGGAACTACTAAGTAATCTAGAGAATATAGCTTAAGAATTATAAAAAATACTTAGAAAAAAGTAATATTATAATATTATTAGTTAAATAAAGATATAAAAAATAAATGCTTTTATTAGAAAACTATTAAAAACCATATATTTATTCTTGGAAAAAACATATAAAAATTATTAAGAACTCTAAAAATTCTAATTTCTATATCTTATAAATATCTTACCTTTATAATTACTCTCTATTATTCTTATTATTATTCTTATTAGAATTCTTTCGAGAAACAGGTAATAAATTAGCCTATAAAGCTATTAGCTATTAGTAAGAAATAAGGAAAAAGTAAGCTTATTTAATACTAAAGAATATTAATTATATTATTAAAAGTACTTTATATTTATACTAAGCTAGTAAGAATTACTTGACTTATTTCTTAGATTATTAGGGGAATCTATTAGCCTCGAATAATAGCTTTAATACGAGAAATATATACTATTTAGTATAGAAAAAGAATAATAATAGCCTTTTCTCTTTTGAGTAAAGAATAAGGAAAATGCTTATATATATTAATAGCTTAAAAAAGGTGGTTTAATTATATTATATATATTTAAGAAACCTTAAATAATATTAGAATAGGAAATAAATAAAAGAAATTATAACTTATAGAATTATATTTCTTATTCTTGAAATAGTAATAATTATATATTAAGTAATTATTACTTTTAATATAAGCAAGGTCGGGAAACTTGGTAATATTCTTGGAATATTAAAGATAATAAGAGCAAATTAAGGATATAAAAGTATTAGCTAAATAGGTAGTAATAAGCTAATAAATACTAAAAGAAGTATTTATCTTAATAAATAAAGAAGTAAAAAAGGAAATTAGAAGAGAACTTGAATAAAGCTTAAATAAAGCTTAAATAAAGCTTAAATAAAACTTAAAGAAGTTTAAAGAAGGCTTAAAGAAAGAAGATAAGGGACGAGGAGGAACTAGATATAGTATTATAGTTAAGGAAAGAAAAGATTAGTTAGTAGGAAAAAAGAAGCCTTTTTATAATATTCTTTCCCTAAATAGTAATTATAAATTCGGAACTAGCTCTATACTAGGAATATTTAGAAAATTCTAAAGAAGAGATTTATAAACGAACCAGAAAATCGGATTAATTTTTCCAAGCTCTTAGGCCTATAAAGTAATAATTTATTTATAAATAGAGGCTAAGTTAGGATTTATAAACTAATTAGAAAACCGGAAGAGCTTCCTGTCTAATAGTATATATTATACCCGTATTACTTTTATAAAAGGGAATTACTAGAGGTAATTTATAAGTTAGCTAGATAGGATTAGTAAACTATATTCTCAAGTCTATTACCTAGTATAATAATAAGGTAATTATAGGGAGTTTTAGAAAGAACTAATAGCCGGAAAAGTTTTAGGGAACTATTTATAAAGCTATTTATAGTTTTCTCAGGCCTTTTAGGAATAAGGGCCTAGAAAAAGAATTAATATAATAGATATATATAATAGTATATAAATAGGTATTAGATATTATAGATCTAGTTTCCTATTTTAGGTAAAGCTTATAATCGGAATTATATAGGTAATTGGAATTATATGAATTATATGGAATTATATTTCCTAGTTAAGTAAAGTACTTTATAGGCTTAGCTAAGTACTAGGAAATATATAGGGAAATACTTCTAGCTTTGGAAAGAAGTATTAATTAGTCTTTTATTAGAATTAATTCTTGGAATTAGTTATACTTACAAGTATTACTTTATAGCTTACTTATCTTAACTACTTATATATTACCCTATTATTATATATCTTATAAAACCTCCGAACTATTTCTATAAAGAATATTATTACTATAAGTAATAGAAGTATTATTTATTAAAATCTTTTTATTAAGAACTAATATATTACCTAATATATTAAAGAAGTATATATTATATTAGTTTATTAACTAAAAGCTTTATATAACCTATTAATTACTATTTAAGCTATTAAATTCTCGGAAACTAATATAAAGGCATTTAATAAGTATATTAAATAGTAAATTGAGAATATTACTAGAGAACTGAGATTTATAAAGCTAGTAAAGAAGTTCTTATATTTAATTATTTTTATAAATGCTTTATTTATAAATAATAGAGATCTTTTTTCCTAAATCGAATATATTCTAGTTCTAGTAAATAGAACTAGATATACTAATATTATTTACTAGTCTTTTACTAAATACAAGAGAGTTACTAGAAGTATTCTAGCTTTAGAACTCTATAATATGGCTTATGGTTTTAATATAGGTATTTTAGTTAAATCTATAATTAATAAAGTACTAGAAATGGAATTACTACTAGTTATTTATATGAATTCGAAGTCGTTATATAAATGCCTTATTAAATTGGGTACTACTCGAGAGAAATACCTAATAATTAATATAATATACCTCTGCTAGGTATATAAATAATAAGAGATTATAAAAGTTAAGTAGATTAAGGGAAAATCGAATCCTGCCGACTCTATAATAAAATCGAAGCTATTAAATATCCTTAAGTGCCTTATTAATATAAATACTATATAGTTAGATATAAAGAAATAAGTTAAATACAAATAAAGCAAGAAATAGATATATGAATAGGAGAATATATATAGAGATTCCTTTAGTATCTAGTATCTAAATATCTAATATCTGAGTATCTAGTACTAGGCCGGATTAGGGAATATGAACTTATAGAAGGGAAGGTTATATATAAAAGGCCGCGGCCTTTAGTATATAACTAAAACCTTAAAAATAATATAGATATATAGAGTATTTGGGGAATCTGGTACTAGGCCGGATTAGGGAACTTATATATAATTAGAGGAAAGTACTATTTTCTGTTTTTTGTGTTTTTAGAAAGTTTCTAGTATTAGTATAGCTATTTCTTTAGGAGTTATATATATAATTACGGGATACGAGATACGGGATATAAGTAATAGAATATAGGTAATAGAATATAAGTAATGAGATATGAGATACGGGATATAGTTATATAACCTCGTATCTTATTAGTAACTCGACTAGTAAACTAGACCCCTTTAGGCTTAGTAGATTTAGGGATCGCATATTAATACTATAATACTATAATTCCTATTTCTAAAGAATAACTTTACTAATTATATACAAATAGTATTTCACGATTTATATAATAGTATTATATATTACTAGTAAACTAACAAAAATATATTATGAATTTTAATACTTTTAAATAATTTAATTTTATAGGAATTATTAATTTAATATAAGATCGGATAAGGCCCGGCTATTTAGTAGTTTATTTTATAATTAGAATATTATATTTTCTATTTCTTTATTAATATATATATTTTATTTCTTATTTTAAAGTCTATAGAATAATATTTAATATTAGTATATTTCTTTATTTTCTTTTATATTAATTCTATATTTTTCTTATTTCTTTTTATAATATTCTCTATTTATCTAGTAATTTATTAAGCCTTTATTTTATTTAGCTTATTTTAGGATATAGTTATTAGGGTTAATTAGTTAAAGAAAATTTATAAAAGCCTATTATTAAAGAGTTTATATAGAAATATATTAATAGAATTATATAAGAAAATAAATATAATTAATTATTAGTAAATACTTATTTTAGTTATTTTAGTAATATATAATATATAAATATAATTATTAATTAATATATTAGTTTATAATTTCTATTTATTTATTAGTTTATAAATAATAGAGGCTAAAGAGCTATAATAATAATAGATAGTTTAGAAATATATTCTTATTATATTCTTTATTATAGTTATTTTATAATAAAATATAAAAATAGCTTATTTATTTAATTAGTTAATTATAATATATATAGTATTATAGCCAGATTTTAAATCAGATATTAATTTGAAATCTATTATAATATATTACTATAAATAATTCGGAACTAGTAAAAAATAAAGTAAATTAGGGGTTTTATTTCTTAGAATATTTATTTTATTATAGACTTAGTTATAAGCTTTATAAATTAAATCTATATATAGTTATTTATCTAGTATTATAAATTATTTATAATATAATAGTAATTTATCTTTTATAATAAAATTAATATTATCTTATTAAGTCTATTTATAAAGGGCTTATAAAGAAAAGGCTTTATAATTATTTTATAGAATTTACTTAATTAATTTATTTATTTTATTAAAATTATTATTATTATTTTAAAAAAGAAAATTAATTTTAATTTTAATATTAAGATTTCGAAATATTTTTAAGTTAATTTAGTTTTTTTTAAAAAAAAGCTTTAATATAATATTTCTCTTTTATTTTATTTTATTATATAATTTTATTATTTTAATATATTAAAATATTAGCTTTTATATTCTATTTACCGGATTTATATTAGATAATAAAATAGTATTTAGCTAAGGCTTTAGCCTATTTAGCTTATTTATTTATAAGCTTCTTTATTATTATAAAATATTATAAAATATTACTTATTTTTATATTATTAGAAAAAGATATTAGTAATAATACTATTTAAGATATTAGTTTTAATTATTAATTATTATTCTAAATTATAATAATAAAATAGATTTTAAATCTTATTAAATAAAAAGAAAATATTCGTATATATAAGATTTAATAAAGGCTTAATAATTTTATTATAATTATAAATAAATCTTTTATAGAAGTTATAGAATCCTAAAAAGGCTTATATTTCTTTTATAGTTTAAAAAGCTTTCTAATTCTTTATAATAGTAGCCTTTTTAGAATTAATTTTAATATTATTTATAAAAATAATAAAGCTAAGATATTTTATATATATAATATGAAATTTATATTTCTTAATATTTACTTATAAGCCTATATTTTAGAAATACTAAAGAATCTTTTTTATATAAAGTTTATATTCTAATTTATTATTAAAATAATTAAATAAAATATTATTTATATAATATTAATAAGTAATTAGCCTATTAATTAATCTAAAAAAATAAAATCTTATATTTATATATTCTATAATATATATAAAATATTATTAATTTTTCTAATTTAGGATTTATATGAATTTAGTAAAAAGCTAAATAAATATTAAGCTTTATAAAGATTTTGGCTTAACTAATTCTAGCTAAAGTTTTATTAGTAAAAGAAAAAGAATAATAGTTTTTATAAGTAATCTAGTTAAGCTTTTAATAATTAATATAGAATTATAAGCTTCTATTAGACTTTCTTATAAAAAGAATAGAAGCTATAAATAATAAAGCCCTTATTAAGATTCTTTAGGAAATATTTCTTTATAACTTCTAATTCTATTATTATTATTTTATATAAAAGATTATATTTCAGGTATTTTTTGCTTTTTTTTAATTATATCTTATAATTATATAATTAATAGAAAAGTAGAATATTAGAAGCTTTTTAAAAAAAAAATATTATTAAACTTAATATATTATTCGGGAATAATAAAATCTTTAATATTAGCTTTTAAAAAGAACTTTCTTTATTATTTAAAAAAACTATTAATTTTATAGAAGCTTATAATAAAGGCTTTATTCTCGGGTTATTAAAGGTTATAATATATATTTATAGAACTAATACTAGTAATCTTAATAATAAAAGCTTTTATTAGCTTTTTTTCTATATATAATCTTTTCTAATATAAGATATTTATAAGGCAAATAATACTAACTAGAGAGTTTTCTATTTAATAATAGCTATTTTAAGTATTCTATTTATAGAAGTATTTAATTTTCGGCTTTTAAGAAATAAAAGTAATTAGTATTAGTTTAGGTTCTTTATTTAAATCTAATTTAGAATTAATAGAATTATATTCGAAAATAGTATTATTAGTAAAGCTAGTATATAAAAAAGAATTAATAGTAGAGTTATTCTCTATATTATAGTTTTTAATAGAGGCTTATTTTCTAGCTATTTATTATTAGTTCTTTTTATTAAATATATAATTTCTAGCTTTAATATTTATTTAATAATTAAAATAAAAAGTATATTTTAGAATAGGAAATAGAGTCTTTTAAAATATAAGAATTTTTTATATAACTAAAAGTAATAGAAAAGAATCTCGGGCTATATTAAATATTAGTTTTAAATATTAAAAAGTAAATTAAAGTATTTTAGCTATTTATAGCCGAGAATAAAATTATAAAATCTAAGTTTAAGAATTAATAAAAGAATATTATATTATTATTTCTAGTTAATAATAAAATATATTTTTAAGAAATAGATAATACAAGTTCCTAGCTTATTATTATATTTTTTAATATTAATAAACTTAGATAAATTCTAGAATTTGAAATTAAAAAAAAATATATATTTATAATAAAAAAAGCATTAATAAATATAAAACTATTTATTTCAGAGTTAATAAAAGAAGAAATATTTATTAAATATTTATTATAAAATAAGCTATAGAATATAGTTAAGTATAGTTCTTTTATTAACTAATTTAGGTTAATTTCTATAAAATTAATTTCATGTTTATCTAAAAAGAAGTTTTTTTCTAGATATTTTTATTTCCTAATATATTATTTATATTAGCCTCTATAAGCTTATTATTTTTTTCTAGTTCCTTAATATTAGTAATATACTTTAGTACTAGATAATTACGGGCTATATAACTAGTCTAAGAATAGTTAAAGCAAGTTAAAATTAAAGCGGAAATGCCTTTTCTTTTAATAACTAATTTACTAATAATTAAAGATATTCGAACTAGTATAAAAATACGAGAAATTATTATATAAAGCTTGAAAATAGTAAATATAAAGATATTAGAAGTAGTAAAAATTAGAAAAGTAGTTATAGCTTGAGTCTTAATATACTTTTTAAGGTTTTTATAAGTTTATAATATTTTTATTTCGGAATTAATTAATAAAGCTATATAATATAGATTATAAAACATATAAATAAAATAGTACTAGCTTATAAGTTATTCTTAAAAAAGAAGTATTAACTTATTATATAGCTTATTAAAATAGTTTTATAAATAGATTTAAGCTTTATTTATTAAATAAATAAACTTAGTCTTAAATTTATAAAAGATTTAAATCTTATTTATTTATAGCTTTTTATATTTAGTTTCATATATATAATAAGAATTAATAAAGTATTTATTAAAATAATTAATTATTTCTATAGCTATTTTAAAAGAATTAATAGTATTAAACTTATATTAAATAATATTAGATATTACTTTTTATATAATTAAAAATATAATATATATAAGTATTTTTATTTATATAATAGTTTATATTAACTTTGAATTTATTAATAATCTGGATTTACTAATAGTTATAAATTAAGTTTTTACTATTATTAAGCTTTAAAAAATCCGGAATCTTTATAGAATAAAACTTACTATATTTAGGAATTTTTCTGGCCGGATATATTTATTTAATAAAAGGAATTAGGAAATTAGATATCGTATTATAATACTTAAATTAGAAATATATATTACCTGAAATGTAATTTCTATTAATAGAATTTTCTCGGAGAATTTTCTTTATATTAAGTAAATAAGCTAGATTAGTAGCCAAGCTATTTAGGGTTATATAATTAGTCTGGATATTTATTTAGATCTTGATTTAGGCTTATTATAATATAAGTATATTAGAATAAATATTAGATAGAATAAGAAAATTTTCTGAAATAAAAGGTTTTATTCTAGAAGTATTCTTAGTACTAGATATAAGAAATAGAATTATAGGATATAAATAAAGACTTTTAGAAGAACTATTAGTATAAAAGGCTATATTAAAGTATTAGATATATATAATTTATATATATAAAGTTATTTTTTAGAAATAAATAATTATTTTAGAAAAGATATTCTAAAACCTTTTTAGATAAAAAGAAAAAGCTTAGTTTAATATTATAGCCCTATAAAGGAAGTCTATAAATAAGGTATTTATAAAAGAACTATTTATTAAAAAAACTAAGCTAAAGAGAAAAAGAAGTCTCGAATTAAGGTTTCTTAAGTATTTATAATTCCTTACTTATAACTTAGTCTAATAGGGCTTAATATTCTAAATTTCTCAGAATATAGCTTTCTTTAGCTTTATTATATATAATTATTATATAACTTCAAATATTAAATACTAAGCTTAGATATTAAATACTAGATATTAAGTTTAGATAAATATAAAATTATAATAGGAATTATATAAAGAAAAATATAAGATTTATAATAGCTATTAATATTTATATTAAATATTACTATTTCTCTAATTATATCTATTATCTTATTAAAAGCCTTTATTTATTTAGAAGTAATTAATATATATTAGAGGTTATATTAATTAATAAAGCGAAAATTAATTATTTTATATAATATATATAAAATACTCTTTATTAATTATTACTAATATAAAAAAAGAAAATTTAATTATATTTTTTCGAAATTAATTTTAAGTTTATTAATCTAATTTTATTTTTATATATTTTTAATAGTAATTTTTATTAGAAGCTAGTTTTTTTCTAAATTAAATAAATTTAATTTTTTTTATTTATTTCTATTTTTATTTAAAATATTATTATTCTTTTTTTTTAGTTATTTTTATCTTTTTTAAGATTATTTTTAATATTTTAATATTTTTTACTTTTATTTTTAATTATTTTTTCTTCTTTTATTTCCTTTATTTACTAATTCGAAAAAAGGAATTAAAATATAGCTTTATTTAATAGTTATATATAAAATAATTATTTTAATTATATTAAAAGTAAAGTCTTTTTCTCTTTTACTAATTAATTTTATTTTAAAAGGCCTAATTAAAAATATTCTTTAATTATTATTTTATATTATTTATAATAAGCTTCTATTTTATTAATTAAATAAATATAATAGCTTTAGATAAAAAAGGGCTTTTGGGCTTTTTATTTAACTAGTTCGAATAATAAGCTTTTATATTCTTGATTTTAGCTATCTAATTATTAATTATTTATAACTAGAAATAGTATTTCTTATATAATTCTTTTTCTTTTATTTCTATTATTTCTTTTATAAATTCAGTTATAATAATAGTTTTAAAAAAAAATTTAAATTTTTTTTTATTATTTCTATTTCTTTACTACTAAAATTAAGTAATTAAAATTATTTAAGAATTTGCCTAAGGAAATTAATCTTTACTAAATTTGGTTTAATTCTTTTAAGGCCTTTTATTACTTTTATAAGTTACGAAAAGTCAGATTTATTTATTTAAATAATTCTTTAATTATAATTTTTTTTTAGATATATTTTAGCTATAAATATATTTGATTTATTATTCTTTTAAATAAGTATTTAAACCTATATTAAATTCTCTTTTTCTTTTTATTAATTACCTTTTTATTAATTTCTAGCTTTATTTATAAAAGTTCTTTAAATTAGAAATATAGGACCAAGTTATTTCTATTAAATTTATTAGAGTTTAAAAGGCAAGCTTTTAGTTATTTTATAAAAGAAAATTAAGGAAATATTTATATTTATAAGAAATTCGGGATTATTATATATTTATTAATTAATTTAATTTATATAACTAGATTTACTATTAAGTTTATTTATTATATAGCTAGTTTTAATAACTATTAGAACTATATTATAAAAGCTTCTTATAGCTATTAAGGGACTTTATTTATTATTTTGGCTTTATATAGCTATTTATTTATTTAATTAATTATTAGAAGTTTTATTTCTAAATCTTTATATAATAAAAAAATCTAATAGTTTTCTTTTCTTAAACCGGGCTTAAGAAAACCCAAATAATTCCTAATATTAATTAATTAAATTAGTATTCTGGCTTCTATATATAATTTTGAATATTATTTATTATTAGCTTTTATATATTTCAAAGTTTTATTAGAATATTAGCTTTATAAATAATTTCGAATTAAGTTTATTTCTAGCTTTATTTATTTCGAACTTTGTTTTCTATATATAAATTCAGGTATTTCTTATTTTTAATTTCATATATTATAGTACGGCAAGCCGTATTCTATTAAAATCGCTTTGTTTTAACGGTTTTAATATTTTGGTTACATGGCAAAGGCTGGGGCCTTTTGCACGTGACTTGCGGAAATCACATAAGAAAGCTGGTTTTTCTATAGTTCTAGATAATAATCCCTCTTCTATATTTAATTAATTAAGCTTTTATATACTATATACTATTTATACTTTACTATTTATACTTTTAATCTTATTATTTTGCTATTAAGTCACGTTTTATACTCTAATATACTTTATATAAGTTTTTGTTTTATTATAGTTTCCCTCTTATAATATATATAATCTCTAGTTAATAAAAATAAAATAAAAAGAATTCTAATATTACGGGCTAGGCCTTTATATAAAAAAGACTAATAGTTTAATTAATTAATTAAAATTCTTTAAAGAAAAAATAAAAATAAAAATAAAAGAAATAGAATTATATTCTTTAAAATATTTAAGCTTTCTAAATAATATATAATTACTTTATTAATTCAAGAAAGCATATTATATAATAAAAACTTTAGCTTCTATTATATAATCTAATATAGGCTTTTAGTTATATATATAAATCGGGTCTCGACTTATTATAGTTATTTATATAATAAAAGAAATTATAGTTTTCTAAAGGCTTTTTAGGGATTTATATTTAGATCTTAAAAAGCTTTAAATTATATTTTATAATAATAAATAAATTATTTAACTAATTATTAAAAAGAATAAAAGAATTATTATAAAGCTTTATTATATTAATATCTAAAATATATAGCTATATTAAAAGTATAATAAAGGCGTTTTTTAAATTATATATCTTTAAATAAGTAATATATTTATAAATAAACTTATAAAAAGTTTATTTTAATTTTAATTTAAGAATTTTAAAGCTTTATTAAACCTTTAAGATATTAGAATAAAGATTAAAATAATTAAATAGTATAAAAAAAGGCTTTTATTTATATTTTTTATTTATAAAATCTATTAAAATAATAGAGCTTAAAAGCTAATAATAAAAGATTTAAAAGTATTTTATTATAATATTAATAAGCTTATATAAAAGGCTTTTTACTTAATTAAATTACTTTTTATTCTTTTTAGTAGCTTTTTAAGCTTTAGTAAAAAAGCTTTTATTATTATTCTTTTTATTAAATTTAGTAATCTTAAGTATAATATAAATAAAATACCTAAAAGCAAATAAATGCTTTAAAAAGTCAGAATTTATAAAGAGAATTAAGAAAAAAAGCTTATAATATCTTTAATAATTAGAAGTTTAGTAAAAAAAAAAAAGCTATATAATAAAAATATAAGAATTCGAAATAATAATATAGAAATAACTAGAAATATATTTCTAATAATAAATACCTTTACTAATAGTATTATAATAAGAATTATTACTTTTATTCTTTAAAGTAAAAGAGATTATATTAAATTAAAAACAAGCTCTAAAATAATATAAAGAACTTATAATAACTTATATAAGAAATTTCTTTTAGTCTAATATAAATAAAACAAGAAATATAAGATTTCTTTATATTCTTTTTAATCTTTAGTAAAGAAATACTAGAAGTATTAAATAACTTAGTAAGAATCTAAATCTCGATATTTTATTAAATATAAGCTTTATATTAATAATTAAAAGCTATATTTATAATAGATTTATAAGCTATTTAATATTATTTAAAGTTAGTAAAAAATAAAACAAGAATATATTTTGAGTTAAAAATATCTTGAATTTATAAGCCAAAATTAATTTAATAATAGTATAAAAAAAGATAAAACTAGTATAAACTATATTTATAATAATTAAAAGTTTAGAAAAAGAGTTTTAGAAAAATATTAAAGAAAAGCAATTTAATTAGAGGTTCTAGTATTAGTAAAAAGATAAGTTTTATATAAATATTTCCTGAAATTTAGTAATTTAGAGAAATAATATATATTAAGCCTATTTAGTTTAAAATATTAATATAGTTCTTTAAAACTTATATATTAAATAATTTTTATTATTTTAAAGCTCTCTAATTAGATAAAATAAATAAAATAAAATATTATATTTTAAAACTTTATATTTTATTTGAATTCTTTTTTAATTAGTTTAATTAATTATTTTATTATTTTAATATAACTTTCTATTTTATAATTTTTATATATTATATATATATTTATCTCTAATTATTTCTGGTTTAATATTCTTTATATTTTCTGTTTTATAAAGAAATATTATCCTAAAATAATTGTATTAATAAATAAATAAAATTTTATTATATTATTTATATATATAAAAATATAACTATTTTAAATAATTTAATAATTTATATATTAGTTTTATAAATAAGCTTCTATAATATTAAAAAGTTAACTCTCGGCTTAATTATTCTTATATTATATATAAGAAATAATTTTATAAATTTTATAAATACTTTATATTTTATATATTTATAATATTATTAATAAATATAAATATAATATTAGTTTTATTAATTTATTTAATTTATTTAATTTATTTAATATAGTTCTATAATATAAATAAATAATAATTTATTTTACTCTCTCTTTTAAGAAATAACGCGAGCTAAAGATCTAGCCAATTGCGTCGCGAAATCCCAAAAAGAATAGCACCATATCACGTGCGGCTTGGCAAAAACGCGGTCAGACCCGAAAACGTGACCTCCCCTACGTGGCAGAGTCAAAAAACCTTCGGAGGACCCTTTAACGTTAGTTAACGGCATTCCAAAGCCTGAACGAGGCTTTGTTCATCAACATCAATCTCAAAATGCCTCCCCAGATCCTCCTCTCTTGACAACGAAACAATGTTCGACCGCTTATTCGATGTCCCTCGAAATGGCTATCCTCCACTTTCTCAACGCAGAGAAGACCCCCTCCCTTCACCCCCTGACATCAAGTCCGTCTTTCCCTCTCCCACTACTTTCCCTAACCCCGCTGACAACATCTCAGTCCCCTGAAACTCTTCGATATCGCGAAGTCTCAAGGTAGACCACTATATGCTGCAGCGCCGATGGTGAGGTATAGCAAGGTGGGATCTCTCCTCCCCATCCCTGGAGAATAAAGCTGAATTGGAGGACGTAACAGCTTGCATTTCGAGAGACCGTTGCGCAGTATGGTGTTGATTTGACTTGGACGCCGATGGTGAGTCTGGATCTTTTTGGATTATTTTGTTTTAGGGAGGAAGCTGATAGCTGCAATGCAGATTCTAGCCAAAGAATTCAACCGCAGTCTCGCAGCACGTGACAGTGGTAAGCAATGAAATTCCTTACCCGTCTTCTCAACCACATTCTTTATCTCACCAGAGCAATCAAGCTAAATAAAATGACTAGATTTCACACTCTCACCCAACTCCCCTCCAACAATCGTTCAACTCGGTGTTAACAGTCCCCTCGAAATCTCCCGCACCACGCTTCTCCTCTCGCCCTACGTAAACGGCATCGACATCAACTGCGGCTGTCCCCAATCCTGGGCGTGCGCTGAAACCCTCGGCGCAGCACTAATGCACAAAAGAGATCTCGTTGCCTCGCTCGTCACCTCTGCCAAACAAGCGCTCCACTCATTAAATCACCACAACAAAACGGTGTCTGTGAAGATCAGGATTCACAAAGATCTTCGAGAAACGGTGGATTTTGTCCGCACGGTGCAGGAGGCAGGTGTGGATTTTATCACGATTCATGGACGGATGAGGAGTACTCCCAGCTCACAACCTGTCAATCTTGAAGCAATCAAACTGGTAGCTGAGCATTGTTCCGTCCCAACTATCTGCAACGGAGATGTGTTCTCGTTGGAGGACGTGGAAAGGCATGTTCAGGCAACGAAGGTTGATGGTGTTATGGCTGCTCGGGGCTTACTCCAAAATCCAGGGCTGTTCAAGGGAGGAGACGGCTGCAGTTGGGATGTTGTGGAGAGATTCATGAGCGAGGCTGTAAAGAAGCCCATTCCTTTTAAGCTTGTGGTGCATCATCTGAGCGAGATGGTCGGGAGTGATAGGACGCAGTGTGGGAGCACGCTACTAACGAAGGAGCGGAGGAAGGAAATGATGGCTTGTGATAACATGGTCAGGCTGATAGACTTCCTTGACGAGGTGAGGGAGATTAGACGGTTATGAAACAGATTGAGAAATGGTGCGAGCTCAGAGATGAAAGTTCAGCGTATATGACTGAGTGAGGGGAACGTTTGAAGAAATTGGGTTAGGGAGAATGGGTTTGGAACCGCTTCAACTAGATTTGTGACAGGTAGTTCGAAGTCGCCCTTCAAGTCAAGCGAATTTGTCAATCGCCATGCAGAATAGACTAAGCCAGCGTCGATCCCAGTGATTCTTGCAAGTTCTTCCGCAATTGAACATTTGAATATGTTGACAGGATTAACGGTCGAGAACGCACCCGCATACAGCGAGCAGATTGCATCCACCCGACCTGCAGTTGCTTCGACATCCTCTCGCGCATCATCTCCCATTGCCAAATCGTAGTCCGCTGTGTTGTCGGCATCGATGGATTGTTCAATTCCCACGAATCGCGGGGAATTCCCAAATTGGACCATCCCGGCGATGTAGGGAAGTCGTTCAGGTGGGGAAGGATGTATCAATGCCAAAGGATAGCGTAGTAAATCCATCCGGGGCTCCTCAATATTTGACGTTCTGATTGAATGCTGGAAGAGAGGGGTGTAGGCACCTGGGAAAGCCTTGTCTGATGCCATTTCGATGTCTCTGCCACCCTCAGGCTTCAGGCTTGATGTCTTTTATCTTTGGGGCTGGCTTCTTGAACCCCAGCCCCGCCCACAACCTCGGTATCAACTCGATATCATTTTGGCATCGTGGTCAAGACCGTGGAACCTTTTTGTTATGAGCAGAAAGGTGGGAAATTGAAAGTTGAAGGAAGTCGAGACCCCGCGATTTATCAACCCCTCCATCTCGCGTGAACAATAGGGGACCTGCGCACTAGACCCAAACAGGAACCAGGTGGACAACCTTCGGAGTCACAGTTAGCACCCACGTTCTATTTGTTGAAGGGGCTAAGGTCCATCCTCCAAAGCTATGAAGCCGACTCCGTCCTTCTTCCCTGTTGTATATGCCTTCTCTTGCCGGTCGGATACAGTACAGTCGAAAGTCCGCCACGTGAGAGTCCAGGGGGGCAATCCCTGAACAGAAATGCCAAGACTCGATTCATTTCCTAACGGGGATGAGAGATTGAGGAGGCTTCGCCTCCTGCTTGTCCTTGATGTCCGTCATGAAAGGTCCATACCAAGATTCCCCCGAGCCCGTTGCATAAAGGCACGGCGATGCTCAGGATTTTTTATTGTTGTTTTCGAATTCACATCCTCACTCACTCGCGTCGCTCTCGCTCGCTCCTATCCAAAGGCGTGCAAGCGCAAGCACACATCCGCTATGGCCCCTCCAAAATCTCTCTCAATGGCGCTTCCCCATGAAATCGCAATTATTCGGCAAGCTCCTACCCTATCTCACTTCGGTCTCCCAGGCCAAACCGCTATCATCACTGGCTCCACCACTGGCATCGACTTCCACAGCTGCGTGCACTTTCTCGCCCACGAGCTCTCCCACCTCATCATGGCGGTACGACCCACCAGCAACGGCGAAGCCGCGGCCCTTAAGTTGCGTGTCCAGTTCCCGGTCGCCAAGATCGAGGTGTGGTCGCTTGAGAAGACGTCCTAAGATTGCATCATGACCTTTGCGCGCATGTTTGAGACGGACCTCGCCGGACTCGACGTTGCAATTTTGAACGCTGGCATCGTGAAGCCGGACTTAAAGGTTATGGGAACGCCTAACGCTGGGAATCTCTCAGCCTTGGCAGTTTGTTCGGCCTGCTTTGTAAGCGAATTCGGCGCAGAACGAGACCAACTATTCTTAGAAGGCCTTTTAGAAATCCAGTTGTTTTGTTAAACCAACTTCCCCCAATCAAGTAGCTAAGAAGAACATAAACAAAGTCAAAACGTAAAGTAGAGGAATTTTTGAGCCCAGGTCATCAGCAGCCAGGTTGGCCAAGTACACGTCTGACTCGAATCAGACAGGCCCACTTGGACATGTATTCACGAGCCCAGTATTGGCCAACACTTTCCACAAACTGCCTTCCAAAACCATACCTTCAAGGTATTAGGATCAAACATTCTAGCACCAGTGCATCACAGTTCAAAAGACAGGAGAATATTCGCAAAAGAAGGGAACTGATATTCTGCCGGGAAAGATTCGTCAATAAAGAAAACCGAATTCTGCTCGTCCTAACAAACAACCTTATTCCGGATCCAAAGGACCGTCAAGTACAGGGTATCTTCAGCACAAAGACCTCAATCCAATACCCATCAAAGAGCACTGAGCATTGGCCGAGTTCCTTCGGCGGGAATGCCCTTGTGCCGCTATACCAGAGTTAGGCAGAGCTTTCCTTGTTGGCTCGGGCAGAAGTGATGGACTTACAGATTACCTGTCTCAAACGACTAAAGACCAAGAGAATCGAGAAGTCCTCCCTTTTTACCACCCTTCTTGCCACGGGGTCCACCTTTTCTGCCACCCTTTCTACCACCCTTTCTGCCACCTCGTCTACCACCCTTACGAATTCTACGAGGGATTTTGAAGGCAGTTTCCGCATCAGTTTTGGCCTGCTTCAAATTAGCGCCAACGTATGAAAACACTAATAAGAAACTTACTTCATCTATAGCAGCCCCCGTTTCTTCAACAGGAAGCGCATTTCGAGCCTTGAGAAGATCACCAAAATCACCAATAGTAGAACCAAGATCAAAAAGACCATCAAGAGGATCAGCACCACTGACGGCAGTCGCAGCAGATTCCGCATTGGTGTTGGCCTATTTCAACTTAATCCTAATAGTACGAGGAATAGGAAGAGAAGCTTACTTCGGCTTTAATGGCCCGGATTTCTTCCACGGGAAGTGCATTCCGGGCAGAGACAGGAGCCTTAGGGGCAGGGCGGGCCTTCTTTGGGCGGTGATGTCGATGCAAAAACCGGTGAGGGAAACGAAGACCACCGGCAGGGAGCGCAGCAGCGACTGCGTTCTGAGCCTGCTTCAAATTAGTCACCAAGGCAGCAAGAACACGAACAGAAAACTTACTTCAGCAGTGATAGCTCCCGTTTCTTCGACAGGATGTGGTGCAGTAAAAGCCAGAGGGATAATCGCGAGAGCGATGGTGAGGGTACTGATGATTTGCATGGTTGTATAAGTTTGTGATGTTTTTGTTTTTCGCGTTGAGAAAGGGCAAGAGGTTTTAAGGAAAGATCTGAGGATAGCTTGCTGAAATGTTTATGGAAGTGGCGAATGGTGGTGAGGAAAGCAAACGGAGGAGGTAAAGCTCTCTCTATATATAATTCTCATGGAGATAGTTCTGGCATGTAGAGCGACGAAAAGTGATTCAAAGTGTGATCGCCACAGTAATAAATGGAATTTGAGTACCAAATTTCAGCAGTTGCGATGTGAAATTAGCAGTATTTGATATGGCGAATCGTGAGATGAGTAGGCGTCGAGGTGAGATTGTGCTCGAGGACCGCCAGGGGAACTCTCGTCAATTTGAGGCTTCAAAGCGAGGTGACACCCACACCCTCAAATTCAAGCTCGTCTTACGCCAGAGTGAAGGAGTTTGGAAACCCCGTATGAGAGTGAAGATGAGAGAAGACATGCTAAGATTGAATTGTAGATCTACTTGGGCACGAGGTCGGAGTCTGTAGAATCGGAACGAAATGTCGGACGGTTAAGAAATGATTGTATTATCAACTTGTTCCGCACCAGGCTCATGATGATGCTCGATCGACCTGATGGCACAAAATTAGACAGAATCCCATCATCCTGTGGCCACGTCCATCGACCTTACTGATTCAGTGTTCACCAAGTGGATTGATAAGCCATCCTCAGGTGAGCCACTTGGTATTGATCATTTCATTGCCTGTCAACCATGCAATCCAGCAGATCCACTGCGACATCGCCATATGGAAGTACTCTGAACGACCTCTCTTCCAGTATCACAAGAATATGAGAAGGAAATCGACTTATGCTACATTATTATCCAGCCAGTCGCCAGCACTTGCAGCAAAAGCACATGAATATCCATCCAGGAATCTGAGTCCGTACTGTGAGGACTTGAAGCACTGCTCCACGAAGATCTCCCGAAGAGATGGCACCAAATACTCCAGAGATATCCTCATAACACAGGCCTACCCACGATATGCCCACAAGATACTCGCACGTTCTGAAATCCAGGAGGCTGACACTGAACTCCACGAAGGCTGCAGCGCAATCTCCGCGTCAGAAGTGCCCTGCAGAGGATGGCGGAATCCTGAAGACAAGATTTGCCATGATGCGACAAGAGCTCAAAGCTCTAATGAGCTTGTTGCAGCAGATCGATCACGTATCCGTAGCCATCAAGCCGACGCGTCGATGTGTTCCCTTCGATCTCGCCCACCCTTCTCCGCACCACACCCTCCCCTCACATTCCCTATCCCTTAATCTCTCTATAGCATCGAAACCCCAATCTGAACCACTCAGCAGATCCACAGCATCTAATATCATCGACTCGGAAGGTATTCGCAGCACGATCAAGAGCAGGGTCGTGGACCTCAAATCGCATCATCTACTGCCATCAGCCCCTCATCACCAAGGAAATAAGAATAAGACATACCTCTACTACCTACTCACCTCTATTACCTTCCAACCTCTCACGTACCGCAGCGCCACGTTGTGCCTAGCTTGCAAGTCCTCAATGTCCGAACCGCTCCGTACAAATCTGCCACCTGATCTCGGAAAAACGAAATCCCATTCCGTTCCTCCTGTGCGCACGTGACCACCTCTTCCCCATTCTCCCTCTTTTTCTCGAACATCCCCAAAAGCAAAATCTCAATGTCCATCTCTCACTCGTACAATAGATCTCAATCTCCCTTCTATATCCGTACATTCACATAATCCGTCCGATGTAATCCCAAAGTTTACCCGCTTCTGGTCTGAAAACTTAAGATCAACACTTTGATTATTTCGTCTCCCCTCGTCTTCTATTCTATGTACACTCGCTTTATTTCTGTCTCGCCTCCCTCTAACTCCCTCCAAAGCCATTCATTTATTGTCCCACCTCCACCCATCAAATGCACTGCATTGTACCAGGTCCGCCCCGTCGAATGAAAACTCCCCATCCTCCATGCATTTGAAAATCAAAGGAAAAGGAAATCCACGCCAAACGCCACGCAACCTCCCCGCCATCCACCCATCCATCGATTCATTATACAGGGCCAATATCCGATATTGAAACTTCGTTTTGTTCTGTTTCGTGGGAAAGTGAGAAGAAAGGGGAATCAATGTTTGCCGCCCCGCTTCGCCATGAATCCTTTTCTTCCACTGCCACCCATAGAGCGCGTGTGGTTGTGTTTCTTTGCGGATTCGCGGTCCGAGGACTCGGACTCTGTTGGATCTCCTCCGTTCTCCTTTTCCTTCACAGCCTCGCCATTCGTCTCGTTCTCGCTCTCGGTTTCTTTGGGGGTTTGGGTATTGGGAGTGGGAGAGGTGGGTTGAGTGGATTGACGGAGAGCAGGATGCGAGGAGTTGGAGGTAAACTTGGCTCCCGGTGCAGGAGAGTCTGAGCCCGACTCAGAGGAAGAGAGGATCTCGATTGCTGTAGCCTGCGTGTTCGTCGTCTTCGTAGGTTGGGCAGGAGCGTCAGTCATGGCTGTTTCTCTCTCGCCCCCATTCGACAAAGAAGCTTGATTTTGATTTTGTTGGGACTTCCTCCGAATAGCATCTTCAGCCCGACCACCAATAACCACCTGCACCTCTCCCTGACCTTGTCTCGCGGGCTGATTCTGATCAAACAGGCTAGGAGCAAAGTAGCTCTTCGAAGCCGAAGGACCAGCAGAAGTGCGCGGCGGAACGGGACGGCCTTCGTCCTCGGGGCTTCGTCGTCTCTTATTGGGATTATTGGTAAGTGGGGCAGGGTTCGAAACTAAATCCTGTACGCGCAGGACGCCGAAACCGGAAGGCTTAGAACCAGGTCGTTCGAGAGCGTGAGATAGGGTGTTAGGGTCGTGCGCCATATAGGGGCTCTGCACGCGAACGGAAGCGTTGGAGGGTGGTGGGCGGTAGGAAGATGGTGCGGCTATATGGGCTGCGTTTGCGGCTGCGCTATAGGATGGTCTTGGAGGTTGTGCATTGCTTGGTACAGGAAGGGGATTATAGCGTGACGGTTTAAATGGATGCGGAGGATTGCCTGGGCGGCTATCGTCACTTGGGCTAGGGCCAATACGCGGAGGAGTATTAATCGGGGCGAATGAGGAGATTGGAGGTGTGCTCGTAGGCGTGGCTTGTGAAGTCGTTGATGTAATGGATCTGTGTTCAGAAGCTGCTGTGCCTGGCGGTGTAACTCTCGCAGCCTTTCTAGCTAGCTTATCCTTCTCTCGCAACCGTAGACTGACGCCATAAGCCTTTCGGATCTGGCTCTTACGAGAGGCGTTGCCATTCTTTAATGAAACCAGGCGTGTAGTTCGCTCTGCTTCGGTATAGGTAGCGGGGATCTCATCGATCTGTTGTTGGTACCGGTCATCTGCGTCCTGAAGCTCCCTATTAAGAGCCGCCAAACGCTCTGCTGGCAGTTCGGAAGGGGATTGGCGAACGTCTGAGGGAGGGGCTTGCTTTCGCGGACCTGGTGTGGAGACTGGGGGTGTGGGAGCGGAAGGCGTGCGGAGCGGAGGTCGCTGAATAGTCACTTGAGGGTTTGACTTTTGACTCGGTACCACTTGTGTTGAAGAGATGTGTGATGTGGCAGGCGTCGATTGAGTTGGTGGGGGGTGGCTCGTAAATGGCGGGCGAGGGATAGAGGGAACATGGACCTGCGATGGAGTTGGTGCTGGAGGGGGACGCTGGGCCTGGGAAGCAGCCTCTTGCAGAAGTTGATTAGACGGAGAGGTAGCAGGAGCAATGTCTTCGGCGGTACAAACTCCCTTTAGTTTGTGATAGTCCATGCCCTGCTTGGTCGTAAAGCCTTGGATACAATTTTCACACCACCATTTAGAACTAAGCACCGGCGGGATTTTCTTGCAAGGTTTCTTGGTGGTATGATATGTGTATCCAGACGTAGTCGGAAACACAACACGACAGTCGGGACAGCTCAGCTTCTGGCCAGCTTGAGTCTGGTGAGGTAGCTGTTGTTGCTGGTGCTGCTGTTGCTGGTGCTGCTGGTGCTGCTGGTGCTGCTGTTGTTGACGAACAACATCTGCCTTAAGCTTCTCAATGCGCTGTGCTTCAAGGTTTTTTTCTTGCTCTGCAAGAAGAGGATCGCGGTAAGATGATGCAAATCGTGGGGCAGGCTCGACTTCGAAGACCTCGGTCATATCGGCGTCAACGCTGGCAGCTCTGGGGACAACCGACTCGTCGTCTTCATCGATGATGTCGTCCATCTTATATCCAAGCCTGTCAGCCCGGGCAAGCCATGCGATAAGCTGTTTCGCAGAGACTGTCTTCAATCGTTCAGCCAGAACTTCATCGAGGACTCTCTGGGGGCAAGCGTGAACGAGTTGTGGCACCGTTGCATTTGTGATCACCTTCTCAATCACGGCGGCTTTCCTGCTCGCAACGTCGATGAGCTTCTCCTTAAAAAGAGATTTATCCTGGAGGACTTTCTCAGTAACGGTGGGGTTTGCGTTCTTGAAACCAGCACGAAGGATGAATGAGATATGAGACTCGTCGTATTGGTCGAAGAGGAAGAATCGCCATTTATCGTGAAGAACCTTTTGGGCTGCTTGAGCAGATGTCTCGTCGAGAACCTTATTAAGACGTGCAATCTCCTTTTCGAGTTTGATAGACTCGGCGGAGGTCTGAAAGTTGGCCGAGGCTGAAGCTGAAGCTGAGTTTTGATGTCTGGACTGGGTTGGGGAAGATTCGGCTTCTCGTCGTTCTCTTTCAGGTGTCTTCTCATACTTAGCAGCCGCAGTTGAAGGTGAGTGGTCTTCATCTTTCTCAACGGAGGGAAGAGGCTGGTCGACATGATTGTCATTCTCAGGTGAATTGCTTGCTCCTTGGGTGGCATAGGTCAGGTGACCGTTCGACACGTGATGAAATTTCTTTGGGTCGTGCGCATCGCTAATTCCGTTGGCCTGCTCTGCCTGTGAAGCGGCCCCGGTCGCATTCAAGGGAACGTCATCTTCACCATCTCGCATCTCAACGTCTCTCGACTCAGACGTCATCTCCATGGTAGGCATTTCCTGGATGCTTCCCATAATCAGAGGTGTAGTGATGATGAAGAACACATTAGGATAAATCGAGGTACGGTGTTGTCGTCGGCGCAATCACTCGGCGGAGGGACGAAACGACGTGGAAAGCGTGCCTTGAAAATGAGCCCAGAGCGTGACTGCCTGATGCGAAACGCTTATTAGCCTTTATTAACATAAGAAGGCGTTATTTAGTGATGACAGGATGGGATAGAAATGCGCGCGTACCCATTACCTTACGTCTCCGTGTTGTCCGATCCCGTCGTGCGGAATCTTGGGCGACATGCGCGCGCGTGCATGAACTCAATCTGCGATCGTTGGTATTTAATTAGGAAGAAAAAGTAGGGCACGCAGGCGATAAAACACCGTTATTGAATTATTAGCTTATTAACGCTAAACTCGCGCTAGTGGCCTGAAACTGTTTAGCTCTCTTAAGAGCTATTCTTAGGTAATGAATGGATTGAATGGGTTGAATGGCAGCCTGGCGTGGCTCGCACCTGGCAGGGAATAACGTTGGGGCCGCTTTCATGTATTAGGAAGGCCGCGGTATGAAATTGGGAAGGCTCTTAATTGGCTCGCTTGGCTTGACAATTAAAGCGACCTGGATCGCTGGCAACTTTGCCACCAGCTAGAAGCTTTTGCATAAAAGAGCCTTCTTCCGATCAAATTGTGACGGTAAATGAGCGTGTTTGTCAAATAAGAGCCAATCAATTACGACTTACTTTTGAATAGTGCTTCCGGAATGCCGGTAAGCAGCGCACCGGCTTAACCTGCGTGCCCCACCAGGTAAGTTACAGGGGTGCGAATGAGGACGTACCAGGTTATTTCTGCCTGGCTTTTGACTGAAAGAAAATCGACTTTTTATGTTCAAGACAGAGCACAGGTCTATAATACTTTTATAACAGTTTTGACACGGTCTAGAAACGCATTAGTTAGGGGTTACGGTTAGTCCCGAGCCTGCGAGGGGGCTCAGGGTTATGAGTTAGGGTTCCGGTTATCGGTAGTTAAGGTTTGCCAGGGGTCAGGGGTCGGTAGGAGGCACCTGCTTGGGATCGCTCTAGAAATGGTTTACACCAGTTAGACACAGTTAGAAAACAGTATTTGGGTTACTTACTATAAAGATATAGTTAATGTACAGCAAACAGGACACAGCTTTGCTGTGTCCTCTTTGCTGTGCTATAAATGGGAAGTTGATGCCTGACGTGAATTCATCTAGTTAATTTACTTCGAAATTGGATTACTTCAATCCAAACCCCTGTAATCTCACCCGATGGGACCATACAAAAAACCAGCTGCACTGTAGACTCCCGAAACGCCACGGTCCGTCAGTTTTTTGTTTGCTTGTGCCACCCCTCGTAATTTCGCTTGCAGCCCCTTTTCTCGTGTCAAAGGTGATATCGCCCGTGGAAACCTCGATTGTTTCAGGGTGATGATGATGATGATGAGTTCAATTATTTTTAAAGTGGACGTTCCAGGCCTTTCGACCCATGCGTGCCACTGAAGGCCGTAATTATCTATACCAAGACGTATTCACGATAGTACCATAGCTACAGGGACAGCCTAGTTTCCTTTACACCATCGTATACTACCTCTCGAGGAGAAAACCTTGCAAAAATCTGGTGTATATTTAACTAGTCCCCGAAGGTTCCTTATAAATCGCGACTAGCAGTCGAGAATCTCTGTATATCTAGTCTCTGCATGTGTGCCCTTCCCTTCCCTAGTATCCACGCTGTGTCTTACCTCGAGTTGGAGAGATCGTTCGTGCTTGCTCGCCGACACGAGTAGTGGCCCGACAGCCGCATCGAGGACAAGGTATAGTCGTTGGCTGAGGATATTTGTCACGGCCTGGACAAGCTGTGGAAGTGGAATGTAGTGTGTTTTAGTATGTTTGTAATGAATCATGGTGCCCTAAGGGCGGTGAAGAAGCTATATGTACGCCTGTGCGCAGCACGTGACAATATTCGAGGAGGAGAAGTGGCATGATCCAAAGTGCTTGCTATGGCTCTTGCCCGGCCTCTTGTAGAGGGTAGAGGGTAGTATTGTCGTCTCGATCCGCATGCGATAACAAGTCGAGAAGCTCATTGCCGACAGTTGTTGCACAGTGAGATCTGGCCAAATCCTCTGTCAGAGAGTCGAGTCGCCCCTATGCAATCGTCCAGTCCTTGCCCCGGCCCTAAATAACACTACCATTGCGACTCTGATCATTGTGCAAGCTAAGCTTACAGTAGACCTTAGTTATCTGTATAGAATTCCATACAGAGTCCCTAGCAGGCACCGCGAGGAGGTGTGAGTTCGACTTTGCCCGCCGATTGTTTCAGGGAGTGTAGTCGAATGAACAGGAAGTTGCCGATGGCCGCCACGTCAGCTGATTTGTCATATGGGCATTACCTGACAAATCAAGCTACCATGTATATATATGCCCCCAAGTCCTTGATTTGGAGGGCCAGCTGCTATTGTCAACAAATCTCCATTCCAAAAAATGTGAAGGTGACTGGATGATTGTCTGTGGGAAGTTGGTGGAATAAAGAAAATAAAAGGGTGTGTTGTGGGATGATTGTTCACAATAATCTTATTGAGTGGGTGTCCTTCAACAAGTAGAAGCGAGGCTGTTAACAATTCATATTAGTATATCGGAAGGTGTTGTGAATAGCTTCACCTTTGCGGATGGGGAAAAGGATTTGCACTTCGCCGAGGATTAGCCTGCGCTAGGGTAGAGCACGAGGTGTATATATTCGCAAAGCAAAAACGTTGATTTACTCCCTCCTTCCTCAAAGGTGCGAAATAGGGGTGACCATGGTCACGTGATGAAGCCTTCATGCTTGCTCGTTTGACCAATCTCAACTCACTATTTCTTTCCGATCCATCTGCCTCCAAGACTTCTTCATTCTTCTTTCCATTCCACAAAGTCCAGAAATAGACAAAACGATCAAGCATATCACTGCCTCTCTGTGCTTGGCAATAGTGGGGCTATGCTGAGCTGAGCTGCATATACGCGTAAAACAAAAATTGATAGGCCGACGGTTGCCGATCCTTTACATGCGATCAACAATCGGGCACTGGAACCCTTTCCCCTCACAAAATATAAGAATACTCAAATCGCAACCATATATCTCAAGCAAAAATCACTACTCCTCCTTGCACTCTTGTCACGTAAATTCATAATCTTACCAACAAAATGGAACCCTCCTACGAGTTAGGAAGCCCTCAAAAAACCATCAACTCATCTCAACCCCAAACACTAGAAGTAGACTTCTCCTGGAAGAAATTCAAATTATTCGTCACCTCCAAAAACTCAGACTCCACGCCCTCGAAACCGCTCTACATCATCGAATTCAAGACCATGAAATCACAGCTCCTCTTCAAATCCGCCGTCGATGATTCAATCCTCGGCACCGGGACCCTGCACCCTATCTCCATCGACGCAGAGTGCTTGGTCCGCGGCCAGGACATCAAGCTGAAAGCACAAAAACGGTTTAAGATCGAGTACGAGTACTTCTCCACTCTATTCTCCGACACCGAAAATGGGGAGCCGGTGCCCATGACTTGGGTTTGTGACACGGGAATGAAGACGTGTGGATTTGTGTGTTTGGATAGGAACCGGATGCCTGTTGCGCGGTTTCAGGTGAATTTGTGGGCTGCGAAGAACGTTGGGGTTATTGAGTTGCTGGGGGTGGCGGCGGAGAGGGAGGAAGTTAGGGATGAGGTTGTGGTTACGGGCTTGACGTTGTTTTATTTCACGGTGTTGAGGTCGAGTAGTATATTTTCGTTCTTTGGCGCGGTGTTTTCGAGGCCTGGGAAGGAGAAGGCGGGAAAGGAGAGTAAGGAGAGGGTTGAGTAGTTGGGTGTGAGGATGTTGAGAGAGAGGGGTAGTGTCACTGCTTAGCTACTTCTAGAAAGAGGTTTGTGTTTTTCCCCTTCGTTAGTTGTATTACATTATATTTAGACACTGGAGGGATCTAGAGCAAGTGTAGGGGATAGAAGTCCCAATGAGCTCAGCAAAGCTGACGGCCGACGAATATACAAGATAAGAGGATCATTTGAGAGATTTTTTTCAACGGCTCGCAAGTGGAATCAACACTAAATCCGAAGGTGCGGTCGAGCCAACCGAGAAATCAATGGTGATCATGGCAGCTGAACGTCTCACCGAGTTTATCACCGTAAAGGGCTTCATCGGAGAAGTATTGAAGCGGATATGCATAGTCCACACATTTGCCGCCTCCAGTGGGTCCAACGTGAGGGCAATGGATCTGTTTGAAAACAATTTAGTATCTACCTTTGATCACGAGACACGAATCTGATGGGCAAGAGATCTTACCTCCGGCCGCACTTGGGTGAGTACAAGATGAATAGTCCGGCAGACGATATTGTCGCCCCATGCCTCGTCATAGTTCCCGTATTGTTTCCCAGATAAGGTAGCTATGCATTCCTCGACGGTGTCCCACTGCTGATTTGCCCCTGTGCACCTCTGCTGGGTGCCACCGCAGAGTTGTTGGATTGATTGCGCGGCGACCTGAGGATTGTTTATTTGGATGCCCAGACCAGCCTCGATCCAGTCGTTGAGGTTCGGGATCCAGGCGTCATATTTCAGAACCGCTCCGTGTCTGTCGAACTTCCAAAATGCTACCTGGAAGGCAAGGGCCTTATTAATGGGATGATCGCGCGCATGTGCTGAAAATTGATTTCATTACTCACCTCTTTTAACGGCGCAAGGGCTTTTCCATTGTCTGCACTCTGATCCTCAACATTGCAGAACAGGTAGACCACTGAAGCTGCAACATCTGGGCAAGCAGAGCTGAACTCAGTAATCTGAATCCTTGAAATAGCTGTCGAGGCCGCGTTCGTTGAGGGGACCGGTGCGAGAGCGAAGAAGTACTCGATCGAATCCTCGAAGCCGGAGAAATTGCCCACCGGATCGACTCGACCAGTAGCTTCCTCGTTGAAGAGGCCTGGGGGGACCCCTGCGGCTCCTTGTTGCAATATTGGGAGTTGATTGGGATAGATTGTGAGATCGTAGATTTTTCTGACTGTATCGAAGTTGCGCTGCTCCCAATTTCGTTGCTCATGATGTTTCCCAGGTTCAACCTTCCACGGCAGACTCCGTGTTGATGGTATCAGACAAGCTAGACAGACGCACACAACACTCAAGTCAAACAAGTACATGGCTGGAATTCACAGTATTTCTAGCAGTACAGACAAGACTTTGCAACAATGAGAAAGTCTTCCCAAAACACAAAAGAATGGCAGGCGGCGCCTTGTTATGCAGGACCAGCGATCGTTATCAGATATCTCTGAAATATTGAATATTGCGTCAATGACAGCAACGTGGCGGCTCGACAACGGACGGATTTTGCCATGCCGCAAGATGATGAACAAGTGGACTGCTGGTCCAATCTGGGCTGGCGTTCGGGCGGCCCAGAAACCCAAGATGGATCTTGCTCATGTACTGTACATGCAGGGCGTCCATGGCGTCCATGGCGCCTGAGCACGCCTCACCGCAACAACGTTTTTACTGAACTTGATCGTTCGATGTCACTTCAACCCCAGCCATCGATAGGGACGATCTCCAAATACTTGGATCAACCCCGCACAGCCCACCAGTTGCACACCGCCCGGATCGAACTTCGAAAGCAAGGCTGATATGAATTAGTACAGTGACGTGTCTCGCATGCGGCCTGTCCGTGTCCATGTATCCGGGACCCTCGGCTAATTCTTGTCTTACTCAGCAAGGGTCAGTGCCAGCCTTCAGCCTCATGCACAGCAACAACCTTGGTCGATGGGCCATGAAGTTGCGAGACAGAGTAAAGAACAATGCAAGAGAGAAGGAGGGTTTGAACTCATGCAACGAGGTCATATCGCTTGCATCACTAATGGTTCACGTGACTTTAGGTCACGTGAAGATGCCTCGGCTACAGCCACTCAGCTGACAGAACACTTCGGACGCAATGCAATCGTGGTAGTTAGCCAGTAGCCCTCATAATTGATGTGGAACTCGTCTGGAACTCAACTAGTCACCTCCAAGTGATTCACATCCAAAGCTTTGCATAATTTCCCGAGATGGTAGCTGGTTTTCTTTGATTATCTTCGTTGCGCCAAGTTGCTGGATCGAGAGTTGTGTAAAGTCACCAGAGTGCTTGATGACCTTTTCGGGCACGCTCCGGGCCTTAAGTTGATAAGCTGCGAGAACAATAGAGTCAGACGTGTTCATATTCTGTGATGTTGCGATTATTAAATATAACCTTAGCGAGACAAAGGCTCCCGATTACGGACCGTGCCTTCAGTGGCTCAAGATATGTGCCGTGCCTGAAAGCCAGTTGCTGAAAAGTGAAGCAAATTATGCAGGTGAGGACGATTGGCTCTTCTTCCGTGGATTGGTTCCTGAAAATTTCAGCAGTGCTGTCATCCGGGGTGTCATTGGTTCCGCTTCTGGATGTACATGGGAACCCCGTGTTGATGCGCCAATGAGAATGTGAATCAAACACCCTCATTATCACATTGGGTTTTTGTCATCCCATAGGCTACAGAGCCTCAGGTAGCCATGGCATGGTGGAAATCGAGGCCTTTCGCAGTCATTCACTCGTTCACTCATTCACTCAACCCCTTTTCAATGGCGTGTTAAAGGAAAGGCAGCAGTGCTGCGGCATACCTAGCAGAACAATGTTGGCCACCGCTCTGTCAAACACTTTGAGGCTTTGATAATTTATGCTTGTTTTCTACTTTATCCACTTCATAGCTCCCTGAGATTCCTCTTAATACCCGTAGTTAGTCAAGCCGCCCGAGACTCCCGCCGTTGCCATCCCGCAAAGCACGCGCCGACCCCCGCACCCTTCCTACGCCACTGGTACTTGCCCCTTGCTTAGCTTGGTGCTGCGATGCAGTGGTGTTCCAAAAAGCCGAGTTGGTTCCTGAGTGGAGGGTTCTCCCAAATCGATGGCCTATGAAGTTCGTCTTGGCACTTGGCGGCTTCAGTCCCCGGAGAGTGATACGGGGGGGAATCCATAAACACCCCTCCCCTCCACGGCCCCTTTTTGGCCCCCTATGGGAACCTTTCCTAAACAGGTTTGAACCACGCCATCTCCCCCCCGTCAATCCCCAACAACTGGAAATCTCCGGCAAAGGGATGCTCTATCAAGCTAGGAGGACGTGACTGCGCTAATAAATACAACCAGTGGGGTACAAGTATCGTGCTATGCATGATCCAAGTCTCCTCTCAACGATGATCCAGCCAGCTTTAAGCTGTTGACTCTCCACAACTTCATACCCCGTGTCTCAATCTAAGAATTTATTGATATACGGGCACGGACAGCCACCTTCGCATCTCATCGACAAAAGACGCTACATACATCTCAAAAGCAACGATACTGAGAAAATCACAAACATGGCAAATCTCGAGTCTGTAGGCTCTCTACCGCGCGAGTCCCTCCTGGCCTTGGTGTGGACAAGTTTCAGTGTCGCATGCCTCCTCGTCATCCTGCGGACGGCCATCCGCCTCAAGTTTATGGCACGACTGACCATGGAGGACTACTGGATATTCCTCGCTCTGGCGACACTCCTCACGAGCTGCATCCTTCAGACGATTCAGCTGCCGAATGTTTATTTTATGTTGGCCACTATAGCTGGCGTGATTCCGATATCCGCCGACCTGATATCTTCCGTCGAAGCCTATTTGAGGTTCGAGTTTGCGATTATGTTACTATTCTGGACGGTTCTCTGGTGTGTCAAAGCGAGCTTTCTGGCGCTTTATTACAAACTCTTCCGAGAGCTTCAGATTTATCGCCGCTTGTGGTATATCCTCGCCGCATTTACACTCCTTGCCTATGTAGGATGCTGGATCACGCTTGCCACTTCATGCCATCCTATTACGAACTTCTTCAAGTTCAATCAATGCAATACTGCAAAGGATATTTGGGCCTCGAGATTGAGTGTCTACTACAGCACTGCTATCGACATCTTCACCGATTTATGCAGTAAGTGCACTTGCGAACTGAGTTGAGAAGGGTGTTGACAATATCGCCAGTGATGGCCATGCCTATCAAGTTGATCTACAATCTGCAGATATCCTTGAAACAAAAGGCAGGCCTGGTGTGTGTGTTCAGCCTGTGCTTTGTCATGATCATTTTCGCAATCATTCGAGCAAAACAGATTCTCGTCGAGCAGTATTTTGTGAATCTCGTCCTTCTTGAGGTCTGGTCTACCCTCGCCTCTTCGATATGTGAGTCCCCACGCTCTATTCATCATGTTGCTTAATTCCACATCAAATTGTAGAGGAACCCCCACATCTAATAATTATATCGCATCCAGCTGTGATAGTAGGCTGCCTTCCAGCATTTAAGTCCCTCATCGCCAACCGCTCCGCCACGCGCAGCAACCACGGCTATTCAAGCAGGAGCAGGGACAAAGTCAACAGCAACGGCAAACTTCGCAGAACAAGCATCCCACTTGATTCGTTCGCGAATGATAAGAAACGCGCCAATGAGTGGCAATCGAACGCTACCGATTCGCAAGAAGAGATTGTCAAGCCGGACGACATACGTGCCATCAGAGTCAAGAATGATGTTGTAAGTAATACAAGTGTGTCCCCGTATCATGGCCGTTACTGATATTTCTCCGTGAAATAGACTGTCTCATACGATGAGATGGACGGTCCCCTTCCTATCTATCAGAGCAATCAACCGATTTCTGACAGCAGTCGACGATTGCGATCTTGAGTGAGCTTTTTTGTCACGGCTACTGTCGAGGCCGATTCCAATCTGGTGGCCTTGTGGGTGTTGTTTCGTGCTCTCTAGTTATGAAAAGGGGGTTTTTTCATATCGTGGCAGAATGTTCTTAGATTACTCAATCTCACGATACCTGGTATGGAATTGAGGGTATCTCTAACGGCCTGCGTTTGGCGTTACACTACCATGGGATTAATGTTATCTTTACTTAGAATGTGGCACTCCTTTATGTGACGGTTTATTAACCTTACCTACTACCTATCTATCAGAGTTTAATTCACGAAGCGCATCCAAGTTGCCGACTTACCAAACCAGTTTCCCAGAGACGAGGGGAGCTGGGGTTTCAAATTAATTCCACCCAGATGAATAGCTTCCTTTTCGTCAAAGCTGTGGATAAAAGGTTTTCTTTCTGCAGGCCCTCCCTACAGCAGTATTTGAACGATATCGTTAATACCAAATCGCCCTGGGCGTTAGTGATTCAGTTCAGCTGTGTTGACAACCTATGGCATTCTTACTTGTGGTGTGGTCAAGGCTATCGCAGAATTTAATAGGTTTCGCACAAGTGCCGATGTAAGGGGGTGTGAATCACGGGCCCAGTACTAGCTTGGGAGGAGTACAAAGCTAATTATTACGGTCAAACACTAGGATACTAGCGTGAACTGCAACACAAGAGCGAGTATCCTTGAATCAGAAAATAATAAAACAATTTCCCCTGTCGCTGGTTGCCGGCGGTCGGTCGACTCGCCTCAGCCTCAAAAACTTCATCCCTAATGAGCCTGACTCAAGGAGGAACTACGGAAGTTACACTCTTATTCCCATTTGATACTCGCGACAACTGTGGAGTGTTTTGTTATTCTTCCCAGCTTCAAATACTTTTATTCAAAAAGACCCGCTCCTAAAAGACTTGATTTTGGGGATATTATATATTACGGTTATGACAGCCAAAACATCCAACAACAGCAGCACTTGACAGCAAATGTGCTATATAAAGAGTATGTCAAATAATTTAATTAATTATAATTATTGGCCAGTAATTAAAGAAAACAAGTCAGAACCCGAGTAATTAAATTATAATTAATTAACTACTTAATTAAATTAATTAGTCACGTGGTATTCCACGTGACTGTCCAGATGGCGCAGGCGTTAAGGCGTAAAAATAAGGTTTCCTCTACCCTAATTTAGACCCCGCCTTACCATAATAGGCTTAATAGCTAGTATTGCTCCTTAACTCGCTTTACTTATCTTTATATATAAGTATTATAGTAAGGGTTTCAGTTCTACTAGTCACGTGGCTTGGTCATGTGACGTCCGAAGTAAACAGTCCGCAAATACATTACCTTGCTCTCCTTTTCTCTTCCTAGGAAATTAATTAAGTTTTATTCTTCTTATATTTAAAATCCATTGAAGTTAATCCCGAATGTACTGCATTCTGGCTGGGAACCAGAATTGCTTGAAACTGTGAGTGGCAAATATCGATGATTTGTTGTTCAAACCCTGGGAGGTGCAAGTACAAGTAGGTCGAGTCGTGTGGGTTCCTAAGCCATTGACTGGAGGGAAGACACAATTTGTGGGATTTGCGGCATACGAGACAACTTCCTAAGGGTATATATAGCACGGTGTTGATTCATCGTTTCACGGAACGTTAGGTCATGGTCCTATGGTACTGTATAGAGTTTATGTACTCGTGCACAATGCCTTTCTTTACTCATCTGGCCCAGTGAGAGGCTTATTCGACATCGCTATGATCCTCGCACTCAAATCTGGTGATTTCTCGAAAGTTTTATTGAATGGCCAAATTGGCCTCCGAATCCTATGATGACCAAGTCGTTCCAGATCCTGATCAACACCACCAGGAGTTAGGGCAAGCATCCAGTCCTTTGCCATATCATACAGTTCTGGCTCTAGGTACCCGATCTTCACAATCACGATATCTGCAGATCGGGGACGCAGGTTGAGATTGGTGAAGTCTTTCTCGTGATGGTATGGCTTCCGGAGTTCAGTGAGGATTGCAAAGACGCTGCCGACTTGGAGAACAACTTCGATCAGGGCATCTTTGTCGCCGTGCTTGATGGAGTGGACCCGCCCTGTCATAGTGAGGGGCCCGGAATGAATGTTGTCAACTTCAGCTCCAGCAGTGACGGTGATAATGGCGCCGATTCCCGCTTCTATTGCCGTGTGTACAGCTTTCGGTCCTGGGACACTGGCGTATATGACAGTTGGACCAGACGCGTCCTTGAATTCCGGTCGAGCAAGTAGTTTGGTGAGTCCCCAGGTCATGTCTCCTGATCCTCCAGCTGTTGGGTTATCGCCCGAGTCTGAGATAAAGTAAGGTCGAGATTTGGAAGAGAGTGCTGCATCAAGACACTCTTTAAAAGAGCCATGAGGAGCAACAAACACAAAGTCCTTGCGAGCATCCCAAAAGAGCTTTGCAAGCTTCTCCGCACTTTCGACCACCACCTTCTCATCCCATCCTGTGACAACAACAGCTCCTCGATTCCTCGGCTCATCAGCCCATGCATACCCAACCCATATCGCCGCATCAATAACACCCCCAATTGTTTCAACTTCCGGAACAGCAGCATAAATATGCTTCGCTGGCTCCACCCTCGTACTTGTCTGCTCACCGGGCAGCAAAATCGGAACAGGAATCCACGCCTTAATCGGTCTCCTCCTCTCTTTTTGCACCAACAACTCCACCAGATTCCGACAGGCCCTCTCCTTGGTCTCCATCGTATCCTCATGCGGCGCCATCCGATAGCACGTGATCAGATCACATCCATGAGCTAACTCCCTCGAAACATTCCCATGCAAATCCATACTCGCACTCACAATCACATCCTTCCCAACCGCTTCTCTCACACGTCTCAAAAGCTCGGCTTCGACATCATCGAGACCCTCAACGCACATCGCGCCATGGATGTCGAACCACAGGCCATCGAGCGCGGCCGACGTCGCCACTGTCTCTTGAAGTCTTGACACGATTTCGCCAGTCAACTCCTCGAAAGCCTCCCGGGTCACGATCCCGCCAGGGAGCGCATGTCCAATAAGAGCGCCTTTCCACTCGGCGAGAGAGGAGAGCGGAGTTCCGGGGTGGAGGAATGGGTATTTTTGGATGATATCTTGTCCGCGCTTGGGATGGAATGCTGGTGCCAGGGTTTTGGATGGCGAGAACGTTGATGTCTCACAGGCCAGCCCTGCAATTGCAATGACTGGGCGCCGTGTAGGTCCACCTCCCATCGCGATGGCGGGATTGATGCTGGAAATAGACTGGCTTAAGAGCACTTAGAGGGAGAAGGGGAAAGTGAAAGGGTGCTCACGTGACCATCCCATTCTTGGGACCCCCTGAGCACCTCCCCTTTCCAGATACTGAAGCTAATTGCTGACCCTCGTCGGGAAGTTTATCAAGCTATCACTGAAGTGATGGGTCGCACCAACATATCGCGTTGGGGAGGCGGGCATCCACTCCCACTATCCAGAGATGCGGTAAGAGCATGGGAAGCTTATCATGCGGATCTGCGGTGCCAGTGCAGCCAAACATAAATAAGCCTCGAGCTCCCCAGCGAGCGGCCGTCCGATTATTCAAGTGAAAGATAAAGAGATAGCAAGTGTGACGTTGCACCGGGGAGGGTATCAATACGATTATATATAAGCTTTCGGTTGTGTCTATCCGTTTTTGTTATATTGTTGGATTTGCGCCGAGCTTGGGGTGCAGAACACATGCGTCGGTACTTGGAATTTTGAGGATATACCTGATTTACGGTTGAGAGGGCTTGCAAGATGCTCACCAAGTCCCCAACAGCGACCTGGATGCCCGCCTGGATCCCAGAATCCACGCTCTTCCTCTCCTTCCTCCTCATGTTCTGCTCAATGGTTCAATCCGCCGTGCGTGCCGCCCGTTCCCCGCCTTAACCTTGCTCACACCCTTCAGACAGCAGGCTACGACGGCTCCATGATGAACGGACTCAACATCCTCCCCTCATATACCGACTACTTCGTCCTAAACCCCGCAACCACGGGTCTGAACACAGCCTCCATCTTCATCGGCGGATTCTTCGGGCCACTCGTATCAGGAATTGTTGCTGACCGTTTGGGCCGCAGGCCTGCGATATTCTGGGGATCTGTGATAACGTTGGTAGGTGTGCTGCTCCAGACCGCGGCGCAAGATATTGCCATGTTTGTTATTGCGAGAATTGTGCTGGGTTTTGGTGCTGCGTTGTCGGGCATTGCGGGAGGTGTTTACTTGAGCGAAACTTTCCCGAGTCAATGGCGTGCGTGGGGTGTTGGGATGCTGAATAACTTTTACTAGTGAGTGTTGAAAATCCCCTTCCTGGATCTGAGACTGATTGAGTGCAGTGTTGGGGCTTTGATTGCTGCCGGAATCACTCTCGGCACAGGAACCTGGCAGTCTACCTGGGCATGGCGAGCTCCCTCACTTTTCCAAGGGATTTTCTCAGTTCTCTGCATCGTCGTTTTGCCATTCATGTGAGTCCCCCTTCCACCCCCCCTCCAATACTCCTCAAGACTGACCTCTCAGCCCCGAATCCCCACGTTGGCTCGTCCACCAAGGCTGCTACGAAGAAGCGCGCCTCGTCGTCGCCCAAACAAACGCAAACGGCGACCTCTCCCACCCTGTCGTCCTCGCCGTCTATAAAGAGATCATCGACACTCTCCGCTGGGAAAAAGAAGAAGGACGCACCCTCTCCCCCAAAGAAATCTTCAAGACCCCTGTCTCGCGAAAACGGTTTCTCATCGGAATCTCCCCCGGGATATTCTCCTGCATCGCGGGCAACATCATCGCTTCTTACTACCTTGGCGCAGAGCTCACTACTGCTGGGATAAAAGACCCAATCCAACAACTCAAAGCGAACGTCGTACTCAACGTCTGGTGTCTCGGCTGCGCGTTAGGAGGAACGTACCTGACGGCTTTTTGGGGGCGAAAACCAACAGCGATTCTCTCCCAAGCCTTGCTCATTATTTGTCTATTTATTATAGGTGGGCTGTCGAAAATGTATGCTGATAACCCGGATCGGGCGAGCAAGGCGCTTGTTTATGGCGATGTGGCGGTCATGTTTCTGTTTCAGGGCTTCTATAGTATTGGGTGGACGCCGCTGCTTACGCTTTATCCGCCGGAGGTGCTCAATTTCTCTATCCGCGCCAACGGTGTTGCTGGGACGAGTTTTGCTTTGAATGCTTTTGCGCTTGTGTTTGTTTTCATTATGCCTATCGGCCTGGCGAACATCACTTGGAAGATGTACTTTGTGAACGGGAGCTGGGATATCATTATTCTTGGCATGATTGTAAGTTTTGGCCCTCACTGCGCTCGATTGTGGTCTATGGCTAACAGAAATAGGTTTACTGGTGGGTTGAGACGAAGGGGAAAACGCTCGAGGAGATCGATGCGCTGTTTGAGGGCGAAAAGCATAGTAGTGTGCCGGATGTGGAGATGGTACGGAAGGGGCGGGAGCAGATTGATGTTAAGGGTGTGGAGGAGGAGATTAACATTGGGGTTGAGGGGCAGAGGAAGATTGAGCAGGTTGGTTGATCGTCGTGCCAGATTGACGCACTGCTTTATTTGTAGTTGCGGGTCACTCAAGAATGATTTAGCAATCGACTTTGCTTTTCAAACCCACTTTTTGCTCATTGAATAGGTTTCGACATGCACTGCACGACGGTGATAGGAAACGCTAAGGGTCTCGGAAATTGGTATCGCCTTTGTTTAGTTTTATACTATTGTCGCATTTTTATTACCGACCTAAAGGCGACCTCTCAGCTAGATATATAGGTTCACTCCAGAGCCGACAGAAAATGAAAGGAATGCCCCCACATAAACTTGACAACAGCCAACCAAATGACAACAGAACATCAGATCAGTAACATTCAACATGTCTCTTCTCCCAGATTGCCCTACCAGGCTTGTGACACCGCAACCTCCCCCGGCTAGATTAGAATCCTTAACGTGGTCGTCTCGTTCGCAGGGTTGAGGCCCTCTCCGACTTGTATTTGCGATCCTCTTCAAGTACAGATCTCTGTGATGAAATTTGGGCACACGATGACCTTGAAGGTATATCATAGACTGAATGCTTAACTCTAAGATTCCTTTATACTCCACCTTCCACTTTTTCACAATCTCTACTCGCTGGAGGCAATCCCTACATCTTCGGACAGCCTCTATAATGTTAGGTAAAAGTGGTCATGTGAGGAAGGAGGGAAGGAGAAATTAAATTAGCATGGGTAATGAAGTAGGTGCCAATCGACGTTTCTATTTAATAACCTCGGATGCCAAATGTTGTGGGGTATGCCGGCCAATACGATCTCTATTTAAACGCCATGCGTTATGACTCTATATGGTCTACTTTTGATAGAGACTGGTGGTAAACATGAATTATTCTTCGCCGGGATTCTAGTCACGCAATCGAGGCCATTAAGACACTACCTCCAGTCCAAGATAAGATGCAAATTACTATTGAATGAGAAGCCCAATATAACAGCAAGGAAACTTTTGACAACAAGACTCAGCAAGACTAAAAGGTAGGATATTTCATGGTACAGCAGCTCAACAATAAAGGTCTGGTAAAAGCAGAACGAGGAGCTGATTTCTATCCTTGTTAAATGATCTGTTCCGGCCCAATCGCGAATTGGTCGATTCGCAAATGGACAAAAATCGGGGTTTTGGCAGTATAGGGGCTAGAGGCCTCGGTACAGATGATTCACCCCTTTCTTGATCCACTTTTCCTCGCTTCGCTTTAAAGAAAGGAGACATCCACTCAAGAGCAACCTCATTGTCTCTTAGACCGACCATGATCATCAACCATGTCTAGACACCTATGCCCTTGGACCCGATATTAATTCACTCGAAACCTTTATTCTAGGTACGTCATCGCATCCGAGGTATTCCGAAGCAATGAGTAGACTCCGCAACTGCAACTCACAACAAATCAATAATTGCAAAAAGAACAAGTGATTATGGGTTTGAAAAGGGCGAAAATGAACTGTAGTCATACCAAGAGCGTTCTAGGCAAGAGATACATTGCACATGTAATCCAAATGACAAAATGCCCAGTTCAATCCCCCAAGTTGACCCTCAGATACAACGCAGCAGCCCTGTTGGCTTTTGAAGGATTCAGTGAACTCCTGACAAAGAGTAAAGTAAGTGCCAGGACTACCGGATTGCATGAACTATCGTGCGTGAATGCAACGGCGACAATCAGATGCCATGCTGTATCCCGTGACTTCGCTTAAGGAGTTGTAGCGTCAATAGATCGATAGCTGGTTATTGAATCATTCCTGTATCCACCCACTCAAACAAACCTCCTGCACCGCGCTTTTTAATTTCGATGCACGCGGTGCATGCAGACGCTCTTGGGCCTCACTGTCTGAACGAATACCTGGTGAGTTCCCTCCTGTCGATCGCGCTTTGTCTACTTTTGGCGGGGATGTTGAGTGATGTCGCAGTGATGCCGTGTCGATGCAATCAGATCAAACTGATGCCATGTGATAGTCAAAATGCCTCACACGCCTCCTCAACAGCGCAACATACCTCCTACTCAGCAGCTAGCCTACGCTCGTCAGCGAGCTTCCTCGGCCTTGCCAACGTTTCCATACGTTCCTGGCTCCTACATCCCCCAGCCCTTCCCCCGGATCACGAACCGTACGCACCTCATGCGAATTTGATCAATTTCAACTCACTTTTCTCTAGATTTTGGCCAGGTCCCTGCTCTTCCCCTTCCACTCCCGCCACCAACACCCGCACAGCAACCGTTTATCGAACCGTACCGAATCCAACTACCCCTGAACCCTCAACTTCCTTACATCATTGATCCTTCATCCCTCCAAATGGCGGCCAACCACGATCCGAATCAAATGTATGACTCCATTCAAGCTCTTGTAGAGGAGCGGGATGAGTTGAAAAAAGCAAACAACAAACTGAGAGCCGAGAACGCTACCTTGAGGGCTGAGCGCAACACCCTGGAGCTCGAGAATAAGGGCCTTAGTGAGAGCTGGGAGAGCACAAAACTCGACTACCGGGTCGCAAGAGACAAGCTTGACAAGATGGAGCATATCTGTGGCCTTCAGAGCGCCAAGCAGGTCATCCTCTGGAAGTTCATTGAGAGATTGCAGAATGGCGAGACTGGCCCACCTATTGGGGAAGATGGCTTTTGGCGCTTGAGGACGGGCCCGATGGCGCCGGTTTCTGAGGCCTCCGAGCCGTCGTCTGATCAATCCTATGCGAGCACTGTGGGCAGTAAGGACAGCTCAGAGACCAAGCTGGATCCACATGCTGTAGGTTCGGTCTGCGGCGAAAGTAATTCTACTGACTTGTGATTAGCAAGCTTTCGTCCCCCAAAGTCCTGCCCAGCCATCGGGGCCAAACGGTCAGATATCGAGTACTCCCACAAAGCCAGTTGCAAGCGCTGAGCCCGAAAAAGTCGACGAAGAAGCCACACCCACCAACGAAGCCGACGTATTCATTGAACTACAAGTCAAACCCGCCGACAAAGCTGTCAAGGAGGTCATCGTCAAGTTGCCAGCACATTACTTCGGTGTCTGCCCCAACTCCCTTTCCACCCCAGGACCTTGCCCTCTTATCCACTGTCGCCTGCAGCCTGTCTGTGAGGACTTCAATGACGAGAATGGCCCTGGATGCTCAAACCTGAGATGCATCCAAGCCCACATCTATCGTTCTTGCACCGAGATGCTTGATGGCGTCGGATGCTCGTACATGCAAATCACGGACAAGAGTGCAAAGAAGAAAGCACACTTCGTCAGGCGAGTTCATCCAGTCGGTCTCAATCCCGTTACAAAAAAGGACTGGCAGATGCGTATCGCGATTGCAGGATTGAGAGAAGCCCATAGGGATCAGAGATATTGAATGGTCGTGACGTTGAGGTCTGGTTGGTATTTGGATTGAAGGCAATCAGGGTTGAAAGTGCATTGTGTTTGGAGTTATAGGAACCAAGGTGTTTGAGCAGATAACCCTGGATGGATCAGAAAGCTGCGATGAATAACTGCCTTAGAATAGATGAGAGACCTGGGAAATGGACAAGACTTGAGTACTTGCACCTAGAATTCTTCGCGCATAGCTGGAGTTGGGCGGCAAACGATTACTTTCCTTTGAACAAAAGAGAGATCTGGGAAAAGAACAAGTCCTAGGACTTGAAACCAGATGTCTTGATGCATAGCTGGAGTTAAACAACGAATGAATGAATTTCTTTGAACAAGGTCCTTTCCAGTGTGACATTTCCCAAACCTGGAAAGAACAATCCAGCAGGGCATGCTCCTTCGAATTCTCGAGCATGAGTCTCTCTCAAGTGATCCAGATACGTTCAGGTCAGGCCTTGCCGGAAGCTGTGAAGAGGGGTTTCCCATGTCTCTGGGACCGTGCTGTGAATATCCGAAGTAGATAAAACATAATAGGCAAGCAACTGCCTCAACTAGCATTTTCCTTCAAGAATACATACCCACACTCCCGGGGAGTTCTTGGGCTTCCACGTGCTTGCATTGCTTTCATCGCTCGTGCTGTTGAAGAGAGGGCTTCTAGGAAGAGTCTTATGCAGATAATTTGCGGAAATTGATTTGATTTGAACCAAGTACATTGAGACATTCGATTGGCATGTTTGAAGTGATGTACGAATTTGGAGGGAGACGTTCCGAAGGAGTGAGGTCTCATTGCTTAGTAAGCCAGACCATTCCGTTTCGCGATTTGCTGCCGAGTGACGCAGGACAATACCCGACAACAAGCTATTGTCTCTATACCGACAAACTCCAAACCCCTCGACAATTTTCCCCCTCTTCCTCCGATCTTCTGTCTCCATCCATGACAACTGTTGAGCGATACCGTCCCCCGCAGCTTGATCTTCATTCAGATGCGCCCTCAAGTCCACGAAGACCTCATTCCTCCTCCAACTCCATAGCCAGAAGCATTCCGCCAGCCGTACCTTCACCACCACGCCTCTACACAACCACTTCTCCACCGCGCAAACCCCATATCATAACAGAGCCTTCACCTACCTTCAAGATGGCCGCTGAAGAGTCAAGTCAGTGGCTTTTTACCGAAGAAGAAGTCCTCAGCGCGCCCTCGATCATGGACGGTCTTTCTCCACAGGAAGAACGCTGCCGCAGGGCGAAGGGCGTCAACTTCATCATACAAGCCGGCATTCTGCTCAAACTGCCACAGTTGACGCTGGCTACCGCTGCTGTCTTCTTCCAACGCTTCTACATGCGCAAAAGCATGGTCCCGGAGAAAATGGGTGTACACCATTACGTACGTTCCCCATCCTCCAACCCCTCCTCCCTGCCCCCACCCACGCGCTGGATACTGCCCCGCTCAAAATTCCACGCAAATCTCAAAGCCGCGGACGACTTACTGACTTATATCTCTTTGGAACAGAACATTGCCGCCACTGCCCTCTTTCTCGCAACTAAGACTGAAGAAAACTGCCGGAAGACAAAGGAAATCGTCATCGCAGTCGCTAAGGTCGCCCAGAAGAACGCCTCCCTCATAATTGACGATCAGTCGAAGGAATACTGGCGCTGGCGTGATAGCATCCTCCTCTACGAAGAAATTATGCTTGAACTCCTCACATTCGACGTTGTCCTACAATCACCATACACCATTCTCTACGACCAACTACAAAAGCTACAAATCGAAGACAACAAACCTCTGCGAAACGTTGCTTGGGCATTCCTCAACGACAGTTGCTTAACGACACTCTCTCTGCGTCTGCCGGCGAAAGATATTGCGATTGGGGCTATCTACTTTGCGGCGAAGTTCTTGGGTGATACCATACCAGATGATGAGAATGGACATCCATGGTGGGAGTTGTTGGGTGGAGAGCCAGGCAAGATTGTTCGAGCGGTCGCAGTCTTGTCAGAGTTCTGGAGTGATAATCCATTGAAGCGTACGGAGAATCCATATGGGGAATCGGCGTCCTCTGGAGACGACTTGGACCGGACTAGAAGAAGAGGATCAGACGGTAGTAGCATGGCAGCAAGCAGCCCAGATGCGCCTTCAACGAATGGAGCAGAGCCCAGAACCGAACCACCGTCGAGCCCTATTAAGCGAAAAAATGAAGACGAAAATGGTGGCCCAGTCGAGGAGCCGGTCCCCAAGAGGCTAAAGTCAGAGGAAGCTTCTCAATAGACTTGTACAATAGCTGTTTCCAATTTGAGATACCAACTTTCGCGCCGTCTGCTCCACCTCCAGCCTGAAAACCCCTACACAGCCATTGACAAGTGTCAGGTTTAGAGAAGTTTAGCAGATGTTCTCTCATTGGCGGAGTTTTTGAGTTATGCTATCCTTTCCCCAAGTCCGTCATTATCTTCCAAGCTCTGGATCCGCACTCCCGACAATGCAATTTCCTCACTTGCCAACTTGAATTTTGCTAGTATCTGCAATTTATGACTGGTTCAATTGTTGAAGCTTACCTACGTACCATACATAATTTCGATTACTTTGAATGTGTCGATGATGTTGGTTGTCTAATGAGGAAGATCTACTCGCGAATCAGCGCTGGTTGCTATAATCAATACGGAGATCCTTGCCTACTGGAGCCATTAACGTAAAAGCCCTACGAGAGTGGGGCGAAGCACGCAGGAGCAAAAGGATGCTGCGCCACAACGGAGCAGGCTGACCACCCTGACCTAATTCCAACATGGCTTCCCCTCCATCTTATCAAGATTCATTTCCTTCAATCCATTCCAAGCCGATGCTTCTTTTCGAAAGTTTCCAGCCCATTCGATATCTATCTCTATTTCGCTGCAATGGTTTATAGTCTTAGAGTTTTCGTTGAGCAACGTTCTGATGGAGAGAAGCTCCAGCCTCGGCTCTTCATTCCCGGCGACAGAGTAGTAGGCAAAGTCGTCCTCACCCTCACAGAAGACGAGACCGTCGAAAATATTATCATCGATCTTAAAGGCAAATGCAAAACCAAAATTGTCCGAGGCAGTGGCCAAAATAGGCACACGCATAGATACGAACTAGAATTCTACACCGACCGGCGGCTCTTGTTCAAAGGACCTTTCAAGATGCGCGCCGACACTTACGAATACCCCTTCGCGTTCCAGCTCCCTGAGAGTTTTACCTACACGGCCGGCGATTTCAGCGACCAGAATTGGTCTCCAGAGTACTCCACGATGGGGACTAAGCCGTTACCACCCACGTGTTTAGGCCCGTATGGCCGCCATGAGTGTGAGATCTACTACCGCCTTACGGCCCGAGTCCCCAAGACCTTTTCCGACTGGGAAGATAAATACCACCTGAACTTCAGCCCTCCCCGAACAGTGCCTGATCCAAATCCTCTCCTGAAGGCAAATGAGAACAATGCCTCGACATATCACCGCCACTACCGCCTCACGGACGACGGGACCTGCAGAACTCTGACGACTCGAGAATCATTGAAAGAAACATTCAAACACAATGCCGCAACCAACACCGTCAACTTCACCCTCAACGCCGTTGCGCCCATAGCAATCGTGATAGGGCGGCCCTACACAATAGACCTCACGCTCGCCTCTCCCGACGAAGCAACAGGCAACATCATGCCCGATTTTAAGCTCAAGGCTTGGGCCCTCATCCTAAAATCTAGAACCGACATCCGCGTCCCCGGTCTATTCAGTGATCACCAACAGTTACTTGAAGACCACATCGAAATCAACCACGGGACGCTCAACATCCCTATCCTGCTCAACAAATCGCTCCGCATTACCGGGATGTTCCCTAAAGATAGGATCTATGCGCCGCCAACATTTGATGCTTGGGCTGTGAGGAGGAATTATGGGCTTGAGTTGAAGATCGATGTCGAGTGTCTTGGGGAGACGAGTAGCTTTAAGGTTAAGTGGCCGCATGTGTTTTTGTATCCGGTGAAGATGGAGGGGGGTGTTGAGGAGGCTATTAAGGCTATTGAGAGTGGGACGGCGCAGTTGGGGATCGAGCAGCAGGGGGGACTGCCGGCGTATGAAGGGGGAAGTGGGAGTGTGGTGCCGCAAGTGGAGGAGCAGTTGCCGAGTTATGGGCATGCGATGAAGGGGCAGGCTGCTTAGCAGCTTCCAAATCAAGGGACCCTACCTACACATCTGCCATTGCAATGTGCTCCAATCCATTCAGGGGCCTTCGCGGCGAAATAACATTGCCACTCCGGTCAAAACCCACCTCCACCTACCTAAGAACAGCCGCTCTTGGCCACCCTCAGTATTTAGTACATCTTTCTACCTAGTACGTCACGCACGTCACCTTGCTCCTATCCAAGTGTCTTCAACCTTTCCCTTGATCACCAAACGGACGTCTCCAGCCTTTTCGTAAGGAATTCTCTTCTCGCCGTTTTTGGTGCTCGAATTGGAATAGATGCCGGATGTAGGGCCTTCGAGGCTTCAACAAAGGAATTCATCGAGGTCCAAGACAATTGGGCAATGAGTCCGCTACAATGCTAGCTGCGCAGAGACCTGCAAACCCGGGATTGCAAGCCGAGTCGAACTTGATAAGGCAGTATGGGAGCGCGAGGATTTTACTCTGCTGCATATGGGGTGGATTTACGGGGCGTGGCTTGAAGGAGAGATTAGTTGGGCGCGAGGTTGAGGAGTTCTTTGTTGTGAATACGGTGGGGATCCCTATCACAGTGGAGGAGGATGTTGTAAAATATTAAATGAATGAGAGGAATCACCTTTCAAGCCAGCGGGAAAATCATTAAAAGTTCTCTTCATAATCAGAAGTACAACCCCATTCAAAGTTCCTTCCACTCCCCAAATACAATCTCTCTTCCTCGCTATCCGTTCGTTCGTTCCTCAATTCGTCTCGTTTCGTATGCAGTAAAAGCCGTAGTCAAACAGAACCATCCATGAGCTATATTAATGCAGCCGCCTTTCCTCAACATGACAAATCAAAGAAAAGAGAAGGAAAGAGACAATCAACTCATCTCATCCGACGCGAAGGAGAATCTGCCATTGCTTCTTCTCATCCTCGCCTTTCTCCTTGTATCGAACAACATCCTTCTTCTCCTCGCCTTCAGCCCCACACTCCATGCTTTGCAAGCCAACGAGCTGTCGCACAACCACCTCTTTACGAAGACCTGGTGCGACCTTGACCTGGACGATTGCGTCCTTGCTCATCTGAGCGAAATGGGCGACGATATCACAATTGTAGTTTTGACCAGGGGAGTCGGGATCGGGAGTGGGAATGGAGAAGCCTTGGATGATCAGAGGGTGCTCGTAGCCGAGAGTGCCAAGGTCGGTTGGGTGGGTGTCCGGAAGGCCGATGCCGTAGCGGATGGTGGTGGGGACGCTGGTGATGTTGCCAGTGGCGTTCATTGAGAGGAGGAATGCTGGCGGGTGTTAGCTTCGTGTGCTGTGTTTGGATAAGGGGAAGAGGGGGAAGAGGAGGGGAGAGTGTGGGTTGGAAGGAGGTTGGGCCAGGGAACATACTCTCAATGATCGCCTGTTGGATCGGGGCGAAGTCCCCCATATTGCTGCGAACATAGCCTCCCTTGTGGATTTCATCCCAGCGCCACTGGAGAGTCCGACCAGGTTGAGCCTCATTGAGCGATTGACCGGCATCGGAGGCAGGAGCATCGTAGATCGGTTGTTGAGGTTGGCTTCTGGGAGCAAGATGATCGGTACCGTTACACTCAGCTTGCTCTTCAAAGACTTTACCCAAGCGATTGAGCAAGGTGTTGGAGGCGCTGCTGATTTCCTGCATGAAGAGTTCCATGTCGGTCATCTCGGTAGCAATGGCACCAGCAATTTGTGTGACAGCCTCGATCTCCATGCGGATGTCTTGAGAGACAGCGATGTTGTGCAACTTCTGGATCTCATCCTCGAGCACCTCTGCACCCTCCCGCCATTCCTCAGGTGTGCGGGAAGCACCGACAAAGAGGTACTTTTCCACGAATCGGAGGTAATCAATGGCTACTTCGGCATCTGCAGTGATGGTTTCAAGGGTGGAAGTGAAGTTGTCGAGGTTCTTGCTCATAATGACATTGTGCTGATCCATGCGGACGGAGAGCCGGTCTTGAAGACTAGTGAGCTGCTCGGCCGTGGAGATGATGGTAGCATTGAATTTGAGGGCAGGGTCGAGGTGAACACGGGGTTGGCCAAGAGGTGTTGGGGTAGGGTGCCCGAGAAGGACCAAGGCACAGGTAACGACAGAGTAGCTAACGAGAACCACCATAACGACCAGGAGGAAGTTTTGACAAAGCTTCTCTAGGAAGCCTGCGAAGACAACTCGGCGTTTAGGAGGAAAGCTTGCTCTTTGTGCGTCAAACCTAGCGTCCCTACAACGATTTAGAAAGACCGATCTGCACTCGGCTTGCATGACTTACATCTTGGCGCTGCCAATAGTAGGGAACTCGAAGCCGTCCCTACATCGCGTCAGTACGATAAATCTGAGAGTAAGTGCTATAACTGACATCTTCTCGTCGGTAGACATCTTCGCGGTTGAATCTGCCTTAGCAAATTCCTTCAATCTACCTCCGACGCGTCCGGGACACTTTATTATTGCTGAACAGCCCAGTATCTCCTGCAAAGATATCGTACAGGTGGGAGTTGTGAAGAGGTGCACACTCGCAAGACCGCCTTTATTGCAAAGCGAGCAAGACGATGCTGGTGGTGTGCGATGGTGGTCGATGGAAGGAGGAAAGGAGGTTGAGGCGAAGCAGGCGAGAATATATTTCGCGATATCGGGATGAGATGGAATCAAAAAGACGCTAAGTCACGGGGAAAGAGGGGAGTATCGATAAAGCGTCCACTTGTGATGCCGAATTCCGGGGGGTGAATGTGGACAGGCCGGCATAAAGCAAGCCTATGAGTCCATTTGATCCACAAGCCAGGCGATGAGTTTCTAAATAAAGGAAGCAAGGAAGGCTTTAGATAGCCATTTGGCAAAGACTCACCATCTTTGACACCACTCCTTTACCCCATTGTAAGTTTAACTTTTCGTGGCCCCTCCCACCTCAGATGTCCAGTTTCTAATACATAGAAAGGCTCAAATTGGAACCATGCACACAACAGAGAGGAGAATATACTGCAAGTCGAAGGCGGATCTTAAGCGTAGCTCGGACGGAATGCACGAGAAAGGGATAGTATGCTGATGAGGTTGCTCAAGAAAGAGGAAGATGCTAACCCCAAATTCGACTCGAGATGATACCGAATCCATACCTCAAACTGAGTCTCCTCGGATATATAACACGACCGCACCGTCTTTCAAACTTTCTATCAAGACAACGCTTTTGCCCAGATAGGTGTGGCTTTGTTGGCTTTGTTGGCTGGAGTAAGATGGAGTTGTGTTATATCAAGAAGAGATTTTGTTTTGTTGTCATGAAGGTGTCTGGTGCCATTGGGAATGGGCGGTGAGGGAGTATTTTGAGGAGAATACAAAGAGGTCATACTGCGTAGCAGAGAGTTTGAATAATGGTGGCGAATTTCCTAGGGAGCTGTATAGGCAAGGCCAGCCTCTCACCATGGTTCTTTGTTCAGCAGCAGAAGGTCATTTAAGAAGCAGGCAAAGCCCTGAGGGCTCTGTTGCGCTTGCAAGTGCCACAAGCAGGTCCTGAGCATCGCAGACATGCCGAATATTAATTGATATAAGGCAGGAAGCGACCCAAATTTTCAATCAAGGTTCAAGGGAGATAATCACTGGCATCTCCGGCAACAAAGTTGGAGTCGCCTGGAACGTTGTAGTTCGCGATGGACCTTGTGCAGACATGGAGAAAGAGCAGTGCGAGAGAGAGCTGGTTGTCGAGTGACGACTTTTCCCAAGCGATAGCATAGCCGGGGGAGGTATTTGCGGACGGTAAGAGACATTGTCTAGGAATTCCTGGGTCGACTTCTCACAACAGGCTCTTCAGGACATTCGCCACTAGCTATGGGTGACTTGCAAATGCAGTCTCGCTTACCTCCCTTCTCCCCCCCTCGAGAGTTACATGAGAGGGCTCTGCCGACGCCGATTGTCTACTCAACAGAAGTCGGTCAACATACATCGTATTGTTTGCTGGATATTCGTGGATGGTCGTTTCGACCAGCACTTCATTCCTATCTTATAGCAGCGAGCCGCGATAAGTAGGGCGGGCATGGGTAGGGAAAATAGACCTTCAAGAGGAGCAGACAAGTGGTGCTAAGGAAGTGCGTCAAGTGTGCAAGGCAGAGAGCAAAAATCAGGAATGAGAGGAGGCACTTGCCAACAATCAAGGCTGTAGCAAGGTCTACACAATTCTAATTCATCATGCTTCATTTCAGTATGTAGTATTCATTCATCTCTCAGGGTATCATATCCCATCCATCGCCCCATCAGACAATTTACATCTCCTAGAAAAGCTTCTCAAGCGGTACCTCTCTCCATCTTCCCCTCTCCGTATGCCACCACCTATCCTTCCCCTTCTTCTCATCCTTCCCACCCCCTTTCCCCTTCTCCTGCACCCCCGCCATCAGATTCCAACTCCCCGTACACCCATCCTTACCATTAACCTCTTCGCCTCCATCCAGCAACCCTTCAATTCCAAAAATCGCCTCATCCATCCCATCAACGTCCGGCTTCAGACTATAATGAATCTTACTCTGAATCTGCCCGATGAAGCCACCGACCGCGAACCGCTCAACGAAGAGTCCGAATTCATCCCAGATGATGATATGGAATTGCGGCTGTGTGGCAGCAAAGTCGGCGCGCTGTTGGGCCATGCGTCGGGCGGTGGAGAGGGACATGCCTTTGTCGCGGTAGTTTGCATCGTCGGAGGTTCGGGATGAGTGGTCGAGGTTGAGGGAGAAGGTGGAGCGGGTAGGAGATTTGACGTAGTTTGAGCTGATGGAGCCGTTAGGTCCATGGCCGAGAGAAAAGGTGGAACGAGTGGGAGACGGCATGCTTGGTATGCTTTGGGAGTGTGGTAATGAAGGGCGGGAACCTGGCATGCCCATGTTTCTGTAACGATCTCCTGGGAGTTCGATTTTCTCCCTTGGTCGGCAAAGTCGCTGCAAGGCGCCTTCGTGGTCGGTTGGTGCTCGGATGGTCTTCAGAGATGGGAAGCCGCCGAACAGGATGGATTTCGCCATCATGTCAGTGGCTTGGTTGTCATCTGGGTTCAAGAACTCCCAGTGGAGATACTCGAGCTTGCGATTCGCCAAATATGGATGAAGGAATATTTCGTCTGCTTCTGGAAGTATTGGCGAGTATGGTTGAAAAATTGTGAAATAAGTGAGCGACTTGAGATGGGAGAAGAGCCGTGACAGTGCTTGCAGTGAGTTCAGAGGGATTGAAATGAGGGTTAGCGATGTCAGTGCATCAGTCCGCCTCGGGGCGGCGTAGCTCGAAAGTCCATCGTCCGTTATTCCAGGAAGATTTTCTAGCCGAAGAAATTTGAGAGGCGGTAGTGACAGGAGAGTTGTATCGTTAAAAGACGATGCTGGAAAGTTGGATATATGCAGATTCTCCAAAGCAGGCAGTGACCAAAAGATGTCCGTAAAGAGCGGAGAATCTACAGTTCCCCCAGGGTTGCAATGAACAACAAGTGTTTGGAGATGCATCCAATTTCGATGATATGTGATAAGATCAATACACTGTTCGGGCATAAGTGGCCCTGGGGCAAGGGTCGGAATTACGTCTTGGCTTTTGTCCGAAGGCTTGAACCGATGTTGCCGCTGGAATGGGCTGGCATTGATAACCCAGACCCTTTCGACCAATTTCTTCCTTGTCGACAAGGAATTGACAAATCGAGAAAATTCGTGATTATAGGTTGGGTAGAATCCTGGGAGGCGTTCCAAATTTGGACAAGCCATGATGATCGATGCCACAAGGTCAAGATATTCGTCCTGCTCTTTCTTGCTCTTTGCTACATCTGGCATCGCGGGGACTTTCAATGACTTGGTGTAACTCGCGAAGTCTGGGCGCGCCCGCAAAGTCCGCCTCAGCAGTATTAGTCTCGTCCCATACTTAATCTTGAATTTCTTCTTGATATGAAAGGTCGAATCACAACCAGTGAGTTGTATATCCTCATACAATGCAATTCTTGATGCTCGCCACCATTTCTGGCAACAAAGCCCCAGATTCGTCAGATCTCTCATCCAACAAGTCGAGCAACTAAGACTCCCAGTATCCAGGTGCAACTTCTTCAGTTCAGCCAAGACAACGAGCAGAATCTCCTCCGGTAATTTTTTGAAGCCGTCACCTAGCATACGCGGAGCATACACTTTTCTCTTCGGCGATGGCGGACCGGAAGGACCCTTTCCCAACCTTGGCGGTATCACCAGCGTGGTCTGCTGCATCTGTTGTCTCCCCTCTCCGCCAGCTCCATATCGTGTAAACGTAGGCACAACTGGTTCTGTGACCATCCGTCGAATTCCAGGAGTTGGGGTCGGAGGGATTGGGGATCGCGAAGCAAGGAAGTCGCGCTTGCCATTGCTGCCCGAATACGACGAGTCGTCGCTTGTGCGGCTGGATTCGTAGTCTATCGAGGAGCTGATGCTCAAGGGGCTCTTCTGCCTTGATTCGAAGCTCGATCGGGTGGAGATGCTGCTCGTGGGTGAGGAGGGCCTTCGGTGACTGTGCAGTCGAGGGGGTTCCATCTCCTTTGTGAAACCCATCTCGTCGGGCCTTCCGTATGGACGGGAGGCAAGGCACGAAGAGAAGACTGAAAGAAGGGGTTCCGAGACGGTGGATTTATGTTTCCGAGCTGCAGGGAGAAGGGAGGCGCGTGCACTGCGGGTTTTGATGTCCTGCTCGCTGAATCTCCGAAGGCCTGCCTGCACCGGTCCACCACCTCGTAACTCGTGCTCCTCCTCAGAGATGATGGGCCAGAACTCTCTTGAAGATGGCAGGTAAGATGGAGTCAGAGTCGCAGTGGAGGAAGAAGAGAGAAGCCTGTGGAGTCCGCGCCATTGCGTCAGTGCCGGAACATGTTCGTCTTATTCTCTCGAGGCAGTACAGTAAGAGTGGCCTCCGTGCTGACCGCTTTGGGAATCCCATGCCAACAGCTGAACGCCGAGTTGGGACCCCCTACGCGCGCTCAAAGGGGCCGCTCTGCTACGCCTGAGCGCGTGTGCTGTGGAAATTGAGATGAAGGCAGAGCGGCTAGGGAGGAAACAGAAAGTGAGGAAAGGAGCCCACAAGCGGCACGTAGCACGAGGCTGATCGGCGCTAGGACCCTTTGCGGCAACAGTTGAAAGCCGCACTGCAGGGGAGCTGGAACGCCGCCAATAAGACAGACGAGGCTCGCTGATTAATCGGACGGGACAAGAAAGGGGAGACGGAGAGACGGAGAGTACAGTATTGAAAGACGGGGGTGGGGGCAAGGATCGAGAGGGGATGAGAGGGGATGCTGAAGAGAGGGGATGCTGGAGGGAAAAGGCGGTAAGTGAAGCCTGGAGAAAGATACAACTTCAACGAACAGCAGAAATGAACAGTACAGTACTGTAGTTTCTCGTACCTGAGCTGGTCGGGAGCGACATCCCTACAGTCGGCCACACTAACGCGGGTGCGGACCTCCAAGGCGTCTCCTGGCGATAAGAAGGCTCTGCGAGTGGGAGGACGATACATGATGGATGGCTCCTCCCGGCAGCAAAGAAAGAAGAACGAACGAGCGTGTGGGAGTGCTTTTCCAACATCCTATCCGCGGGGGCGTCTTTTCTATATATTTGTGCTGCACAGACTACTGATTCTTGACCACATGGCATGCATGGCTCCTCTACTTTCTCAGGTCCTCGGCCATCAGTCACGACAAGACATCCGCGTGCAGGAGGATCGAAACGTGCTGCGGGCTGCGAGCTACGGCTGTCCCCAACACGCCAGCAAGTAGCATCCCAGATTCTCCCTTCACCACTGGAGCTCTGCTCCTCCCCCACCCACATCAGGAAGCAAGTGCGCAAGTCACAAGCGCAATTGGATGTTTCTCCATCAATGATGGGGCGTCGCCCCTCCATCCGTCCCGCACTCTCCAGCTCCCAAGCCTAGTTCAAGCCACGGCGAAGGATGTCCGCTTCGACGATTGGCCAAAAACCAAGAGATTCCAATTTCTCACACCAAGATTGCGCAGGCCGCATATTTATGATTTCACGGCATGGTTGCGTCCAATGTACGAACGCTATGTGCGGCTAGCGTCCAGGAACCAAGGGGCAGCTCGGACGATTCTTTGGTAGATCGGTGAAGCTTCCACCCTGACAGCTCAGGGGTGCTCTTTGGCAGCTCGATCAAGCTCAGAGTTCCCCTCGTTCTAGTTTCAGGTGATGTGCTTACGAGAAACATTCCTCACTCGCACGCAAGACTGTCTTTGAATCTTGGAACCTAAGCCATCGGTGAGGGTCCTTTACCGCACATCTAGAACACACACACCGTACGTACGTGTAACGGAATAAAGGGTTCTCGCTCTCTCACCGTGCAACTTGGCGGCTCACAGCTCTTGGAATAGCCACTGCCCAGGACCCCACACCACGTGATATCGGGGCAAGGCTAGGGGTTCAATCTCACACCCCCTTCCCTTCGTTTGCCCCTGGGCCCTAGCGTGCATTTCGATATTCATGCGATCACCCGCCCTGACGGGAGTCTCCAGGAAACCTATTTTGAGATACAGAAGCGCGAAGATTGATCAAGTGATCAGACGAGCATCAGTTCTATCCTTATCTTTCAGGTTTCATGTTCTCAAAACAAACTTTTCTTGCGCTAACCGCGGGTGAGAGGAGCGGCCGTGCCGTAGTACTTTCAGCCCGTTATCTGGAGGAAATATTGATTTTGAGTTTATGACATCGAGCTAGTGTTCTTTGTGCTGCCTTGGAAGTTGCAATAATCGGTCCCGGTGATTCTATCTTGAGCGACTTTGACATCCTTCTCGTGAGACTTGGGATCGGGATCATACTACATGGCACTCTTTTCAATAAGTCTGGTGAGATACTGTCGTTCTTTCGCTCATGGAAACCCATCAGAACCTCAGATGTGGTCTGGAACTCGCATCGATTTCCGGTCTGTGGTGGAGAAAGGAGCATCACGTGACATTCTCGAACCGACAAATACCTGACTTCCAACACTCGTCCGTCCATGTTCTACCGGCTTCAGACTCACACTCCTCGTTTCAAAGGTTGAATGTCATTACAGTTAGCGAAAGCGAAACTAAGACAGATCAAGTGATTTGCACCAAATAATATGGCTGCCTAGTCGGGCTAGCACGAGGGATTTGTGCTCCCAAATCCTTCATCTCTCACCTCATCATGAGAGGATCATACACTCCACTCTCAAATCCACCATCAACACTTTCCAGAGAAAATGTTCGAAGTCCATTGCGAACCTCATTCGACCTTGAGAGCCATATACAGAACGCATTGCTGCGCATCCTCCCCACTTTAACAGCGAAATCCACCACCACACCTTCGCCTGTCCATCAACACTCGGCCCCCGGCCCCTATATCCAAGCAACGAAATACAGACATGGACGCAACAGACACCCTCATCGCCTCTTTCTCCAACCTCAGTCTCCCTGCCCCCCCGGCCGTTTCCCCAACCCACCAGCCACGCTTCACCTTCTTCCCAACCCTCCCCGCCGAACTCCGCCATAAAATCTACAGTTTTGCCCTCCCACCGCTAGGGCCCCAAGCGGCTCTCACGCTCGACGCCAAAATCCTAATCTCCGACTCCCGCTTCGGGCTCTACCTCCTCTTCCTCCATCCCGTCCCAAGAGCGCAGTCTTTATCCCCTCCCCCTCCCAAGCTCCTCACCGCACCAACCCGCGCCATCTCTCTCCTCGCCTTATGTCAAGAATCCCGGGCTTACTATCTGGAGAGATTCTCAATTTGTCTGCCCCTAGGACCAGGCGTATATGGTCGCCTTCACATCTCACCCCTCGAAAGGCTATTCATCAAAAACCTCAGGGACCTGACAGACAAGCACGCGTTCCAGGATGCAATGAGCAACGATTACCGCCTCCAAGACTGGGCACCGAAAATCGAGAAGATGGTAATTGATATCGGTTGTTTCGCGGTCGCGAGGTCTGCGTGGGAGTCAGAGGAGAGCGTGGCGTGGGAGATGTTAGGGAAGTGGCTGGTGAAGTGTACGAGTTTGAGAAATGTGCAGGTGGTGATGTGGGATGGGTTTGCTGGGGAGTGTAGAGATGAGGGGGTGAGGGGCCAGGTTATGGGGAGCATGCGGGGGGTGGTGGGAAGGGTTGAGGTGGGGTTAGAGAGGTATAAAGCGGAGTTGGATGGGGCGTATGTGGTGCCGGAGTTTGAGATTGTGGCGAGCTTGAAGGGGGACAAGGGGGGCGTCTGGACAGAGGGGCTGAGCATGATGGGGAATGGATGCGCGTAAACAAGATAGCTAGGTCTGGAGACTGTTCCGTAATCGAAGGGCCATGCTCACCCGCCTATAAAAAGCTAAGGTAGTCCTAGTCACCACTACTACGAACCCCTACTCATACCGAACCTGAACCTTGACACCCTCGACATCTTTTCGAGAACTGGTGTCTCCATCCTCAGCACCGTCTCACGATAGCAAATCCCAGTACTCCACTCATAAGAACAAGCAACAGCTCGCTGCATGCCCCCCTCGGCTCCACAAAGCAGCACTGCCACTGGCGGTTTTACTGCTTCGAACATCGTCACAGTCATAGTATTCGTATCCACCAGCGTGAAAATGCGCATAGCATCTGGCCTGGTATTCATGATTGCATCATCCACCTTTTGACGAACCACTGGATCTGTTGTTGGGTCCACGCCAACACTTTCTTCGAACTCGTTCTTGCGGTGGCGTGAGAGGGATGAGCCGTAGAGAGACCAGCGGAGGCGACGCATTTTGGAACCAAAGATCTGGGACTCGATGGTTTCGATGTCGAGATACCCTTCAAAGCCGAAGAGCCATGCCTGTGTGCCCCCTGAAACAGCCTATCAGTGGGTTGTTCTCGAACATTGTTATAGTCAAAGATGAGAAGGGAACTTACAAAACTTGCCGCCATACAGAAGTCGAGTGAGATATGGAGAGGACACGAAGACAACACACGCGGTGCCAACAAGAATGAATCCAACACTTCCCAAAAGTAACGCCCAATGCAAGAGTCTCCGTGCAGCGGGACCACTGTCCAAGTGATGAGGGGCGGCCTCTGCGGTTGTGAATGGAGTATATTTAACAATAGTATCCCAGATGTTATTGATTTCATCGATAATTCTTATGACGCCGCGTAATACACTAACCGTATTCCAGGCACTCTGGAAAAAGAGCATTCCAATGAGGAAAAAGTACGGCGCACCATGGAGCATCGTCTGTACCGCCAGCCTTTTCCAAGACCTCACTCGTCGAGTGTTTGCTACCTTTCTGAACTTATCCCAGTGGATGGTAGCGCCGAAGGCACCATCAACGAGAACAGTGTCGTTGCTACAAACGCCAGCGATCTGGCATGTGGGATAGATATCCCAGACGTTGACCCCGTAGGCGTCCGAGACAGAGGACCAATGTTGTGTTGGGCTCTGAGGCAAGAGGCACATCAGCCGTTCGATCAGCATGTCGCTATCGTTTGCGAGCGAGAGGCGTGCAAAGGCCTGGAACGACGTGTCGGTGCTGTCGATCTTAGGCCTTGAGCGTAGTAAGCCCATGAGCGCATAGGAATGATCTCCCTGCGGTAATGTCAGGGTAATCTTACATCGCTCCAGAGGGGATACACGGAACTTACGGGTAGGTATTCGCCTCTTTTCCTCGCGAAGAGAGCTTGCATTGCAATAGTCACAAGTTCGAGCCGACTGAGAGTCAAGTTTCCCTCATAATGATCTATGAGGTCCCTAGCCGTGACAGAGTCGGCCCAAGCCATTCCAGCAAACTGGTTTTTGGGAATCAAAAGTGGCCCCTGATAGCCTCTTCGATACACCGAAATTGGCTTATTGGACGCGATCAGCAGAGCTTCGGGAAGTGTCCAGAGCCTCTCTCCCCACTCCCGTAACATGGACTTGACTGAAGGTTGGCCCTGGGCATCTCTCGTTCCTGGCCCGATTATTACGGCCATGGAATGGGCTCCTCTCACAATGTCACTGATGCGGAATACGTCGTCTTCGACATTGTCTGGCTGCATGCAGGAAAGTCCCACCCAGTAAGCTGTCAGGCCAGCATCTCTGGTTGCCCTCGTTGCAAGGGAATGCAACGCTGCTACGTCGTGTGCGTTACTGTGCTTGAACTGCTCTGCGGTGTAAGCAATGAAAAGGTACTCTGGGCATTTGCCATGGTGATGTTGATTCTCGATGTCATTCTTCCAACCTGAGACAAGCGTTGGACGACCATACGGCTCGTCCTCCTTAATGATGCAGAGGGTTATGGGCTCCAGGATGCGATTGCTGCGAGCTGCTGGAATATTGATATCCTGAGGAGATGCACCGGAGGGAGTAGTGCCTTCCTCCACCGTATTTCGGGTTACTTTGCAGTATCCCCAATACCGATATGGGAAAGGATCATAGTTGCCGTGGTTGAGTACCGTCCCGGTAGAGGTGAGGCCTGGGATACCGATCTATAAGCGAGGTCGTTAACGAAGCCCCACATAAATACCTCAGCAAGGATCATTTTAGGGATGCTTGACTTACCAAGTGATTCAGGGCATAGCAAGTGACTGGCCATTTCACAGCCAGAAAGAGCTTTGCCTTACGATCTGCAGATTTACTTTTAGGTCCATCGTTGAGATGGGACGTTGGCCAATTAGCAAGCTGTAGCGTGATGGGGGAGACATTTCGGATGAAGGTTCGTTTGTATGTAGTGTTCTTAGGCCCCCAATACAATACATCCGTGCACTGCACAACGAGTTCTTTTACACTGCCATCAACGGGATTGAGGAATCTGTCATCTGAGGGACCTTTGTAAAGCCTTCCAAGGCTGTCTTGGTGCCTGAAAGTCGATTCAGAGTTGCTAGGCCAGCCTGCCTCCTGGACTGAGTGCGGTGACTGAATTGCTCGATACTTTGAGGTCTTGGTGAAGAAGTTTCCAAGGTAACCCCGGAGAGGAGCTTTGGACACGAAAGACTTGTAGCACTGTTCATCAGTATATTTTTATCAAGATAGAGAGATTTTGCTTTTTGAAGAAGTCATTAGGAAGAACTGAAAGCTGTGCTACATACATCATGGGCATTATCCTTCTCCTGAGCAACCTCCAAGTCGACGTCCAGCATGTCATAACTCTGACTCTTTACACATTTATCAATTTAAGATATCTCGGAAAAACCCAGCCACCCTTTTGGCACCACTTACCTTGGATACTGGTTCATAATAACCAGTGTAAGTTGGTGCTGGTGACCGCACCTAAAAACACTTAGCCCAGGATCAATGAAAGGTGGATTCCCTCGACATACCTCAGCAACAGACACAGATGCGTGAACTTTAGGTTGAGAGTTCGTTTTCCCTCCAACTGGCACGCGTGATATCGTATTCACACTTCTGGCGGGTGTTGAAGGAGGAGGCTGTGGTGGATATGTCGAAGCTTCTTGTTGCTCGCGGGATATATGATCTGACATTCTATATGACGTCGAAGTAGTCGCGCACCAGGATGGAGACACTCGTGCTCCTGCTTGCACACCATTTGTCTGATTCGCACTTTGAGATGGTGTTGAAGGGGACGACTGAGTTGAGTGCATCGATACCCCCGATTGAGTATCGCGCCTTGCTTGTGTCTTTGAAATAAGTCTATAATGTTGAGACTAGCTGGCAGGGAGCTTACTGGTACCCCATCCGATCCGTCAAATGATAGGGCGAAGGGGTCAATGCTGCCTCCATGTGCGGGTCTGCCCTGGGGTCTGTTGGGAGCTGGGTGATAAGGGGACGACTGAGTGGAGTGACTGGGGGTCCCTGATAACCTATCGCGCGTGTCGTGCCTAGCTTGTGTCTTTGAAATAAGTCTATGACTTTAAGAATAGCCGATGGTGAGCTTACTGGTACTCCATCCGATCCGTCAAATGACAGGGCGAAAGGGTCAACATTGCCTCCATGTGCGGGTCTGCTGGGGCCTCCTTGTGGAGTGGAGGAGCCTCTATGAGAAGACTTGTGAGACATGAGTGGCTGACTCTGGCAGGAGACGAGGCTAAGCATCTGGCCACTTACCATTCTTAATCCAAGGGCTCAATAGGATAGATTTGATCCCTCAGGTCTTGGTACTGTTGTTGGGAGGTGAAGTTCTGCCAGTTTGCGACAAGATTGACTCTGAAAACCTGCACAAAACCTACAAAGCTTTGTAGAAGCGTTAGGCTGTGGTAACATCAATGCACTTATATGTTTGTCCAAGTGCCTTCGGCGATGCGGGCAGCAAAGGACGGATTGGAACCATGCCGCTCAAAGCAAGTTTCGAATAGCCTCATCAGCTGTAACATTCCTCAGCGAGATGCAGAGAGGGGGGAACATATGAGCCAAAGAGGCATGGATTTGCATCCTTCGAAGTTAATGGCGGTATCTTATTGGGTTCCGCGCGAAGAGGATGTGTGAGGTGGAACTTTTGACCTATCCTCATATTGGCCGCGAGCCTTTTCCTCTCAAAAGGCCCCCTCCTCCGAATTGACGGGATAGCCGCCGCGGAGTGCATATTGGGGTCTGAAAACTGAATAACCATGCAGGGTGGGCATGCCACGTAGCGGCCAATAACTCGCGCACAGCATACCATCCAAGCTCAATGGGTCGCCGTCAAGATGGGCATGAAAGACTTTCATGAATCAAAAAGAACCAATTCTTCTCAAGTAATGCCGCAATCTGTGTGGCGGAGGATCGTAAGAGGGCATTTCTTCAGGCAAAATCTTGCAGGAAACTTGTTTGGTTCCAAATCTCTCCTCGATCCTCACCTGAGGTGGGAGGTCTTCGCAGCCTCGTGAGGTGACATTCGCCCCCACCGCCAAGAAAGAATCCTGGCAATCTAAAGCAGCAAAGTGGGTGCACTGCATGTGATGGTAAAGTCAAAGTGTAAGTTCTCATGCAGGTTTCGGGGCTGCGAAAACGATGCGCCGTGCGATTGGATCGATGGACACTTTGGGATTTCCGGGATGGATTCCAATACATGAGAGCTGAAAGTATGCATGACGGATCACGACAGGAGTGGGCAGTTCGCTAAGGAAGCCACCAAACACACTTGCCGTGTTGTCCGCCTCGGTTGGAAATGACTAAGAAGGGGTTTCTAAAACCTTGTCAAGTTCTTGCCCAGTGATTGATCCCGATGTTTCAAATTCAACCTCAGTTCCAAAAGTCACATGCCGGGATATAATGCAAATGACCCATGAAGAAGAATGGAATCTGCTATCAAGAAATTCGAGAACGACGCCAATAGGGATTCGAAGGCTTCGTATCCTGCCGTGAAGTTTGGCGGGTTTGAATGGCGGGAAGGTTGGTTCTTCTTTGAGAACCCTCGTGGTATGCACTGATAAACAGTTAGCACGGGCTACGGGGACGAGATTTTCAAATCATACCGTCTTAGACTTGGCTCAGCGGTCTTCAAGTCCGTTGGAAATCATGTTAGTGGTTCTTTTTCTGGTCGGCCTTTTTAGATACTTACAATGATTCCTGATTCGCGCCTCTTGACGTCCCCAATCCGCAGACAGTGGGAGATTTGATTGCGTTATATAAGCTCCATTCAATCCCTGACGCCTTCATTTCAGAGCGATTGCACAATGTCTCCCACTCGTTCGGAACCGTTGAAGAAACTGAAGGATACAATTGTAAGCCATCATATTATCTAACATTTGTGAGTATGTACAGACTGACAGTCCAGATTGCTGGTTCCATTTTGTGTGCAAGAATGTTCCAGTTGAAGAAATCAACGGAGTTAAGTATGTCGGGAACAGAGCTGACGGTCTCCGCCAAGCCGACTTTACTTGGGTCCGCTCGGCATATTGTCTGAAAACCAAGCCGGGAATGAAAACATCAAGCTGTTCCGAGGCTACTTTGATGGTTTTCGGAGGAGAAAAGCTACTTTGGGAGAAGCTCGATGTCCTGGCTAGTAGTACTCCGTGTCAAGATATTTTAGAAGATCCGTACTGTCTATTAAATATCGTGTTCGAAGTCCTCTATTCTCGAATCGACAACTTAGCCTGGGATCTAGCAACGGTATACAGCAAAGAAGAGGAGGTGAGTTACAATCAACGATAGTGAGGTCAAGCGCTTACATAAAGCCCAGAAAATTTTGAGGTCCGCATCTCATCCAGTACTTGCAGCAGCGGGCCTGGATTTTGTGGGGCTGCACATGCTGTCAAAGCACCAAATATATCTTGTGGAGGCCACTGAAGCGGTAACGGCGACACTGGAATCGGTAAAAGAGCACCATGACCGGATCACCAGAGCCTCAACCTCAGAAACACCCATCGTTTGTGAGACGCGTGCGAGATTCCGGCACCGTGGAACACTGTTCAAGTCAACCTATCTTCGGCTCAAAAGTTTGGAGAAAAGAACTCAGAACATGATTAATTTGGTATGTTAGTAGCTGCAGGCAAATACACTCGGTGACTGACCTGAATTTACAGTCTTTCAACCTTGTGACCCAGGCAGATTCGACAATCATGAAAGCCGAAAGTGGCTCCATGAAAATAATCGCTGCGATGACTCTCGTTTTCCTCCCTTGCACTGCAGTGGCGGTAAGTGATGCGTTTTTGTCAAAACAATTTTTTTGGAACAGCCCGTCCTAATCCCGTTTCAGACAATCTTCAGCACGCCCTTCTTTTACCTCCATGATAACGATAAGAAGTCGCTTGGCATGTCCCCTTACTTTTGGTTGATCTGGGTCATCTCTATTCCTCTGACTTTATTGGTACTATATGCATGGCATAGGTATCAGAAGCTGCTTGCGAAGCACCTCTTCGAAGACACGCAACCAACCTCTGCTCATGAATCGGCTAGGGGCATCAGAACGGGCGGGTTTGATTCTTCAGTGTCTTCTGGCCCAATGTCAGTGTAGATTTCCTCGTTTCTGCTTCTTGGTATGCTCCTTGGTTTGGGGATCAAGCGGGAGCTTCGCTGGTAGAGTAAGTCGAGGTTGCTAAACTGGGCAGGGACTCACTTGAAATTATTTGAGCCCACTTCCTGGTCTCACATGGGAAATGAGATCCCTGAGTCTATACTTACCAAAAGGTTTCATATTTGATTCATTTCTGAGTTCGTGATACTGGATGTACCTTACATCATGCCAGACGTTTCAACACATCCATTTCAGTAAGGGGGCCAGCAACCAGAAGGATTTGTTGATGCTTGAGCTTAGCAAGCCATCCATCAAACGCGTCTCTTTTGTTTTCTTCTTATAAACCTCCCCGGTAATCCGTCGGCAGGTTTCGCACTCGCAATCAGCTATTGGTATGCACGTTGAACTACGTGTCCTATCAGAAAGCGTCACCAAGTTCCAGGAAGGAATTTTCACTTGCCAAACATCCCTCTCCTCCCCTCCAACAAACTTCCGGGGCTCGTCCTCCCTAAATTCTTGTCCCACGTCTCATAATCCTCCTCGAAATCAAAGTTCCTCAACGTCAACGCGAGAATAATTCTCATTTTCAACATCGCAAGCCGCTGGCAAATACAATCCCTCGGACCTTTCTCAAAAGGTCTGTACCCATCTTTCGGTATCTCCTGAAAGCTGTCTGAGCCAGGGACCCATCGATCAGGTATGAACTCATCGGGACAGGGGAAGTACTTCTCATTCTGATGGATGCAGTGCACTCCCATGGATACCGTATAGCCGCCTATATCATACGTGACATTTCCGTAAGTAATCGTGCCCTGCCCTTCACGTACAGTCATCACAGGTGCGAAAAGCCTCATTGTTTCCCTGACAACGCCAGTGATAAACGTTAGGCCGTTTACTAGGTTCGGATTCTGCTTGATCAGATCTCCTGTCTGGCTAGGATCTGTTCCAAAGACGCTGTCAAGCTCTGCACGCGCTTTTGCTAATTCTGCGGGGTGTTGGCCGAGGAGCAAGTAAGTGTAGGCCGTCGTGCTCGACGCGGTGTCATGGCCGGCAAAGATGAATGTCTTCATCTGGTCGCTGGCATTTGTCTTAAAGGCCTTGTCGATTCCCTGTGCACTTCTCGCAACGTTCTCTTCCTTTTGCTGTTGTGTGTATTCGTCGAGTGCCAGGTCGATCGCTGGCTTGCGGCGAGAGTTACCTGATTCATGGTTCGAGTCGGCGAATCGATCATCCAAAACTTTGCCAAGATACGCGTTCATCTTTCGAGTGTAGTACCTATGCATGAAAGGCCGTAATGGGCTGAGATTGATGATTGGGTTAATTGATACAGCGCTCGCCGTCCACGATATCTGGCTGCGAAATACCTCTACGAACCCGTTCTTCTCGGTCTGCGACTCGAAGTCGAAGGCGAGAACAACGTGGCACATGATGCCAATCGTCAAATAAGCTAATGCTTTCTCGATGGGCCTCACGTCCCCGAGGTCAGTGTGCTCGCCGATGGTCCTGCGGTAAATGAGAACATCATCGACTATGGCAGGAACTAAAGTCATGAGATGTGGGAGCGAGAAGCCGGAATTGAATATCGACCTCGATTTCTTCCACAAGGCGCCTTCAGTGAGAAACATTCTTGGGCTCCGTGAGGTGCCTAGCAAACTGGCTCATTGACGGAGATTTGGGGAGATTGTTAACCTGAGTGATCTGTGTAGCTAGACCCTTCCATGTGGTCAAAATTTAACGAAATTCTTCAGACTGGATTAGGGACAATGGCATACCGGGTCCGCAACTACAAGTTGACGCTGTGGGCTCACTGGCCAGGTGTCCATAAATCACATTCCCTTCAATTTGTACTTCCTTTGCATCATAGTAAAGATCCCATGTATGTGCGTATCGGTTGGTGCATGTGCGTATGTTTCAGCCAAAGCTTTTATGCTGCCAAGAAGGGTGTTGAAGGGTGGGGATGGCAACAACGGAGCCTAGTTAAGAATGAGTTAAGAACTTCGAGCAAAGGAAGAGAAACTCACAAGCTTCCTGTACGATTGTCGAAATCGAATGAATCGCACCGCCCACGTCAAGACAGCCACTCCGACAACAGTCATGATAGAAAATGTAATTTTCTGTGAGAATCATAGCGTTGCTCCTAAGAACAGATTCGTCGAGGCCATTGTTTCTTTTGCCATCTTTGCTGAAGAGTAGTAGAAATGAGGGGAAGCGTGGAAGCAGTACCTAGCACGCGGCCCGATGTGTGGGATGCTATATCTTTCAATGAAGTCTCTCTCAACGTAAAGCATTGCACGACCCGGGCAGGGACATTGGAATTATTCTGATGTAAGCTGTAGGTTGGAGACAAGCTCGGCTAATTCAGGGGTAGTCCGAAAAGAGTCAAGTGCTCAAATTTGAGTGAAGTGAGAGTGAGAAAAGCACCGGGCTAAGGGACTGGACTTTCGAAGACCACAATGCCGAAGTCAACTTCGAGTGTTCCGGGTTCGGACACAGAGTCAATAGAAAGACTCAAGTCATGGGTGTGAGCACTACTCATCTTATTTCATCCGTACGACTTCGTAGTGATGGAGCTTGATTTGCGTTCAAGAGACCAAGACTGGAACAGCGTCGGTAAGGTGTTGTGTTCTTGGTTCTCTGGACATTTGAACCCATGTTAAATTTGCTTAGACGAGACGGCAGGCCGACTTTGTTTCATCACAAGTACGATCTGAAGCATGTCTTCCAAAAAGGTCACCATCATAGGCCAAAATCCACCATGAGTGTTCTCAAAGAGGAAGAGGAGGCAAAATCCCCGTTCCATGCCTCGCTCTGTCAATTTCTTCCGAAAGGAGCGTCATCCCTCGATCCGCAACGGTAATGATATTCTGTAGCTCTTTCAAGGCCTGCTCATTATGATTGAAGAAATACCCATCAATGCATCTCTTGAAATGCGAAGTAGTGTTGTGAGATCTCTGGAATGTCTCGGCATCGTATTCTTTTTCTTTCCGCAAGTGGTTGAGAGGAGGGAGAGTGTGCTGTTCAGGCTGAGATGACTCGACGTAGAGACCTCCAGCGTTTGTCTGGTTGAACTGTACCTGATGCACCGGTGCTGGTGTTGCGGGTTCCGATTGAAGGAGGGGAGGGAGAGCAAGTGGTAGTTGTTCGGACTGAGGTAGTTCACCGAAGATGGGTCCAGGACTCTCTTCCGGATACTCTGGTGGGAGGACGCTGGTGAGGTTTGTGAGTTCGGGGATGACGGTGGCAATTTGTGGCAAATCTTGACCGCTTGACCCTGAACAGACTTTTGGCTTGGGAGTATCGTCCGCGATGACATCCTCGAAGTAAAGGACCGCCTCGACAAATCGTTGATCGAATGGTCGATTCCGACCAGAATAATCAACGAGATCGTAGTTCGGGTGCATTGGATTCGTCTCTGGGTCAAATTCATCGTATCCGAGTCCAGTCGCTCGGAGAACATCCAGCTCCAAGCCTTCGATTTTGCGTAAATCTTGAGCAACCCAGACGACATCATCTGTTTTTCGAAGGTCGCCATGCCCCAACCATAGAGAAGTGCCGCTGGAAGCATTGTGATCTCCAACCTTTAGGTACACTTCGTTTAAATATAGCTCTTTCAGTGATCTAGCAGACTCCGCCACCAGGTTGAGCAGGGAACGCGGATCGATGTCGACACGCTTCAGCTCTAAGAATCGAAGGCGAGATGAAGTACGAGATTCATCTACGTGAAATGGTAGAGATCGCATGTTCCAAACATTGGCTGAAACGCCATGTAAATGCGTTCTTGTGGCAATGTCTCTCTTGACGTTCCATCCGATCAAGCATAGGCTTTCTAAATCAATGGCTTTCCGAATCAGAAACCATAGATGTTTGGTAAAAACGACTTGTCGAGCGTCCCGTGCTTCTTGTCTTTTCATAGATAGCACCAGATGCTTGAGCCCCGAGAAGGCCTGTATGGCATTCCCTAGATCCATGGGATTGTTGCAGATATCGATGATCGTTGTATCGCTGACATGGTCAAGGACTAGAGTATCGAGCCCTTTGGCTTCTTCGGGTCGTTTTGTGAGAGCTGCCATTGTTGTAGCTAGGAGGAGAGTAGCTGTTCGACTTTGTTGACCAACGACTTGGAATGGCAAATTCAACTTTAGTCTTCGCATGTTCGGTGTGGCATCAAGGACATTCTAGGGGGACGATCAGTCAGCAGCTGTGCTTCCAAGACAATTCTTCCAGCATACTTCCACAAGCTCCTTGAAATCAGTCTCGTCAAATGTGCTTTCATTCATACAATATTTCCGAAGGGAGGCGAGCAGTGGTACCAACTCCGGAACCTTGGGTATCAGGCCCTGGAAGACGTTCGTAAGACGAGTTATTTCCTCTGCGAGCCCAGTTAGCAGATGCCATACTGACCCAAATAAACTTCCGAGTGATGGGCACGATGCAAAAAAATGAAAAAAACCTAGAAACGTTGAAAGAAACTGGAGAACCTACCCTCATCCCTCACAACCATTAAATCCAAATACAGAGCCTCACAACATCCACCCACTCTTTTCAGCCCCTCCCTATCCATCGTTAGCTTCCAAATTGCCTCATGTCCCCATACTACATCCAATCCGCTCCCGTGTCCCTGCAGCTCTTTCGCAATCTTCCCCTCTTCATCCCAATCCTTTGCCTCAATCGCGCCTCTCCTCTGCCTCAGGAACCGAGAGAATTCGAGCTGTATTGTCTTGAACACGTATGGTTTTAGGATCTCATCGAAGGCTTTGCAAACTAGCCGCAATGGTAGTATCGAGTTCTTTTCGCAACGGCACATGCGGATGTCCCATAGGAGGATGAGGTTGAGGAGTTCGGCGGGGAGGGAATCCATCTCGTGGCCTCTTCTCCGCGGTTTCGTTTGCGATTGCCACGTCGTTGTTAGAGATTTGGAGGGATCGTGGAGAGGATTGCAATTATCTGCTAGGGGAAGGATCTGGCTCGATGGCTGGCGCGTTGTAAGTGTGCGCGTGTGATTGTGTTGATGATGACGATAAGAACGTGAGGTTGAGGTCCAGGCCAGGGGCTATGATATGCGCTAGGCTTATTATTGTGGGGCAGAGTTCTGGAGCCTCGTGAAAAGGACAATTTGTTTGCTTCTCATTTTCTCCAGAGGCATCATAACAAGATAGAGTACGAAGTCTTGGATGTGCTTAGAGAAATTATGAATTTGGACCAAACGTGCTGCTATCTAGGGAGCGCTATGTTCTAGTCATGTGACCGAACCCCCCTTAAAAGTGATCCGGTGATCTTCAACCGATGCAGCCTGAACATACACCTTCCGAATCTCTTTCATTTCTGCATCTTTCCCTCATCGGAAATGCGTCCTTACCAATATCTTCCTCTCGGGAAAGAAGAGATAAGGCTGTTGAGCTTGCTTCCCGATGCATTTTCATCAGATATCCGCATACTCCTTGACCGAGAAGTCTTCTCTGGTATCTGCACGTTCCCACCTCTGAGGCACTGTCCTATACTTGGGTCTCCGCAGAAGACCTAGTCGCGATCAGTATCAATTCCTCCAATACGCAACCATCAAATAACGCGAAGCTTCTAGCCACTCAAAATTTAGCGGCTGCGTTACCCTCTTCGACATGAGGACTGACCTCGAATACTGTGGATCGATGCCATTTGCATCTATTTGGATCGATACTAAACGGAATACCTCGGAAACTTGAGGTTTGGCCCTCTGTTTTCCGAGGGGATTCGTTTGCGGATCGGATAACTATTTCGTTTTTAAACTGTCTTCGCGTCGCCTTACCTATTCTTTGTCTTATTCTATGTATCCTTATTTTAAGGTGCACGAATTTCTCTTCTTTTAGAAGGAATGATATAGTCTGCATGTATCTTAATCAACCCTGAGTGCAAAACCGCCGAAAGTTGAAATTTAAACCTCGATTGTGCAAGGGTTTTCGCTCAGGACCTATTATTATAAGTCGCGCCCCGCCCTAAACTTGCGCTTACTGGCTGGCTGGTAAGTATGACTTAGAGTCACTTTCTGATCCTTGTAGTATCTGTGGTGCTAAATTTGCATTGTGTGGCTTTTCTTTGCGTGTCGCTGCCGATGTGTAACCACTACTGTGCCCAATCAATCCTGTGCACAGTGCTACCAAAAAGTATGCTTAGAAATTGTGAAGGCTCGCCAACCACGCTCAACTCATCCAGTGCTGCTACCAATCCTGTGCACCCACTCACTACCGGCTCAGCTCCTACAGCGCAAAGCCAGCAACTTTCACGCATGGTATTCCCACCTGTTCCAAAAGCGTTTTGGGGGGTCCAAGATATATTATTTTCTGAATATATATAAAAAAATTAAAAAATGGCCAGCAATAGGCTTTCTGAAAGAGTGTCATCTGAAACTCTCGATATCTTCACTTCTCTGACCAATCTGGTGCCTTGGAGATATGCAGGGAAATTTTGAGTTTTGTGCATCTTTCTTAGGCAACCACAGAGCAACTGTCTAGTTACGCCATCCATCGTTGCTGTACTCTCCCTTGGCCAATGCATGGTAACTTTTACAGAGGTTCTAATTAGCTGCGTGTCAGCCACACTTCATGCACGGTAACTTTGTCAGGTCCAATCGCTAAGCCCCGCTTTTTACTAATATCACAACCGTATTGGTTTTTTACAATTATCTCTCAAGTCAAGGACAGAGAACGTCTCTACTCATTTCTTGGCTTATCGCTATTTCTCAGTATTGAAGCTTCATGCACATCTTTCTTCCCCTCGAGTTTGAGTGCAATCGTCCCGAATCTTCAGTGTTGTCTGTGTTACCGTGCCACACGGAGAATATCATCATGTCTCTCGATCAGAAACGTCTCAGTGTCGACAATGCAAACAAGCGGGATCAACTATCGCGAGAAGAGTGGATGGAGCTTAAGCCGACGATCTGGCGGCTCTTTATCCAAGAGGATAGAAAGTTGCAGCATGTGGTTGATTTGCTTCGGAAGCAGGGCTTCGCTCTCACGTAAGTTTTCTCTATTGCTTGCTTTTATGCCATCTGGCTCTCTGGCGCCTCGTCCTAACAAATAATAGTAAGAGACAAGTCAATCGAAAATTGAAACAATGGAACTTCAGAAAGAACACAAGCGCGGAGGAGAGAACGGCCTTTCTCCAAAACATATCTGCACCTCCAGATGAATCGCTCCGTACAATAACCGGTATCAAAGTTACAGCTGCCAAGATTGAGCGCTGGAAGAGGAGAGCTACGAAGCAGACAGATCTAAGACATAGTAGCAGCCACTCGAATCAAGCATCAGGTAAGCAAAGGTTACTCTGCTCTTAAAAGATAACTAATCTTTTGGCAGGCACATTCAACAATGACTCCACCCTGCCAGCCGAGATGTCTCACTCTCAGCCCCCAGAACCGCCTACCTTTGGGGAAGACACTCTAGTAGCAGATGTCTTGCTCCGAAGCCTTGAAAACAATACCAATCCGTACCCATTCTCCTCCGATTCAGTAGATCCGGGCCCTGCCTTATTATCCAGTCTCTTTTCAGTCCTGTCTATTGAACCTCCGGCTGACGTGCATTCCTACGCCATGCATTTCCCGACACCCGAGGCTGCAGATTATGCCCTACCTCACTATATATCATCGGACCAATATAACGACCTGTCTAGCAGTCCCAACAACGAAACAGGCCAGGAAATAGTGTTGCGTCAACCTGACCGCCAAATGTTGAACATTGCTGCTTTGCAATCTGCTTCAGCGACACCTTTCAACAAAATCTGTTGGTATTCATCATTTGAGCCGAGCAGATTGGCTTCACAACACACTCAAAAACTCCCACGCTTGACGCAGGTAGCCGTCGCCAATTACGATATTCTTGAGCTCAAAGAAAGATTGTCGAAGCTCCAAGGACTGTTCACCGAGACGCATCCCGCTATGCTCGCAATTTTGCGGGGTATTGCATCTGCGTTCGTGGGGTTGAGTAATTGGAAACTTGCAGAATACTGGTTGAGACGAGTCATTACAATCAGCCAAAGGACAAAAGAGGACTATTCTTCCAACAGCCTCTTTGATTACCAACAGCTAATAAGAGTGATTCTTTTCCGAGGAAGACACAATGAAGCAAAAGAGTTGTACGAGCAGTTGCATCATGATACCAGGCGAAACGCTTCTCTAATTGCAGGTGATTCTCTAGCATATGAATCTCTGATCACGCAGACCAGAATAGCACAGGCAATGGGTTCTGACGAGGAGGTGGCGGACTATTCTCATCAACTGGTACAGTTGAATTTAACCACTGTTGGTCCTTATGATAGGGACTCGCTGCAAGCCATGAACTGGGCCGCTGAGAGTTTAATAGCTCGGGGTAATTTTGATGAATCTATAAGAATTCTCTGCCTGATGCTGCAGCTTCAAGAACGATGCAAGCAGGCATCTAACTTAGGAATATGTATCGGATTCAGAAACCTCGCATTAGCACTACTGGGGCAAAAACACTACAAAGAAAGTGTGGCAATTGCACGACGGTCGGTGGAACTGGCCGAGGAGCTTATAGGAAGTGAACACTGCACCACGCGGCACAATGAGTTGGTATTGGCTAGATGTCTTCGTGGACTTGGGTTGAGCTCAGAAAGTGAAGTTGTGTACAGAGACATTTTGGCGAAAGCAAGCATGTTTGGCCAAGACGAGGAATTGTTCGCCATTTTCGCAATGACTGAGCTTGGGGATGTTATTATGGAGTCCAATATTTACGAGGAGGCAAATTTTTGGCTTGAAAAAGCGTTGCAAGAGATTGGGAAGAAGGCGGCGGGACATCAAGACTTGTTAAGGTGGATCACAGCTCAGATTGCAGAGTGCTACCAGAAGCATGGGCAATACCGCGCAGCAGCGACCCTCTATGAACATAACATAGCCAAAATTCACGGAACAGAGGGATGGAACTACGACAGATGCATCTACTACTGTCCTCGTCTAGGAGCATGCTACAAAAAGTTGGAGCAATACTCCGATGCCATGGCACTTTACAAGCGGGCAATGCAGGAAATTCGGGACATGAAAGGGCCTTGCCACTCAGCAATTGGGCAAATTCAAAACTGGATTGAGTTGATATACGATCAAACATCTGAAGCAGAGAGCGAACCGGTTAGCGATGAAGATGGCGCTCAATGAAAAGGAGACTTCACACAAGAGGCTTAAAGAGAGGGGGAGGTGGTACCAAATTGAGTACAAATACGCTCTCGGATCACACATCTTATAACAAATCCGAAACCCCTCATGGCATTCTCCTTCGTCAATTTCGCACAACCTTCACACTCAAATCTCCTTTCACGCCAATTAACTGTCCTGTCCCCTCTCGCTCTGTAACACAGTTATACCCGCAAACACCACTCGCATCGCCCTCAATTGTGGAATCTGCATTGTAAGAGGATGGCTCCCTAGATGTATCTTTTGCTAATAAGCCTTTTGATAGAAGTTTGTGCTCAAGCCCCTTTCCTTGATTGTGTGACGATCTATGTGGGGAGAATCAACCCAAATTCTCTAATAGCACCGCTGAAACAAGATTTGCTTGAATCTCTTACTACTCAGACTTGGAAGGCATATGCAGGATCGGGAATTCTCCTTTGTTATAAATATGGCTGAGAATCTCCTTAGTTGAGACTTAGGTTCTTTGTAAGATTGCCTCTTTGACACTTCTTCCCAGGCTTGGCAAAAATTCCTTAATTTCCGGTATCGATAGGTATCGATGCCAGAATCGTCAGGTATCGATACTATCGATTCTGGAATCGATTCCCCGAACCCAATTCCCCCCTTTGATTGCAATTAACTTTAGAACCACTTTTCTTATAAGAAAATTTTTAGTAGCGCAAATACTCTACTTAATTTAGGCTTTCTATTTAGCTACTTATCTTATATTTTAGACTAAAACTCATCTCAATGCGGCTATTTTAAGTAAAAATGAGCTTTTGAGCTTTTGAGATTTTCGTGAGGCTCGCTTATATATTTAGCGTCTTGATAAGAAATACGAATACGGGGCTTAATTCTCAGAATATGAGGGCTATTTTAAATTTAAGATATTATTAACTTTAATTAATAATAGTAAGTATTTCTTTTAATAGAAAGACTAGAAATTAAAGGAATTATGTAATAAAAAATTATTATATAATTTAAATAATAAAAGAAAGAGTTAATTTTTGGGGTAAGAATCGATTCTGGTATCGATACTATCGATTCCTTGCGATACCTGAAAAATACCTCTACTATCGATACCGGTATCAATGCCTCAGGAATTTTTGCCAAGCCTGCTTCTTCCCGGCGTACTTTAGTGGAGACTTGAGAGCGACGAAGTAGTTTTGAGCCAAATATTACGTATCGTTACTTTCTTATATAATTCCAACTCCTAGCTAAACCAAACGCCTTTTTCTCGTTCCGGTTCTCCCAAATGTCCATCCAATTTGCAGATAAGTCAATTGATACCGAATAAAAAATCTCGGAAATTTGGGGGTTGACTTGTGTTCTTTGAGGGGTGTGACGGCGCTGGCTGGGGGCCAAAGGGGGGTGGCTGTCACATGACTGGTTTCACCTAGCTAGCCGGCGTTTCAGTGGTTTTAGCTAGTATTTCCCTCCTTTTATCCCCTTTCCTTCTCTCTCTCTCTCCTTCTTCTCTTTAGCTTAGTATTTTCAATACATGAGATTCTTGGATCTTTGAGCCCTGGCCATTGCCTCGATCCCGCCGTCACAAGGGGTTTCGTTTTGCGCAATAGCAATGTGCCAAACAAGTGCGAAAACGCCCCCTTGCTAGCGCTGGACATGTCTCACCGGACGAAAGGATAATAACAAATCTCCAGAGGTTCTTAATATTAAATTTTCTTACGAGGATAATAATCCTATAGTGGCACTACGGATTTCTAAAGAATCTTGCCAGGTAGTCTTATCGGTTTACCGGCCTCGCATTATAGGGTAGGAAATAATATACTTTTATTCCGATCGTAATACTGTCTTGTTTACAGGGTTCGAGACAGTATTTGAGACGCTTGTATTATATGGATCGAGGCTAGCCTCTACTATGCAGTTACTTATAAATGTATACGAGCGTAAAGCGAGCCAGTTTGCGGATTCGTTTATAAATATCGAATAATAGGAGCCGGTTCTTGAAAGACTTGGATATATTACGAGGGAGCCATTACTTAGCGGATAAGCGCCTCCTTATTAAGAGAGGAGGAATAGGTATGGCCCTTCAAATATACCCCATATAATATACTAAGAGGGCGATATAGGGCAAAGCGGCTAAAAAAAACTTGTCGGGCTCCGACGCCCGCTAAGATTCGGGTTCGTATATCGAGAACAAGCAATGACGGATTATATAAATTACAGAGTCAGATTTAATATACAAGATACCTTTCTTGGGGGTGACATCACTAATAATGGGCGGACACTTTGTGGTCGAGGGGTGAAGCGAGGGGAAGTAGCGGCATGGGGGGATAACGGACCTGACACAACTTCGCTTTCGCAGGAGTAGACCGCAGTGAGCAATCGAGAGATAGCGTGCATGCTTGGTGCTCCAACCCGCCATGGGCAGTGCTCTCTCAGGAGATGGACGAGGAGTTGCTTGCGAAGCTTTCAGCTCTCTATATGAGACGCTCTGCCGAAGAGCCCGACACCGAAGCAGCTGCTGGTTCAAGAAAGTTCAAATATACGAACTTGAATTTCTATGGCTCTCCTTTCTCATGTTCTCAGTGAGGACCGATTTACATCTGGGGCGAGTTACCCAGCACTCCTAGAAATCTGGGATTTCCATATTTTCTTACCTTTAACCGACATCCCTGTGAGGCGAAAGTCCCGTAGTACAACTGAATATTCGACTAAATCACGAATAACGTCTGTCCCTGCGTCGAGAGACGCACCCTGTCACGAGACGAATTTATAGTTTAGGTATCACAAATTCTTTCTTGGCAAGTCTACGGAGTTATTATTAATATGTCACTTTCTTTAACTATTTCTCCCTAAGGATACACTTTAGCAACAAGAAAAAGACTGCGGTTGATTATGCTGTCGATCGTTTTAATCACGCTGTGACGGCTGGCATAACTGTAGGGTCTGCCTGGAATGGGAATTAGGAAACAGGTCTGAAACAGGGAACTAAGCCAGAAGGTATGGGCACAGCACTACTAAAGGTCGAGGCATTCCTCCTTTCTTTGCTCTCTAGCTTAGTATTTTCAATACATGAGATTCTTGCGCTACTATCCCCCCCCCCCGGTTTAAAGGGCAGACCCACAGTGGCAAACAAGGGTGATCCAGCTAATCAGAGAGCTGGAATCTTCTCGAAAGCAAATCAGAGGAAGTCTTTCGGACCCGCACGCTAACCTTTAAAACCGGGGGGGGGAGAGTATCACTCGTCCCCTTCACAACACCATCACCACGGTAGGCTAAGATGGACAGAGCCAGTCAAGTACTCGCGCAAGGCGCTCCTGCTGGCGTGCCTGATTCATACCGTGCCCTTGCAGCGTTCTGGGCAGGGCGCAGAGCAGTGTGAAAGTAAAGCAGAGGTTGAATTTCGTGTGCTAAGTGAGAGTCATGCAGTTTGGCAGTGATGGCCGAGAGCATCTCTCACCGTTCGGGAGGAGGAAATGGCCGTGGCCGGATTTTGGTGGTTACGCTTTCGTTATTGGGCCTGTGTACTGCCGTCGCTTTAGCCACTGCCGCTTGCAATCCGGAATATACTTAATCCGATCCGCTTAACGGAGCTAGAATATAACTAATCGGACAAACGAAAGCCACTACCAGCACTATCTACGAATAATGTTTATGACCACGATACCGTTAGCTAAAGGTTATCGTGGTTAATTTTATAGGCAGTGTCACGGCCTGGACAAGCTGTGGAAGTGGAAATGTGTGTTTGTTTAAATATATGTATGAATGATGGTGCCCTAAGGGCGGTGAAGAAGCTATATATACGCCTGTGCGCAGCACGTGACAGGCAGGGTGTACTAGAATCTCCTAGTATTTATTTGGCCAATTCTCATGGCAATGATAGATAGTCAAATTTTTAATGGGGTGTCACGTGGCAGTGCATCTCAATGGCACGTGCTGCAGAAGTGAGTGAGATGCTTAAAGTATTTCACGAGTCGCTCGGCGTCGCGCTCCGCGCTTCACCACGCCTCTTTAATATATCTGGTATCTGGTATAAAAATACGTATACGTGTATTAGAGATCAGTAGGAAGTTCATAATGAACACCCCAAGCAAGGCTATACCTTCTCAAAAATATTTCACGAGCTAGGAAAGGTAACCTGGGCTCTTAGAGTTAATTCTCATAAGTATTATAGATTGTATTAACATTTTATAGAAGGGTAAACGCAAGTAAACGCACATTCAACAACTTCTCTTTCCTGCCTAATAATTATTGTATTTGCTCGGCACGTAGAGAGTTGCGTTATAGGTCTAAAACCAGAACTTTTGTACTTCGCCCTCCTGCTATATAGTACACTTAATATATATGCTTTTGACCTCTCAATATCTATAACATAAAAGTAAATAATTGTCACGGGTTGGCAGTACTATGCTCAAGTAAATGATTTCCCTAAATACAAGAAGAATAATCTAAGGAGAGAAGCTAAGTCTGGGCTCCGTACGGTTATTTGTCTTCCGCACAGAGCTGTGGTCAGATTAACGCAGGTGCCTAGAGCTCTCAGGCACCTAGTCTCTCCACGGGTCTTAATCCGTCACAATAATCAACTCTTATACTCGAGTAGCATCCGAATAATACCATTGTGCCCGCTCGAAGTGGCTTGTGAAAGTGGCGTCTGGCTGTGTTTATCCTTCGACTCGATATCAGCCCCCTTCTCGAGTAGCAGCTTGACGACGGCCTCGTGTCCCCTCGAAGCAGCATACGATAGCGGCGTCCGACTACTATTATCCTTCGAATCAACTTCGACCTGACCCGCAGCGAGCAGAAGCTCGACGACGGCCTCGTGCCCGTTCTTAGCAGCGTACGCTAACGGCGTCTGTCTATACTTTGCATCCTTCGACTCGACATCAGCGCCCTTCTCAAGTAGCAGCTTGACGACACCCTTGTGCCCCCCCGAAGCAGAATACGACATCGGCGTCCGACCGTTATTATCCTGCGGGTCAACGTCGACCTTCTCTGTAGCCAGCAGTAGCTTGACGACGGCCTCGCGTCCGTTCCTTGCAGCCCATGATAGCGGTGTCTGACCATTAATATCTTTCGACTCAAGCTTAGCGCCCTTTTCAAACAGCAGCCCCACTACCGCCTCATGACCCCTCCTTGCAGCCAACAATAACATTTTATCTTTAGACTCGAGCTTAGCACCCTTCTCAAGCAGCAGTCTTACCATTTTCTCGTGCTCGTTCCTTATAGCCCATAATAGCGGCGTTTGATTATCTTTATCTTTAGACTCGAGCTCGGCCCCTTTCTCAAGCAGCAGCCTCGCCACCAGCTCGTGCCCGTTCTCTGCAGCCCACGATAGCGGCGTCTGACCAGAACTGTCTTTGCAATCTGGATGATGTCCCTTCCCGAGTAAGGCTAAAATTGCTTCGTTAAATTCGAAGAAAACCGCAAGGTGTACTCCTGTCATTTGCACTGGCACTCGTTGTTGACTATAGTCAGGAAAGGGTCCTAGAGCTACCATCGCCTGGGTAGAGGCCAAGGCTTTTTGTTCATCCTCAAGAAGATTTATAGTCAACTGTACCACCTTTTCTGAAGCTTCACAAGCATATTTCTCGGAAGCTTCACATGCATGTTTTCCCCAATTTTGAGCCGCATATTTATAAAATGGATATAACCGCAGTCGTTCCTCGAACTCCTTGTCGTTCTGGCAAATTCCACTTTCAAACTCCTTAAATAAAAGGTGTGTAACGCAAATTGTCGTGATATTAGTTAGCGAATCGGGGAACCATTGGCTTCGCGTGTGCTCAAAGTATTGCTGCGTTGTATAATGGACTAATCGAATAATCTTACTTTCGTCATCGATTGTGACTAAGCCTGCACAAACAGAGACCATATTTTCGACCTCTGGAAGGTTGTCTTTATCAAGTTGGGACTCGCCAATTTCTACAGCAAGCGCGTGCTGAAGTTCTGAAGTAGTGAGCGGCCTCTTTGCGCAGGTGATCCATGATAGCACATTCTTGGCTAGCAGCTGAAAGCCTGCCTGCTGCCTATTTATTCTCTCCATTGCTTCTTCGTATGCTAAAGATAGGACTTCGAGCTTCTTATTCTGGCTAGTCTCTTGAGAGTTCTTCTGGAACTGCATTAATGCAGTCTTCATAGCCTTTACTGTTGTTTTATCCTCAAGCGAGCCCAGGTAGAGCTGTGCTAAGAGAAACCTTGGCCTTAGTTAGTAAGTGAATCGCGTCTTTAGATTCAGCAAGATACCTACATTCCCTCAACGGCGTGTACGATTTCCGTCACGATTTCCTCTTGTAGCTCTGGTTTTCTCAAGACAAATGTTGGGAGCTGTGACATGTGACCGTTCAAATATTTCCCTATATCTTCGTCACTAGCAAGGATTTCAAGTGAAAGGCATTCCTTAAACATCTCCTCAATATCTGGGATTGGCCGCGAGGTCGTAAAGAGTTTTACTCCAGTCTTAGCTTGAAGGCTAAATATATCCGATAAGAATGTCGACCAGCATTGGCATTCGTCTAATGCGTCAACAACAATGTAAACCCTTGAATAAGTAGTAATAACTGAATTTAAAGTCTTCAAAATCTCATCCAGTGAAGGTCGTGTCCGGTTCTTCTTGTGTCTGTCATAGAGCTCTTTCACCGTGACTGGTAGACACGGCTGACCCTCAGCTAGCTGCTTTAGCAAGCTCGCAAGCAAGTCATTAATCTTCTGCTCGTCTTGACGTCGGAAGTTACAATAGATATACGCAATTCCAACGCTGTTGTCATTGCGGAAGCGAGTAGTAAGCTCTTCTACGACAATTGATGTAATAATTGTCTTTCCAGCCCCGGGAATTCCTGGACAAAACAACGTCTGTTTCTTTGCCTGTCGCCAAGACTGGTACTCTGTAGAGTCAAGGAGCCATGTGCCGGTTCTTTCTTGTCGCCGAGCAATAAAGTCATTTTGCTGAGAGACAAAGTCAACAGGAGTGAGCCAATTGAGAATGATCTGATCCTCTTGTTGTTGCTCTCGAGTTTCTTGCTGGCGTTCTTGGGTATCCTGGCGCTCGTGCAACCGCTCTATACTGTCTCTGATTGCGAATACGGCTTGACTAGACAAATTTAGCTTAATGGGCTTATTTAAAGAAGAATTCCAGTTTTAATATACCTGCTTACTTGTCCTAAGAACGTATTCAATAGCAGAATATTCGATGAAATCCGGGTTCGCAACTCATTAATGTCATTTTGATCCCATTTAAATCTTTTCCATACTCTTCGAGGCTTTTTATCTAAGCTTTTTGCGATAGGATCTAGTTCTTTGAAGTTGATCACTATTTTATTGAGCTCTTCAAGTACACTCTCGCAATGCTTGACGATATTGCCTAGCTCCGTTTGCTGGTGGCTTGTCAGGTCACGTGCAGGTAAAATGTCGTCGATATCTTGAAGCACAATTGAAAGACTCTTGACCCTATTAGAACAGATAAGCACATGTTCATCGGGTACTATAAAAAAGCTCACTCACTCTTCGGAGATTGCCTTGAATTGGCTCGGAGCATCAACGAACTGCTTCCGGACGTCGTTTGCAAGCTGAAGGACAGCGACGAAGTCGCCAACGCTAAAGCCAAAGCTCATGGTGATGCTAAACACAAGAGAAAGTAGGCTGAGAAGACATATGTTGAGAAAGAATAAAAGAGGGTTGCCTTGCTGGCATCGCAGGATGTCTTCTGCACTCAGCCTCCACAAGGCTGAATTCTGCGCAAGGCAGACTGGGGCTAGACGCATTGGGGCCACGTAAGGCGGGGCAGATCGTCAACTCCGTACAGATTGCGGCACCAACTGGCCCAACACATTCTTGCCGCCAACGCGAGTATCTGGGGTCTTGTAGAGCGTCTACCATGAAATCTGCCCGTTATGCATACTTGGGAACGATTTTAATCGAAATTTGAGATGGTCGATAATTTTTTTGATGGGGTTGCAGGGCCTGGACGGTCACGTTACCGTAGATTTTCTAACGAATGAGAGAGTTTTCAGAGGAACCTGAAACCACACGTGACTGTGGAAATGGGACACGTTCTTTACGAGCCTTGGCGTCGCCCTCCGCGCGCCGCCACGCCTCTTCTGGCATGAAATGCGTATTCGTATATTAGAGATCAGCAGGAAAGTCATGATGAGCACTCCAAGCAAGGTCTTACCTTCTCATAACGAATGCAGAGCTAAGCTTCGAGTGGCCTGTTTTTGACTTCTGAAGCCCCGGCCCGAGAGTTGCCGATTGGGCAATAGCGGGAGGTGCCCCGCGCTTCCCCGCACTTTGATCACGTTACAGCGGGTCACGTATCCAAAATTCCAGACATTATTGGGCTTAATCCCTCAATTTGCACGCCGTAGTCCACTGAGCGCCTCAGGCGAGTCAAAATGCCCTGTAGTCCCATCACTTTATGCCGTGACCTTCGTACCGTCTCTGCTTTATTGTTAATATGCGTGAGGCAGTCTTCGATGTGGTCCCGAGGCGGTCCTAAAGTCCTTGGTGGGCTTGGCAGTAAGGCACCGTTGATCCTGAAGACCAAAGACGGCACCAGCCGCTCAGTGCATCGGCGTGACACTGACGGCTCCGTGGTAACACCGAAATGTTGTTGTTGAAGGTTATTCTGGGGAAATCTTTTCCCCAAGATGTGGAGACCGAGTGTAGCTACAAGGGTTCTTGCTTCGGGGTGGCTCGATCCCGCACACGACTTCAAAAAAGACCGAGAAGCAGCTCATACCCTTCCTTTCTCTGCATATTGACTTTGAATCCAGTGTCTAGACATCTAGAATGGGGATAGAAGATAAAGCTGATGTGTGAGAGAAGACTGAATGTGAGTTTGCCAATATGCGGAGTGAGAAAAACAGGGGGCAGATAGAGGTAGTCATACCAAGCCTTCCCCCGATTGCCTAGCAGGTAGATTCTAAACATCACGCACTTTTAACACATTTAACAGATCCTCGTGCAGCCACAAAGTTTCGGGTTCTGCTGCCCCTGTCATCTTATTCCTGCGTCGCCTGGTCAGGGCGGCATCCCGATCACCTTTGACAGACCCCGAGATTCGGTCCTTTGTAGACAACGCCAAGAATAGAGCTCATGACGTTGTGGAATGTGGGAGGGTTAAAATGACATTTTTCATGCTCCACTGTCCAACCTCGGTCCTTCAACATATTGTTCAAGAATAATTAATGGTTCTCCATGCTTTTTTAATCGCCACTTAAAGATCAGAAGACGTGTAAGGCCGATCACTGCTCCCTATCTCAGGTCTGAGCTATTCGTGGCTGAAGGCTACCCGATTCTCGGGACAAAGGGGCTTGCAAGGTGAACTTTGTTAGCAGCTCTTCTCGCTCTTGCTTTTGTCAGACTTACTTGACCAAGTCTTTTGACTTCGTGATATGACAACCGTTTTAGCTTCTGGGAGCAGCCGAAGAGAATCCGTTGGTCTGCATAGTATGGCCCGTGTGAAGAGATAGGGCTTGTAAGTCTTCTACATAAGATGCGGAATAAGACTGAACGCGGGGATACCCGCATCTACCCGCATTCGTGGAGAATCTTCCATGCAGAAGTCAAATCTTTTGCTCTACCGAAACCTTAAAGGCCCGATAAGCGACTTGGGGATCACTTTGCTTAGATCTTGCTTTATGCATAATACTCGGACCTCTGATCAAGGGCCAAATAGAACTGGGAGTCATGAGAGGGTCCAACAGGCAGTGAAGGGCCAGCAATGTAGTCGGAGGAGCTAGGGAACCGATGTGCTGAAATTAGCGAGCAACGTCCTGAGGCCCCTGAAAATGTAAGCGAGCCTCCCCTTTCCTTAGCGAGGAATATCTTCTACCCTCTTCTCCCCTGGCACACCCGAATGCCCTCATCATATTTCGGCAGTCCATTTTCACGAGGTCTCAAACTTTCAAGTACCTGACGATCTGAGCGGCGGCTCTGCGCTTGGTCGACGATCTTTGAATTGGCGAGCCACACACACGTGAAGGCTGGTTTCTCATCTAGATCGGGATTCATTCAGCCGTCCACCATTCCACCAGCCCCATACGGACGTACCGTGATATTTGTACAGCACAACGCGAGGGGTAACCAATTAACCAAATAAGTTTCTGATTCAAAGATGTACTTGTTTCAATACATGCCCTTGTTGGTTCTGCTGAAGTGCCGCGATTGTCCTACTTGGGACCTTCTTTCTCCTGGCAACTGAGGCAGTCAAACCACTTCTCCAACGTTTAGACGCGAACCCAAGAGGTAGAATCTGATGGTATGCATAGCACATGATTCACATACGCAATAGGAAAGTCAAATTCTCTCGTACTCTCAAAGCCAAACACAAAGGACTGCTCTTGGGGGAGACGGCAAAACTTCAATCCGTCCAGCCGTCATCGAAAAGAGCGAAACGAATGAGGAGGCTCAGCTGACCTTGCTCGGCCCTACTGAAAGGGAGACTAGCTTTTCAAACTACCAAGCAAATATATCATCCCCAATATGAGGCGCATGAGACGTAAGTCAGCCGTTGAGCTCGAGATATCCTCACGTGACATATCCCGATTGGGTACCCGACCTAGGGAGATTAATAGGGGGTGGCTCACCGTCTGGAAGTCTCATGATAGCAACTCGGCTTCGATTCACGACGTCGAGCCAATATAGATCCGTTGGGGAATTCCTACATTTTCTCCATATCCAAGGATCTTTTCGGAAGTCGGAACTCTGTGCCCGGTTTCCGTTGGAAATCTCACTCTCAAACCTTGGATGCTCCGCAACCTGAATAAATGAGCAAACGTCACTGCCTTATAAAAGGCTCAAATATGAACATTTCTCTCGGTCTTGCAACAGCACCCGGATTGTCTTGAAGTAGCGACGGACAGCGAATTCTGCATGAGAAGAGCAAAAAAAGAGCCATTCAGGCTGCAGAGATGACATACCCACCGAGCTGAGCGACACCACATCGTGAATCCCGTGACTGCACCCAAAACAAGATGAAGTGGTGGGCATCAGGGCGGCATGAATGAGGTGTATAGGCCGAAGGGTTGAGATGCTGGTTGGGCATGGCTGCAGCGCAATATTGAATCCCTATCTTTTTCTCTGTTTTCGTTTTCGTGGTGGAGTCGCTGCGGGTAAGGACATCGAGAAGAGGAGCGGCGGTGGCGGTGAGAGGGGCAGTGCCAGACCTCACCGAAGTTTGACAAGGCGTGGACCTCAGTTGAGACTTTGATAACGTTTTAGCATTTTAGAAGGCGGGCAGAACTTCTTATTTGAATCTTTTAATGGTGAGCAGGTCTAAACCAAATTCTCCGATCCACATGCCAGAGTATCGGATCCGCCAGATCAGTCAGATCAGCATCAAGATTTGCAGTTCGAGCACTGTCTTCCGCTGCGGCATTCGGGGGCATGCTGTGAGAGATCCGCGCGGTGGCGGCGGTACTTGGTGATCTACTTGGTACTTGCACGGATGCAGGGGCTTGATAGGGAATTGGGGAATTCATCGGCAGGGCATCGGACAGGGTTAAAAATAATACCTGCGAATGCCGCACGCAAAGATGGGGCGGGATGGGATTTGTTGGTCTTGGCCTTGGTCTTGGTGTTGTGGGCGAACGGTGGGCCCAAGAACATACTTATCAGTACTTATTGGTAGTACTGTACGTAGCCCCCAACGCTTGCGCAGCGCCATCATGTCACTGCCGCTACTAGTGCTGAGCGGGCAGCAATTGCGTGGCGCTTCCTTCGCTCGTCGTATTTTTGGCCTCGTCTTCGTATTGCACTACCGGTACTGTATTGTCGTGAATCCTATGGTCGCCCCACACTCGTTTGCATAGTCATTGCACCCAAATCATTGTCATTATTGTGTCACTCGGGATCATCTATCTGCGACAATTTAAAAAGTGCGCTTATCTGCTAATCGCAGGGAATCTCCGTCCACATCCCGAGCAAACGAGCCTCCTTCCTGACCTCGAGCAGCCTGCCTTCTCCAACCCCATTGGGAAGCTTCACATCCATTCGTTCAGCCTCATACTGTTCTGCCGGCCAGGGACGACCCGTTTGTCTGCTCATCTGCGCCTCGATTACACCTGCAATGTGTGCTTAGATAGCTCCGCTGCAGCCGAAGCTGCCCCATGCATGGTCAAATGTTGACCATGTCCTCGATGTTCAACGACAATGCCTCGTTCCCTCGCTCGCACTCCTCCTCGAACATCCCCGACCTGGCCAATCTCGACTACATACGAGTGACGGAACAGCAGGATGAGGAGCTCCCCAGGTCCGCAAGTTTCAGCAACCTGCAAATACTCCAGGCCCCCTCCAGGCCGGACAAAGAGCCTCAAAGGGTGTCTTTGGGTCTCCCAGCGAGGCCCTCAACACCGCCGCAGACGAAGGGGGTTCAGGATGGCAAGACCGGAAACGGGCTGTCGAAGGAGGAGAGACCGAAGCTCGAACGAGTGGGAAGGAGGAAATCCCTGGTCAACCGCCCAAAGTCGTGGATCTCGAGAGTGAAGGGGGGCTCCCCGGAGCGGCAGGACTCTGCTGAGTCCGGAAATACAACACCAAGCGGCGCCCCTCCAGTACCTCAAATTTCCAAGGCTGTTCGGGATAACAAAACAAAGACCGTGTCAGAGTCGTTTGCAACATTTGCCCGGAGGTCATGGATTACCTCTTCAAGATCTCCATCTCCGAATCGAATCAAAGATCAACAGACAGACGATGATGGACAGCATGCGGGCTCCTCTTCGAAGATGACGGGCAGCCAAATAACATCGTCCAGCCGGCCTGTCGTCCCTCCCACGAAGTTCGACAATCCCCCTCCTCCCAAATCCTCCGACAGCCCTCCAAAAGGGCTTCTGCGAGCTCCTACGACCACTCGAAAGTTAAAACAGAGACCTACGAGCGTGCTCATGAATTTTACAACTTTCAATTCCAATAACTCCTCGTCGAGTAGCCTGCCCAGAAGTTCTTTGGATAATAGATCGACGCCGAGAACGTCCCAGGAGAAAGTACCGGCTCTGCCAAAAATCTCATCCTACGAAAATGTCCAAGGTCAAGCTCCCGAGATACCTCGGCGGCGAGACGAATTATGGTCGGCTTTTCGATCTCTGGAAAACGACTTTTCGAAATTTCAAGCCAAGAGTTGGTCGTTGAAGACGAATGTAGTCAGATCATCGCTATTACCATTTCTTCGAAACCACGCTTCACATCCCTCGAATAAGCACCTCCGCCCCGAAGACCTCGATCGACGGATAACTATATTTAGCAAGTGGTGGAATGGGCTTCTGGAGGTTCTTGACGGACGACAGAATCAAACAGTTAGTGGGGTGGATCGCCCAATATTGTTAGAAGCATGCTATGCAATCATGACAAGACCTGAATGGCGGATGGCACCTTCGAATTTTGCCCCTCTATCGGAGCGATCTGCAAACTACCGGAATCAGTCCCCTGAACGCCGCGCGCCAAGCCAAAAGTCCTCTGCCTCGCTGAACTCCTCAGCCTCCCAATTCTTGACCGAATCCGTCTACCATAATGCGAGGAACTTGTTCATACAGAATCTACTCTCCCAAATGAACTTTGTGGTGGATAAGATGTCACTAAGACATACACCTGCAAGTCTGGTGACTTTCTGTGGTAAAGCAGCCGCATATGCCTTCTTTTTCGTACCAGGAGTAGCAGACGTATTGGTCAGAATATGGAAATTGCCGGCGGACATACTTCGAAGGGTAGCAGATGAACTTGGAATGCCCAGGCGGGCTAACAAGCTCGATTTGGATGAGGTCTTGGCCCCTTTTCCAGCACATATACATTCTCTGGGTTGGACTTCGGTGACATCTATAACGAATCTGCTTCGTCAGGAGGCTTATCTGCCGATTCTGGCTGCCAAAATACCTTGGTATGGTCCTTGGGTCTCGAGATGGAGTGGACGGGACAGCGATCTGTTCTTCGTGTTTGTGAAGCATTACTACATTCTAGCGGAGGAGTTCTTGCCTTCAGAGCTTTCGCTTACTGAGAAAGCTCGCTCGCCAGGTAAGCCTACATACATGACGTGAGAGCCGTGGCTGACGTGCAGCAGGATTTATACTTGTGCAAGCACAAGTTCTGACCGCTCTGGATTCCACAATCCACCGACAACCCACAGCGGATCCCTTACCGAACACATTTGACGATATTCTGGCAGGAGCTGATGCAAATGCAGCAGCTCTGCCATTGCCCTCGAACAATTCTGCGAGGCTGATGGCCGAGAATCGACTGATCATGTTGCTGCGGGACTTTATATCGGAACGGCCTTCGGATTTCCATTCAGCCCGGATGACCTTTGCCGAAACGTTCAGTAAAACGATGCAAGCTGTAGCACGAAAAACCTCTTTGTTCGATCACAATGCATGCTTTGTACTCTGTGATTTTATGGAGGAGGCCTTGACGATCTTCGTTCGCTTCCACCACGCTCATGCTCTCGAATCAGATTTCATCGATTGGTATTTCTGGCTGGATGTGTGCAAGAAGATGCTTGAGAGCGAGAACAGCATGTCCGAGATTCGCGTATTTGCTTTCATTTATGGAGCATGGAATGTGATCACCAACAACGAGTGCAGAAAGGAGGTCATGTGCCTGGAGTGGCTGTTGACAGAAGATACATTTGACAAGTTTTTCAATCACTGGTGTCCAATGGTCAGAGCATATTACATGCGACTATTGTGTTGGCGTCTCTGTCGAGATGACGGAGATTCCAGTGAGCTTGACACGTGAGTTCTCTGATATTTCTAACGTGCCTCGACTAATTGTTTCAGCAAAATCTTCTGTACAATCTCTGCACGAGTAAAGTCGAACTGGGCACACTACCAATACCTGAAACAATCAGCGGAGAGAAACCGAGTTCTCCCTCCCTCGACTGCACCTTGCTATCCAGCACCAGGCCGTCGTCTACTCATCATACGTAATGATAATCAAATACCCACCGCGAATCTCTACCTCGGCTTCGACGGTATCGTCACCCCCGCCCAAACCCCAGGAACCACACAACCAACAGCCTACAAACGGCACTCTTCACTCAAACTCGGCACAACAGCAGACATCAACATCCCGAAACTAACTTCAGACACGCCCTCCCCGTCCAGCACACCAAACAAGAAACGCTGGACATTCATGGGCAAAATCCTACCCTCAACCTTCTCCCCCGAATCACCAACCACCTCGCCACCACGCACAACCAGCCCCACCAAAACCCTTGAAGAAGCTCGTCGCGAGACAGCACTCGCACGCTCCCGACCCCCACTACACGCCAAAACCTCATCCACCGACTCGGAGACGCCGCCCACAACATCCACACACCGCGCCTTCAGCTTCAAATTCTCCCTCGAATGGGCGCAGCACTTCGAGAGACCGTCAAAGATGTCGTCAAGCGCCGGAAGTGGAAGTGGAAGTGGCAGTGGCGAGCACTCACGCGGCCTCCCCTCCTCTCCAGAACGCCGGCTCTGTCCGCCGCGTCTCCCGGCCCCGGCACAGTCGTGGATTAATGCCACGGTGCCCGGGGTTGGGAAGGAGATTAGGGCCAGGGATCCGAAGCTGGGATATGGGGGCGTGGAGAGGGGGAAAAGGGCAAAGTATGCGGGGAGGGCGTTGGCGGAGTGGGGATTGGTGGTCGGGGAGTGTAACAACTTTGTAGAGAGGAGGAGGGCGGAGGGAGTCCCGGGACTCAAGTGGGTTGAGGTTCCGACGCTTGGGGTGGAGGGGTTTAGGCGCTTTGGGTAGGTTGTAAATTGAAGGGAAAGGAAGCAATTCTTGTGCATGAAGGGAGAACATCTGGCATAGCATCGGCGTTCGGATTTTTTTTGGGTTTTTTGCTGTCTCCACTTCTGGGAAGTGAAACATCATGGCATTCGGTTCTCGGAGGGAGGTATTTGGATGTACTGTAGGTATGGGTTTGGAAATAGCAGAGCATTTGGGCCACGTATATATGAATGGGTGATCTAGGGTTTGCCTCTTAATTTGGTTTCTAAGCTTGCTGACTTGTGCTATGCTAAGAGAATTGAAGGCGTGGGGGAGGTTAGCTGATCCCTACTATGGTTCAGTATATGCTCTCCTTATGCTCTGCATATGCACGGCCTAGGAAGGTAAGGATTAGAAGTAGTTCCGAACTTGCGAGGGGGCTTAGGATTAGGGGTTAGGGCTTATGTGAGAGCCCCCCGTATTGGGATATATTAGAACGTAAAGGCCCTGCGGGTTAGGGTTAGTATATGTCGAGCATATGCTAGGAGCATGCCTGGTGGGCCAATGGGGGGAGGTCGGGGATAGAGGAGGGCGATAGAAGAGAGGGGTACTGTTCTTTTAGAAAAATAAGTATCTTAGGGTCGAACAGATGCACAAAGCTAATTACTACCATGGAAAATACAAGGGTATTGCGCTAATTGATAGTAGGGGATAGCTTTAGCGATCATAGGGCTCAGCTTCCGGCTCGAAGGCATGGGTCTTGTTCCGCGGCGTCGAGGGTTGCTGAACTATCACCAATGTTAGCTCTACCTGTGCTTGGTCGAGAGGACGGCCACATATCCCGTCTTGCGCTGGACGAGAAAAACAGCACTCCTTTTCAATGTCCCAAGCCGAGTCCCTACATTTGGCTGGCTTTGAGAAGGACGAATATTACACAGCGGGATGTCTGAGACTATCGGTGATGGAAGGAACCCTTGGTGTTGCCGCAGGGATGGGCATATTTGCTGGGAGTCTTGCTAGAATGTTCCATCTTGGCCTTGGACATTGAGAATTCAGGGTGATTGAAGTGAGACTTGACAGTCAAGAGCCGGAAAGGAGGCTATTATTGCTGCCCAGAACTACTTGCGGTCAAGACGTTCAACCTTGTTGCCTTCCGCGTCCCAAACACGGAGCTCCGGCATTTTCTGACCTTGCAGTTCCTCGCAAGCCTTCCACCTGCGACGAAGGTCATCTCTCCCATCTAGCGTGTGCACGCGACTCTCTTTCCGGTAATCAAGTACCACACCTATCTCCCTGAGTTCCTTGCAGTGAGTTATCATGGCCAGCACCACTCCATCGTGCGTGGGGAAAAGCGTTCGAGTAGCAGAAACAGGCAACCAGTAAAGCAGCCGCCAACGACTAAACCAGCAGATTTCGATGGCCAGCTTTTGGCACGGGATCCCTTCAAAGACATCCCCAGGCTTCAAGATATTGCGGAATTTGCCAACGCAGGAAAGCTCGTCCATATTAGCTGAGAATCGTGTTAGCCTCTGAAACCCCTCTGTCTACTATAGCTACCCTTACAAATATACACAATATCTTCCCCTGCGAATCGAATCAATCCTTCCTCCCCAGATCTCAAGCTTTGCGTGAAGTGCTTCAGATAGATGTTGCGTGACCTGGACGTTGTTAGAAATTGATTGTACTTGGATTCGTGGAACATCCAGGATATACGTACTCAGAGCAAGCTCTCAACATCCCCAAATCCCTCAGATAGTCATTATGCTTATGCTCCAGCAGGCAGAAGGTGAGGGAGGATGAGGCCTTCGTCTCCTTAATTTTTGATTTCGGGGGCTGTTCCGATCCTTTGCGTTGTATGCTGGTTGTAGTAGTGGAGGTAGTTACTATTGTACTGACGGTTACTTTTATCATGCGGAGATCGTGGGGTCCAATTGGTAGGGCGTGTTTCCAAACTTTGAGGCGGAGTTCGAGAGGTAGTTTGGGAAAGAGGGGGAAGTCGGTGAGTAGAGAGCTACGGGAAGTCGGTGAGTCCATAGCTTGCTCAGGAGGATTCATTATACCAGTGGGGGTCCGGCGCATTGTGTTTTTTGAAGGGTAGGAGGGACGAAGAGTGGTGTTGAAGACCGAGAGTAGGTAAGCCAGCGTTTGTTTTCGATTTTTGGTCGCATGACGGCAAGGACGAAGCAGTGCTCCTGCTCACCTTCAACTTTATCCAACTCCCGAGTGAATCTCTTCGCACCTTTACGCTCAACTCGGCAAAGCGACTACCAACCTCTCAACTTGACGTCTTCCAACTCTCCATCACTTCCCCGACCATAAGCAAACAACACAAATCTCCTTGGAATTCCACGAAACTAGAGCACTTCCGGCGGGCTCCTTCCCGATTCCGTTTGTCACCTTCCAAATCCTCCACTACTCACGCGGAGAAAACGCAACAGTTTCTTGAACAACGTCGACAAACATGACGGACGACAGGACGAACAGTACTACTATGAATACTCACGAGCAAGCTATCGACCCGACTGCCTTGAATCGGCCACTCACCGAGTTCACGGTCTTCCCTACCCTTCCTCCGGAGCTTCGGCAGAAGATTTTCAAAGATGCTCTTCCTTCTGGTTCTCGAGGCTACCGAGTGCTGAAGGTTTATGGAACCATCATCATGTCGGGTCGGCGCAGGAGCTCCTCTGCAAAGGAATCCAAGAGCAAGCCCGAGCCAAACCCCAAAGCTTATATCGAATTCACCCTTGAGCGAAACTCCGACGAGCACACCTTAAAAGACCTCGCTTTGTCTCGTTCTTGCACGGAGTCGCGAGCTGTGTTCTTGACGCGCAGTCCGTACACACTTATCGCCAAGAGGGAGGGCTTGATTCGCTTTGCAAAGGATGATATCATCCATTTCAGTAAGCTGCTGGCTCGCTCTCAGTCTCCAGGAACATTCAGTACTAACGCACTTGCCCTGAAGCCAATTTCAACGAGATCACCTACTCCTTAATTGGATTGGGCATTGATTGCCAAAAAAATCATCACCCCGAAACTTGCTATACCAATCCAGACCATTTTTGACGTCGACACCATACGTGGAACACATGCTCGACCAGTCTTCGAAGCGATAAGCAAGTTCTTTGCCCGCATGGACTTGATGTTCTTGTCGAAGTTCGAGGGTGTCGGTGTTTTGGGCTTGGTTTGGGATACTGGTCTCTACTATCGTTTCGAGGAGAACAGTGCTGAGCGATTTATTGATGCTGCGTTGAACATAAGAGAGGAGGTACATGCATTATTGAAGGGAGCTTTGCATTGGGCTGACGACGACCTGCCTGAAGTGCACATTTTGAACTCGGAAGGAGAACGAGTCGAACGTTCACAATAGATGAACACCAGCACTGTAACGGTAGCCAAAATGATCCAGCTTGGCTTGGGACACTGACAATTCAGTGCTACAGTGCCTCTTTAGCCCACCAGGAGACCGATTGATTGGCCACACTTTCAACGAGCAGCAGCACCGTGCAGCAGCGAAAATAATAAATACTTGTAGCTTTTAGGGGATAAATACTTTCCTATTCCTATTTTGAGTGCCGAACACCTTAACATTTAAACGCTTCCTATATTTAGATTCAAATCCGCTTTACATCAGTCTAACAAAATTCAATATTCGCGGAACAAGTTCGTTTCTATCTGTATAGTCATCAGTCTTTTTGTTGTTTCAAACTCTTGAGCTTTTTGGGTGTCTATCAGTGACGGTGAGACCAACCAGTTCGGTTGTCTTGAAGTATAGTAAGTAAACACCAAGAAGGGATTCCATGCTCGTTTGAGACTTTCTTATTGGGCAAGCTTTTTATTTGCTATGTCTAAATGGCAGAAGAGACCAGCCAAGAAGAAAATTGTTCCTAGGTGTTCCGCTCATGGAAAGCAGGAGTATTTTGTCCACTCCTCAAATTGTGCCTCAAGTCGCGCCTTCTGTCTCTTTGGCTCGACTTGACATCCCTCAACGGCCCACATACACAACCCCAGCATCTTCCTCAGGTTTCTGGAATAACGTAGACTGTTTCTATACTGTTCTGGCTGTGTCTACATTTTCCCGAGCGAAAACACAGCTACTCATTCAAGATAGAGTTCCTCGTAATCTTCTTTTGCCACGTCCAAATCGTCCCATACAGGACCTGTAGAATTTCCCGAGACAAACGCTGAGGGAGAGTTAAAAAGTTTTGCAAGCATGCCAGGAGACTGCTGCTACGATTCTTGCCTTTTCGAATTCAGGGTGGGGTCTACGAGGTCACTGAAACCCTTGGAATGGACTAGAGACGTTAACGTGGTGAGAGGTCAGCAAGGCTGCAGCACCCGAAGGTCCAAGTCCGCTTGTGAGGAGCTTATAGAGGGAATTTGAAGCAGCCCAATCCGGAACCTTGGCTAAGAGATTCGTCCAAACCAAAGGGGCGCCCCCAGCATAGATGGGATGAACTTCTCAGAGTTGAAGATAACTGTGATTCAGATGAATTCAGCGAGAAGTAGGAGGAAGATGTTCAAGACCCGACAGATGAGGAGATCGTGGAGCCAGAAGGCGGTGTTCACACCCTGGATGAGGAATGTCCTTGTGAAGAATGTCAAATCAGGGACGATGGCATGAGCGAGGATGAAGAAAACTCAGAAACCAATGACATTAAGGAGCCATTCGCAGAAGGAGAAGAGCGCGGGTAACTACTGCGATACTTGGAAGTACAAGTGGAAATTGACAGCTTCCCAGGGAGGAGCTTTACATCAGCGAATAGGTTAGAGTAAGTGTTCCGGGCACGGAATATGGTGTGGATAGGAGGGCAGAGATTGCGGCTGTTATCTGTGGATTAGCGTCAGACTAGGAGGTTTGAGTACGAGATCACTTGTCACACATTTCCGATAGGCACACAGTGGACAAAAAGTGGCGCAGAATTCTCAATGTCCCCAACACAAGTTGGCCAACTACTTCTTCGTCCCCGACGTTTGCCTTGCTTTATTGTATATATTAAGAGTATTTCCATTTCCGATATTTGAGATTGTAAAAAACTATTGTCCCTCCCTCTCCGTGTTCAAGTCCATGTAGAGCTTTGACTGGTGGCATTCAAATGAGTGCGGCACTGGAGCTCATCGCAAGGCACTCTCGCATCATATGAGTATTTGTTTAGCAATTCCTTGGTGATATGGAAGACTGCCATGCGGGAAATTGGTCTCATCTCGCGTAGAACGGATTCCTACTATGCTTGCTTCTGGGGAAATTCCGTGTCTCGGAGGCTCGGTCTGGAAGTCTTCCACCGCTTCCGTTCTGGCTACGCCACTTCTCGCGTTAATTGTGCGTTTTCTATTGTCAAGTATCTCATCATTGGTTACAGGAATCGCAAAGCCCAGGGATTTGTGTCATCATGGCTGCAGATTGTTGATAGATCCATCTTTTATTAAGCTATGTTTTCGTCAAGTGACATATTAGCAGAATTGCTGGTATTTATTCATGAGCACTCATGCCTGTAGAAGGCTTTCCAAAACCCCATGTCCTAGTCCGATGCCTCTGATGCCCCCAAGTCCCCAAACCCCCAAAAGTCCCAACACAAGAAGTCTTTCAGCCCTCCATGTACTTTAGATGATAACGGCATCATCCAATCCACCATCATCAGAGTAAGGATAGACAGTGTATGTCTGGACTGGGTATCCCCAGCAGGAGCAAGCACTGCCATAGCTGTCTCCTGCGCCGGTACAAGCGGTAGCGTATGTCGGAGTGGCAGTTGGGCTAGCAACGGATCCCCTACAGCAAGAGTCAATCGCAGCACAACCGAAAGCAAGAATCTTTTACTTACAGGCCGTAGTAAGTCGTCACTTGCTGGAAACTCACACAGTCGGCGACATGGCTGGCGGCTGTTACGGGGCCCAGGCGGGTACCAGTGACTGCTCTTGCGCAGTTGTCAGAGTCACAGCCAGGTTTGCCGCTGCGCTCAAAGACACCACCCAGAACCGCAGTGAAGGGAATGATGAGGAAGAAGTTGAGCTTCATGTTGACGAGATATTTTCTGTGGGTTTGGACTTTGAAAGTGTCTGCTTCGGGATTGGAAGATGATGATGGAATAACGAGGGTGGAGCACGACTTTCAGGGCAGGATTTCACGCTCTTTAAGTAACTTTTCCACAATACAGCAACTTCGTCACAACCCGCTGCTCCGGAGATACACGTCCTCAGCTCAGCCTTGAAGCAGCCAAGCACCAGGAAAGCCACGAGCTTCATCACTTGATCCCTCATACCATCCGCAAATCACGGTATATCCCGTTCATTGCCTAGCTTCCACCATTCTCGTTTGAAAATGCCAGAAGTGATTGTTTGTTCACGCCTCTGAGGAGGTTTCCCCTCCCGCTTGGTCTTTCCTGTGGTTTTCGAACTCGGTCACTGCGTGACGAGCCAATGGCCATAGCTTAGAAGATGTCGCATAGTCAACCGACGCATTGTCGTACTCGTGAGTTCTCCCATGCTCCCAATTCAGCTTCGGAGTTACGACTGCTTTTCAGACTATTGAAAAGTTGCTTCCCGTGCTGACCAGTCAGAGATCTGCTTTGCCGGGGAGAGAGTCGGGTATTCCTGTGTAACACGTGTATGGCGCCATTGGAAAACTTAATCGGAACAACAGACGTGCTCCCGATGCCGAGAAAGTCATTGGCCAGTGCAAGCTCAGAAGTAACTAATGCGATGTGTCTGTTTGGTCAGAAGATTTCCTGCAGGAAGGGCTTCTTTTGGAGCCTGCAAAGACAAGGGGCCGAACGCTTGGCAATGCCCAGTCTTTAGGCTCACGGCCAGATCCGGAAAGATCAGGTCCAACCGTCTGCGCCCCTTACAGCTCCCGCGCAGGCGGTATAATCTCATCCAGTCGTTCCCCGCGTTTCGCCGAACAGGGATTTTCGGTGGCGTCCCCGCAGGATCGCAATGCGGGACCGAAAACTCAGCCCTGAAAACCATACCACTCAGGATAGGGGGCACTCCATTCTTATGACAGCAGAAATTGAAAAGTACTTATCGAATCTGATCTCGCCACGAGATTCAGCCTCCTCCTTCCGCCAAATGTTGAAATGCGACTGGACCCCCCTCCGGTAGCTTCCAGCTAGTTCTGACGAGGATCAAGCTTTGCACAGGCACCCCACCACTGAGCGTCCCTGGACCGTTTAGGTGCAGATTCAATAATGTGAAAACGGCGGGATGACTGCGAGTGACGGGCTGAACTGTTAACATTTTGATGCGGGGCACGCTCACTTGAATACTGCTCACTATAATCGTATGTTTTATTAATATTAGGAAAACCTGAGGTATGGTTGCTAGCCTTCGGGAATAAAGGCTAATTATACAACTTGCCATCCATTTACTGAATGAAATTGCACAAAACAGCATGTTTAAATACGCCGATGTAATTCAATTTGCGTCTCGAGCTACACTCTGTGAAAAGTAAATTAAAGAAAACATGATTTGACCATGCGTGTTACCAAAATTTAACTTCTCTAATCCACGCATTTTCCATATTGTCTTGTGTAATCCTAACCACAACCTTATGAGATACGGTTTGCCAAGGGTCCTTTTTGTTTTTTTATGCACCCAAATATAACAGAATCCGTGTTCGGCACGCTTCCCGTGGTTGGGCGGCTGCCAAGAAGTTATAAACCCGAAGGCTCGCACATCAAGTGACCACGCCAACACGAATAGCGGCATCATGCATTCAGCTGATTTTGTGCGCTCGCACCGCAGTACCTGTCTCAGATCAGCTCAAGAAAAGGTCCCTTGGCTTCTGGGGTTTCCCTGCCATCACCGGAGTGCAGCGTCGTTTACCGACTCTTAGGGTTGCCCCCCCAAAACTTCCAAGTTCTCTTGTCATCTGCAGGTTCCTTTCGTTTATCGTTTGCAAAAGCTAAAGCGCACAACACAATATGCCTTCATCAAAGCATCATCAATATGACCCTATCAGTCCGCCGTCCCTTGATGGGAAGGATACAGATGTACCATACTCAGATCACAACTCGGAAGATGAACCATTCCTTGAGACAAGACAACCTGTACAAATATCAAGGCTAAGGTGCTCGTTTCCGTGGATTCTAAGTGCTATATTCGCAACAACATCAGCCGTACTGGCGTTTCTCCTCTTTCAACAACCGAGGAGCAAGCTTGGGCAAGGATACATAAATGATTTCAGTAAGTCTTTTAAGAATAGACTGAAGCCTCCTGAAAATTGGCTTATGGTTCGTAGTTGATCCTGCAACAATTCCTCTCGAACAAGTGAGGTTCACTGGGAGCCCTGAATTTGATGCAGAAGGGTTAATGCATCATAAACCTTGGGATGAAAAAACACCTTGGCCTGAGAATGTTCCTTACTTCGGAGAACCCAGCCCTGAAATTGATGAGAACTGGAAGAACTTAATCGGAATGCGATACTTCTCGATTTCAGAAGAGGAAGCAAAGAGTGTATGGCCAGACAACTACAACGACTACATAGACCAGCTTCAAGGAGGATACACTGCTGGGTAAGCGCACTTCTTTTAAGGCTATTGAAATGCTGACACAAATCTGAAGACTCGATGTTTTTCACACGCTGCATTGTGTAAATGCTGTCCGAATGGCTTTACACAAAAACTACTACAATGGAACATCCCACAATAACATTCCCCACGTCGGTATGGCCCCTCAAATACCCAGTCCCAAGAATTCTGAGAGCAGTCACTTACTTCTCGATCTTAGATCACTGCCTCGACGCAATCCGCCAATATATACAATGCGCTGGCATCACAACTCTCGTACCAACCAAGTTCCGCGAGGGTGCTCAACGCAACTACATCGACTCCGATCAAGTGCACACTTGTCGGTCCTTCACATACTTACGTGATTGGGCGACAAGCCGAAGGGCAGGGGGACCGGCATATGTGGAAAGAGATAGATCGATCATTGATCTGAGGAAGAATAAACTGGCTGAGAAGAAGATGGCGGATATTGTGGATCATATGCATCCCCCTTCGTAATGTAATGAGAATATTTGTGTTGAACTATTTGAGAGTCTGAATTCCTGACAGGCGACTTCTGTTGCCAGCACTTTATGACTGAGCTGAAGAAATAAATACGGAAACCAAGTTCATGTCGACCCTCCATGCGACTACTTCTCAATGGTGTGCAAGGATTCAACCCAGATGAATTTCGCCTTTCCAGCGTCTCCCTCTTGCTCATCCTCAGAAGGTTTCAAGGATGCTTGTATGCCCAAGAGATTACTTGTCACGGCCTGGACAAGCTGTGGAAGTGGAATGTGGGTGTGTTTGTGTATATTGTAATGAATGATGGTGCCCTAAGGGCGGTGAAGAAGCTATATGTACGCCTGTGCGCAGCACGTGACATTACTGTACCTCTCTTCCTTGCCCGCCAAATGCTGATGATTACACTCAATCAAAATGACGGTTTTCAGGTCACGCCCCAAACGAAAAAGGCGAGCCCAGTGGCGCAGGGGACACCAGATGTCATGATAGTCTTCCGAGATCGGCAGTGGCCTGATTTCGTCAAAAAGCATTTCCATAGCCCAATGGCGACCCCATCCATGTTTCCATATAGCTGACCAAGCCCACGAGGTTTGGGACGTATATCACAGTATCCGGATGGAAGCGTATCTCGTAGACGGGTTGACAGGTTCTGAGGCGGTATGGCCTTTCTGATTTGGTGATTCGCCTTGATTCTTTGCAAATTCCGAGAATACCCGCCAACTTCTCCTGGGTCTGGAAGCGGATTTCAAAGTTAGAAAGGCCCAGCCCGACGATCATTATTGATAGATTGGGGATGGCCATTCTCCAGACCTTCATGCGCAGCTCGGGAGGAAGTATGGTGAAGAGTTGAAACTCGATCAGTGGCGAGGTGATCGGTTCTTTGCTCCCAGAAGAAGAGATACTTGAGACTCAGAGTGGGTCGAGATTCATCCTGAGATTGATGTCAGGAGAGAAGCTGACCATGAAGTTCTTCAGCGGTCTGAAATTGAATGATGATTGCTGCTGTCTGCGTCTTATGCAGGGTAGCGACTTGCTCTTTTCGAGTACGGCGAAAAGAGGAAGCGACGAATTCAAATCTCTCCGCTCTGAGTATGCTACGAAGATGTTGCGAAGGAAGAAAGTCCATGCTCGAATTCATTCGAATTCAAGTCCCCCCTTTTGCAGCCTCGCTTAAACCCCCTTGTCACGTGATGAAGCTGTGCCAAGATCGAAATTCAAACCCCACCTCGAATTTGCAATGCAATGATCGCAGCATCGAGGGGTAGCGTTCCAATTCCGTCCATTTTCGAGAAGATTCACATCCTCGCCATTGTTGAGAGCGGTATTGGTGACGACAGCGACTGCGCTTTCGAAGACCTCTAGCTTCAGATGTGCATCGCGTCAGATGGGCTTCCAAATTGGTTTTCCATTTTCACCAGCCTAAAGACTCATTTGCTCATCAAAGATTACAGTGGTGTCACTTCGCGAACCACAGACTATCCCGCAGGCTTGGTCGAGTTCACCAACCGCGGCGATCAGGCAAGTCCCAACTTAGCTCCTTTTGAGCAAATGTCTAACAGCTGAGGGACACAGTGCTCAATAGCTGCTGGAACATTCTACTCAATTGAATATATCAAAGAATTCTGCTGACTCCAGGTTTTGGGAATAGGTGGCACCTTTTAAGCGAATGGGAGATTCTCTTGGTGGGATATGGAAACTCGCATAGAGACTGAAGAAGAGTTTCGAGAACTCGAGGCTCTATACGAAGACAACGGCATAAAGTATCGGGAATACAGGGCATTGGGAGACTTTCAAGCTCTCCAGCGTACAGATCAAGGTAGCAAACTCGCTACAAGGCCCTATATTTCCAGGTTCTTCCCCTAAAAGCACATTTACGCCTTCGACAAGGGCTACCACACCTTTTCAGGGCTTCTTCCCTGTACTTACAAGGGAGCCTTCGCTAAAGGGGCCTATAATAGTTGCTTGTTTAGCGTCCGAGCACTGTGATTACTCCACCAACAGCGCTATAACCCTAGAAGATCTACTTACCCCATGCGAATGTCTTATAGCGCATCTTTACGTAGATTTAGGGGGCACTACCTAGAGTTATAGGGGCTTGTAGCGAGCTTCTGCCCTAAATTCACACCCTGTAGAGCGCTGAGGGTCAAAATGCCCTGTATTCCCGATACTTTATGCCGTTGTCTTCGTAGTGCAGGCCGGTCCATGGAGGCATTCAGACGGACTCGCCGCCATGGTCAACGCTAGGCTAGACCTTCTTGAAGACTGCTGCTAGACAAGGAAACTGGGGACATAACTAGGAGCGTTATGGGATTCATGAGGCACTTGTTGGTCTTCGTGGAAAGATTTATATTCTAAATTCTATCCTATCCTTCAATTACCGCGGGCTGCGACATCCCAAAATTAAAGATCTGGCCAGCATCCCATTTTAGCTCAGTTCCGTTTGCTGCATAATACATCTTTGCCCGGCATTTTCCAATATCAAGCTGCATTCATTTGTTCCGAGTCAGAATTAAACTCGAAACTTCCTGGCTCTTTGTGATTCATAGGTTGCAATGAAACAATCACACAACAAAGTCAAAGAAGCTGCCTCTTTATAAAATACCCTGCTTTTTGCACCGCTTTCTCAAAAATTTACCCAAACCCCCCCATCACTAAACATTATCCGGAACAGAAACACCATGTGCAAACTCTCAGTCTGGTACTACAATTGCGGCAAGGAACATAAGCGTACTTGGGAATGTTGCAGATTGTGTCCAGGAGGAAGATACGAGAGATGCTCAGCACAAAAAGTAGCCGTTGCTTCCTTAGCTCTCAATCGTTGTGGCGAGTATTGTGATTGTTTGGTGTGCAAAATATGGAGCGAAATGGATGCTCGAGGAGAACAAGTTACGTAATGAAAGTCAAAAGCAGCTTGGAGAAACATTTTGCTACACTGTAAGCGAAGCCTCAACTTCTTAGCTTTTCTATTATGCTGGTGTGTGGATGGTACTTGATGCTGGTGAATTTGAAGAACGGATACTCATGCTTACTTTTTAGGACTCTCGTCACCTTCGCCTTCCTCAGTCCATTCTCCAAGCCGTTCTGCACCAAAATTGCCACAACATCTACAGGAAACCACAATAAAGCTGGTTATTGCTTTCTTATGCTTTGGTACCATCGACGACGATCACAGAGCTTATTGAGTCTTCTGGGAGTAGAACAAGTACGAAGTAGTGGCTCGTCTTTCCAGTCCAAACCCAACCTCTCTACCGACTGCACGTCTTCGAACACCACAAGTGTCAATCACCACTCCGAACCAACCGTTTATTAAAGCTTGAACTTCAATACAGAACATTAGACCGCTGTTTCACTTTGGCACAAATTTCGCCGGTTCATCAACAGATCTAAGAGCATCATGGCCCCCTATATCTCCTCTGACACTACTTTGCCAGCAAACACGATTCGGGATGCAGATACAACTTTTGATTTTGAGAAAACCCTCACCTTCGCACCTTAGAAGAAGTTTAAGCTGTTTCCAACGCTGCCTCTCGAGCCTCGAGATATGGGGATATGCAATCCCTGGTATGCACACTTGTTTAGATCCCATGCTTGAATGTTGGGTTTATCGCCTCAGAGACTAACATTCTGTAGGTAGGTCCACAAGTTATTCGAGTTGAAGCCTAAGAAGGTTGGACCAGAATTCAGGAACAAATTATCGATGAGGACGGCAGTGGTTTCGCTGTCGTTACAACAGAACGTTTCAGACTCCAATTTCATTCCGGGGACGAGGGCTGTTCTCTTTATCGAACTTGTACAGAGTCTCGTCAGGTCATTGTTGAACGATTCCCGATATTTCTCCCATCGGCGATCCTGAACAAGAAAATCCGTTTCGGCCAAAGCGACATACTTGTAATCGACAAACCTCATGTCCTAGAATCCAACTTGAAGTATGCAGTTAAGAATGGGATCAAGATTCCAGAAGCTCTCTCCGCTCTCTCACACCTACACCGACTGGCAATTTTTGCAAAGTACCCTTTAGGTGCATGCCGACTGAAAATTAAGATGCGACTGAAATCCGTACTCGCTTTCGCACCCTATTGCAAAAACCTGCGAACAGTTTCCATTTGCTTATCTAGTCATTACCCCGAAAAAGTTCTGGACAATTCCCTTTCTGGATACGCCTCAGATCTCTCACTCATCGGCCGTAAAGGCGGAGACAAAGGATTTGTGGAGAAGGCAATGAACTTCAAGGAAGTCATCGAGAGCACGATTCAAGTTGAGAGAGAGAAACTGAAGGATAATAGGCTCGAGACTCTGGAGATCAAGATCATGGTGCACGTCTCGATACTTGAAGGAAGGAGAATTTGTGTTTAAAAATGAGGAGCCGGGAACGCACGATATATGCTTGCAAAAGAATTCGTAGAGCAGCAGTTACTGGAAACTTAAGCTGGGGGCTGGGAAAAAGGTGCTGGGAAATAGGATCTGGCGAATCCGTATACCACCAATGTGCCATACTATCCGAGCTGAGATTTTCTGCACAATGGTGCAATACAGTGCAAATAATTTCATTGAACTGCTTTTAAGAAGGCGATTCTTTTGGCTAAACGATTCTCGATCAAAGATCTCAGTACCAGAAACGATAAGCAGCTTGATATACTGCATATTAAGTTGCAAGAGATTCGCTGCTCGAAGACCATACTATGATGTGAGGCTTTTGAGAAGGCAATTCCATTTCACATTTGTGCTTTTAGAATTTTGGTAAATTTTCGCTACCTCTTCCTCATTCGCTTATCCACTCGGGTCTGCGACTTGTTGCCTGGACTCCTGGAGCCGAACTCCTCCACCTGCCAACTTCACTGTCCTCCCTCGCATCGACCATTCTTCCTCGCAACGACAGGCATCGTCCAATGCCCCAAGAAATCAAGTAACGGCCGCACTCATGTGCAGCTCCCCTGGGTGAGGCCAAGTTCGCCTCTTCTGGTGGTTGTACCGAGTTCACCTTCCCAAAGCTACCTCCGTAGTTGAGAGACAAGATCTGGAAGTTTAAAATTCCTGCTGGTAAGCATTATCAGATTATTCTTGATTATTGTTGCTGCGCGTGCTAAGAGTTTTCAGATCCTATTCTCACTTCTGTAAAAAAAATATATATATATATGTGTGTGTGTGTGTGTTTTGTACGCGCTGAATCAAGAGAAAAGAGAAACTCGGAAACAGCACCGTCGGAACCATCCACGGTATCGAATACAAGTTCGTCTTCTCTGCCAAAAGAGGAAGTGGTTGTCATGGCTTGCTTCGTGCCTGCAGCGAATCGCGTAACATTATGGTCAGCAGAATCCCACTGCGTCTTCGCTCTAAGGCTCCTGAAGAAATTCGGTTCAGCTCAGATGATACTCTCTGGATAAAGGGACTGCAAAACCTCGTCTACTACAAGCTACTCGTAACCTTTGAGGGAGCCCATCTCCAGATTCCTTCGGTCTTTGGCAAAGTCACCAAGCTGGGAATCTTTGTCTCGTCGGGTTGGGCGGAGAGATGTGCTGTTTCCGATATTTCGTGGCTGAGCAAAATGCCTTTTGCGACTTCATCGAAATTTTCTCGGGCTTGGATATATTTGTGCTTGGCCTCATTCCGCTGGTAAATAGCATTGATGTTGATAACTCTTTCACAGAATTCACCACGACTCCACTAGCTTTGATCAAAATCACTCAGCCCTGATCACCTTCAAACACTCACCCAGTTTTTGCATTCGCGACACCGATACCCAGAAAGTATGTAGGACCTGAAGCAAGATGAGAAGTACTGTACAGAGATATCAAAACATCGGAGGTCAAGATTATGACTAGGGGGTTGGCCGTTGACGCAAGCTGATGCTTTCAAATAGCAACTTCGAGAGCTCTTGGAAGTTTGGACATTCTGGCTCGGGATAATGCTTCTAGCAGTACCCTGGACATTGTTCCGCGGAGCATTAGGACAATAGAGCTGCAGTGATGTGCAACTTAGGTCGTAGATCATCATGCAAGGAGTACATAGCAAGGGAATTCTAGCATTTCCCAGAAACTGCAACTTCTTCATTGATAAAGATTTGAAATTTCTCCCAATTCACCAAAAGTGAGGTGGTCTGAATCTCGCTTGCCAACTTCAACCACCATCCTTCCTGCCACAACCTCCTTCTGCTCCCATCCCAGAACTTCTCCGTGTATCCTTCACAATCGAAACCTCCCTCAGCACTAAAACATCTCAGCACAGAGTCACCCGCGACCAGGCCAACCTCTCCAACTCCTGCGGCTGGCGATTTGTTATCTCTTCCCAAAGTTCCTCCTGCGGACCAAGCCCCGACGGAATATCTCCCAAAAATCATGAGGGAAGACAAGTCAACCACTTCTCGAAAGCTGAGGCCTTCTCGCCCCATCAAGTTCACCTTGTTCCCAAAGCTGCCTCCAGAGTTGAGAGACAGGGTCTGGAAGTTCGCAGTTCCCGGTAAGTTCGAAGAATCTGGGTCACCGAAAGGTTCTTGTACGATACTTTGCATCTCGGCGCTTTCATGGAATTAGTTGGAGCTGCCAATTTGCTTCAAAGGTGACACACTAATCACTGTCTCTCTAGGTCCCAGAATCGTCACAGTCGATGCGGGAAACTCCATCATCAGAGCCACTACGACATTAAGCAGCGATCGCATTGACACATTCCGCATCAAATACAAATACAAATTTAAGCTTGGTTTCTCTGGCGAGAATGAGGATCCCGGAATGCTCCGAGCTTGCAAAGAGTCTCGTCATGTCGCGATTAAGATGCTTCCCATTCGACTTCCCTCGAGAGACCCGAAGAAAGAAATCCGACTCGGACTCCATGATGTCCTCGCTGTTCAAAATCTCGAGCGTTTTTTGGAGGACATGTGTATTGCTCACAGCCACGGATTCAACATTCATCCCTCAATCAGCCAAATCCCCGCCCTGGTGATCTTCTCACATTCTTCTTTCGGTGATGATCTGGAAAATTTTATGGATCTTGTGGAGCGTGATGCTATTTTTCAAGACTCTCTTCAGGTTTTGAAAAGCTTACAGACCCTGGTGTTCTGTTGCGAGAGGCGCAACCGCTCGGCTTCAGTTAAAAAAGATTGCTTCCTCAACTATGCAACCAATTTCGATCCCAGCGCACTGAACTCGCCGCAGTCTCGCTTATTGATGGCAGCAATATCTTCTCAGCTGTTGTACAAAGAGCTGATGAATGACTGGAAGCTTAAGAATGAGCATGTCGACCTGAAGATCCCTGAAACCAAGATCATGGCGAAAGGCTGGCCTGCTAAACGGATCTGATTCTCGACCGAAGTAGAACGTTCGCAGGCAATACAATCCAAAAAAATTGCTTCTACAGGGACTCTTGAGGCTATGCAATTGCATCTCATCTTGCATGTTGTCGGCTCGCAGACACAGCATTGAGTGGGATGAAGGCAAGTTAAGATCAAGAGTTTTGGGATGCTTCTGACGGCTTCTAGAACACTTGACTCTCATTCTACTTTCCACAATTCAAATGAAGATATATGGCACATATTGGCATGGCAATAGCAGAGGGCTAGGAGAGATGCAGGAGTGTTGATTGAGGGCAAGAACCTCTTGCACAATGACAATATAACGGGAATCGAGATCATGGCTGGATGATTGCACTGGTAGCAATTCCCCATTTGGAGGAGACCAAAGCCATAGCCACGCAAGTCAGAAACTTGATTTTTGCTATGAGACAATAGGAGTATCAATCGCATCTGGAATACACTCCAATAGACTTTCTTCCCCGATGAAAAGAGTGAGACCACCACTTAAGCAAAGCTAGGTAGGTGCCTTACTCACCGTGGCAATCGCATCTCAGATACACTTTAGTAGAAAACCCGTTCCAAAGACGAAAGAGAAAGCCACTTGAGTAAAGCCAGGTGCCTCAATCATCGTCTTCACCGTCAGTAGAATCCTCAAAGATCCAGCCGTTAACAGTGATTTCCTGACCAAACAACTGGTGTTGCTTTTTTCTAGCGGCTGTTTGAAGTGTCTCCATTTCGTCCAGCAGCGCTTCCAGGCTTTCCTCTCGTTCCTCCTGTCGTTCTGTATTTGCTGTTTCCTCCTTCAATGCCCAATAATTGAATGACTCTCTCTCGGACTCGTTCAGCAACTTCAGCTTCTCCTCGCGATCCTTAGCCTTGAGCTCCAAGATCCTCATTGCCTTTCGACGCTCGAGGGTACAGGGGGTTGACGTGAGTTGACAGCGATAACAGAGTGGATTGTCCGATCGCGAGAGAGGGGATGGAAAACAACTGGGACGCATGAAGTGGCTGTAGCTGGGGGATGATTGTTAGCAAGGGGAAGGCTGAAGCAAAGGCTACTCACAGGCAACATGCGTCACATGCAAGATCTTCGTCAAGGAAAGGTCTGCGGCCATCCGATTCTAGCTCAACAATCTCGCTCAAATTGGAGGTTTTGGCAAATATTGCCAAGTCATCCTTCTGTTTAGCCTCCATGTCGTAGACCTCGAAACCTCGAATCATGTAGCTGGACGGATAATTCTTGGGAGAGATGGTGTGCATAATCTTGATCTTTGGGACCTTCCATCCTGGGTTGTTTTTCAAATGTTTCTTGAAAGGCTTGAGGAACTCGTTGATGGAGACCGGAACCGTGGACCACGCCATGAGACATCTCTGATTGGCTTGGGGGTGAGACATTGTTCCGGGAGGGTTGCCGGGTCTGCCTCGCTGGAACAAGTCTTCTCTAAGCCCTGCGTAGCGAAGGAGTTAGTATTTGCTTGACACATTGCTGAGGTGAGACTGGGACAAAGTCTTTGGTGAGTTCCATGAGGCCGCGCAAGGTAAGAAATGCTTCTCCCCTAGCACCTACATTCAATCAGTTTAGTATCGGCCGTGAGATGACGAGCTTCCATCGTGTTGGACGTTACGATGGTAAGGGTCTCGAGCTGGGGAAGTCAAGCAAGTGCTGAAACGAACTCTTTGTCGGCATTGGGGAGGTGGATCGAGTACACGTTCCGTTCGTGAACAGCAAGGTGCCTGAGGTTAAAGGTCATAGAACATTGTCCTGAAGTCAGAAACGGATGGAATAGGGGAAGAGCTGCTGCCTTGAAGATGTTGAAGTAAACTACATCGTTTGAGTTGAATCGAATGCGATTGGTTGTTCCATTAGGCTCAATGACGTCGACGTGGGCATTGAGAGTCTTCAAAGCAAGTTCCCGAGTTAATTGGCAAACACCAAAGAGGGCTTGGGTGAGGTATCTCTCGTTCGCTTGGGTGAGCCTTCTTCCAGTCGAGACCACTCCATTCTCCTTGATGAATACCTTGTTGTCCGGTAGTGATTTGCCATTGATTCTGAGAATGCGTCCGGCCTTCGATAACAACTTCCTGAACTTCGACTGCTTGAGGTTGTTCTTCTCAGTCGTCGCAGGCGCTCCACTTTCGGCAACAAAGAGTTCAACAAGCCGGTCCTTCGGTCTCAACTTGTCGTCAATCGTGATAACTCGTCCTATTTCTAATACCCTGGTCCATATATCGAGTTGAAGTTCAACTATCAACTTAGGGAAGATAGTAAATTCCTTGAGCTCCTCAACCGGCGCAACAGTGTCTGTCAACGAAGTAGTTGTGCCAAGGGGCAGGCCGTTCATCACCTCGCTTGTGGATAGGGAGTCCATGACGATAATCTTAGTGCATAGAACAGCGATGGTGCAAAGATCTTATGGAGAGTGCAATGAGTGATGGTTTTTGTGTGGTTTTGGAGGATCTCTGAATAGAGGCGGATATTTTTCAAAATTAGATCAGTTGTGCGAAACTACCGGACGGATTTTCTCAACACCGGGACTAAGGAAAGCGTGACTTTCACGAAATTGAGTTCTTATCGATAATGTTTGGTTATGGCAAGACAACGGAACTTCAGGTGAAGATTCGGTTACTTCAATAAAGCCAAGCAGGATTGCCAAGACCCCCTAAACTACTCGAAGCTCTGTGCCAAGAGACAAACAAAGAAGTGCAATTGCTCAAACTGAGCAGAGAAAGAGATTAATGTAAGGCAGTAAGCATCTAGTTATTTTTAAGTGTTAGATGAGTGTTGTTGTTATCAATAACTCCCCTTTTTGAAGTGTTTTGCTTAGGTAATTACAGCACCGTCGCTAGCAAAACTGGCTTCCCCTGGTGTGCAACCAAAGGGAGCGGTTTGCCCCACCATCAGCAGAATTCTCAAAACAGACTAATTAAAACTAGACAACGGGAGTATCTTTATGCCTCTGCAGCTGAGCTAACCTAATGAGGAGAATCACGTGCATGGCAACTGCCACCAGCTTCTTCTTCTCAACAGGAGGCGGAGAGGTGAGCCATGCCGGCAAGTTCTTTGCAAGTATTACCGTGCAGCTCGCAAACAACGTACCGTCTCTTCGAAAGCATATCTATAATGCTATTACCAAGCTTGAAGAGGTTGCGAGCCGATCCCTCCGCGACCAGCGGTGCCAGCTTGTCATCTGTCTATTATCAAGGCTAGGCAGCAGCACTTCAACCTTTATCGCAGATCGAGGATGGAGGCGCGGTGCGCTCTTTAGCCAATAAAGAACTTTGGGCATCCAGGGCCCTACCGGGGGTTGCGGCTGCAGGAGCAAAGCCTCAACATTCAAATCGGCTGTGGCGTGCTGTGGGCGATATGCTTATTGGTGTGCTGTCTCTTTGTCGGACACCAGTGCTGTATCCAGTCATTGTTTTGTATATCAGGGTTGTATCAGGGTTGTTGATCCAGCTCTAGAAGCAAGGAGACAAATGCAGGTTTTGGCAGCAGTCCCTCGGCCAACAGAACCGCAATCTCGCTGCCAGGAAAGACGTCGCTTGGATTAGCTTTATGCTGAAGCAACAACCAGGCGACATCAGGGCGTTCGAATCCAGGGCACGAAGCTGCCTGAAGCGGAGTCAAAGAGCCATTCGGCAATCTCTGAGGATTAACGGCGGAGCCACACTGAATGAGCGCGTCAATCAAACGAAGATGACACCCTACCATTACAGCAAGTGTAAGTATGGTCCACCCTCGGTGATCTCTGGCGTCGAGAATGATCGGGTCAATCAAGAACTGTCGCCAAGGATCTCTAAGTCGCTTAATCATGGCAACAACAACCTCTTCTTCATTGATGGACACTGCTAACAACAGTGGTGTTTGCCCATCTTTATTTCTGAACTTGAACCGACATAGCGGGCAGCAACGGATGATACGCATAAGAGCATCGTGACCGACTGGACCTTGCTTCTTGAAGTTCCGGATGGCGTGGTGGAATCGGGCGTTAATGTCTGGATCTTCCACCATAAGATAATCGAAGATTTTCAACGAGTACTCCTCTGCACGATCTTTCCACTTAGTTGCTTCGAAGATGCCACCTACTTTCATCAACAATCCTTCCCGGCGCTGCTGGAATTCCAGTCCCAAGGCATCATACCACTCGATCAATGTGATAAAAGCCACTTCGGCAATTGACAGGTCATTTGAGTTATAAGCTAGCCACGCCAACTCCTCGATGTCTTCCAACGTGCGAGAGAGGTCTTCCCCGACTGCAAAGCTCTGGTCCCCATGTTGAAGGCTCGTGATGTTCTGTCGAGTGGTGCAAAATGATTCCGAGTTGGACAGCTCGCGCAACCTGATTCCTTCTTAGGATAAGTACACACAATGGTCAGGCAGATATAGCTCACCTTTCTCGCAGGTATGCCTCTGTATATGGAGCTGGAGCTAGCGGCTGGACCCCTCGATTGCTTGCCGCGCCAGCTCGTTGTCCCATGCCAACTATCACTTCACGTTCCCCTTGGTCGTCCTCGTCTTTGTACTCGTCGGGTCCGCAACAAAGGTCCCGACTCCTGCAGCGGCTGCATCTCGTTTGAGGATCTCGCTCATTCCAGTCACCGCCGTCTCTTAAGCACTAAAGAGGGTTGTCATGTCAGTTTCGATGGTTCAAAACATCTCATGAGAGGAGGGTGCGCTTACCCCCTTTTTCGAGCTCCTGCAGTCCTGACATTTCCTCGCATTTGGCATGATCGCCGTTGAGTTTGCTCAAGTCTCGGGAACAACAATTGAAGGGTGTCTCTCAATTCTTGATGCAGTGTTCCATCATCCATATTTCGAGAAGCACGTCGCCGCGTGCTTGTCGTTTTCCCGCCTGCTCGACGGTGGTCGTAACTCCTGCAGAAAGACATGGTTCCGTTGACTGGGCTATTTGGACGGCCGTAGTTTGCCTTGTGGTTCGACCGTCGAGGCAGACAGGCAACGCCACACTATCGTCTGGTGTGGTTGTCGCATTGCGATGGTCGCAGTGCACGAGGCTCCACTGCGACGATATACTGTGATGTGGCGCCCCTATGTTCGCCTACCCTTGACTCCTCAAGGGGTGAATAGCCGAGGCGAGGAACAGTGAAAAATCGAATTCGGATGGTAGGTGCTTTTGCAGCCACAATCCAAGAGCTGGTCAAGGGGAGAGAAAGGGGCTTGTCTACTCTGCTTCTTTAGAATTCCAAAAAATCGTGGTTCTAGAAACCTTGTCAGCAATCGACGTTTGGCAGTAACCGCCCGTCACCGCCTCCATAGAAGAGGCGAAAGTGGTCGGCCCTATGTTGCAGGGATAGCGCCCAGCCGCTTGCGCAGACCACTGTTACAATGTAATTGCCTCACTGTCGTGTTTTGACGCCTTGACTTTCTAACACTATGATAAGTTGCTCACTCGCTTCATCGTGGCGAGGCAGACAGAGATGATCTTACTTCAACTATCCTCCAGCCCTGTCCAGAGAGGCTCAAGCTGGCATCCTTCATATCTTGGTCACTTTGCACACCCACAGCTGTGATCCTTAAAAATGGCATCGTCGTATCTAGGAAAAGAGCTTAGCAGAGTATCTAAGAAGTACGTTCTTCCAGCAATGTTTTAGTGTCCTTACTAAAGACTTTTCCAGTATGGTCTCACGGTCTGGTGATCGGAGTCCTAGGAGCGAAACCAACAATTCGGATTCTAAAATGAGCCTCTCTCCCGATGAAAGCTTGAAAATCCCACTGAATGATAAGCCCTTCGTTGTGGAGAGGCCATACCGGTGTACATTTCCAAGATGTGGCTCAAATTTCGGGTCGACGAACGAGTGGAAAATGCATGAGGAGGGACACTGGGCACCAACATGCTATATATGTCTGTTTTGCGCCACCGTCAGGCAAGATTCGACAGAAGATCAAATTTGCATTTGGTGCTCTCATAGGTTCGATTCACATTTCACTGTCGACGTGGCAGGTAGTCACATCCTGCAGTGTGAGCTGGCACGAGAACGATTACAAAAGTTCGCAAGCTATGACGATTTGTGCACTCACCTTCGCACTGGGCACGATATTAAGTATTTTGACCTTCAAAGTGCAATGTGCTCATGTCCCATTGAGAGCAGTTGGCCCAAGGAATGCGGTTTTTGTGGCGCGAAATTTACCCACTGGGATGAAAGAGCGGATCATGTTGGAGCACACTTTCGGCGAGGGGATAACACCTCAGAAGTCCCTCTTCATGTTTTCAATGTGGAGAGCAAGACTCCGCGAGACATAATTAAGCATGGTGCGTTGTTGCATTTAACTCGATATGGAAACGTTGTGTTGACAGAACCACTACAGAGACGACCCGATACTACCCAGGCTATGCGTGGAACACAACCTGCATAGCTAAACCAAGCATGAACACCACCATATTGGAGGGATCTGGAAGCTCAAAAGAGATAGCAATGACATTCCCGGATGATTGCCCTGCAGTAGTCACAGATACTGCTTTCGGGCAATGCTCTTGCTCCGGCATTCTGCCATTGACATCCGGAGAGCAAATTCGGCTCCGATGTGTCTCTAGAGCACTCCATGCGTCTAGAAGCAAGCTGCTGTTGAGGTCAACTGGAGAATGGATATGGATGAGGGACGAATTTCAGAAATGGCGCAGCCTCCATGAGCACCCATTCTTCTGGCTATGTGGATCTTCAGGAAGCGGAAAGTCCATATTAACTTCAGCTGTTATCAGACATCTCGAAGAAGGAGAAAAAAGGGAGGGAGAAGTAGTTACTTTCTACTGCTGCGATGGACGGTATGAAAGCTCAGATACCGTTCTGCAAATAATGGAAGTCTGGTTGGCAGAACTGCAAGCCCGAAGGACAGGTGATGCTATGGTAGCAAGACTCATGGGAGACGCGACGGAGCTGGATAGCGCCCATGAACGCCTGTCGCGAGCTTCACTCAGAAGTGTGTTTCAGACTATCAAGCACAATTTGGAGGAGGGAGAAGCCTTGATTCTGGTCTTGGATGGTCTGGATGATGTTAAGATGGGACACGATTTAGTCCAGGAACTGTTGACTCTGACAAACCAACACGATAAAAAGCACCGTATCAAGATCTTTATATCTTGCAGAAAAGCATTTGCCACAAAGAGCGGTATCCAAACACCATTTCAGATAGACCTGGACTCCCAAACTTCCATCGCACACGATATGGAGGATTATACCAACAGTATTCTGTCCAAAGGTCTGCCGACGACCTGCGATGCTGAGACAGTGATTCGAATTCAGAAGATTACAGAGAAGTCACAGGGCCGATTTCTCTGTATGAGGCTCCTGCTATCTATTTTATCCAATGAACCAGCTTCTGACGGGATCAATAAATGGGTACTCGGCATCACAGACGACGAAGGCATCAAAAGCCCAAGTAACATATACAAACACATGTCTCAATCAATCCTCGACGTTCACCACCGGTTCGCATTCTGCATGTTGAGTTGGGTCCTGCACGCGGCTCGACCGATGTATTCATGGGAGCTGCTTGACGTAGTAAATTCAGAACTTGGCACATCTTACCTGGATACAGAAGTCGAGAAATCCACCATGGGTCTTCTTACAATGAGCAGGACTCGAACAGTGAACTTAGTTCATCTGAGTCTACGAGACCATTTGACGACCATCATTCGGAGCTCATTTCCCCAAGGCCCACACGAAATGATTGCTCGGGCTTGTTTGAGAGCGTTGAATCCTAAACTCATTCTACAAAGAGTAGATCATGTATTGTTTGATGATTACGCTATAAATATCAAACCAAAGCCGTTACAGACACTGGGAATATATGCCGAGAAATACTGGATACACCATTATCTCCTTGCTGAGCCTAAAAGTACGTCTATATCGGGCGTGCTTCACGAGACTTTGAGGGAGATAATCCCTTCCAAGAAAACAAAGCCACAAGATATTTCTAAGCTGGATTCCGAGACTCCTAAAACTCTGCTGGATATCGAAATTGCTCGGTTGGAACCAATATCTCTAGACACAATCAATATGTTTCTACGAGTCGGTGCTTCTCTTGGTTTTTACGAACTGGCAAAATTGGAACTCGACATGGGGGCAACGGACCATATAGTCAGCGGCTTTCCTGAAAACTCACTCCACTTGGCTGCTATGGGGGGTCACACCCGCTTGGTAAAACTTCTTATTGATTACGGAGCCGATGTAAACTCTCTTTGCAAATTAGGTGATACGCCCCTTTCCCATGCAATTGCGAGCGCCAATCATGAAGTGGTGCAATTACTGCTCAAAAGGGAGCCTGCTGCTGCTGCTGCGGCTCGAGCCGCTGGGTCTATGGTGGAATTGAGATTAGATCCTGATATCTCAAAACAGTGTTCTGTTTGTGGGCAAAGTAAAACTTCCTTCATTGTAAGTTTTTATAGTCTTTGTCTTCCTATCCATCTCGCCGTGCTTCAACAGGATGTAATTAGTTTGATCAGCAACAAACCGAGAATGATAGCAGGAACTAACTTCAAAGTTAGATAACGAAGACATCGCGCAATACATCTCACAATATGTTAGATGCGATTGCTGCACCAATTTCCATCAAAGAAGCCATTTACTTGCTCTTAAAATCAAACCACGAGGTCATTCATGGCGGCAACACGAATCACATAATACATATCAAATGGCTTCCAGGGGCCAGCATGTATAGAGCGCTTGCTCTCGCTGCAAATCTTGGCATAGACCAGGTCCACAAATTGCTTTCGATGGCTGGTAATACGTTCGATCCATTCGATGAGATGGTTTCTTTTCTGTGTCAAGACTTTGCGAATATGGTGATCACATAGTACTCATCGGCCATTTCAGCAAAAGTAGCAACTCTAAAAGTTTTTTCCAATCGAGAGCAAGCTCGGAAAACATGAGGATTTGAAGGCACCTTAGGAAGTGGTTGAGGTTATCAAGTATTTCAGAAGAAGTAAGAAACTTTCTAATGGGATCATCTTTCTAAGCAGCTACATAGCAATGTATTGATAGTATGTTTCTGTTTGACATCATGTGTGAAATAGAGGAGATACTTACTTCCTGGGTAGCATCAATAGTAGACAATATTATTTTGTTTGTAAGCGAACATCTACTTTTTGTGTCCAATCGCAGCGCGTCGCAGTGTGGCTGCGTCGCAATGCGAGAGCCAATGATATCCCTATCCTGACAAATGAATGCAATGTACTTTGGAAAATTCCTCGTACAACGAACAAGCAGTTTCAAATCAGATGTGGCTTTTTCAGCCCTTCAGAGTCCAATCACTGGTTTGAACCCCATACCCACAATTCTGTCCGGTGTTTGTGTCTCCCCTTTATTTTCAACGACTTTTCAACACAATCAATACTCAACCCTCCTTGTTTCCCTTTTCTCTCTTCGCTCTCAGACTTGCGTATGAGATTGAAACTATATTATGGTGAAGATGAATTGTGCTGAGGCTTTCCCGGAAGTCTGCAAGCATGGGCACTTGCCTCTGTAAGCATTATCCACCACCCATTCATTCACATCACAATAAAACTTCGAAAGGCAAAATGTCGATCAAACAGATCTCTCAACTAACTAATCATTCGCAGGTGCTGTCTTTGTCACCAACTCAGAACGGCCCCGAACAAACATGAAGACAAAATCTCACGTCGCACATCGACTAACAATTCGTCTGCTCAAGTCAAAAAGCACCTAGACGAAAGCTCGGCCTTCTCTCACAAGGCAAAGCATGTGACAGATAAAGCAGCGCATGAGCCAATTTCTTACAGAGGAAAAGGTAGCTATCAGCTCCAGCGTTACCTCAAAGAACCTGCTGGCTGCGGAGCTGCACTTTTCATTGAAGCTGCTCCACTACGGCGTTGTATGGATCTGCTCGACACCAGCAAGAGGAATGGAAAGAATGAAAGGAAAAAGAGGACAGCGACTATGGGAAAGAAGATTAGGGCTCTTGAGAGGAAGATTAGTGGGTTTTGAGGGGATGATGAAGAGGCGAAGGGGGTGGACGAATGGGAGGGGCATTGTTTCGTTTAATGGACATAGGTTTAGTTGGAGAAGAATGCCGATTACTGAGGCGGTACATATTGAGTATACTGTAGCCTGCCACCGCTATTTAAGTACAAACCATTCAAATCAACCTCTTGATATTCAAGTATTCGTGTACTCAGCGCCCAACCTGTTAAGTACAAGCCACTTTTATATGCTCGGGAGTCGGGAGGCCGAAAGAACTCTCAGAGTCAGACCTCGAAGCGCGGAGAAGCAACCAATTCCAAAAAGTAGATATACAGGGCACGAGGCCTGCTGCTTCCCAAAAGTATCATGTATTCTCATTGCTTTGCATTTTGGAGAGGCAATTCTCATGTATTGGTCCGAGTAGCACAAAACGAAACTCCTGAGAAAACAGGATTCAAACCCTCATTTTCAGGAGTATTCTTTTCGATACCGATCGACATATAAGCAAACTATATCCAATTTAGGGAACGAAATCGACAAGTCGCTCCCATAGCAGATCTTCGTACCCGACAAGACTCTTTCTCCGCTGAGGGGGATCCAAATTAGCTCTGGCAGGAACCCTTGTGGGCTTAACAGGAGAATGTGGACGGATACTATCACGATATCTTGGCAGCTTCAAAGAGTGGTTGTGTTGTATAGGCAATAGGTATCTATAAAATTATATGTATAGACAACATGGAAACTGTAGCCGATTCCTAAGGGGGCCAGAAGAAGATCCCCTAGCATGATCCAGCTGACCCATCATTGTGCTCAGGTCCCTGGCCTTGGCTCAGGTTAGAGCAGCGACTACTTAGGGCTAAAGACGGAAGTGGACTTTGGTGAGGCCAATATTCGGCGCAGGTTATATTAATAATAGATGCCAAGGCTTACCCCTGAGTTGCTAAGGCTCAAGGGGAAAGAAGTGAAGAAAGGTGTAAATGCATCCAGAGCGTCCTTGTTCACAGAATCACACCTCTAATAGCGAGGAGATCTCTAGTACATAATACCTCGATAGCACAAGAGCACTTCCAAACTCGGCCATGGTCTCGGTCCGTTCCAGACAGACGCCGTGCTCGTCGATAGCCAACAACCGGTTCGAGCTCTGAAGCACTCGGAGGTCGCACAGCGACTGCCAGAAGAGAGAGGTTCAAGTAACAGATACCGCAGAGGATATCCCGGTGGTGAAAGTCAGCTCCGCTGGCTGGAGTGAGCGACGACCGATCCGGCCAGGTCACCTCGAGAATCAACTAGTATTCTCAGAGCTTGCTCTCCGCCACAGGCAACACCAGCTTCGGTTATCCGCCGAAGGCGACTATATGAGCAGCCATAGTTGTCTTTCTCTGCTCTCTCTCGACCACTTCTCCGGCAGTGGTTCTGTCTTGCCGTGGGGGCAGATCAATTTCTTGGTCGAGTCCTCGATGCGCGTGTGTGCCTTTTCAAGCTAGAATTTACCTTGAAGGTTCGTATTCAAGTCTTCTTCTCTTCTATTATGGCCTTTAGCTAACCTGCACTAACAGTACCTCTCTCAAAACGTCTCGTCAACCCAATATACTCCGAGAACTATAAGTGAATGCGTGGAGGAGCAGATGAGGAACGGTGTTATAGATCTAGATATAATGGCAATAAATAAGCCACCTGGAAAAGAGTTTATCTTTGAGTCCACGTATGGTGGCATACTATCTAAATTCTGATCGTACACAGAAGACAAGCAACCAATCACAGTAGGAGAAGTTGAAATGGTGTATAGATCTGGAATTTTAGGCGACTTGGTCTGTTTATCTACTATATTGTATCGAGTTCCATGCAATACCAGAGCCCTCTATTCATTTAAAACGTCGAGCCGATATCTCCTCGTCCACATTCCACCGATGACAAGCCAGTTAGAGCATCCTCTTCAGGTCTGTTCGGTTTGGTGCCGGTAGCTTATTTCTTGGGGCTTCTCCCATTGTAAAATCTTTACCGGGAGATTTTACAAACATCCATATGTATATATCTGTAGACTTGAGCGTCTCCAGTCCGCTTCGTCCATGAGCTTCAGCCCAATATCTGATATACCCCAAATCGCGTTCCTCCAACTGCCGCGCTGAATGCCAGGTTCAGGAACAGTGAGAAACTTACACCCATACCCATCACGCTTCAAGACCTCTCTCAAATCATGGCAGTTGCACATCGCCTCCGTGTAGTTATTTGCCAGGTCCCTATGCTCGAGTTGCCAGCCAGAATCGAGCATTCCTCCTGGAACTCCAGCACCTGCCCAGATATCCACGGTTCCCAAGAGCAGCTCTCTTGGCTTCTTGGACGGCCTCGTATTGAAAAGTAATCGATTTATTGATGGAAAATCGATATATTGGAGTTTGACAATCTGTAGAATGACTAGATACAGGAGAGTGAAGTGTAAAAACAGAGGAAAAGTGTCCAAAGTAAGGGATTTATTCCCATTACCCTTCGGCGATACCGGTGATGCCGAGCCCGCTTTCTCCGATACATTATTAATCAGCTGATAAATCAAAAGTAATCAAAATGACGATATACTAGTAAGCTTGGTAAGCTTGGCGAGTGACGCATGACAAATGAGAGTGGAGAACCCTAAATTAGTGGTTGAACCTGGTGCTGGAAGGACTGGTAGGCTAGCTATGGTAGCGTACCAATTTCAACACCTCGTAAATTATCCCAAGTTTAACTCCTACTTGAATTCTTTTAAGTCTTTGAATGCGTCTAATATTGGGCAGATGCCCTTGCACGTGTGTCACGGGTAACAATGCTGGTACCTTCGGCACTCGAACTGAAGGGGAGAACGTCGATCGCCAGAGACCGGATGTCTTCAATGGATGGGATCTCGCTGTTAAGGTCTCGCATTCGCGGAACTGTGGTCCCGAACCGATCCTCACCTGTGTCCCCAACATTCCAAACCCTGGCCCCAAACAACCCCCGAAAGGTTATCCATAATTTCTCGAAATTCCGTATATATACGTTGTTGTCTGAACGGCCGAGTATGCTCTCTTCGTTCTTAAGAAAGCCTTCGCTTCTCTGCCTTAATTCTTAGCAGACTTAATTCAAACGTGTGACCTATACCGCATGAAGTTAGCATTACACATTCACAAGGGTGAGACAGTCAGTGCTTCCTCACGGGGCTGGAACAGGCTTGGCAATATTCCGGACCAATCGGTTTCTGCCGATTCGTTCCAGGGATCTGGAACAGGCGGTAATAGAACGTTCTAATCGTTCCTAAGCAAGCTAATCCCTATAGATTCTCGTTATTTTGCAAAGACTTCCATTAATTATGCTATTAAGAGGCTAAAAACCATTATATAACCTCAGAAAGGCCTTTATTAAGCCATAGTACTACTACAAGTAACTCTATTATTACGAGAAGTCTTTCTTATTATACTATATTATATAATTCATTCTTACTTTATATAGCTATCCCTACTACTTCTACTATATCTACTATATCTACTATATCTGCTATATCTACTATACCTACTATATCTACTATATCTACTATATCTACTATATCTACTATATCTACTCTACTATATCTACTATATCTACTATATAATTCTACTATATCTAACTAATATCTACTATAATCCTATATCTACTAATATCTACTAATATCTACTAATATCTACTATATCACTATACTACTATATCTACTATATCTACTATATCTACTATATCTACTATATCTACTATATCTACTATATCTACTATATCTACTATATCCTTTATAACTTCCTATACTAATCTCTCTATTACTACTATTATTTCTTTTCTAGTAATAGCTTATAATATAATCTAGCCACTTATAATTACTATAGTAACTATTCTATATACCTATAATCCGGATATATTTAAGGAAAATAATATTATTAAATCCTATATAAATATATATAATATAAGAAATAGCTAGTATGGGAAATAAGTAAAGTAGAGTAGAGTAGTGGGCCCTACTTATATTCTACTCAAATAAATTTCTTACTACTTATATTCTATTTAATACTTTATTTAACTACTCTAGAATATTCTAGAGTAGTTGAGTAGTATATACGTAATACTATACGTAATACTACACGTGATATATTAGCCTAATTAGGTAAGGCTCCGGGGTAGCCCGAGTCTAGTACTACTATACTATCTAATTAAGTAATAGTAAGGCTTAGTAAGCAAGCTAGAACCTTAATATATTCTTAGGCTTCCTTAGCTATTAAGGGCAAACTCTTCTCTTAAGGTACTCTTATTATTTAAATTATATAATAGACTTAATGAGAGTATATTTAAGATAATATCTTACTTAAAAAGCTGGGGGTTATTTAAAGACAAATTAGAAGAAGTAAAAAGAGAAGAAAAAAAGCAGGAAAAGAAAGATTTCGAGGAGGGAAATCTGGTTTTTATAGAAGAAAAGTAGTATTTAAATAGCCTTATATAAGTTCTAGCTTAAATTATATAGTACTACTTAATATATATCTTATTTATTTATTAATAATTAAATAAATATCGATTTATTACATTTATATAACTTGTATATAATTATTCTTGAGTTATTCTAAAGTAGTACTTTATTCTACTCTATTCAAGTACTATATTATACTATTTAAACTCTATTCTACTCTACTCAAGATTATTCTAGAGTAGCTTGAGTAGCTTGAGTAGTTTTTGCCTATACTAGAAATAGCTATTATATTAGTTTCTTTTTATTAAATAAGAAAGGTATTAATATAGAACTATTACTATAAAAGAACTTAACTAATTATAATATAATTTAAATTAATAATTATATTCTGGCTAGAAAAAGTAAAGGCTTATTATTATTAATTATTATAGTATTATATTCTAGTTAGCTTTATTATATAATAAAGAATAAAGTATTATATAAAGAAAATAAATTATTAGCCTTAAGAAAAAGGCTAGTTTATATTAAGATTAGAAATACTACTAATACTAAAAATAATAAAAGAAATAAGCCTTTAAAAATATTAGCTATTATATAATAAATAGAATTAAGAATTAAAAGCTTATTACTAGTTTAGATTTATAGGACCAGAAATAAGAATAAAAGGCTATATAAGAGAATTATTACTAGAAGCTAGATTATTTAATATATTATTATTATATAATTAATATAATTATAAGAAATAAAAAGAAATAAGAAGTTCTTATATAAATAGTAATAATATTAATAAAGAAAAGAAAATTAAAGCAGAAAAGATAGCCTTTAAATAAGAATTATAGCTTGGAAATTTAGAATTTTAAATAATATCTAAAAAGTTCTCTAATTATATAAAGGTTTTAAAAAACATATATTTCTTTTAAACTAGCTAGTTTTAAAAAAGATTTATAAGATTCTAGTTTTTTTCTAATATTTTAAATATTCTCTAATTTCTATTATTTCTATTTACTTTTTATTTTAACTTATTATATAATATATTTCTAAAAAAAAACTTTTTCTAGTTTATTACTTATTAGAAGAATTAAGAGAATATTAATAGCTATAAATAAAAGCCTTAGCTAGTATTTCCTTTATATATTCTGGCTTTACTAAACTAAGGCCTTTTATTTACTAATATTATATAATTCCTGAAAATTATAATTCTTATATTTGTTTTTATTTATAAATTATATAATTAAATAAAGAAATTAAATACTAATAGCTCTTAAAATAGCTTTTTATTATATAAAAAAGAAATAATATTATTTAATAATAAAGAAATAATTTAATTTCTAAAATATTTCTAAAATTTCTTTATATTTATAAGAGCTAGAATTATATATTTCTTTAGCTAATTAGCTTTAATATATTTTATATAAAAGCCTAAATTAAGAATTAAGGCTATAATATAAAAAGAAAAGAAATTAGTTCTAGTATAATATTTATTAAATATATTATATATAATATTAAGCTATATAAAAAACTCTTTACTTTTATTATCTTTTTTTAAAATTTAGTTTATATTATATTTAGCTAAATTTATATAAAAAGGAAAAAAAAGAAATAAAAAACTTATAATTATTTCTTAAAAGAATTTATATTATAATTATTATAATATATATTACTAATAGAAATTAGATTAGAATTAGCTAGGTATTTAAAATTAGAAAATATAAATCGAAGTTATATATTATAACTTTACTTAATATAAGAAAGAAACTATAATAAAATAAAAACTTATATAAAATATATTAGAATATAAAACGCAACTTAATAGTAAAATAATAAGATTAAAAGTATAAATAGTAAAATATAAATAGTATATAATATATAAAAAGGAATTATTTTCTAAAATTATAGAAAAACTAGCTTTTTTATATAATTTCTATAAGTTATATATAAAAAGCTATAGTTTTTACTATATAACTAAAATATTAAAACTATTAAAATAAAATAATTTTAATAGAATATAGCTTATTATATTATATTTAATCTTTTATTTATTTATATTTATTTTTTAAATACTAAAAAATAATAGAAAATTCCTATTTAGAATCCGAAATAATAAAATAGTTAGAATTCTCTTTTATTAGTATTTCTAGTTTCTTTTTAATATACCGGAAATATAATCTATTATTATTAAATAGTTTTATTTTATATTCTCGAACTTATTTAAATATAATCTAAATTTGCTTAATTATATTCTTATACTAAATTTAATATAGTTCTTTTTATTATTTAGTATTTGCCTTTAACTATTAGTTAATTTTAGCTTTTATAGATTATACTAATATATTCTAAATAAATAGCTTTTTTAAATTTCGTATTTCCTTTAGTATTTTTAAATCGGCCTTTAGTAAAAAGAAAAAACTCTTAATAAAAAGCTTTAATAACTTTATAAAAAATTCTATTTTCGTATATTCTATTCTAAATAATAACTAGGCTTATTAGAATTATAATAAAAGGCTTTTCGAATAATAGATTATTATTAAGCTATTTTTTAATTACTATTTTATTCGAGAATTAGTATTTAACTATAATTTTAGACTTATAAATTATCTAGCTAAAGGCATTTATTTATTTAATTAAGTATTATATATTTAAATACTTTTTTTCTATTTCTTTTACTAGATATTTATTTAATTTCTTTATATTTTTAATATTAAAATTATTATAAATAGAGAAGTAATTAATATTCTTAAAAACTTTTTTATTAAAAAAAGCTATTTTCTTATAGTCTATAAAGAAGATATAGCTAATATTTCGGTTTTCTTTATTAAGGAAAAACTTATTATTTAAAGCTTTAATAATAGCCAAATTATTAGTATTTCTATTATATTAATAGTAATTAATATTTCTAGAAATATAATATTAGGCTAGCTAAAGATAAGTAATTAGATAAATAGGGCACTTAGCTAATACTTTATAAAATCCAAGCTATATTAAAGGATCTATTATTAAAAGTTAAAAGGCTAAGGTAAAATAGCTATTATTTAAATCTTTATATTTTAATTCTTTATTTTTTAATTCTTTATTATTTAATTCTTTATTTTTTAAAAGTGAAATTATAGTATTTTTATTTCTTTTATTAAAAGCTCTTAAATATTAAGCTTTTTAGTCTATTTCAGGTAATTTTTCTTATAAATATAACTATTTATACTTATATTAATAATACTAGATTTAGGAATAGAAACTATAATATTAAATTAGAGCTATAGATTTGAGCGAAATTAATTAAAAACCTAATACTTATATTTATATTTTATAATTTCTTTATTTTTTAAAAAGAAATCCCGTATTTTCTTATATATTTAAATAATAAAAAAATATTTTTTATTCTTAATAACTTTATAGATTTTAGTAAGTATTTTTAAGACTTTTATAAACTTAATCTCAATTATTTAAATAAAGAAAATATTAGTAAATTATTAAAGATATATTTTATAAAAAGCCTTAAGAAATTTATTAGTAATTCTATAATATTCTCATTTATAAATAAGTTCTAGAATACTATTATATAACTTTTTAAAGATATAGTTATTCTAATAACTAAATATTAGCTTCTATTTAGCTAGTATTTTATAAGTATAATATTTAGGTATATTATTAATATTATTAATTTTCTTTCTTTTAGTTTTCGGCTTTCTAAATAATATCTTTTACTTATTTTTATTTTTTTTATTTACTAGTATTTTACTAATTTTATATTTAGACTAGTATCTAGATTTATACTATTTATTAAAAGTTTTAGGCTTAGTTTATTTTCTTTTTTTACTAATTCTACTAGTTTTACTAATAATACTAGTAATAGGCTTTATTAGTTTAATACTAATTTTACTAGCTAGATCTAATTAAATTATTATAGAAATTATAATAGAAGTCTATTTTCTAGATTTATTATAAAAGCCAGGAAAAGATTTATTATTATAATATTCTTTAATAAAAATTCCGGAAGTATTAAAAATATATTATTTAGCTTTAAGATTATTAGCTAATAATAGCTTAAAAAATAATTCTCTAGGTTTCGAAATAGCTTTAGTATATTTAAATACCTTAATAATATCTAATTTAATAAATATACTAGTATTTTAATACTTTTTGTTTTTAATATATTCTAAAATAGCTTTATTAATTAATTAAATAGCTTTATATACTAAAGCTTTTATTTTTTTTAAAAATATAATTTTTTATAAATATTCTTATTAAGATTATTATAAATATTATTAATATATTAGCTAAAAGTTTTATTATATAATATAATTTTATTCTAATTCTTAGTTTTTAGATTATTTATTATAGTTTTAATCTTATTAAGCTTCTTTTATTTGCTTTTAGTAATGCCTTTAATAATATTCTCGAATTCTCTATTATTAGTTTAATAGTTCTTTAGTTTTTCCTTAGTTAATTCTAGTCTAATTTAGTTTCTAATAAAGGCTTTCTACTTTAAAAGCTTATTATATATATTATTTAGCTTATTTAGAATATTCGTATTAAATTCGGTAATTATAGCTATTTTCTCTAATATTAATAAGCCTTCTATAATTACTTAAGTTTCCTTAATACTTTAAACCTTAATATTATTAATTTATAGACTTTTAATAATACTATAGCTTATAAGAACTAGCTATTATATTTTATTAGCTTAAGAAATCTGTTTTTTTTTTAGCTATTTTATTATTTTTAAAAAGGTTATATAAATATTATTAATATAATAATTATAAGTTATAAAATTAAAGGTTTTTGAAATTATAAGAATTTCTTTTAAATATTTTCTAAAATAAAGAATAAATTGAAATAAATTTGAATTATATAAAAATATTATATATATTCGAGTATTCTTTTTTTTATTAAAAAAATAAAACTAAAATAATAATATATATAATAGAGAAAATAGATATAATAATTAGATATATTTGAGATAATATAATTATAAATTAGAAATAATTATAAAAAATAAAATAGAATAATAGAATTAAAAAATAACTTAGAATAAGATATTACTTTTTCTAAAATAAATCCGTGCCTTTTCTAAAAACTAATTACATTTATTTAATATTTATTAAAGTCGATTTTATATAATAAAAAGCTATTTAGTTAATTAGAACTTTAAAATAATATTTATATTCAAGAAAGTAATATTAAAGAATTCGGAAATTATAAAAAAAAGAATTATAAAATAATATAAATAGGGTTTATAATATTATTATTAAATTTGAAATAATTAATATTAAAGTTAATATAAAATATAGAAAAATCAAGTATTCTAAATTAGTATTAAAAATATAATATTAAAGATACTTTTCTAATTATTTAAATAATATTTAATAATAAGAAATAGATTAATAGTAAGAATTAATAAATTATATTAGCTTTTTAAAAAAGTAATTAGTTTTTAGTAATAAGATAATATTATAATTAAAAAATAGGTTTTATATAAAAGAAATTCCCTTTATATAGAAATAGAAAAATATAATATACTAACTAAGCTTTAATATATATTTTTAAAATAGCTATAATTATATTTAAAAAAAAGTAAGTATTTTAGTATAAGATAAGCTTTAAATAAATAAATCTAGTTTATCTAATATCTAAAAGATTTCTAGAATTATATATTATTAAATATTTTCGGAAATAATTATTAGATTTAATAAGATTTCTTTTTTCTTTTATAAGGCTTTTAATTTAGTTATTTTATTTATTAGTTTACTAGTAATATATAGTACTATTATATAGGTATAAAAGTATTATTTATATAAGATTAGTAAAGTTATTATTATTTAGAAGTAGGGATTATAGTATTATAATATTAATATATAATTCCTAAATCTACTAAGCCTAAAAGAATCTAGTCTACTAATCGAGTTACTAATAGGACGCGAGGTTATATAACTATATCCCGTATTTCATATTCTATTACCTATATCTTATTACTTATATCCCGTATCTTATATCTCGTAACTATATATATAACTCCTAAAGAAATAGCTATACTAATACTAGAAACTCTCTAAAAAATACGAAAAATAAAAAATAATACTTCTCTCTAATTATATATAAGTTCTCTAATCTGGCCTAGTACCAGATTCCCTAAACGCTCTATATATCTATATTATTTTTAAGGTTTTAGTTATATACTAAAGGCCGCAGTCTTTTATACGTGACCTCCTATCCCATAAGTTCATATTCCCTAATCCGGCCTAGTATTAGATATTTAGATACTAGATACCTAGATACTAGATGCCTAGATACTAGATACTAAAGAAATCTTTATATATATTCTCTTATTTATATGTCTATTTCTTGCTCTATTTATATTTAACTTATTTCTCTATATCTAATTATATTATATTCGTATTAATAAGGCGCTTGAGAGTATTTAATAGCTTTGATTTTATTATAGAATTAGCAGGATTTGATTTTTCCTTAATCTATTTAACTTCCGTAATCTCTTATTATTTATATACCTAGTAAAGGTATATTATATTAATTATTAAATATTTCTCTCGAGTAGTACCTAATTTAATAAGGCATTCGTATAATAATTTTAAATCCGTATAAATAACTAGTAGTAATTTCATTTCTAGTACTTTATTAATTATAGATTTAACTAAAGTACCTATATTAAAACCGTAAGCTATATTATAAAGTTCTGAAGCTAGAATACTTCTAGTAACTCTCTTATATTTAGTAAAGAACTAGTAAATAATATTAGTATATCTAGTTCTATTTATTAGAACTAAAATATATTTAATTTGAAAAAAAAAGATCTCTATTATTTATAAATAAAGTATTTATAAAAATAATTAAATATAAGAACTCTTTTACTAGCTTTATAAATCTTAGTTCTTTAGTAGTATTCTTAATTTACTATTAAATACGCTTATTAAATACCTTTATATTAGTTTCCGAGGGTTTAATAGCTTAAATAGTAATTAATAGGTTATATAAAGCTTCTAGTTAATAGACTAATATAATATATACTTCTTTAGTATATTAGGTAATATATTAGTCCTTAATAGAAAGGTTTTAATAAATAGTACTCTTATTACTTATAATAATAATATTTTTCATAGAAATAATTTAGAGGTTTTTATACTAGTATTTCTATATAAGAGTAATTCTAATAGTATTTATATAGATAATACCTCTATTAAACTTGAGATTATAATTAAAAGTAAGGAATTCATACTTTTTAGCCAAGAACTTAGTCTTATAAGACTTTAGTTACTTTGCCTTTATAAAATCATTAGTTCTAATAAATAAGATATTATTAGTTTAAAGGCTAATAATTTCAAAGAATTACTTATTATAAAAAAAGCAAGAATTATAAGTTAACTATTTTATAGAAAGCTTATTAATATAATAGGAATAATAAGTTTTAAACTAGTAGTTTCTAGCTTCTAGTATATTATATAGTAGTTTTATAATCTTTAGAATAGAATTATTCTTTAGATTTAGCTCTCTAGTAAGCTTATAAAATGAATTAATATAGAAATTATAATTAAGTAAGGTTATTAATTAGATATAAGCTTGCGAGATATTATATAAATATAAATTTATAATATTTATTATTATAGTAATAATACTAAGAATAATTCTTTAGCTAATATATTAAATAGTAGGTAATTATATTAATACTATATATTTCTTACTATTATTATAGGCTTAAATAACTAGTCTTAATTTCTTAAGCTCTTTCTTTATACCCTTATTCTTAATCTCGTTAATAAACCGGAAATTAAAGATATATATTTCCTTTAGTACCTAAGATCTAGAAATAATCTCAAATATACTCTTTTCTAGAAAGCTAGTAACTTTAACTTAACGGGAATTCTTATATAATTCGTTATCTTATAAGAATACTATAATATCCGGGATCTTATAAGAGTATTCTCTATTATACTTTAGTAAAATAATAGGAATAGTAAAAGGAATTATATCTATATTACTTTTAGCCTTATTATTAGGTTCCGGATTAGGTTTAGGTTTAGGGTTATTAGTAATAACCTTAATATCCCCTATATAAAAGGGCTTTATAGAAGTTAAATAAAAGGTAGTATTATTATATAATAAAGCTAGTATATAGTTCTTCTTATTAATAGCTACTAGCTTATATGATTTATTCTAACTATTAGATTAACTAGTATTCTTTTTATATTAAATAAGAATATTCGAATTTAGGAATAATTCGTGAATATTAATAGTACTAGAACTATTTCGGGTATTTAAAGTATTCGTAATTTGATATTTAGCTTAAAGCTTCTGAATTTCTATTATTACTTTCTTAAATACCGCTAATTACTATAATATAATAAGTAATATAGTATTATATTTAGTTATTTTAAATAAAGTACTATAAACTAAAAGGGTTAAGATAATACTATTAGATCTTATAAAGTTATTAATAGCCTTAAAAGCTATTTAAAATATAATATTCTTATTAATTCCGTTAACTTTAGCTATAATAATAAGGTGGGTATATTAGATCGGGCTATAATAGTATTCTATAATTCTAATAAAGTTATAAGCTTCTATAAAAATAATCTTAACTTTAGTTCCTATAGTATTTATAAGCTAAGTAAACTTCTTACTAGTAAACTACTTTCCGGTATCTGCTATAATTTAATTAGGAGGGCCTAAATAATTATTAATCTAGTATTACTTAAGTATATTCCAGATATATATTATACTAATATTCTAGAGCTATTAGCCGGCTTAATATTAAGCGCCTTTATTAATAATATAAAGTATAGGCTTACTAAAAATATAGAAAATATTAATAATAATAGAATAATTAAAGCTAATATTATCTTTTAGATTAAACTTAAATTATCCGGGTAATTAGCTATATTTCTGGTATTATTTATAGTATTTTATAAAGTATTTAAAGGCTTATATATTAATATTATAGCCTGCTTATTCTAGTATATTTCGGAGCTTACTAATAAATAAATAACTAAAATAATAGTATAGATATTATAATTCGACTTTTATAAAAAAGCAGGAATTATAAATAAATAATTCGGAAATAAAGCCTTATAATATAGTATTTTAAAGCAGGAAAGAATATCCGAAATATTATATTATAAGTATGTATTTTCTAATAAAAATAATAAGATAATTAGTAAGATTATTAAAGTAAACTTCTAGCTTGTCTATATTAGCTAAGCTAAATAGAAATAAAGTTTTTAAAAGTATAATATAGAATTATATTTGTCTAATTAGTATACTTACTATTATAGATCTAATAGAAAATATAGATCTAATACTAAACTAGATATTAACTTGACCTTTAGTAGTTTTATTAAGTTTAATACTATTATTAGTTTACTAGAAAGCTTGAAATTAGTTAGAACTAGTAATTAAGTATCTAGAAACTCTAGTATTAATTATAATTCCGTAAAAGTAGTAAGTATTATATTTTAATATATTATTAATTATAAAAGTCTAGGCGTTTTCTATTAAAGATTTAATAAGCTCTAATATATAGTTTTTGCCTATTATCTAGTATATAAGGAAAAGAAAAATAAGATTATTTATAAGAGTATTAGTTATAGTTATTAGCAGAATAGAAATAGTAAGAATAGCTAAAAAGCTTTTAATTAAAATAAAATAGAAATTTGAATAATATTTCTTTTCTTTATTTATTTCTATTAATAAAGCCTTAAAAGTATTATTTACTAGTTTATTTTTATTATTCTTATAACTTTCTTTATTTTTAGCTTTAGTAATATACTATATATAAGTATTACTAAAGTATTTATTAAAGTTATAGGTATTTCGGGATCTAAACTAATAGATATTTCTATTCCTAAATTAAGCCTTTTTAGTCTCTTATTTCTCTAGTATATACTTCTATAAATAATATTTGAGCTTCTTATATATAAAATATAACTTTAGGATATAATTATTATAATTATAAAACTTAAAGTAATTATTACGGGTTCCGAAGTTATAACTGGGTTTATATTAATAATTTCTAGAGAAATAATAGCTTAGAGAATTCTGAGAGTAATATTATTAATTAGTAAAAAAGGTTTCGGGATTAGCTTATTATTTGCTTTTATATATAGTAATAGATAACTAGAGCTTATTAATAAATTAGCCGAGATTTATAAGAGAGTCTGAGATTATATATCTATATGCCCGGAAGCCTTAATAAGAAGTAATAATTTTATTATAGAGAAATTCAATATTATATAGGTTAGATATAAGACTATACTATAATTAATATAGTTTATTAATTAGTAGTTAAATAGTCTTAAATATTATTTTTTCCGGGAATTTAGCTATTATAGAAGCTAATATAATAGTATTTCATTTATTTAAATTTTAATATTCGAATTCAGGGCCTTTAAAGAAGCTATAAATATTAATATAAGCCTCTTTATATATATATTAAGAGAGCTAGTTACTATAGAAGTAATCTTGAGCTAGTTTCTTTAGTATAATAGGAAAAGCTCGTATTAGTATCTCTTATAAAAGCTTTATATATTAGTAAATATTAAGAAAAATAGCGAGTTTATAATTAAAATTACTATTAGATTTATTATATTTTTACTTTTTAGTATAAATTTTAGTAACTTCCCTAATAAGTCTTATAATTAAGGGAAATTAGGAATTATTTAGATATAGTTATAATAATAGTAATAAAACTAGTAGGAATATACTATTTATTTCTAGAGCTTTTATACTAGTATATAAATCTAATAAAGATATAGAATATAATAGTAAAGAAAGTAATAAAGGAAATAATAATATAGAAATATTAAAAATAATAGGTTCTAGATACTTATTCTTTATAAAAGTAATAAAGCCTAATAGAATTAATTCTTTAATAAGGTCTAGTCTAGCTACTAATATATTCTTATTTAATTATATATACTATATATTTTCCTTTATAATAATATATAAGGTATTTATAATAATATTAGTATTACTATTCTATTATATAAATATACTATTATATTAAAGAGTTTTATATAGGTATAATATCTCCGAGAGTTTAAACTTATTAAAATTCCTTTTGTGACGGCGGGATCAATGCAATGGTCGAAGGCTCAAAGTTCAAAGAATCTCATGTATTGGAAAATACTAAGCTATGGAACAAAGTAGGGAGGATGCCTCGACCTTTAGTATTGTTCCGTCCAAGCAATCCTGGCTTAGCTTCGTTTTGTGCCTGTTTCCGATATCCTGTCCTTGGCAGATCATGCCCTTACGCCAGCCGTCACACCTTTAATAAGTTAAATCCTTAAAGTTATATTTAAATAATTCCTAAAAATTATTATTAATTATTTTATAGAGAATATATTAAAATAGCTTAGTATTTAAGAATTTAGTTATTTTATTTATTCTAATAAAGTTTAGGTTAATTTCATATCTTTACTTTCTTACTAATTTCTTATAATTATTATTATATATAGAATAATTAGATTAAATAAATCTAATAAAGAAATCGTTTATTATAGTATATTCTGCTATTATGTATTTTATAGGCTCGTATCTAGTTCGAGGTATAATAGTTTATAAGAAGAGTAGATTTATAAAGAGGAGAATAGTTCGTAAAATAGATAATTTATAAAAGATATTATATTTGAGGTAAAAATTTCGTCTATAATAAGAAATTTAGGAAGTGAAATTTAAGAAGTAAAATATCGAGATTCCGGGAGAACTTAATAGTTCTAAAGCTTAAGAGCCCCAGGAATTTAAGAAAAAGTGGTTTTTGAAAGAATTTTATAGAAATTAAATAGGAATAAAGTAGAATAGCTAAAATAGCTAACCGTTTTAGTACTTAGTAAGATTAAGTGCCTTTCCTGCCTATATAACCGAATTATAAGTAATAGAACTAATAAATATTTCTTTCTTTAATATAGTATAATCGGATCTTAGTAAGATTAAGTATCTTTCCTATTTATATAACTAAATTATAGGTAATAGAATTAATAGTTATTTCTTTTTTAACTAGAATAATAGCTTTGCCCCTAAATAACTAAATCTTAGACAAGTATAGCTTAATTCTTTCTAATCTATATATATAAACTAATTAGTATTAGTTTACTAGTAATATATAATATTATTATATAAGTATGAAAGTATTATTTATATAAGATTAGTAAAGTTATTATTATTTAGAAATAGGAATTATAGTATTATAATATTAATATATAATTCCTAAATTTATTAAGCCTAAAAAAGTCTAATTTATTAGTTAAATTACTAATAGGATATAAGGTTATATAACTATATCTCGTATCTCATATCTTATTACCTATATCTTATTACCTATATCCCGTATTCCATGTCCCGTGACTACGCACGTGACTCCTAAAGGAATAGCTATACTAATAATAACTTCTAATTAGGAAGTTTATTTAAATATTATAAATAAACTTATAATAGTAATTTAAGTTAAAATCGAGATTTATTAATATTATAATTAAACTTTAGACTAGTATAAACTATAAGAATAGCTAGTTAAAAAGGCAAGTAAAGCTTCTAAAAAGCTTCTAGTTTAATATTTTCTTGTTTCTAGAAATATATAAAAGGCCTCTTTTTATTTTTTATTTTTTATATATAATAACTATTTATATTATTAAAGCTTTTTAGAAAGTATTATAGTTCGGAATTAAAAAGTTTATAAAATAACTTCTCGATTTCCTATTTATTTTTATATTAAAAAGAATATTTTATATTTAATTTCCAAGATTTAGTAATAGAATCTTATATTAAGAATATTATCTAATAGTAATAATTAGATAATAATAAGAAATAAATAATAGTAAAGCTTATCTAATTTCCAGAATAGTAATCTAATAATAATATTTTCTAAAGGCTATAAATAATAATTAAAAAGAAAAAATAAAAGATATATAAAGAATTAAAAGTAATAAGCTTTATTTTAAATTAAGAAAAGCTTTTATTATTAAATACTTTCTTCTAATTCTTTATAAAGAATATATATTTTACTTTTTCTAATTCTAGTAATTCTAGAATATATATAATAATACTAATAGCTTTCTTAATCTTCTTAATATTATTTTATTTATAGTATTCTATTACTATTTCTTTTTCTAATTCTATATCTGTTTTAAAATATTTATTTATAAATATATACTCGTTATTAATTTTGTTTTTAGGGAAATACTAGAATTTATTTCTTTTAATAAACTATTTAAATTAATTCCAGGTATATATTTTTTAAAATATAATACTATTAAGCTCTTTTAATATATAGTATTTTTTTTTAGTTAATTCATATATCTTATTTTATATAAACTAAGCTAGTAGTATAATAGCTTTATATTTCTTAACTTGTTTTAATTTATTAATCTAATATTATATATAAGAACTAAATTTTTTTCTAAAATAGGCTTTAAATAAATCTAGTAAATAATATTAAATTATTTATTTTTCTTTTAATATCTTCTATTCTTTTTTAATCTAGCTTTTTTAATATCTTTATTTCTTATTTATATTTGCTTTATATATATTTCTAAAAGTGTTTTTCTATTATAGACCTTGTTTTATTTAAGTATTTTCTAGATTAGAAAGTATATTTCTATAAATAATACGGCTTTTCTATTATAAATTATATAAAAGAAAATAAATCTAGTTAGTTTATATATAGTAATTTAATTAATAAATAAAATATATAATAATAAATTTATTTAAGGCTTCTTTTTACTTATTATAAATATAATAAATACTTAAATAATTAGTTAATATTCTCTTTTAATTATATTATTTCTTTTAAAATTATAGGCCAAAATAATAATTCTATTAATTTCTAGTTTATTAAGTTCCTGAATTATTACTTCTTTAAATTCTGATCTACTATTTACTTTAAGCTATCTAAATAAACTATATTTATAAATAATTTCTTTCTAAATAAATTTAGTAATTTTTTTACTAGTCGGGTTCTTTAAAGATCTAGCTTTAATTTATTCTAAAAAGTCGTCTCTAGTAATAATTAATAAGTTATATTCTTTATAATCTAGTAGTTTAATTATATTAATTCCAAGATAATAGAAAAGAAATATAGCTTTTATTAGATATAGAGCTTTTTTTAACTTTCTTTTACTCTTATATTAATAGATTTTATAAATACTAATAGATTTTATAAATACTAATAGATTTTATAAATACTAATAGATTTTATAAATACTAATAGATTTTATAAATACTAATAGATTTTTATAAATACTAATAGATTTTATAAATACTAATAGATTTTATAAATACTAATAGATTTTATAAATACCAATAGATTTTATAAAATACTAATAGATTTTATAAATACTAATAGATTTTATAAATACTAATAGATTTTATAAATACTAATAGATTTTATAAATACTAATAGATTTTATAAATACTAATAGATTTTATAAATACTAATAGATTTTTATAAAATACTAATAGATTTTATAAATACTAATAGATTTTATAAATACTAATAGATTTTATAAATACTAATAGATTTTATAAATACTAATAGATTTTATAAATACTAATAGATTTTATAAATACTAATAGATTTTATAAATACTAATATATTTTATATATAGTTATAATAATCTTTCTAGTAATAGTAGCTAATTACTAAATAAAAAATATTTTCTTTTCTAGTATATCTAATTTTATTATATAGCTCTTTATTAATAATTTTTCTTTATTCTTAATTATTAATAATAAGCCAAGATAAATATATTTTAGATATAACTTTCTATAGTAATTAATTTCTTATATTATAATTTAAGCTTTTCTATTTAATTTTCGAAACTTAGCTTTAGATATTTCTTCTAATTTAGAAAGTATTATAAGATATTATATAATATTCTAATATTATTCCAAATAACTATTATTTAGGGAATCTAGTAAAATAATTAAATTATTAAATAAAGTATAGAAACTAGTATTATTATTTATAGTTTTATTAGAGGTTATATATAAAGACTATAGTCTTTATTATATAACTTTCGAATATTATTATTTTTTAATATTACTAATTCGCTTCTAAATATAATAAGGCTTTAATTATTAATTTCTAATAACTAGATATTATTATTTAAATATATAATAAAGGTTTTAAAAGTCTAATTTCTTAAAAGAATATTATATAATTAAACCGGAACTATTTTCTTTAATTAAACTTTTTATTTAATAAGTATTATTCTAATAATATTAAGCTCTATTACTAACTATTTATTAATATTCTTATTATTTTTAGTATTACTTTTCTACTATAGATATTTTAATAATCTATTTATAATAATATATTTGGTTTTTTTAATATACTTGATTTTAAAATTAAATAATTAAATTTATACTAGCTAATAAATAACTAGAATTCTAGAAAGATCTATAGCCGCTTTATTTAGCAATATAACAAGTATATTAGTATCTAGTTTAAAGATAAAACAAATTTTATATAACTAGAATTATATTTTTTATAAATATTTTACTAGCTCTTAATATTCTCTTTTAATAATATTATATTTCTATTTAGTATTATTTTAGATTCTAGACTTATATTATATAACTTTCTTTTTTCTTTTATTATTATATTAATTAAGAGTTCTGCTCTATTTATTTAGGCTAATATTTATTACTAATATAATTATTTCCTAACTTTTTAATAAATTATAATATAACTTATAGAATATTAAAATAATAATAAGCTTTTTTTTAAAGAATTTATATAACTTATATTTATTTATTACTTTATTTCTATATTATATTTTTCTTTATTAAATAATAATTATAAAGCTTTTAATTTAAATATAATAATAAATAATAATTCTAATAAATGCCTTATCTTTAATTATATTATTATAATATTCTTATTTTAAGATTTTAATAATTCCTAAACTCGAAAGGCTTTTTTTATAAATAAAACTAATAATAACTATATTATTATAATAGAATTATAATTTTTCTCTAATATTAGCTCTAGCTTATTTAATTCTATCTAAGATTATATTTAGGTTTTAAAAGTATTTAAATATGAAATATTAAATATTAGATAAAATAAGCTATTTATTATAGTTTATATAAGGTTCCTTAATTCTAATATTATTAATAAATAATATAATAATTTTAGGAAATAAATTCTTTAAAATAGTTATAATAATTTATATAAATTATATAACGGAATTAATAGCTCCTTAAAATAGTATAATTATTCTTAATAGTTCTAGAAGTATTATAAATATAATTAAATCTCTATTATAAATATCTAGTATAAGTTAATTATATTTAGAAAAGAAATTAATTAGAGAAATATAAATATATCTAGTAAATTTCTTTAAGATCTTATTAATAAATAGAAATAAATTAATATCTTATAATAGTATTAATTAGTTTAGAAGTCTTAGTAATCTTTTTTATAATTAAGAATTATAAATTCTAGTAAAATCTATTATATTTTTTAAGAATTTTATAATCTAGATATTCTAATAATATTTTTACTATTACTAGTACTAGAGCTTTAAAATATGGGAAATTTTTCTTTTACTAGGCTTTATATTTAATAGTTTTAATTAGAATAAATAAATTAATATTCTTATAAACTTTTCTTATTTCTTTTTAATTAAATATAATTATATTTTCTTAATTAATTATTAATTCTCGAAATATAATTAGTTTCTTTTTCTAGAACTAGTTTCTAATATTTAATTATTTAAGATATTCTGAAATAAGTTATAAATCTTTTAAAATAGTTAATATTCTTAATAAAAAATAGTTTTTATATTTTCTAATATACTTTTATAAATATTCTTTAGTTTTAGATCTTTTAAACTAGTTCGAATATTTATTAGAATCTTCTCTAATTCTATTATTAGTATTTATAAGTTAAACTTTTTTATTCTTTATTTTATATATTCCCGTAACTAGAAATAAACTATAATTATTATTTTTTTCTTTAAAAACTATAGCTATTTTCTCTAGTATTATTTTCGTCTAAAATTTAAAATTTATAATATTTTTATTTAGCTCTTTTCTAATTAAATATAAAGAATATTTTTTTATCTAGTATTCTAAAGTACTTTTTTTAAGCTCTTATATATTTTAGAATTTTTTTTAGTTTTGAATTTCAGGTTTTATAATTTCGGAAATATATTTCTTTATTATTAGAAAATACTATTTTATTTCTTTTTTAGAAATATTTTTATTTAATATTCTTTTTATTTTCTTTTCTATTAAATCCGGAATTATTCTTAATAATATTTTAATTAGAGCCTTTTCTACTTTAGTTTCTTTAAAAATATTATTAATTTCCTAAATTTCTAAACCTAAAATAAAAGAACTAATAAGAAATTCTAGTATTTTCCTATTTTTCCTAATATTATTACTAGTTATAATACTAGACTTTATTTTTCCTTTTTATTTTTTGCTTTCTAATATTCTTTAAAAATAAAATAATTATAGTAATATAAATATTCTAGTTATTTTTAAAATTAGTAAATCTTTTATCTTATAAACTATTACTTTTATATATAATTTTTATTTTTATTTTTACTAAGAATAATTAATTAAATAGAATTTTTAAAGCTTTTTTAATTAGGAAAAACATATCTTTATATTTTACTTTATTTATAACCTTAGTTCTAAGTTTTGCTATTTCTATAAATCCAAATTTAGCCCTAATAATAGTAAATATTTAATAATTTATAATATTATATATTATTTTATTAATATTTCTAGAGATTTTTTCGGGGAAAATATTAACTTTAGTTCTAGTATTAATTATTTCTTTATATTTAATATTCTTTTAAGATTATTAAAATACGAATTAGAAATATAGAAATTATATAATATATTTATAAGCTAGTAATATTCAAATATTAATACTATTACTTTTAAATTAAATAATTTTATTAGTATTAAATATTTAAATTAATATTTCTAATTTCTTAAATATTCTATTTATTATATAAGCTATAGCTACTAGCTTTATAGATTTTTTAGTATATTTAATTATATTTAATATAATAGTATTTCCTATTTATAAAATAATAAAATCGAAAGTATTATTTTTAATTTATTAGTTCTAAAATATAATAACTAAATCTAGTATTTTTAAAGTATTAATAAGTATTTTTATTTCTTTTTAAGTTTTTAAAAATGAAATAGTTATTTTTTTTAATAGCCTTATTAGAATATTATTAACTTTAGAAGTCTTATACTTATTATAATTAAAAATATATTAAGTTCCTAATTTATTTTATTTATTTCCGGAAGTATTAATATTTATATTCTTAGTTAGGCTATTTCCTTATTTATTATTTCTTAAAATAGTATTCTTTTAGCTTCTTATATAAAATAGCTTTTCTTTTATTTTAGTTTATTTTCAGAAAACTTCTTTAATTATTTTTATTTCTTTTTTCTTTTTTCTTAATAAGAAACCCGTTATAATATTAATAGAAATACTATTTATAGCCAAATTTTAGTATTATTCATTAATTCTAGAACCTAAAATATTAGTAATTCTAATATAATTTCTTTTAAAATAAAGTAGCTATTTAGATTCTCTAAATATAACTTATTTGCTTTTATATATAAATTCCGGTTAGCTAGTTCCTTTATCTTTTTCTTACCTAATAAACTAGATATCTTTTATTATTCTCTAGATATTTTTAAATTATAATTAAATTCTTTTCCTTAGACTTGAGAAATAATTTAGTTAAATTACTAGTATTTACTAATAAGGAAAAGGAAATACTTTCTTATCTAGGCTTAAATAGCTCTTTATATTATCTTTTATTAAATTAGTAAATATATTTATAATTTATAAGCTTTTTTATTAGTAAATAATAAAATCAAGAAATATAAATATATTTTAGATTAATATTATTATTCTTATTTCTATTATAATATTTATAATAAATTTATTCTTTTAGTTCTAAATTTATATTATAAGCTATATTAATTTAAATAATATTCTCTAATTATATTTGAAACTAACTTTTTCTAAAATATAATTATCTAGATTTTTTATTTATTCTAGTTTAATTATTATACCTATTATAGTATTTCCTATAACCTTTACTATAACTTTTTATATATCTTTTCTAAAAACCCGAATTATATTTATTAGGCTATTAATACTATTATTTCTGCTATAATTAGCTAGATTATATAAATAAGCTATAAATATTTTTTCGAATTATAATAGTAGTTATATTAAGTTATTTTTATAAGTTCTTTTAAGTTATAGTAATAATAAATAGTTTTTCTAGACTCTTTACTAGCTAGTTAATATTATTTTTCTTGGGTTTACTACTTTTAGTAAATTTTATATAATTAGCTATAAACTAGATTCTTTTTTTATTTATAATTATAATAGCTTTAAGAAATATAATAAAAGAAACTAGTAAAAAATAATTATTTTCTAGTTTAGAAATTATATTATAAACTATTATATTTAAGTATTCTTATCTAAGTCTAGATATATTTAAATTATTAATAATATTAAAATAGTATTTCTTTTTTTTATATTAATAAAATATTATTACCTTTTTATATATCTTATTATATTTATAAGTAAAAATATTTATAGATTCGAAGTTTATATTTTTAAAAATATAATTTTTTATTAGAATAAATAATTCTTTTATAAATTCTTAATACTAAATAATTTCATTTATTTTTTTCCTTTTTAATAATTTCTTTAATACTTTATTAAATATATTAATATAAGACTTAGAAGAGATTTTTTTATTCTAGGCTTATATAATAATTTAATTAAGAAAGTTATAACTAATTTTAAATATTTCCTAGTTATATTCTCGGAATTTCTTTAATAAGGCCTTAAAGAACTTGATTTTCTAGTAATTTCCCGGATTATTAGTATAGTATTCCGGTATAGCTTTAATTTAATTCTTTTTTTCTTAGTATTATTAGAAATATAATAGTTCTTATATATATTTATATATTATTTCAAGAATATAAAAATATTATTTCTCTAAAACTATAATATTTCAGAAGCTCTTATAAATAATAGATTTAAATCTAATACTAGTATATATTTATTCTCGATTATATTAATTTTAATAATTTCTTTTATAACTAATTATAAAGTTTCTATATTTGAGACTTCTATTAATAAAGTTTCTAAAAGGCTAATTTCTTATTTAAATATATTTTTTAGTTTAGAAACCGGGATTTAAAAGCAACTAATTAATAATAATAAATATAATCTAGATTCGAATTTTAGTATTAATAATAATAAGATAATAGCTTTTCTAGTTTTATTTCTATTACTTATATTTTCTTTTTTATTTTATTAGCTTAATATTTATAATATTTTCTCTTAATTTTACTAGATTAGATATATTTAATAATAAAAATAATAAAAATTATTTTACTAATTTCTTTAACTTTTCTATTTTTTATTTTTATTTAATATTCTATTTTTTCTTTAAAAGCTTTTCTAAATTATTTATATAATTTCTTATTTCTAAATTCTTTTTAATTTTTATTTCCGGTTTCTATTTACTATTTTATTTGAAATTAAAAATATTTTCCTTTTTAGATATTTTTCCCGGATTTAGAAATAAGCTTTTTTATTAAAACTAATATTATTTTTATTCTAGTTTTTATTATAACTAAAAATAATATATAAATTAATAATATAATTTTATTTTCGAATACTAAAATCTATTTCTGACTAAGGTCTAATTTATATTATTTTAGTATAATATTTCTTATTTTATTTTCTTTTATAATTAGCTTCTATTTTTTTTATTTTTATATCTTATAGCTAATTCATATCTAAATTACTAGATATATCGGAAATTAATATAAGATATTAAAATTAATACTTATATATTTTTAATATTTTAGTTTTAGGCTTAAGATATTATAATAGCTCTTTTTTTTTAAATTTACTAAGCTAATAATCTACTTTATAGAAATTCCTTAAAATTTTATAAAAGTATTACTTTAATTATAAAGTTTTAATTTTTCTTATATTACTTACTATAAAATATATAAAAAAGAAACTATAATAAAACAAAAACCTATATAAAATATATTAGAATATAAAACATAATAAAATAATAAAATAATAAAATTAAAAGTATAAATAATAAAATTAAAAGTATAAATAATAAAATATAAATAGTATATAATATATAAAAGCTTAATTAATTAAATATTAAAAAGAGATTATTTTCTAAAACTATAAAAAAAACTAGTTTTCTTATATAATTCCTATAAGTTATATATAAAAGACCGCGGTTTTTATTATATAATTAAAATATTAAAATTATTAAAACAAAGCAATTTTAATAGAATATGGCTTACTATATTATATTAGCTAATATATAAGCCCGTATATAGCTTATAATTATTTAGATTCGAGGCTTTTTTAAAATTATCTTTTTTTCTTTAGCTTTAAATTATTAGAATAAAAATAATCTAATTCTATTTTCTATTTTCTAGGTCCTAGATTTTATATTTATAATATAATTTAAAGCTTATTTATTTTTTAATTCTATAGAGAATTTAAATAATATTTATTTAATTAGTTTTTAATAAATATAAATATAATATATTATAATTATTTTTATATTAGTTAACCAATATTAGAATAAAAGAAAGCCCTAAACTAGTTAAGTAAATAAATAAGCTAGTAATTTTATTATTAAAGAAAATATAAAAAAATAAATTCTAAAATAACTAGATAAATTAAAAAAAGCTATAATATAAGATATTATTAATATATTATTAGAAAATAGACTAGAGCCTTTTATTAAGTTTTTTAAAACATTCGAATATTTTATTAATACTTATAATAAAAGAAATACTTTTTTTAAAAAAATAAAGAAAAAAAAGAAACCCGTTTTATTAAAAGTAGAATTTCAAGAATTATTCCGGAATTTTAAAGCTTTATATAAAGAGATTATTAAGCTAATTCTAAAAATATATAATATTCTTATATATAATAAGAATTATTATAATTAGCTAAAAGAAACTAAATAAGTTTTATAAAAAAAAATTATTATTAAAAAGCTTATTATATAGCTTATTAAAATAACTAATTCCCTTATTTCAGAAAATAAATATTCGATTAAATTCCCTAATTCTCTTATTTTTCAAAATATAACTAAGAATAATATTACCTTTAATAATTAGTTAATTTAGATTAAAAATAAGCTTTATAATAACTTTAATATTTACTAAATAAAGAATCTCAAAATTATTTATATATCCGGCTATATAAATAATTATACTTTTATACTAATTTTCTTTTATCTAAATTAGAATAATTAATATATATATAAAATTATTAGAAAACTATATATTTGTCTAAAAAAGCTATATAATAACTTAAATAAGAAATATAATATTTAATAAGTATTTAAGAAACTATTTATAAAAAAGAACTAAATTCTTTAGGAATTCTATATTTTATTTTTAAAATATATAATAAATAAAAATATTAATTTATAGGATTTTAAGAATAACCTAAATAATTAATAAATTCGAGCTTATTATAAAAAGAAAACTAAATATTTAAAAAAAACTAATAAAGGCCCAGATAAGCTAAGTTTAGGAAATGCCTTTTATATAAAGCCTGCTTTTAAGATTTTAGTAATAAATAAATTTATTATTTCAAAACCCGAATTCTTTAATCTCAAATATTATAATTATAATAAATTTAGTTATATATCTAGAAATTATTTAAAGCCCAAAATAGAATATATAAAGCAAGTTTTAGTAGCTAAGCTAGTAGTATTTACTATAAATAAGCCGTCTAAGAATACTAAATAAAGAAATAAAAACTCCTAAAAAAAGTTTTCTTTTTAGGGCTATATTATATTAATATAATAAAAATTAATTTAAGCTAGTTATTAAGAAATAAAGTATTTATACTTTCTTATATAATTAGTAATAATAAATTAGATATTAAAATTTCTTCTTTTATTAATACTAGAATAAATAAATATATTTTTATTAATTTCAAATTTATAAAAATAATTAAATAATTTCTAGATATTAAGTCTATTTAATTAATATTACTCTATAATATAAAAGAATTTAATAATAAATAAATTATACTTATTACTTATTATATTAAGCTTATATTCTTAATTAATAAATAGAAAGTTCTAGTATTTATACTAATTATAGAATTAGATAAATATAATATAATTTTAAAATAATAATAATTTATAAATACTAGTATTTTAATTAATTATAAAAATAGAAAATTAATTTAGCTAGATAATTAGCCTAGAAAAAAGAACTAGAATAAGGTTCTAACTATTATATATAAGAATTTGAAATCTGGGAAAAGTAACTAATACTAAAAAAATATAAATAAAAGAAATAAAACTATAGCTATAAATAAATTCTAAAGACTTTAGATTATAAAAAGAAAACTCTTTTATTTTTTTTTCTAAACCGGGCTTAAAAAGCCATATATAGTAAAAAAATTAAACTCGATTTTATAAAGAAATATAAATAGCCTTAGAAAATATAGAAGTTTCTTTTAAGCTAGAAATAAAAATATTAAAACTATATTATCTAAGATAAAGCCATAAAAGCTAGTTAAGGCTTATAATTAATATTATAGATATTTTACTAGTTATTTTCTAAATAAACCTATAAAAAAATGTTTTCTTTATAGTATTATTTTTCGAAATTAATAAAAAACAAATTTATTTCGGGCAAATAATAACTAGAAGAAATAAAGTTATAATAGCTAATAAAAGTTCTATTAAAAGAATTTAAAAACTTTATAAATATCTTTTTAAAGCAAATATTAAATATTTTATTCTTATATTAGTCCTATAACTATAAGATTTAAATTAATAATTCTAAGAGCCCGGAAAGCCTAAAATATTTCTTACTTTATTAATAATTAACTTATAAGCTATAAAAGATTAAGTATTTTTTTTTTAAAAAAAAACCTTTAATAAAACTTTATTAAACTAAGTTAGTTTCTTTTTATATTTCTAATTCTTTTTATAGAAAAGACTAATAAAGTTTTATAATTTTATATTAATTATTATAAGCTAAATAACTTAATATAAAAAGATTTTTATTTATTTTTTTATTTATAAAACTCTTATATAACTAGCTTAAGTTAAGGTTTATATAAAGCTAGATATTTAGTAAATATTTTATTAAATTTAAATAAATCTAGAATTAAAAAAACTTATAATATTTTATATAAGATATAGAATTTATAAATATAAAATTCTTTAGAAAAGCCTAATTAATAGCCTTATTATATATTAGAAATATCTAAATAATATTTTTTTAATTATTTTAATATTTTTTATATAGCTTATTTAAATAATATTCTAATTTATTTAGATAATTTCCTTAAATATAAAAACTATATATAAAAAGTCTTTTAGTAATTATAAAATACTAGCCTTTAAATAAATATTAAGAAATTAAAGTTTAAAGTTATTTATATAAAATATCTAGGCTTTATTATTTTTATTAAAAATATTAAAATAAATTCAAATAAAATAATAATTATTAATAATAATTAAAGAAATATAAGGCTTTCTAGATTTTTATAATTTTTATTAATATTTTATTACGAAATATAGCTATATAGTAAAGCCTCTAATAGTTCTAATATATAAGAAAGTCTTATATAAATAAATGAATTAATATTAAAAAAGTTTTAATAAACTAAAATAAATTATGTTTTTAATACTAATTTTATATTACTATAATTCGAATTTCTTTATTATAATTAAAACAAATATATTAAATAAAGTTATAGCTAGTATTCTTTTATAATAAGACTTCTAAATAGAATTCTAATATCTAATAATATTTTTTTAAGATTATATAATTAGTAAAGCTAAATTATAATATCTATAATAAAGAAATATTTACTATTATTTTTTTTAACTAAATAATAAGCGGAACTAGAAGATTTATAAAAGGCCTATAAGAAATACTTTTCATAATTTACTTAGATTATTAAGCTTTCGAATACTTTATAATTATAAAAAAGCTTTTAGTAAAATAAGCTTATTAGATAAAAATTTTTTATTATTATTTTAAGCTTATATATTAAATAAATAAATTAAATAAATAAGCAAATATTCTAAATAAAAAATATAAGAATATAATTACTTAAAATAAAATAATAATAGCCTATTAAATACAAATTCTCCTCTTATAATAAAAAATTAATAATAATATTATATAAGATTTCTAATTAGTTCTAATTAAGGCTTTAATAAATCTAGCTTAAAAAGAAATCTAGTATAATAGTATCTAGCTTATAAATAAGCTATTAAATAAGAATTAAAAGTTATTAAAATTAGAAAAACTATAAAATAAAGCAAGAAATAAAAAAAAAACATTTAAATATTATAAGATAACTTTTTTTATAATATAGTAAACTATTTATATTTAATAATATAATAATACCTGAAATATTTTTATATATTACTTTTATTTAGAAGATATATATATAGCTTCTAATAAAATATTTAAAACAAGTTAAGCTTTAATAGCTTTTCTAGGCCCGCTATTATTAGCTAGGCCAGAATATAAATATTAATTAATATAAGAATAATTATTATATTTTTAGAAATAAAAAACCAGGTCTTTTATATTTATTACTAGTTTTTAATTACTTTTAATAATATATATTAGTAAATTTTAAAAAATACCTAAAAAAAATAGAAATAAATATAATATAATAATAATTTTTATTAATTACCTAAATAAGTATTTTATTATAATTCCTATTCGAAATATAATTATAATTAAAAAATTAATATTTCTATTTCTTATTTATATAGTTTACTAGATTAATATTCTGGAAACTATAATATTTAATTAAGGCTTATAGTTTATATTAGATTTCTAGAGCGAGTTTTATAAATATATTAATATAAAGCTTAAATTATTAATTATTAACTATTTCTAAACTAATAGCTAAATAAAGATTATTAATTAATATTTTAATTAATAGCTATATTTCTATATAAACTATTATTAGAATAATTAGAATAAATAAATAATAATAATTAATTACTAATAAATAGCTCTAGTTTATAAAACTATAGGCTAATTCTTATTTCTTATAAAAAAGAGCTATAAACTATAAATTATAATAAAAGATATAAGAATATTATATTATCTAAGCTAATAAATATTACTAATTAGTAAATTTTAAAATAAGAAATAAAATATAAATTATTATTAAATACTAGAAAAATAATTATTCGAGCTATAAGCTAGCTTATTAAATAAAAGAACTATATGAGATCCTAGAATAAATCAGATATTTTTTTAGGCTTAAGCTTCTGAAATTAATAAAAATATATCTGGTTTTTTATATAGAAAAGCTATATAAAGATTCAAATAATTTCCTTTCTAAATAAGTAAATCCGGAGCCTCTATTATTAGAATTATAAAATAAAGAAACGGAATATAAATTTTAAAAAATACTAGTAATAAAGCTATTTTATAAAAAGCTTAAATACTAAATCTAGTAAAAAGAATAAGATTTAGATTTAGAATAATATCTGGTATTTTTATTAAATAATAATTCCCTAGTTCTTTAGAACTTCTATAATAAGAATTCCGAATAGCTAAAACTATTTCAGAACCTTTTTTACTAGTTAGATTATACTAAAAATAATATATTACCAGAATTATATAATATAAATAGAAATTCTTTAAGTTATATATAGAAGGCCCCTAGCCTTTAATATATAATTTGCGATTTGGAAATTTAATAGAAACTTTTAAAGCTCGGAAATAAGCTTATTTTAATAAATAAAAATATTATAATTATTATAATATATATTATTAATAGGAATTAGACTAGAACTAGCTAGGTATTTAAAATCGAGAAATATAAATTAAGGTTATATATTATAACCCTATTTAGCTAATATATAAGCTTATATATAGCTTGTAATTATTTAAATCCGAGACTTCTTTAAAATTCTCTTTTCTTTTTTAGCTTTAAATTATTAAAATAAAAATAGTCTAATTTTGCCTTTTAGGTCCTAGATTTTATATTTATAATAATTTAATTAAAATATTTATTATAAAGAATATATAATTAATAGAAGTAGTATTTCTTTTTATAAAAAAAGTAGCTTATATAAAAATAGTAAAAAAGTCTCTAGTTATATAAAGCTTTTTCTAGTTTTTATAAAATAGAAAATTCTTTATAAAATTATTTTTATAATTCTAGTAATATTTATTTATATATTTTATTTTATATAATTATTTATTAGAATTTTTTTTATAAGTTCTATTTACTTAGTTATATAAGTAAATAATTTATAAATATAAGCTATAATATTATATATTTTACTAAATAAACCTAAAAGCCTAAACTTAATTTTCTTTCTTTTATTATTACTAATTTCTTAAATCTATTTCTATTATTTATATAATTTAAGTTTTTTTATTTTAATTAATTTAGAGAATAAGAAAACTTATATTATAAAATTAATAATATAGCTAATATAATAAATTTATATTTATTATATATTCTATTTAATATTAAATTCTTATTTCTAGTATACTTGAATTATTTTATAAAAAGTTCTATTAATTCTAGTATTATTACTTATAATACTATAGTTTTCTAAAACTAAAAAAAGAATTAAAAATTACTTTTCTTTTAAATAGCTATAAACTAGTTTAAAAACAAAAAAAACCTTTTAATACTTAAACTTATATAAGATAAAATAAGTATAAATAGCTAAAAAAAAAAAAAGTAATTTAAAAAATATAAATATATAAGATTACTAATTAGAGAACTTATTATATAATATTCTTATATTAAATCCAGAATTCTTTAATCTTAATAGAAATAATAAAGTAAAATATAAAAAGTATATTTTTATAAGCTTTATTTAAAAGCTAGTAAAATATATAAAATTCTAGCTAATTTATTATATTATAAAAGAGATTTCATATAATAATGAAAGTAATTAAGACTTTTATAAGAACTCTTTAATTAAATTTCTTTATATTTTCAAGTTTTTAAGCTTAATAATAAAGCCCTTAAATTTATTAAATAATTTTCTTCTAGTTCTTGAAATTAGTAGATTTAAGAATAATAAATAAATAATACCTTAGAATATACTTTCTGAGGTTCCCTATAATAGTAGTATTATATAGTAATAAAAAAGAATCTAATTAATAATATAAATAATAAAATAAAGCTTTATTTTTATTAGATAATATATAATAAGAATACTTTCAAATTAGGAAAGTTCTCTTTAAATAATTCACAGAAAATATTACTATCTCGGATAGTATAAGGAAATAGTCTGGTTTAATTAAAGAAGATATTTTGAGAATATACTTAAGGTAAATTAATTATATAAATAGATAAAAAGTAAGGAAAGGAGCTATAGTAGGGAAACTAGCAGTAGATTCGCCTGCCCCTGTCATTTTCGCCTTACCCCTGCCATTTTGGAACGATTAGAACGTTCTATTACCGATATTACCTAATACCTGTCAATACAGGCCGGAACGTTCCGTGGAATGTTCCAGGGTGGAATATCGCCAAGCCTGGGCTGGAAGATTATTTCACAGCACAAGAGAACTTACAAGAAGCAATAGAGAGCGTAATGCAGTGTTTAGAGGTATCGTCACGCATAATTTCTTCCAACGCAACCACGACCTCAACCCTTGGCCGAAGAATCACGAGTCCCCAAATGGTGTGTTTGATACCGTATGGAAGCTCGCTAAACTTGGGGAAGCTTGAAAGTGGCAGTGCTGCGGGTTTAACCTTACTTGTTAGGGGTTGTTCTCATTTCGCAGTCAGGAATAACAACTGATTATCACACGCCAATCCTAACATGAAGACAATTTGTTTCTATCCAGAAAGGTGAGCGGAGCTGCTTTACTCGCAGTTTTGGGTGAGTCGAAGGAGAGCGATGGTGGATGGACTAGTATCGAAGGCGGCCTGTTTCGGCTCCTCGGCTACGACTGCCGCCAGCTAAGTTTGGAAAAAGTCAGTCAAGGATTCTTCAGAGCCAGGAGGCAGTGCAAACCCTTTCAATCCAATGAAACTTTTTACTCATTCTCAAAAACCAGGATCCTCTTTGGCCTCCATACCAGACTTTGTTGTTGGCTCCCATCCAGCCTATTGGAACCCGGCTCTGGTTGGGGTTGGGTGTGGCTAAAATTAGCCGCTAACCACCCTCACATCCTGGTGTGGCAGGTACAGGAGGGGGCTCAAATAGGCTCCATATTCGCAGTCACTATCGCCCTCGCCAACTCTCTCTCACAGCATCGACTCCTCCACTGAAGTTATTCCAACTCTAATTAGACCTCGTGAATTTATGCAGTCGCTAGCGTGGGCAATGGCTGCCGCACAAAGGGATAGATCATCGAAACGACTTTCCGAGGGGGTACTCAGAAGTACGCCTCCTAGGCGTATAAAAAGTCAGATGGCTTAGGGGGATAGAGCCGAAACTATTTTTAGATTCGGAGTACTACAACTGCGAGTAGATCAGGTTAAAAGACTGCACCTCAGAGTGATTTCGTCTGAAGTATTATACCTTGATATACTATAAGATTACGTATACAGTTTATTTGTACTTCAAGCCCGAGTACTCTCAGCTGTAGTACTATAACTGAGAGTACGTCGACTGCACCTCAGAGTACTATAGGATAACATATACCGTTTATTTATACTTTAAGCCCGAGTACTCTCAGTTGCAGTACTGCAACTGAGAGTACGTCAGCTTACAAGACACCTCCGGTTTTCTCTATGAACCTTGCTTTTCAGTCACATGGGCAATGAAGATATACTCAGAACAATTGTCTTTATACATGGTGTGATATTCTTGTTAATCTATACTAATAATTCCGGCGATAGTCTTCTACAGTAGTTGAACTCTAATCCTCCAATCTTTGTTCCACATTCGGTTGGTAGGCATGGCCGCTTCTGCTCAGGCGCTGATTATCCTCGGCTCACCCTCGGCTCAAACAGCGCACATGAGTCCTGGCACCTCGCTGAGCAACCTGAGTAGTACCCACTTAATTAATGAGGCTTGATGTTGGCTTAGGGCACACATCATATCATTTTTGTCAAGTTTTGACGATTATTCCTGGGAGCCCAAAGAGGCGCCCAAGGATCCCGAACAGGACCTCTATGAAAAATGGATTATGTTATGCCACGCGTTTCGCTACCTCGCATCACATCTAGCTACCACAAACGCAGCAGCGCTGCCTCTGGAGCCGCAGATATCCAAGCCAGCTCATGCACAACTCCCACCCCAAGCCTCGCTGCCTCGTCAGCATACCTCTGAATCAGCATGACATTAACAAAACACCACTCATCCATAGGAAACACTCCTTCATCCACCGAAACAATGTCATCGACCATGTTAGACCGGGATAGGAGCATGAACTCGAGCCCCCGATGCTGATTCTGCTCAATCATGTCGGTCCAAGTCTTTTCTAGAAAAATCGTGCCTACAGATTGCGACTCTTGGTCAGATATAATGAAAGCTTCGTGGTCTGGCCAGTCTATGCTGCGTTCGCCAAGATCGAGTGTGTCACCCAGGAACTGGAAGGTGGCCGTGCTTGTCCAGCAAGCAAGGGAGCAAGATCTTAGATCTTGTGTTGTCATCTCTTCTCTGGGCCGCAAGGTATTCAGAAATGCTGCTGGCGGACTGCCCTGCGGACGAATATCTTCGTGCTTAGATGGTTCAAAGGGCTTCGACGGTTCCGAGCCATGAGGAAGTGATACCTTAAATCCGGTGCCATCTCTATTGACCAGGTACCAATCGACTTCCCGCCGAATGTACCTCGTGAACTGCGCCCGATAATTTGACAAAACATTCCATCCAGCCCATGACCAGGACGGAAAGCCAACACCCAGATTCCCAGTCGGTAGTATCATTCGTCGCCGGTGCGGTCCCCGTTGGTGCCAGAGAAGGGCCTCGTCCAGACAGACTTCAGGGAGTCCATGAATAAATTCGGTGTTCATGGTGGTCCTAAGGATGGACATCACCCCTTCTAACGCCGCTAGCGCATCGCCCTGATTTGACATTTCTCTAGACGTATATCGTTCTACTACATTACGATAGTATTCGAAGGCCGCCGAAGGGTTCCCAAACTTGCTTCGGGAGAGTCCCTGACCGTTAGACTTTTGACCGTGCGTCAGGTTATTATAAAGCCCACCAATATTCCAAAGGCTAGTTCCAGGGTATACAAACGCCGAAGGGGATTTTCCTTCGCCCACGACATCCTCACAGAACACTCCGCACGTACATTGGAAGTAGAGCTGCAATTCGGTGAAGAATAGTCGCCTTCTCGAGAGCAGACCCTCTTGAAAAGTCCACGCTCGTGTATTCCAGGGGCTAGTCATCGTGACTTGCTCTACGTTGAGTATTGTGGTACAAAGCTCGAGGCCATGTATACGGGCTGTGTTTTGAAATGACCGGCGGCTCAGACGATATCCAGGCAGGCCATCGTACCGGGTCGAATCTTCTTCGGCTGCTGGGGCGGATATAATTGCCAATAGTGCGTTGTCGTACACCCGATCCATCTGCAAGATCTGCTCCTCTTTGTCCATGTCGTCGTCCTGGATTATGCATAGTGCATCGACCCATAAGAACTCTCGGCCAATTTCCCGAACAAAGTCAATAGCATCCTGTATTGTTCCCGGAAGCAAATCCCATACGCCCGAGAGAGAGCTGCGCATTTGAAGATCTGCGATGTTTAACTTTGTCGTGGTGAAAGAGCGAGTTGACTGAGCCCAACAGTAGCTCAACACAATATACTTGGCCTCCGGTGGGAGCAATACAAGGGACATAGAGTTCACATCGATCACGCGGAGATTGCGGGGTGCCTTACTTGTGTAGGCCACATCGTCAAAGTGAGCTGCCTTCTCACAAAGGTCTCCATGGCCGTGTTCGCATTCATCAAGCCATTTTCTAGCAAGCTGAATATTTGCTCGGATAGGATCGACAATTCTTCCATGAAAAGTCAGCTTGGAGCCACGAAGTGGGGAACTGGTCGAGAGTAGCTGAATGTCGCCTGCATGATCGAGGTATGGTCTATTTTGGTCCGACTGTCCTCTTAGCGCAATACCCAGGCGAAAGCATTGCCTAATCAAAGTCTCGTTTAGATCGATATTTGGCCGTGAGGCCTTGGATCCTAGGGATTGATCTTCTGCATAAAGGTAGCTGTAGAGAAAGATTTGAGGATTGCTATCTAGTCCCGGCGCGTCGTTGGCCCACTCAACATACTTGTCCGCAGTCAACCAATTCGCCAGGCCCCACCACCTGAGCAGTGCCCCCATTACCAATCCACATAGGACACAAGTATCGGATGTTCTGCGAAGGTCTGTCAGGGAGTATAGCATTGCTGCATCTCTAGCAGGCCCGACGGATCCTGAGGGCACCCGCAAAACGTGCATTTCCTTTTGAAAATATGAAGCGAGCTCAATCTCTTCGCATCTTGAACAGAGAATTGTCCTCGACTCTTGCATATTTGAAGGTATTCGATAAGGGGGAATGTCGAATTGCCGATGAGCGCGGGTGCTCCCTGGCCTTTGCAAGGTGTTGCGCAGAGATTAGAATCCCAACTCCACCTCTATAGATATTCAATACCAGAATAGCGAGCCTGGGGGCCTATCCTAATACAAGGGGCCTATCGCGGCCCCCTAGAGCCCGTTCTAGCTCCCCTGAATCCTTCTCGTCAGGAGTTGACGCTCTCGACAGCCGCGCGACTAGGGATAAGCACACCTAGGCAAGACGGGTAAGTAGAGGTGAGGCGGTCGAGAGCGCACAATGGAGGCCGGTGAGGTTAGGTGAGGTTAAGGTGAAGCGAGGGTGAGTATGTGATATTTGATCACGATTTTGTATGTAATTAGGGCACGTGTAATCACGTAAGGTGCGATCGGGGCTAAGGATTTCTACCCGATCGCATCCCAGCGAATAAACCTTACCTCCTTCTTACCCTTTGAAATCACAGTAGAGCGGCGAGGTGTCACGTGCGCGGTTACTTGGCACACCGCAAAGTGAGGTGAGGATTGGCGCGAAACAACAAGAAGTAAGTATTGAGGGGGCACGACACCACGCAAGTTTGGCAATTTTGCTATAGGACTAATATCGAAACCCATACCCCTTAATAATGAGAGACAATAATGAAATATCAAAACACTATACTTTATACTCCTCTAGAGTATACACCTATTATTAATAGTAAGTATAGGAGTTGGTTTCTCGTATAATTATAGCTATCCCTTCGTCCGCTGAGACATTGCCAGGCGCTAGCAAGGGGCCTGGCTCAGGGCGAAAGGGAATAGATGACTAATAAGTTTATAAGCAAAAGGACGCCTGCGCAGTCTGAGCCAGGCCCCCTGGCTAGCGCCTGGCAATGTCTCAGCGGACGAAGGGATAGCGAATAGAAAAACTTGAATTGTTCTCTTATTACGAGAAAAACTAAACTGAGGAATAATAGTCTAAGTTGCAGGAAAACGAAGGGGTATATATAGATAGCCCTAATCTATTATATAACTAAAACTCCTGTCCTAGTAACCTCCTGCTATATTGTCCTTTCCCGTCAAGGATTAACAATAACCCGTTATATTGTCAGGGTCGTTACACTATTTGGTACAGCATTTATACTAAAACTATTATTAGTGGCAGCTTGTTTGTTGGTTTATATATTATATATAATATACTATATAAGTACAGGAGTTCGATGCCGGGCATTCACTAGTGAAATCAAAGATCTCCCCGAGAGTTTGGCCATGGCTGCACGCCATAACACTTTCTGCACTGCCGCAAACAGTGTATCAAATGAGTAGAGTAGAGTAGAGTAGTGGGTCCTACTTATACTCTACTCAAGCTACTTATGAGTAGTATAAGTAGTGTGAGTAGGTACCCACGTGACAGTTACACGTAACAGACTAGCCTAATTAGGTAAGCCTACCATCTAGCGCCGCTCTAGCGCCAAGTTTCTACCCAATTAGGCAATGGCATTGCTTAGTAAGCGAGCCAAAGGTCAGGGGTATTACGGTTATTACGATATACGGTACTAGTAGGGGTTAGACTAGAACTAGAGAGGCATCTGGCATCTGAGAGAGGCATCTGGTATCTGAGAGAGGCATCTGGCATCTGAGCAAGGCATCTGTAGTCACCTGATTATTACACGTAACCCCGAGCTTAAGCTAGCACGTGGGCCCGTATATAGCTTGCGATTATTTAGATCCGAGGCTCCTTCGAGATCCTCTTCTCTCTTTAGCTTTGAATCATTAAAATAGAGATAGTCTAATTACGCCTTCCAGGCCCTAGATCTTATACTCGTAATATAATTTAAAGCTTACTCACTTCTTAATCCTATAGAGGATTTAAATAATACCTACCCGATCGGTTTTCGATAAGTATAGACGTAATATACCATAGCTACTCCTATACCGGTTAACTAATATTAGAATGAAAGAAAGCCCTAGAATAACTAGGCAAGAAAGCCCTAGACCGGTCAGATAAGCAGATAGGCTAGTAACCTTATTACTAAATAAAGACCTCTAAGAAAGCAAGTCCTAGAATAACTAGGCAAGTCAGAAGAAGCTATAGTACGAGATACTACTAGTATATTACTAGAAAATGAACTAGAGCCTCTTATTAAGTCTTCTAAGGAGTCCGAATATCCCATTAATACTTATAGTAAAAGAGATACTTTCTTTTAGAGAGCCTAAAAAGAAAAGGAACTTGCCTTATTAAAGGCAAACTTCCAAAAATTACTCCGGAGCCCAGAGGCTTTATATAAGAAGATTATTAAACTAATTCTAAAGATATATAATATTCTTGCCTATAGCAAGAATTATTATAATTAGCTAAGAGAAATTAAATAAGTCTTATAAAAGAATAAAGCTATTATTAAAAAGCTTATTATATAACCTATAGAAATAACCGGTTTCTCTATTCTAGAAAATAAATACTTAGTTAAATTTCCTAATTTTCTTATTTTTAAAAATATAACTAAGAATAATATTATATTTAATAATTAGTTAGTTTAAATTAAGAATAAGTTCTATAATAACTTTAATATTTACTAGATAGAAAACTTTAAGATTATTTATATTTCTGGCTATATAAATAGTTATATTCTTATACTAATTTCTTCTTATCTAAACCAGGATAATTAATATATATATAAGATTATTAGAGAACTATATACTTATTTAGAAAAGCTATATAGTAACCCGAATAAGGAATATAATATTTAGTAAGTCTTTAAGAAGCTATTTATAAAAAAGGACCAGATTTTTTAGGAATTCTATATCCTATTTCTAAGATATATAATAAACAGAAATATTAATTTATAGGATCTTAAGAATAACCTAAATAATAAACTTATCTAGAAGCTCTAAAAGGCTATAGCTATATATTATAATAATCCGGCTATTTATATTATAGAGTTTATATAATACTATATTATAAATAACTAGTAAATCCGAGCTTATTATAAAAAGAAAAACTAGATATTTAAGAAAACTAATAAAGATATAGATAAGCTAAGTTCAGAAGCCGCTCTTTATATAAAGCCTATTCCTAAGACCCTAGTAATAGATAAGCCTATTATTTTAAAGCCCGAATTCTTAGATCTCAAATACTATAATTATAACAGATTTAGTTATATATTTAAGAATTATCTAGAACCTAAAATAAAGTATATAAAGCAAGTCTTAGTAACTAAACTAGTAGTACTTATTATAAGTAAGTTATCTAAGAATATAGAATAGGAAAATAAGAACTCCTAAAAAAAGTTTTCTTTTTAGGGCTATATTATATAAATATAATAGAAATTAATTTAAGCTAGCTATTAAGAAATAAAGCATTTATATTTCCTTATATAATTAGTAATAATAAATTAGATATTAAGATTTCTTTTCTTATTAATACTAGAATAAATAAATATACTTTTATTAATTTCAAGTTTATAAAAATAATTAAATAATTTCTAGATATTAAGTCTATTTAATTAGTATTATCTTATAATATAAGAGAGTTTAATAGTAAATAGGCTATATCTATTACTTATTATATTAAGCTTATATTCTTAATTAATAAATAGAAGGTCCTAATACTTATACTAGTTATAAAACTAGATAAATATAATATAATTTTAAGATAATAATAGTTTATAAGTACTAGTATTCTAATTAATTATAAAAATAGAAAATTAATCTAGCTAAATAATTAGCCTAGAAAAAAGAATTAGAATAAGGTTCTAACTACTATATATAAGAACTTGGAAACTGGAAAAAGTAACTAGTACTAAGAAAATATAAATAGAAGAAATAAAGCTATAGCTATAAATAAGTTCTGAAAACCTTAGCTTATAAAAAGAAAACTTCCTTATTCTTTTCCTAAGCCAGGCTCAGAAAGCCATATATAGTAAAGAAATTAAGCTTAATACTATAAAGAAATACAAGTAGCCTTAGGAAATATAAAGGTTTTTCCTAAACTAAAAACAGAAATATTAAAACTATATTATCTAAAGGAAAGCTATAAGATCTAGTTAAGGCCTATAATTAATATTATAGGTATCTTATTAGCCGCTTTCTAAATAAATCTATAAAAGAAAAAGATTCTTTTCTTTATAATATTATTTTTCGAAATTAATAAAGAACTAGAATTATAATAAAAGAACGAGTTTATCTCGAGTAAGTAATAGCTAGAAGAAATAGAGCTATAGTAACTAGTAAGAGTTTTATTAGAGAAGTTTAAGAATTTTATAAATATTTTCTTAAAGAAAATATTAAATATCTTATTTTTATATTAATTATATAATTATAAGATTTAGATTAATAATCCTAAAGGCCTAGAGAGCTTAAAGTATTTCCTACTTTATTAATAATTAACCTATAAGCTATAGGAAATTAAGTATTTCTTTAAAAAGAACCTCTAATAGGGTTTTATTAAGCTAAGCTAGTTTTCTTTTATATCTTTAATTCTTTTTATAATAAAGGCTAATAAAGCTCTTTAATTCTATATTAATTATTATAAGCTAAATAACTTAATATAAAAAAACTATTATTCTTTTTCTCTTATTTATAAGATTCTTATATAGCTAGCTTAAGCTAAGGTCTATATAAAGCTAGATATCTAGTAAGTATTTTATTAGATTTAAATAAACCTAGAATTAGAAGAACTTATAATATTTTATATAAGATATAAGGCCTATAAATATAAAATTCTTTAGAAAAACCTAACTAATAGCCTTATTATATATTAGAAATATATAAATAATATTTTCTTTAATTATCTTAATATCTTTTATATAGCTTATTTAGATAATATTCTAATTTACTCGAATAATTCCTTAAAATATAAAGACTATATATAAAAGATTCTCTAGTAATTATAAGATACTAACCTCTAAGTAAATATTAAGAAATCAGAATTCAAAATTACTTATATAAAGTATCTAGGCTTTATTATTTCTATTAGAGATATTAAAATAGATTTAGATAAGATAATAGTTATTAAGAACTAGTAATTACTAAAAATAGTTAAGGAAATATAAGGCTTTCTAGGCTTTTATAATTTTTATTAGTATTTTATTATAGAATATAGCTATATAATAAAGCTTCTAATAACTCTAATATATAAGGAAGTTCTATTTAAATAAATAAATTAGTATTAAGAAGATTTTATAAAACTAAAGCAAGCTATATTCTCGATATTAATTCTATATTACTATAACTCGAATCTTTTTATTATAAATAAAACAAATATATTAAATAGAGTTATAGCTAGTATTCTCTTATAATAAGACCTCTAGATAGAATTTTAGTATCCAGTAATATTCTTTTCTAAAACTATATAATTAGTAAAGCTAAATTATAATATTTATAATAAAGAGATATTTACTATTATTCTTTTTTTAACTAAATAGTAAATAGAACTAAAAGGCCTATAAAAAATACTTTTTATAATTTATTTAGATTATTAAGCTTTTAAGTACTTTATAATTATAAAGAAATTCTTAGTAAAATAAGTTTACTAGATAAAGTATCTTTCTTACTATTATTTTAAGCTTATATATTAGATAAATAAATTAATTAAATAAGCAAATACTCTAAATAAGAAGTATAAGAATATAATTATCTAGAATAAGATAATAGTAGCCTATTAAACCCAAATTCTTTTCCTATAATAAAAGATTAATAATAATATTATATAGGATTTCTAGTTAGCTCTAATTAAGGCCTTTATAAGCCTAGCTTAGAAAGAAATCTAGTATAATAATATCTAGCTAGTAAATAAACTATTTATATCTAATAATATAATAATACCTGAGATATCCTTATATACTACTCTTATTTAGAAGGCCTATATATAGCCTCTAATAAAATATCTAGGATAAACCAAGCTTTAATAGCTTCTTTAGGCCCGCTATTACTAGCTAGGCTAAGATATAAATATTAATTAGTATAGAAATAATTACTATACTTATTAATAATTCTATATTTCTAGAAATAAGAAACTAGGGCTCTTATATTTATTACTAGTTCCTAATTATTTCTAGTAATATATATTAGTAGATTTTAAGAAATACCTAGAAAATAGAAATAAGTATAATATAGTAATAATCTTTATTAATTATTTAGGCAAGTACCCTATTATAATTCCTGTCCGAAATATAATAATAGCTAAAAAGTTAATATCTTTATTTTTTATTTATATAATTCGCTAAATTAGTATCCCGGAGACTATAGTATCTAATTAAGGCCTTTAGTTTATATCGGATTTCTAAAGCAAGTTTTATAAGTATATTAATATAAAGCTCAAGTTATTAATTACTAATTATTCCTAAACTAATAATTAGATAAAGATTATTAACTAGTATTTTAACTAATAATTATATTCCTATATAAATTACTACTAGAATAATTAGAACAAATAAGTAATAATAATTAATTACTAGTAAATAGCTTTAGTTTATAAGACTATAGGCTAATTCCCGTTTCTTATAAAGAAGAATTATAAACTACAGATATTATTTAATTAGAAAACCCAAATATAATTAGATATTCTAAAAAAAGAATTAAATAAATAGGAAATAAAGGCTCTAGTAATATGGCTCTATAAATTATAATAAAAAATATAAGAAAATATAATATAAGTATAAGAATATTATACTATTTAAGCTAATAAGTACTATTAACTAATAGACTTTAAAATAGAAAACAAGATATAAATTATTACTAAATACTAGAAAAATAATTATCCGAGCTATAAGCTAGCTTACTAAATAAAAGAACTATATAAAATCTTAAAATAAATAGAATATTTCTTTAGGCTTAAGCTTCTAGAATTAATAAGAATATATTTAATATTTTATATAAAGAAGCTATATAAAGATTTAGATAATTTCTTTTCTAAATAAATAAATCCGGAGCCTCTATTATTAGAACTATAAAATAGGGAAATAAAGTATAAAGTTTAAGAGATACTAATAGTAAAGCTATTTTATAAGAAGCTAAAGTACTAAGTCTAATAAAAAGAATAAAACCCAGATCCGGAATAATATTCTGTTTTCTTATTAAGTAATAATATTCTAATTTTTTAAAGCTTCTATAATAAGAACCTCAAATAGCCAGAACTATTCTAGAATTTCTCTTATTAATTAGACTATACTAAGAATAATATATTACTAGAACTATATAATACAAACGGAAATTCTTTAAAGTTATATATAAAAGGCCCTGGTCTTTAATATATAACCTATAACTTGGAAATTTAATAGAGATTTTTAAAGCTTAGAAATAAGCTTATTTTAAGGAAAGAAGTAATATTATAGTTATTATAATATATAGTACTAGTAGGAATTAGATTAGAGCTAGAGAGATATCTGGTATCTAAAAGAAATATCTAGTATCTAAGAAAGATATCTAATATCTAAGAGAAATATCTAATATCTAAATAAAATATTTATAATTACCTAATTATTATATATAACCCCGAGCTTAAGCTAGTATATAGGCCCGTATATAGCTTGTAATTATTTAGATCCGAAGCTCTTTTAAGATCCTCTTCTCTCTTTAGCTTTAAATTATTAAAATAAAGATAATCTAATTATATCTTTTAGGTCCTAAATCTTATATTTATAATAAAGGAAAAATCAAAATTTTAAAAAATATAACTAGTTTATTATTATAGAAAATTAATATTTAGCTAGTCTTATATAAGCCCTAGCTTACTTTTACTAGAGCTACTTAATAAATATTTTTATTATCTAATTATTATTAAATAAATCTTAGTTTATTATTATTATATAATAATTATTTATTATTATTTATATTACTTATAAGTATATACTTTACTTTATTTAAATTTTTAAGATATTATATTATTTATATTCTACTTATATTACTTATAAATATTTATAAGTAATATAAGTAATATAAGTAATTCTTTAATATACTAGCTATAAATAATATATTTACTTTTTAGAATTAGTATATTAAAGAATTAATTATATTAATTAAATTAATTAATTAATTAATATAATTAGATTATAATTAATATAATTCGGATTTTTTTTAATTAGATTAAAATAATTAATTAGATTAAAATAATTAATTAGATTAATTATAATTAATTAGATTAATTATAATTAATTAGATTAATTATAATTAATCTAATTAATCTATTATATAACTATAGTAAATTATTATTTATTTAATAAGTATTAAATAACTAAAGTACTTATTAGATAACTCTAGTTAAACTAAACCAGGGCTTATATAATAATAGCTATTATAAAAAGAAACTATAATAAGACAAAAACCTATATAAAGTATACTAGAATATAAAATATAACTTAATAATAAAATAATAAATTAAAAGTATAAATAGTAAAATATAAATAGTATATAGTATATAAAAGCTTAATTAATTAAATACTTATAAAGAATTATTCTCTAGAACTATAGAAAAACTAGTTTTTTTATATAATTTTTATAAGTTATATATAAAAGACTATAGCCTTTATTATATAACCTAAATCTCTAAACCACTAAAATAATATAATTTTTAATAAATATAGCCTATTATATTATATCCAATCCCTTATTTATTTATATTTATTTTCTAAATACTAAAAATAATAGAAAAATCCTATTTAAAGTCCGAAATAATAAAATATTTAGGATTTTTCTTTATTAGTTAATCTAATTTCTTTTTTATATATTTAAAATAAAACTTATTATTTTTAAATAGTCTTATTTTATACTTCCAAACTTGCTTAAAAGTAATCTAAACCCGCTTAGCCACATTCTTATACTAAATCTAATATAGTTCTCTATATTAATTAGTATTTACCTTTAATTATTACTATTAGTATAGCTATTTCTTTAAGAGTTATATATATAGTTACGGAATACGGGATACGGGATATAGGTAATAGGATATAGGTAATAGGATATAGTTATATAACCTTGTATCTTATTAGTAACTCGACTAGTAGACTAGATTCCTTTAGGCTTAATAGATTTAGGGATTATATATTAATACTATAATACTATAATCCCTATTTCTAAAATAATAACAACTTTACTAACTAATATAACTAGTATTTCTATATCTATATAATAGTATTATATATTACTAGTAAACCAATACTAATTAGTTTATATATATAGATTAGAGAAGATTTTAGATTAGTTCTAAAAGTATTTAATAGCCTAAAACAAATCTAGTCTATTCTATATTAAAGGGGGAAACTATTTATTAACTTTATAAAAGTATTCGATAGCTTATAAAGAAGATATCTAGCTTTTACTAATTAATAAGTAGTTAGCTATTTGACTATCTATTTATTTAACTTTTACTATCCTTTAAAACTAATTTCTTTTGGCCCTAAGATTACCTTTTTAGAAATTATCTTTTCTACTTATATAATACCCGTATTTATAGGATTCTCTCTCCGGAATATATATCCTATATATATCCTTAAAGCTATTTAATTACTATTTCGATTTTACTATTAAGTCGAGTCTTTTGAGCTTTAGACCCTTCCGGAATTATAATATTTTACTTCCTAAATTTCTTATTATAGATAAAATATTTAAGGGCGAAATATTTACTTTAATACCTATAATGCTTCTAGATATCTGGGATATCTGGAATCTAAACCAGGTATCTGGATATCTTTACTACTAAACCCTTTTTATAAACCTATTATAAACTACCTTATCTTTAAACCCTTTTTACTACGAATTATATATATATACTAGGGAGAACCTGAACTCGGTTTAGTATAGATACTAATAAAGGAAAGGAACTAATTAAGAAATGAGAGAATAGTATTAATCTAGTAACTATAATAAAGGCTAAACTTTAGGAATATATAATTACTAAGATATATTAGTATATCTTATATAGAAAAAGTAATAATAATCTATAGGATCTGTTCTAGAATAACTTTAAAAACTTTAATACTATAGTATATAATCTAATTAACCGTATACTTATATAAAATCTTTAAGCCTAACTTTAGTATAGTAGTATCTATATTAAATAGAATTATAGAAACCTTACTATTATATAATTCTTTATTAACCTTACCTAAGAAGAGATAAAGAGTATATGAAATAAAGCTAATATTATTAATAATAATCTAATTAGAACGGATCTTTTTTAGGAACCTATTATATTAGTTTATCTTATTTTAGATAGAACTAGATATAAGAGAACTAGATAATCTTAGTTAAGAAATTAAGCTATTTATCTACCTCTTCTAAATTAAGGCTATTTACTACTTCTATTTTTACTACTACTAGTATTATTACTAAACCCGAACTACTATTAATTAATACTTATTATTTTTACTAGGAAGCTTATTAGAGAAGTAGTAAAAATATACTCCGAAATATAGAAATATAATAGAACTAATAGTAGTTTCGATTATAAACTTACTATTTTCCTTAATATTTACTAATATATAGAGCTTCTAGAAAAGGTACTAGTAAGAGCTTTTCCTACTATATTAAAGAAACTAGTATAAGACTACTTTTATAATAACTAGCTTTCGAGCCATATATATAAAAAGGCCTATATAAATATTTATAGCTTTTTTAAAGGCCCCGGTTTCTATTATTAAAATTTAGATAAATAGAATACTATTATTTTAGTAATTATAATAGTAAAGGATCCTAAAAAGATAATATTTAAGCTTATCTAAATACTAATTAATAACCTATATAAATTATAGTATAGCCTTACTTCTGCCTTATAAAGTACCGAATTCCTATATAATAAGATTATTACCTCTTATTAAGGCTTACTAGTATACTAATATATAGTCTCGGACCTTTCTAATAATCTCGGCTAGCTTATTAATAAGCTCTAATTATTGATTACTACTTATAAGAAGAAATAATAAATTACTATTAAAACCTATTTTATTAATTAATAATACTATTCTCAAAATCCTCTAAACTACTATCTGTCCGGAAATTATTAATATAGACCCAGTCATAACTTCAGAACCCGTAATAACTACTTTAAGTCCTATAATTATAATAAGTATATTCTAAAGTCGTATTTTATATATAAGAAACCCAAATACTACTTATAGAAATATATACCGGAGAAATAAGAGGCCGAGAAGGCTTAATTTAAAAATAGAAATATTTACTAATTTAGATCCCGAAATACCCGTAACTTTAATAAATGCTTTAGTAATACTTATATATAGTATATTATTGAATTTAAAGAAGAAGAGAATAATAAGAGTAATAAGAATAAACTAGTAGGTAATATTTTTAAAGCCTTACTAGCGGAAACAGATAAAGGAGAAGAATATTACTCTAATTCCTACTTTATTTCTATTAAAAGCTTTCTAGCTACTTCTATAGCCCCTGTTCTTACTATTCCTATAACTAATACCCTTATAGATAACCTTATTTTCCTTTCCCTTATATACTAGATAATAGGCGAAAACCATATCTTAGAGCTTATTAAATAGATAGAAGATACCCAGATATTTATAATTAATAATATATTAAAATATAATACTTATTATTTTTATAAAATTATAATTAATACCGGAGCCTTTAGATTCTTAACTACTAGTTCTAACTAATTCCAAGCTTTATAGTAGACTAATAGTAGTATTAAACTTAATGAAACTACTAAAGATTAAGTTAATATTTAGTTTAATATCGGATTTATATCTTCTATTAGATCTATAATAGTAAGAATACTAATTAGGTAAATATAATTCTATATTATACCTATAAAGATTCTATTTTTACTTAGCTTGGCTAATATAGATAAGCTAGGAGTCTACTTTAATAATCTTACTAATTATCTTATTATTTCTAATAAATGCTTTATACCTATAATATAATGTTTTGGATACTCTTTCCTGCTTTGGAATATTACTCTATAAAGCTTTATTTCCGAATTCTTTATTTATAACTCCTGCTTTCTTATAGAAGTCAAATTATAATATCTATACTACCGTTTTAGTTATTTATTTATTAGTAAGCTTTGAAATATACTAGAATAAATAGGCTATAATATTAATATAGAAGCCCTTAAATACCTTATAAAGTACTATAAGTAATACCAGAAATTCGGACGATTACTGGGACAATTTAAGTTTAATCTGAGAAATAATATTAGCTTTAACTATTCTATTATTATTAATATTTTCTATATTTCTAGTAAACCTATACTTTATATTATTAATAAAGATACTAGATATTAAGCCGGCTAATGGCTTTAAAATATTAGTATATTATATATTTGGAATACTCTAAAGTAGTATTAGATTAATATCTATTTAGGCCCTTCTAATTAGATTATAACAGATACCGGAAAGTAGTTTACTAGTAAGAAGTTTACTTAGCTTGCGAATACTATAGGAACCAAGATTAAAATCGTCCTTATAGAAGCTTATAATTCTATCGGAATTATAGAATACTATTATAGCCCGATTTAATATATTTACCTTATTATTATAACTAAAATTAATAGAATTAATAAGGATATTATATTTTAAATAGCTTTTAAGACTATTAATAATTCCGCTAGACCCAATAGTATTATCCTAACTCTTTTGGTTTATAGTACTTTATCCCGAATAATCGAATATAATACCCTATTACTAATTATATTATAGTAATTAGTAATATTTAAGAAGGTAATAGTAGAAATTTAGAAGCTTTGAGCTAAATACCAGATTGCGAATGCCCTAAATACCCGAAATAGTTCTAGTACTACTAATATCTATAAACTTCTCTTGAATTTAGATATTCTTATATAGTATAAAGGAAATACCGGTTAACCTAGTAGTTAGGATGGGCTATATAAGCTAGTAGCCGTTAATAGAGAGGACTATATACTAGCTCTACTATATAGTAATACTACTTTCTGCTTAATTTTTATAAAGCTCTTTTATATAAGAGATATTAAGGTTATTACTAATGGCCCCGAACCTGAACCTGTTTCCGAACTCTATAATAAGGCCAAAGGTAATACAAGTATAATTTCTCTTACTATTCCTATTATTTTACTAAAGTATAATAGAGGACGCCCTTATAAGAACCCGGATATTATAGTATTCCTATAAGATAACGACCTGTATAAGAACTCCCGTTAAGTTAAAGTTACTAGTCTCCTAAAAAAGGGTATATTTGAGATTACTTTTAGATCTCAGGTACTAAAGGAAATACGTATTTTTAATTCCCGGTTTATTAATAAGATTAAAAATAAAGGTACAGAGAGAGAGTTTAAGAAGTTGAGACTAGTTATTTAAACTTATAATAATAATAAAAAACATATAGTATTAATATAATTGCCTACTATTTAATATATTAGCTAGAGAATTATTTTTAGTATTATTACTATAATAATAGATATTATAGAGCTATATTTATATAATATCTTATAAGCTTATATCTAATTAATAACCTTACTTAACTGTAATTTTTATATTAACCTATCTTATAAGCTTACTAGAGAGCTAAATCTAAATAATAATTCGGTTCTAAAGGTTATAAAACTACTATATAGTATACCGGAAGCTGGGAATTACTAGTTTAAGACTTACTATTCTTACTATATTAATAAGCTTTCTATAGAATAGTTAACTTATAACCCTTACCTCCTCTATAGCAAGTAACTCTTCGGAATCGTCGGCCTTTAAACTAATAATACCCTGTTTATTAGAAATAATAATTTTGCGAAAACGGAGTAACTAAAGCTCTAAGAGACTAAGTTCTTGGCCAAGAAATATAAATACCTTACTATTAATTATAATCTCAAGTTTAATAGAGGTATTATTTATATAAATACTACTGGAATTACTCTTATATAGGAATACTAGTATAAAAACCTCTGAACCGTTTTTATAAAGAATACTATTACTATAAGTAGTAGGGGTACTATTCGTTAAGATCTCTCTATTAAGAACTAATATATTACCTAATATACTAGAGAAGTATATATTATATTAGTCTATTAACTAGAAGCTTTATATAATCTATTAATTATTATTTAAACTATTAAACCCTCGGAAACTAATATAAAGGCACTTAATAAGCGTATTTAATAGCAAATTGAGAATGCCACTAGAGGACTGAGATTTATAAAGCTAGTAAAGAAGTTCTTATATTTAATTGTTTTTATAAATATTTTATTTATAAATAATAAAGATATTTTCTCCCAAATTAGATATATTCTAGTTTTAATAAACGGAACTAGATATACTAATATTATCTACTAGTTCTTTACTAAATACAAGAGAGTTACTAGAAGTATTCTAGCTTCGAAACTTTATAGTATAGTTTACGGTTTTAATATAAGTACTTTAGTTAAATCTATAATTAATAAAGTACTAGAAATGGAACTATTACTAGTAGTCTATATAAATTCGAAGTTATTATATAAATGCCTTATTAAATTGGGAACTACTCGAGAAAAGTATCTAATAATTAATATAATATGCCTCTATCAGGTATATAAATAATAAGAGATTATAGAAGTTAAATAAATTAAGGGAGAATCGAATCCTGCTAACTTTATAATGAAATTAAAGCTAATAAATGCCCTTAAGTACCTAATTAATACGAATACTATATAATTAGATATAGAGAAATAGGTCGAGTATAAATAGGGCGAGAAATAAATATATGGGATGGGAGGATATTATAGAAGGGGAAGTTATATATAAAAGGCCATAGCCTTTAGTATATAACTAAAACCTCGGAAGTAATATAGATATATAGAGTATTTGGGAAATCTGGTACTAGGCCGGATTAGGGAATTTGTATATAATTAGAAGAAGATACTATTTTTTGCGTTTTTAGAAAGTTTCTAGTATTAGTATAACTATTTTTTTGGGAGTTATATATATAGTTACGGGATACGGGATACGGGATATAAGTAATAGAATATAGGTAATAGAATATAAGATACGGGATATGATTATATAATCTTATATCCTATTAGTAACTTGACTAGTAAACTAGACCCCTTTAGGCTTAGCAGATTTAGGGATCGCATATTAATACTATAATATTATAATTCCTATTTCTAAAATAATAATAACTTTATTAACTAATATAACTAGTATTTTCACGCCTATATAATAGTATTATATATTACTAGTAAACCGATAATTACTTAATTTCCGCCTTTATTATAGGGTATTAAAAAGGCTTATTATAGTAAATTATATTATAAATTATACTAATATATTCTAAATAAATAGCTTTTTCGAATTTCGTATTATTTATAATATTTTTAAATTAATCTTTAATAAAAGAAGAAAGCTTTAGATAAGAGGCTTTAATAATCTTATAAAAGATTTTATTTTCATATATTCTATTCTTAATAATAACTAGACTTATTAGAACTATAATAAAAGGCTTATTAAGTAGTAAATTATTATTAAGCTATTTTTTAATTTATATATTATTCGAGAATTAATACTTTTTTATAATTTTAAACTTATAAATTATCTAGCTAAAAATATTTATTTATCTAATTAAATAAATTATACTCGGAGTTTTTCCTCCTATTATCTTTAGTAAATACTTCTCTATTTTCTTAGCTATTTCTGGCTCAAATTTATTAGAAATAAAAAAGTAATTAATATCTTTAAAAAACTTTTTACTAAAAGTAATAGCCTTTTTATAATTCATAAAAAAAAATATAGCTAATATTCTAATACCTTTTACTAAGATAGAATTCGCTATTTAAAGCTTTAATAATAGCTAGATCTTTAGTATTATTTTTATATTAATTATAATTAATATTTCCAGGAATAAAATATTAGACTAGCTAAAGGTAAATAACTAGATAAATAGAATACTTACTTAATATTTTATAAAATCCGAGCTAGATTAATAGATCTGCTATTAAAAGTTAAGAAGCTAAGATAAAGTAGCTATTACTAAGATCTTTATATATTAATATATTATCTTTTCGGAAATAGAACTATAATATTTCTATTTCCTTTATTAAAAGTTCTTAAATACTAAGCTTCTTAATTTACTTTAGGTAATTCTTTTTATAAATATAATTATTAGTACCCAGATTAGTAATATTAGACTTAGAAATAGGAATTATAATATTAAATTAGAGTTATAGATTAGAGCGGAATTAATTAGAAATATAGTACTTATATTTATATTACTTAATTTCCTAGATCTTAAAAAAGAAATCTTATATTTCTTTATTTATTTAAGTAATAGAAATATACTTCTTGCCTTTAGTAACTTTATAAATCTTAGTAACTAGCTTTAGAGTATCCTTAATCTCTTATATATTAATAAAGAGAATATTAGTAAATTACTAAATATATATTATATAAGAAGCTTTAAGAAATCTATTATTAATCTTATAATATTCTTACTTATAAATAAATCCCAAAATACTATTATAGATCTCCTTAAAAATATACTTATTTTATTAAGTAAATATTAACTTCTATTTAGCTAGTATCTTATAGGTATTATAGGAGGGAAACTATAATAAGATAAAAACTCATATAAAGTATACTAGAGTATAAAATATAACTTAATAGTAAAATAACAAATTAAAAGCATAAATAGTAAAGTATAAATAGTATATAGTATATAAAAGCTTAATTAATTAAATACTTATAAAGGATTCTTCTCTAAGTCTATAGAAAAACCAGCTTTCTTATATGATTTCCGCAAGTTATATATAAAAGGCCGCGGCCTTTACTATATAACCTAAATCTCAAAACCGCCAAAATAATATAATTTTCAATGAATATAGCCTGCTATACTATAGTATACTAAATGCCTTTATTAAATTTTCCAGACTTAATACTCTTAGTTTTCTATTTCTTAATTCTGGATATAATTATAGAAATCTTTCTAGATAATATCTTTTTCTTTAGAATAAAGAGTTCCTTCTTACTTTCTTCTATTTTATTAATCTTATACTTAATCTAGTACTTAGATCTCTACTATTTATTAGAAGTCTTAGGCTTAGCTTATTTTCTATTCTTACTAGATTCTTTTTATCTAGTTATACTAGTTCTACTAGCTTTACTAGTAGTTTTCTTATTAGGCTCTATTAAATTAGTTCTATTTTTCTTAGCTAGATCTAGTTAAATTAAAGCAGAAATTATAATAGGGGCCTATTTTTTAGGTTTATCTCGGAAAGCAGGAAAAGGCTTATTATTATAAACTTTCTTAATTAGAATTCCGGAAATATTAAAGATATATTATCTAGCTTTAAGGTTATTAGCTAATAGTAGCTTAAACTTTAATTTTCTAGATTCCGAAATAGCTTTAGTATACTTGAATACTTTAGTAATATCTAATTTAGTAAATATACTAGTATTCTAATACTTCTTATTTTTTATATATTCTAAAGTAATTTTATTAATTAACTAAATAGCTTTATATACTAAAGCTTTTATCTTAAAAAGAAAATATAACTTCTTAT